>NC_137542.1:64034506-65316988 GCF_963082525.1 Nesoenas mayeri | reverse complement strand
ACCATCCCTGTCCTGATTCTAAGGAGAGCTTTACAGTCATCCTCAGCAGCAAGGATAGACTACCTATGTGCTAAAAAACAATAAGGAAAGAAGGCAAGAGATGAAGGATGAACACAAAGCAGTCACTGAAAAATCTGAGTGAAAAAGGAAATTATATCTTTAGAAAGAAGGACTCAAATAACCATGCACCAGTCAGCTGGTCTCTGACATTCAAGATGGTAGTAGAGCAACTTAGTGGAGAATCAACATAGAAGTAGCTGGAACATCAGGTCCCAAACAAGGGGACCATGAAATAATACTTAACATTAAAAGGTACATCACCTTAGTAATGCCTGTTTATTAATAGTTTGATGATGAAGTGTATGGTGGGCAACTAGAAACTGTGGACTGTGGTAAGTTATGGTCCAAAATGTTTGGCAATTGTCGGTATATTACTGGCAATTATTACGTAATGATGAATAACCAATATGGATTTATCAAAGGGCAGTCACGTAAAACCTATCTAATACTTCTCTGTGATAGTTTAATTGGCTTCAGTAAGGCTCCTGATAGTGTCCCTCATGACATTCCTATAAGCAAAGTAAAGTGATAGTAGCTAGGTGGAATCATCACAGCTGGTTCCAAAAATGGTTAAAAAACCATATTCAAGGTGCAGTCATCAATAGTTCAAAAGAAGATTGTAAAGAGATTTCAAACAATGTACTATGGTAAGTGAGAAGCAAATTATTTTTTTCTCAGTCTGGTTCCAGTTCATTTTATTTTAGAACACTGATGATGGTATAGGTAACATAGTAATATATTTTGTGGATCGCATCAGACTGGAAGGAGTTGTAAGCACTTGGAAAGGCAGGACTAGCACTCAAAATGATCTTATATTTTAGAAACAATCTGAAATCCACACATATCCCTAAACCTATGAAGAAAAAAAAAAATCAAATGCAGAAATACAAGAAGGGAAATGAACAGTCTAAAGAAATAGTTATGCCACAGGAGAGGCTCTGAGAGAGTGTACTGGGGCACTCACTAAGTACCATAAGGAAGGTAAAGGAGAAGTTATTTCTGTATATTTAAGCCAGAGACAGTGCTTAGGCTGATGTACACACTTAGAACACCACACAGTAAGACGCAATCAAATTCAAAAGGCTTCAAAAGAGTAGCCAGAGTACAAAAAAAGAATGACCCACGAGGAAAGATGGAAAAAAATGGATGTGTTACAAAAGAGATGACTGAGGGGAGACAGCAGTTGTCCTCAACTATGTGAAAGGTAGCAATCTGTAAAGAAAATGGAGAGCAATTCATGTCCATGAAAAGAAGAAGAAGAAGTAATCTGCAAGAAAGATTTAGTAAGCTATTAGGAAAAACATTCTGACTGCACAGCAGCAGGACCCTGGAAGTGGCCATCAGGTGATGCCACAGTGACAAGAGCACATGGGCAATGTAGACCTTGTCTCTGAGCGAACCGGAGAACAGCATCTGGGCAACTGCAGGCCTTTCAGAGACCAGCAATGGGACTCAGCAGTGTTAATATCTCTATAGACCTCTCATGTTGGTACATGTCCCTTTCTTTAGGGTAAATAAGAAACACTGGCTGAAAATAAAAAGATGCAGATTTAGGGGCGTTTTTTTCCCACAAAAGTCACTGCTGAATTCACAGTTAGTCAGTGTTCACATGGCATGTTGCAAGATAGTGTAAACCTGTGGAAAGATGGGAGATGATCCAGCCTCAGGCTGTTCTGGACTTATTAGATCCTTGGCTGCTCCATGATGTTGGACCAAAATAACGTCAATCGCTCCACTCTTTGTTGCCTTGGCTCTACCTGAATGATGATGTTGTACTCCTCTGGTGTAAATCTGGAAAAAGCTGGAACTCACCAGACTTCTTGGTCCACCAAGAAGTGACTGGAAGGTAGCAAAAAAACAAACCAACCCCAAAACTGATGATGCTTAATCAGGATTTCAACAGTGTCTGTAGCACTGGTATATGTGATCCTCCAGCAGTTTTTGCTTAAAAAAAGTTGAGACATAGTCTGTATTTCACAAATACTCTGCAATGCAAAATCTACAGTTTGCATAATACATTAAAACAGCAGTGTAACTGAAGTAACAGACTACACCTGGAGGCTCTTATATTTAGCTTGTAGAACAAGAGATACTTCTCAGGGCAGAACTCATTGCAGGATTGGGAACTTGGAGATTTGGGTTATTGGTTGGACCTAGATGAGTCTTCAGGAAAGGAAGATAAAATAAACATTTATTTTCTCTCTCTAGCACATGCTAGATCTGTGGCTGAAGATTGTTGGGTTCTGCAATTAAAATTACACAAGTGCTCATTACACATAAAGCTGGTTCTGTGGTGTCACTGTAAATTCTGCTCAACAATACAGTTCTTTGAAATATGTAGTTTAAAAGCAGGCACAATGAGTTACTGTTAGCATGTAGATAATATGAAAACTTCAGCACAGAATAGCAATTTAAAAATAAAACAAAAATAGAACAGCTTTAAAGATCATCGATTAACTGGAAAGCTGACATTTCATGAGAAAAAAACACGATTTAACAAGTATGTTTCACATGCCTACTGAATCAAGCTATCCAAAATTACCCATTATTAGGAGTTACCTACTGGAGGGAGGCAAGAAGATAAAATCCTCAACACCCTTACAATCCCTTCCAGCAGACTCTGAGGAGCAGTGAGCTGTCTTCTGTAAGAGCTGCATACACAGTCAGGAAAGATGGAAAAATGAAATAAAAAGAGACTATAAGAACTATCCCCATGAATGGAGAAACATTCATGTTTAAATGTATACAGATGGCAGAATCATAAAGTAATACAGTGAAAACTTTTGCTTAACAGGTAAATATTCAGTCTTGGCTACCCTGGTGAGTAATCCCTTTCATATGACACTGACATAGAAAATTCTCAACTAGCTTTTGTTCTTTTTCTGAATCTAATACGAAACTTCTCTAGTTACAACTGAAAACAAGCAACACAACACTCTGGAAGAGAAAAGCTAACAATTACCTGCCCCGCCCCCCCCCCCCCCCCCGCCTCCACTCCCGCATACAAACACACACCAGGTTTTGGGCAACAATCCAGATCTTTGACTAGCAAATATGGGAATCTTGCTTAGAAGCTCTTTTCTTACCGTCGTCAGTGGAACTGCCTGTTTTTCTTCTAAGTTTCTAATTAGTCCTTAAGGCAGCAGAACTCCGCTTTGTTAGTCAGCGTTTACAGCAGTGGCCTATCTGAACTAGCTGCTATTTCCCTGATGGCTCAGGCAGGCTATACATCCCTTGGCACATCCCTACTTTGGGGTCTACCACATTAAGACTCTGTATCAGCTAAGGCAATAAAGATTCTATTAAACAGGGTTGTAATTTAACCACAATATTCTCGCAGGAGATGGTGCAGGAAAAAAGAAAGAAATCAACAAGAAGAAATTGTCGATTTCCTTATGCTGGCAGCTTATTATAAAGTAAAATAGGCAAGAAGTTAATTTTTATGTTTGTCCCAGGTTATGTGTGCCATTTGTTCAGTGAAGATTTTTCACTGCCACTCCTTTTTATTGTTTCTCCCTCAAAAAGAGACATAAGCACTCATAAAAATTAATTTTCTAATCCTGGCAGTGGAGGAAAAGGACAGCCATATGTCATGTCACGCAAAGAAACAGAAGACTTAGGATTGGGTCCTGATGAATCATGCTTTTATATGCTCTTTAATCACTGTGCTTTATGGACAATATGGAAAAACTATGATATAACATTTGAGAAGACATTGTGCAAGCATTGTTGGCTGGTTTGCTCTTGCAGTGAAAGTGGTTTTAGGTGTAATGTTTCATATGGTAGTTTAGTGGTATCTCCTGGAAAGCAGAAAGTATAAATCAATCTTATCTGTCATCCTACGATAGACTTAAACAAGTTCATGATAGTTCATATATGCAATACAAAGTTTCTAATAAATATTTCACAAGATGCTAATTAATTATGTTAACAGAAGATAAATTTGTGTGAAAACAACAGAATTCTTTTGTTGTCCCCATTAGCTTAAAATTTATTAGCATACAGCAATATATATACAAACCTTTCATACTGAAGGGATTAGCCTCTATTTATCTAAGGAAAATTTTCTGTGTCTGGCTCAGAGCACTCACTGCTTGAAGTACTAAAATTCACGAGTGTCTCATTAAATGTTCATTTCAACTGAAATGGCTGAAGAAAAGCTTTCTAACAAATGTGCCCCTGGAGTCTCTAGAAGACTCCACAGGTCTATATTCCAGAGAAAAAGTTGTAGTTATGGTCTATCTATTTTTTTTATTCCTGGCTTATTCCTTGCTAAATTGTTCAAATGTCTTCCAGAATCTTACATCCCCTAGAACAACAACAAGGGCAATTTCAAACGCATTAGTGATCATACATGCTGCCTTCCTTTTATTCTGTGACTTGAAATGTAACAGAATGATGTAATTTGATATTGGTTTGTGCTTTTAGATTTTTATTTTGTCTGTACTATCCTACCAATTCACAACAGTGTTATTATGAAATAAATGCAAGGATTTAACTTCTGGCTGACATGTATTATCTGAGCTTTACATGAAATTCACCAAGAAAAGGCTACCATAATGCTAATAATCTTGTTAAACCCATACCAAGTTTCATAGTTTATGTGCTTTATTTTCACTTTCTTCCTAATAAACAATTGTTAGTGAAAAGTGGGGGAAAAAAAAAAAATATATATTAGGAGTAATAATAAAGACCATGTAAAAGTTATTCTAGGGAGTTTTTTCTTTGCCGGCCTACAGGGTATTTTTTTAATTTTTATCAAGGTCATGGTATTTTTATCAACAAGGAAAAAAAGTGTATTTTTTCTCTTTCATGACTGGCAACTTCAAAGACATTCACAATGTATTCACAGATGGGTCTTTAATACTGTGAGTACTTCAAAAAACAGAGGAGGAGTTAATGCAAATGGCACAGAACTGGAAAAACAATTTATGTTAATGTTGGCCCTACATTGCCTAAGAACACAGATTTGTGCATTTCCAGTGTGACCTTTCTGTGATAGGAAGACCATGAGTTGAGTTTTTTCCAGATACTTCTTAGAATAACATTTTTTCTTTAGAGCTGTAAGTTTAACTAGAAAAACTAGGATATTTTATTAGGGCAGTATACCTGAAAAAAAATTGGCCCAATTTCAAATACATGAAGAGATATTGCCATTTTTAGAACAGAGAATTTTGATTCAATGTCAGTGGGAGCCAGAGCAGTAACTAAGATACCCTTGAGAGCTGGATTTTCCATTCACGCTTTTAAAAAAGGAATGTCTACAGAATTTGGCATATGTTAAGAACTATGTTGTTAAAAGGAATGTATTTTTATATCTGATGGCTATTACAATAGGTACAAATTTTATAGAAATTATATTACACCACAAACACATTTGGATGATCTAAGATATTTTATATCATTAGTTACAAACTTAATTTCACTTTGCGATTCATCTGAAAAATTTCAAACTTGAGGAAAGGCTAAGTTTTAATCTAATAATGTTCTATTTGTGAGGTTTTGTTATTATAATGATTGTAAAGCTCAGATCACGTGGCAAGTGAAATAAAATATACTCTTACCTAATCCAGTTTGCTTGACTTTAGGGAAAAATACTAATATCAAGTCCAGGTGTGATGACTGCTTTATAGAAAGTCTCCAGGTCATTATTAGTGAAGCTCAGGAAACTGTGATTCATCATGTGCAAATATTATTCTACAAAGGTTGCAAGGAAAAATATTGTGGATTTTTTATATGAACTTGGCCCAAAAGCTGATCTAGGCCTGGACCTATTTTTCTGTTACTGCATTCATGATGGCAAGCATTTAGTCTATGTTATCAGGTAAACACATTTCACAGGCTATCCTTTTTCCTACTGCTACAAACAACAGTATAGTCTGGTGTGTGTTTTTAAAATCAAGTATTAAAAAAAATTCAAGTCAGAATAGAAAAAAAGGACAACTATGCTTCACTATGCTCATGAACCGCAATTTTTAATGACCACAAAACCTAAAAGTGGTGGAGTGTATACAATGCAACATTAAATAATTATTCCTTGCTGATTTTCACTTCATGTCCGAAAATGAAAACTGTCTGGAAAGGTATATAAGGAATGTTCATACACATGTCCTGATGGACATAGAGATGTTTCTCATTTGCCACTACATTTTTCTTGGGTAAGCTTAGGATTTTCTGTACTGTAAGAAAAAACAAACCACCCTCATCATAAATTGCAGCCTAGACTTCACAATGCACATAGATGTCTGAAATCTAAGAGGGATTCAAGATCTTTAAAAAGTATTTTAAAATACAAATTTTCTGCTCAAGAGCCTGAAGTCCATCTCCTGCTCACAAGTCATGTTCCAGTGACAATGCAAAAAGCTCAATAATGATGTAGTGGGGAATAGGATGTTTGCATAGATACGTAAGTACAGTATAATACCAGTCTTCAAAAACTGTAATGGAAAATAGATTGCTATATTTTAAACACAATTTGAGCATGCAGTCAGATGAAAAGATTAGCTTCCTGCTAACAACAGCTGTCAATAACATCTGTCTCAACAGTAACCAGAGTATTCTGCATGCACGGCAGTTCTCCAAAGGTTTTGTTTCTACAGCTGCCTACTTGCTGGTAAAGAGTACACCTGTATTATGGACCCCATCTTTCCTGTACTTGTAATTTTTCATTCAATTTGGCTGAATGGGCCTGTGTTTGTCATTAACCCCCTACCTAAGTGGCTACTATCACCTTGATTGTGTAGCAGACAGACCACTCCAGAAAAGGTAATAATAAAGTTCAGGGTAAACAATGCAAACCAGGAGTAAATCACTGTGAATAACCAAAGGCATTAGTATCCTCTGAAAAGTGTTTAACAGTTCATTTTCTTACTCTTTATTTCCCACTTCCTGAAAGTTAGATGTACTTTAGGCAGGAAATGTTGTAATCTTTCGCACAGTCCACCAGAGGAAAGGTCTGTGCATTTAGTCTTTGTGATAGACAATAGGATGTCAAATCTAGTAAGAGTGCCCTGAATAATCTTATATTTGAAAAATGAGCGGATACTTATGGGGGTACATATTAACACTGTGAATTAATATCCTATGCATAATCTTGATATATAATATTTCTTTCTTCCTCAATTTACTCCTGCAACTGATTTACAGTCCACCTCTGCTAGAGGAGGAAGCAATGTTCACATAGTTCCTCATCAGAATTAGAAACATCTTAAGGACACACACACGGTTTTGCACGGACAAACATGCTTTGTGCATTGTTTGCTGTTTTAAAAAAAAATCAATTTTGTGCTTGTATAAAACATGACATCTTACAATCTAAGCCTACTCCATAATAAATATTATAGCTGCATTCCTCCTTTCATCTAGTTGTCTCGCTTATGGCCTCCAGCCACATTCTAGCTCATACGATCTACTGCACAGCTTACTCCCAGGTATAATTCAACAGGGTGTGTGGATGTAGAAAGGCTTTGATACAGTTGGTCTTAAATGCAAAAATTATAAATGCCAGAATGTGAGATGCAAATCATCTGATATTAGTTTCAGTTGTATATAGTGACCAGCCAAACTGTACACTGCTTAAATTTGTCATTCGCTCACGTGTCGCTGTAAAACATGTTTAGAAGTGCTGCACTGACATAGATTTAGTCTAATTTGCTCACTGGGAACAACCTAGCAAAGGTAAAGGAATTATCTTTAGGGCTGATGAAAATATAACCTCACAGGCGTTAGGAAGTCCCCTCTACTATCTTTAGAGCTATTTACAATAGATAGGATCCATCTCTAGCCTGCTCTAACATTCTTGACTTTGTGGTAGATGTAGAAGGCCATTATTCCTGCAGGTTACATCTCTCCCTTGGAGCGGAGGAGTCCCAAATGAAGAGACACATGTTAATATACCTAAGGAAACAGCCCTCTGACGCATTTAATGGCTGTTTAGCTGTTCACATGCAGTGAGCAGCCATAACTAATACAACAGGGATGAAATCATGGTCTCAACTCCTCCTTATCTTTTCTGCTCTGTCAGATTGCCTTCAACTCAAACAGTGGTGGGATAGGAGGTAAAGCATCCATGTGCAGAAGCTACAGTGGGGACAGGGCTTTATGAGTTGTGTACAAAGGAGCAGAGCACCCTGTCTTCTCTCTCTCCTCTGCATGTGGTTTAGAGCCATGTAGAATCTATTCCTTATGCTGACTACAAACCCAGAAGACATCAAGACAATGATGCCATCAAAAACAGGAGAAATCAGCTTGCAGTAAGTCAGGAAGATGGGAGTGAATTTTTTCTGTGAAAAGTAACACTTAGAAGATAGGATTCTTCATATGTCTAAAGGAAACTTAAGCCTAAAGCTGTTTAAATATGACCTGGATGAGCAGACAATGAGCTGGACTGAAAACTGGCCAAACAGCAAGGCCCAGAGGGTGGTGATCAGTGGCATGAAGTCTAGTTGGAGGCCAGTAACTAGCAGTATACCCCGGGGGTCAATATTGTGTCCAATCTTGTTTAACATCTTCATTAATTATCTGGATGATGGCACAGCCTGTACTCTCAGCAAGTTTGCTGATGACACAGAACTGAGAGGAGTGGCTGATGCACCAAATGGTCATGATGCCCTTCAGAGGGACCTCAGCAGGCTGGAGGAACAGGCTGGCAGGTTCCTCATTAAGTTCGACAAAGAGAAGTGCAAAGCTCCACACCTGGAACATCCACATGCACCAATATATGCTGGAGGCCACCCAGCTGGACAGCAGCTTTGCAGAAAAGGATCCACACTGATACTAGGAGACCATGACTTCAACCAAGTTGAAGACGAGCCAGCAATGTGCCCTAGCAGAAAAGAAGGCTAACGTTATTCTGGGGTGCACACAGGAGAGTATTGCCAGCAGGTTGAAGGAGATGATCCTTCCCCTCCGCTCAGTTATGGTGAGACATGGTTGGATTCTGTGTCCAAGTCTGGGCTCCCCGGTGTAAGAGAGATGTGGGCATTTGGAGAGGTACCAGCCAAGGGCCACAAAGGTGATGAAGAGACTGGAGCACCTCTTCTGTGAGCAAAGGCTGAGAGAGATGGGAGACATGGTTGGGTTCTGTGTCCAAGTCTGGGCTCTCCAGTGTAAGAGAGATGTGGACATTTGGAAACATACCAGCCAAGGGCCACAAAGGTGATGAAGAGACTGGAGCACCTCTCCTGTGAGCAAAGGCTGAGAGAGATGGGACTGTTCAGTTTGGAGAACGGAAGGCTGACGGAGGATTTTACCACTGTATACAAATATATGGAGGGAGAGTATAAAGAAAACAGAGCCAGACTATTTTAGTGGTGCCCAGTGACAGGACCAAAGGCAATGGGCACAACTTGAAACATAGGATGTTCCACCTGAAACACTTTTTTTTAATGAGGGTGACTGAGCCCTGGCACAAGATGCCCAGAGAGGTGGTGGAGTGTGCCTCCTTGGCAGTCTTCAAAAGCCATCTGGACATGGTCCTGGGCAGCCAACTTGAGAGGGCTCCACTTGAGCAGAGGAGTTGGACAAGATGACCTCCAGAGGTCCCTTCCAACCTCAGCCATTCTGTGATTCTCTGAAAGAAATGAGCAGATACTTTGCTCCGTTTATAATCTAACTCTCTAAACCAGCAATGGGAGATACATGCTGTCACAATTGGGAAAACAACACATGTTGAATTCAGTTGAAAAACTGGGGAAAAATGCATATAAAAGTTCATGAATTGTGAAAAAGAAGTATAATGATATTCCTGAAAGACAATCACCCCAATATTCCCATAGCCAAATCAAAAGGCTCTCAAAGCCTACGTGCAGGAACAAAGCTAGTCATCATTACCTCAGTAATCAGTAAGATCATGGATTAAAGAAAGCCAGCATGGATTCACCTAGGGCAAATTGTGCCTGACTAATCTAGTGGCCTTCTACAATGGAGTGACATCAGTGGACAAGGAAAGAGAAACCGATGTCAGCTACTGGACTTCTGTATGGTCCCCCACAACTTTCTTGCCTCTAAGTTGGAGACACATGGATTTGATGGATGGACTGTTAATTGGATAAGGAAATAGCTGGATGGCCACATCTGAAGAGTTACAGTGAACAGCTCAGTGTCCAAATGGAAATGAGATATTAGTGGTATTCCTCAAGGGTAAGTACAGGCACCAATACTATTTAATATCTTCATTAATGACATAGTGAGACTGAGTGCACACTCAGCAAGACAGGGTTGCAGACAACACCAAATTGAGTGGTGCCGTTGCAGCTATGCCATCCAGAGGGACCTTGACAGGCTTGAGGGGTGGGGCCCAGGTGAACTTCGTGAAGTTCAACAAGGCCAAGTGCAAGGTTCTTCACATGGGTCAGGGCAACACTCAAGATCAGTACTGATGGGGGATGAAGGGATGGAGAACAGCCCTCCAGGGAAGGACTTGGGGATATCAGTGGATGAAAAATTGGACATGGGCCAGCAATGTGCACTTGCAGCCCAGAAAGCCAACTGTATCCTGGGCTGCATCAGAAGAAGAGTGGCCAGCAGGTCAAGGGAGGTGATTCTGTCCCTCTACTCTGCTCTGTTGAGGCCCCACCTGGAGTCCATTGTCCAGTTCTGGGGTCCTCACAAAAGGAAAGACACGGACCTGTTGGTGAGGGTCTAGAGGAGCCACAGAAATGATCAGAGGGCTGGAACAGCTGCTGTGAGGACAGGCTGAGAGATTTTGGGCTGTTCAGCCTGGAGAAGAGAAGGCTCCAGGGTGGACTTATTGCGGCCTTTCAGTACTTGAAAGGGGTCTATAAGAAAGATGGGTACAGATGTTTTAGCAGGGCCTGTTGTGACAGGACAGCGTGTAATGGTTTTAAACTAAAAGAGTGTAGTCTCAAACGAGATATAAGGAAGAAATTTTATATGTTGAGGGTGGCAAGGCACTAAACAGGGTTGCACAGAGAAACTGTGGACACCCTGCCCCTGGAAATGTTCAAGGTCAGGTTGGAGGGGTCGGACTACAAGATCTTTGAAGGTCCCTTCCAACTCAAACCTTCCTATGGTTCCAAGATGCCAACCTGATCTTTATACTCCCTGCACATTCAACGCCAAGTAATTTTCTCAAAGCATTAAAAAAAAAAAAAGCAGCTTCTCATTTATTTTCATGGAAGTCTAAGAAAACTGGACATTTCCTATAAACTGTTACTAACAGATTGCTATACATATGAATCATATACACCTTACTTTTTTATATTTAATCTATTATTGGTGCTTAATATTCTCTGTATCAAATACAAAGCCACTACTATTTCACACATGTAGTATGTATGAAATAGTCCTTCCCCACAGTAATTACATATTGGAGTTTTTTAACCACTCTTAAGAGCCATAGTGCACTGTATATTTATGGTATGGATTCCAGATGAATACAAATGGGTTATTATTTGATGATTTGAAAAAACTGTCTTGAATGTTAACCTGTAAAGGCTTATTAGCTTGAGTTATCCTCTCTTAGATTCTCAGGGTGCAATGCATTACAGTAAAGCAGGATTCAACCCCTTCATCAAGCATGCTCTCCTTTGTGACTCTCTTTCTTGAATTATGTTGAGACAGTAGAAATGAACACAGAATTTTTAACGCTATCGCTGTCCTGACATTATATATTATAAGGCTATGGCTTAATGGTCACTCTTGATAAGAAGAGTATATCTACAAGCAGCTTTTAAAAGTTGATAAAGTATGAAGGCGTTTTTTAGGTATGCAGCAAACACATGGAAAATGCCTTTGCTATTAGCACAATGGTAATTTTATTAATGTCTTTATAATGTACTACTTTATGTAAGAAACCATAAGAATTTACCATATGTTTTTAGAAAATGCACTAGATCTTTATACTTAATACATAAATCCATTATATATGTACAAAGTACTGAAGTTCTCTCTGCAGCTTATTTAATATATTCAAAGTTTAAAAAGAAAAATTAGTTAAAAGGAATAGCTTGGCCTACACAAGGAAGTCTGGACAAGTAATTAGCATTTTAAGTAATTAGCATTTTATTATATCCATATAACAAGGCTTTTATTGAAATTCAGTTAAAAGATGCTGGCCTCAGCCTCATAAAGGGGTTGCAGTGAACAGAAATCTGCTATGAGAGTACATTGGAAATGGCCTGTTCTGCCACTGAAAGCATTTTGCCTTGTACCTGACCACTCTGCATCAGCCTTTGCCATTTATGGCAATTTCTTGTGAACGTTCAGAACTGAGACTTTGTACAACATAAGATTTAAGATGACCTTTTAGTTTCAGACAGAAATAATGTAAATGCATGGTCGTCATTAATGTAAAGTAGAATCCATGGTACAATTAGAGAATTAAGTACAGGCTTGACTTGTGTCATAGTCTTTTAAAATTTGAAATCTTTAGCTAAATATTTGCATTTATATTGGTAGCGTGGGTTGTTTGGGTTTTTTAATATAAATCTATGCAGGTAAACTCATCCTTAAACACACTTCTTAAAACTAGAAAAGAAAATTTTGTTTGACAACTGTACAGTTTCAAGGACAAGAAAATGAAATGATGGAAGTAAATGCTGAGAATTCATTTTGTAACACTTGTAAAATGAAGACATTGGTTGTCTGTAAAGATGGTTGATGAGTATGTCTATTGGGAAGGTCTTCAACTGCATGAGTCACGTGACTGAAAGTTAAGTGATACATTAGGAAGCTGTATTCCTGCTCTTGATAGTTTTCTTTTTTGTAATTTATGTGTTGAAATGTTTTCAATGTATAGCACTGGTGGCCAGGGCCCTGGGTAGGTGCCTAATGCAAAATTTTCTTCACTTGAAGTAAAAACAAATTACTACTGCAAGATCAATGTGGAAGATAAAATAGTAAACTACCATTTGCTAAATAAAAGTGATAAAAATAGAAAATTTATTCCATGAATGCTGTGTTTATCCAAACATACTGCTGAGGCAAACTGATTAAAATTCAGCTTTTACAGTCTCTTGAATGTACACTGCTCAGCTGGTACATGTTAGAGCCCATACTTGTAGTAATGATGACCTTTTCTTTTTTCTCAGCAGTTTATAAAATTATCTTTCAACTTTCTTGGTTTCTGGGTAAAAATACCGTGATTGGAAAGTAGATACATTTACAACACACAATCCAGATACCTCCTAACTGTTATCTAGGACTTGACTCAAAAAGGGTAATCTGATTTTCATGTCCCATGCTGGCTTCCAACCACCATGGACACATAACACTCTCATAGAGTGCCATAAAGGTCTCTTAGTGTTGTACATTAATGAGGGTTTTCTTCACCTTCCTTTGTCCAATGCAGAAGGCCATCTGGAAAGAGAGTTATAACTTACACTTCAGGGATACTTAGGCTTCATTTCAAAGAATGCATAAAGCTGGACAGGAATATAATTCCTTATGTAATTAAAAAAAAAAAGTTATTTGAAGAGGTCCTGTTCAGCTTTCAGCAACTTAGCTCGGGATAAGGCACAGGCAAATAGTAATAATGTTGTCTAACATGAGGAACACTAAAGGCTTGCTCCTTCACCTCTACATATGAGATTGAAGGCTTGCTCCTTCACCTCTACATATGAGATGAACATCATTAGACATAAAAGTTATCATATTAAAACAGAAGAAACTACTCACATACATGCATTAAAAACATAGGTGCAAGTCTTTGCAGGATTAAAAAAGGCAGGAAGCAACAGGTTGGGGCAACAGACACCAGATGGGTGGAAGGAAGAATAAAGTGATAGGAAGGCATGGTTATGTGGGCAAGTTACATACACAGCTTACAAGTCTGAAGGCATTAGAATGCCTGATTTTAGAGTTTGACCTTGTTGTAAACGAATGTGGTACTTGTTATGCAACAGCTGTTCCCGAAGCATTTGCAGCTCCAGTGCTCATGATCAACAGCTCACACTAACTTTAAATCATGACGAGATCACTAACACAACATTTTGGATCACGTCATCACTGATTTTTTTACAGAGCAGCATTTAGCATAGTTCATAAAGTGGTCAAAGATTTATCACGCTTCATCAAACACAACAGGGTGCACCTTATGTAGCCAGCAGGGAGGCAGCTGATGTTGTTATACTGAGGAAACAGTACAGAGCCTAAAATTCTGCTGATCCTCATAAAAATGGTCTATAGCTTAGTCAAATCACTGGCAGAAGAAAGAGTGAGGAAGACAAGACCTTGAATGTGAATTTGTAGTGAATAGAGAGTAATTACACACGCAACGTAGTAACTCCTATAAATGAGAAGAGTTGCATTTTGAAGAAGTAAACTCAGGAGCTCTGAAGAAAGAGGAACCAAATTTTATAGCTGTAGATTAGCCTTTTGTGCATAGGCGAGAAAGCTAACACACTGACCTAAGATTCCCCTTATTTTGAAAATTCCATTAAAAAAACCCCAAAACACCACAAGAAAAACACTTCTTGTGAAGATATATCACTCTGCTGTTGGTAGAACAAACTGCACTTAAGTAATTTAGAAATTACCTGCTCCTTTTGAAGAAAGGGAAACATGTTGTTCTGCTGGCAAATATATGTAACTTCTACCACACTGCATATAAGAGAATATTCTTGCTTGCAAAATAAACATGCAGGTTGTTCCATTGGAATCATATTCAAAATATGATGAATAGCAGATTTGAAAATTTAATTATCTACAAAAAAGACTTAATATTTCACTATTGAATAAAAGCAAAACAAAACAATGGTTTAATTTAACAATAATTCTTACTAGCAAAACTTTTGTGAACCTTTGTGAAATGAAGCCAGATTAATTGTTATGATTCCACTGCTTTGAAAGGGTTTAGTTATACAGATGAACAGTGACCGTCACCATAGCTGGGAAAAGCTGCCAGAAGACTGACCCTAAAAATAGGAAGAAAGAAAATAACCCAAACCTTCTAAATATCAGCCAGTTATGCTCTTTATTCGAACAAGTCTCAAAATGATCCGGAATCATGGCAGGATCCTGTAGTGAACTGTTCATTTGATAACTTCTCAATATGATGTCTCACTCTTGTGAATATTCCACCATAAATTTAAAATTAATTCCCAAAGGATCCAGAAAGGTACACTGATGTGCATTCTGCCATGGGAAAGGCACATCACAGCAGGGCTAATTTTATCCTCTGCGACTGCAAACCCCATGTCTTCCAATAAATTGCTGAGGAGGTGGAGTTTCTCTGCATACTTTTCTCTCTGGCACAGAGGCTTATCCTCAGTTTATATTACCATTATGCTATTTGTTCTTTTATGTGTCAGCAAACTCAGTTACCTTGTACTTAATCAACACCCTGGAAACACAGTTTTTGTCTCAGATGACAAGACTCTTGAAAAGGAGGCCCGTGTTTTCCTTTAACCTAACAATATGAAAATAATTGTTTTGGTTTATTACTGCCACCACAGAGCACAGACCAGCTGAGAGTCAGCACTTCACTGGGAAAGGACACTGAGGTCTAGCAGACAGCAAGCTCAGTTGCAAGACTGTGGTGTCCCAACAGCTGAACTCTAATTTATTTAGTTTAGGGAAAGAAGGGAGAAGATAGATTTTTCAGTCATCAGGAGGATTTTTTGTTTCCATAGATGAAAGGGCAAAAAGTAAAAAATCCCAGGGATGTGTGTCATAGCAGTATTGATGCCCTACATAAACCCTTTGTTTCCCAAGGGTGCTAATTTAGATCAGGTCGTTTTGCTGCTTCGTGCAAAGAGGAACCCCAACCCTCTGCTCCGTTATAAGCAAGCAGCCCCTCCGGGAGGCTCGGCGCTTGCTTGGGGCAGAACAGATGGGGAACAAACTCCTGGGGTGAGACTGGACCTTTACTTCCCGTC
The DNA here is from genome assembly GCF_963082525.1 of Nesoenas mayeri. NCBI lineage: Eukaryota > Metazoa > Chordata > Aves > Columbiformes > Columbidae > Nesoenas > Nesoenas mayeri. Next base: position 65,301,089 of record NC_137542.1, on the reverse strand, counting down.
AGAGGACGAGTCCACAGCCGGCGTCGTCTGCGTGCGCTTCGTCTGAGCAAACCCTGTTGCAGAAGCGCAACCTGGAGCCGCACCGCTCCGGGACCAGAAGAGGACCGGCCAGGCGCCCCGGGGGTGGCCGCTCCCCGGCGGCAGGAGCAGCCAGGCGGGGCGAGGAGTGTGGGTGTCTGCCCGAAAGCTGCCGGCACCGGCGGGGCCAGCCCGGCTATCGGCGCTGGCAGATGTCTCCACACCCCGGGGGTCTCCCGGGGAGGAGCTGTCCCGCCCCTGGCTCCCGCAGCCCGATCGCCTGCCTCGGACGGGGCTCAGGCTCCGACCGGCGAGGAATAGTTACGAGGTATGAGGAAAGCTCCTTACCTGTTGATTTTCAGGGCGAACGCCCTCCTGTCTGCGGCGGGTAGAGTCGCCATGCAGCAGAGCAGACGAGGGCGTCGGCTGCCGACGAGGACCGACGCCGGCTGAACGCACGAAGGGCGGCTTTGGTTTATTTATTTATTTCTCTTAATTACATGCCTCGGGCTGAAAACCCGACGGTTTTCTGACAGTTCTGGGTGGCAACTTCCGCATTTCACCTTCCTCACCGAAATCGGCCGCAGTGGGAGGGATCTGCCCTTGCACAGCTGGCTCCTGGCCGCCCCTGCCGCCGTCTGCCCGGCCCCCGCACCCTGGGCGCGCTGCGCCTCTCCCCGAAGGCTCCCGCGGGCTGCCCGCCGCGGCCGCAGCGCACCCGGGCACTGAGAGGGGCTGGAATTTCCCGTCCCTGTTTAACACAAGCGACACCAGAACCGTCCGTGGATATTTTTGAGAGAAGCAGCGGGCAAGGCAAGCATTTAAGCAAGCGCAATAAGGAGGGAAGGCGCTTTGTACCTGTGAACGCACACCGCTGCGGAAATCCTTGCGCAGCCCTGACTCGTTTTATTTTGGAAGCTTCGGCGCGAATTTAAGACAACCCCGCCCGGGCGTCGAGCGCTCCTCTCTGGAGGCAGGCGAGGAGGCAGCGGGCACCATGGGCATCGATGGGCGCCACAGCAACTCCGCGACGCACCCGGGCGCCGCCGATCCAGCCCGTCCTCCCTCCGCGGAGCTGGCGCGACCGCCGGGCAGGATAGGGCAGGGCAGGCCTGGGCAGGGCAGAGCAGACCGGCGCCCACCGCCTTTCAAGCAGAGGAAAGAGTCAGGGTCCATTCTTTGTCCACGCTGGTGCACGGATGGAGCTGCTCCGGCAGGTAAAGACAGTAAGGTGTAAGACATAAACAGATGCCAGCCTTTCACCTGGGCTGTTATTTAGCCAGTACACGTGTGCACCCAGGATATATGTTTTCTCTTAATCCTGAACTACCCGAGTACATAAGGAAAACTCACATGTGGCAACATGAGATAGCAACTCAGCTTGTCCCAAAGTGAGCTCCACTGCTGTTCTCCTCACCTGCACTTACAGCTCAACTTTCAAAAAGGCCATTTTTATTAAGCATCTTGTGTTACAAAGTGATGTGTCCTGACTGGTACTTTTCCTCTCAGCCTTGGTGCAGATTTCACTGCTTCTGCAAATAGGCAGAACTCAGACGTCATTAAAAGCGGAAAGGAGCCAAACACGGGTTTCTACAAATGAACTCTGTGGTAGCAGAGGAAATTCAGTTTTAGGTTGTTCTGTTTTTATTAAATCCATGCATTGGTGGCAACAACATCAGGATTCACCTGTAGAAAGGCAGTCATAGCTTATCTCTCCATTCCCAGTGAGCTGGAAGGTTTCTAGAAGAATACAGCGAGTTTTGAGGCAAGGAATGGATCACTGTCAAACAGTGAAGACCTAAAATTTGCTACTAACAATTACCTTTTTTATGGTTTGTTTGTTTGTTTGTTTTTTACTCTGGAGTATTCAGCATTCTTTACTGTAAAGTATGGGTGGTCTCAATATGAATGTTAACCCCTGTGTTTTTGAAGAGGACTGGCTATGTGCCCTTAGGGAAGTGCAAAAAGGTTGAAGAGGTGAAAGATTTAACAAAAACCAGAAGTAAATTTAAAAAGTAGAAAATGGAAATAAATATGGATATATTTTGGGGGAAAAAAAAAACCAACACACACACACAAGGATCTACAGCAGAATAAGATCTCAGATATAAGTTTGAAAACTTTGAAAAGAAAATATTAAAATCTACTATTAATAGAATGGTGTTAACTAACAAACATTTGCTTTGGGAAGAACAAATTAGATAGTGGATTGCATGGACCTTACCCACCACACCCTTCCTTTCCTTATGTTGCCAAGATAAAGCTATGGCCGCTTACCTAAGTGTAATTTGCACTTAAATATCACTTAGTTATAAATCACTGATACGTAGCTGCGCTCTGGCATTTGAGTTGGTGACAAGAAAACTGAGTGTCAGAAATACTGGCCATGGCAAGACACTGCATCACATCACCTTTCTTCTCGTCTACACTTAGACATGTCTGTGAAAGATGGTCACTGGCTTCACAACTCTCTTCAGTGCACAAACTGGCCGTGGTTTTAATAGATGTTACTGCTCTGCCAGAAACTCAAAGTCTACAACCTGCCTTCGGACAGGTGGCTGTGATCACATGTGTCAACACCAGAAAGAAATAAGAAAAATGTAACCTTTAAAAATTTTTAATAGACTCATGCACTTGAAATGGATCCATCCATTTTTGAGAACCTAATTTGAAACACCCAATGTTTGTTTTTTTTTCCTGGATGCATTTCTTACCTACTCTCCTTGGAGTTAAGGGCCTCAGCATTGTTGAAAGCCGGCATCCAAAATCCAGTTGAAATATTTATTTTAACATCTTGGCCTTTCCTAGTATGCTTTGCTTTCTTTGCTCCTACAGGAAATTAGTGGACAGGGAAGCTTCTTCTCTCCTATTTGCTTTCCAGAATTTTAGCTTAGAGATTAATACAAACCATGGTCTCCTTAAGATGCCACAAAATAGCCATGAATTAAACACCAGTTTGTTAGTTTTCTATGCTGTCTAGACCACTACAGGACAGGCAAGAAAACTTTATATACTCTTTGCACATACCAAGGTGGGCTCTCTCAGCTCCACCTTATTCTATCCCCTGTATAAAAGGAGGGAAATCAGAGGAAAAAAAATGCTATGCAGTTCTCCACTTGTACAGTAGATCCTTATTATCACACAAAACTACTTTCTGGTAGCTTATAGATAACCTGTTGCTAGGAGAGCTGCTTGTCCACGGTAGGAGGTCAGGTATTTTGTCTGTCTCAAAATACTGCTTTTGAAAACCACAACCATCGTTTTCATTGTTTAATTTCAAAAACTTCCATGAAGTGCTATGTCTCTGTTTCTAGCAGGCTTGCCAGCTAAGGAGGAGAAATGTAAGCAATGAAAAAAAAAGGCAGGTAGCTTTATTAGCCATTTTGTACATTGTCTGTACAGTAAGACAACAGTTTTGGTATAAGATGGGTTTCACTCCTGCCTTTCTGTTCACGAAAGGTCCCACAAAAGGAACTGGACATTTGTCCTTTACTGTAGTCTGTGGTTAACTGGGCTTGGGGTGTTGTTTTTTATTTGCTTAAGAGAGGAAGTTGTTTCTTCTTCTAGCTTTATCTCCAGAACTGCTAACTACTCAAGAATAGACAACTTCCTCACTTTTTTTGAACCTATAAAAGAGTTCAGGCTTCATCTTAACAGCTCACATGGTGTGAAGTAGGGCCTTCCTTGATTGCCAAATCTGGCTACAAGAGTTGAACTGGCAGCAATGCAGATAACATTCCAACCTGCACAAATATACCCATTTATGAATGATACAACTATTTATTTTGCAGTTTCATACATTCTTGGTAAACATGGACAAAAGGATTACTCAAAAATATTTTGTCACATGCAGAAAAAAATGCCTGATAAGACACAAAAAAGTAATGTTTCCAAAACTGCTAATATTTTCATCAGGTACAAGACTGAACACTTGGATCATTGTAAGCTTTCATATTTTTGGATTAACTGAATTACCAGCAGCCTGCTTCAGCATGTGAGCAGCAAAACTCATCCAATATTCCTTTTCATCTATTATGCCAGCAATTTCATTGGTTTTTTTTTTGGGGGAGTGGGGAGAAGAAGAAAAAAGAAAAAGAAAGAAAGGAATTTTATCAGGAAAGTTTACATGGTTTTAACTCATTGGAGCACTGCCTGGATGTTGGTAAACTGATTACTTTAAGCTATCTTATCCAATTAAGTTTTGTCAATAGTACTGCTCCAGCTTATTGTTAAACACTGTTGTTTGAATTCCTGCAACAAACAAATCTACTGTATACAAGGTCATGAAGTCTAATTGCACGTTTAAACAAGAAGAACAAGATCTTCCCAGTCAGGAGATTAAAAAAATGATATCAAACCAGGTGCCAGTGAAGGCAGCACAAAATTGAAACTTAAAAAAACAGTGCAACTCAGAACAGATCATGGTTTTCAAAATTTATCTTGCTTGTATGGTAGCAGCTGCTGCTGGGTCTTGTATAGAATACAGTAGAAAGCACACTTACATTCCCCATTTCCTCATCCCCATCATCCTGTTGCACACACATGCATCCCAAACGGTGGTCCTAGTCATCACTTGTGGAGGGGTTTTGATAGATAAAGATCTGTTGCTGAATTAGTCAGGCTCAAAGGAATCTCAAGGCCGCTTTGAGAAGCTGAGAACAGAATCTGCTGTGAGAAAGAGGGGCGTTCCACAATCACCGGGGTCCTGGCGTGGCGTGAATCATCGGACGTATCATCAGTAAGACTCCAGCGCACAGATAGCCCACGATACTCATTTAGCGAATCCATGCTTGGAGCGTGGACGCGTGATTAGAATATAGTTACATATATATAAGGAGACTTGTTTCTGTAATAAATGGCTTTAGCGTGATTCACATTGAATCGACTTGTTTTGCTGAGTCCTTATTTCGCTCCAACAATCACTGCATCACTTAAGCCCAGAACCAGTCATTAAGCCCCGCTTCCGTCTCATTCCACTTGGTCTTCAAATGCTCTCACCACACTTTAGTCTCCCTCCTGGATCCTGACCTGGAGGTGGTGGCTGGTTGATTGCTCTATCTGGGCAGGCTGAGAAGCTGTGGGCCCAGCCACAAAGAGCAGCTGAGTGGTGGGAAACAGCACAGGCTGGGTACATGCATATGGGCAGAATGGCAACTGCTGTGCGTTGTTTTGAAGGAGTTTGTTAGCTGAGACTGGGGAAGTGCTGGGAGAGACAATAATCAACATGTGTCCTGGTTTTGTTAAAAACAAGTTTCTCTTGCAGTGAATTTTGCCTGTCAGCTAAAGGCTTCATATTAGCTGCATTTTCCTGGATAATCAGATACATGTTTTGGTAAACCTAGCAATGGAATGCGAAGTTATTGATAAGCATGGATGGACATCTCACCAGAGGGGCAACAAGAAACTGGTGACCAAGAAACTGACCAACTGTGTATAACATTCCATTCACATGAATACTTCATATAAAAGTGGGAGATCACGAGGATCTCGTCCCTTTTCCCTTCTGCTTATGGCCGACATTAGGAGAGGACCTTGCTAGTCGTCCCTGCAAACTGAGGCCTAGTGACAGACTGAATCCAGCTCCGGTTGGCTGCAGAATCCAATCCAGGACTTTGGGTGCCCGCTCTGCAGTTGCTGAGACTTTCAAGATTGGTTTTGTATATTTTCTATTATTTTCTCTATTCTTATTAGTAGCATTAGTAAAACATCTTTAATTTTTCCAACTCTCTTCTCTCTGTCCTTCTTTTCCTCCTGATTGCCTGTCCTTAGTGGGAAGGGGGAGAGGGAGGGGCAAAAGGGGGAAGTGGTGGGAAGAGGAGGTTAACAATACATCTGCCAGGGTTTTATTGTCACCCCGCAATCTAAACCCTCGACACCACCAATACGTTGTTCAAGCACCCTTAGGATTCACAAGAGATGGAATTTAACAGGAATCCAAAGAATTAATGATAGCATAGGAAAACCAGATTCAGACAGTAACACAGAGAGTGGCAGGAATACAGAGGCTGGCCTGAGGTCAGGAGGCAGGAGCTGCAAAATCAGGAGAGAGGCTACAGTACAAAATGCAATTGTTTTAGGGCCCTACAGAAGGATACAAGAGAAGGAAAAATGTCATGTGTAAGAACAGAGAGAAGTTAGAGGAATTATTAGGTTGGTGCAAAAGGAACTGCGAGTTTTGCATTGTTGAAATTTGCTCTTTGATATTGGAATATATTCTTAAATAAATGTGGTTACTTTACACATCATTTTAATGCACTTTTCTGACTTTATGGGGTTCTGCTACTGACTTATAACTTGTTCTTGAATCCAGCTCCGGTTGGCTGCAGAGTCCAATCCAGGACTTTGGGTGCCAGCTCCGCAGTTGCTGAGACTTTCAAGATTGGTTTTGTATATTTTGTATATTTTCTCTATTCTTATTAGTAGCATTAGTAAAACATTGTTAATTTTTCCAACTCTCTTCTCTCTGTCCTTCTTTTCCTCCTGATCGCCTGTCCTGAGTGGGAAGCGAGGAGAGGGAGGGGAAAAAGGGGGAAGTGTGAGGGGGAGGTTAACAATATATCTGCCAGGGTTTTATTGTCACCCCGTAATCTAAACCCTTGACAACATATCTATATGCCACCTACTGGGGCACTTTTTTCTGTTAAGATACACATTTCCAAACATCCTTTTTCTTAGAAGAGTAGATTAGCAGTCACTTCTCCACTAGCAGTGGTATCCCTGCAAAGAACACTATTGCATGATGGAGGATTATGGCATCACGCTCATCATGTAAACACAATTTTGTATCCTACTATAGTAATGGATGACAAAGCTTTGTTGAATCTTTAAGTGTCACCTGCTTAGTTGTAGAGGATCTACCTTTGATGCTCGACCAGCAACTGAGTGAAGTCCATGGGAGATTTTTCAACATCTTTTATAATAGTAAATTTGCATCCATGGCAAAATACGCCAGCAGTACCTTGGTACAGTAATGAGTAAGTGTTATTTGATTACCTTGTAAAAATACTCAGAGGTTCACACCAACAGGAAGACTGTGATGATCTCAGTACCTGCCAGCAACACACAATGGCTGTTAAAGGTTGCTCATATTCCACCTTCCTACAACATCACTGGCTAGAATAGTACAACATAGCCAGTGCAACTAGATACTCTCTCCTTAAAGGAAGCTGACATGCCATCAACTTCAGTGCTCTCACTGGCATAGATCTCTACTGTATCCAATAAAATTTAAATTATTTATTCAAGATTGCTTTAAATAAAACACATTATATGAAGTTTAGTAGGCTAAATCTCAGAAAAATAAGTGCAATTTTCCATTAGTCTTACTGATGTATTAAATAGATAAGCAATGGAATACTGAACCTTCCTTAAAAAAAAGACGAAAGTCACTCCTAGGTTTGAGTTTCATTTCTGTATTGGTGAAATAGCAGAAAGGGAACTTAGATCATATTGCAGCCTTGTTTTTTCACAAAACAAACTTGACTCTAAAAAACACAAAAAAGGCTATGTGAGAGCATATCTTCTTATTCCATTTGCCTGTGAAAATTCTTCTGGAGAAATAAAAATGTTACTGGTCAGATCCTCAGCCAAGTGTTTATCAAAGAGAAACATTTATTTGCTCACCTTCACAGTAAACAGAAATGAACATCACTGACTGATAGAATTTTTCTTTACTGTCACCACCTTCCTACATAGAATTACACAACTTTTTGGATGATGTATGTTAATATTTAAATCCTGACTGTATGGCATGTCATTATTCTAATGTTCTCAGTTTCACCAAGTTTCACATTGTAACAGCATATTGAGCATGTAAGTCATAAAAAGCAGCAGTGTTAAAAGCAGGTGTGCTGGCTGAGGTAGGATCTTCCTTCTCTTACATGACATGTGAATAACCCTTCTTCTTCAAAGAAAAATCAAGTCCAGTTGTCAGGAGAAACTGTCAGTCCAAGTACAGATCAGGAGATAGAGAGAATTTAATATAGAAATAGGTAAACACAGATAACAGACAAAAAAATAAGTAAATGTACCCAGGGGAATATGCAAGTCATACTGAAGTTATGCCTCTGCTTACCAGCTTATATTCTGAGATATTCATGGACCTGCTCGGAAGCTACTGAGCTGATCACAACTTAATTTGTTTCCACACTCTTTTGCAGGTTAACTACCATTCAAAAAATCTGGCATCACTGTATGAATTTGCAGCAGCTCCTTCCTCTGTGATGCTGAATTACATTGTACTATACAGACTAGTAGCAAAGCAACTTCCTTCTCCAGCAGCCATGATGCTTTAAGACTGTTACATTCGGCATAATCTTAAAATGACATTGATTTTATTTTCCTAGTGTATCAATCAGATCATGTCTCCCCTCACAACTGTATCAGGAATCAGTAAGTTGCAATGCTTTTCAGTGCATTCTCTTTCTCATTTTTATGGCTCTTAAAGTCTTCTTCCCCAACTCTCCTCAAAGAATCTTAAACTCTTTTGTCTGTCATCCAAATTAGTCCAAAACAAACGCCTGTGCTTGCACTGAGATCTTCAGTATTTGGGAAAGGACTAGGTTATTTCCATTGCAGCCACCTAAAGTGATAATTAAATAAGAGTTCCTGGCACACATCAACACTTCACTGCTTTCTGTTGTATGTCTAATCTACAGATACCTTAGAATAAAACACTACAACTGTGCCACCCAGATTCAGGTTCACTATGCTCATTTTAGCTGCCACCACAATAAAATACGCAGGTTTTGCATTTATCTTTAAATGTAGGCTTTATGACACAGTTCAGTAGAAATGCAAAGATAGTTAAAACTTACAGCAAAATTCTAATGTTTGAATATAAACTTTAAAGAAACCAAAAGGAAACCCAGAAACCACAGTATTTTTTTAGGTATTTTTTGTTCAAAAGAAAAATAATGAGCTGTATCATGTGAACTGATGAAAAGCAGAACAGCTTAAAGAACCAGGACACTGGTTTCATCACCTTTTTCTTCCCTCAGACCAGATGTCTCACTGACATGTAAATGAAATTTCAGTATTAGAAACAGTCTCATTTTTGAAAGACAACTTATAGCCTTTTATATGCTCTGTGATGCTAAGCTGCTAGTTCCCAAGACCTGATTTTTTCTTCCTTTACTCCACAGCTTTCTTGCAGTGAAAAACCTAAATGTTTTCTTAATCAATCCCTTAATAACTATGTAAAGTTGAGCAGTCTCAGGCCAGCAAAGACATGTATCATCAGTTAGGGTTCAACAGATGAAGCTTTGAAACACTCATCAGGTTTTTCCTTTAAAACAGGATGTGTCATATAAGGGGATGACCTGAGTAGCCGAAATAAAAATGCAAAAAGATGCATTTTAACATGTGTTAGTCCTAAAACTTTACAAATCAACAGACAATATACTGATGCTCTGTAATGGATGAATTTAGTGCCTTCCACAGTTAAGGAAGTGATTCTTGTCAGCTACCCTTATTTGCAAAAGATACCTAAGCCTATGGTGTTGCTAAACTCAAAAGTTTCACGCTAGTGCCACTGCTGACATTCCACAGAGCTGGCAGAAGATTTGTAGTGTAGGACAACACAAGTTATTTTAACTACAACCAAAGGAAAAAAACCACATTTCTCTCACAAATCAAATTTTAATAATTTGCTTTTGAACTTTTTATCTGGACTATCATGTAGCTATTGATATTTCTGTTGGAATAAGTACAGTTGTATCTCCAAGGACAAGCCAAATTAATTGATTATGTAAGTTACTTGATAATTATTTTGCATGGGACTTTTACAGGCAGACTTTTTACATTCTGTTATAATCAGAATGACTGAAAGCAAACCATTTAGAGTGGAATATCATTCAGTATCATTGGTATTAAAGGAATGTTTTAACCTACGAAAGTATAAAAAGATTCAAGGATAAATACAAGCCAACAAACATACAAACAAGTTGAAGCTCAACATACTTCAATAGTCTGTGCTCAAACCTGTGTTATTGGATCTTCTATTGAGTGCAGAGGACCACACCTGAGTTTTGAGGAGTACGCATACATACATACATACGTAAGTATGCATCAGGCAAATCTCCATGCCTCCCCCAACACTACATCTGCACCTTTTGACGTGAAAAAATGGAACGTTTTACCAGTTTGCTAAACCTATGTTCCACAAGCTAGACAGTCTGTCGTGATTAGGATGGGCAAATGTCATAGACAAAGTTCTTCTTACGTACAAACAGCATTCTCCATTTATTGCCACAGACACCTTTTTATATAGTCTTTACCAGCTCAAGTGTCTTTTTGCGATTGGTTACAGGCTGCACATCATTGGATAATTTTGCTATCATCAATGTTACTCTTTTACTCTCTTCTTTCTCACGCATACATCTTAGTATCTCCAGATACTCCTTTACTCCATTCTTCCTCATGGGTACACCTTAATATCTTCAAGGTCAATGTCTGTCCCCACACCTTCCCCGTCAGGGAATCCACAGACCCACCGTGGATTCCCCACAACAATTCACACCACTTTTACAATTAACCACAGATACGTCTTACACACATACCTGCCTCCTCATAACATCTAACAGATAGATGGAGAAAGCTAACATTCAATCTGTAGCTTAATTTTATTTGACTTTAAATAAGAGCGCATCCACTCCGCACAAGGCTTGCTGACTGGACCGGGATGTCTTTAGCCTTCTCCGCGGATCGGAACCGACATTTTTGAGGAGGCGGAGCAGGCGGGAGGACGTGTCCCCTGAAGTCGCGTCTGATGGGAGCGGCGCCACCGCCATGACCCGCCCCGGGCCGCCCCATGGCCAGCCGTTAACGGACGGCTGACAGCTAACTGACTGACTGACAGCTAACGGACAGCCCACCACCAGCCAACGTGCCCGGCCCCGCCTCCCTTCCTGCTGCGCCTGCGCGTCAGAGCGCGGCGCGCGGCTGCCGTCAGGGGCAAGGCGCAGGCTCCGTGGGGCGGGGCTGTGGGCGGGGCGCGTGCCAGCGGTGCGTCGGGGGCGCCCGGTGTTTCGTGATGTGTTTGACGTGACGTGACGTGACGTGACGTGACGTGACGTGACGTGACGTGACGCGAGGCGGGCACAGGTAAGGGGCCGCTGGGGCTGGGCCGCGGGGGCCTGTGGGGAGCGGGCAGCTGGCAGTAGCGCGGGAACGCGGCTGAGGGGAGGACGGCGCCGCATCGCCCGCACTATGCCTGTCTCTCTTCCCCGCCGGGGCAGGCTGAGCTGCGCAGAGCGGTGGGGCCCGCGCTCCCATGGAGGACGAAGACTGCCCCGACCTGGTCCCCATAGACGCCATCGGCGCTGAGGAGACTGAGTCCAGCCCCGGCGGGAAGATCCCCGTGACCATCATTACGGGCTACCTAGGTGAGAGCGGCCCGCTGCCCTTCCGTGCCCGCGGCACGCCGCGCTTCCCGGCGCCGGGCGGAGTCGTGTGGGGCTCAGGGCTTCGGCTTGGGGGCGTCGGGGAGCGCCGATCTGAGAGGCCGCAGGACGGCTCGCACTCCTGTCCTGGCAGATCTGGCGTCGGTGCCCGCGAGTTGCGTGGGTGAGCCGGATCCAGCGTCGCTGGCGCTGCACATGCAGCGCTTCACCGCGTTTCCGGCGCGGTGTTCTTGCAGCGCTCCCACAAAGTGCTGTTCCAGTGAGATTTGCAGAAGCGTTTTGAACAGCTGTACAGGCTTTTGTTGCTGCTTTTACCAGCCTGTTTTCAGGGCCTCATTTTTGTGGTCGTGTTTCACAAATCGATTAGCATAAAATGTTTGCCTCAGTTAAATGCAGACTGAATTGCAGTCTTACAAATGTGAGGTTTGGCCTTTCTCCCTTAAACCAACATAGTTGTTTGGAGCTTCACAGAATCACAGAATCGACTGGGTTGGAAAAGACCTCAGAGATCATCGAGTCCGACCCTTGGTCCAACTCTAGTCTGTTTACTAGATCATGGCACTAAGTGCCATGTCCAACCTCACTTTAAAAACCTCCAGGGACAGTGAGTCCACCACCTCTCTGGGCAGCCATTCCAATGCCTGATCACTCTCTTGGTAAAGAATTTCTTTCTAATATCCAGCCTAAATTTCCCCTGGCAGAGTTTAAGCCCATGCTCCCTTGTCCTATTGCTGACTGCCTGGGAGAAGAGACCAATCCCCACCTGGCTATAACTTCCCTTCAGGTAGTTATAGAGAGTGATGAGCTCACCTCTAAGCCTCCTCTTCTCCAGACTAAACAACCCCAGCTCCCTCAGCCTCTCCCCATAGGTCTTGTGTTCAAGTCCCTTCACCAGTCTTGTTGCTCTTCTCTGGACCAGCTCCAGCACTTCAATGTCTTTCCTGAACTGAGGGGCCCAGAACTGAACACAATACTCCAGGTGTGGCCTCACCAATGCAGAGTACAGGGGAAGGATCACTTCCCTTGTCCTGCTGACCACGCTATTTTTGATACAGGACAGGATACCATTGGCCTTCTTGGCCACCTGGGCACACTGATGGCTCATGTTGAGCTTCCTGTCAATTAGTACCCCCAGGTCCCTTTCTGTCTGACTGCTCTCCAGCCACTCTGTGCCCAGCCTGTAGCGCTGCAGGGGGTTGTTGTGACCAAAGTGCAGCACCCGGCACTTGGCCTTATTGAACTTCATCCCATTGGAATCAGCCCATTTTTCCAGTCTATCCAGATCCCTCTGCAGAGCCCTCCTGCCTTCCAGCAGGTTGACACTCCTTCCCAACTTGGTGTCATCAGCAAATTTGCTGATGATGGTCTCAATCCCCTCATCTAAATCGTCAATAAAGATGTTAAACAGGACTGGACCCAACACTGACCCCTGGGGAACACCACCAGTGACTGGCCGCCCAAAGATCAAGTGAAATTTAGGATGGCTAACACTGTTCTAGGAGTTTTAACTTTGTACTGCATCATACTCTCTCAAAAAACCCTAAGGGCAGGGAAGGAATGTTACTCTTCCAAATTTCCCTAGTTGTGATCTTGTGCATGGGATGAAACCATAATGTGGTATTACAGAAATTCCGAACACCTTGCTTAACAATGCCTCATCTAATGCACATCAGTGATTACTGATGACAAAAGAGCTGGTCAGAAAAGGCAGTGGGAGGGAAAAGAATAAGTACTGCTTTTGTTAAGAGAGCCATAATGAGTGTTCTAGGAAAGGACTGCCTAGCTGGTAGGGGACTTGTAAGTTTATCAAGCCCTGAGACTTACTTGCTGGAAAACTGTGGGTCTTTTAATGCTGAGATTTAATGTTCTGATAGTTCCATGGAGTCAAATATCTATACAAATTGATTTTTACAGTGTTATAACAGAATACAGGATACTAGAATGGAAACATGTATTTCAGAAGAGAACAGGTTTGTCTGAAGTGTGCATGTACACAGTAGTATTTGCTTTTTATTTGAAAATTTAAGCTTTTAAAACATTTTAATAGAGATATGATCTGTGTTCTAGGAGCTGGAAAAACAACTCTTCTAAACTACATACTGACAGAACAGCATAATAAACGAATAGCAGTTATTCTGAATGAGTTTGGAGAAGGTATGTAAACCTGCAGAAACATTTTTTAACTGTAAAATGACAAGTATGTAAAACTCCTGGAAATCAAGAACATTGTAGTTTTAAATCCATTACTGAAATTATTGAAATACATCATAGTCTTTAGAAGGGCAAAACGTTCTTTGGCTGTTGTTCATGAAATAATTCTGTGCATTAATCTGTTTTGTACATAAATTCAGTCCCTCAGAATCAAGTAAATGAATATATCACCATGTTAGAAATGCTACACTTCTGTTCGTCCTATTCAGTTTCAAGCAAATGGAAATTAAAATAACACGTTCCTGGATATTTTATTTCATTTCCTCACAGACACTTACGGATCAAAAATTATCTTAGACCAAGAGAATGGGGAGGTGTGTGCTTGCTGTCTGTTTTTCTTTGAACTCTTTGCTTTTCTTCTCAGGATTTTTAACTGTTATGGCTGTAATTTCATATCTGTACCATAATCAGCATACTTAGAGTTTGCACTTTGTTGTTGGTGATTTCTTTTTGTTTGATTTCATCAACAAAGATGCCTGTAATTTTTCTGGTCATGGAGCCTAAAATAAAATGTGTAGACAGAGACTTTATGTGATATGGAGGTAAAGGCCGGCTTCCTTTTGTTTTAGCAAAGTTTATGGAACTTATGCTGTACTTACATCCTCTGAGTTTTGGTCTTTGTAGAACCAACTTGACTTTGTCTTTTAACTTTCCCATAAAATGGAACAAGATAATTTCTGAAGAACATATCAGCTTGAACCTTTCATATATCTTTTGCAGGCATTGTCATGTAAATTTTTAGATTAAAATTATAGTACTACTTATATTTCCAGGAAGTGCCTTGGAGAAGTCCCTGGCAATCAGTCAAGGAGGAGAACTCTATGAAGAATGGCTGGAGCTCAGAAATGGCTGCCTGTGCTGTTCAGTAAAGTAAGAAAAGACTATTGTACAAGTTCTTACAGTGGGTTTGTGGGGAACTGATGAAAGGAAAAGACTACATGGGTTTGATTCCTAAAACTGATAGTGGTATTGATGACTTCTTTTGTCAGATATAACAAGAAATGGAATTTGGGAGATGTAAATTTGTTTCCTTGTGCTGCCTTATTGCATTTGGACTTAATGTCTTTTAGAAAAATGGTCTAAGTGCCACCATATACAACACTGGGGTATTGTAGGGTAAGGAGCTCTCCCTCTTCTGTTGGTATTATATGCTTTTATGTAGATAGCCTAAGATTCAAGGAGGCTGGAACTAGGACTCACGTTTCCTAATTTCCACATTGAATACTTACTCTGTGGTTGTTTTTTTTTTCCTCTGTATGTTGATTAATACTTGAATATTGTATACCTCAGAAAGGATGGAGGGAGAACCTTTTGGTGACTTAATGAAACACAATATTCCGAATTGTAAGCTGATGGTCATGTTAAAAAGCAGGAATGTATTTGTTTCTTCTTCCTGTTTGTTAGAATGCTGGATAGTTTATGCTAAGTTTATAATAAAGGTGATGGCCTGTTTGTCCTGAAAAATTGGAAGAACTAGTTCTGTGCCTTTAATTGGGATAGTAAGTGGTAAACTGAAGACTATTGCATGGTGTCTTACGGGGATGTAAGGAATGCTGCCATTGCTGCTATGTTTTCTTTATGTCAGTTTCCTATAAGAGGTGCCATATTTCTGCTTCAGGCTGACTTCATCAGCTGAGGTTTGAGTAAATGGCACATCTTAATTTTGTTGTAGGGGACATGGAAAGGCAGGAGAACGTGGTTCAGTTCCGTCACCTCCCTCCACCCCATCCTTTCTTTTTGTAATCTCAACTGCCAAACCAAATAGTTACATATTTACACAAACTGACAGGGTTTTCAGTGTTTGAGAACAAATCATCATTTAACTCACCTTTTTTTATGCCTGTGAGGAGTAAGCAAATACTATTTTTCAGACTAAAATTAAAGAGAAAACTACAATTTGCCCAATATTAGAGCAGCAGCTTGATAACTGAGTTTCCTTTGCAGACTCTAAGTTCTGACTCAGGCTGTTGCTTTGATGATATGGCCACTGTGTTCTGTGTCAGAAGATACATGTTTCTATGTGTTGTAGCTTGTTTTCTCTGTTCTCAGGTTTGTTTCTTCTTACAGGGACAGTGGTGTGAAGGCTATTGAGAACCTGATGCAAAAGAGAGGAAAATTTGACTATATATTGTTAGAAACAACTGGTTTGGCAGATCCAGGTAGTTCACGTTACTGTTTTCATAACCATGATCATTATTCTGTTTTTATGAAGTGCTTATTTGCTCACCAGTCAGCTCACTGTGCAAAATGTGTTACAAAGTGGTGACCTGTCAGGCACATGCTTTAATTGCTATGTAGACTAAAACTGAATTAGACAAGGTGCAAAAGCAAGGTTATGGGCTTGGTTGTTTGATTGTGTGTTGTGATTTTTTTTTTGTTTTGTTTCAACTTGCTCTAAATTGACTCTAGAGCTTTAAAGTAATCCAGTTAAAATATATTTGTATCAAGAGAAGACACTGGGCTTGGAGCAGAGGAGCACACTCTAAACCGAGTAGTTTTCAGTAGCCTTTTGCTGTTCTACATTACTCCTTCGAAGTTATTAGCATCTGATGTATTGTTATATTTGTTGTGATTGCCCTTATATTTTGTGAAGTCATAAAATACTCTGTGAAACAGACCAATACATTCATCTGGTATGTACAGGACAATAATAGATCTTACAAATTCTATTCATGCCCTTTAATGATATTTATTATAAATAGATGTTTAAACTTGAGCTCATGTTAGTAATAGCTATCTAAAACAATTTTCTCTGAACCATCTCAGTTAAAAATGCGGTGTTGATTGTGAGTGAATAAAATTAAGTTGTATCCCATTTAGGAGATTGCAACTTTCCAGCTCCAAGCTAAATAGTTGTCATAGTAAAGTAGTTTAATTCAAAATAAAGGACATTGATTTGGCCTGTGTTACACACAAATTCTATTTGAGTGTAATTGGAAAACGATGAAGCTTTTTGATAAAAAAATCAGTAGTTACCAGAAAACTTAGTTGTTATGGCCCTTGCTGTATCTTGCATGAGTAAGCACTGTGAACAACTGACAGGTATTTGGTGTTGATACCAAGTGATGTTTCGAGGACTGCATCTTGTTTCTTCAGGTGGGCAGTTTTAGGTGTTAGAATGAGCTTAGTTACCTGTCTTAGATAGCCTGCCAGTAACTAAGGTTTTGATAACTAGAACAAAAACGTACTGTTGTTGCTGTCAGCTCCTCTTGTCCTTCATAATGTTGCACTCATTTATATTAAGTTGGTTTTATTTCATAACAAATTATGATTTCTTAAAAATAACAGTCACAGCACATCCTGCAGTTGCTAGAAACTGTTTTACAGGGCCATTTTAGCAGAAAACAGGAGTAGCGTACTCCTAGGCCATATGTAGTATGCTGGTGTTGGGTTGCAGATTCCAAGTTCTTGATAGAATGTGGTCCCAGTTGTCCAAATACTTGCTAATTCTTTTTGCTCAAGACTCATCCGTTTAGTATGTACTGTTTTACATTCTGAAGAAATAGAAAAGACTATGCAAAGAGAGATTGCTATGCATTTCATTGTTCCAGAAACTCCTTATTTGGATAGAAGTTCTGTCGATAATGAGGCCTAGCGTGTAACAAATACTAGAATCGCCTAAGCATAGAATGATTCAGTTTGGAAGGGATGTTAGAACACCTTAGGTCCAACCTTCTGCCTCAAGCAGCTATAAGACAAGACCAGGTTGTTTGCCATATGCAGTCATATGTTTCTGTTGTCTGAGCATAAACATGACACAGCCTCTCCAGCAACCTGTTTTGTGCCTACCTTTTCATGGTGGGAAAAAAAAGAATTCTGATACATGTGGTCTGAACCTCACTTCACAGTTGTCTGCCATCCTTCTGCCACAACCTGCCTCAGTCTTCTCAACGACTCACCAGGGAGGTTGCTGTTTGATTCTGCAAAAGCTGTCCCATCTCCTGGCTGAACAAATGCAGTTCACCCACCTCTCCTTGTAGGGCCTATGCTCTGGCATCACCTGTCTTTGTGATCCTGCACTGATGTCTTTCCTGTATGGGGGGGTGCTGGCCACATGTGGGCTTAAAGTGCTAAATAAAGGAAAGCAACCTGCCTCAGCCATGCTTCTGTTCCAACAGCCAGGAGTGTTTTTGGCTTTCTCTGATCCCGGGGCACACTGCTTGCTCAGCTTGCTGCCTGCCAGGACCCCCAAGGCCTTCTCTCTAGACCTGCTCCCTGGCCAGTCCATATAATTGTCAGGGCTTCTTTGTTCTCAAGTGTATTTCTCAATGCTCTTTCTTGCTGAATGTCATTGGGTTCTTGTTGATCATTCCTTCCTGCCTGGCCAAGTCCCTCTCGAAGATAGCTTTGCCCATAGATATGTCAACTGTTCTTTTCTGAATTTGATGTTCTCTGCAAACTCTTCCATGCCCTTCTGGGTTCATGCTAGAGGTGCTGAACAGGACAGGTCTCAGGATAGACCCCTGCAGTACCCTTCTTACTGCTGCCTTCCGGGTAGGATAATGCCCTGTTAACTTCAGCCTTTAGAGATTAACTATCCAACCAGGTTTACATGGTTGTCTTTCCTTTCAGACTGGTAACGTCCCAGTTTGGTTACTAGAATATCTTCAAAGACTGTGTTGAAAAATTTGCTAAAGGTGATGTAAACGGCATAAAGTGCTTTCTCCTTGTCCACAAATAAAAGTATCTTTTCTCATAAGGCAAAGTACAATGTTCACAGATTGATTAGGCATGATTTACCTTTGTAAACTTGCTTTCCATGTATAACATCTGTTTGCAGATTGAACCTGCATTAGATACTTCTTAATCTATTTTAAAATTATCTAAAGCCAGACTTTTTCCTGTGTGGACCTGAGATAAATAAGGAAACGTTCTTTTCTATATGCAGTTATTCTTAACTTTATTTGTCCTATTGATTTATGATGGAAGAAACTGCATAGGAGAGTTTGTAGAAGCCAGTGTAGAAGAGAAAGTCCCTAGGAGGGAGCTGATTTCTCCCAAATGTCACAGTTCCACTTTTCTTTAACTGTTTTATCTCCTTTTTTAATGTCCTTTTTGTGTATACCATGAACTAGAAACAGTGTCTGAAAGGCGAAGAGGGGCAGTCTAGAATGTTTTAGAAATTAGGGACCCTTAGAGTATAGTAATGGCAGGTAGTTGATATTACTGATTAGAAGTAATTTAGACAACTTACATGCATCTGGAATAGTGAGATTTTGAAAGCTTTTTATAGTCATAACTGTGGATGTGCACACAAGCATAATACTCTGGTAGCTGTGGTTAGGTCAAACGTGTGGTTGGGTATTTGACATCTATGATGCTTTCTGATTTGGAATGTAGGAGTTTCAAGTACAGCACTACAAACAGTTTTCTTATGACATGTCTGAATATTGATTACTGGAAAATGTCAGTTTTGCAACTAAATGTACTGCACGTCTTAGGAGCTGTGGCCTCCATGTTCTGGGTTGACTTGGAGCTGGGAAGTGACATCTATCTTGATGGTAAGAAGTGCAAGCTTGTTTTCCAGTATATTGGCATTCCGTATCTGGATTCAGTGTGATGTTTTCTTATCATATAAGGCAAGGTTTCAGAAAGTGTTTGAAATGTATAATCTTGGTTCTCACATCCCCAGATTTGACCACAGAGATCCACTTGCTTTTTCTAATGCTTCTTTATCTTGCTGGTGAGCTGTTCCAGGTTGCTAAATCCAGTGAAAGTTGTGAAATGCTTTATTCGGGTATCAGATATGAGGAGCACTTGATTGTGGTGTAAGGAGGGGACGAAAAAACCTTGTTAGTTAGGTGTTGTAAAACGTTATTTAGGAGTTATGATACAGCTCTTATTGTTTTTTCTTCCTAATGCAGTGTTCCCTAAATTGTTTCTTTTTTTCTGAACTCTTAACATCTGGACTCTCCTGCCTTGCCTTTTGTTTTCTGCCTTCATTGCCTTTGTACTATTGTTAGCTCTAGTATTTGCTCTGTTCCAATAAAAATCTGAATTTACTGTAATATAAATCATCACAATATGTATTTAAGAGTGTGGTGAATGCTGATTTATTTTTATTTTTTTTTTTTAATATAAGGCAAAACCTTACGTTTTGACTTTAAAAATTACCCTACTGACACTTTGGTCAGTGAGTCAGATGCCCATCTAGCCAAGGAAACATTCAGTTGAATAAGTAATGCTTCCTGAATCTCTGTGAGAGAATTGTAGATTGCTGGTCACGTAGAATCACAATAACTGCATACCTCAGTCAGTCCCCTTAATTTGTTTTTATAACCTTTAAAAGTATACCTCTGTCAATTTGACATTTCAGAAGAAGGAGGAGAGGCATTCTCCTTGTGATAATTTCTCTCACCTGGGTCCGTAGACATTTTTTTACCACAGTTAAAATTTACAAATAAGAAAATCGTTAGGTGATGAGTTTAATGTTCTGATGCCCTGGAAGCACTGAAAGTATTATAACCAGTTGTAAATGTGTTTTACTTTAGTAGTTGTACAAGAAGTTTACAAGTTGTTAAATTGTTAGCTTCTTCAGCATATTGCTATTCCATTGTAATATTCTCTTTTAGGTATTGTATCTGTTGTTGATGCAAAGCATGGACTGCAAGTAAGTTACTGGCTTTGTTATGTGGTTTAAAACTGCAAATTAGAACAGCTGTAGCAATAATGTTCATGTGGATGAATTACATTTTTACAATAGTTTTAACTCTTACAGTGGATGAGAATATATTTCAGTTTCTGTGGTCATTAGTGCTATATTTTGCATAGGAACAAGGAAGTACAGATATTCATAGGAATTGAGATTCTTACTAACACAGCAGCATGTCTCCTCAGAGTTGTCAGGTTGCTAGATTCCTTCTAGTTCCATCACTTCACTCAGGAATCTTGGTCATATTCCAAATTGGCATTTGGATTACTGTGAAAACAGTGGAGAAGTTTGTCTGACAGAGTGTAATTGGTCCATGTTACTTGAAAAGAGAGGAGTAAGAACAAACCTTTGTAAGATTTTGTTTGGTTTGGACAATTTAAGTTTCTTGTTTCAGTTGAGCTGATCTAATAGCTGATTTACTGAAATGGGACAGTCCTGTCCTCTTCTGAATTTGTGTTGCACTGGGATGGAACTAGTCTAACCCCATAGCGAGCCAGTTTGGCAAGTTAGGCCATTATGTTTTGCAAGGACTTCTGTGGAGGAGTTGGTAGAAGAATGAGGACAAAGGGCTGAGAGCTGTTTTGCTGTTTTGAGCAGGAACCAACTTCTAAATCAGCTCAACTATCACAAGAAACCATAGCGTGTCTTAAGTCAACCCCTTTTTCAGCTGAGTGCCCTCAAACTAATTCAGAGGGCTTTTATTGCTTGCAAAAACGTTGTTCTGTTTCTCTTAATGCAATGCAGGTTATTGGCTTCAGCCAGACATAATTGTGTTGCAAGTAGTATTTCAGAAACAACACAAGGAGGTTTTGAAACGTTCAGCTTTTCTGTCAATCATTATTTTCGGCAGCTCACTGAAAACTCTTATTTAATCAGTAAGCTTATACAAAACTGACATCCACTCAGAATATTAGAAACTTCAGACTTTCTCAATTATATGCCAAGTAAACAACTTTTGCTTCGTATAAGGGACTTGTTAACTTGTGCAGTTCCTCTGGTTGCAGAGTTTGACCTCAACAACTTTTTGTGATTCAAAGAATTTTGAAAGCAATACAGATAATGACATTGAGATAATAGGCAGCAATTTAAGGGCGTCATGCTTCAAAGAACCAACCAATCATAAGAAAAGCTGACAAATAGTACCCTGTGGCCAGTCAGCCCAAGTGAAACTTAAGTTACAATTGAAATAATGGGTTATCACTGTAATGGATTTGTCACCCATCTGAAATACCTTCTTTTTTTTTTTTAATCAAGGGCAAACATTTGGACAATTTGAAGTGACAGTTCTCTACTTTCAGAACTTGACATCTGGACTAATGACATTTTTTTTTCAGGGCAACAGATCTGACAACATTTAGTTCAGTAGAATCAATACAGAGAGCATTATAAACAGTGGGAGAGGTTGTCTCCCATCATCCTGTTGTATGCTGTTTATGTTGTACAGAAACAGGAAATAGTTTCGGGGTTTTCTTTTTTTTTCCTTTTTTTTTTTTTCTTTTTTTCTTTTTTTAGGATGACAAACTGACAGTATGCAATAATCTACTTTTGTTTTTCAAGTCAAATAAAGTTAGATGCCTGATACTTCCACTTGAAGAAACAAATCAGTTTTATTTTTAATTTATGTATTTCCCATGACATTTAATTCCACTTTCATTTGGTATTCCTTTGTCTTGAAAACCAAGTTTCAAAGTAGTCTTGGTACATTTAGACCTGATGAAGGAGTTCACAGGACTTTCTATTCTACCCGAAGATGTAAGGCGTAAGTGATGAGTTCTTAATAATATTACAACATCAGTTTGAAGTTTTACTGCCTCCAGGTGTCTGCGATGCTTCTGCCCTGGAGATTTCTGCCTTCATGGCAGAGTAGACAGAAAATTATTTATAGCTGAGCCTTTGCTGCTTCAGTGTAGTCTGTTGCTCTGCCTAAATTAAGTAAAGCTCTCTGTTTCCCTTTCATTAATTCTTCTGTGAGGACATGAGCTTGGGCGGATAGATGCAGCACAAAGCTGCAGATGATACTGAACTACTGCAGCATGACCAGAAGCTGCTGCTTTTGTCAGTGCTGACTGACTCTTCTGCCCAGTTACAGCTTGAATAGGCTGCAAACACTGATATTGTTGAATGTGTAAATGGACTTTTTCACCATCATTTTACAGAAAAATCCTAGATGCCATCTTCCTCAATACCATGTTGAGAAACATACCTCAGCTGAATTGGTTTTGACTTCCTCTAATTGCAAATGAATTTAAATGCCATTTAAATATATTTAATTCAATTGTTTTAATTTTTGTCTAGCACTTGACAGAAGAAAAGCCAGAAGGCCTTGTCAATGAAGCTTGTCGGTATGTATATATAAATTATTTTTGTATATCATAGTTAGGGACGGCGCTGTATAGAAGGTCATTAGAAATGGCTTCTTTTTTAAGTGTTTTTTTCTCCTGCTTTGCTTTTAAACCAAGTTAGATTGGTGTAAAGAGGATAAAAATAGAAAAATGACTTCATGCTCTATTTGGTCTTTTTGCCAATATCTGACTTTTCTAATACATATTTTAAGAGGAATGGGATTTTACATAAGTGAAGGAGAGCCACCTGTGCTGGAGGGAAGAAAGAATCGGGTGCTAGAATCTATCAGATGCTCAAAGTAGAACTGGAGACAGAGCAATATTTTTTTCTAGATGTGAAGCCACAATGATTAGAAGTGATTATAACAACAGAAGTCTTCGTTAAGCAAAGAGACTTCAAGTATGGCTTTAGAAATACCACATGCAAGAGAAATAGGAGCTTGTGAAGTTCATAATCACCAAACACTTCAGATTGGATGACGTGTGAAAACAAACCAAAACCTCACAAACAAGCAAAACAAACAAACAAAACAACCAGTCACCACTAGGCCCACCAAATGAACAAAAAAACAACTGGCAAGCCTTTGTAGCTTGGTAGACTCCTTATGGCATAGGAGAGCACCTCAAGGAGAAGGCATTAGTACTTTAGTGATACTCCATGATGTTCTAGTTTCATTAATGTTTGCCTTTCTGTACTTACAGTGGTCATACTATTTTTTTGGTGCTATGGGAAAGATTGTGTTTCTGCCTTACAAAAAAAGTAATTTTTTTTCATGTTGTCTTTTTTTTTTTTCCTCTTAATGCATAGGCAGGTTGCATTAGCTGATCTTGTAATCATCAATAAAACAGATTTGGTTTCAGAGGAAGAATTGAATAAAGTCAGAACATCTGTCAGGTATGAAATTTTTGGCATAACTGTGACACTGTACTGGTTCAAAGTATTAATTTAAACATAGCTCCTTCTTGCTGTTAATAAAGAAATTAGATTTCACGATTACATTGACAAAAATCGTTAGTTTAGAGTGGAAAAGAGACTGCCCCTTCTAAAGGCATATCAATACTTTTATGTGCTTACACAGTCTTTGCAGTTTGCTTATCTAGGTAAGATTTGATGTTGCCCACTAAGGACAGGCCTTTGTCTTAAATGTCTGTACTCTTACATTTTTTGGGTAGCTGTTCCCATTTTTCAGAATTGGCACCAGGGAAAAAAAAGTCTGCTGGTAGATGTGAGTTCACTAGCAAATGCAAAGATAAATGAAGGAAGTCCCAAATAATGGTCATGGGTGTAGGACAGCCAATGATCTGGATCAAATCAGTGATTAAAGACATGCCCCATCTTTTTCTATCAATACCATGAAAACCGAAATGAAATATGAAAATTTTTAAATAGTTTACAACTCTATTAGTATTTTGAATTCTAAAAGTAAAAATACTTAGACCCAACAGAGTGTGTCTTGAGTAGTCTTGGATAGGAAAATACAATTCTTGCAGGTAGTATTTTGTTGTTGGATCTTGTAAAGTTCCCCAACCCTTACTTAGGAGATGAAAAGTCAAAAAAATGAAATCTGGTGGGATGTCTATTGGTTTGTTCAAGCTGGCAACAGAGTTGGGGTTGTTGTGGTACTGTTTTTCATGCTGCTTTCCGTGGATAACTTGTTCAAGCAATATATTACAGTTGCATTTTCATCTAACTTCTGTTTTTTCTATTTGATTTTAGGTCAATAAATGGACTTGTTAAAATTCTAGAGACGCAAAGATCAAGGTATTAAATGGCCACTGTTAATAGGTATCACATCCTGCTTCTTTTGTGACAGATTTAAGTATGCTGTTAGACTAGTTTGCTTAGAGGAAAGCTTTTGAAGTAGAAATATTTAACTCAGGATTTATTTTACTAATAAACATTTAGATTAAAGTTTTTTTTAAAGAAGTAAGCATTTTTCTGTTCTTTGTTACTGTTCACATTCTATACTCTAGTGTATAAGTATTTTTAAAAAATGACTGTTTAGATGTAGCTTAGTTTACAGAGCTTACCACTGGTGGGTTTTGCTGGACTTTGCAATTTAAATATAACTATTGCTTAGTGGTTTTTACAAAAGCTTGGGCAATATTTTTCAAAACCTGCATTTTGTTCAAAGTTTAATAAGAATACGGCTTTTAATTACTGAAGTTGTATTGTAGTCATGTTGCCATTTGTGGAGTAATAGCCTTTGGAGAGTTTCCGAAAAATGCTAATACAGATGTAGTTTAATCGACTTCAGCATATTACAGAAATGTAGCAGATTTTTAAGGGAGTGTTACAGGTAGAAATGTGAAGTTTCTTGTAATTTGTGGACCAGATCTTGCAACTGAAGAGTAAATTGCAAGGCCTAGTTGTCTCTAATCTAATTATTGCTTACATGCACTATAATGTTTTCTTTCTGTTCTGTCAGCTTAAAGATTTTTCTCACTTGTGATGACTGCTGCAAATAAGTTGTTACTGTAAAATTACTTTGAGAGCATTGTAAGGAAGGTTATAGGAAGAAAATGTAATTGCATTGTACTTGCTATTTTTTATTGAAATTCTGACTCAGATTTCTTCTTTAATAAGCAGCTAAATGAAAATGGTAATCCCAGGTGTTAGGAGAGCAGTGTATCTTTTGGGCCGCTGGGACTGATTTGTGTACTGTTACATCAATTATTTGACTATATTATGACAAGTGTTCCTATAATAAAGGTTTATGTTTTAAGCAATTTTTGAAGGGAAAATAGTAGACTTGGCTTTTCGAAGTTACTGTCAAATGTAATTGGAAAGTGTAGTCTATATTGCTTTGATTGTAAAAAATGTTTCTAGTGCAAGTATGTAGCTAGTGGTTCTTACAAGTAAATATGATCAGTGCTGTCTGTTCTGTATTACATTTTTCATTTGTTTGTTTCAGTTGTTAGAAACCAAATTCTTCGTAGTAGCAGTTACCCAGTAGTGTATTTCAGTTTCTTTTGCTAACATTATGTCAGTGTAAGCTACGAGGTTTGTATGATCTTCCAGGGGATGTGTGTGTGTATGTTGAGAGTTTATACTAAGGGTGCCAAATAGTTGCTGGGAAGAACTTCAGGGTTCATTTTCCCATTTAGGGAAAATCAGTTATTATTCAGGCATTCAGTATGAGGTATTTTATAGTCATTCGTGGAAGTACCTTGTATTTTACTATATTTTTTTCAAGTTGTGTTTCTGTGCTTACATATTACTGTGTAAATAAACACTGTGTTCCTTGTAGAAGACAGTATCAGCCACCAACATCCAAAAATAAGGCTAAGGACTGATTACGTTAGTATGATAGACAGGAAAAAAAATAAGCTTCAGTGAACTATTTTAAAAATAATTATTTAAATATACACAGCATTTGAATATAGCAGAAGTACAAAGCTTTCTTTCTTCCCTCTGTTTAGAGTTGATCTCTCCAATGTCTTGGACCTGCATGCTTTTGACAGTTTATCTGGCATAAGGTATGGTGATAATTTTGGTGTCTTTCATTAGAAATAATGTCCATTGTATAAATACATGAACAAAATAGACAGACTGAAATCCTGGCTCAGATTTGCATCTGAGTTTCTGTTGGAAATTCTAGTTTAGTCAGTTGTTTAAAATTTTCACTTTGTAAGTGATATTCTGAGATTGCACAAATTTCAAGTAGAAAAATTCTCAACAAAAGCCTTTCGACCTTGTAAAGTTAAATAAGCCAGAGTGTGCATGGTTGGCTGGTGCTTTTTTTTTTCCCCAATATACAAGTTCACTCTTTTTTGGTGCTCTTAAAGGATTTCAAAATTTTTCTCACTTCACCTGATGATGAATTGGAGACCTCCATAGTTTTCACAGAAAACGATGAGTGACTGAGGTTCCACCACAAATGAAGCCACTGTGAATTCCGGTTACTGAGTTCCATGGTGGTTTGGTTGGTTGGTTTGTGTGGTTTTTGGTTTTGGTTTTTTTTTTTTTCCTAATACCAAATGTGTGCTTCAGCATGTAGTTGGGTGGAAAAGTAAAATGAGGTGAGGGGAGAAGGAGTTTCTGTTCACCTTGTGTGCTGAAGTTCTTCAGCAAAGACAGTAAGGAGTACTGGACCAGTCATAAAAGAAAGGAAGGAATGTGCAACTGAGGGCAGTATCAGCTTCATTTTTCTTCCTGGACACACACTGTTAACTTCAGAGAAAGGAACATAAACATTTTCTTGTTCACAGAAGGGAGAAATTGCAGAAGGTGCAAGATAGTGACCTCTAGTAGATGAGATGTGCTCATCAGATTTTGCGGAGAACTGATGCAGTACTATCCAAAGGATAACCTGCTTTTCCTGAGTCTCTGCTGCCCTTTCTTTTTGCTGGCACTGGCTTTTGTCTGATCTGCGAAGCATAGTGTTTGTTTCTTTTGAGCTGCTGGTATGTACCGATTAAATTGTACCAAAGGCAGCATCAGAGAGGTATCAGAATAGGCATTCAAAAGGAAGTTAAGGGAGGAGGAAGGCAAATATATCCTTTATGGTCAATAGATAACTATTAGGTTTATAAACCAGATCATAAACCCATGTCCTGAGTTCTGATGATGTATTAGCTAGTTAAACTGTCTCATCTTGGAGCCACACAGCAGAGAGAAAGTAGTAAGAAGATGTGAACCAAAAGGGGATTGTTCTTCATAATGGCAATCTACAGTTAGATCTGATTAGCTGTAATATTAGGTGGCATTCTGCAAGGTTTACTAAGAAGTGCTATGCTCTAACAAATTTGAAAAAGTTCTTCAGGAGCTGATCATCCCTTCCCCTTCCTTTCTCCCCATAGTGATGACTTCTGCCCTGTCATCTGTAGCAGAAAATATCTGCATCCAACACCATTTGAGCACAAATACACACCAGTGCACTAATAAAATTGCTTTTTAAACTGTATATTATAGTAAGGATTTCTGCCAGTGTAGCAGATGGACATAACATCTGATGGGTGTGACTGTACTGTTAGAACCTTGTGGTCTATACATGCCTGAAGTGACAGGAAATGCATCAAGAGTTCAGGATTCTGTGGAACACAGTATGAGAAGAAGACAACAAAACAAAGATGCAAGGAGGAGTTTGAAATATTATGCCAATAGCAGACAGTACCTTTTCCCCCTGTTAAAACCTTCTTCAAATTTACAGTCAGAGTAGAAGGAGCAATTTTGATGGGAAATCTTCTCTGAAGTAGCAGAGAGCTGTCATCATAGTGACTTTTGCTGTAGTATTCCTTTTCTGTATATTGGACATAAGACAGAATGTTCTCTGGTATAGAAACTGTATTTCAAGAAATCTTGCACTGTCTTGGTTAAAGAGATGTGGGTGTGGTATTAAATCTGCAGTAAAATTTTACATTGTCACACAAAATGTTTTGTAAACTAAGATTCAGGGTCTTACTGTATCAAGTCGCCACGTTCATTAATGAAGTAGAGGGAACCAATTTTGAATTAGCAGATACACTGCGCAGTAGGAATGAGCCGTGTGTACAGCAGAGTTGGAGTGGGAGCTGTGCATATAGTATTTCACTTAATGTTAACAGATTTTATTCTCATAAATAATGGCTTTGTACATCTTTTCTTGCTTTTCAAAGAATTCTTCCAAAGATGTGGTTTTTTTTTCTTTTTAAATGTAATAATCAACAAATTCTAGGGATTGATTTTTTCCCTTCTTGCTTTAATGATGCAATTTGCCTTTTGTTCTTACTCAAGGGACTATCAAGCGTGTTGTTCTTGAAGTATAAATATTTAAAATCCCAAAGATACTACAAATAATTTCCATAATCATGTTCATATTTTAGAAACTAACATTCTAGCACAAGTCATTAACTAGATCAAACTAAAATGATTAAACATTTCTGTTTTGAGATTAAAATTGAATTAACAGTTGAGGCTTATTTTGAGTATATAGTCTTATTTTTGTATTTTAGTTTTGCTCTGCAGTACTGAAGTTTATTTAGATTTTGAAACAATGACACTTTGTCCATTCTATTAAAATGCAACATCTAACTTCATTTATTTTCAGTTTGCAGAAGAAATTTGAGCAGATGAAGACAACACATGCACATCTAGATAAGGTAATTACCAAAACTACTGCTTCAATCTTTCTGTAGGAACAAGATTGTTCAGGGTAATTGCAAGCATTGCATGCTAATGATGTTACCTGTTCAGAAGGTTTCAGTTAGGGAATAAAGTGTTTCATGGTATTTGGAAGATTACATTGAATACATGTAGGAATGTGCTTTGTCATAGACAGATTCTAAACGGATGTAGTAAGTCTTACTTTCAAAAACAGCTTCCATGGCTCCAGATAATCACACCATTCATTGATTCACATGGACAGTGTTACTGAAACAGACAAATAGCACTACTCTTTCTCATACTTGCAGAATCAAGTTCTACTTTTGTAGCCAGTCTTTATCCTGTAGTTTTTCTGTCCAATTGTTGTCTGTATATGTAGATAATAACGAAGATGTTATTCATGACTTTGCTTTCTTTAAAGCTTTAATAAAACTTCACTGAGTAGTTAAGCAGGTGTAGATTTCTGTTCTGTGAGTGCTTCACATTGTTTTCACAAGAAATAACAATTTATGTTTTAGCAGTGAAATAGATTCAGCACTATAAACTAGGTATCAATCCTGTAAACACATGTATGCTAAAAAAAAGAAACGATTCTGTTGATATTATTTTTAGTATGTCAAATTAAACTGGAAAAAAGTATTCCTCGCCCCACCCTACACAATACTCAAATCAGTGTGTGTTTGTATCAGAGTAGAGTCTTCTCTCTCCCTGTGTACAACATACTGATGCATAATGCAGCTGCAAATAGCATTTCTGCCTTTGTGTCTCTGATGTGAGCAAATACAGTATTTTTTGTGATCAGCATATCTTTTTCCCTAAATTTGTCTCTGAAATTAGTCTGGTCCAAGATCCCTACAGAATATAAGTGGTTCTATGCTAATCACAACTTTTAAGCATCTCTGTTATCCATGATGTACAGCTTTTACTAGAAAGGCTCCCTTTTAATTTTATTTGTTTGTTTTCTAAATGTTATGATCACAGTATCATTTTCTGCTTAGGCCCTTCTCAAAAGCAGAACAGTCTTAAGTCAGGGAATTACTGAATTTATTGCCAGGCAACAAAAACTTGTAATTACTGATTTGAGTACTGAAAAATGCAAAACAATTACACAAACACTTGCATGAAATGATTGGTTTTGTAGTGTGGAGCTGTTTGACCAGTAGGAAACAATGATAATTAGTTGTTACTATCCCTGTTTAATTCAACACCCACATTTTTAAAGATGATTGTTGAGACAGATGAGGCATAAATGAGAGCAGAACACTTCAGTTGTGGTAGGCTGCCAGTCCTTGTGGGGTGATAAAGCCTGCTTATTATCTTCATGTGGAAGGTCAACATAAGCCAAACTACACTGCATGGAGCACAGTGAACTTTTGTTTGTCTTGTTTTGAAGCTGCTTGAAGTGTTATCTCTTGGTTGTTTTGCTGAGTTTACTTAGTCATTAGGTAAACATTTAGATTTGCTGCCTGTTGCTTTTGTTTTTTTTTTTCTGAAGTTAAAATAATAATCTGAAAGCAGCAGTAATTTCAAAGAATTTTAGATTGTACGAAAAGTAATTGTAAGTTCTTCTGTGCCATTGAGAGGTTATAGTGACAAAAATAAGTGTAAGACACATAAATTCCTTTATTTTTTAATAAATTAATATTTTTAAACTACACATTTATTTTCATGTTCTGGTTTGATAACTGGTTCTGAGCAGTAAGCTGGTGGTTGCTTTGGAATAAGACATTACCTCAGATGCCTTTTTTTTTTTTGAATCTGTTCCTACATAGTCTTATTTCTAAAAAGCTTTTCCTAGCATGAAAGTATGGATATGTGAAAAATATGTTGATTATTTTTTTTGTGATAGAATTGAGAAGAATATCAGAAATTGTGACAAAGATAAGTATGCCAAGAAAACAGCCTTCTTAAACATATTTGAAAGATTGAGTTTACTAACCTGTAATAATTAAAATTATTAGAATTTCTTTGAGAACAAACATCAACTACAGCAAAGAATTACACAGTAGAAATTCATGGCATTAAACTATTAAATGTACTGTGTATGTCCTTAAGTGCACATCTGTCGCGGGGGAGTGGTTTACAGTTCTGCTTACTGCAGAACAATATTTAGATTTCTCAAAGAAAAGTGAGATTTAAAAGAGTTTGATAGTTTTACTGTATTTTTTACCGCATGGAGGAAATATACGAAGCTGAATGCTGTTGACTTTTTCTCCAGGAGCCTGATACCTGTTAGCAGTGCAAACTTTCAGGTGTCTTCTCTCCCTTTTAACTGTTTGCTTCGGAGTCTGTATTTTAGAGCTGTGAAGGCAAGCTTCCAGGTGAGGCCTGATAACTGTATACAGAGCACTCTTTCATGAAACAAAATTCTCCAAAGAAAGAAAAAATTAATGGAGTAGAATAGCAGGAGGGCTGGCTCAAGCTGGGTACCTGCACAGAGATCCAACCTGAGTATAGAAAAACATAGACTTTTATATCTTTACAGACTATTCATACCATGATTCAGTTCTATAGCAATATTTCACTTTGGGGTCTTCTTGCTTCTCATTGGATCTTTTTCACTGATTTCATATGTGCTGATTTCAACTGTAGACATTGTTTATGGTCCATAGCCTTGCAGGTACTGTTTGTCTGAATAAATCCCTTTCTTTTTAGCAAAGTGAAAAACAGGCCCTGTTTCACAGATGTCTGTAATGTCTCTGCGTTAGCCTTGAAATTTATTTTTTTCCCAGTCAATTCCATTCTTACCAGGAAAGTTCAAAATTGACCTTATCTTGCAAGTGTTCAGGGTATGTTCAGGGTAGTTTACAGTTACTTTTGGTAAATATGAGCAGAATTTTACAGCTTAAGACTTCAGCAAATCCAGCTTACTAAGTAATGTGAAGCAGAGAGTATACTAAAAATCATACAACCTTACACTTCTAAATGATTTGTTGTATTTATTGTGCATTTACTTAAGCTAAATGATTAATATTAAACTTAAATTGGGCTCATCCACTGACCTATGAGTAATAAAACCATCACCATACA
The DNA here is from genome assembly GCF_963082525.1 of Nesoenas mayeri. Classification (NCBI taxonomy): domain Eukaryota; kingdom Metazoa; phylum Chordata; class Aves; order Columbiformes; family Columbidae; genus Nesoenas; species Nesoenas mayeri. The sequence continues at coordinate 65,269,349 of NC_137542.1, read as the reverse complement.
GCCCACTTATTTAGCAGGGAGAGCTCAAAGTGGGCTCACTTGGGCTGTCGTATTTATGGAATGAAGTGGTTGACTTTTAGTCAAATTGCATGGAGTAGGAAAAGTCTGCATGAGACTCCCTGTGCCACAAGTTACCAGTGTTCAGTGTGCCCTTCTGTGGGTTTCCCAAAAGGAGTTCTTGGCCTGGCTGTGGCTCAGGCCTTTACCTCTTCTGGAGCCTAGACCAAATGGCTGCTGGTTTGGTTGCAAGGGAGTTGAGTGCATCCACCACAACAGCCAAACAGAACCAAGAAGTGTAGCATAATATAGCAAATTAGAGTACAATAGATTTTTTTAAAAAAATTTGATAAGGGTATAAAATTGCTTTTTAATGAGGCCAAGTTATAAAGAACACTTTTTGAAATTAGTGTAATGATATGTTTATTCAGTTTGGTAATAATAAATGGGTCTTTCCACTTACAGGGTATTATTACAGTAACATTTGAAGTTCCAGGAAATATAAAAGAAGAAAACTTAAATCTCTTTATTCAGGTAAGTAATACATCACTGTGAATGGAAAAATCATTGTGGCTTTCTATAGAAAATTATCCAATGCCATTCTGTTTATCAAAACACTTTTCCTTTCCATAGAATCTTCTGTGGGAGAAGAACATTAAAGATAAGACTGGGTGCACCATGGATGTCATAAGACTGAAGGTTAGTCAGAAATTATCAACTTTTTTGTTTTGTGCTTTCTTCTGTTATACCTAAAAAACTGTAGTGTGCTGTCAGTTACAGACCTATCAAAGGCGCTGCTAGATCATGGGAGAAGAGCAGACAAAACGGAGAATTGCAATTTATTATTGTTCCATGTAGAGAGTTTGTTATCTACTGGCTGGTGGGACAACTTTAAAGGAGATAACCGTCAGAGAAGCAAAGATTGGTCCTCTTTGTTTTGAATTGAGAGGGAAGATGTGCAGTCCTAGACATCAGTGGCAAAGTTAATAATCAGGACACACTTAAATCACTTTCTTTTTTTGACCTTCATTGCTTTGGAAGATTATGTCCATCTCATTAAATGTTTCCTTATCAAGATATTGGATACTTTAGATTACGATCTGCAAATATAATTGTTGGCGTAATATGCGGAAGTTCAATTTGGCAAAACACAGTAGCACAATACTAGTTGTAGTCTATGCTTCAGACTTTTTGAAGTATTGTCAGACAGCAGTTTTAAAGCTGCAGCCCATAATTACTCATATTAATTCGCACTTCATTGGTTTTTCAGTTGCATGGTTTTGAGAGGACAATTTAGGGTATATTTTCATTCTCCTTATACCAAGCAGCCATGTAAATCATTAAAAAATGAGAATCAAGTTTGTCATTTGGTAGGCTGAAAGAAATAAAAGAAAATACGCTCTGGTTTGTTTTCCGAGAACACTTGTGCATCGTGGATAGTGACATAATTATTTTCATTTCATTGGAAGAAAGGTTGTGTTCTTGCTCCTTTGGCAACAAAACAAGAATATCCTTGTCTTCACCTTCCTGACAAATAGAATAAAGTAGCCACTGATGCATCTTATGCTGTCTGAAAACAGTACTGCTGTGCACAAGTACATTTTTGTTGTATTGAGTGTTGGAATCAAGTAATTCGTTAGGAGATCCGAGGCCTGTGATAAGCTGTGTGCTGGCCCTCAGTCATGGACAAATACACCAAAGAAAATGAGCCCCAGGTAATTATAGAATGGGTTCAGAAGTTTATTGCTTTTGTATTTATCTCTTACCTGCAGTCGTAATCCTTTTGGCAGTGATAGTCACAGAACTCCAACTAGTCTGTCAAATACAGACTTTTTCATGAAATGTCTTTAACTCTTTTTTTAAAATTTGATTTTATTTTTCCTGTGTGTAAGTGTAAGACATTTTACAGAACATGTTCCACTGAAATATTTTACAAAGTTTTATAAAAAATGAGGAAAACTCTTTTAATGTAACTTTTATTATGTGGGTTAATGGACTCACTCTGATAGTAATCCCTTCTAATTCTGTTGCTAGTCATTTTACTTCACAAATGTTTGTTCAGTCTCCAATATTCAAAGACCCTGCTTCAGAATAGTGCATATACTGAGCATGAGAGCTTAATCAGAATAATCTGAAATCAAACATTTTTGCTTATTTTACATCATCTTTGCTGACAAGCAGTCTTTCATGGACAGACACGTCATACAGCATATACATATATGATGTGTATTTATATATATTCAAAGTAGCGTAGTAGCTGCTGACATTTTATTTTTACTTGAACACACTAGATACTGAGCAAATGAGGAACAGAAGGCAGAGTATGGCAAAGTGTCATTATTAGTCTTTAACAAAAGAAACACATGTGAGAACAGATGTTATGAGTGGAAGTGATCATACTGCATGGTTATTTTGACTAACTGGTGCATAGTGGCCAGAAATACTTTTCCCTTCTTGGCCTAGTTTCAAAGTTGTTGGTTTGTTTTCTCTCACTTAGATGTTTCATTTTTAAAGGTTTGTTTATATATCCTAACAGTTATTTTTCTGATAAGGGACTGGTATCTATTCAAGGCAAATCTCATCAGGTGATAGTCCAAGGTGTCCATGAACTCTATGACCTGGAAGAGACTGCAGTAGAGTGGAAAGAAGATGAAAAGAGAACAAACAGGCTGGTCCTAATAGGTAAGAAATTATGTACCTCCTTATTTGATTTCAAGAAGCTGCTCTTTCAGCAGGCAGTCCTATGTCTTTTCCAGTGAAAAGCAACTGACCTAAGCTGGCCTGAGTAATAGCAGTGAGTATGTTCAGTATGACCTTGAGTCAAAGGTTTATCCATCAGGACCTCCTGCAGTTTTTATATTCCAGCTGAGAGGAATGTACACAGAATCACAGACTGGTTAGATATGGAATGGACCTCTGGAGATCATCTAGTCCAACCCACCTGCTAAAGCAAGTTCACTAGAGCAGATCAGACAGGATCGTGTCCAGGCGGGTTTTGAATGTCTTCAGAGAAGGAGATTCCACAGCCTCTCTGGGCAGCCTGTTCCAGGGCTCTGGTACCATCAAAGTAAAGAAGTTTATCCTCTTATTCAGATGGAACCTCCTGTGCTTCAGTCTGTGCCCATTGCCCCTCATCCTATCGTTGGGCACCACTGAAAGGAGTCTGGTTGCATCCTCTTGACACCCACCCTTGAGATATTTATAAGCATTGATAAGTTCCTCTCTCAGCCTTCTCTTCTCCAGGCTGAACAGACCTAGATCTATCAGTCTCTCCTCACAAGAAAGATGCTCCAGACCCTTTTAGGGACAATAAAGTAAACTACTAAGTATTTATAAATTATATGGGCATATTTAATGTTATTTTTAAAATTCATAATTATAAATGTGATTATGGGAATAGTTTGAGTGTTTGATCAAGTTTTCAGTAACTGTAAGGAACGGGATTATAGCCATTAAAATGTGTAAAATCTGGTTTGTTTCTGAAAAGCTTGTAATGCTGAGGTTGTATGTTTCTATTTCCTACTTGTTACTCTCTGCTTTGCAAAGTGTTTTTTATGACCCAAAAGCTTCCAGTTTTCCTCATTTCCCTTTTAGAGCTTGAAGTCTGTTGCTGCATGTAAAATCTGAAGTTACCTTGTTACTGCCAGCTTAATTTTAATATTCCTCTGCTTTCACTCATTAGCATAATAAACATTTTATTTGCAGAGAAGGCTTGCAGGTTGCTACTTGTATGCATTTTTTTGTAATACACTGTAAAATATAATTAGCTAATTTATTTCTCTTTACAGGCAGGAACTTGGACAAGGAGACCATCAAAGAAGTATTCATAGCCACTGTGAGAGAGAAACAAGGAAATGGTTGACATCAAAGTACAGAAAAGATGAAATGTCAATGCTTAACCCTGCAAACTTTTTATCATAGAAAAGGCCAAATGACATGCAGTATAGTAGTTAATTTTTCCTCTTGCATTTTACACAGCAGTTAAACCCTGAAGTCCTCCTAAGAATCTCAGCTGCCCTATTTTTTAAAGACTAGGTTTTGTGGTCTAGAATCAGACACAGGGAATTCTACTATTTTGGATTGGGCTTAAGTTATGTCAGTAACATAATTTACCTGTACAGAAATGCAAATAGGCAAAAGGCTGTTGTTTATGCTGTAAACGAAGCATGACATGTTAGAAGCCTAGTGATTTCTCCAGCTAACTGTCTTTTACTACCGGAAATGAAGCAACAGTGTTTATTGCCAGGGATGTATCACAGTATCACACAGTATCACAGTATGTTTGGGACTGGAAGGGACCTCAAAAGATCATCTAGTCCAATCCCCCTGCTGGAGCAGGAACGCCTAGGTGAGGTCGCACAGGAACATGTCCAGGCGGGTTTTGAATGTCTCCAGAGAAGGAGACTCCACAACCCCCCTGGGCAGCCTGTTCCAGTGTCTGTTACCCTCACTGAGAAGAAGTTTTTTCTCAAATTTAAGTGGAACCTCTTATGTTCCAGCTTGATCCCATTACCCCTTGTCCTATCATTGTTTGCCACCAAGAAGAGCCTGGCTCCATCCTCATGGCACTCACCCTTTATATATTTATAAACATTAATAAGGTCACCCCTCAGTCTCCTCTTCTCCAAACTAAAGAGACCCAGCTCTCTCAGCCTTTCCTCACAAGGGAGATGCTCCACTCCCTTAATCATCTTTGTTGCCCTACGCTGGACCCTCTCCAGCAGTTCCCTGTCCTTCTGGAACTGAGGGGCCCAGAACTGGACACAATATTCCAGATGTGGTCTCACCAGGGCAGAGTAGAGGGGAAGGAGGACCTCTCTCGATCTACTAACCACCCCCCTTCTAATACACCCCAGGATGCCATTGGCCTTCCTGGCCACAAGGGCACAGTGCTGGCTCATGGTCATCCTGTTGTTCACCAGGACCCCCAGGTCCCTTTCCCCTACACTGCTCTCTAATATATAATTTCCCAACCTATACTGGAACCTGGAGTTGTTCCTGCCCAGATGCAGGACTCTACACTTTCCCTTGTTAAATTTCATTAGGTTATTCCCCGCCTAACTCTCCAGCCTGTCCAGGTCTCTGGATGGCAGCACAGCCTTCTGGCGTGTCAGCCACTCCTCTCAGCGTCATCAGCAAACTTGCTGATAGTACACTCTATTCCCTCGTCTAAATCGTTAATGTATATATTGAATAATACTGGCCCCAGTACTGCCCCCTGAGGCACTCCACTAGATACTGGCCTCCAACTAGACTCTGTACCATTGACTACCACTCTCTGGCTTCTCTACTTAAGCCAGTTTGTAACCCCCCTCACTACTCTATTGTCTAGACCACACCTCCTCAACTTAGCAACTAGGATGCTGTGGGAGACTGTGTCAAAGGCTTTACTGAAGTCAAGGTAGACCACATCCACCGCTCTGCCATCATCCATCCACCTTGTTACATTCTTATAAAAGGCTATGAGGTTGGTCAAGCATGACTTACCTGTGGTAAAGCCATGCTGACTGCCCCTAATAACCCTCTCATCCCTGATATGCCTTGAGATGGCACCAAGGATAAGCTGTTCCATTACTTTCCCAGGGACAGAGGTGAGGCTGACTGGTCTATAATTACCCGGGTCCTCCTTCTTGCCCTTTTTGAAGACTGGAGTGACATTTGCTTTCCTCCAATCCTCGGGCACCTCTCCCGGTTCCCAAGACTTTGCAAAGATGGTGGAGAGCGGTCCAGCAATGACTTCAGCCAGCTCCCTCAGCACCCGCGGATGCATCCCATCTGGACCAGCTCCCTCAGCACCCGCGGATGCATCCCATCTGGACCGATGGATTTATGGATGTCCAGTCTATTTAATTGCTCCCTAACCCAGTCCTCATCGACTAAAGCAAACTCCTCCATTGACCTGGCTTCATCCGGGGTCTCAGGGGTACAGGGCTCCCCAGGACAGCCTCTGGCAGAGTAGACAGAGACAAAGAAGGCATACAGTAATTCTGCCTTCTCTGTATCTTCTGCCACCAGGGCACCCACCCCATTCATCAGTGGGCCTATATTGCCTCTGGTATTAGTTTTATCTGCTATGTATTTGAAAAAGTTCTTTTTGCTGTCCTTGATGCCTCTCGCCAGCTGTAATTCTAAGGAGGGTTTGGCTATCCTAGCTGCCTTCCTACATGTAATCACAGTGAGAAGTATTTAGTGTTTACTATTAAACTGTATTCCATCTCTTTCCACTTAGTTTGTGATTTTTGAATGTATACATCCATCCCAAGTACCACTAAACCTGTTGCATAGGTGAAACTAAAGATACATTGATAGTAGAGGCTCAAGACCACATGGAATATGTACTATCTGCATAATAACTATGAATGCATCATTTAGTCACCTGGCCAATATGTTGAAAGGTGTAGCTGACCTCACAAATCACAGAATGGTTGGGGTTGGTAGGGACCTCTGGAGATCATCTAGTCCAACCCACCTGCTAAAGCAGGTTCACCAAAAGCAGATCACACAGGAATGTGTCCAGGTGGGTTTTGAATTCAGTTATTGCTGTTACTTTAGGCTTCACTCTACAGTTCATCTCTGTTTCTAAAGTACGACGAAGCTTCCTGTCTTTGTTCTATCTTCAAGGCCATGACCCTGCCAGTTCAGGATTTAGGGGACTGGGGACAGCACATTTTCACTGTGTTGTCTAAACTGCCCTATGTGATTTGTTATGGAGCTCTCTGAAACTGTGTTTGGGTGCTGTCCTGAAAACTTTGAAGCTTTTATCTCTGTGCTTGATACTTTTACAGTTCAGAGTTGAACTTCTTGCCCTGTACCTTCTCCAGTAGTCATTGTTCACCTCTTAGCTTTAGAGGGATGTGTTAATTACAACTGAGTGAATGCAAAATGGGTGAATGCAAAAAGGTGGAATTAAAAATGTTTCAAAACATAATTCTCGGACATGCAGCAGATATTCTGAAGAATGGACTCGTAGCTACAACGCTTCATGATGCGTCTGGATAAGTAGAATTTTTTTTTTTCACTGTTAGTGGAGCGTTAACTTGTCACATACCTAGCATTTGCTTTGGGATAAAAGGTGCATCAAATTATGGGGGGAAAAAAAAAAAGTAAGGAGGATGTTCCTTTATCAACCATCTTAAAAAAATTATTTTTGTTTCTACTAAAATAAATGAAGTTGGAGTCTGTTTCCCAAGAGCTGAGGAAGAAGGCATTGTTAATCTTTCACTTACAGGAGATGATGTCTCATTTGTTTAATACATGAAGTCATGTGTCTAGTAAGATAGAGAGATCTTCTGTCTCCCAGTGGATTACCAGATACATTACCAGACACAGCTTCATTCCTCACCTTGTAAGTAGTTTTAAATAGTTTGAAGAAGTTTCCAGAAATTAAGTGTTTCTATAAACCAAAGCAGAGTTAAAAGAAAGAATGTATACTTAGAATGTTGCTTCTGTCTAGCAAAGCATTGGTGGCATTCGACTGAGGTGGGTATATTGTTGAGCAACATTTTGACAGTTTCCCATTTGTTTCTTCATTTTGAAAACCAACACCTTCTTGCACTGATACATGTTTTGGATTCACAGAATCATAGAATGTCCAGAGTTGGAAGGGAACCAAAAGGATCATTGAGTCTAACTCCTGTCCCTGCACATGACAACCCCACAGTTCACACCATGTGTCTGAGGACATTGTCCAGTCTCTTCTTGAACACTGTCAGGCTTGGGGCCGTGACACCTCACAAAGGTGGCACTGTTCCAGTGCTCCACCACCCTCTGGATGAAGAACTTTTTCTTAATGTCCAACCTGAAACCTACCCTGGCACATCTTCCTGCCATTCCTTCAGGTTCAAAGAATCACAGAATGTATGGGATTGGAAGGGACCTCAAAAGGTCATCCAGTCTAGTCCCCCTGCTGGAGCAGGAACACTTACATGAGGCTACACAGGAATGTGTCCAAGTGGGATTTGAATGTCTCCAGAGAAGGAGACTCCACAACCTCCCTGGGCAGCCTGTTCCAGTGTCTGTCACCCTCACTGAGAAGAAGTTTCTTCTCAATTTTAAGTGGAACCTCCTGTGTTCCAGTTTGAATCCATTACCCCTTGTCCTATCATTGTTTGCCACCAAGAAGAGCCTGGCTCCATCCTCATGACAGTCACCCTTTATATATTTGTAAACATTAGTGAGGTCACCCCTCAGTCTCCTCTTCTCCAAGCTAAAGAGACCCAGGGAACACCCTACAGAGAAAGAATGAGCAAGAGGACCCATACAGATTCCCAGCTGCGGATATGCCCCATTACAAAAAACAAACAACAAAAAAGCAAACAAAAAAACAACAAAAACACACACACATAAAAGCCAAAAAAACCTACAACCAAACAGACAACCCACACATCTACCATCCAAACCAGTATATATCAACAGTAATTATGGACATTTTGGAGTATGTAGTTGGTGAGCAAATACAAAAAAATAAGCACCTAAAATATGACAATAAGTGCATTAAGACTTCTATAGCTTGTTCCTTTATGACTCATGGTTTAAGTTCTTATTAAATATCTGAACTTTTTTTTTTTTTCAAATGGGAAATGAATGATCAGGTAGGCAGTTCAGAGATTAATGTTTTTAAAGATGGAAGTTCATCAGTTACGTTAGGCATTTAGAAGTGTCATGGAGGCACGCTGAAGTCAGTTTAGGCAGACAACAGGAGGGAGTCCCAGAACTGAATGCAGTACCAAGGAACTGAAGTGGGTTGAAGTCAGGTTGGGCAGGAGGCAGCAGGCAGGCCGTGCTCAGTCATGTCCCGTGGTGGTGCTGGCATGGACAGAGGGGTGGCCAAGGAATGCTCAAGGGAGCAAGAAGGGGTCTGGGAAGGAAAAGTATTAGTACATTTTGCTAGGCATGTCGCAAGAGGGGCAGAGTGGGAAGCAAGCTGCAGCTTCTCATGAGGAAGGGATGGCCATCATGGCTGTAGGGCCACCATCCATGTCTGGGCCCACTTCTGAGCCAAAATAATGCTCGAGATAATAATACTTTCCTCCCCCTGCCAGCACCTGAGATGTCCTGAGCCCTAGACAGATGCCCAGCATCAGTTGCATTGACAAAAATAACACGTTTTCTTCCTTAGCAGAGGCACAGGAGTTTCCTCCATAGAGGCAAAATTCAATGACTTGATCATCCTCCATGCCCTCACTAACTTTGAACATCTATAGAAATTGCCTTTCCAAACCAGCATTTTTTTTCCACTGTGTTCTACTTTCCCCATGTTATTATAGGCCCTGTTAAGCCTGAAAATGAACAACAGAAATTACCTCTCTCCTTGCGTGAAGCATCACACCATTCCCTTATACCACCTGTCATGTTTAATTTTCAGGAAATTATCAGTATTTACGAATCCCAGGGAGACAGAGGTTTACTTTTTCTGATTGATGGCATCCTTTAAAATTAAAGCAGTTCTGAATTTGCTAGATTTTTGGTGGATTCTTACTTTCTGATCCTTAAGTATAACAACCTTCCTCAGCGCCCTCCTGCCCCACTGGGGCAGGTGGTGGCAGTGTTCATCCGTGTCCCATCCTGTCCCCCACAGGCAGGATGTGGCCATTTGGGACAGGATAGGTCAGGTGGGGGTCCCAGCTGCCCATTGTCCCCATGAGCGCTCCTGGTTCACCGCCCTCCCCAGTCCAGCTGCCCTGCAGAGCCCACAGCAGCAGCACCTGCGTGCACCATTTTTGAGCATAATTTTTGTGTATTTGCTACCAGGCTTTGCTCTCCATCACTGCTTCGCAGCTGCACTTTGCACCCCAGTTTACTATATGTGTTTACACATGTGAGATACCGTGCATTTGTGCTCTTTATTTTACCCTTAAGCCCAGTTTTAGCCAGGTCCAGGCCTGCATTGTTTTTACTGACTGTGAGTGAATCACTATGGGGTCTCCAGTGCTAGGCCTGTGCCCCATCTCTTAACACCCCATGCCTCTTCTCCTCTATCCCACATCCTTGTCTCCACTTCTCAAGGCCACTGATAATGTATCAGGCATGTGTTTCCCTATGCTGCTTCATTGCATTACAGTCATAAATATTTCATTCTTCAAGGAATGGCACTTAGTTACTTCTAGTTGTAAAAATCTGTGGTTGCAACATACAAGGACAAAACAGTAAAACAAATCAGCAATAGATACCAGGTCAGTTAGAGAAACTGCTGTTGCAGGTAATCCAGACAACACACAGCTGCAGGAGCGTTCTGAGCTGGTGTGACAAACCTCAGCCCTGAGGGTCTCCGCACTTGCTGCAAAGCTCACAGCCTGCTGCTGGCAGAGGCAGTGCCACACTGGAGAGTAACGTTACGGTCCCATCCCAGTGCCCTGCATATGATTGTTCTGTTCTTCCTGCAATGGACACGTGGCGAGCAAAGGGAGCAGATAGGAAGTCTGAGTCTGGTTAGAGGCATCAGCTTCACAGAGGCACCAGAGCTCCAGAGCAGCTCAGTCTGAGTCCTGCATCCATAGACATCCATGGAAATTTGGGGAAAAGAACTGAGCCATAATGGATCAAGTGTCAAGCAGACTAGGAAATGTATTGCTTTTTAAGAAATGAGTAAAAGATTTGCCACTTGCATTTACTCATAAATGTTGGTCTCAAATATACATAAATGCTTCCAATCTTTGAGCATAGTGGAAAGTCTCAGTGATTTTACTGTCCTTGCTTGGGTAGTCTGAAATATCTGCTAGTTTCACATGACTCTCTTAACGGGATTTCAATCCCATCTACAAACACAGCTTGTTTTTTGTTTGTTTGTTTGTGGGAATGCGGATGTCCTATGGATGGGTTCCCAGATTGCGCTACAGCACAAGTCTTCTCCCAGTGTTTCCCCCATACAACTACAAGGTATTTTTTTTTGTGCTTTCCAAGGGAAACAGCTCAGTGGTTCAAATTGTCGGGAGTGAGTGCACAGAGCCTGATTTCCTTCCCCATGTGACCGGTTTGGGGCAGCAGTCATTCCGCACTGCCAGCAGCACTTTCCCAGAGGAAGCCCAGCCAGGATTTACAGCCAGCAATAGCAGGGCAATCCTTTTCATGGTGTCCTTCTTGTTGCTGTCATCCCTGTTGATATCCTGTACTGTAAAGTGGCAATTGAAAGGACAGGGCCCGTAGATGGATAAGTAAAAATTTAATCTTCTAAAGCACTGGATGCTTTACAATGTTTTTGTTCCCAATTCCACGCTGCTTTTTTCTTCAGCAAATCTCACAGGAATTCACACACCTGGCATGTGTGACTTCAAAGCCTGCAGGACACAGGTAAAGCCCAGAGTCCCTTCCCCTTCCCCTTTCCTTCCCCTTCCCCTTCCCCTTCCCTTTCCCCTTCCCTTTCCCCTTCCCTTTCCTCTTCCCCTTCCCCTTCCCTTTCCTCTTCCCCTTCCCCTTCCCTTCCCTTCCCTTCCCTTCCCTTCCCTTCCCTTCCCTTCCCTTCCCTTCCCTTCCCTTCCCTTCCCTTCCCTTCCCTTCCCTTCCCTTCCCTTCCCTTCCCTTCCCCTTCCCCTTCCCCTTCCCCTCCCCTCCTCTCCCCTGTGTTGATATAATATTAAATCTGTATTTTCCAGTGAGAGTCATAGAATAGTTTGGGTTGGAATGGACCTGATAAGGTCATCTAGTCCAACCACCCTGCAGTGAGCAGGGACATATTCAGGTTGCTCATAAATAGCCTGAATAAACAAACCGTAGTTGTAGTATTTTCATTCGCTTCTTTGTAAAATCACTGATTGTTCCTGACAATGTCTTGTGGTTTCAGCTTCTGCCTTACAGGAACTGAAGAATGTGAGTAAAAATCAAACTGACACAGCTTCTGGAGTTCTGGTTCAGAAACCAGAAAATCAGAAAAGCTAGTATCTCAGAGGACATCTCTTCCAAGTTATGACTATGAAGCAGCATGCTACTTGGGCTGAAACAGAATTTACAGCCCAGTAAGTGAATTTTACTCAATGAAGAATTTTGCTGTTGTCTCCAGGGGAGACTGAATTTGTTTCCAAATGGGGATTTATCCCAGTTCCTCCCCTAACACAGGATTATTATTATTATTATTATTATTTTTTTTTGCTGCCAAGTAATGGAGCTGCTCACAGACATGTCACCGAAAACGAGTATTTGCTGCCATCCAGTGATAATATTTATTTTAGCAACCGTTTGTGCTTCACAGCAATGCAGGTTTCCTTTTCTCGTAGGAACGTCTATGTTTGATTCTGGTCCTATGCTCTTTTCCAGCTAGTAAAGGAGAAGATTTATGAAGAATAGAAAACCTTTATCCTTTTACTGATGGTTCAGTCTACAATCATAGTGAGATCTATTTTTGCCAAATGCTTTACTCTTTCTTCTAAAACTAAGTATTCTGTCTTCATTTTTTTAAATGAAGAACTTTGCTGACATCATTGAAGATTGAATAATGACATCAAACATGCCTAAGAAGACAAGTGTTAGCTTCCCACCCACACAGCCATAGGAAGAGAGATAACTTTAATAATGTTCTTCAAACACAGTGGAGAGAGTATTAACTTTATAGTTATTTTTTTTTCCCCTAGGTATTCTTAGTGCTACAGGATGGACAGTGATGCATGAAATCTTGAAGTGTCACTTGCACCTGCAATATACCATGCTTGGTGTGCTGAGTTACAGCTGCTATTGCTCAGTTTAGCTCTGTAGATATCAATAAAGCTGCATCACTTTATAATCTTTGAAGAACTGTCAAATAAGGCACCCTTGCTTTGCATCGTTTAAAGGTAGTTACAGTGACAGCTGTTAGATGACACGTGCGCCGGACAGGACTGTCCAATAAAGCAGCAGAATACCAGGAAAACCATGAGTGTTAAACCTGAGATGCTGCATTCTGCCCAAGGTTTGTTGTGCAGAAAAGGATCCATCCAGCATTGCTGGGAAAGGGCAGGATGGAAGACAATTGAGGGTGTGCCATAGTGCACCTCTGGTTAAGAGATAGCACTAAGGAAAAGTGATGTGGGGTCCACTTCCAAGTTTATGTGAACCTCTTTATAACTATCTGTGTTATAAAATAGGTAGTTATTAAACTGTCATACATTTTCAAGCATGCTTCCAGCCTCTTCCACTTGAATGTGATCTTAGGAAGGCTGAAAGAGAAGCTTGTAAACTTTGGGCTGAGATCACCCCAGAATAATAATTTTGCGTTAAGGCATTGATACCTTCTACACTGGAGAAAAGCTGGAAATAAAGGTCCAGAAACCCCAGGAAATGGCTCCTTTGGTAGGGTGTTTGCTGGTTAATGTGGCCATGGAAGAGGCTGCAAGGGAAGTGGCATCATTGACATAACCTGATTCAAAGTAAAACCCAAGAGGTAAAGGCAAACAAAAGCAAGTCACACCAGCACCGTGGGTAAAAGTGATATGTAGAAACAACCCTCCACTTCTGTGCAAGGGGAGCTTCCTGGGAAAAAGAGCTTGTAATTCTGGAGTGAAGAAATGAAGTATCATGTTGCTTTTCTAAAAGCACTGTGATCTAAATAAGATGGACTTGTTCAAGCCAGTTCCACGACAGATTCAGTTCTGCAGCAGTAGGCTCTGAAAACCTCAACCTGGTTATGGACTGCACATGTAGCTACATTAACTCAATGTCTCTGGCAATCTTAAGGAAATACCCTACTTAACACCTGCAATTAATACTTTATTTTATCTAACTTTCAATTGCATCTGCCAAGTACAGCTACAGCAATTTTCCAGAGTGCAGCAAATTTTTGTTCCACTTCCACTTTCACATAATCTGAATAAGAAAATCCGAAGTTACTCCAGATTTGTCTGAGGCCAGATGAAAGGTCAGGCAAGGCCAGGAGGAGAAGACACATCAAAACTGAAAGGCTATTTTGTCTGACTACAGGTGTCTAAAGACAGCTACACATCCAAATGGATAACCCTAATTAAACACCCCTCCTGGCTTGCAGGTCGTGAGAACCGAGACCGAACTTCTCAGAGATGAGGCAAAGTATATGGTAGGTTACAGAAGGGAAAAATAAATCAGACTTTTCCGCGGACAGACTTTCAAAGAGACTTGAAGATGGACCAGCCATGCCCACAGAAGGAGGCGCTGCTCGACCACTTTCCACAGGTAGCACCTGCAGTTGGGTGAGGTTCTCAGCCACAAACAGGACTTGAGGCATCCTGAAATTACACCTTTGGCTTACTTTGTCTTATTTTCTTTCTGGATTATTTTTATCCATATACAGTACTGCTTTTATGTCTATCTAACCTCCTTGGCAGCCAAAGAAACAATCAGAGCCACTCCAATATGGAGAGGCTGTTTAGCAGGCATTTTTCTTTTCTCCATCAACTATAGCCAGAAGACAAAATAAGTTTCCTGTCAAAATCAATTTGTCAGCTAGAATTTAAAGTATGCACGCTGAAAAATTGCTTGACCCTTGGTATGAGAGGGGAACTCTTAAATAGTGTTCCCTAACTCGCGGAGCCAGAAAGAGCAGATGGTGAAGGGTGAAATTAACAATGAATATTTCAGTGAGTGTGGGGAAAAAAAAAAAAGGAAACCTTTAAGCAACTATGCAAATTGATCAAAATTATGATACTTACACTAATTAGGGAATTGCTGGAATTCTGTCTGGAACCTTTTCTTAAAATAGGGCTTTTTAATGCCTGGGTCTCATACTGCTTTCTGAAAGGCCAGTGAACTTGTTTGGTGAACTGAGGGACTTAAATATATTGTGACTCTCCCAAAAACTCTGAAAGAAAATTGTTATTGAATTTCTCTCCCCACTGCCATTCCAAGGAGCTGTTTTTCCATGCTGGTTTCTTCTTCCATGCTTGTTGTATTCCTGAACAGTTTCAGTCTTGAGTCCTAGACAGAAACACTGTGACTCAGGGTCAGGGTGATGACAGTTTGCTTTTCCTACCTTGATATATAGTTGAGGAAGCTGGTATATATAAGACAAGGAATCATTGTATCATATCACACCCATATCGAGTGTGTATCTTCCTTCAGATATGTTTGTTACCAGAAGGGGTGTTGGGGAACATTTTCTGCTCTGTGTTTTTACTCTTTGCATATGCTCTGACTTAATGTCAAAAATCCCAGGCTTCTTAAATGGATGTTCAGTAGATCTGTACTATAAATTCAGTCTCTGCTTCATGTACCAATCTGTTAGTATCAGCAAGAACACCATCGTTTTCTCTGCCACCTTTACTATGTAGCATCCCTGGGGCTGGTAGATAGACAACCAGCATGTATTTGAGAATGTATGTTTCACTTCTTTATTACTACTGCCCATCTCCCAGGACCAAACCATTGTGCCGCAGCTGAGATTTTCATTTCACTCACTAATTCCACCACTGAAAAGGATAAACATACATAGACAATGTGGTAACTTATAAGGAGTGGACTTCAGCCCATGAAGTATTTTTTCTGCCAGAATTCTGCAGTACACAGCTGGGTGATCATGTGGAAGAGGCCATTTAGTCGGCAGTATCTGTAAGGCGTATTTTGTCACGGTTACGGAATGTGATGTCACCTGAACACTACAGCCTGGACAGCCTAGTCTCGTGTCACTCTCACTATGCAGTGGTAGTACCTATTTCCACGTTTTTGAGAATAAGACCTGAAATCTGCAGGACTGTGACAGTAGGACTGGTTTGTAGGTTGTGTTTTATTCTTTGCATATCATGTGCCAGAATATTAGCCATGTGGATGCACATTCCACTCTTAACTTGTGACATAATTGATAAATACCCATAAATGGAAGTATAAGGCTTCCACAGTGCATACAGAATAAGCTACTGCTAAATCAGGCCTTAACGACACGGTGCTTACTTGGCAATACAAACAGCTTCTTAAATAGAATATATCTGTCTCCATCACACAGTCTAGCAAGACTGTGGTGACTGCACACTTAATATTACATATAGTAAGATTATTAACTTACTTATTTGCAGTTAGAAAAACAGTTCCTATCTCCTGGCAGTGGGCAAAACCAAGGGTGTAATGCATCCTTCAACATCCATCACTTCCACACAGAGCTCGTGTTGGACTCAGAGAATCTGTCACTTCCTGAGCAGGAATTTAGTTAGTTAATTACAAAATGTCAATATTCAATAATGTTAGTATTTTAGATGGGTTAAATATATTTCCAGATTTTGCAAAGAAGTCACATGGGATCCAAGTCAGACATCTTTCGCTCTTTTTTTAGATTGCATCTCTGCTACATTCATTATGGGCATTAACTGTGCTGAAGAATATTTAGGGGTAGTGTGAGAGAATTGTACTGCAGAGTATCCTCTCCAAATGTGTTCTGCTCCCACGGGAGCGTCAGCCAACCACCAAGGGACCTCTTTCCGGTCCCTTGCTTTTCCCTTCCCCAGTCCCATCACCACTCTTTCCACCCTTGAATCGTGTTCTTTCCCAATGTGTAAATGACAGCAATAAGCATTGTGTATGTTGACAGTTCATCATTCTATCCCGAACTTTCTGGTATTAATTTATTTTTAATTCCCAAACAAAAAAAAAGGATAACCTCACATAACAATCCCAACATGAACTCAAGTGAAAAATACAGTTTCTTCTCAGAAGGTGCTCTCTGCAGATGTCCTAACTCCTAATATTGGTAGCCAGCGTGTGCTCAAAGAATTGTACAAATTTTACAGCTTATTTGAATGATTGAGTCTAGCAGCTGCTAAACAAGAGTTACTGAACAGTACTGGGAAAAATTAGAGTCATATATTACTTACAGTGTTTTTATCAATGCAGCATTTATTCTGCTCCCTGTTCATGCCTGTGCCAATTCAGATAGGCTGCCTAATGAGAAGTTGTTATTTATGTAGAAGCATATCCTCTGTATCCTGGATTTCAGACATCCAGCAAAAGCTGTTGCACAGCAGTGCCTCTTTTGGCTACACAGCCATTTAGCAAACCTTGCATGTGGAATAAGACTTTAACACATCTGGTTTTGTTTCCCTTAGGCTACAAGGAGTGGGTAACGGGTGACGGACCTATGAAAGCTGTGTAAAAAAGTAGAATAGTGCTCTCACTAGCGAGGTGACATACACCAAGAGGCATTGCATGCACGACTGGAGAGAGGGCTCACTTTGACTTCCAGGAATTATATTTTGTTTCCTCTCCTGTGCCGGTGAATCACATTCCAAGCTGCTGTTAAGGCTACAGGAGAACTAAAGTGTGAGCTGCTTCCCCTGCTGGTCCCAGCGCTGGCAGCGGAGCCCAGACCAGCGATGGAGCTGCTGAAGTCTGGCAGGACTGGAGCGAGGACAGGACAGCTGGTTGTGCCCATGTTCAGATGCTGCTTCTTCCTCACATTGACAAGAACCGTCATGCAATGGATCTGCTGTTCGTGCCCCCATGTACCAC
Organism: Nesoenas mayeri; assembly: GCF_963082525.1. Taxonomy (NCBI): domain Eukaryota; kingdom Metazoa; phylum Chordata; class Aves; order Columbiformes; family Columbidae; genus Nesoenas; species Nesoenas mayeri. The sequence continues at coordinate 65,251,985 of NC_137542.1, read as the reverse complement.
CTGGGCATTTCTATGGAATCGCTTGCTGAAAACAAGAGTGATGGGACTGGTCTGCCACTAACAGTGGAAAATGAAAAATTGCTAGTGATTCTCAGACATCCAAAGCACTAATTTGAGTGGGCATATTGTTAGAATTCTGAAATGCATATTTATCTCTATGTTCCCTGCTATGCACGAAACTACTTGAATAAACTTTCTGCAGATGAGTCTTTGGGCATTTGTGGGTTCATCCTTTTTACAGAAGTTGCTTTCTCTGTTAGTTTAATGACTGGTGATCTTCCGTCCTTCTTTCCTCAGTCCCTTCCTTCCTCCCTGGTTTCTCCTAATTTGATGGATAGTAACAGGCAATTTTATAAGCCAGACCTGATTTATAAAACATCACGAGTTGCTGACATAACAGTAAATCAATCGGCAATTATGAGAATTATGTTTTCGGGGATTTTTTTCCTGATTGGGCTTTGTTAATCAATTTGCATGTAGGTTTGTGCGAAAATGTTCCTTAGAGCAATCATCCTGTTTCACAGTAATTACAGACTTACAGCTGTAGTGAAATACAGCCTTTTCTGGTGATTAAGTGCAATTTCCTGAAAACAACCTCACTGAGTTCAAGTATCCACCAGATCATAAATACTACTTCTCAATAAAGCTCTGCTACGAGGGAATTAATTTTCCTATACAAGTATAAAACACACTTTCTCTACCTTTTCTAAACAGTTTATCATAAGGCTTACACAGAAAAGCTTTCATTTGTGAACTGAAAGAGAAGACAGAACAAGTCATTCAACATATTGAAAAAAAAAATCTCTTATTTTTTTAAACTCCTAAGAAATTCATGTTTTGAAACAAAGTCATCACAAGTCAAAGAAAACAAAATTTTCATGAGTAGGAAACACCTCAGTGGAGGGGCACTGGGTTTTAAAACTATTTTTGCTTTTATTAGCAAAACAATATATTAACTGAAATTAGCCATTTTCTTTGAGTAGGTTTGATAAGCCAACATTTTATTTTTAGAACATTTTGCAAAATGCTTTTTTCAATAGCTCAGGTTAACAATCGTCCTCTTATAATAACTCTACTGTACGCCATTCTTCAAATGATAACTGGCAGTTCAGTGGCAGAACAAGAATTTGAACTGCAACACGTGGCACCACGGGGAATGGCTGAAATAATTTTGAGTATCCACATTTCTATCACAAACATATATTGTATGAAACAATTGTAAAACTATGTTTCCGTCTGAAGCTCAGGTACTATACTAACACTGAATTGTGATCTTAGCAGTGCAACTGAAGGAGCAAAACTTGCTTATTTAATGGTGCTTGTACAGTTCTGCTGCCACATTTGCAAGCTGATGCGGAAGATTTTTCCTTAATAGAAGCTCCGTGGCCCAGTATACAGGCGTTCCTTCCAGGGAGCTAGAATTCCTACTAAGTGGATTACTGAATTCCTGTTAAGTGGATTAGTTTATTTAAACTAAACTGTTTGGCCTTGCCTAATGTAGTGTGTAAGGCAGCGGTCACTGTCAAAGAGATGAACAGCAGACAATTGTATCTTAAACAGTCATACTCTCTATCTGCTATGAACCACTACAGAGTCTGCAGAGACAGGGCTCAAAACCACTACAGCGTTCCTTTGGTTACTGTTCACCAGGTGACTTTCACTGACTCTTAATGAGCTCTTAGTCTATGGAACAGACTAAAGCATTTTACCCCATGTTTGCTTGGCCACCTCCCGTCATGCAGCAAACACATTGTCTTGCTGAGCCGTGACACTGTTGTGCTTTTGAGCAGTTTATGAGCAGACTCCTTTGTAGAGACCTGAAGAATGCCTTACAAAGTTATTTTTGTCTGCTCAGGTGCAGGTCTACACCAGGGATTTCTTAGGCACAAGAATGACATCTAGGTTCCACGAGTATTTTTTCCAACTCTACAGCCAACCGTTGTCCCAACAAAATATTGTTGTGTGTGCCCAGTGCAATACAAGCGTTTGGATGGAAAATTTCAGCTGATGTTTGACAGTCACAGGCATCTGTAAACACAGCCTTTATACTGGGAAATGTCAGGCATCTTTGCAGTTGCCAGTTGCAACCTCTGCAGAAGGAACTGAAGCAGAATGAACACGTATGTCAATGAATTCAGTCTCACCACATCCCTATGAAATACCTTACAGAATTTCAAAGGGAAAGACACCTTCAGAGGGTTGCTCAGCCTCACAGGGACTAAGACTGGACAGAAACGAGCACGATCAGTCAGACCAGAGCCTTCCTGCAGAACTCAGCTCCTGCTGTGAGAAAAAACCAAAACCGACCCCCCTCGGTCAGCCTACTTGCTACACAAAACCTTTGCTTTCGAGCAATATAGTAAAAAAAAAAAAACAAAACCAATCGATTCCCCTCGCTTACGGTACTAGTAGTCAAAGAACTTGTTCATTCTTTAATTGCCCGTTCTTCCGTTTTCTCGCTCGCAGAACGGGCCAGCGCCAGCACCACCTCCCGAGCTCACTCCAGCCCGGTGACTGACTCTCTGCCACCCGTGGGTGCTGCTCCCGCCTCCCGCGGGCGCTGCTGCGCCGGGCAGGGCCAGCGGCCGCTCGTCGTGCCGCCCGGCGGGGCGCGGCTGCCCAAGCACGGCGGCTGCCGTTCCGCCGGTGGCCGGCGGGGACGGGACGGGGCGGCTGCGGCTCTGACAGCGCTGATCCCCCCCGAGCAAGTGTGTCGCGCTGGCTCGCCCTCTCCCCCTGCCTCCAGTTACAGCCCTGGCAGGAGACCGCGAGTCTCGGCTTCGCTTTCCAGGGTTATTTTTGGCCGGAGCCGCCGCATGCTGATGGCAGCGGACTGGCAAGCCCCGGGCGTCCTCGCGGGCGGCAGGCGCCGGGGGGTCCCGCCGGGCGGGGGAAGGGGCGGTGCGCACCCCGCGCCCGCCCCGGCTGCCCCGCGGCGCCGGGCTCCCACCGGCGGGCCGTCGGGGGCCGAGCGAGCCCGCCTCTGGCCCCGCGGGGGGCGGCCGTGAGGGAGCCCGGCCCCGCGGCAGGGAAACGCCTCTCCGCTCCGCGCCGCCGGCCAGGCAGTCTGCCTGAGGGGCTGCCGCTCCCCAGTGGAGCCACAGCCGGGCGGGCGGCAGCGGGCCGCCGCCATGGAGCGGACCCCCATCCCGGTGCTGACGGTGCAGACGGCGCCCTACGAGGACCAGCGGCCGACGGGCGGCGGGGGGCTGCGGCGGCCCACGGCGCTATTCGAGAGCCAGCGCAACTACCTGCCCAACTTCGTGCAGAGCCTCCTCTCCTCCGTCGACCTCCGCGACCGCCAGGGCTGCACCATGGTGGTGGGCAGCGACGGCAGGTACTTCAGCAAGACGGCCATCGAGATCGTCGTGCAGATGGCCGCGGCCAACGGGGTAAGCGGACCCCCTCACGCTTCCCGCCGCCCTCACGCCGTCCCCTCGGGGCGGCCGGAGCCGGGCCCCCTCAGCCGCCCCCAGCCCCTTGGCCGGGCGTCCGCCTCCTGTCAGCGGGGTCCGCGACCTGCCCGCTCCGACGCCGGCGCTGAGGGAGCCCGGAGCAGCCCCGCAGGGAACGGGCGAGAACGGGTTTGTGTCGTGACGCGGGTAGCGCGGAATATACAAATAAAAGTCAGACGGACTTCGCGTCCCGCTGCCTGTGAGCGCTCTGCGCGCCCGGTGACCGGGCCAGCCCGGTGCCGGCTCCTGCCCGCTTTAGGCTGCACCGCCGGGCTTCGGCGCGGCTGGTTTTGTCGGTGTGTAACAGAGGTGATCGCGATGATCTCAGGAGACTGCTGACCATGCCATGCTGTTTTACACCTTATTTTAGACGGAGGCAGGAATGGGAGCTGATAAACACGGTTGACTCGGCAGGAGAAAATACAGCGTAATTAAAAAGCATATGGGAAACTTAAGGTGTCGGACATGTATATGCAGCTCAACATCTTTTAAAAATATTCAAGGAAAGTGGTATTATTGAAGCATGAGAAATTCAGCATTTTGGCTGCATCTTAAGAAAAGAGTTGTTCTTCTCCATTGTTCACTTGCAAACAAATTACAAAATGCAGGAAGACAACAGTTGCAAATACCTCTGTGATAGATGGGTTCCAGCTTCTCTTGTGTAGTTTTGAAAACAGGAAAGAACTCGGGAAGAAAACTGCTGTCATAGATACATACATATTCATGTATTAGTGTGTAGGTACAGAAAGCTGGAGATACTAGCTAATGTAGGCTTGAGGTTTCTACTTCAAATCAGAGTTGAAACAGCTGTCTCTTGTTAGGATGGCTAAATTGATTCTCCAGATCTGGCAAAAGAAGTGATTAAATTTGTAGAGGCTTTTCTAGTGCATTGTATTTACCTTTTTTTTTTCCTTCCCAAAAGCTTCATTCTTTAAATGCAGTTCTGTTTTACAACTAGATCTTCCAGTTTTTTAATATGGGTCTGAATTTTCCGTGCTGATTTACTGTCATATAGAAGCTAGATGGATTACTCAGCCTGGTATAAATAATGAGTATTTTAATTTTTTCTAAAGCATGCTCTCACCTTGCAGATACTATTGAGACACTGAGTGACACCTGCGAATTCAGAGACAGGCTGCGTTACGTATTTTTGGAAACTCACCATTCATGCAGAGGATTGGTAGAGGCCAGGGCTCATGTGGTCCAGGGTGTACAGGGGCTTTCTAGGGGACAGTGGCAATGGTGGGGATGCTGGTGAGGGTGTCCCAGTGGCGTTCCCTCCGCAGGAGCAGGGAGCAAGCACAGAGCAGCGCGAGCAGGCTGCTGTGTGGGGCGTTGAGAGCAAGGTAGGACGGCTGCTCCCTTCCCTCTTCCCCATGTAGCTTGCTGTAGGAATCCACGCTGCTGGAATCGTTCCTGTTGACCACGCAGGATGAAGCACAGCGGTGGCTGAAGTAAGAGCTTGCCTGCCGAGGCAGGCTTGCCTGCTCTTGCGCACCGGTAGGAGGTACTGAGAGGGTTAAAGCCACTGAGTGACCACAAGGACTGAGGTGCTAAAGAAGACAAGAAGTTTAGGCTTTAGGACACCAGGATCTTGTCAGCCGGGTTGTGCTGTATTCAGGACTCCTTCCTGACTAATTTTGCCTGTCAGCTTACTGCCTTCCTGCTGCTTCTGTCATGTTCACTGTTTTGCTCTATTTCCCCTGAAGATCAGGTCTTCTTGACCTCAGAAGGTTTCCAGACATGTTTCTGGCACCTTGCTGTAGCAGTGCTTCCCCTTTCTTAACTTATTGCAAGTTTCTTGGAAACACAGTTTCTCCCTCGTGTTTTCTGAAGCCAAAAACCCAAGCTTTTCTGCTCACAGTTCCCACAAATTTATGAATTCAATCATGATACTCTTACTGATGACACAGTCCTCACAAATTCAGCAGGCCAGCTGGTGGAGTGCTACTGACATTGAAAAGGCTTCCCATTTCCATGTGTTAATGCTCCATCCCCTCTCTACCGTCCTCACCCCACACACCATCACTCCTGTTTCTCTCAAGGACACTGTAAATGCATAAGCCTCACATTTACTTAATGTATACTGTTTGTATGTTTTATTCTTTGGCTGTTAAAATACACCTGCTGGGAAAATATCTAAAGCTCCCTGAAGGTGTTGTTTAGTGCTGTGCTATGGGAATTGGGGGAGAGGATGAGAATACTCTTGAGGACAAAGATCTCTGTCTGTGGATGAGGTTAATGTCACTAGAAGGCACGTAGCCATAAGTGAGCTGGCATAGGCAGGTTCAGTTGAAATGTGTGCAAGCCTTGAAGTTGCATTCACAACTTTTAGCTGCCCCAGGGTGCCAGGAGAGGGGTAGCCACATAGTGCTGCTAAAGTCAACTTGAATCTCCTTCCTGGAAGACACATACCAAGTCTTATGTTTAATTGTGCCCTCCGAGTACAAAAATAGAAGGGATTTTCTATTATCAACAGTAAGTGTATTGCCCTTTAGAGCCACTAGGTTCCCCTTGTTCTAATTCGGTGACTCACCCTGCATTCCCCCTGCGTTAACAGCGTTGCACAGTTGGCATAAGCCGCAGTACAAGGAATGAGATGAGGCCCCTGCCCGTTGAGCTGCCAGTGCTCGCCCTGCCGCCCTCTCATCTCCAGCCCCCCTGGCTCACGCCCTCCAGCTGGGGGTTGCAGGTACACACTCCGCAGCTACAGCCTGTGCAGGCGTCTGCTGGCGGCAGCAGCTACGGGCTGGTCCGTGCTGTGCAATGTCATCGGCACATGCTCCGACAAATCTTTCTGTCCAGAGCTGAAGGTGGCTGACAGGGCTCACCCCTCCATGGGTCACACAGCTGCAGCTGTAGCTAACATGTTTGGGTGAGAGACTGCATGTCATGGGAAGGTGGGGTAGTGTGCGGGAACCAGGCAGAGGTCCTGTGCTGGATTTCAACAAGCAGTTTAGCACAGTGGGGTAGGAGAGCATCTGAGGCTCTGTTTCCCTTTTCACCTGTGTCCTATCAGCAGCAGTGTCCTTGCACCTTAGTGTCTGGAAAAAACGAGGTAAAAGGTTCCATCATTTATCACACAGTTCCACTACAAATTAAATGCAAGAATTCCATTAGACCCATCAAGTGGATGTGGTCTCTCATTTCTGATGCAAAGTTTAGGATAAGTTTAAATAGGTATAAAGCTGCTATGTGTGGGTGTCAGTGACAGATCAGAAGCTGGTGGTCATGCTCTGAATATGGAGAGGCACAGCAACACCCCAGATCATGCTGTATTGCTAGCAATGCTGTAGAACTGGGAGATGACAGGGAGTTTTTCAGCTATCTTCTTTATAATACCATGTTGTTTTCATTTTCTGTGGTCTTCCATGCAAATCTTGCCCTCCATCTGTGGACCTGTGTGCCTGATATATTTGTTTCTACGTTCAGCATAGTGCTCAGTCATCTTCAGGATACTGCAGTAAAAGATAGGAAGGCACAGCCTCGTGCTGTCCAGAATCTAATCCACTTGCTTCATGCTCTTTCAAGTTTAATTGACTGAGGCATGTGAGAGATTACTGGGAAAAATGATAAATAAAAAGCATTAAGTGATTCCATGATAATCGACTGAATCGTCTGAAAATGCACAGCTGCAAGTGGTGTTGAATAAAAATGTTCTTGTAAAGCCCTTGTTAGGGTGACTATTCTTTCAGCTGTAACAGTTTGCTGAGGATCATAGTCTCTGTTTCTGCTGTTACTACTAAAAGCCGAGTGACACAGCATGACATGGGGACACAGTATTAGAAGAGACATTACATGCCTGTGATCTCATAGCCATGCAAGTTTTTGAATTCCAGTTTTTGAAATCCAAAGATAATCTTTTCACACTGTGAAACTGTCCAAGATTTCCAGAAGGTTGTTACTGGAACTTTGAGTCAGCACTTGGACATTATTTGGTTAGTATTTAAGCTCAGATTGCAAGAAATCTGTAAATGTGTGAATTCGTTACATAAAATAATTTAAATGTCAGTTTAATATTTGATTCAGAAGCAAAATGAACAGTGTCTGGGCCAAGAGAGGATGAGGGTGTGTGCTCGTCCCACCGAAACGAAGAGAACAGAGGAAGGTGGGTAGCATGTGTGCACTTCTGAGGTCTGCATTGTCCTTGGGGATTTTTGTAAAAGCACTGAAGACCTTCACATAAAGTGAAGCTCTTGGCAGTAGTCACTGTAAATAAAATACCTATGTGGCATTCAGGTAATTTCATTTTCAACATCCTTAAGTTAGAATGCTAAATATTGCAGTATTTCTAGATCATATAAATTAATGTAATAAATAGCATTGTGACGGATGTTGAAGGCAAGGCAGATTCCTCCTGTTCCTATTAATATTGAGCATCCAAAAAAAGGGAAAACTGATTTCTGCAATGTCTATTGAATGGTAAAAAATGAAGATATGGTGAAGAGGTAGTGCAAGGTGATTTGTGCATTCTGAATAATCTAAGGATTCTACTTTAAAATAAAAACAATTTTGGTATGCATAAAGGCAAAAATCTAAACCTCAGTAAGAAGAGAACATGTGCTCATTATAAGCCTGTGTGCAAGTATAAATGCATTTATACCTGAGTTCCTTGAGGTAGTTTGGGTGTTATTTTCAAGCACTTTTCAAAATGTAATTCCTGTCGTCTTCCTTGTGCTTACCCATACACAATACTGTTTTAAGAGCTGGCACTCTTCTCTGACAGCTGTATTTGGAAGATTGAGTCATTGCCCTAGCTTTCTACATGCTTCATAGTTTAAAAAAGGGAGAGACAATATTCAAAACAAACATTTTCAGTATTAATTTTCATCATGATTTTCTTTCCATAATAAAGGTACATGGACAGACTGTTGCATAGGCTGGAAGAAAGTTTTTTAAAGTCTATTTCCCAATGTTCTGTGTTTTTTCTAATGCTTCTGTACAATTGGCAACAGTGATTAAATGACAGCATTAATACAACAGCCTTGCAAGACATGGCATGTTGTCCAAAAGCTGCTTTGTGGACTGAAAATAAACCATAAAAGGACACACTCAAATTCAAAACAATTTGAAAAAAAAATCTCTATTTCTCTTTCAAATTATTTACATGGCACCGGTTTAAATTAAACAGTAAATTGTGTGGCTAATGGAGAGTTTTCTTTCTTGAGCTTGATTCTTAAAGTGTGTCAAGGCATGTGCTAGAGCTCCCAGTGATTTCAGTGCCTATCCTGATGGGTGGAGTTTTACCCTACACATTTTCTGAGGTAAAAGTGTGTCTGTTAGTTGTCAGCCCACAAAAACTAGAAATGCTTCTTCTTTAAAAAAGACTCGTCCTTGTTCCACAATGTAGGAATTGCATTTCTGTGATGAAAAGTAGGGTTATATAAAAAGTATTTTTCAAGTAGTTTGGTGTTCAAAACAGTTCAATAAATAAAGTGTAAAGGTGGCATTTTGAGATTTAAAAGAGTTTTAAAAGATGGGAGGAACATTACATAAAGCTGAAGAAATCTGATCAGTAAGAGAGATACCCATTTTGTTCTCTAATCAATGAAATAACATTTAATCACTTGCTTCACTTGGCTTGGAGCTAGGCATGAAGAAAATATATAATACCTTTATCTTTGTTCCTAAGGTCTGTAAATTATCATAAATTGAGAGATTTACAAATACGTACTGTTTCCCAGGAGCTGAAACTCTTCCATATTTCTTTGTAAATACATTTCTGGTTGGCGCCTGGATTATTTATGTTGAGCTGAAACTGTAGTATCTGTGTAGGGCATGAAGGCAAGGTTTTGAAATAGGAACCTTGCAGTGGAACTGCACATAATACCAAACACATTGAGTCAGTGTTTAATAACACCACCTGAAAGCTTTTTTTCCTTTGAGATTGGTGGAAACTTCCCCTGCTCAGCTGTGCCCAGGGAAACACACTCTCTTCATCTGGGATGGCCAAGGAGTCACCGATGGCTGAAGGAGGAGCTCTATAGTTTCTATAGGGCATGACATCCAGGGGTGTCTTAGTAACAGAGGGGTGTCTCACCAAGACCGCAGCTTGTGGTACATAGTGATGTTCGTGGCTGCCATGAAAGGCTGCTCCATGAAAGGCAATCTGGTTGCTCTTCTCTTTTATGCTAGTTAAAACCCAAATCTTGCAAACTGTATCCACACAGGCAGCCCTAAACTATATAGATATGTGAGGGGAATTTACTTGTTTGTGGGTACACCTGGAAAGGTTTGATAGCAGAATCATAGACCATTGCTATTCCTGGGGGCTTTGCAAATCACCATCATGTCTGTGCTCTTGCTTTACTGTCAGTACACAGGCCGCTGCGGTTGAATTTGCCAGGATACAATATTTTTTGTCAGCAGTCCAGATTTAGCATGCAGGCAACTCATGTACATACATTTCTCTGCAAAAGAACGGGTTCCATACTGGGAGTTTAAAATTTCTACCCAATACATGTATACCTATATATTGTGTGTGTGTTTGTTTTTTAATTTTCAAAAATTTAGTGCCATTCAGAGTACTTTGATTTCCTTTTCCACCTAGATCGGCAGATTGGTTATTGGACAGAATGGTATCTTATCCACACCAGCTGTTTCATGTATCATTCGGAAGATCAAAGCAGCTGGTGGAATTATTCTGACAGCTAGCCACAGTCCTGGGGGACCTGGAGGGGAGTTTGGAGTCAAATTTGAGGTTGCCAATGGAGGTAGGTTGTCTTTTTTTTAAATAACATATTATAACATTGCATCTTGGTGTGGTGAAAATACTATGACAAGGATAACTAGCTAACTTTAACTACTATGTTTTTAATTTATTCTGTTAAAACTATGACAAATACATGCATATCTGTGTTTTTTTTCAGTCATAGGAATGTATTTGTTTACATCGATCTGTACAGTAAGCATTAAATGTTCACTGAATACCTTGTGGTAGCTGTAACGTTTCTATAAATAAGGTTTGCCATCCCATTTTTATAGCAATTTATGTAGTCTGCCAGATCATTGTCACAGTTCTGATCCTTTTATAAAGATGCCTATGAGGGAGCTCTGTTTTGCTCATATTTCTGCGTTGCTTGTCGTGGCATTTACTTCAGAGCGCATAATTTCAGAAGTGCTGTAAGCAGTATAACTCATTGTCTTGTATGGAAGAAAGCACTTCGCATGTTTACCCAGGAAATAACTGTTCTTATCCAGGGAGAGGGTTGTGCCACTTTAACTGTTGCAATTCCGCTACTGAATAATGCAATTTGCATCTATAGCTAATGTCTTGTTTTCCAAAATTGGCAAGCTAACACGTGTAGGTATGTTATACATTATGTATGTTTCGTGTTATAGATGTGTGCATACGCATAAAATGTCATGGTGACGGTTGCTGACACCTTGTATACCTCACATGTAGAGCACTTTCCACATGAACAATCTGAAAGTGGTTTTGCAATGTTTCCTTCCACCTTTTGAAGGTGAGAAAGCTTAAGAAGGGGATGCTTCTCCCTTGTCCCTTGTTTAGCTGAAAAATGTGCATGGTGAAACCAACGTGATTTTATGAACAGAACAATCTTGAATCTCAGAGAGATTAAAGGGACTGTGTAAGGTCAGGCAGTGAGAAAGCCAGGGTCACAGCACACGCATACCAGCGACAAACCATTAAATCCATTAGCACTCTGTAAACTTTAGAACACCACATACACCTAAAATCTGTGTGATAAATGGGTAACAGTTGGTGGGACATTCTTTTTAGTGTGCTTTGCCTTTTTAAAGAAAATTCAAACAGGCTATTAAGCTTTAAAATATGAAACACTCCTCAAGCACGGGTCACAAGGTTCAACTATTTGTGATGATCTCTAGGGACAGAATGAAAAGTAGTGGGTTTAAGTTGGAGCTGAGAAAATGCGGGTTAAGTATTAGGCGAGGATTTAGAGCTAGCAGAATGGTTAGGCAGCACAACAGGCTCCTAGGGAAGGCTGCTGTTGCTGTGCATTCTTGCCCAGTCTGTTTTGCAGATCCATGTGGGTTTGTTTCTATAGCAGTAAGAGAGGATGCAGAGCGGTGCCGTGGGATCTCCTTTGCTGGGAATACCAGCAGACAATACATCCATCTGTCAAGGATGATGTGGAGCTGGTGAAACCTGTCCTCACCCCTTGGATGGGTTTGGACTAGATGAGTAAGAAGTCATTTTCTAAGCTAAATGAAGAGTTAAGTGGCTGTGACTTGTTGCACTGCCTCAGACCATCTGGTACACTGCATTTGAGATGGAACACGCTAATTCACATGGCAGAGCTCGACTGGATAGAGGAGCATTGCTAGAGGAGTGGGAAATTAGCACTGAAAAGGCAAAGGCTTTGGATTAGAAGAGAGAACAGGTAGAAGAGAATAAAGGGAGTAATTTTTCAGAGTGGAGGTGTGACTTTATTATGAACAATAAAGAGTTCAGATAAGCCAGAGAGGACTTGTTACTCAGACTTAACTCTTACACTACACATGGCATAGCTCATGTGGTAATTTTTGCATCAAGCCTGCAACTTCTATTTGATTGACAGTAAAGCTTTAAAAATAGAGCCAATCCTCAGGATTTGGCAATAAAAGTAACGCAGAAGTAAGATGCGATTTCTGTTTCTGAATGGCCTAACTGTTCTGGATCATAATTGCTTGTTAAGTAATTAAGGTATTTTGAATTCTAACAAAGGTACATTTCATTAAGCCATTGGAGAAAAACTGTAAGAAAACAACACTGGCAAACTGGTAAGACTTTTGAAAATGATAATTATGTCTATTGAAATAATGTGAAACACTGGCTATCTCAGCTTCACAGATGTGCATTTGCAGAAAACCCTATGAAACACCAGAAACTGCAGCTGAAGGACAGGCTTTCCTTTAATATATATGTTGAGATTCTGTGTAGAGTAAAAAATGACTTTGAGCAGTAAAGCCAAACAAAGATGGCTAGGGCTTTTTTCAGGTCCCTCATCTTGCTGCCCTTGAAGATGATTGATTTAAGTTCTCTCTGTGACTCAAAATGATGTGAGTAATGCACTGTATTTCCATGTTATTTTTTTTTCAAAATATGTTTTAAATCTGTCTTACACATAGGGAAAGACCTTATTTACTATAGTTCTTTGTTTGGGTTTATTCCTTAATAACGCCAATATATTCAGAAAAATGTTTGCAATAGCACTAACTTTTCAAGTAGGGAACCTTTGTTTAAAAAAATGTCCCACCACATTTGTTTTTCTTCTAGGACCTGCTCCAGATATGGTTTCAGATAAAATCTATCAGATCAGCAAAACCTTGGAGGAATATGCCATTTGTCCCGATCTCAGAGTTGATTTATCCCGCCTGGGAAGACAGGAATTTGACCTGGAGAACAAATTCAAACCTTTCCGAGGTGTCAGTCTTTGCTTTTATGCATGCTATGTCCATTGATTCTAAATATTAGAATTGCTGCAGAATGATAATGGGTAATTATTTAAACACAACTTCAGTTCTCCAAGATTTTTTCTACAAGTTCTCAAAATATCAGGCAGTATCAGTAAGTGATGCATTTGTTTTGCCCATAAGGAAGCCAAGTTAGGGACTTTAAATGCATCAGGCCTCACCATTTAGCCAACTATCTTTGCCAAGACAATATTTCAGATACTGTAAAAATTTGTGTGGTCTCAAGAACTCTTCCTCATTCTTGATGTCATAGAATTAAAGCCAGTTTATTTTCCACCAAAATATTAGTTTTTGATACAAAGTGCATTTTGGTGAGCAAAGGACGTACTTGGTGTTTTAGACAAACAAAAAGCAAGGAAAATCCAACTCTACTACCACTCTGGAATTGTAGGATTGCCACAATTTTAAATTTTGCTTTTTCAACTTTTATATCTCTCCAAATTGTGTTTTTCTAAATGAAAATGAGACACGCTCCTCCAACAGGTAGTATAAAAATAGAGGAAAAATCATTGCAATTTGTTTGAATGTTTTTCTAAGGAAAATTCATTTCCTAATCATCTCTTTCCAGAGTGCATCATCCTGGCATAGTAGAGCTGCCAAGGAACTCTACTGAAGCAATGTAATTGGCTTACAAATGCATGAATAAATAAGAGTTTACACAGGTCTGAATGCACACTGAAAGTGCAGAAAGAATGAAAGATTTTAAAACATATTTTAGGATACTATCTGATGTATATAAAACTCAGTTGTATGAACTAACACCTGTGAATCAAGGCTACAGAGATGTTGAAGCAACTGAGAGCTAGATTTGGCAGGAGCTAAAATAATTTTTAGATTTTAATTCAATGTGCATTTTATCTTAACATGTGTGAGCAGCTCCACTGAAGTTGAGGCATTTGTTCATACGTGTAAAGTTTAGAGCCTACTTCAGCTGTGTTAGGAGCAAAGCATAGAAGATATATAGTAATGTAATTTACTGAATCCTTGAAGCTTTGAACATGTACCATGGAATGAACGAATTTTCAAGTAGTTTTTATGGGCTGTTTTTCAGCCTTTATAATAGTTTTTGATTCTCCATTCAAGTGTATTTTCCCGATCTGTTCTAAGCATTTTTCTCAGGCTCAAAAAATGTCTGTGTCATCTTCATGTTATCCTAAAGAAGAGCATTAGGGTGAGGTCAGTGTTTCTGAAGAAAACTGGCTGATATTCTAAGTAATAATTTATCTCGTGACTAAAATATTTTAAGATACTAATTTAACTAGATACAAAGACGTTTGTATAACATAGGCTTTTAAAATTAATCAGGAAAAGAATACGTTCCAAGATAACTGAGAAACATGGCTTTTGACAGTTGTTTGGTAACTTCTTTCATTATGACAGACTTACTTTCATTAATTCATCTTAGTTTAATATTTTGCATCCAAAATAACTCAAAAAATTGTAGCCCTCTACTTTGATGAATTTAGAATTCAAATTAGCAAGACCTTAGCAAAAAGCAGATGTATCTGAGCCTAATTTTCCTAAGTCAGTGGGATATAAAATCCAAAATTGCAGTGGTAGATTGACAAAAAACTGGAGACAGATATTCCGTGCACCAAAAATTAGAAGAATAGGATGTATGTTTCCTGGTGGAGTGGTGCAGATGGATCCTGGTGTCAGATAGAAGATTAGAACATGTGGCTTTATCTCAGCATGGACTTATTCATTCCTCTGATAATAAACCTGCTTAAGCTTGAACAGTTTTTCAGTGATGTTGTGAGTGACAAATAAAGAATTTACTTCGATATAATGTACTCCCATGAATGTTTTCAGTGAAATAGGAGCTGTCACCTTGTCTCTCTGCAGTTCTTTTTGGGGCAGAACTGTTGATCTTTGCACGGCCTAAAGCTTGATGGGAGCCATAGTGAGATCAGTGGAAGTGTTGTACTTTGCTGCCGTGGGCTTCAGAGCAAAATCATATTATGTAGAAGTTGCATAGTCTGTGCATGGCTAGTTGAAGTATGCTGGGAGAGATATTTTCCCATGTATGACCCGTAGTGTTCTTTTTCTACTTAATTTTTCTAGTGGAAATTGTGGATTCTGTGGATATCTACCTCAGTCTCCTTCGAAGCATCTTTGACTTCAATGCGATCAGAAGTTTGCTGACTGGACCCAACCAGATTAAAATAAGGATTGATGCCATGAATGGAGGTATGAACTGAAGTTGTTATTGGGACAAAATCATAGCTACACTACAGTAGTTTCCCAATAAACACAGAACATATAAAGGTCAGACATTTTAGAAAGGTTAAGGGTAGTAAGAAAGAGTTTGAACATTATATTAGTAACAAAGGCAAGCTTAATGAGTTAGGTCCCTTATTGTGCAAAGAGGTTTATCTTTCTTGATAGAGAATAAGTGAACTGTCCAAGAAGTGTTATCTTTCTGCATTTGGAAGCAGGCAAGATGAAGTAATCTTGCAATTGGAGAGTGATGAAGTATGTTGCAGTGTGTAGTAACCAAGGAGGTTACAGTGCAGTCTCTACTAAGGGTGAATTCTAAATGGTATAAAATCAGTTAAATGTGAAGAGGTTGTAGCCAAAAGTCCTTAAAGAGTTGGCTGAGACCTCTGTCTCACTAGTGCTGTTAATGAATTTCAGTGTACTGGGGGCAAGACGAAAGAAAGTGTCACAAAAGACAGCAAGAGTACTACGTTAGTGCCAATATTAAAGAGTTAAAAGCTGTCTCGCTTGGGGAAACATAAGTCAATATGAGATCCATTTTAGGCCAAATAATGAACAAATAAATAAAGATTTCTACAGGTAATGACTTGAAGAATAGGAAGGTTAGCAATGCTGTTCAACATTATCTTACGGAAAACAAGTTCCATCAAATAAACCATGTTTCATTCTTTAATGGGATTATGAAATCAGACTGATAAAGGGAGCTGGATAGACTTAAGAAGCTTTTGTAAAGCATTTTATTTAGTACAATTTGATAATTACTGTTCAAAACATCATAGTGGGTGCACAATCAGTGTGAACACTCACTTTTGCCAGGCTGTGTCTGTGAACCATGGTGAGGAAGCAATGAGGAAGGCACTGCCTCCTGTCAGCTACAGGACTGGAGGAAATGTTACTCAAATAGTGTGTAGAGCTTTGATGTCCAGATCTATAACTGGGTGTTGAAAAATCCTACACATGGTCAAAAAGATGCGTAGTCTTGCTCAGGGTTAGAGAAACTAATGCAAGACAAAGAATTTAAAGGACAGAATTTGTTTACTTTGTTTACAAGGTGACAGAGAATTGATTTTATGACTTTGTATCTTAGTGGCGAATAGCCATAATATACATAGTAAGCGTATAGTAAGTGTATACAAGAATGATTGTACAACAAAGTAAGCTTTTTTTCTGCAGAAGAATTATTTCTCAGTCATCTCTTCCCAAAAATACAAAAAAGAATCAATAGTGAGAAGTTCAGGCCAGATAAATTCAAACTGAAAGTAGCCCATGTATTTATGGGTGACTGTGATTAAGCACTGGAACAAACTACCAAAGACAGTCGCAGTTTTTCCTTTTCTTGGTGGCATCAGATCAAAAGCTTTTCTGGGTGAGATGCATTAGGCAAAAGTGAGTTATTAGCCACAATATAGTTGTAACTATATGAACGTTAGAGAGGGCCGTGTGTATACACAGATAAACTGTGTTCCTGAGTTCTAGCTCTGCAACTCTGGAATATGCTTTTATGCCTTTGTATGTTGATAGCTTAACATTGGCATAGAAAAGAGTTAATTTGTCAGGAGTTTACTATTGATAACAATCTTAATTGTTGTTTATTGTATAATTTTACCTGAATACAAGTTTCTCACATCTGGTTACCTTGGGTTGCATTTGCTCCCGTTAGCAAGATTTGGGAGTAAAGTAGGAGAAGAGAGAGCACGAGAGAGTGAGCTGTCACTCGGTATTTTTTTACCTCTAAGTGACCTGTTCACATCTGCCTTAGGGATGCAGAGAGGTCAGTCAGTCTGTTGTTGGTGTCTGCTCAGCCACCAAGTGCACAAGTGTAAATTTCATACACAAACAGTGTTGCAGTTTCTCCACAGAAGCAAAGGGTTTAATTGTGTGATTGAACAATGTTCTGCACCGTTTGATCATGACTGCATCTCAGAGTACATGTGTGTTCAAGATCCTTTTATTTCTGTGCTGAAATGATGTAAATTTGCCATTAATTCTTATAAAGTATTCCTTACACTTATTTAAAATGAAAATTCATTGGTTGAAGGATACAAGATTATTTACTTCAGTGGTTAAAATTGGCATGGGAAATTCCTATCAGCACAGAAGGAAAAGGCCCAAGATGTCAATCTGGAATGCAGGTGAAACAAAATGCTGCACCAAAATGGACGCAAGCGATGTTTTTGGATACCCCTCACAGCATTGCATATAATAATTACAACCTATAGTATCATGAGCTGGGGTCTTAGTTGGCCGTATCTTTAACAAAGTAAAATGATTTTGGAGTTAGTTTTGAGAAAGCTTTTATTTATTATCTACATAGTAGTAACTAAAATGTGGTAAAATTATTGGCGGACAAACCTATTGTAATTTTAATATGAATTAGAAGGTTGAGGTAAGTTTATTTCCCATTTTTATTCCCCTGCTGTTTACTTTTCTTGCTAATATGTGTTAAACTTTTATTTGCATTCCAGGACACATAGAATAGCATCTTATTTTTATTCCAGTGAGGAGAACCCCTCAATGTGTATGATAATTCCTTTACTTAAAAATAGATAAACAAAAATTGCATCTTTCACAGTTCAGTGATTACTCTTTCTCTTTCACTAGTGGGGAACTTTGTTTTTAATGCTGGATTGCCAATTGATTATTTACTGAGAGGACAATCACATACTCTGCTGTGAAATAATAACTTGTCTTTTGTTGCTAGGACAGATGTGTAAAATTACTGGAAGTACGTTTTGTATCAAGACTTCACAGTGCTGTGAAAAATGTGAATATCAAGCATATGCTTTTGTGATTTCATGGCAGATTTCTGTTTTCGCAGTTATGGGACCTTATGTGAGAAGAATCCTGTGTGATGAATTGGGAGCTCCTGCAAATTCTGCCATAAACTGTATTCCTTTGGAGGATTTTGGTGGGCAGCCTCCTGATCCCAATTTAACGTATGCAACTGCCTTGCTGGAGGCTATGAGAGGTGGAGAGTATGGATTTGGAGCTGCTTTTGATGCTGACGGAGTAAGTGTTTTGATCTATCTTGAGGATTCGCCATAGTTATTTTGTCTGGGGTCAGATATGGGACATTTAATTCTAATTCATTTGCTTTTCAGTAAGCCATTGAAGCTGAAAGCAATATCACTTTCAGGTACAAATTATAGCATTTGCAGCCCATAGGTCAGACACATATGTTGTAATTTGTCTCTGCAGATGACTGCAAATTGAGCAGGAGTTGAATCCAGAATGAGTATTCTTTAAATATTAGACTGCTTTTATCTTGGTGCAACACTTTGCTTCTCTGTGTAGGGAAATACAGCCTATAGAGATAATATGGGCTTGTCACAGTAAGTAGTAAGGACGTTAAGTCCGTTTTGATTAACATCGTAATTTGAGGGATTTTTAGCTAATGCAAGCACTGAGCCATAATCTCCGTTTTAATTTTTTAATGTTGTATTATCGGCATTATAAACAGTGAAGTATTTCCGAAACAACTTTCTGTCCTGACGGAGTGGGAGAAAGATGGAAAGATTCTGAAGAACAGAGGCTGTTTTCTGTTGTCAGAAAAGACAAAACACCCTCCTACTCCCTGCATAGCTTTTGTCCTTCGCAAAAAGATTCACCTACACAAGCATTCCCTGGCAGAAACAGGCCGACTGAAGTAGCATGGAGGGGGTTGAAGCTACTATAGAGTGGTCGGGAACTTTGATTTGCAAGGCTGGGGGAGTGGTGGTGTGATAGTGTGACAGTGAGATTATGAACCTGCCAGGATGCCAATAAATTATTCTGCCCGAAGAGTGACGTGAGTGAGCAAACCCAAAGCCTGTTATTTTTTTCTTTTTCCCTGTCTACAGTAGATCTAATAAAAGAAGTTACCACTCTGCAGAATATAGGATTTAAGATGCTTTCTTGAATTTCTTGTCTTCCCAGGACCGCTACATGATCCTTGGCCAAAATGGTTTCTTTGTTAATCCGTCGGATTCTTTGGCTATAATTGCTGCCAATCTGTCTTGCATTCCATACTTCTGTCATATGGGTGTCCGAGGATTTGGCAGGAGCATGCCCACCAGCACAGCCCTGGACAAGTAAGATTAAAC
Source organism: Nesoenas mayeri (assembly GCF_963082525.1). Classification (NCBI taxonomy): domain Eukaryota; kingdom Metazoa; phylum Chordata; class Aves; order Columbiformes; family Columbidae; genus Nesoenas; species Nesoenas mayeri. Next base: position 65,232,790 of record NC_137542.1, on the reverse strand, counting down.
ACGTATTTGTATCACCTTGGTCATTACATTATTTATTTCCCTGTTTTTTTTTCTTAGCAATTACAAAATTGTGAAGTCTTTTGATAAGAGCTTCTAATATCACAGTCTTTATGTGTTTCAGTGTTTCAACTAGTTTCAATGACATTTCGCTCTTACCTAGACTGATTTTACCAGCCTTTACTTGAATGAAAATAGTTTAGGTCAGCCTGGGAAAATAATCGAATAGGTTAAATCTTTTCAAGACTACAAATACTTGACTGGTAATTCCTTTTCAAAATAACTTCACTCTTTTTCTTGGTAAAATAACGCTTTACAGCCTAATGTAACAGCCCTTCTTATGAAAGTCATGGAAGTTTAAAACAGAGAAAGTACTGATTCAGCACTAAACAAGCATTAAAAAACCCAAACAAAAACTCCCTCTTATTTTAATCAGTTGAAATATATCATCTCTCATGATACAAAATTCCCCAGAGGGGACTTCAAGAAGTCGTGGTATCCATTTCCAGTTCCAGCACAGGTTAAATGTGTATCTAAGCTATTTCTGCAGGTCCAGCCTGCTCTTAAAGGATTTACTGAATGCGCATCCCGTGTTAGCTGCTGAATTTTTTCAACAGGCCTCAGCCAGGCCTTAGTGTTCGGTAAATATCAGCATAAGAGGATTAAGCTAAATGTTATTGCCTTATATATTCTATGTGGAAAGTGTATTTGCTGAGGTAACTGTGTCTCAGTGTTGGTCTGGTTGCATAGCTTTACGACCACAAGAATGATTTGCTGCCTCTGTTATACGTGTCTAATCAGGAGACAGTAGTTTCAAAGTGAAATATAGCTTGTATGAGAAGACTGATTGTTCTTTGAAAAGGAAGGATTTCAGGGTGCTTCCCTCTTCAGGAAATTTCTAAAATTTACTAAATTCAGAGTTAGCAGCTTCCTCTAATGCTTGGGAGTCTTCAGGGAAATATTCCTTACTTGTAGGTGGATGGCCTATTTTAAGGAAATATGATATGGTCAGGGTTTATTTGTTTTATTTGTTTATTTGGGTTTTGTTTGTTTATTTGTTTAAACAGAATTTGTTTATTTTGTTTAGAGATCCCAGAATCTTGTAGATTAAATGAAAGCTGCTCTTACATTGAAATACACTATAAAATAAATAGGGGTTAATTTTGGATATACAACCCAGGATGTCTGCATTCCTATAAGACTTGAAGACAGTGACATTTGAATAGGTTTGTCTGTCTTATTTTGTTAAAGTTGGATAAATATGTCAGAAAGTAGTAATGTACTGAAGTTCCCTTCAATAACACTGTGGCTATTTGAATGATGTTTACTTGACCTTCTGGAGCACAGATGGTCTTGTAGTGATTGCTGCCTTATTTAGTTCTGTGGAGCTATGTCTTATTATTAAATAAAAATGAGCAATTGATAATGGTGGAAGGATGTAATTATTTTCCCATCCATCCTTGCAAGTATTTAGTGTTATGAAGTTTGTTGTCTGTATCCAGGACACTTGATTTTTTTTTCTTTTTTCTTTTTTTTCTGTTGTCCAGAAAATTTAAAAGTTGCATGTTTTCAAAGTTGCTTGATTTTGGTTTTTGATTCACTTGTATGCATGACAATCTAAACTACCTGAATTTTAATTTTCTTTAAAAATGCTATAGTTTTAACTAGAAATTCTCATACTTTGGTGGCCAAAATTCTATAACCTGCTTAACTTATGACTGCCAGTGCTGAACTCACTCACTGAAGAGCCCAACTTAGGCTTGAAATCACATTTAGTAGTTCATCTTAAGCAAGCTGCTTTTCCTATATATTGGCTAGCTACATGGACTCGAACACAGGAGTATAAGAACCACTTCCTCAGGAGTTCACTGCATGAATTATTGAGCCATCATGTCTTCCAGGTTTCCCATTGAAGCCCACCATAAAGAACTGATGAACTTCAAGGAAAGTTGGTTGTCTATAAGAGGTATTTTTCAGTGAAATCATAGCATGTCATTGTCTAAAATCCAGTGTATTGCCCGAAGGAGTGGAAAACAGAGAGGTTGATTTTCAGTGTAGGTTTCATGTTGTACTGAATTCCAGTTTCATGTATCTGTAAACATAAGGAACAGTTTGACTAGTGTCAGTGAGATCTTACAGTGGATGTAAAAGAATATGTGTAAGGGATTTTTGATTCCATTCCCATGGACTAATTAGCGAACCTGCAAGAAAAAAAAAAGCCTTTTGGAAGGACAGGAATATTTCCATTGCAATGAAGCAAAAAGAAAAAAATCAAGATTAAGCAACTCTTTATTGAATTAGCACTCTAGTATAAGGCGTAGTATTAAACTTCTAAACTCTCAATCTGTACTTTTGCAATAGGAAGGGAAATCCCTTTTCTTCCAAAACGTGATGTCTGATACCAGACAGCATGTTGTTTAGTTTGAAGGGACAGCATCCTCTCTGTGTTTGCTGCTGCATGTCTCAGCTCCAGTATAGTAAAATAAATAAGGAAAATGTTTTGTGCTCTGAGTAGGAAATGCAGGAAAGAATGGATAACACTGCTTGCTTAAGTTCTGCAGTAGGTTTGAGGTTACTGTTTACTAGCGTATGCTTTAAATCTGTTATCCTTTCTGTTTCGTGATCTCTTTTATTCCTTTCTGATGGACTGCTCTGATGTGCTCCAGGGACAACCATCATCGAACCCGTTTGTATATCTACCTGTAAAGCTCATGCTTCAAGCTCATGCACTGGAAATAAAATGTTAAAAATTAATTTAGAACTGTACTAGGAATGTTAATTCTGGCAGAAAAGAAGGAAGTAGTCGCAGAGTGGTGATGACTAGAAGAGATGCCTAGACAACATCTAGTTCAGCACCCTGGTTCAAAGCAGGATCAACTAGAGCAGATTGCTAAGGGCCATTTCACTTGTGTTTTGAGTATCTCCAAGGATGTAGACTCCGTGGTCTTCCTGGGAAACCTGCTCCAGTATTTCACCCCTCTCACAGTAGAAACGTTTTTTGTGAGCAGAAATGTTTTTTGTGAGTAGAAACTAAATGTCCTGAATTTCAGTTTGTGCCCACTGCATCTTGTCCTGTCACTGGGCACCATTAGAAGAGTCTGGCTCTATCTTAAGTCTTCCCCCAGCCCCCCCTACATTTGATGTTTATGCACATTGATGAGATGTCCCGCCTGAACCTTCTCTCTTCAAGGCTTACCATTCCCATCTCTCTCAGCCTCTCCTAGCATGACAGGTGCTTCAATCGCGTCGTCAGCTTTGTGGCCCTTTGCCAGAACTGCTCCATGGGGTTCAAATCTTTCTGGGAAGCCCAGAACTGGACTCAGGGCCCCAGATTTTCTCACCAGTGATGAGCAGTCAGGAAGGCTCCATTTCCTTGCTACCAATTCATTACTACCAATGCTCTTCTAACGCTACCCAGGATGTTGTTGGCCTTTGATGTAAGGGCTTATTGCTGGCTTATGGTCAACTCGTGGTCCACCAGGACCTCAAGCCCTTTTCTGAAGAACTGTTATCTATTTGTCTGGCACCCGTTATGTACAGGTGCCAGGGATTATTCCTTCCCATGTGCAGGGCTTGGCATTGCCCTGTGTTGACTTCCTGAGGATCATGTTTGCCAATTTCTCTAGCCTGCTGAGGCATCTCTAAATGGCAGCACACTGATGGTGTTGTATCATCTGTAAACTTACTGAGGTTGCACTCTGTCCTATCATCCAGGTCATTAATGAAGATGTGAAACAGTACTGGCCACAGTATGGATGTATGGGGGACACCCCTGGTGTCTGATTCCCAGCTGGATTTTGTGCTGCTGATCACAACCGTTTGAGCTTTGGAATTCAGCTGAATTCCATCTCACTGTCAGCTCAACTATTCTATGATTCATTATTTTGGACATGAGGATGTTACAGGAGGGAAAGTTGAAATCCTAAGTCAAGGTAGACAATATGCGCTGCTCTCACCTCATTCAGGGAACCAGTCACCTCATTGTGGAAGGCAGTCAGGTTGGAGCTGACTGGAACTGGCTGTGTCGAGCATGGGGCAGCCCCGGCCTCTCCTCACAGAGGCCACCCCTACAGCCCCCGCTGGCAAACCATGCCATGAACACCCAGTGCAATATCTAAAAGAAATCCCTTAAATATTTCAGTATTTCTTCTCTATCTAAACCATCATGCATTCAAATTTCCATTTGGGGTGGTAGATGCACAGTAGACCTTCCTATACACAAAGATTAAATGGTAGGTTTTGTTCTTATTCATACCAGTCTACATCCATGGGCTTCTTAGACATGTCTCACCTTGCTAGATTTAATCTTGAAGTATGACAGCTTGAGTTAGTCTTAATTTGACCTTTAATGCATGTGCAGTACCGTTCTGTTCCATGGGAATGGTTGTTTAAAATACTTTGAAAAGTCTTTTTTGTTAGTGAATTAGAAGAAATAAATAAAGAAAAAGGACTTTCAGGTCAACTGTTATCTACATCATGCAACAGTATGGACAAGAATAAGGACAACACTTGATAGCAAGGCAGGGAAAGCACACTAATAAACAGAGTACTTAGAAAAAGGTTTCTGCTGTTCTATTGAGTGCTGATATTACTTATTTTCTGTATTTTTTTGTTCTAACACAAGTAATAGAGAAAAGGACATGGCAACATTTGTAATACTACTTGCAGTAAGATAGAAGAAATAGTACCTAGTAAAAGAAAATAAAGACATTCTACTTGTCAGTCTTCCTGAAGAAGTTGGGAAATCTGAACTTCAGGTACATCTAACTGGGATTTAATAAGTCACTGCTCTATAAAAAATTAAAACACTTGGAAATCTTTTCTTAACAGATGTTACCAGAGTAGGGAAACGGAGATAATGATGGTCAAATGGATCTCGTATGTGAATATTCCTTAATTTTTTTCATGACAGAAAGATGGATTGTGCAAGAAATATTTCATTGTGTTTGATGGTGTCATCACAATGTCTCTGGGATAACATATCTTCGGTTATCAGAGCCCTGCTGTTGTCTGCAAAGTGTAATTTGATTTGTGTCTACAAAATTAATCTCCTTATTGTAGTGTACTCCACTGCTTCTGGACTGCAGTAATAGGAGTAGCTCTCATGTGATAGAATTGGATCAATTCCTGTTCACTTGACTACTGTCTTCTGAGTTCGTGGGCCTCTCTCCTGAAGTCTGTGCTAGAGAGCAAGTGAAAATCATCTCTTCTTATGGTGTGTCCCTATTGTGTGGCCATAGTTTAGCCTAAGTCATTGTACTAGAGTTTTCCTTAGCTATAAGAAAAAAATCATACAGAGTACGTGCATGTTGATATGTTGTTTAATAGTTTTTCACAGTGAATTGTTAAACAGAAGGAAACAATAATCCAGAGGGCTCTAAATGCTGCTTAGGAATAGAGCATTAACAAATGGAGCAGAGGATTACAAGAGAATTCACTCAAGATGTTTAACATTTTTATGTGTTTGCTTGAAGTGACTGCTGCAATATACTAGTATGTACTGTAGGGAGAGTGTAACACTTGACAGGAAACATCTGCTTTAATATGCTCCAATATCAACAGGACTGTGGTAGTACGTCTCCAGACTTCAATTCTCTGGTGATATGTACCCTTAGGTGGGTATTCTTTTTCTTGTGGGGAATGTGAAGGAATGTGTGCCCTGTCCAACAAAGCATTATTTTTTCATATCCTTGTATTCTGATTTATCTGATGTTTGCAGAACAGCAAAGGAAATGAAATACTGTGATGTTAGCCAAGGGGCTGCAGAATGAGAATCACAAGAACAAGTAAAAATTGTTTCTGTAGGAATTATGAAGCTGAGTGTGTGTCGAAAATAGCAGTCAAGTTGGTACAGGAAAAGAGGGTTGCTGAGAGAATACTGCTGTGGCTAGCATTATCTGAGACCTTGGTTCTACAGCCAGGTAATTTCAACAGCATTTAGATGCTCTGATTATATTATTTATATACTATATATGTAAAACACATATTGTGTATCATTATATTATATACTACATATTATTATACTAATTGGTAGAAGGGTGAAGAAAGAAGGGCTGACTGTTCCTCTCCAAGTGGTTCCCAGGGCCTGGCACCAGCAAGGGTCGTGCTGTTGGGCATCAGTTGTCTAAACCTGCATCTCAACCAGGGAATGCATATCCAAGGAGACCTGCTTTTCTCGAAGCACTGGACCCTTCCTATATGCTTTTGTTGAGAAGTGTATTGTTCAGTGTAAGTGCTTCTGCTGCTTCTTCCTGTCAAGTTTAGTCTTTTCTCTGCAAACACTGGAAAAAGCTTTTGGATGAATTAATGGACAGTGCCTTTATTGCTGTTTAAGCAGTAGCAGTTAAAGAAACATATACCTCTGGCCAGGGAGAACAGCACACCACGTTCCACTTGCGCTTTTGTGATTGTTTCCTTGAATTCTTCATTTACAAATACCGCATGGATTTTTTGTCTGTCTTTTCTTGTGAATCCGTAGCTTATTATTTCTTTGCAACCATTGGCTTTTCTTCTGAATTATTGATTGTCTGTTTTAATGAAGAAGTTTGTGCCAGAAGCAGGATAGGCGCTGTGCATTTCTTTCTCTACATAGGCATCCTTTACTGTTGAGTTGTAAGGGATTCTTTATGCTGGAAGACTTCTCCAAGTTATAAATTCATCTTTCTACATAGTTGATACTGCATTCACTCTGTGACTCTGATTTGTTCAAGTTATGCCAGTTGTGACCTCGCCCTTTTTATCTTCCTTCAGTAGGGTAAGTCAGTCTCACTTTCTCTTATCTGGAATAGGCTTGCTGTGAATTTTTTAAGACACCTCTGTCAAACTAAATCCATGTCACGTACAAGCAGTTTTTAAATTAGATGGAGCAGAAGGACAAGTTCTGTTCTGGAATGCTACAGAAGGGCAACTGCATAAAGCCTTCATGAATATAATTTAATATATTTGAAACATAATACAAAGTTGTTAAGCGCTGTGGTGGGAAACTTTCTCAGGATTTTAAAATTTTGAAATAACATTGCAATATTAAAAATAGCAATATATGTCCTCTAGTATATCTAGTAAAGAATGGTAGTTTCTCTGTATCAGCTTTCAAATACTTTATGCCCCTAAATGGTTTATTTACACAGATATGACATGTTTGAAAAGATTTGTGGATAAAAAGCAACTATCATTACAAGTCATTTATGTCCATTAGCTGTGCCACTTAGTTTTATTTCTACAATGTGCTTGTAATCTAGCTTTTTGCCCTTCATCCCTGGCTGTTTTTTTAAGCACTGGAGGTGATTTATCATTGCAAATATTTTCAAGGATATCTTTAAGGATCTGTCTTTGTGTTCTTGGTATTTTCTTTGATGCGGATTTGATATGCTTTAGTATAATGTGGTATATTTGGCTGTTGCCAGCCCACCGTATTCTTAGCTATCCAGTGTTTCATTATCCCAGCCTGCAGTGATGAAAATGTGCTGCCCACTGTTGGCATAGCAGGCTAAATTTTACATATATGTAGGGTCAGTGTTTATTCTTAACACTTTTCAGGACAGCAGTAGTCGGACTGTCAGATACTTTCTCAGCCAAAGATGGGAATGAACCTCTCTCAATGTATTGAGTGCTTTTAAACTTTCCAAGAGAGGATGAATTGATACTGCATCTGATGTTCTTTAAGGGTCGCATTTCATTGCTCACGAGAAAAGGACAGAAAACACGTCGGTGTCTTGTGAAATATCAGTAGAAATCTCTGTGTTGTCCTATATGGAATAATGGCAAGAGAGGCTGGGCAGTCCTGTGGCTTACCTCCATTTACTTGACAAAAAAATCAGTTTTAGGTCTGAGAGGGATTCACTGGCCCATTGTGATTCTGCAGGCAACTGATCCCTATTAAGAATGGCAGGCTGCAGAGCAGCCTTGCACAGCATACGACTCTTATTTGTAGTTAGCTGCATGCTGCCCTGTGCCAGGAGTGGACAGCTATGGCTTCCTAGCTTAAAATGAGGAGGTTCATCAGTTGTGCAACTCGCAGCTCTCAGCACTGAGTGCGGAGAGGTGCATTGAAAGCTCTCTTGATTTAAAAGGAAAAGATGAGTTGAAAACTATGAAGTGCTCTGTTTCCAGCTTAAGCTTTGGCTGTAAGTGAGGTCATTTTGTCCACCAAAGTTAGAGAAAATGAGATTTAGTCCTTGGTGGGACATAAATATATCTTGTAAACTTGATTGTCTTATTAAGAAATAGATTTATTTGCAGTTCTCACAAATAAACATACTTTTGTCAGTGCTTAAAATGCCATGTGTGAAAAAACACCTGAGAAAAGCTTTTTGCAAAACATTCTGAGCCAGCCTTGCACTGTGCAATACACAGGTGCTGGATAACAGAAAGCCCACAGTTTTCTCAGTGCTGCACTGTCTTATAGCTCAAAAGTATACAGCTATGAATAAACAACAGGAATTCTTACAAATGTCCTGATAAAAAAGTCCAAAAGCATGAGGAAGTTTGCAGTAGTGAATTGCAGAAGACCTTGCAACTACTCAATGGAAGTTTGAAATAAAGGCCCCTTGTTTTTCAAAGGCTTATGCAGTCTTATTTTTTGCTTCAACCTAGAAAAGCTCCCATGTGCATTTGCGTGTCTGAACATGTTTTGCTTGTGCTGGACAGCACAGCTGGTGTCAGCTCAAGAGCAACCTCTCCCATCAAAGGATTTTTCTGTAAGTGGGTGACCTTCATGGAGAAGGCTTCCTGCTGATTCCAAAGAAGACATCTCTGGCATAGAATTTCAAAACAGCGTGTTTAAAATTCTACATCTTATGTGTATTAAAGTACAATCTTCTGCTACGTTACTTATATTGTTTACACATTAAGAAGACAGGAAATGGTTCTTTACATTCTGGATGTTTTGAAGATGATCTCTGACAGAGCCAGGATACTTAATATTATTTGAAGAAATTTGAGAGTTCTGTTAGAACTGTTCTTACTTTAAGTCATGTTAACTTGAATTGTCAGATTAATTTTGCAGGAGAAGAAACATTGTCTTCTCTTTTCTTTTATGGGGAAATGAAAGAGACCCAGGATCTTTCCAATCTCAACCATTCTGTGATTCTGTAGTAGCAGTCTGCTTCTGTAACATATTATATATCTTTGTTTTAATTTTCTTTGTTTCTATGAACAGTATCATAAAGCTGTGAAACTGCTTTCTTTCTTTCCCTTCACAGCCAAGTATCGCAACCACAAAGAACACTTACTAATTCTCACTCTCTGAGATCCACAGAGCAGTTTGCAAGAGAGAAAAGGCAGAACTAGCGTAAAGAAGGAAATCAGAAATCCAATTTTCTGTCAAGGAGGAGTTAACTTACTCTATAGGCATATGAATGCTGAAATAGTATTGAAAAGTGATTCTTGTGTCTCAGCCAGGAAGGGCATGAATAACCTTAGGGATTACTGCGGAACATCTGGAGAGCATGGCCACATGCTTGCCAGATGGTTGGACTTTTCTTCATTAGTATTATGAACTCTGCAATCAGACCTCAGATAGTGTGTGGATCTACAGTACATATGTGTGCAATTTGTCACTGGAGCAGGCTCCCCAGGGAAGTGATCATGGCACCAAGCCTGTCAGAGTTCAAGGAGTGTCTGGATGATGCTGTTAGTCATATGGTTTAGTTTTAGGTAGTCCTGCAAGGAGCTAGGAGTTGGACTCAATGATCCTTATGAGTCCCTTCCAACTTGAAATATTCCGTGATTCTAATTTCACCTCACAGGGACTCTGAGCACTGTGCCAGCTGGTTTTATTATGTGAAAGACAACATTCTGTTGGGGTGTGTTGCTGCCAAAGCACATCTCTCCTTCCTTGTGTACTCATAGAAACGCTTGTGTTTGCTTGTTGTCTTTAGCAGAGCAGCTTTTGTCTCTCGCTTTGTCCTTACTTTTAGCACTGCCATATCTAGGTACTGTGTATGTGAACAGCTGTTTCTAATAATTCTGTTAGAGCTCGTGTGAAAGGAACATGAAGTTTTCACAAGGAAGGGAGTCACAGGCACTCTGTCCTAAAGGTTATGCTTCCTTTGGGAGCTGACTCTTGAAACATTTACAAAAGAGGGTGCGAAGTTATGCATTTTGGATTTGAATCTCAAACTGATGACTAAAGCAACATGAGAACAGCATTTGGCGTGGAACATTATGATGAGTACACCTGTTAGCATCCCACACGCTGGAGAAAACAAACCCATAATAAGAAAGGGTTACACAGACCACATCTTGTGCAGAGCTTTCCAATACATTTGTAACCAAGAGAAACAGTTGAAAACAATGTCAGTTACTGGAATACTTTTTGTTAGAAGTTTTGAAACTTGTAAGTTTGGGTTCCTTGAAAAGTACAGTTCAAAGGTGGTGGTGGCATTTGCATATTATGCATGGGGCATGTGTGTGTTATATATATTAAACAGAAGAAAAGTAATTTCACATGTATTTCACACATATATATAGCTTGCAACTGTGATGCATGAATAGTTTTTTACCCTATCTGATTTGGCTGGGAGACCAGTGAGAATTTTCGTGTTTTCATCACTTATATCAATTATATCACTCATTTGAGTTTCTGAGAAAAACTGTGGACTTCTTGTTGATGTAACTCAGGGTTTTGCTGTCCAAGTAGTGTTTATTACCACTAAAACAACATCATGCCAAAATGTTACAGTGTGGGCTAAGCCACAGACTATAGATTTCCTTTAAGGATTTCTCTTTTTTGTATGTTTCATTTGGTAGTATGGATCTCAGGTGTGGTATGTGTAGGACTACTGCACCATTGGAACCTGTGCTCTGTCTGTATGTGCTCTAGGAGGGATTTATTTCCATTTCTAACTGCCAACGTTCAGCAATATTTTCCTGGTACTCCAGTAGGTCCTGTATTGAAATGTCATGAACATTACTGATCATTAGAGGTAGCCCAGGTTAAGAAACATCCATAATCACTGTAACTCTTACTGTTGAAGGCATTTTCAGTGCCATGACTGTTATTTGCTCCTTGTTTTCATTTTCTTAAAATTTCTCACATTTCCTTTCAACTTTTAATGTGTACTTCTCATCTACGGATAGTGAGAGAGCAACCACACGCTTTGGCTATTTCCCACCACCAAGCACTGCAATACTGTGGCAAAATTTTCTTCCCCCCTGCCCAAGACTGACAGAACTGAACTGTGTCTGTAGTTGGGGTCTTGGGTGGCATGCTAAAGGTGCCACTCCCCATCTGTTTTTCTGCAGTAACTCTTACTGTTCCTCTGACAGGTAGACTCACAGCATGCTATAAGTCTCCTGTAGTGTGCTAGAGAGATTCCTTACTTAATGTCGATTTGCCAGCCTTACAGGTGGTCTGACTGACCTGCAGAATCTTTTTGTCATCCCAGAAAGGAATAATGTAGATGTAGCAAATGTCTCCATACACTTACTGTTGGCTTGCGTTAGGAAATTAGCTTAGTCATATATTTGTTTGTAAATTGGGGAATTAAATTCTTCAGTAGCTCTTTGTGCTGAGGTAGGCTGCTGGGTTGTTTTACCTCTGCAATCATCCAGTGGCATATTTTCTCAGTATCTTTCACTGCATGTGAAGATTTCCTAGGGAACACTGGGCGTGATGTGATCACAAGGATAGGTCCTTTGTGGGCCAGACAGCATTTTTTGTCAGCCCTCATGCACTGGTCCACACCAGCTCTTGGTTCTTGAGCCTCCTAGAATCAAGAGCTAAACACCCCTCCTAGTTACCTGAATCTTGCTTAGTTCTTCAGAAACACAAGAAATTGTGGTCTACCTAAAATCATATGAGTCCGTATGTTCTCAAGAGGCCTACTGTGAGCTGACGTATCTATAAGATTACTTCCTCGTGTTCAAATCAATCAGGTCCCCATCAGATACACCTAAAGCTCTCTTAGCTTCTTTTCGTCAGAACTCTGTACAAACAGGGTTTCTTTTGCTCTTTCTCCTGTAATTTAGGAACCCTTAAGAGGCCTGATTCATGCTTGCCTTTGCCAGTTCTAGGATCTAACTGACGTAGCTACCAGTCTGTCAGCTGCGTGCTCCTCATCCAGTTTAAATGCTCCTTTGCAAAAATTGTCTTTCTGATGGGTATCAACTGGCATAATTAGAGAATGAAATTAGGTTCTTGTAACTCACTGGAATAAAGTATTGGTAGAATATCCTACTGAGTTTACTGTAATAATATCTACCTGCAGCATAAAGTAACCCATCAGACTCTTTTCTATCCTTACAGCCACAAACATGGGATAAATCAAGCTCTACATGTCATACGCTTTCAGAGCGCTTTTTTATTTGTACCAGATAAATCAATTATTTGTGGAAAGCCTGGCAATATCTTTTTGGAAATTCTTCAGCTGGATCATTCAACACATTAAAAGTTTGTTACTATAATGAATGGATGAGAGTCTTGGCAATGCTCTAGCATGCATAAGAGTATTCCCATACCTGAGACAAAATGGGCAAGGAGACTACTGAATTCCTCCTGTGCCTGTTGCTCCTACCTCAATTTAAGGAGAGCTGTTTACACACTTTATTTAACCAGCTGTCTTTAGGATCTTTCAAACATCACTCTGTGACTGAGGAGGCTGCAGGGAAGTCACCGTGAGTGACCTGAATCCATATGGGCAGACTCAGAGAAGAAAAAGGACTTCTTAACATTCAGTAGCTTTGTTTAGACGGTTTAAGAAAACCCCTGTGTGGATCTGATAACTGTCTGTCCTCCCATGAGCTTTTGAGTCTGTCTCAACTACAATTCGTTTGTAAGTGAGGACTGATAGCTGGTCAAGCTAATCTGTTTGATGGGCCTTGAGTACAAGGTTGAATAAAGTCATAAAAAGGACAGAATTTTCATATTACTACTTCTGGTTAAAGTCAAAGGAGCATCTGCAGAGGCTAGGCAGGAGGAACACATGCAATTTGTAGTCTCAGCACAGACAAACATCTCAGCTAGCTTTAGTTATACTGAAGAACTACTTGGCTTCTTTATAGGGTGTGTCTGCAACATCCTGTTTTTCTATATAGATGTACACAATGAGGAGAAATTAGAAGCAAGAGGATGAACACATCCATTTTTGCACATTGAAATTACTTCTTCCCTCCCTTTAAAATAATAAACCTTCCAACTTATCTTTATTTACACAGACCTATCCACCTTGGCATCAAGTTTTTTTCTCTTCATAAGAAACAGTATTTGTGTCTGCAGGGTACTGAATTTGTTAGCAGATTTCTTGAAAACAGGTATTACAGTGCACATTCTTGCTTTATAATGGGTGCATAATACTCAGTAAAGCAAAATAACTGACTTTTTGCCTCTTGGCACCAGTTCAGCCAAATATTTAAGCACACTAAACTTCTGAACTCATGAGAACTCCCAGAGATCTGAATAGAATTTTGAAAGCCTTTTGTATTAGTTTCTTTCAAAAAAATGAATGTAGAATATAGAAAAAAGAAATTTTGCACAAAAGTACTAATTTTTCTGTTACTTCAGTGTTTTATCTTTCCCCCCCATTTTATTATGTACTGCCCTCATTAGTTTTTGGTGCTGTGTGCCCTTGTATAAAACACTTGTTGTCCTGTAAAGGAGAAATTAAAGTTGTGCTGTGACTGAGTCAGCTTTCCCTAGCATGAACCTCCTAGGTTGCTTTTCTTCATAAATCTCAGTGTGGGTGGCATGCTGGAGCAGGGCAGAAAAGAGATAAGACATGGAAGTGGAAGAGGTAGGAGGAACACAACTTACAAGACTGTACAAGTACTGCAGTTTGAAATTGTAGAAAGCTTGTGAACATTCCGGACACTCTTGCAGGTAAGGAAAGCACACTGCAGTAATTCTGCAAAGCCTGGATCATGCATACCATGCACAGTGCAGTGTTTTTCATGGAAGCCAGGATAAACCCATATGCCTGTGTGGTACAATACAGAGCAGTACACAGGTACTATCGAGTCCCACTGCCCATGAGTTTGTGCTAGCAAAGCACCAAACCTGGCTTGTGAAAGAGACCAAAAAGCGGTGGCACAGTGCCATACCGGTGGGACCGGGCTGCTTCCTGCTCTACAGAAAGCTTCTTTGCCATGAGGTCATAGATCCCCTAATGGTGCTCAGTTGCACAATGTGGTGCGTGTTTTACCATCACTTGCACCTTTGGAGCTGCCTGGGGTCGGTTAGTGTCCAGCAGGACTTACGTCACTCTAGTCCTCTCCTCTCACAGAAATATGGGCTATGAGTTTGGTGGAGCTGCACCTGAGCAATGCTGCAGACTTGTTCGTGGTCTCCTTTCTTGGTTCTTCTTATACAATCACGCCTGTGTTTTCCCTCCCATGCAGCAGGAAAGGACACTACTATAAATACTGTACTTAGAATAAACTCTTGCTCTTAGCAAACTCAGTCCAGATACAAGCATTCAAGTTGGCAGTGTGAGTTAGTTTTAAACACAGTGGATTCATTCTGACGAGATCATTTAATGAGAGAGAAAGAAAAGCGTTGCTCATGTGAGGAGTTCAAATGGGTGAAATTATTAGTAGTTTGGAAACAGAATTTTACACTCAACTAATTCCTAGTAAAAAGTAACTGAGAAACATTTTTAGCAGTTACATGTGAATGCACATAATAACTGATTCCACTACCTATAATAAGAGCACAAATACTTTTTCTGGAATTAAAGTTTTCTCATAATGATTAACTGATTTTTTCTGTTAAAAAAAGGCAGGAAGATTTTTTTTTTTCTCTTACAGGAGAATTCCCATGTCAAAGGCAATGTCCAGAAAGTGCTTCTTAGTAGTTCTACTCATAGCAAACACTGAGTCAGTATTTATTCAATTCCATTTTGTTACTATTTTGCAAAAGTCAAGCATCTAGCAGTTGTATCCATTTTTGATTCCTTTCTGAACATCTGCTCCATGCTGAAATCGGTCAGACTCCTGAGACTTTTTAAAAGCTGACAGAGGGGATTTCATTTTTTTCTCTAGAAACTGCAAAGAATCACATGTTTTGTAGACTGAGCTCCCTTGGTTTCATGCTGACAGCACCATTCGTACCATGACAGTCTTGCTGAGCAGAAACAGATGTCATGGGCTCACTGGCCAGTTTCCTGTCTCAAGGAGGAGTTTCTGATAAGGTCCAGTTTTTCATATTGGGATTTCTTTAAGGCTGTATTCCATTGAAGAGAAGGAAAGCTCAATTAAATTGAATTAAGCACTTAGCTCTTCAGAGAACTTTTTTCTCCCATGGAGCCTCATTGCTAGGTCTCTATGTTACCATCCAGACTTCAGAGCGGAGTTTATAAGCTAAAGCTGTACTCAAAGCCTTAGAACCTAAGCCTGTGTGTGGGGTCACCTCCAGTGCAACTTCTTAACAGTCATTTTACTTCTCAAAAGAAGATTCTTTAATACCTCATAGTGCACACACATTTGGGATGGCTGTGGTAGTACATCTGTAACTTGCATGCTATTGATGGTTTTAACAGTGGCAGTAATTTTGTATCTTGATCACTACAATAACCTACTTGCAGCACCTGCAAATATGTGGTGAAAAATTCCAGCTTTGCATGCTACCTGTTTTGTGTATTTGTTAAAGGTGCATTTACTGTCCTTGTTCACCAGTGAATTCTGCATCAGTGGCAGTTCACTCCATGGTGAATTAGAGAGACTAGGCTAAAGTGCAGTGTCCACGGAAAGTGTCCTTACACCTTCTGCCCATAGTGGACAGGATTATCACATTAGTTTCGAAGGCAAAGGCAGACTCAGCAAGGAGCCGTGCTGGCTATTTTTGCTTTGCTGACTCCCTGAAGAGCAGGGAGGAGGCAGAGGCGTCTGCAGCCCTTTCTCAGAGAGCTGGAGCAGAGCTGGGCTGCAGCTGTTGGTCTGCTCACAAGTGCACGTCAACTCCGCGCTGCTCCCCTGGCTCTGTAGCTGGCTATGGAGATACACACGTTAATTTACTTTTACCCCTGCGACTGCTGAATCAGTTGCCTGTTGGGGCTGGGGCACAGATTAGTCTACCATCGTTCTGTAAGTACTTCAAAAAGTGCTGCCTTTTAGGTATGTTGCACAAGGTGCCTGTAACATTTGACAGAGGCATTGCAGAGCCTGTGTGCAGGTAAATGCCTCTGTATGGAACATGGAGCTGTGTGTTTGCACCGTGACCTACAGGTGGCAACGAGGAGTGTAAATTACAGGGCAGCACTGTATCTGTGCTCCAGAGCCAGAGTTCCCCAGTGAGTGTTGTGACTGCCCTTGAGATGGAGAAAGCCTTTACAAGTCTACTTCTACAGGAATTAGAAGAACTCCAGTGAACTTGAAGGGCCTGAAGGGAGATACAGAGTTCTTAAATTGTTTGTGTTAGGAATTTAAAGCTAAAGGGCTGACCTTCTGCACAATAGTTCATGTCCTCGGAGTATAGTGGTGATTGTGCTGAACTTGTCTGTATTCCATGTAGCTCAAGTAAGTTTCTAGTATATATGGTTGCCATGTGTTACAAGGCATGAGCAAGGTATGTTGTGTTTATAGGAACTCGCCTTTAAGCTGGGGTAATTTTTAGTTCTTGCTATTGACAGATGTCAAACATGGGGAAAAGCCAATGTGAGACCAGGAGGCAGGAGAGAATATTGGAACAGTTAGTTGGCACTACAATTGTGTCGCATGGATGCCAGGAGGTTCCATTGATAGAAAGGGAATTTGAATTGTCCTGCATAGAACTTAACAAGGAGACGATTTCCATAATCATCCTCAGAACTATTGCCAGCTAAAAAAATCCACCTGAATTACCAGTTTTCCAAACAGCAGCTACCCCTGAGCACCAGACCTTGATTCAGTGTACCTTTAGTCTGCCTGCAGAACCATTTTAGAGTTAAAACTTTGCAGCGGTGGAGAGGAAGCAAAACCAAAGAAGCCAAATGTTTTTAGAGTCTTTGTAGCTAAAGTGTCTTCAGATGCTTTTTTGTTTATTGGTTTCTGTTACTATGATCTTTTTTCTGTCAGATGTAGCATACTAGAAAGCAGAAAGAAAAGGAACTTGTTGTCTAGTAACTGTTTTTTTCCTGCCCTGTGCTCCTGACAGCCTCTCTGCTAGCCATGCCAATTTACATCTTATCTTAGAGAAATGTCCTGGTTATCTGTGTTGTGTATGAGGGCTAAGCATTCCACTGCTTTTTGCTTAATAAATTAAAGATGAGGAAGGAGTAACACTGTAATACTTGACCGTATAAGGGTGGTGACGGCTGTTTTAGTTCTGCTCCTTGCACAATATGCAGTTGAAGCCTTTTAAGGGAAGGTGGTGCAGACAGAGTGAAAACATCCAGAAGCAGAACATTCATTTCACATTATAGTTGGTGCCAGTGCTGGTGCTCTCATTGCTACTGCTGTGAATTTGTCACAGGCTGTTGGAGTTTCGTAGTTAAAAAGGAAAGATTTACAGATGAGGCTGAAGAAAAAAGTTAAAACCATTTAGTTCATGGCTCCTGTATCTTAATAAATAATAAGAATGAAGAGGGAACTGACCAAATGTGAGCTGAACTAAACTCCTAAAGTTGAGAAATGGAACAAAAAAGAGCCCTTCAGCATCAAGAAGAGACCACAGAGAGAAATGGAAACATACAGTGAGAAAAGGATAGGGACTCATTGGCTAAAAAGCCAATGTATAGTATGTCTAAATTTTAAATAAAGTTTAAAAAAAAAGTTTCTTTGCAAAAGAAATTTGAATGTTAAAGAAGGAATGAGATTGCTAATTCAAATGATTGGATGGAAACAATACTGTGGCAGCATGACATCAGTCCTGGATGTCATCTTAGTACTTCAGAAGAAAGAACCAAAATTTTAGGTCTGGTTGCAACTACACTTAGTAAGTCCATCAAGGCAATGACCATATTATATGGTTAGATAATAGCAAAAGCAGGATCTCTAATAAAGGGATGGAAAAATAAATTTAAGCAAACATAAGTCAGTTGTTTTGACCTCAGAAATGTCCAGAGTGTTACAAAAATTTTTAAGCAACTCAGGCAGTAAAATGTCAAATAAAACACATTTGTATGCCAAGGTTAGGCTGTGTAAAGACTGTTATTTTCAGCTAGAGAAATGGTTTCTTGATAAATAAGATGCAGATCTCTATGAGATACTAATTCTTTATGTCAAGAAATACTACCAAAGTGGAAAAACTAGTTTTGTTTGTCTCAGTCAAACCATAGGCTTGTCTTTAAAATAAAATATTATTCAGGCCTTAAATCAAATGAGACTTTTATCAGCTGAAGATTATATAACACAGTCTGCTTCAGTTGCATAAGTACAGATTTAGAAGACCCAGTGTGAAACCTTTTTCTTCTGTAACTAGTAAGTCTGAAAGAAACCATTACAGAGGCTTGATCTCTTGTGAAATGATGATACCACTCACTATCCTTTGGTGGCCCACATGCCTGTCCCACAAATCCCTTCAATTCCTGTTTGTTAGGGCCAGAGAATGCTTACCCTTCTGCAGAACTAGGCTTGTTGCTCTCTGAACTATGGCAGCTCAGGGCTGGCTCCACAGGGAGGAGCAGGATTGAAACAAAAAATTGTCTGTGAAACACCAGGCTGTGTTTTGAAGCCTGCTCACCCAAGTGTGAGCATCCTTCATGTATGCAGCTGATACCTACAGGTGGTGGAAGACAAGAGAGAGAAGCACAAGTGATAGCAGCAAAGAAGCTGCTAGGAAAGTCACTAAAGAAAGTGATTCTTTTGTTAGTATCTCTTTCATCCTCCAAGTTAAGGTGACAGAATGAATGTGATGCTGCAGTTCACCCTGGCCACCATTTCACCTACAATGCAGAACACCAGCAAGTCACTGACATGAAGGCTGTCAAAGGAAGCCCTTCCCCCCAGTGTCGTGACCTTTACCTTTGTGATGAACAGGCATCACAGCGTTGGCAGGATAATTTTGTTTGATTGACTGATCTGTTCTCAAAAGTCATAAAAGTTTAACCGGGCACAAGAAAGTTAGCTTGCTGCTGTCCATGTGTTGTATCTGAATGATGTGTATACATCAGAACTTTGTGGCATTGTAGAGAACAGGTTGGAGCTAACTTCCCTCTGACTTCTGCTAACGTTAAGTCAGGGTAGTTCTGCTGATGTCAGTGGTGTTTTGCTAGTGCAAAACCACAGTGACTCGGAGACACCTTCAAGGACCACTTTGCTTTATTAGCCCATCTGTGAAATATAGTCTTTGTCTCCACTGGGTGGAAAATTGAAGGAAAGATATCACAAAGATATTCCTTTAACCCTTTTAAATAAAATAACCTTTCCCCGCCTCTGTGATGGAAACTTATCTTTTTATGCAGTTTAAGCAGGATAATATTTTTATTGAAATGACAGGGAAAATCATCTGAGCTATCAGAAGTCCTGTACCTTCTGTTTTCCTAGTTAGGTGACATACATATGGCTATGAAGTGTAAGGAAGAAGATCTGGGATACTCATATGTGCAGCTATGAATTAAGTAGTCTGGTTGCCTGGTGGAGAACAAGAAGGTTTTCCACATCAGTCTGTTAAGGCTTTCAGAAGCAATTTTAGAATTAGCTGTTATATTTATTTTTTTCTGACAGGAAGTTTTCAAAAATCCTGATCTTCATTATGATTAGTGTGATCTTCATTATTACCTTTATCATTAACTGGCTGTCTCATGCTTTGATGAGACTTATTGTAGAGTTCAAGAATTGGTTTCACAGTTCTGTGTAGATACTAAACTCTCCAATAATTCTGTTTTCTATTGATGAATTAACTCAAAATGCTTCTCCTGGTCGTATTGTATGTGTTCTCCTTATGTTGCAATAAAAAATGGGTGGTCAGTTTATGTAGCGTGAGACTAGCTCTTCAAGATAGAAATGAGAGTGAAGTTGTCCAATAGGAGGGTAAACTTAGCTATATAACCTTACAGTAATTTATATTCTTATTTTAATGCAGTTTATTATCTGCCCATTTAAAACAGCTGCTCCATTTTTTTTTTAAATCACAAAATATAGTCTCAAATAATGTGTGTAATTGCAAAAAGTACAGTCCACTCTTCTTTGATTTTTTTTTTCTTTTTCCCTTTAATGAGTATTTCAGCATATTGGGAACATGAATACCTTTAGCTCTGATATGGGCATATAACTAAGGTGATTGCCCTTCAGTTTAGGTCCAAGTGTAAATACCCCATTTCCCAGTCTAGCAAGAGCTGACTAGTTCTACGCACAGACAGAAGAAACTTCACTGTGTAATCTCATTGATGTAGTGAGCGCTTACGCTGAGAGAAGGCAAGCAGGAGTACTGTTTGAAGTCAGTCCCATTAAATGTCTGTGGTGATAAGAACCAGAATGTCCATGGTTTGTTCTGTTCATTCTACATAGTTCATACTCATGGAGCATATAAACACAGGTATATCAACTGTGTGGTTAGACATAAATAGAATTCCTTTACTTCAAGCAGACTAGGAAAATGAACCTATTCATATAGCATTTTTTTTTTCCAGTTTTTAATTTGAATTACTCTGGAAGTATATTCCTTCCATCAAGTCAGGCCTTTTAACAGTTAGTACCTTCACCAAGAGAACTCAGAGACTGAGGTATTGCCCTTACAGGAGCACTACTACATCAGTATCTTGATGCTGGCGCCTTATACATATTTATGAAGACATAAAATTTACTCTGAAGAGTGAGACCTCTGCAAGATATAAACTCTTTGCAGCACCGATTCCAAAACTCACTTTCTGAGAGAAGTTGTATCCTGTCTGACCAAGAGATCTCATAGAGACAACAAAACCACTTGACTTTCCATTTCTAACTCTCCAGATTTAGGGACTTGGTGTAAACATATAGAGAGAAGAGCAAGTTAAAAAGCTGTGTATATACAGACTTGTTTGGGCTATCTTGGGAAGGTAAAAAACATCATCGCTTGTAATTAATTTATCTGTGATTTGTTATAGATAAACCAAAAAGCTTTAACATGGTTCACCAGCAATTGTTCTTGCAGAATTAAAGTTCCAGAAACCCTGATCCTAAGCATTTTCTACCTAGAATATTTCCTTAGTATCTTTCAAGCTTGTCATGAAGTCATATGCTGCATTAGGTAGTGCTGGAAATCTTCAGTGGTATATAGGAACTGATTTCTGAATTTTGGTCCACAAGTACCCTTTTGTACTCTTTTGAGTACCCTTTTACTGGCACTTTTAAAAAAGAAAAAAACCCGAACAATGTGACTACTTGGCGTAGCAGTGACTGCAGCTCTCATTTTGTCATTTTCTCTACAAGAGAGCAGACTGGCAAATGAAAAGTGAAAAAAAGAAGTTTTGATAAATGAAGATTTTTTTTCCACTTTCTCTGCACTGAAATCATACCAGTCATATTTCTTGTTTGAAAAGAAGTAGATGCATTAAAAAACCCTTCCCCTTTCCACATTTGATGTCTGTTTTCTCTGGCTTTGAAGATCTAGTAATTTCCCATTAACAGAATATTAATTTCCTTCCTCTGAGGGTATTTTCCTGTAGTTTGCATTGTTATTTGTTTGATCTGATGCAGCACATGATTTCTCTGAGTCTGCAGCTTTGAGAATTTTTTGCATCTTCCCATGGGAAAACCTCTCATGTTTCCCAGGGTGATCGTTCGCCATAAACATCAATAGGTCTCATAAAGGCACATTGTGCATTTCTTGAGACTTGTAGTAACGATTCTTTATTTCACTAAAATGACGATAAAAGAAAGAGTATGCCTTATTTTCACTGTGCTTCTGCTTACTCTGTTAAACCAAGAAAATGTTGCAAGGAGCAGTCTGTCATATTTCACTGTAAACCTTGTATTTATATGTTTATATCTATATTATGTTTGCTTATTTCTTTGAAGGGTTTAGTATAAAGTAAGCCAAGTGCCACTGGAATTAACATATGTATTTTCAGTGTATGCCTAGCGCACAGAAATCTTTAAAAACCATTAAAGCCCATAGAAGTTTTGGGGCTGGTCAAGACAGATTTGTCCGAGGCTGTTTGTCCTCAGACTCGAGGAATACAGAAAAGTGAAAGGGAAAGGATTTCCTTCTCCAAAACCAGTACAGGATGTAGGAACATTTCTGCAAGCAGAGATATTCCTGCTGTATTGTTAGGCTCCCTCAAGAGAATTGAGTTTGCTCTTCCAGCATGTTAGCCATTGTTTTCTGGTTGATTGTTTTCTGCTTTTGACAGTATGGTCCTGTTCCCAGCCTGCAGTTACTGTCACAGAGAGATTAAATCCTTTTATGTTCTTGACTTTTTGCAGAGCTAGCCAGAAACCTGTTTAGCTCTGCACTGTATAACCTCCCTTATTCAGCAGCATTTCTAAGGGCTAATAATATAGCTAGTGCTGTATAAACACAAGGACACATGAACTTGCCTCTACTTCTAAACTAGAGACATGAAAACTGAGTTTAGGATCAAACATTTTTATAATATTTCTCTCTACAGGTACCTCTTTAGATCTTTTCAAGTAAGAATTAGCAATTCTTACTCCATGTAAATTCAAACCCATTCTTTTTAGATGCCATATGTCACTACAAAAATGAACATCTGGGCTGAGTAGTAGGAGACTTGGATGGCAACCGATATTTACTACATTTTAAAAAGTGGATTTGAGGACTTAATATCACTGCTGATTAACTATTTAATTATTTCAGAGAGAGTACTTAATGGTTAAACTGTCATTTAGGTATATTTATGTACCAAGTATTGCAGGGTCAGTATTTGCATGTTTGGACAGTTCATTCTATCTACCTTACACACCTATTTTAAGACAAAGTGATGGGCTATCTGAAAATGGGTGTCTTTTGATTAGAGAGGTAACTGCTTTCGCCTTGTCATGTAACTTCTAGGTAGATTGTGTTAAGCATGTTGAATTCTGCTTTGATTGATCTGCTTTGCCTGGGCATGATTGATGTCAAAATTATGTGAATTGTCTTATATAAAGTATTCTTCTGTGGAAGTGGAATTTAGGAAGTGTTTGTCAGGTGTGATTGTTGTTGCAGCAGCTCTAGGGAGATCAGAAGGTCCTTTTTTAGTCAGATTGCTCAACTATATTTCAAGTCTTATTTTTCACATTGAAAAAAAACCAGTTTGCTCTGAAAATCCTAGCCACACCATGAAAACAAACAAATATAATTAGAAACCAGAAGAATGGTAGTATTCATTATGCATAAATCCACTTAGTAGTGGCTTCCTTCGAGAATTTGTAGTTTGTTTTTTTTTTTTTCTTTCTTCGTTTCTTCTTCTTTCTCATTTTTCGGTCCAAGAAAGGATTTTTTCTTTATAGTTTATAATAGGAAAAATGACCAGTGGGCAATCTGGGGAAGAGAAAGCACATCCAGCTTATATGGTGGTTTATTTTAGTTCTTGAAAATACTAGCAGATAAGCCAGCTGTTTGGGATTATTTCATATAGGTGCATCAGAGGAGACAGGGAAAGTAAGTTCAGACTCAGGTTGAGACTGGGAAAGCTTTTTAGGGGAGACGCTGCATGATGGAAACATTCCTGAATTGTCTTGGCTTTGAACATATGAACAGAAGCAAAAGTATCTTTCAAGCGTATCAGTGTTGGCCGCTTGGGTTTTTAAAGGAAGGTACTTCAACTTGATGCTTTAACTTTCATTAAAATATAAGAAAACTGTGTGTTTCTTCATAAGTAACAAGAGAAAGATACTGGTAAAACCTATTGGGCTGAGGTCCTACATTTTCCAAAATACCACATTTAGTGGGTTCTGGTTGAAGTCAGGTTCTGAAAAAAGGATTAGTTTTGAATACTGCTGTTGATCTGTTCAGCTGTCAGATGTAGCGAGACCTAGAATATTCCTTAGCTGATCTCAGACCATATATAAAAAAAGGACTGTCTCAATCATGTCATGTTTTACTGTGTCTTTTCCAGAGTGGCGAAAGTAATGAAGGTTCCTGTGTATGAAACACCAGCAGGATGGAGATATTTTTCCAATCTCATGGATTCTGGACGTTGCTCACTTTGTGGAGAGGAAAGCTTTGGCACTGGTAAGTAATACATAATAAAAAGTTTCCACAGACTTTTAATGGCAACTTTTAATTTTCCTGAGTGCCTCAAGTCAAAGCCAAAAGAATCAGCAAATTAACTCACTCTTGTGCTGAAACAGAGAACTGTCAGTTGTTCACATCTTAAGGTTCTTCTTGCAACTCTAGAGTCCATTACCTTGTGGTATGAAAAGTGTGGAACATAGACAGTCAGAACCCAGAGGCCGGTTTCTTACTGCTCGGACAGCTTTTGGAGGTGCCTGACACTCTCTTCTGAATTGAATATGATGCAGAAAGGTCTCACTGGTTCCACTGCAAGAGTCTTTTCACAGACTTCAGGAGCATTTGGAGGGATTTCGCCTGTATGGAAAGACCACATGGTTTTTCCTAATGTGATTCAGTGTACGAAGTATGAGGACTGGTATGTCTAATGGTATGTCAAACAGACCTGTTGCAGGCTTTCCTTTTTGGAACATCAGAATTACTCTTCATTAGAAGAAGTTCAGTTGTGTGTCAGCGTCTGTGATTTCCCTATTTCTCCCTTATCCATCCCAAGAAACAGTCAATGAGTAGAATGCAGAATGAAACACAAATTTGAGCACTCATGAATTCAGTACTGACAGGAAGCATAAGAACAAACTATTAAAAGATGTAGTCTGCAAATCTGCACAATGTGGGTTTGGTTTATGACAAAAACTGAATAAATTTCACAGTGTTTCTTTTGTTTCCTTCCTGGATTCTTTCTTCTTTTTGTTTATTATTGAGGTTATATTACAAGTGCTTTTGAATCAGCACATATCAGAATAGCTTAACCATTTGCCTGGTGAATAATTTATACTGTATTTTGATGTGAATTCCATGGAGTTCTTTATTTTGGTGTATAATTAGTTTGCTATAGCTTTTCATAGACAATAGTTTATCATCCAGTGAAACCTGGTTACAAATTTCATTTTGCTTTGATTAAGTCTAGTTTTAAGTTTGTTGGTTGAGGTTATTTAGCACAGAATGCTGCTTTTTTTAAAAAATGACGGTACCTTTAAGCCACAGACATACTGCTTTATGTGTTAGCCTGTCATTAACCTTTCTGTAACTATCTGAGTGGACTATGATGGAAGAACCAAAAATGTGTTAGATTTCTTTGGATGTGCATTTGTAAAATTCCTTCTGCTAATCCAAACCCAGATATTTCCATAAAACTTGGGTGGGTCTTGAGACATTGGTTTAACCTCATTAGCACCCAAATTATTTGGAAAAAACTCTTGCCTTCATCATGATGCTTGAGAAAAGGAAGTGTGGTTTTTGACTGGAAGGAGTTTGTAGGAGTTTGATGGTGAGTTCCCGTAGGTTGAAGGACATCTGGGTACCTTAATACACAGAGTGCAACATCTCCTAGTGCATGGAGTTTTATCTGTAGAGGTATGTAAAGCAAGCAGGGGTGACCTCTGTGTGCCATATGCTGTGACAAACCACTGCCTCAGGCCTGTTTCTAATGGAGAATTAAGGCTCCTAAACCATCTTCCTCTGGTGATGTTGAGTATGAGTCTTGCAGATGCTTTCTGCCTCAGGCAGAAGGGAAGAATGTTTGGTGGCTTCATATTAGGTTGGTGCAAAAATAATGGTGGTTTTGGACTGTGAATTTTAAATCGTTATAACTAGGCTCAAACACATCTTTATTAATCAAAATAGGAACCGTTACAGTCAACACATTTTTGCCAATGAGAAATAAGTTTGTTAATTCCTGGGGCATAAAAATCTGTGCCTTGAGATTTGACGAACTCTTGGAAACCTTTTTCTGCATCCTGCGGGTCATGGAAATGTTTTCCCTGCAAAAAGTTGTCAAGGTGCTTCAAGAAGTGGCAGTCGGTTGGCGACATGTCAGGTGAATATGGCGGATGAGGGAAAACTTTGTAGCCCAATTTGTTTAACTTTTTAAGTGTTGGTTGCGTGACGTGCGCTTGGGCATCGTCATGGAGAAGAATCTGGCCCTTTCTGTTGACCAGTGCTGGCTGCTGGCATTGCAGCTTTCAGTCCATCTCATCGGTTTGCTGAGCAGATGCTCAGATGGAATGGTTTTGCCGGGATTCAGAAAGCTGCAGTGGATCAGAGCGGCAGCAGACCACCAAACAGTGACCATGATCTATTCTTGGTGCCTGGTTGGCTTTGGGAAGTGCTTTGGAGGTTCTTCTCGGTCCACCCACTGAGCTGCTCATCACCAGTTGTCATATAAAATCCACTTATTGTCACATGTCACAATCCGATTGAGAAGTGGTTTGTTGTCATTGTGTAGAGTAAGAGACGCTGACATTTCAAAAAGACAATTTTTAAAATTTTTGTTCAGCTCATGAGGCACCCACTTATTGAGCATTTTCACCTTTCCAGTTTGCTTCAAATGCCAAATGACTGTAGAACACTTGATATTGAGTTCTTTGGCAACTTCTCATGTAGTTGTAAGAGGATCAGCTTCAATGATTAGTCTCCATTGGTCGTTGTAAGCTTCTGATACCCGGCCACTTCACTCCTGATCTTCAGGGCTCTTGTCTCCTTTGTGAAACTTTTTGCACCACCACTGCACTGTATATTCATCAACAGATCCTGGGCCAAATGGGTTGTTGATGTTAAGAGTTGTCTCTGCTGCCTTATGACCCATTTTGAACTTAACAAAGAAAATTGTTCAAATTTGCTTTGTGTCTAACATAATGTCTGTAATCTAAAATAAACAGAAAATAAAGAACAAGTTATAAGTCAGTAGCAGAACCCCATAAAGCCAGAAAAGTGCATTAAAATGATGTGTAAAGTAACCACATTTATTTAAGAATATATTCCAATATCAAAGAGCAAATTTCAACAATGCAAAACTCGCAGTTCCTTTTGCACCAACCTAATAATTCCTCTAACTTCTCTCTGTTCTTACACATGACATTTTTCCTTCTCTTGTATCCTTCTGTAGGGCCCTAAAACAATTGCATTTTGTACTGTAGCCTCTCTCCTGATTTTGCAGCTCCTGCCTCCTGACCTCAGGCCAGCCTCTGTATTCCTGCCACTCTCTATGTTACTGTCTGAATCTGGTTTTCCTATGCTATCATTAATTCTTTGGATTCCTGTTAAATTCCATCTCTTGTGAATCCTAAGGGTGCTTGAACAACGTATTGGTGGTGTTGAGGGTTTAGATTGCGGGGTGACAATCAAACCATGGCAGATGTATTCTTAACCTCCTCTTCCCACCACTTCCCCCTCTTGCCCCTCCCTCTCCCCCTTCCCACTAAGGACAGGCGATCAGGAGGAAAAGAAGGACAGAGAGAAGAGAGTTGGAAAAATTAAAGATGTTTTACTAATGCTACTAATAAGAATAGAGAAAATAATAGAAAATATACAAAACCAATCTTGAAAGTCTCAGCAACTGCAGAGCGGGCACCCAAAGTCCTGGATTGGACTCTGCAGCCAACCGGAGCTGGATTCAGTCTCTCACTGGGCCTCAGTTCGCAGGGACGACTAGCAAAGTCTTCTCCTAATGTCAGCCATGAGGAAAAGGGAAAAGGAAAAGGGATGAGATCCTCATGATCTCCCACTTTTATATGAAGTATTCACGTGAATGGAATGTTATACACAGTTGGTCAGTTTCTTGGTCACCGGTTTCTCGTTGCCCCTCTCGCGAGATGTCCATCCATGCTTATCAATAAGTTTGCATTCCATTGCTAGGTTTACCAAAACATGTGTCTGGATCTCCAGGAAAATGCAGTTAATATGAAGGCTTTAGCTGACAGGCAAATTCACTAAAAGAGAAATTTGTTTTTAACAAAACCAGGACAGGTGGGCAGCAGGGAGAGCTGCTCTGCAGCAATGTTTAATCTGTGTATCCTGGTAACTTCTGGTCAGATGAGCTTTGTTGGACCTGCAGCACTTCAATGTGGAAAGCCTCCTGACCTCCTGTTTAAGCCAATACCATCTAAAGGCTGAGCTGAACCCTCCAAGATTCAATCCTATGGGTATCCAGACAACCTGAGCACTGGGTTTAAATTCCTCAGTGCATATGTAGTTGCTGTGTAAATGAATCATGACAGTGTCTACAGGGCAATTACGCAAGGACTGTGATGCTCAAAGTTTGTTTTTCTGCCTGCCTCAGTTTCCTTATCATCTTTCAATTCAGTGCAGCTGTCTGAAAATATATTATATTCCAGGAGGCTTATTTGTAAAATGCAGTCTGTTCTGTAGATGACCAATACTTTAGCGATGTGAGCTGGTTTTAGCCATAAATATTTACCTTATTGCAAATCTTTTAGTAATGTCCCAAGCTGCATGACCCTCACAAGTTTCTGCCAGTATAGGGCATTTGAATCAACTTTACAGCTTTCCCCTCAATCGTATCTATTTAGGGAACTTCAGCTTGACGTTTCTTTAGCTTTCAGCATGTAATATTTAAAGAAATTTACCATATAGCTGATCAGAGTTGGAAACTTGCTGTTCTGTGCAGGAGAAAGGGGTTTTACCGATCCACATTCTGTTACCACACCATCTGAGCAGCACTGAAGACCAACTGCTTGTGTACCCAGGTAATCCAGCCCAGCTGGAATTTCCAAATAATACAGAGCCTTGGTTTTATAACGTAAGGGATTTTGCCCTGGCAAGTAAATAAAAGCAAGTTTTCTGCTATAAAAGGACAAAAGATTTTGAAAACATCCCATAGGGCTGTGTTTCCCAAACTTGTTTTCTGGCAGCTGATCTTGGAGCTCAACCAATGCTTTAAAAACTTCTTCCATTTTTGTAGCAGTGTGGGGAGCTTGTCAGATGAGGTTAGTAGCTTTCTGATTCTATGACTAATGTCCAGGACACAGTTCAGAGAAGGGCGTCAGCAGCGGCAATTTGTTTCTAAATTTCATCAGCAAATTATTAATCAGGATTAGAAGAGTTCTGTGGCTGATTTATCTTTATGCAGTTTAAAACACTTCAGTAATTGATACATCTTTCATAAATTTGCATGCTTCATCTCCAGATTTCCAGATGCTATTAACTCTAGCCATCTTCTCCTGCAAGATTATGTAGAAGAAAAACTAGTGGAAAATATAAAGATGTGCTGCTGCTGAAATGAATGAAAGCCTTGAAAGAGTTATTTGGTGGTACCTGTTACAGTAACACAAATCTAAAATAATCTCATTAACTTCAATAAAGGAACAGATCAGGCTGCCCCTAAGTCTCCATTTGCCTAAAATATCATCAAGTTTCAGATCGCTGGGTGATAAATTTGTAAGACTGAAAGAGCATGGTTCAAACAAAATGATTTACTGTGGGTTTGTACACTCACTGCAGTCAGATTTTTGTTTTAAAATCACATTTACAGAATGCAATACACTAGGCAGAGCTAACTTCAGTTTAAACCTGTTTAAGCTGAGTACTCCTTTATGAATGGGAACATGCTCTGAAAGGTTTTCCCAGATTGTTTACTCTGAGTCAGGCCATAGCAATTGGCTGTTGCAGTAGTAAAAAATAACTTTTGCTACTGTTGTATAGAGAAATATGTGACAAATTAAGGTAAAAATAGGCTGCAATTAAGTAGCTGCCATTATTATAACTTCCCTTACTGATGGCAAATCAAATATAATGGGATAATCAGAAGAATGTTTGTTGACTCCACTGTTCTTTTGCCTCTTTCTGCTTCAGCTCCTTAAACAGAGGCTGGAATTCATTAATGCCTTGGATGTTGCAATTAAAACTTACTGAGATTGCTGAGAGCCCTCAGCAAGCCTGTAGGACTGTTAGTATGACAATCTCAGCGATAGGTACTTGCGAGGCAGCTTTTACTGGATCCTTTTAGCACAGGGCAGCTCTGCCTCTGCAGACCTGCAGCAGCAGATGTGGCGTCTGCAAAGTGAAGGAGAATGCTGGTGGTGGAACCGGAGCAGCAGAATGAGCTCCCTCCCGAGAGGTTCTGCCGTTTGAGCTGGGCAGTAGCAATGAGCGAGGGAGAGCAAAGCCACCAGCAAAGGTACGGGAGGTGAAAACCAGAGCTGATGAACAGAATTGTGGTAATGAGTTTTAATTTGCTAAAAGAAAGGCAGGCAATAAATAGTGCAATATATATGTGCGTAAGGTAGCCCAGTTGATGGATATGCTGGTGAAATGAAAGAAGTGGGATAAACAGGTTCTGAGAAATCTCAGTTGTTAATTTTTGTCCTATTAAGAATAATGATTTGAGACACTTCTTGTGCACACAGGATTAATTGTCCCTATACTCACATTTTTAATCATCGATTTTTGATCCTGGAACAATTGGGTTGTTTCCAGCTTTTCCATCCAGACTTTTTCCTCTAGATTACTTCCTTGTAATGCTTTCGCCTTCCAGAGAAGCAACAATCTGCCTGTGCCCATGAAGGGCACACAAGGACACAGCACTTGCCAAAGCTGCTAAATGGATCAAAAGAATGATACGTGCATACACTCATCCATCTTCATAGAGATACATGAGCTTCAGTCATGCCAGAACAAGGCTCAGAGCACAACAGAGGCCCTTCCAAAAATTCTTCTGTCCGTGTTTCACTGGACCATTTTTGTTCAAAGAAACATACTCAAAGTGTGTTTTAAACCAAAATGCATCTCTCCTTTGGTGTTCATTTCAGACAACTGCCCAGTTGTCATGAAGTACAGACCATTTTGCTGATTCAGTTCTGTGCCTTTCACTGTACGATTTGATGCCTTGCGGTCTGCAGAGTGTTACAGCAAAAGGATAATAAATGATAGTTTACATTGTAACATTGCTGAAGTGCTTAGCTCAAAACCCTGTCTGCTTCTCCCTGGTGTGTCTGTTGAGTCACTTCAACAGTTCAAGTTGCTGATAGTATCACTTTTTAGGTGAAACTGAGTTTTTCAGTGGTAAGTGAAAATGGCTGAAAGGAGAGGCAGACAGGTTAAGAAGGAGAGGAACAGTCATGATGGGGGGATCTTGCTGTTTCCAGGGCTCTGCCCACCCCCACCCCAGGACTCCCTCACCCTGCCCAGGGTCCGGGACTCCATTTTCACGACGTGGGGCCATCAGCTCCTGCTCCAACGATGCCACAGCAGGGCTGGTCTCCAGCTCCCCACAGCCCTGCCCTGCCATGGGCCTCCTAAGCCAGGCATACCCACAGGCCCACCTCCTGGCCAGCCCCAGCCCAGCCACTTCCCCAGGGAGGTGCCTGACGCCCGGGCGTGGGGGCTGAGGTGGTCCCGGTGCTCACCCACCTGCCTGCTCCTGTAGCAGTAAACAATACTCTGGGACAGGCCCAGGATGGACACCGGGAGCCCCTACTGCTCCTGGTCCCCAGGGAGCCCCCAGCCCCTGTTGTGACCTAACAACTTCTGCTGCTGCTACCAGGGGAGTGATGGACGCTGGTGGGAAGTGACAGCTCTGTTCTAGAGCTCTCATTTGGTGGCCGTGGCAGAAATCTGCACCAGCGCTGTCATCTGCGAACAGATGCTTAGTCTGTGATAGCAGTGATTGTGACCCTACCATCTGCTTGGCCTACGAGCAAAGCTGACTTTATTCATAGGCTTTATTGCTGGTGTTTCTGTGGAAGGCATCCTTCAGCTGCTCTGGAGCGTTATCACAACAGCGCAGTAGAAAAGGTGAAGGCCTGATTGTCCGAAGGGCTGACTTCCTGTGGAGGGACATTTGTTTTCCATTTTTATCTGAAGCTATTTGCAAAGCTGTGATAGCTCATAAATAACCCTGCCCTTCATTTTCTGATTAGTTGACACTCTGTGCTTTGGCAGCACCGGGACTCAAGCAGGGAACAGAGTGAGCTGTTGCTCTTCCTGCAGCTGCTCCTGGAGGACCAGCCCATACCCCCAGGAACTGTAGTAGGAGACTTAGCTTGTTGCAGAGAGCTTGCAGATTACAAGTCAAGGCAGATGACAAGTGTCAGAAACAAGGTATTCTTACTATAATGACAGCTACTTTGCAGATGCAAAGGAACATTACTATCTCTCAGCTCTTAAATCCACCTACAGTATTTTATGTCCTTTTCTTCTGCATTACCTAGGTCATAGACACAAACTTAATCTTCATGTAAGGCTTTTTCCTGTTCACAA
Source organism: Nesoenas mayeri (assembly GCF_963082525.1). Classification (NCBI taxonomy): domain Eukaryota; kingdom Metazoa; phylum Chordata; class Aves; order Columbiformes; family Columbidae; genus Nesoenas; species Nesoenas mayeri. The sequence goes on along the minus strand of NC_137542.1, from coordinate 65,200,734 downwards.
ATCTTCAGTATTCATTCCTATACAACTGGCATATTGTGCCAAAATAGTAATTTGCATTTAGTTAACTCTGTGGTAGCTAATTTGCTTAATGTTAGATTCATAGTGTTGGAGGTCCACACTCCCAGGGTTGGACGTAACACAAGAAGTATAAGTGGCAGACAGAGCTGCGGCAGGCCAGCACAGTGGGCTCTTAGCAAATGTGAGCAAGTAGCAAATGCTGCTGTGACTGTATCTCTCTCCCAAGACAAGGGACTGCAAGTCCAAGGCAGCAGCAGTGACGAAAAGATGGATATCCATACTGAACTCCAGGAATTGTGGTGACTCTCTGTGCATCTTACTGTTTTCCTTATATGTCTTTAATATTTTGTTGACAGTTTCTCACAGGATAAACAGCATCAGTGCATCAGTTTATATTATGGGAACCACGTCCTCTGTCAGTAGCAAAATATGGCTGTTCAGACAGATGGCTGTGTAGACCTTGCAGGCTATTATGTAAAACCATGGCACTGCAAAGCATTCTTGCTGCCATAGGATTTGTGTGTTGGAAGAAGGAAGATATTTCATAAAACAGGTTTTCAACCTAAGACTTTTTAGCTTCCTCTCTGGAGGATTTTGCTAATTATCTTCTAAGGGCACAAATAGTTAAAGTGTTTGCCTCCCTGACTGACAGGAAAAAAACCTTATGAATTGTTGCACTTGCTTTGTATTCAGGGTTTCAATAACATGTGGCTAGGCAGAAAATAAGGAAATAAAAGAAATTTCAACCAAATCGAGTCTTATTTTGTCAACAATGGTGACATGTTTGATGTCTCTTCAAGTTTCTTGAGTCTCTTAGCTTATGTATCTGTCATCAGCATCTACTGAGTGTCAGGTATCTTGGATTTTACTCTGTGGCATGCTTCTTTGTGATTTTTTTTGGTAATCTGGGTTAGATACATATTGCCACAAAAGCTTGTTCTAAGTTATCCAAAAGGAGAGAACACTTGCTGAGATAAGCAAGAACTTTCCCATGAAACAGACTTTTGCTGGAAAAATACTGATTTCATTGAAACGTTTTGCTGATTGACATATTCCAGTTTGTCATGGTTTAAACCCAGCCAGCAACTAGGCCTCACACAGCCATTCACTCACTCCCCGCAAGTGGGATGGGGGAGAGAACTGAAAGAGTAAAAGTGAGAAAAGTCTTAGCTTGGGATAAAGCCAGTTTAATACATAAAGCAAAAGCCACGCACACAATCAAAGCAAAACAAGGAATTTATTCACTGGCTGGTGATGTTCAGCCATCTCCGGGACAGCAGGGGTTCATCACACATAACAGTGACTTGGGAAGATAAACCACATCAGTCCAAGTGTCCCCCACTTCCTTCTTCTTCCCCCAGCTTTACAAATTAAACATGACACCATATGCTATGGAATATCCCTTTGGTCAGTTGGCGTCCGCTGTCCTGGCCATGTCTCCTCCCAGCCTTTTGTGCACTGGCCACCTTCTCGCTGGCAGGCCACTGTGACAAGCTGAAAAGTCCTTGACTGCTTAGCCACAACTAAGACATGTTATCAACATTTTTCTGGAATCCAAACCACAGCATTGTACCAGCTATCAGGAGGAAAATTAACTCTATGCCAGCCAAAAGTAGGGCTCAGTTTTAACAGGCAGAGTTTAGCTCAGTAGAAATATTTCTGGTTAAGCTATGTTACAGGTCTATTGCAGAGCAGGCTGTTATCCAAGTTGGCATCTTTGCTTAGGACATTGGAAGTACAAGATCAAGTCTGCTCTTTTGAGTTCAGATGGTAAACTTGAACTTGTGTCTCCTGTATCTGAGAGTATGTACTAAATCCTGTGGGGTATTCCAAAATAGTTCTTAGTCTCCATTGTTGGATCAGTTTTTCTCTTCATAAATATAAACCCAGGAAGGTATTTAGATCTGAGCACCCAAAAGTCTTTACCACTGAGAGGAATGGAGAAATACAGAAAGGGGAAAAAGTACTATTTTCTGGTTGTGTTTGTTTTGTTTTCCAGAATAATTTTTTCAGGCTCTTGTTTTTTGTCCTTATGGTAGGTCGTGAACATTCTGGAAACCTTCATTTTTCATGGAATGGTGAAACTGTTTCTCTGCAGCTTGAAAGATGAACATCTGCAGAGATAAGGAGATGCTGTTGAACTTGACTCACATAACTCAGAACATTCTGGTTCGTGGCCAGGGTTTTGCGTATCTAGCCCAGCTCTGGGAAACAGTACCAGAGGTGTGAAAACACCCTGTGTGCTAGTGAGCAGGAATCATGACTAAAATTGTTGCAACTCTCATTTCTATTAAAGTACTGCCATTTCTATTCAAGTATTCTATTGAAATCTTTTTATTTAACCTTAGGAGTATAGACTTTGTCATATATAAATAAATAACGTTTCAAACATTAGTTCTGATTGTCCATCTGAAAGATATCAGAGTTGCTGAGGTTGGTACTGTCAGTTACTGTTATGTGACATACAAAGTTAAATGAGGCATTTGCCCAGCCCCTTTACCTTGTTTTCTGATTTGCAGTGATACCAAATAATGTGCTTTATATATGTCTCTTTAGGGTCTGATCACCTTCGGGAGAAGGATGGACTATGGGCTGTGCTAGTTTGGCTTTCAATCCTAGCAGCTCGAAGGCAGAGTGTGGAAGAGATTGTCAGGGATCACTGGGCAAAATTCGGGCGGCACTACTACTGCAGGTGAGAAAAATGAGGAAAAGGCATAGGAACTTATGCAGTTGATAGGACAATTCTGCTACAACCATGACTTGTTTAGCTGTGCTCAGCTGCATTTAGGTGTGCATTTGCTGTGTCCACAGAATGAATATCTGCCACAGATTGCCACTGTTCTGTAGGCAGTTTTTTTCTCTTGAGTAGGTGGCAGCAGAAATTATTTACTTTCTGAAGGAGCAGTGTGTATATATCATTTCTAGTACATGAGTAATTGAATTTTCTGATATCGAATGGCAAAGGATTTGGATTATTTATGTGTGGAATTTGTAGGCATAGCTCGTTACATGGTGCTGGAAAAAAAATCAATCTCAGCAAGATTTACTCCTGCATTTGTTTCTCTATGTGCTTCTGTTTGACAGTGTTTTAGTGACAACTGGATCTACACCTGCTTTTAATTCAGGAGAACTCCAAAGAGGAAAACATTTACTTATTTTTATTAAGGTCTCTAAAGAGTGACTTCTAACTTGTCTTTTACACCTTAGCTCCTGCCTCTCTCTTTCTCTCAGCATAGACATAATCCAGAGGACTTTACATATCCATAAAGTCTCCCACACACAGCTGTTCCCCACAATTTGTGGCAGCTTTCTCTATTTCACTCAGCTATTACGCACTGCACTGATTGTGTCCTTAGTCTTGGAAAGCTAGCTGTGTATTGATGATGTTTACTATGCTACTTTAGAAACTGTGTATTTTCTGTATGATTGCTGTTGACTCAGAGTCAGGTGGCCAGTGCAGAACTGTGGTGCACACACACACTGGTCAGATTGCACAGGACTTGCACGGATGTGCTGGTTTAATTTGCTATCAGTACTTCAGTGGTCTACCTCTAATTTTTGAGCTAAGCAGTAAATTGCTAATTGAAAGTATATTGAGTTCTGTGAAAGCTGAACTGTTTTCTCAGTTGTAGGGGGCTTACTTCTTCATTCTACTTTTTTCTTTTTTTTTTTTTTTTTTAATATGTGCAAGGTTTGATTACGAAGCACTGGAACCCAGAACAGCATATTTCATAATGAGAGACCTGGAAGCTTTGATCACTGACAAATCCTTCAGCCATCAGCAGTTTGCAGTGGGTAACAATATCTACAGTGTGGAAAGAACAGACAGCTTTGAGTACATAGATCCTGTGGATGGCACTGTGACCAAAAGACAGGTATGGCTGTAGTGATGGAGTAACAAAGTTTTGCAACCGTCATGTTGTCTCTAGCAGTGATGTTTGTAATGTTCGCTGGCAAGCCTCTCCATTTATTTATAGCATGGTGTTTTCTTTTCTCTGATAGATACCACATTTCCTACTTAAGGTTAGCTGGGTCTGGATAACATAATCTACCTCTGTTTTAGTCCTTGTTGACAGCAATGCACACACAGGGACGGTTCCCTTTCCTGAACAATGTAAAATGTCGTGTAGAAAGGCAGTCTTTCCTTTTTCTATTTTCTGTTCTGAAGTCTCCACTTACTTTACATTACAGAAAAAGTTAATTTTTTTTTGTTTTTGGTAACCCACAGGCTTTGCATAATTAAGGCATATTATCTGTTATAGACAATAACATGCAGAAGACTTTAGTGGATTGTACCATATGTGGGCACATTTGACTTCTCTAGCCCAAATGACCAGTTCTGTGTTCCTTCTGGTCTCTGTCCTTGATGAGACTCTGTACTATCAAGAACTGCAGTTCAAACCAAGCCGCCAGTGTTTTGAAGTTCATGATGTGCTCAAAACTAACCATGTACTTTTTCCAGGTATAAATATATATTCAAACATCTTGAATATGAGCTGACTCATATTAAAATGCGTTCTGATTTTATGCTGTTTGTTTTTATTGTCCTCGTTTCTCTGGTTTATAAATTACTTGACCTGACCAGACCCTAGCAAATGTTATTACAAGCCATTAGAACCATTGTCATGCCATTCTGCTCAGAGTCTTTATAGTTTCCATTCATCATTGCACCCAGATAATATGAGTAGCCCACCTGCCACTGAGCTACTCTCTTTGTGCATATTACTGCCGAAACAAGATACGAGGATATTGTCTTATCTAAGCCCACTGGAAAATTACAGGCATAGCAGACCTGTGGCCCTTGTACTTTTAAAAAACAGCTTGTGAATTTTCAGTGCACTTTTCTTTCCCTTGATTTTAATCCAAACCCCTTGTCCTAAATTGGAATATAATTGCTAATCATATCACCATGTAACACAGACAAGAGTAACATGACTTGGGCTGTTTTCAGATGGACTCAAAGTGAGCCCATAAAACCAGAAAGTATATCTTTTCTTAGGGAGAAGCATGTATTTATTGAGCATACAGTTCAACCAGTTCATCTTTTGGCAAGGACACATTTCTAGGTCCATGTGCCTGCAGCCTCAAAGGAATTCTCCAAGCACAACAAAATGAGAGGACATTAATCCATGCAAATGAAACAAGTCTACTGCTGCCATTTTCCTTGGGTAGCTTCCTCTTGGTGCAAATGCAGATGTTGCTTTCTGACTGTCATGAGCTTCATGCAGATTTTCCAACTATGTTTTTGGGAACCTGTTCGAAGTTTTGTTCCCCAGTAGGCAGGAGAGGGAGATTTATATTCAGTGTAACTGCACTATGTTGCATGAATGAGAAGCTGGCCGTAAGATAATTGATCAGTGTTAATAGACAGAAAACAAACACAGCACTGCGAACAGTATGCCCTGACTCTATCTTCCAATCCATTCTGACTGTTTAAACCCATTAATATTGTTCAGTAATAAGGCATAAAATTAAATTAAATGTTCTGCTGGTCCTGAAAACTGTTTTCATTTTTTAAGTCCGGTTGTGTTATCTTTTGTGCACATGAGCATATAACAGTGCTGCTCCTGAGGATCCTGAAACAGGATCAGTTGTATTTTTGTGTGAAACTTGAATTAGTAGGATGAGAAGTATGCATTGCCCATTATAATGGTTAACTTTCAGCTCTTTAATGAAGGGTTTTACATTCTGAGATTCACAGAATAAAGCTGCCGCTTTGAGATTAGAATTTTATTAATGTTTTCTTGTTGTCTCATTAGATTTGAGCTGCAAAGGAGTCTGCATGTAATCTTGGGTTTTTTGCATTTCAGTTTGAGTGAGAGGCAGGAAACAGGCATTGGAAAAGCTGGAAAAAAAGTTACTTCAGATAACTCTCCAGAGATAAAGCAAAAATCCCTCTGTGTGCAGAATGATATTTCAATCATGTATCAGCAATAAAGTATTTCCTGTCAGAGTAGTGAGTGTGGCCTGCTGTGCCTAGAAGACACTCAAAGGTCCAGTAGAGGAACAAGTGAAAATTGTGGTAATCACAGTATTTTGAAGTAAGAGTATAGCCATTTTACATGCTTCTAATTTTTGTATATGTCTCTGTGTCTGATATATTGCTGCTAGACTAGATTTTCTACTAGTGTTACTCCTCGCCATTATGCTTTTATAATGGTTTCAAAATCCTAAGATATTTTGCTCTAAGTTTGCTGCTTACTCTTGTTCATGCTACCATATTATGCTAATTTATTATTATTCATTTAATTATGAAAGTGCTAACTGAAAAAAAACCCAAACTACTGGAAAGCAAACTATGTAGTACAATGTGTAGTAGGTTCAGTTTTCTCAGTGCTTCACAGATACTAATACATTAGTAGGCTGTTTACCTGGTTTGTAGTGTAAAAGACAGAAATCCCTGTGAATCTCCATCTCTGTCACATCAGCTTCAAAGTCAGGGGGTTAACCATGGAACATAATTTTGTTTCATAGTTTTCACACAGTTCATTAAAATCCATTAAGCGGGCCCAATTTGCCTAAAATAAATATCAGCAGATGTTCAGTGTGGGAGCTGTACTGAATCTTTTCATCTGCTTCCTCCCAGGAAAAAATTATCTGTTCCCATAAGAAAACATTATTCTTGCTAGTGACAAATAAAGTGTCCTGTTTTCATAAAACAGGAAGTTATTCTGTCCTGTGTGCTTTTCTGTGTGTTACTCTTTATTCTTTTCCTTGTATGTCGTTTTACAAGTTCTGCATACAAAATTTTATGTTTCATGGAGCTGACACCTTCTATATAATAAAGAGCAAAAACATGGCTTTAAATCAATGACCTTTACGTCAGGTAAAAGAATGTCATCATGACAAACAGTTAATAGGCTGCTTGCAACTTCACCAGCTTCCTTTGACCTTGCTGGCCCCAAAAACTCAAAAACACCAAAAAGGAAAACTTTTGTATGTTAGACTGGGTATTCTGTAACAAGTGGTGAAAAACAGTTGAGTTGTGTCTTTACAAAAGATGTGGAGTCACAGGTTATTTTCCAGGCAATTCTTTTTCGTATTTGTTTGGTAACAGTGTTTTTGGCTGGGTTTTTTTGCCTTCAACAAATGTTTGTAACTCACAGCTTTTAGGTATTTCCAGAAAACAGTGAGGATATACAAATTTAATCACTCTTATTTTATTTTTGTGGCTTTTCTGAGTGAAAAGCTTTGCTAGTACTTAAATCACAGTTTCCAAGGGAGAGTCAAAAGTCTTTTTTTTTTTTTTTTTGCTGCTGGGCTCTCTGAAAAATGAGTTAAACGAAATCTCCAGGTGCAAATATCTTGACTTTAAGGTCTGATTTGACAGTCCAGCTCTAAATGCCATTGTTTCCCAAGCAGGTGATTTCTCCCTGGCACTAAGGATTATTGGTTTTAAGCAGTACAGCCACTGTGTCTCTGTAATTCCCTTTTACAGAGTATTTTCAGCTGTATGGCTGGAATCCTGGTCTTACAAACAAATATTAGCTGTCACTGCACACGTGTAATACTGTCAGTTGTGTGTCCCTGAGAAATGTAAAATGAAGAAAATAATAATCTCAGAAATAGTACAGTGAGCTGCTAGTCATGTGTCTGTATACGTTGCATAAATATCCCAAGCACTGTATCTGGCTACAGATGCTGTAGTTTGGTGGAGCATTTTTGCATCTTAAAGTTATGGGAAAAGTTCTGGGGGGTGTTTATAAATAGTTTTTTTCTGAAGATCACAATTTAATGAGTGGTGAGACTTCAGATGTGCTAAACTGAGTAGCAATGTGTTATTGTCACTATTGCTAGATAAACATGGAGTATGTAAAATGCCCATTCTGTCTTTGGAGAGGAATACACTCATGTGTTCTGATGTTAATTCTTTCATTTTGTGCAGATATGTTAGACTCCCTTTCTTCTTTCTTAAAGCTGGTTGACATTAATGTTCCATATTTCGAGCTGCTGGTCCTGGGTTTGACAACCATTGGAAACAAACTATATCCAGAACTGTGAAACTCTTCAATTTCTCTTCTTTCTTTTCACTGTTATAAATTTAAGTCAGTGAACAATCAGCAAAAGGCAGCCCCTTGCTTATGGGATCAGATCACAACAAACTGCCTGTATAATTCTAAGTGTCCAAGATGAAATCTTGATTCCATTGAAATCAATGGCACAACTCCCATCAGCATCAAGTGAACCATCACATTACAAAGTTGGCTTAATAGCAAATGTTAGAAAAACAGGCTCTAAAGCTCAATCTCACAAATGTAAACTATTTCTGTTGGTCACTTAGGCTGTACTTTTTGAGACTACTAGATAAATTTCTAGATAAATTGCCAATACATGTTTAAATTAATAGATAATAAATAGATAATAAATAGATAATAAATTAATAGATAATAGATAAATAAACTAGCAGCTTAAAAAAGTGTCAGGGTATCACCAGAGTTAAAAATGGAAAATATCTCTTAGGCAATCCAACCCTTAATCCATGTGGAATATTTTCCTCTTGTATATTTTCTAGTGTTAATGAACATTTCACAGGAAAGACATGGACCTGTTGGACAGGGTCCAGAAGAGGCCACCAAGATGATCAGAGGGCTGGAACAGCTCTCCTATGGGGACAGGTTGAGAGAGTTGGGGTTGTTCAGCCTGGAGAAGAGAAGGCTCTGGGGAGGCCTTGTTGTGGCCTTTCAGTACTTAAACGGGGCTGATAAGAAAGATGGGGACAGACTTTATAGCAGGGCCTGTTGGGATAAGACAAGGGGTGATGGTTTTAAACTAAAAAGGGGAGATTCAGATTAAATATGAGGAACACTTTTTAAACAATGAGGGTGGTGAAAACAAGTTGCCCAGAGAGGTGGTAGATGCCCCATCCCTGGAGACATCCAAGGCCAGGCTGGATGGGGCTCTGAGTGACCTGATCTAGTTGAAGATGTCCCTGCTCATTGCAGGGGGATTGGACTAGGCCTTTAAAGGTCCAACCCAAACCATTGTATGATTCTGTGATTACCAACCAAACAATGCAAACAATACAATACATGGTGCTGAAGATGTTTTGGCATATACCTGAGGAGACAAAGATTTCTAGTTAGGAATATTGGACCACTGTGCTGCTATCATCAGTGTCTTCTCAAGCTGCTGATAAACCTGGAAGAACAAAATGCTTCTCTCTTACTTCTCTCATTTTTAATGGTTTACTGCCCCTTAAACAAAAGTATCAAGGATCTCAGATTATGCGTTAGGCATTTGCCAACAGCAGGACTAAGAGGGGAAATGAAGTCCAGTGACACAGCAGAGGTGTCACTTAGCCTAAAAGTGCCATTTACAGGAAGGGAACTGTGCTGTTAGTGCAGAATTGTTAGAGTATCAATACACTACAACTATTTACACTGCACTTCAGTCCTTCAGTCTTAATGGCCTTCCTGTAAGGCAAGTCTGTTTACTGAGGATCCAGGTATACGGTCTGTGGTCTGTAAAAGAATGTATTAATGTATACAGTATGGAGGCGAGGAGGAGGAAAGAAGAGGTGAAGATGGGAGCAGAGAGAAAATTCACAGTTAATAAGAAATCATTTTTATTCTACACACAGTTAATGTACATTAATCAGTGTACATGAAATTAATTATCACTTAAAGTTAAATTTCCCAATTCATACTACAGACTCTTGTTGAAATGTTTGTAATCAGACATTGGTGCATGGTCTATGAGGGGTCACAACTGATTCTGTCTTTTGTATTCACTACTGACAACCTTTTTTTGATCCTGGGAGACTGCAGCTATTTCTTAGGCTCCTGATCCTTATTGATCTTATAACTATTTCTCTGACCATTGATTTTATGCTCTGCCACATGGAACAAGATCGAATCAGCTAAAGAAAATAAGAACAGCAGTAAGAGAGTCCTTGTTATGAGGATGGAGAGGGAATACACAAGATCATTTCTAGTCTTTAGAGGAGAAAAAAGAGTAATAATTTGTCTGAAGTTACAGGGAAAGAGGAATTGTATCCTAATGACTCTTCCTTTCACTTTTCATTTTAAGGCAGTGAACTGTGGTTTGTAAAGTTACTGCTGCCTTACATATGTGCTGTTCCTTCTTCTTCCATAGGGGCTGCGGATTATTTTTTCAGATGCTTCCAGGCTTATCTTCAGAATGAGTGCTTCTAGCCATGTGAGAGCTACTCTCCGGATCTATGCAGAGAGTTATGAAAAGGATCCCAGCCAACACAATAAGGAACCACAGGTAATGCAATAGCATTGCAATAGTCAAAGTTGATAAGTAATGCACTTCCTCTGTAATAGCAATGGCTGTAGGTTTTCATCTTTAATCAGAAGGACCACTCAGCACTTTGACCCCTGTTCTTTGTGGATGATGTTCCTAATCATGTGACTGTACACATCTTGAGGCAGGACGAGGAGTTTTAATGTATGCTTGTATAATGTCTAACACAACAGAGATGTCAAGGGCTGAGATACTGGGTGATACCTACTAAGAGAAGCCATCCTAGTTTATTTTTCACTTTTTGTTTTTTGTGTCATAGTCTGAGTTACTGAACAATATTTAAAGAAAGAGATAAATATTTTTCAAGGAGGTTATCTGAAGATCACTCAGTTATGGCAACCAGGGATTCCTCACAATGAGAGCGGAGTTAGGAAATACAGATGACAGAGTATAAACTATATAGGGATTCCTTGTAAGGGAAAGACCTGTGGCTGTCTGCGAATTATTTTGTATCATAACCAGACTCTTTCCTAGGAAGAGTGAAGTTTGAGTACAAGTTGCAGTATAGTCCAACAGATGCCTAAACCAATTCATAATATAAATCACATTTTGAACTCTCAGATTTTTCCCAGTAAAACACTTTCATGCTGTGATATACAACAAGAGACGACTAAGAATGCTTCCTGGAAGAGAGGATAAGCATTTGGCTTTTAGTAAATCAAAAACCTGTAGTTTGAAGTACCATCTAGTTGTGTATTCAAAACTGAAACACAAATGCAAATTTCCCAAAACATAAATGCTGTCAAATGCATTTGAAGCCTAGGTAAATGTTTGACATTGTTTTTTTTTTCACCAGATTTCCACCATATACTTAGCTAGTTTCTTTTTATGCTATTAAACAGTTACCTAAGTGCTTCAGTTTTTCTAGAAATGTTGCAGACTCCATCTCTGCAGATATGATCTATTGATTTTACTTGCTTTTTATTAAGTAACAGTTTTCATCCCCAGTAAGTCGTCAGAATATGTATAATGTTAAACCTCCAACAGAGTACAGAACTATTCTTTAGTGATTTTAGTATTTTTCTGTGCATCCAGGGTTAGTCAGCTAACAGGGTCATAAATACTTTTTGACTAAAGAACAACAGTGCTACAACCCCATTTGCACTTGCTACTGAATCGGTTTTATGTGGTAAGGTTTTGGTAGCAGGGGGACTGCAGAGTGGCTTCTGTAAGAAGGCACCAGAAGCTGCCCCATATTGAACAGAACCAGTTCCAACTGGCTCCTAGATGGACCCACCACTGGCCAAAGCTGAACCAGTCAGCAATGTTGGTAGCCCCTCTGTGTTAAAATACTTAATAAGGGTAAAAAGTACATCAGCAGGGAGAGAGGAGTGAGAATGTGTGGGAGAAACAACTATGCAGACACTGAGGTCAGTGAAGAATGGGGGGAGAGTGATAGAGTGGCTTGGTGGACACCTGGCAGCCACCAGCATCAACCCTCCACAGTCAACCCACCACAGCTCTGTCCCGTTTTGTTACGGCACAAATCAGTTGCAATTAAGCTGACTATTTTAAATATGGTTCTTTGTGCTATGTTGGCTAGACATAGATTAAATGAAACTAAGTCATGGTAAAAGGCAGCCTGAGAGTCAGTTTTAGAGGTTTGCAGTGGACTTACAGTAACCTTCTGATAATGTAGCACAAAAATATGATCTGAACATATTTCCTGTCTAAGGAATCCCAGCAAAAAAATACTAGAAAGCAGCATACCATATACTTGCAGCATTCATCTAGCCTAATTTTGACTATTTAATTACAAATGAGCATGTGCCTTTTATAATGAAATCCTTTTTGCATCAAAGGGTTGTTCTGCTTTTTACAAGGTATGCAATATGAGAGAAAGGATATGCTGGCAAAGTTCAGGCTTGTGGGTCTCCTGAAGTAACGTACAATCAATGTCCAGTATTTAACACTTGTTTTTTAAAATGGGTGGAAAATAGCAGATATTCTTATTGAATTTTACACTTGTGAAGAGACTAGATTGACTAGATAGACTCAGAAAACGAAGAATATGCTACTCTACTGTTCCATTTCATCCTTGTTCTGCATGGCTTTGCTTAAGAAAGGTGCATAAAGTCACCTGCAAGCTGTAGTGACCTCCCTCCCCAGAAACACAGCCTATGTCCAAGGAGCAGGAAGAACGCAGCTGCTGCACAGGTTGGTAGGAGCCAGGAACCCAGAGCAGCTACAGGACAGGCATGCCCTCCTTGTCCTGGGCACTGTCTCAAAGCAGGCCAAGTGGAGCAGGAAGATCAAGGCTCTGGTAACAAGGCAAAATGAGGCAAGCGATGGATCAGGTTCAGGGTCCATCTGGAGCAGCAGGATATGGGACAGAAGACAGGGCTGGTGACAAGGCAACAGTGTGGGTTTATCCAGGACACAGGGTAAAAGTGAGAACCAAAGACAAGCTACAATGTACATCCAAGGAGTCCTTCAGGGAGGGAGGCAACCTGTAGCACAAGTCTGGGGTCCACCCAGGCAGCTGCACCAAGGAATCTGGAGAGAAGCACCCCTAGGGCATAGAACCTGCAGACTGTTACACTTTTGGCTGCTCATCCATGGTATTCGGTAGTGAACAGATAATCGCAGGGGTAGAAATGTTGTTGCCTTGAAACTTGTTGCAGGGACTTCCCTGCATTTTTTAGTGCAGGCAGACATTTTAACATCCAGGCTGCCTCAGGAGTTACATAGTGCTGTAAAGACCCTCCTCATCTCTTGCCATGTGCACAAAATCTGGGACAAATAGCAGTTTCATCTCAATTAATGCAATAAATTCTTTCTCTGGTTTCTTATTTCACAGTATTGCACAGTTCCCACCTCTTATCTTTCCTTTCTCTGACTGAACGCGTTGCCAACAACATGAGGGCAATAGGAGCTGCAAGGTCATAGATTGTATACCGCAGGCACATGGTGCATTTCAAGGAAGTAAATAAATTTGATTTCAGGAGATCCTCATCTTAGTACAAAAATAACTAAAAATTTCTCAGGAGAACATCTGATAGTCAGTGAAATATGTGGAAGAGAGTGAATAGCAAACCCCTTTATCAGAAAACAGCATTGCTGAGAAGGGGTGGCATAGTTCTGCTGATATTGTAATTCCTTTTTTGTTTTAGTTTCCTTTGACATTCATACTGATGTGAACATCTAGAAGAGCTATGATGGATTTGGAGTTTTAAGTGCTTTGTTTCCTCTTTACTTTCAGTAGTAGGGGCATAATCAACATACTCCTAAGTGACCAGTTATTCAAAGAGTGCTGACATAAAGAAGTATGTAAAGTATACACCTTATATATAGCATTTAAGGAAACTGTTATGTTTGGGATAAATGCTTATTTTTCTTTAAGCGTAGCTGGTCTTTGTAACTGGGTAGATGACTACATGTAGCTTCTGTATTGTCGCACTTTGCCTGCAACTACTGATCAGGAAAAACTCTCTTCCATACTTTTTATATCATAAACCAAGACATAAAATTATTTTATGATTGGCTGCTTAAGTAAATATTTAGTTGCTTCTGCCTTATTGGACCACCTCCTTCCAGTACCTTGTTTTCATTTTTTACATAGACAAATGGAAGATGAATGCTTTGCATTGCTCCATGTTTTTGCCTGGTGACAATTCCAGTCAATACTTGAAATGAAAGGCAAAAGTATATTGAGACATCTTTTTGGCTCTTTTTCACAACAATTGATTCTTGTTCTGTGGAATCATTATGGTGACTAGGTTGAGTTTACCTCCTATCAGGATCCTTTGTTTTCCCTTTTCAGACAAAGCCTTTTCCGAAATTAATCAGCCAACTTTTCAGCAGTTTTCAAGTTTTTCTAGTTTGCTTGTGTTCTCTTTGACAGTGTTAACTGCTGATGGTGAATCTTCCACATATAAGCAGAAAACTAAACCACACCTTCTAATATGCATGATGAGACATGCATATTGTCCTGAAACACCAATATTACACTATAACGCCTTTTGAGTTGTGTTAACTGAGACATATTTTAAAGGCAATATATACAAGTACCTTTATTTTAAGAAGAACTGTTCACTTGAGGTGGACAGAATTAATTGTTCACATTAGAGGTGATGTACTTCTCTGGATGATGGTAACTTTATTTCCCACAAGACATTCAGCCAGATGATCTTTCAAGATCCCTTCCAACCTAGGCTGTACTATGATGAACCCTTATCCAGCATGAAATTTGGACAAAGATCTGTGTCAATGCTCAATATCATCCAGGTTCAACCACTGTAGGTAGCCGTAAGCCCTACTTTGGTTTGATACCCAGCAGAAAGCCTGAAAAGCTTGAAGCTGCTCAATGCTGCCTCTTATTTTGACCTCAGGGAGCCATTCAAGTGAGTGTTGCTCAAGTGAAGCTCTCCTCATGCTTTGTTGTGTCTCAATAGTGTGTAACTCTGCATGAGTCATACAGGAAGAGCTAACTTTCAGGCCTTATTGTCTGTATGTTTTCCTTCAGAAACATTAGAGCTTCCATAAGAGCAGAGTAAATGAAGACAACTGCGTGATTGACAACATAGTAGTCCAAGGGAAAGCAGTTAAGTACACCAGTAATTAGAAGACTGAGGTTATAGATAAATGTGAATTGGCTTCTGGCCATTGAACAATCCATTGAAGGAAACTGGCAGAAACAGCCTCGTTATCCCCTAGGAGATAAGGAGTGACTAATTTTTTTTTCTGTGAGTAGTTCAGGTCTTCCTATAAGCCAGTATCAACATGAGTGAAAATCAGGAGCAATAGAGAAAAGTGACCATCATGCTCTGTGCAAAGTATATTAAAAACAATCCAATGTAAGCACTTGAAAATTATGTAATATATAGGGGTGATGCCTTCTAGTTATAAGGAGGCTAAAACAAAGTCTTGAAAACCATGCCCAAGGCTTTTCTAAAACTGTATTGTTCCCCTTAGAATGGAAGACCACTGTTGATTCTCATTGCCACTGCTGATGCCCCTCATCACTCTGCATTCCTGGCAAAGTTGCTTTCCAGCTAACTTGGAAGATTTCTTTAAAAATATGATTTTTTTGGTTTATACTATGCAAATAGGCATTCAGGTAGCAATTTCAGAAAGTTCAGTTCTTTATAGCAAACAACAGACTTCTGCCTGAAGCTGTGGGCCTTTATGCATTAACATGTATCTTTTCCTAAGGTTAATAGAGTTATTAGCTGTGCTAAATTTAACACAGTTGGAAAAACTAGAGATATGTCCAATGAGCATGAAGTACTAAAATAAGAGTTTATTGACCTTTAGGCTCATTTGCAGCCTCATTTTATAGATCAACTCATATTTCATTATTTCCAGATCCTGATACATAGTTAATATCTTCTCATCCTTTTTCTAGCCACCTGAATATACTATTGAACTTGGATAGTATTCAAACAGGGAGTTTCATATGCGAAGACCAAGAAAGAAATGACTTGTTATGCTGAGTTGTTTTGATTGGTTTTATTTGTAAATCCAATGTGTTCTTCAACAGCAAGTTTGTGTGGCTGTTGCAGGATAACTGTCCTGGAAATAGTGTAGTAAATAATCTGGATAGCTCTGAATATGGACTAGCTAGCTCTATTTTATTTAGGATGCAGTGAATCACAAATTCTGCAATTACTTTTGCCAAAGTCTAGTGAACTACGTGCTAGTTAGCTACAGAATCATTAGATTAGCAGCAGCCAAGTGAAGGTTTCAGGGCAGTAGTTGTTTCTTTGTGGTTTTGTCCAAAAAGGCATGCCAATCTAAAAAAAAAAAAAAAAAGGTGATAAAAAAGAAAAATTGGGATAGATCGTCAAAGACTGGATTTCTGAATCAATTCTTGAATGGCAAGTAGCAGAGGAGAAAAAAAGCCAATTTTCAGGTGGACCTTGGTTGTCATATGAAAGGATAATGATTATGTATGGTTGTATATCTAGTGATTATATAAAGTGATTGTTAATGGTGTGAGTTTGTCCAAGAGGAGGGAACTGAAATCAGTAACCCAGAAGTCCTTGTGTCCAGTATCACTTAATAGAGATAAAAATTAAAGTTTTCTGTGTGATTATAGACACTCCCACAACACTAAGCACAAGTCCAGTTTGCTAGAGAATAATTACCTCTTCATTTGTTTTTGAAGCATTGGGTGTTTTAGCATGGCTCTTGTTGGCTGTTAACACATACAGTATAGTGCAGAGAAATCATGTGAAGTTTTGCCTTTACTATTAAAATCAATTAGATTTTCTTTGAGGGGGTGTGAGATATGGAGATTTCCGTCTGATCACACTCTTTACGTAACTTAATGTGTGTGTACCATTCAGGTAATTTAGCTTCTAGTTCTGCACGAAAGATGTACAGTGAACACATTTAAAATCAGCTATTACATAGGAAAAGTACTTCATGTAACAGTAATTATAAAATCTTTCAGTCATAGTGGAAATTAGTTCATTATACCTAATCTTCACTCTAAGCTTTTTGGGCACACTAGAAAGGAACTAATCTGTTACAAACGTAGAATTTTTCACACAACACTCAGTTTACGTTTTCCTCTTGTCTTTGTCACCCATCTTGTCTGACCTACTCTATTGCTAGGGTCAGAACAGCTGGCCTTTATTGTAATTTTATTTGAGTTAGCAGGCAGACCATGCACATGAGTAGAGAGGCCAGTTTCTTTTTTCCTGTGGAAGTGTGCCGCTTCATGGTAACAAAGTGAGCACCACCAGCGCTGTGGCTGTTGCAGAGCCAGCCCAGTTTGTTCCACAATGAAAACTAGGCCATCCACATTGCTTAGGTCTGCTGGAATGGGTGGCCATAGCATAAACCTTTCCAAAGCCTTCTCTTTTATGGAATGCAAGACCCAAAGAGACACGCTGAGCTGTGTGTTGAGCCGTTATGGCAGAAGCCCTGCAGGAGATCACTGCTGTGGTGCCAGCCTGTGTGGTCTTAGTGCTGACCTCACTTCGCACTTATTTCAGTCCATTCTTCATGTCTATTCCACCACTTCAGCGTTGCTTTGTAAGTGTATTGATTTGACTTGTAAAGTACACTGGAGCCAAAGCAGAAGCTCCTTCTGATAGGTAAGGCCATCAAAACATGTTTTGTGGGTACTTGCTCCTCTTTTCTGACATTCATTTCCTTTCCCTTAGTTCATGTTCTGGTGATTCTGTTGCCCAGGTTACAAAGGGCTAAGAGCAGCTTCAGATAGTCACAAAAATGACGTGGGAGCAGGAAGAAGTAAGTCCTTGTTACAGGACTTAGAGCTGTCTGTTACCCTGACATCTCAGAGCAGCCTTCTGTATAACGTTTAAATAGTAAAAATAGAACAATTGAGAATGAATTTAAGTGCCAGAAGAGAAAAGGATATCTAGCCCGTGCCTGAAACTTTTAAGGCTTATAATAGTTTTTACAATAATAATACCACCACCTAGCAGTTACAACTTTTGGTGACTTCAAAGCATTCTGCAAGCATGTTTTTCTCAAGGCAAACTTTAAGAACTGGAAAAGTGCTTTGATACTAAATCTGATAGACAGGCAGCTGAGGAAGTAGAATTTGGGGTTTGACAGCAATTTTTAGAGAGGGAAGATGCAGAGATGGAAAACATTTGACACATCTGTCTTTACAGAGCTCTAAAAATTAGGCTGTAGCTTGTCTTTGATGACTTCATGCTGTACTAACCCACTTGTTTATCTCTCTTTAATTTTGAGGCATTAATAATTGTTCCAGGGAAGTGAACTCTTCTGGAACATGTAGTACTATGCCAGCTCTGCTTAAAAATCTGTAGCAAGGTCTTGAACTTTTGTTCTGAAATAGTCACCATCCAAACTGTAATTTTGTTCATCAGTAATTCAGGTGCCTGAATGCCTGGGTGACAGTCACACAAGGTTTAGCCAGTTGATGCTGGATCTTTGATGACTGGCTAATTCAGATGGCCTTTATTTCAGTCCGTTCTTCATGCTGGATCTTTGATGACTGGCTAATTCAGATGGCTTTCCATTACCTCTCCCTGTGATCCCAGAACACAGGGAGCAAATGCTTTAGTATTTAATGTTTCCAGTTACTGACATATGTACAAATAATTGACCCTGTGTTCCTAGTGTTCCATCCTGTATGTTCGCCTGGGTATATGTAAGGCTGAGGGAGCCCCAAATAACACTGGTGGACATGATGCTGAATGAAAAATGCGGATCAGTATAGTAAGAGAAAACAGAGCAAATGTTTGTGAACTGTAAAAGGAAGCTGTAGTCATCCGTTGTTCACTAAAATGTGTGAATCCTGTTTGATGGTATTGCCATTCTCTGAGGTTTTTTTTTTCCCCCTCTTTATTTTTTCCAGATAAATTCTGCAGAATTCTTTTCACTGATGAGATTGATGGGGAAACTTATTTTTGAGACTTACACTGGGCAAAGTGAATTTGAGACCTGTGGAAAATATCCATGCTCTGACTGTGTAGAACTCAGTTACATTTGGTTTTCCTAACAAGGCTGAAATTCAGTGCAGGCTGGGGAAGAGACTGAAAGAAAAGATTCACAAGCTTTACAGTCGAACTCTGGACAGATGATTTTGCATCAGAACTGCACGAATTTTTGATGAAAGCTGGCAAGTTTTAGCTTAAATGTGACACATAGTACGTTTTCACAAGTTGTTTCTTGACATACAGATGGCATTTGTCCACCTATTCTGTGGAAAAATATTTCTAAAGCCAAACCTTAGACTCTTGCTGAGCTTTTAAGCTGCAGGCAGGTATATTTCGACCTTGCCTGAGCTTTTGATAAACCAGGTGCATCATAGTGCAAATCTTATCTGAGAACCTGACTAAAAGAACTGGAACTGTATGGATTTTTCTTGAAAGCTCACAGAGGGAAAAAATGCTACATGAGCCAAAGAGAAATGATACACCTCTGACAGCTCTGGTACAGAGTATTCCTGAGCAAAGGGCTTTTGATCTTTATTTGTACTATGTTAGATGTCTGCTTGTTTGATGTATTTCCTGGTATGAATAATCTTCCCTACCAGTTATTTCTTTAGAAGTATAGCATCTATATTATTACTAAAGCAAAATTCTGATTTAAGTTTTTTCTGTTCGTTTTCAATTCCTAAATTATATGTGTGGGATAACATGGCATATCTCCCACACATTTTGCAAGAGTTTTCTGTATTAACATTAACATACAGAATGATTGTAATTGCCATTTTGAGTTGACATGTCAATAGTAAAGTTTTACAATTTCTGAAGCAGAAGAAACCATTTGAAAAATATTTTTAAATCAAGATCTCTTTAAAATATATAACTCTTTCTAGAATTGTATAAACTGCAAATGATTGCTGGCCAGGAATCATCTTTTGCAACTGGAATGTAAACCATTCATTGCAGAAATAAAGGAGTTTCAAAAAAGGCATATACAGCTGTAGTTCCTTGTTGGTCTGCTCTGTTCTTGCCATTCCAAAGAGAATGCTTTTTTGGTGTTGTTTTTTTTGGTTTTGATGTTAGTTTTGTTTTGTTTTTCACCTGCAGGATGAAGGAAGTATACTTTAATTTAAAGTGTGAGAGGACAGAGCTAAAATAAGAGCATGATTATGACAAGCAGAATACTTAGTAGTAATTGGAACAACTTGGCAAAAGAGCGGCAGCTAAGTTGTTTATATAAATGGGTGTCACATAAACTTGTTTGATTTTGTGTTTTGTTCAAAGCATTGTATAGAGCTTTGTTTGGCCTTTTTTCCCCTTTTCTCTTCCAGGGTGCATTTGTGGTTTAAGAAAGCTGGGTCAAGTAAAGCTGGTTGGCAGGGTCGCTTGTTACATTTTCCTTTGCTTTTTCGATTAACTAGGAAAGAGGTTTCTTAGGGGAGTGCCAGAGTTCTCCTTGATCCTTCTTGTTGAAGGGAAGGAATGATATGGTCCAGACCTTATAAATTGGCACATTTTATTGTTTTCTCTTGCAATATTTGCCCACAGATGCAAGTTTGTGCTCCACATGTTAATCTCCTCTAAGCACATTTGACTCTAATGGACTTGTATTCTGCTTCAATGATTATTCAGTAGATAGATACCTACAAATATGGAGCTTTTTTGAGCAATAACGTCACACTGCTCACACTTGTGCATAACTAAATTTGACACCAGTGGCATTCAGTGTGTTACTCCCTGACTCTACTTGCACAATTAGTTTGTCTGCTCACTCTTTTAGGTGTCTGGACATTTGTATAAATAAAGCAAACACCTCATACTGACAGAACTGTTAAGTGGCTGAAAGAGATTCGAGGTATTAACTATATTAATCTCATAAAAAGATATCTAAATTTAAGCTCACCTGAATTACAGTTTTGTTTGATTTGGTTTTTAAACCTGACAGGTTTGAAGCCAGAATGTAGTTTATTTGAAACATGTGGCAGGCGAGAGTCTTGACGAATTTGAAAACCAAATAGATGATTCTCTGAAAAGAAGACTTTCACACAAAACTCAACTCTGCCAGTTTATCTTTACATGTCATTTAATTAACCGAGTGAAGGTTCAGTTTCCATTTGAAAAAATATATTTTACTTGATTTTCATGTGGTACCATCGTAGTTGTTGTCTGCACCCAGCTGTCTGTGCAGTGTTATACATATGGCCATTCAATAAGGACTGTAGCCTGAAACATGAGAGTTCATGCTGCCTCTGTTGGAATTTATCCTATTTAATATAACTATAGGTGGTACTACTCAAAACATACTTCTGTGATTTCTGTTAAGGTAATTGTTACAGTACCTTCCAGCTCTAAGCTTCACAGTTAAAGTGTGCATCTCATGTACATGGCTCCCACTCAGCAGAATAGAAATAATATTACTTTTGTGATTTCTAGGTTGTTTTCTACATTATCAGTGTAGCATACTTATTGATTTCTCTTTTCTGCATACCTTAGGTATACTCGGTGTAACACTGCACAAAACATATACTCAGCATGATACTTCATTGTATCAAGTATGACAATGTACACACTGTAGCTGTGTCAGTGTTTATTAAATGTTTTACTATTGTTATATAATACTACAGTTAAAAGGAGGATTTATATGTGAAATCTGTTGATATTTCTGCTTTATGTAATTCAATTTATTTCTTCTTCTTTAGGCTGTGCTGAGTCCTCTTATAGCAATCGCACTGAAAATATCTCAGATTCATGAGAGGACAGGGCGAAAGGGACCCACTGTCATCACCTGAAACCAGAGAAGATTGTAAAACCAGGGCCAAAAGAGGAACAGCAAGGAAGAGAGAGGACCTTGCTGAAACATGTTAGCCATTTGTGCCTTGTATGATTTTAAAAGTTGTCTTGGGGATAAATGTAGGGTGGGAAGAAACATTCAGTATAATGTTGAGCATATTCATTTGCATTGATCTCCAAATACAATAGTATATTGACTTCTTTGTTTTACCTGCAATATCTTAATTTCAGATCACAATATAGCCAAAGAAAGAGGCCTTAACCTTCACGTGTTGTCAGCAATGTGGCAGAAAAGGAAAACTCCTTGGTTTTGAATGCTCTTATAAAGGCTGGGGAAATTTCAGTTAGAGAGGGAGTTGCAAAGCAAAGACGTGCTTGGTGAATATTGTTTGAGATCTTTGTCACCTTCTTGATGGTTTACAGAGATGTATACAGAGCATGTCTGAGGCATCAGGGCTGCATAGCGACTTTTGCAAAGGGTGTATTTCCTCACCTGACACCTCTCCAGTCTCTCCCATTGCTCACATGTGCACGCTGGCAGCAGTGTTGCGTACACACTTGCACGTGCTCCCAAAGAAAGGGTTATCCCATATTTTATTTTACCCCTGCTTTTAAAGCATATCCATCTGACTTGTGCCTTTAGATTTTCCTGATTTTTTGACTCTTTGTGTTTTTTCCTCCGAAGGGAGGCTTTTGTGCTGTAGAAGCTGATTGTGTCCTTTCAACTATATGTCGGGTGTGGAATCTGGCTGTCTTTTGCAATATTTCTCATGTCAGCAGATTATATTGGTGCTTACTGCATTTGAAAGGTTATCACTGCAAATTCAGCAATTTTTTCACGAAGGAGTTATTATGGAAGTTTTTCAAGCCTTTGAAATACTCATGCTCCACTTAGCACAAAGTGGTTAATTGAAGTGTGTAGTGAAGAGGAAATAAAAACAGATGTTAATGAATTAAATAGAGATACTCCTCCTTATTCATGGGCTGAATGCAGTTTCTGTTAGGTTCTTTGTAACAGTGGATCATGGAATAAAAATCTGGTGCGTGCAAAGAGAGATGTCCCGGCATTGATCTGAAAAGGATATTGGGGATATGAAGATCAGCATTTTTCTGCTTGTGAAATGATTCTGCAGTTCTAGCTACAATCCTGTGCTCTGAAGAGGAACACAAACACTTCATGCATGTGACATGTTTGAAAGCTTTGCTTCTTTGGGAACAGTGTGGTCACTTGTATCATGTGTCAAGGTGGCTCTGTGCAACTTGCCTCTTTGCAGTGTGTTTCAACTAATTGTGGTTGTCAAATTTTAGTGCAATTTATATGATATTGCAGCAAAAGGAAAGAGTTTTGATTTCTTTCAACACTTCTGTCAAAATTGCTATGGCACTTAGTACACAATAAAGAGTAATGCTGTATTTCTGTATTAATACATGATTGTTGACAAGACACACTGCCTTTTCAAGCATCCTAATAAAACTGCCTTTAATACAATTACGTTATCTGCTTAATTGACTCTAAACAAATGAGGTAGAAATGTTTTCACACAGTATTCTACTTTGCCATTAGGTGTTTCTGTAAACCAAATGAGGTTTTAAGGATTTGGTTCTTTTTATAAAGATTTTTTTTTTAGATGACCATGGCATTCTCACACAGTTTCAACATCTACTTATGAATGTGAGAATATTAATCTTCATCCTAGGTGCAGGATAGTAAGCTTCTAAGTAGTGGATCACACATGCTCAAGCATAGACATACTCTGGATTGCGACAGTTCAAATTACGGGGCTGCATGAAAGAACATTCTAAACAGCAGGCCAGGAACTTCTAAAATCTCTTATTTGTTCTTTGACAATGAACTAGCCTAACCCCAGATCCACTCACCATCCTTTTTTTATGATACCTGGTGATATTGATAAAATCTAATAACTGGTATTTTTGACCAGTTAACTGCTTTTCTCTGCAAGAAGGTGAACAAAACTTCGTAAGCCTGAAGTACAGTGTGTATCTTTATATCTGATATGTTTGGGGAAGGACTGTAGCAACAATCTCATAAAGTGTGCTGCATTTCCTGAGGTCTTTCACTTACTAACATGAGAGATAAATACTTGGAAAAGATGTATATGTATATGAACTTAAACAAAGATGCAAGGCTTCTAAAAACAGACTATGCATCTAACACAGGGAAAACTGACACCATTTGCCTTGTCACAGTCTCTAGGTATTGTGACAGAGACCCAGACCTTTCTGTGACTGTTGTTGGTTTAGAAGCTTTATAAAATCTGCAAATTGCAAGATTCCCATGTTGTTCGGCTGTAATTGCACTAACATTTACTTGGACTTCCCAAACCCTCAAATTTTTCTGTGCCCCGCAATAGAAAGATACACTCCTAATACACTAGAGGAGAAGGAGAAAGAAGAACAGAGAGATAGCAGTGAAAGGGAGAATGATTTCAAGGTACATGAGCAGATGGTTGACCAAGACAGGGCTTGAGTGGGGCCCAGGAACAGAGAAAGAGGCAGCAGATGGTGGGGAGGATCAGGAGAAGACAAAGCGCCGGATTCAACTGGAAAGAGATGTGATAACACTAATAACCTAAAAGTGGGTTTGAGAGAGGGAAAGAGGGAAAAAGGAATTAAAGGTGGGAAGGGAGCATGGTCTAAGAATGACTTAATAATGTTCAATATTAAATAAAACTGTCTATAAATAAATTAAATAAAACTGTCTATAATCTCACCTGTTTAGTATTGTAGTAACTGCTCTCAGGATCAGAGATAAGTAGCAGTCTAAACTAGGAGGAAATAACAGTAAATTTGGAGCAGTATGAATTGGTGACTCTGACATAACATTTTACAGAAACACAGTAACTGAGACCAAATTACTAAAACTGATACAAGAGTAGTGCCAATGTGATTAGAAGCGACAGAATGTTTGGCATAGTCTCATTGGGGAGCACAGTGGTGGCTCAGAGCAGGGTCAGACAGGACTACGTCCAGTTGGGTTTTGATTATCTCCAAGGTTGGAACTCCAAAACCTCTCTGGGCAAACTGTTCAAATGTTTGACCACTCCTATAGTAAAAAACCCCCAACCACTTTCTTGAGTGTTCAGGTAGAATTTTGTACATTTCAGTTTGTGCCCATTGCCTCTTATCCTGTCACTGAGCACCACTGAGAAGAGGCCGCCTCCATCCTCTTATTTCTCTCCCATCAGGTAGTTGTAGACATCAGAAAGATCTCTCCCAAGCCTTCTCCAAGCTAAACACTCCCAGATCTCTCAGCCTCTTGTCATATGACAAGTGCTCCAGCCCCTTGAATTTTGTGGCCCTTTACTGGAGGAACTCCGGCATGTCCATGTCCCTTTCGTAATGAGGAGCCCAATCTGGACCCAGCACTCCAGGTACATCTCAGCAGTGCTGAGCACAGGGGAAGGATCACCTCCCTCCACCTGCTGGTAATGCTTTTCCTAATGCAGCCCAGGATGCCACTGGCTATCTTTGCTGTGCAGTTGAGTTGCTGGCAAATGGTCAACCTATTGTCTAGCATCTTATCCCCAGGTCCTTCTCTGTGGAGACGCTTGACAGCCCATTGGCCCTAGTATGTATTGGTGCCTGGTTTTAGTCCTCCCCAAGGGTAGGACTTTGCATTTCCCTTTTCTAAACTTCACGAGGTTCTGGTTGGCCCATTTCTCCAGCCCATTCAGGTCCATTTGAATGGCAGCAAACCTGCTGGTGTGTCAGCTGCTATTTCTAGTGTTATCTGCAAAACCAATGAATGTGCATTCTGTCCCATCATTCAGATTGTTAAAGAAGATGTTAAGCAGTATTGGCTCTAATACTGACCTCTTGGGCACACTACTGTTGACTGGCCTCCCCCTGGACTTTGTGGCAGTGATCACAACCCTGTGTGCCCAGCTGTTCAGCCACTTTTCAGTCCACCTCACTGTTGACTTACCCAAACCATATTTTGTCACCTTCTCTATAAGGATGTTATGGGAGATGGTGCCAAAAAGCCTTACTAAAGTCAAGGCAAACAACATTCATGGTTCCTTCTCATCCACCAAGCCAGTTGTCTCATTGTAGAACATCAACAAGTTTTTTGAGCGTCATTTCACCTTCATAAATCTATGCCAACTACTCACACTCACCTTCTTGTCCTTCATGGGTTTGCCAGGAGTTTCCAGGATTAGTTGGTCCATCACTTTACAAAGGACAGAGGTGAGGCTGACCAGCCTCTATCTCCCCAGATCCCCCTTCTTCTCTTGAAGACACGAGTGGCATTTGCTCTCTTCCAGTCATCAGGAACCAATCCCAGTCACCACAACCTTTCAAAGATAATGGAGGGTGGCCTTGCAATGGCATGGCCCAACTTCTTCAGCACCATGCATGAATCCCAAGTCATCCCATGGACTTGTGTGGGTGCAGTTTGTTTAAGTGGTCCTTAACCTGATCCTGCACCACCCAGGGTAAGACTTTCTTGCTACAGACTTCTCTAGTCTCAAGGACCTGGAATTCCTGAAGGCTGGTTTTACCAGTAAAGATGAAAGCAAAGAGAGCACTGAGCACCTCAGCCTTTTCCATGTCCTCTGTCACCTGATGTACATGTAGAAACTTTTCTTGTTGACCTTCACATTCCTCACCAGATTCAATTCCAGGTAGGCTTTGGCTTTCTTGATCTTATCCCTGCATGATTAGACAGTGTCTCTGTATTCCTCCTGGGTCACCTGTTCATGCTTCCACTTAGTATGAATTTCCTGCCCATATCTGAGTTTAGTCAGGAGCTCCCTGGTCATCCCTGCAGGCCTCCTACCGTCTTTGTTTGGTTTCTGCATGTCAGGATGAACCATTCCTGAGCTTGCAGGAGGTGATTCTTGAAAGTCAAACAGCTCTCCTGGACTCATCTGCTCTCCAGGGCCATAACCCATGGGGTTCTTCCACACACACCTCTAAAGAGATTAAAGTCTACTCTGCTAACTTTGGTCCCACTTTTTGCTCTTGTCCCTCCTGTCAAGATCCTGAACACCATCTCATTATCACTGCAGCAAAGACTTTCACATGCCCACTCATTTCTTCTGGTGGTGTAAGTATCAGGACACACACCTTCTTGTTGGCTCCTCAGTTGCCCATGTCATTACGTTGTTGACAATGCACTGTTGTCTTCTGAAGCCTTAGTTTGACCTGTTCATATCCTCCAGTCCAAAGAAAATTAATTTTAATCTAAAACTTCCAGCTGCTGTTCCTGGCAAAGCTAACTTCATGTTAGTAAGTTGGATCAAAAGGAAACCATTTAAAAGCTTTTATTGCTTTAAGAATGTTGAAATTTTGGAGCTAATTGCCTGTAGCTTTTTCCATTAAGCTCATAGCCAAATAGTTCATTACTTGAAAAGACAAACTAAATAAGTATAAAATAAAATATTAGATATTAACCTTAATTTTCTACTTATCTCTATAACCTTTATGTCCCAAAACTTTCTTCCAGATTGCAGGTTGAAGATGCAGTTATCTTCAGTTTCACATTTCTGGATCCACTGAGACCTCACGACATCTGCAGAAGGCTGGAGCTAAAAAGGGGCACAGCAGGACTTCCCGGGGACTGGGGGAAAGGAAGAGAGGATTAGCTCTTCCTCATTGGCTATAAACCTTGTGGAAAGAATCTCAGTGTCATTTCCTATAGCAAACTGGTCCAAAACCAACCTTCAGCAATACGCCTGCAGCACTTGCTCTCAGAGCTACCTGTGTTCTCAATCATTTCCCACTGGTGCTCTTGCTTTAATAAAAGGTTGAACTTGCACAGGAAAAGCATTTTGCCACAAGAGATCTCCTGGTTAGCCAACCTCATCCTCCTGCAATTTCTAGTTCCCTTTGAGAAGCTGTGGTATATCCAGGGCTGTCTGTTTAGCAACTTGGAACTGTATTGTGAGTATTGTATTTTGTACTTATCATGAATCACGGACACCGTGTATCATATGGGCAAGTACATGGCATTTGTTTTAAATACAAAACATAGTCATTAATTCAATAGTAAAATACCGACTATTTGTGCCCCAAAATAAAACAAGTAACTTCAGAAGTATATGATACAAAAATAATCAGTTACAACAAATAATTTACAAATTCCAAACGAAAGCTGAGTTAATAAGTTTCCCAAGTCAGCTAATGTTACAAAAGTACAAGTGAGGACTTTCAGTCAAAACTCCTTATGAGGCACAAGACATTTAAGATTGATAGCAGCATGATGCTTATCTATCTGGCAGCATAAGAAACTGCTGTTGCCAGTGATACTGACTTTTATGAGATACAGCCTGATTATTTCTATCTGTACAGAAATTCATTCTGGTTTGAAACACCAAGCACCCCGATATATATATATATATATTTATATCCCCTCCAGCTCCACTCAAACACACAAATGATCAGTGCTTCTCCTGGGCAGCTTCACCCTAAGTGATGTACTGTCAGGGATCACTGACACACGTCTTCTTACAATTTTCCCTGTTTCACAGTTGCAGGATTTTTACCCACTGCCTGTCTCAGATGTTCTGACAGGTGTTGCTCTTTCTGAGATTCCCTGGCAGTCTGTATCCTGTTGGTAACTATTTTCTTGTGTGGATGGATTAAAATTTGACTCTGTTCTTCTGAGGTTTGAGCGTTGGTCAGTTGTTTGCTGCTGCTGTAGCCACTGCACAGATAATTCGTAAGGTGGTGGCTGATCCTGCTCATCAGTGAAACTGATGAGCTCTGCACTGCTTTCACTATATGGAGGTGGAGGGGTGTTGATGATTTCTTCCTGTTTTATTGTGGAGTCAGCCGGCAGCACAGAGGACTGTTTTTCAGGATCTGTGCTGTCTTCATAGGAGGGGGGATAGAAGTCAGGCCTGAAAAAAAGCAAATTAAAAGGAAACACAAAATGTGAAATGTGATTTATCTCAGAGAGCTTGTTTAGATGCTTTTTCTGTTATATTTTCAGAGTTTAGAGGAGGCTTAAACTGTAAATGGAAACCTAAGTAGGTTTAGATCAGTGGAATATATGAATATAAAACAGCTGTCTCGGCTGGGCTCGTCACCTGTGTCTTTCTGCAAAATGTTTTATTAAAACAAAACGTTCTAAAAAGACAAGTCTTCCATATGAGAGTTCCCACCCATGGCACAGAAACATTCTCTCTTCTGAGTATTTCAAAAAGTACCTGAGAAATTTAGATTTGGAAGGAGAAAGAGATCACTGCCCAAAGTAGGTTAAATTAGTGAATTATTTATTATTACACTTCTCATTGTTTTCCACAGTTTTAAAATACATTTTGCATATTTCTTCTTATCTAACCAAAATTTGCTGAATGTTGTTTTCCTAGTGCTTTTGAAGCACCCATTGCCAGTGTTTCTAGTGTGGTTTCCACAACAGTCCGGGAAAAGTCATTTACATCCAGTGAAGCTGTTAAAGACTTTCATCAGGCATAGTGCCAATCAGTTTAAGAAACTCAAAGCATCGGACTTTGCTCAGAAATAACAGGGGTAGTTACACAAGAAAACTTTAGCAGGGACCATATAGGGAGGTGAAGCTGCCTGCATACCTCTTTGCTAATGAGTAGAACGAGCACATATGCCACAGCAGCACATATGGAATTGTCTGTTGACATGGAACCAATGATGCTCCTGCTCTGGGAAGTTGACACAGCTGCATCTGGCCCTTCCATGCATGGCTTTGGACCACTCTGTGCAACCTGCTATGTTTCCTGTAGAATACCTTTCCTTATTTATTGTTGGCACAAATTGCTGTTTACACATTGCTGCTTGCTCTAGCAAATCAAGTTTCAGACAACAGTTGTCTCCATAGAAATATAATAAAATGGCTACACGTTTTTTTATTTTGCAAAAACCTTGTGTTGCTTCTATCTTCTTACAGTACATTTACAAAACAGCATCCCTCCCTCCCAATTCGTCGTCAGCAGTACTGCAACACATACCTGTCTACGGTGCTGATACGTAGCTCCCTATGGCTGGGATTTTGAATGAAGATGGTGCTGAGAACCCTGCATTTCAAGACCTCATGGAAAGTGCTCCAGAAAATGCCAGCCACAAGGAGGAATAACCCCAAAGCTAACAGGCAATAAAGCATCAGCTCAGTTTTTCCACATCTGCAGGAGGAACTGGAGGAAACGCAGAGAACTCCCAGACAAATAACTGAGAAACCGAGTAAGAGCACAAAAAGACGAATGAAGGTGAAAACAGCTTTTGGCATCTTTCCTGGCAAACACAGCACTTGGTCACTGTCTGCTGTTTGTTTGCTGGCTGCCTCAGCTGGGCTTTTCCTCTTCATACACTGGTATTTTATACACTCCAGGATCAAGTGGCCTTTGGACAATTAAGAGAAACAGGCAGTTTTAAGATACTCATTAACTCTTTAGGATACTCATAATCTCTTTTGAGATTAATTAGTAATCTTAAACTGACTTTGAGGAAGGAAGCAGAAACTTCCTACACTATTTCTTTGCTGCTATAATCTCTGGAGTGCATATTGAAGTGCTGCATTTGTTGCATGTTACAGTTTGCAATGGTTTACACACTTTGCTAGTTTATGAATGACACTTTGTTTGTCTTGAAAAAATCCAACAAACAACAAAACACTGTTCATAACTCCCTGTTAAAAAATTTGAAAGGAAAATATACTTTCCTCTTACTTATGCATTTTCATCTGTCACTGGATTTTGGCCTACTTTTGCCTTTAAAACATTATTCAACTGTCTTGATATTTTCAACAGTCCTTTGAAAACTTGTCAATTTCTAGTTTGCAAGGTGATATAATGGGTGAATTTAGCATATAAAATGCAAGAATTAAGATTGCATAATGTCAAAAAAATGGTATAAGCATACAAGAAATCTCCTTTTTCTTCAGTTTCAATTGCACTCCAGTTCCTTTACTGTTATTCTCTCTTCCAACAATTCTTATTAACTTATTTTCAAATGGGTCAGAGCTCAAAGCTGTGCAGAAACAGCTACACTCTATTTTCCAAATATACTTAGATATCTGAAATTCAGAGATGTTTGTTGCAAATAGATTTTAGGCTTAAATATTGCTACCTCCAATGAAAAAAATAATATCTTTATAATTAGCCTGTAGATTTTGTCTTGGAGAACATACCCACTAGTTTTTGACAGGGCACAGCAAACTTCATAATCAGGACTTGATTTGTCTATTAATGCTACCTTATTTGAAACATTACTAGTTATGTTTCTGAATATTTTCAGCAATGGAGTAATTAACCAGACCCTGTCTAGGTTTGTTGTAAATTCTGCTGTCCAGGAGGAACCCCAGATCCCTTTCCACAGAGCTACTCTCTGGCCAGGTAGATCCCAGTCCATGCTGCACTACTGAATTATGTTTCTCCAGGTTCACAGTATCACAGTATCACAGTATGTTTGGAATTGGAAGGGTCCTCAAAAGATCATCTAGTCCAATCCCCCTGCTGGAGCAGGAACACCTAGGTGAGGTCTCACAGGAACATGTCCAGGTGGGTTTTGAATGTCTCCAGCGAAGGAGACTCCACAACCCCCCTGGGCAGCCTGTTCCAGTGTCTGTCACCCTCACTGAGAAGAAGTTTTTTCTCAAATTTAAGTGGAACCTCTTGTGTTCCAGCTTGATCCCATTACCCCTTGTCCTATCATTGTTTGCCACCGAGAAGAGCCTGGCTCCATCCTCGTGGCACTCACCCTTTATATATTTATAAACATTAATAAGGTCACCCCTCAGTCTCCTCTTCTCCAAACTAAAGAGACCCAGCTCCCTCAGCCTTTCCTCATAAGGGAGATGCTCCACTCCCTTAATCATCTTTGTTGCCCTACGCTGGACCCTCTCCAGCAGTTCCCTGTCCTTCTGGAACTGAGGGGCCCAGAACTGGACACAGTATTCCAGATGTGGTCTCACCAGGGCAGAGTAGAGGGGAAGGAGAACCTCTCTTGATCTACTAACCACCCCCCTTCCAATACACCCCAGGATGCCAATATGTAATTTCCCAACCTATACTGGAACCTGGGGTTGTTCCTGCCCAGATGCAGGACTCTACACTTTCCCTTGTTAAATTTCATCAGGTTATTCCCCACCCAACTCTCCAGCCTGTCCAGGTCTCTGGATGGCAGCACAGCCTTCTGGCATGTCAGCCACTCCTCCCAGCTTAGTGTCATCAGCAAACTTGCTGATAGTACACTCTATTCCCTCGTCTAAATCGTTAATGAATATATTGAATAATACTGCCCCAGTACAGACCCCTGAGGCACTCCACTAGATACTGGCCTCCAACTAGACTCCGCACCATTGACTACCACTCTCTGGCTTCTCTACTTAAGCCAGTTTGTAACCCCCCTCACTACTCTACTGTCTAGACCACACCTCTTCCACTTAGCAACTAGGATGCTGTGGGAGACTGTGTCAAAGGCTTTACTGAAGTCAAGGTAGACCACATCCACAGCTCTGCCATCCTCCATCCACCTTGTTCAAGACCTTACACTTGTCCTTGTTGAACTTCATAAGGTTCTTGTTAGCCAGGTCATTCTGCAGGGTGACTCTCCCATCTGAAGTGTCTACTTACCCTCTCAATTTGATGCCATCAGCAAACTTCATCAGACTACATTGATCCCATCATCCAGATCATTTATGAAGATGTTAAACAGTGTTGGGCCCAATATCCATCCCTGGGGCACCATGCATAATAACTGCTGCTCTCTGAGAGGGGATATCACTTTTCCTTCTGTCTTGTCAAGATAAGGCAGCACTGAAGAATATCGGTGTCTGACAGGTATCAGGCTAGATCCAGCAAAGGATTTACAAGTTTAGGCACTAGGTGTTTTCATCAATAACCTCAGGGCAGTAAGCCTAGGAAGCCAGCATCAAGCTGTTGTGTGCCATGCACAGCCCATGAAGGAGTCAAGAACCTTGGACCAAGAGCCAAGTCGGTCCCAAGGGGTGCCCGGGAGTTTTCCAGAAGAGGCAACAGGAGGCCGTACATCTCTCAGTGTGCAGCTTGTCTAGACATGAGGCTACCCCAAAGCTATACTTGGCTTTGAATATCACTTATAGGTTACTCCCCATCTGCTTAACCTGGGACTGATGGGTATAACAACTTGCAGCTCACATCTCCCTGTATTGCTTAGTAAGGTTCAGTCTGCAAAACACAGCAAAAATTCACCTGCAAAACCAGCTGGTGAGCACAACAAACAGGTCTCTTCCCTTAAAATAGCTGCTTCACTGGAGGGGACATAAAATGGAGCAAATTCTCACTGTCATGAGCTGCCATTTAGCACGCAGGGAGGTGCAGGTTTGTCAGGGACCAAGGAATCAATGTAAAGCTGCTAGTTTAGCCACCGGTTTCACAAATTTCAGGTCTCCGAAGGAGGTGGCCCATTTGTGACAGAGGAAGGCAGGGACCAGGAGGGATAAAGCCATGTGCTGGGGCTGGGAGTTTGTGCAGGGAAGAGGAGGGTGGAGACTGGGGGCACAAAGGGCAGAGGGGGCACAGGGGACCCCTCGGAGCCACGGCAGAGCTGGCGTCACTGTGTGCCACCTCACCAGCAACAGCTGCTCTTCCAGATGAGTAAACTCATGAGTGTAGGCATCTGACAGAAACACATTAAAATAAACGGTTTAAATAGGCATGTAATTTACATCTGTCCTTCTTAATATGAATTTCACCAGTTCATCTCCCTATTTGTGCACAACTGTCTCCCAGAGCGCCTTTCCTTCTTGCTTCATTGTTTCAAACACTCATGAATTCTCTTCCAGCAATTTGTTTTCCTCATAGACTAACAGATCCGGCTCAATTTACAATCACATTTTTCCTGTATAATTTGTAATTTCTCAGTATTTGTTAAACATACTTTACAAAACAATTTTTCTTACTTCTGTTTTTTTTTTTTTTTTTGATGTTTCAGATCTTCTAAACTATACCCACACATATAAATAGAAACAGTGAGTTTTTCATGACTACTATCAAAAGTTCAGGAAATTACTGTAATTCACATCTTGTGTACTACTTGCGCTGCTGCTGCCGCACAGTATTTACTGAAATAATTATGTTGATGAAAAGACCTTTTACTTCCTGTTTTCTACTTACTGATCATACTCATTGATCTACTTATTTTCATTTTATAGATGGAACATGATGGTCTCATCTGTGGTGATGCAGGCTAAGTTAATTGCTACAGAAAAAGCTGCACAGGAAATTATATTCTGGCTATGTGAAAAAGTTTAAGAATGCAGATACATTCCCTTTCCATACTAGGAAGAGAAATAAAAAGAGATATTCTGAAAAACATTTTTAAAAAAAGCTACAAAGATTAAATGATCTTTTTAAGTCTCAGAAGAGTCAAGAGCCAATGAATAGGCTACAGCTCACATAAGGGGAAGAATTGGTTTGGGTGATAAATTCAGCCTCAGAAAAATAAACTGACTTTCTATTACAGCCGGTTCCCTAGCATCTCTAAGAGTGCAAAAGAAGCATGCAAGACCTGTTGGTGGCAGCTGCTGCCTCCACAGCACAGGGAATGCAGAACCTGCATGCCTGGGGAGGCAGCAGGCTGGCCAAGCGACTGCAGGGAGCTGCTTGACATAGCACTAAAGCTGCAGATGGAGGGGGACCAAGGAATGAGGGGTTAATACCTTTTGGTGCTGTGAGAGAAGAAGCAATAAAGGAGCTCTTTCTTATGGGGAAGCTACATATGTGCCAGCTGTTTCACATTTGCAGATCTTCCTATTTTTGCAAGCTGTGGAAGTTTGGTGCTTTCTGCAAGAGGTCAGTTAAGTCTATGACAATAAGCTATGGGTACTTACCCGTGGAAATTGCACGCAACTTCAAACTACTGCATCTCATGTAGTAGGTAAATAATCAAAAAGAAGAGAAGATGAGAAGCTGAAATCGCCTCATAATACAGTTTCCAGGGTTCCATTATTTTCCTTATTTCCCATCACTTAAGATTCTATGTAATACTGTTCTTGGCCTTTTTCTACTCCCCTGCAATTTTGCAGTTAGATTGTGTTATTGGCTGTGAGAATCTTGGAGTGCATCAGGCTGGATGAGCAGATTTCCTGTTTCTCATACAAAACAGGAAAAGTTACATATAATGAGTATCAGGTGGGAAAAGGGAATAACTAACATGGTATAAAGGTTGCTGAGTAGAGCTGGCTGCAGACCAAGGTCAAAAGGTAGCAGTCCAGATGGACAAAAAGCACTTCTGAGGAAATCTGACTAACGATGGACTTAATGGATGTTCCACTGGATGATTTGGCGACTGCAATTGTTTTGCAATTTTCATTTCACTTGAAAAGGTCGTTGCTTATCCTGTGTCCTGTTGCAACCTGTAAGGCAGTTTTCTCACAAACCATTTGCTACAATTATGCTGCTCAAGAAGAAATCTGTGAAATCGTGCAAGTTTTTATTAAAGTTGTGAAACACAAATATATTTTTAAAATACTAATAAAATGGAAAACTATAAAATCAGAAAATTAAAACCCGGATATTTTAGTGCAGATATATGGGAAACAGCAGTACCAGCTGCATATCATATGACAATTCATAATACAAGATAATATCATATTACAGGTCACATGTGCTGCTGCTACTAAAAAGTGATATGAGAAATTTCAAGATAATCTGTTTTGCTCTAGTCTAAAATCTATTATTTTTAATGAAATTTAAAAATAGAATTCAAGCCAGTTATGTTTTTCTCTTGTGTAATAAATGACTCAAAGTATATTGTACATTGTTGTCAATAATTCAGTGCAGTTTTACCAGTGGGCCTTTCTATAGAAATTCTAGTGTTCATTAAAAATTTGCACTTGAGGTCATGGGAAATTATTTTAAGCTTTGCAGGTATAGTCTCTTCTCCACATGAGACCTGAATTAATTACAGTGGTCTTGACAGCATAGGAAAGTTTAAAAGTGATGAGAGTAGAAGCAATATGAACATCAAAATCATATTCCACAGATCAGTTCTCAACCTGTAGGTTTGATGATTCCTATGCAAACCTAGATGTGTGAACACAGTCAGAGCTACTCTTTGTCTTTGAAGACATTGTAGTGTTAGGAGGTCTACCTGCTATTTGGGAATGAATGATTATATTGCATGAAGGAAACTGAGTTTAATTTATTCTACAAATTCTTGCAGGGAGCAGGCATGAAATAATTTGGCTGCAAAGAGTGTACTACAGGATTTTTATTGAGAAATTTTCCTGAATGTTTGAGAATAGCTATTGCATTAAGAGGGCTAATTTGGCAGAAGTTAAGCTCCCTTTTGTTCCAGTTTGTCCTCAGTATTTTCACTAGGGCTTGGGGGTGGCTGAGCTGAACTCTTTAGTGATGCCCAATTATATAACGGCCTCAAGTCAGCACTATAAGTCCATCTGAGCTCAACTGCCAGTCTGGTGTTGTGGTGAATTTGCACAATTAGATTCACTAATAGTGTGGGGCAGTTGCCACCATTGAATTTACGTGCTTGCACAGATTCATGAAAAGTATAATGTATACTACAAGTCTGAGTGCATTCAATGAGAAATTTTCATGACTACATCCACGAATAATGAGGTTTACTAAAGCAACAGGTGCAAGGTCTTGTAGATGCTGTTGGTAAATTCACTGTCTGCAAAAACACGCTATAGTTGCAAAATATACTTTAGTTGTAAAAACAAAGGTTAGTTACAATAAATAAGTATTGATACCAAATGTATACAAATTCTAATATGACTATATAGCGCTATTAATGTGATTACAAATACAATCTTGAAGTCTAAGTTTCCTGGGGAAAACTTGGTATAACCAGGTGCACACATCTTACCCAAAACCATTCTTTTGGCTGGAGAAGGTGGCCTCTGCCTGTCAACTGATCCTAGAAGTCTTATTATGCTCTTCCCTTGACACCTCAGTGATAATGTCTTCCTCCACCTTTTGTCTATTGTTAAGTTATTTTATACTATTTTCTACTTTTAGGTGGAGTTTGAGTGAATCTAGTCATACGTGTCTTTGTTACTAATTGCTGTAAAAACACTTGCTTTGATTTTTAAGGTAAAAGCTTAACTGAGCTTGCTCAGAGGTCCATAGTAGGTGTGATGGAGGAGTATACCCTTTGAGTTAGAGTTGTGTTTTGGTATTATAATGGGATTTTAATGAGTAAAGTTAATCCATCGAACAAATTTCTGGCTCTGTAATGAGTGTTTTGGACGGAATCGAACATTTATCATTTTTAATTGACAGCAGCTATACCTTATCTTCTAAAATTGGCAGCAGCTATACCATCTGGTTCTTATACCTGCCGTGTTATACAGAGCCTGACTGTGGCATCTTCGTACCACTTCTCACCCATATCTTCTTAACTGGCAATACACTGATCTTCCCCATGCACGGCCATCCAAGAATGCAGGCCATGTTGGAGAGGGGGTTGAAACAACACAGAACAGATTTCTTCCCTGTTATGCAGCTGCCTTATATGCTGAAGTTGTGGATATAGCTTTATTCTCAATAAGTGTATCTTTGATGATTAATTTCAATAACTTGCCCCCTCAGTAATTATTCCATAATAATCTACCATGGAAGCGAGCAGAACAGACAAGTAATAAATACTAATGCTTAAAATAAGGAGAAGTTAGATATTATGTTTTAAAATCATTGAGATCATCCTGAGTTTTAACAAATAATATTTAAACAAATATTTAAATTTGCTTTTTCCTAACTCACACATTAATCTTTTTTCAGATACACTTTCAAATTTTTACTGTTTTATTTATTTACTAACAGAATGAAATACAGTAACTGTGATAACTTTTTAATAGTTTAGAGTGATGTGAACTGGCTAGTCAGAAATAAATCACAAAGAAAATGGAACAGTTCCCTAATGAAAGTGGAATTACCTTTGGCCTAGCAGGCTGTTGATCAGTCTATCGGAACCTTTTTTTTTTTTTTTAATTGCAATGAACATAAGGGATTCTCAACAGATATGATTGCTTCCCTTTTAATTTATTTCTATCAAAACCAGAAAGTTAGCTCCCTGTGTTTTCATTAGACAACGTTCTTCTTCTTCTGCCTGCAAAAAGTTATAAAGAAAGGCTCTACCAGTGGAAATACAGCCATGCTGTATTTGTCTCATACTCATATCTTTAAATATATCACATATTACATGACATCCAAGAGCCTGGGATAGCTATGAACAGCACGTACATTTCTATTGAACCAGATTCTTTCTGTAGAATTAAGGGCTAAAAATTGTCACGTGTACAGTGGAATAGAAAGCTTTTAAAATGAAAAAAGAAAATCAGCAAACAAAAGGCTTTGCTGTATGTTTACCTGGTCATAAGAATCAGAGCCACAGGTAAAACAGGGTGACTCTGACTGTACTGTATGAACGATATGTACGTAGGGCGGTCATTTCCATTTTGCTCTTTACCAGTCATTTGCTACACAGAGGTGCCTCAAGGACAGTTCTGTCTGGACGTCTTCTGAGTAGGAAGCAATTTTTCAGCACTGGTACTTGCTACTAGCAAACATGGATTCGCCCTGCTGAATAAGGATCCTATGTATGGGAGACAAGTTCCCTTTTGTTTTTGCATTGGAAGTGTAGATGGTGTGCCAAACAAAGTGTTCATCTTACAGAAATTTTTATAATTCACCATAACACACGTAGGATTTTGGCAGACTTTTAATCATAAATCGGTATACAACCACCAGTTAGTTAGAAAGCCATGCTATCATGTGTAATTAGCTGATTATAGTGTTTATTGACACCATAAAACATCCAGGAAAAACTTTACTTAGGGAAAAAAGAAAGCAGTATTTTTCATTCAAAGTTTGCATCTCAGTTTGTCAAAAACATTTTCTTTTTCCCTTTCACTCTCCCTACATAATTAATTAACACAGAAGACAATTGTCCTAAGATTCAGATACTTTGTTTTTTCAGTTGAGATTTAAGGGTAAAATATGGTTTTTGCTCAAGGAATCAAGGCAAGACAGGGCTTAGATAACCATTCAAACATATGACATGTGTCATTGTCCATATGAACAGTGCTTCCCTCCTCTAGGAAAGGTGAGGACTACCCTGGGCACTTGTTTAATCCATCTTTAGTTTTATACTGAGGAAGGCACTGACACCCATATGCCATTGGCAGTAGAAACAAAAGCAAGTCTTCAGGCTTGGTAGTAAGACTTCAACAGTTTTGTCAAAAGCAGATTAAAATTGAACTTTGAAGGAACTGCTGATAGTTCTAACACAGAACAAAAAGCTTACAGCTAGCTGTTTGTCTGTGCCAAAAGGTTTAATATTAAAAGAAGAATTCCTATTTACTTTCAAATATGGTTAAATATTATAACATAATTAGATTGAACTTCCTGAAACACCTCTTATTTGACATCATTCCATTAGGTTGGCTAAGCCTTACAATCAAGTATCAGATACTAACAGGTAGTTATAGTTTAACTGTTGCAAGTGTAACTTTTCAGAATTTTAAGTGGGAAAGATGCAAAATCCCTTACATGAAAAAATCACAAATGGTTCCAGGTATCAGCATCTTAAAATAATTTTTACCAATTATTTTCAAGAGTGATGGTGCTGTCATCACTGACTAATATCTGAATTTGTTTCTGTAACCACAGTGCATACTTTAACATGGGCTCTTGTTTGCAATGGCTTACCCTTCTCTGTTTTGAACCATATGCTTTATTTAGATCTTGAGGAAGCCTCAACAGTTCATCATTTATGCAGTTAGGTTTATAAAGAAGCTTTTTTTTCTTTCAGCACTGGCAGCCTAACTGATTGGCCAAAGCAAATGAGGGAGGTGGAAAATATGAGAAAATACAAAACCAAACAAAAAAAGAGATGAGAGACAGGGAACTGCTGGAGGGAGTTCAGCGCAGAGCCACAAAGATGATGAAGGGAGTGGAGTATCTTCCTTATGAGGAAATGCTGAGGGAGCTGGGGCTCTTGAGCTTGGAGGAGACTGAGTGGTGACCTTATTAATGTTTATAAATGTATAAAGGGCGAGTGTCACAAGGACAGAGCCAGGCTCTTCTCGGTGACAATGATAGGACAAGGGGCAATGGGTACAAACTGGAACACAGGAGACTCTACTTAAATATGAGAAGAAGCTTCTTTACTTTGAGGGTGACAGACACTGGAACAGGCTGCCCAGGGAGGTTGTGGAGTCTCCTTCTCTGGAGACATTCAAAGCCCGCCTGGACACCTTCCTGTGTAACCTCATCTGGGTGCTCTGACTCCAGCAGGGGGATTGGAATAGACGATCTTTCGAGGTCCGTTTCAATCCCTAATATTCTGTGATTCTGTGATAAGCACAGTGGCATAAGCAACAGTTAATGCATGTGCATGATTGGGGAAATGTGCAAAAAAGCTACAGCCTGTAGCATGTATACAGCTTACACCATGTAAAGTTTTCACACTTTTGTGCAAATGAACAGGCATGCTTGAGGGAGAATTTGTCAACCATATTCAGAAGAAAGAAAAGAAGCCAGAATAATGTGGAGAGTCCTAGCAGGCAGAGATAAAAGATGAAGGTCTGCATTTTGGTGGGTGGACCTAGCAACATCAGCAGAGTGTCAGCAGAGCCCTAGTGCTCTTCAATTTTCAGTTCAGAAACCAGAGCTGCTGATACTGGCAGGCAGTAGCTATACAACACTCGTCATCAGTGTGTGAAGCAAGGAGGCCTACATCTAGATGGCTGTTGTATGGGAAAAAGGATTACAGGAAACTGATGTACTCCTGATGATTCAATGACAAATGTCTGTTAGGACTGCAAGATCTGAAATGCACCACCAGTGCATGTAGATGTTGACAGTCCAATCGCAAAAACTGACTAACTTCATACCTCTGGAAAGGATCTCTGTTCTCCTTGCAGGCTGATACAGCAAGCAGTAGTGATATTGGTTGTCATGATTTGAGGGTACCCTCCCTTATATGACACAGGAACACCTCCAGCTCCACAGAATGCACATGCAAACTCAGACTTCTCTGTAGATCAGTAATCTTACACTGAGGGAAGACTAATGAGCACTTCCCATCTCAGAAGAGGCATCTGTTAGGATGGTCAGCAATGGTCTACAAGAAAAATATGGACCTCTTTTGAAGTCACTGGCTAATCCCTTCCATCAGGTGTGGAGAAACAAAGGGAACACTACTTCTGGTCAAGGAGATGATACAGATTGATCTATGTATACCTAAGACGCAGCCTGATCTGCAGCAGCAGGGAGGTTCAAATGCATCAACAGCTCCAGTTGCTATCAGTTTGGCCTTGATGGCTTCATAGAGGAGGTAGAAACTGTGCTTATGGTGCAGCACCCCACTGTTTATCCATTGCTGGGATTTATAGCCACAGCGGAAGAATGTAGTAAAGCACCCCTTTATTCTTTGAGGTATAAAGTCTAGGGAGATTTTAAATAGTACAGGTGATGGGGCTGGTACTAGAAAATCTGAGTAGAATAAGAGCTGTTGGTGATGTTGGAGACATGGTCAGTACTACTGAGACTGTAGGGTCTAACATGGATTTTTGTTTTGCACAGATCTTTAAGGTATTTGATGTTGATGGATGATATGATGGCACACAAAAAGAAGTCAAGAAAGCCACTGCTTTTGGTTGAAAACACGAGGAACGGAAGGCACAGGAAAAAGAGTAACAAGTTAACAGAAAGTGGAAAGAAAAGAGGAATAAAGGAAAAGCGACTTTTGCTTTGGAAAACAGCTCAACAAAAAGCAAAGTCTGGATGAGTCAAAGAGCATGTCCACCTTGAACTTATGACTTAAGAGAAACAGAAGACTAAATGCAAACAGTATCAAACATACTCTTAGTACAGATCAGAGGAGGCAGGGAATGTATGTTGCACCAAACTGACTCAAGTTCCTAGGAACCAACAGGACTACACAGAGGAAGATAAACACTTCACAGATAACATTTATGGCTTCACAATAGAGAAAGGAATAAACTTGCAGTACTGCTGATGACAATCATGGCTCGGTGACACAACCATATTAGAGATAGATAGGACTATAGAAGGCATCAGGAAGGATCTCTTCTGCCGGGATAGAGAAGCATTAATGTCCATACTCAAAGGCAATGGTGCCATGCACAACTTACGTTATCCTGGCTGAGGATCCTTTGAGACTGTAGCAGATGCACAGAAATGCTATTAAGGTGAATCAACAGCCCATTGTGCAGGAGGTAATTGAAAGTGCTGGGCATATTGTTCTTGGAAAGATGAAAGGTGAGAAACAATATGGTTATTGTCTACAAACACATCAACAAGTGAACACCAAGGTGGGGAAAAAAGAACTATTAAAATGATGACCAATGGAAGCACAAGAAAAAAGGTATTCAAAATAGCCAGGAAGAAACTTAGCGTGGAAACAAGTATACTTAGAAGAGGGATATTCTTGATTCACTTCACAGTTAGGAGGGAAAAAAAAGTAACAGCTATCAAAACAGGTTAATAGAAAGGGACTAAAAGTCAGGGAATGTGCATGTGCAGTGACTAGATTCCTTGTCTGGTATTCCCAAGACAATTAGTGTAAACAGGTTTTCATAATAAAAACCTTGTAAAGATTAAGAAGTTAACTTAATTGGTATTAACAGATGAACCTGAATCACAGTTCACTGTCTTGTGAACTCATATAACACACTCTAACTGAAACAATGGTGTTGTCTTTGAGATAAGTCATGTCTGCCTTCCTCCTTCCTTCCCAGCCTGTTGCATCCAAAGCAGAAAGGTATGAAAGGCTTTCCAGAGGTATTTTACTTGCAAAGTTTAAGGTGAGCCTGTCTCTAGTTCATTGTGTCAGCAATTTAATTAGAATGTCCTGAGTTAGGAGGGACCCACAAGGTTCATTCACTTCTGTTGTTGATTGTTTTTGCTCTGGGGAAAGGAAAAATGTGAGCCTGTAGCCATACACCTGCAGGACACTTTGCACTAGTTTGACAGCAAATGCTTCTTTTTGCCAGCCAGCTCACTGGCAGCTGCCTCCCCAGCTCCCTCTTCCCACATGACAATCCTAGCTAGCACTCATCACTGGCCACTGTTTCTGTCCTCCTGATCCATGCTCTGTCTCATAAGTGATATCCCGTGCTCCTGATATCTGTTGCCTTTACTATCACATTCCAATCACTGAATCCATTCATTTGTCTGAAGCACACCAAAAGCTATTAAAAGTACAGCTTTGGAGCTGTAGTACAGCTTTTGAACACTGTCTTTATATTTTTCTTACTGCATATAGCCAGGACTGTTTCTTCTGTCCAGATTTAGCCTCTGGATTTTTTGGGGATCTAAATCCTTCAAACTCTTCAATAGTCTTACCTTGAAGGAGAAGCAGAATTACAGTCTTGTGTATTCACTCCTCAGCTTCTATTAAACACCGTGCTGAAGTTAGCTTCCACAATAATGTTATAGCTCTTCAGTAAGCACAAACCACTACCCAAGAGATTATGTGCCAACCTCTTAGCTCACAGTCATTGCCTTGTGTCCTTCCCAGACCCTTTTTTCCTCCTTTCCTGTTTGATCCAGCACTCATGTTCAAATGGTCACCATGCAAACCAGAGAAGGGAACTATTTTTTTCCTCTTTTCTTTTCTCCTCTGATCCCATTCACCTTGCAGCTGCTCCGCTCCTGGACCCAAGTGAAGGAGCAGCTAGAAACAGGCACGTGGGGTGGCAAAAGGGGCAGAACTTCACTGTTCGTCAGCTGTGTGCTTTGTGATCATACTCAGGAAAAATAGTTTATCTAAACATTCTGAGTAGGGCTTTTTATTTCTCAGACTGAAATGTTGCTCACTGCCTCACATTCTCACTCACTTTCTTTATTCCCCTTGTTCTTTGTCATCATCTTCTCACAGCTTTTCCTGCCTCTTACCTAAACCTCTTTGCAAAGCCAACTCCTTTCTTTATTGCCGCTGCATTGTTATTTGAAACCAGCAAATTCAAGTTTAACAGCAGTAAAGTGTCCACTTTTAGCTCCCCATTATAAAACAAACACCAATGAGTCCAGGCAAGAATGACGCAAATACTGTATCTGGAGCATGTGATGTATGAGAAAAGGCTCGGGGAGGAGTGCAGGTTCAGCCCCATGAGAGGGGGATGAGACAGGGAAAACAAATCAACCTTCCATGACCTGGAGGGAGCCTATTGAGAAGAGAAAGCCAAACTCTTCTCAGAAGTGAAACAGTAGAAGAAAAACAAAGCAAATAGGTAAAAGCTGCAATAAGGAAGCATTAGAGTGGTGCAGGTCTGGGGCTGAGGCTGTGCAGTCTTCACCCTTTCAGATTTTCAAAATTTGGCACCTGATTGAGCTTTGCAGTTAGCCCTGCCTGGAGCAGAAGCCTGGATTAGGTGATTCCGCAGGTGTCTTCTGGTCTAAGTCCTTCCTTTCTTTGGCATTATGTAGAAGGCAGCCAGCTATCACCTAGTTCTTTGAACATAATTGCCATTATTTGTCATGAGATACAAGAAGATATTTAACTCATATCAGTCTCCTTTTCAGAAGCAAGCACTTCTCTAACAGCACTCTATCATTTAGCACCAGGATTTTTGTCACAAGGACTGATGTTTGTTGGTGCAGAAAGGTAGCTGGCAATATTTTTCCAAATTTATGATGGTCGCAGGATGTCACATTTTATTTCTTTGAAATCATGTAATGTAAGAAATTGCTGTCTACTGTCATTAACTGAACTATTTAAACAAATCATAGACACATTACATTATGTTGTGTCACCTTTCCATTAGTGTCAAGCAATATGCATAAGCAGGTTTGTTATTTTTAAGCTGATCAGATAGTTTATTATGAACCACCTCACTTTGGAAAACACTGCAGACTATTCCTTCTTTATAGCATGTAAG
The DNA here is from genome assembly GCF_963082525.1 of Nesoenas mayeri. Lineage (NCBI taxonomy): Eukaryota > Metazoa > Chordata > Aves > Columbiformes > Columbidae > Nesoenas > Nesoenas mayeri. The sequence continues at coordinate 65,156,436 of NC_137542.1, read as the reverse complement.
TTGCTTGATGAAAATAGACTACATTTTAGAGGGAGAGAGTATCCAGCACTTTTATTTTTCAACTTTTTTCACTATTTTCCGCCTTTCTAGTTGACTCCATGTTGTCTGCTTGAAACCTCACTTTCCCGAACTCTACAGGTCCTGTTTGTGCTTACTGGAAAATGGAATGCTGCTTCCCTTTATGCTAACCCTTGACTCTACATATTACCCAAAGTTGGTATGGTCTCTTGTTCTTGACTTACACTTCAGTACCTCCTTCCTTTGCAATTTGCTTTGCCTTGGGCTTTGTTTAATCTCATTTTCTGGCTTTCTTCTGGATCATTTCCTCTGGAAATACTGAGGCCAGCAAAGTCAATCAACAAATTATCAGTGTAATGAAAAGCATGACGGAGAACATGTTCGCACAAGGAAGTGCACCCACGATCTTTACAGGATTTGGCTGTTGGAAACTTGGCTCTTTTCTTTTAATTTTCAGGTACAAAACACCTCACGATGTGGAGAGTTATTTTCTGATAAGCAGCATTTAAACTCTGCTATTATTCTTCATACCCATGTTGTTCCGTAAATGGTAATATTTGCTGAAAAAAAATACCCAGTGTTTTTAAGAGGAAACTGAGAGCTCTTTGAAATTACTTGTTGGCCTTAAATGAACAATGTCTGCACGTAAGCTGGAAGACTACCACACAGATCTGAGATTTGGATGAAGGGGAGGAAAGGGCATAAGATTGTATGAATATTTCAACTTTTAAATAACATTTCACTTCCCTAAATAATTCCATTGGTCAATAATTTGGTTCATTGCTGAAGAACAGACCCATATCTATCTTTACTATCACAATGCATACCTGCAGAAGTTTGCCGTCATCCAGTAAACGCTTAGGTTCTATGAGCCAGTGTTCTCTAAAATCCTGTTTTGGTGTAAGGCCAAATTTGAGAGCAAGGATATGAACACATGGTTGCAAGCTCTCCATGCACAATGGAAAGAAATACAGAAATACACATCAAACTAACTCAAACATAAAATGCATTAAAACAAGTAAGTTGTGTAGCATTTCTTAAATAGCTAATCCCATCAGAAAAGTTTGCCATCATCACAGCCAGTTGTATAAAACTGTTCAATTTATTATGTGAGCTACAAATTCAGAGTGAAGAAGTAAATTGCTCAGTACAGTCTCAGCACTAAAACTCCACCTAATACTTTATATTTTGAGTCACAACCAAGTGGGAATTTTGAGAATTTTAAAAAATATTTTTCTATTTCTTCTGGTTCTGGAAGCATGAAGGATATGAAGAAATTAGAAAATTATATGGTGACCAAATTTTTGCACACTGGGCACAATACATATGCACTTGGTCTTGTAAAAAAATGCCAAAAAATGCAAGTTTTCTATTCTGAGCTATGTAAGTCTTTGGAGCAAAGGTGATAAAATATTGTTCAACTTTGAGTGAGGACCAGATAGCATTTGCATTCTAAGTAAAGGAAAAATACCCTTCCATGAGGAATAAAAGGTGCAAAAAAATATTTTAACACAGAGATCTTAATGAGGTAAAAGAAAAATATGAATACTAATTTTGCAGTTGATAATGCTTAGGCATTTGGGAGTTGCATTGCCAGCTATGAAAAAAAAAATCTGCACTTCAGCCAAGATTTAGGAAGATTTTTTTGGCAATGTATGCCTGCGGTTGCAGAGGCATTTTGAGGAGTTGCTGCTTCCTGTTTCTCTGGCTGCCCATTTCTGCTCCTGCCCCTCATTGCCTTCTCCAGCATGTCAGCACACCTATTCATGCAAAAAAAGAAACTAATTCATGAGCTAAGCCAGCTAAAAAATAACTAGTGAAGCAGCTCTGCTGCCAAGTGTGATCGTCTGGTTTCACAAACATCTTTCCAATGGCAACATGGGCATTAGCTGCCACCACCACTGACCCGTGCTGCCCGCAGCAGTGCCAGCACCAGCACTCCTGCAGGTCTTCCCCAGGGCAGGCTGAGGAATGGATCGTACTCAGAATAACCTTTTTGCTTGAGTAATTTTTCATCCAAATGTGTTCCCAGCTCTGGCTCATACAGGCACTGACAGAGCAGGTGTAAACAAGTGACTGGAGCACACAGAGGACAGTCAGTCATTGCTCAGACCTAATGTTGGGGAATGTTCTGAGTGAGAAAACATGAAGATCAGCAAGGCCAAGGGCAAAGTCCCGCACATCACTTGGGGCAATGCCAAGCACAAATACAGGCTGGATGGAGTATGGATTGAAAGCATCCCTGTGGAGAAGTACTTGGGGGTGTTAGTTCATGAGAAGCTCAACAGGACCAGGTGATGTGCTTTTGCAGCCCAGAAAGCCAACTGTATCCTGAGGTACATCAAAAGAAGTGTGACCAGTAGATCAAGGAAGGTGATTCTCTCCCTCTTCTCCTCTCTGGTGAGACCCTACCTTGAGTTTTCCATCCAGCTCTGGGGCCCCGAACATAAGAATGACGTGGGCCTGTTGCAGTGAATCCAGAGAAGTGTTACAAAGATGACCAGAGGGCTGGAGCACTTCTCCTGTGAAGACAGGGTGAAAGTGTTTGGGTTGTTTAGCCTGGAGAAGAGAAGGCTCTGGGAAGACCTTATAGCAGCCTTTCAGTACCTAAAGGCAGCCTACAAGAAAGATGGAGAGGGAATTTACAAGAGCATACAGTGATAGGACAAGGGCTAATGACTTTAAATAAAAGAAGATAGTTTTATATTACATATAAGGAAGAAATTCTTCACTAGGGGGTGGCAAGGCAGTGGAATAGATTGCCCAGAGAAGCTGTGGATTCCACAGGCCTGGAAGTGTTCAAGGACAGATTGGATGGGGCTTTTAACAACCTGATCTAGAGGAAGGTGTCCCTGCCCATGGCAGGGGGCTTGAAACTAGATGGTCTTTAGGATCCCTTCCAACCCAAACCAGTCTATGATTCTATGTTTCTAAAATAATTACATTGTGTGTTGTTATTTTCTTGTAATGCAACTTTAATGATTTCCTGCACTCTCACCCCAAGCTGTGCAATAACAAAGCAAGGCTTTGGACTGTGCAGCCTGTGATCTCACTGTGGGAGCTTTCTCCTTTGATGTAAATCAAAACATCTGAACTGCTAGTGACAACTTTAATGTTAAGGCTCTCTTGTGCTTTATTTGCATATTTACTTGATGAAAGTAAGTAATCTTGCAGTGGTAAAGGAAAACCACCAGCTTTTGTGCTACATGGTAGATTTTTTTTCTTTTTCTTTTTCTTTTTCTTTTTCTTTTTCTTTTTCTTTTTCTTTCTTTTTCTTTTTCTTTTTCTTTCTTTTTCTTTTTCTTTTTATTTTTCTTTTTCTTTTTCTTTTTCTTTTTCTCTTTCTTTTTCTTTTTCTTTTTCTTTTTCTCTCTCTTTTTCTCTTTCTTTTTCTTTTTCTCTTTCTTTTTCTTTTTCTTTTTCTTTTCTTTTTCTCTTTCTTTTTCTTTTTCTTTTTCTTTTTCTTTTTCTTTTTCTTTTTCTTTTTCTTTTTCTTTTCTTTTTCTTTTTCTTTTTCTTTTTCTTTTTCTTTTTCTTTTTCTTTTTCTTTTTCTTTTTCTTTTTCTTTTTATTTTTTTTCTTTTTCTTTTTCTTTTTCTTTTTCTTTTTCTTTTTCTTTTTCTTTTCTTTTTCTCTTTCTCTTTCTTTTTCTTTTTCTTTTTCTTTTTCTTTTTATTTTCTTTTTCTCTTTCTTTTTCTTTTTCTTTTTCTTTTTCTTTTTCTTTTTCTTTTTCTTTTTCTTTTTCTTTTTCTTTTTCTTTTTCTTTTTCTTTTTCTTTTTCTTTCTCTTTTTCTTTTTCTTTTTCTTTTCCTTTTTCTTTTCCTTTTTCTTTTTCTTTTCCTTTTTCTTTTTCTTTTTTTTCCTTTCCCCCCTGTGGATGACTTCCTGTATATTCTAGCTAGTAAAGATCCTGTTAGTGCTCTGTTGGCCAAGTTCCTTAGTATGAAATAAAACAGATGTTAGTGATACATTGAAAGTGTATGATTCATAGTATCACAGTTGCTTGGGATGTGCTTGGGGATGCTGTTTTTTAAATATCTGAAATGGAAGAAAAGACTCTTGCTAAGTAGGCTTTGGCTCAGGCCCTTTATAGAATCACAGAATCAGTTTGGTTGGAAGAGACCCTCAAGATCATTGAGTCCAACCATTAAGCTAACTCTAGTACTAAACCATGTCCTTAAGAACCTCATCTACATGACCTCTCTTAAACACTATCAGGGATGGTGACTTAAACACTTCCCTGGACAGCCTGTTTCGGTGCCTGAAAATCCTTTCCATGAAGAAACTGTTCCTAATATCCAATCTGAACCCTCCTCAGTACAACTTGAGGTCATTTCCTCTTGTCCTATCACTTGTTACTTGGGAGACAAAAACCAACACCCTCCATGCTACAACCTCCTTTCAGGTAGTTGTAGACAGCGATAAGGTCTCCCCTCAGCCTCCTTTTCCCCAGGCCAAACAGCGTCAGTTCCCTTTGCTGCTCCTCATCAGAATTGTGCTCCAGAACCCTCACCAGCTTTGTCGCCCACCTCTGAACTTCCTATAGAACCTCAATATTTTTCTTATGATGAGAAGCTCAAAACTGAACACGGGATTTGAGGTGAGGCCTCACCAGTACTGAGTACAGGGGGCTGATCACCTCTCACGCTATGGCCACACTATTCCTGATACAAGCCAGGATGCTGTTGGCCTTCTTGGCCACCTGGACACACTGCTGGCTCATGTTCCCCTTACTGTCAGTCAACACCCCCAGATCCCTCTCTGCCAGGCAGCTTTTCAGTCACTCTTCCCCGAGTCAGTAGTGCTGCCTGGGGTTGTTGTGACCCAAGTGCAGGACCTGGCACTTGGCCTTGTTGAGCCTCATACAACTGGCCTCAGCCCAATGATCCAGCCAGTCCAGATCCCTCTGTAGAGCCTTTCTACCTTCAAACAGATCAACACTCCCACTCAACTTGGAAAGTGGAAAAGAAAATTTCCCTCTATTATTATTATAGCCTGAAGGTCCCCATGGGATTTAGGCTCTACTTAGATCCTTGTAAGACAAATGATGAAAAATTAATTTGCAGGCTTTTGAATCCACAGAGCATTGGGACTGGAGCTGACCAGTGCTGCAGTTGGACCTCATTGGGCTGTATCCCACCCATTTCTTACAGACTGAATCTGAAATGGGATTTTAGAGAAAACGGTGAGTTGCGTTACGCATCTTGGCTCTACTGGCTGGGTGTGGGCCCAGTAGTGAACTATTTCTTTTGAATAAGATCCAAAGGTATACCTAAAAGGATCACATCAACCAGAAGAACCAGTTAATAGACACCTGAATTGCAAATTATATCTCAAGTAAATGTCAAATGGGGAGGCTGGGTGGTAGTGGAGGCGCTACCTCTGCCTCTTGACTGCAGGGTATGGACCAGGGGTGCATGAAAGTCCAGCAGTTGTATCAGCAACCAGGAAAAATTTGTTTCTGGGACAGCTGCCTGGCTCTGTTGTTATTTGGTGTGTAAATGATGATACTTTTAGCTACAATTATATTAAGAACCCTTTCAACTATATGACACAAATTTTGTGGGTCTGTATGTGGGCCACAGGGTAATGAGCAAATACCAGCAAAACCCCTGCAGCCTGATTTTGAGAACGGATTTTGTGTGAGAGAGTACACGCATCTCATTCATATGGTCAGCATCCATGTGAAGGATCGCTCCCTCATCAAAAAAATGACAGGAGCACACACCATAAGCCAGAGAAAGGAGGTAAACATCCAGTTCTCTTTCCCACCCCCTGAGAATTTAAAAACAGTTTTGCAATGTGGCATTTGGCAGGGTTTTTCCTAATAATCTTCAGTCCACAAATGAACATCTTTCTGCCTGTAATCTTCAACATATTTAGCTTTTTTGTTATCATCTGTGTGCCAGGCTGCATAGCCTGATGCTTCCTGCTTCTGTCAGAGATGCAGTTTTATGGAATTTGGAAAGAAGCTGCTACCTCTCCATGAAAAAACCTTGAAAAAATCTGCCTCTAGCCATCCTGTAGAGCCTTGTTCAGTTCCTGGGAACACAAGGTGTCCATATAGGCTTTTTCTTCATCACTGTGTGCAGGGAGCATGGCAGGTTTCAGCGCAAGAGTAGCATACGGGAAAAGATGGCTTGCCTTTGACTGTCAGAGGAAAAAGAGCCCATGAGGTAGGTAGATTCTTGCTTTGACCATCCTGAAATAGGCCATCAGCATGTCAAAATTCTCAGAAACAGCTTTGGGGTGCACAAAAGGGTATAGTTTTGTTTTATTGATGAAGGGATAGAGGCTAGTAAAATCATAGTAATTTATCTTTTCATTGGAGGCTGCTTTGCAATGCAGACAGATGACCCTGAAGGAAGAAGTGCTGCAGCCTTCGGTTTAATGCACATAAACCGCTACATGGATGTGCAAACAGAGGCCAGCAAGGTATATGGAAAGGGATGTCTGTGGTGATAAACCTCCAACTTTCCATTGTCCTTCTTCTCAGAGTGTGTGATGGCTCATCACCATAATCTCATTCCTGTATGATCTGCAGGCCTCCCTCAGCATTGTTACATTGTGCTAGCAATTGTAACTTGTTTTTTTATGCAAGTCAGAAATCTTCTTGTAACTAGCTGTGTGTCATGCTGAGAACAGCTTTTTCTCTTCAAGTATCATGCCATCCACCCCTGTAATGCTGTGGTGATGGAAGAGGCCCCGCATGACTTTGATACTCAGCAGTGTTGAAAAAACGGTCAGACCTTGATACCCAAAGCTTGAGGAATGCTGTGGTAAAAAAAATTAGAGAGTCAACAAATTGTATAATTAGGCTGGTGTGCATATGAGTTCACCACATTGGGTGATAAATTGCACATCCATCTTTTCCTTCAGAATCTGACTAGCAAGGCAGTAGCCAGCATAGTCTGTTGTGTTATCTGCTAGGAAAGTGTAGTTCTGAAATTTCGTGTCCATAAGCAGCTAAATTAAGGCAATGAGATGTGTACTCTTTAAACTCCTTTTTCCTGTTCTGATCTTTCTTTCTTTACCCCTTGTTCTGCATCTCAACGGGCACTGGTCCTAACTCCAGGGAAAAAACATAGTTTGGGGTACATGCTCCGCATTCCTGCATACATCCCACATCATTAATAGTACAGCCTTGCCCTGCCACTGGAGTTTTGATAATGACAATGAAGCACCAGTGCTGGATTATGTTACAGATCTGTTCACAGCACAGCCCGGACTTTCAGACTTCATATTTGTGATATTTTCCTACACAAGCCTTGCACTTTTCACAGAAAAACATAAATATTCTGTAAATTCTCTAAGCACTGCCCAGACCTGCATAGTAGCTTGCTGGTGGGGCACCTTGTCTTTGTTCCCTGCACATTCATGAGGCAAACAGAGCAAGCAACAGTATTTACAGCCCTGGGTGTGGTTATACAATGTATGTCAAAGCTCACAGATGTTTCTTGTCCCAAATACCTTCCTATCTGGCACTGTTGTTTGAATTAAAAATCCCCCAGCCCTTTTTCTCATTGAGTGGAACAGTCGTATGCCAGGAAAGTACATGGGTTATGATGCTGCCTGGAACAGTGTGGAGGCTCCCCTCTCTGATCTGCTTCTGGAAACACTGGTGGGGTGGCTGGACCTCCAGGCAATCACAGCATGAAATCACATGGGGCATGACATAGTTGAAAAAGCTGGTTGCTCACCATGAAATGGTGACTGAACCAGAGTGGTGGACTTGACAGGGAGGTCCCTGCCCAAACTGCCTCCTGCAGTGGACAGAGCTCCGGAGACTTCACTGTCCTTTCAAAGAACCATAGAATGGTTTGGGTTGCAAAGCGCCTTCAAAAGTCACCGAGTTCAGCCCCCCTGCAATGAGCAAGGACATTTTCAACTAGATCAGGTTGCTCAGATGTCCAGCCTCGCCTTGGATGTCTCCAGGGATGTAGCATCTACCACCTATCTGGACAGCCCATTCCAGTATTTCACCACCCTCACTGTAAGAAATTTCTTCCTCGTGTCTAACCTGAATCTCCCCTCTTTTAATGTAAAACAATTAGCCCTTGTCCTATTGCAACAGGCCCTGCTTAAAAGTCTGTCCTTGTCTTTCTTTTAGGCCCCTCTTAAGTACTGAAAGGCTGCAATAAGGTGTCTCTGGAGCCTTCTCCTCTCTAGGCTGAACAACCCCAACTCTCTCTGCCTGTCCTCCCAGGAGAGCTGTTCCATTCCTCCGATCATTTTGCAGCCTCCTCTAGACCCGCTCCAACATGTCCATGACTTTCCTGTACTGAACGCTCCAGAACTAGATGCAGAACTCCAGGTGGGGCCTCACCAGAGCAAAGCAGAGGGGCAGCTTGCATCCCTCAACCTACTGGTTGGGTTTTGGGGCTGCAAGTACATTGCCAGCTCATGTCCAGCTTTTCATCCACCAGTACCCCCAAATCCTTCTCCACACAGCTGCTCTCTATCTCTTCATCCCCAAGCCTGTATTGATAACAGGGGTTGCTTTGACTGATGTGCAGGACCTTGCACTTGGCCTTGTTGAATTTCATTAGGTTTGCATGGGCCAAATTCTCAAGCTTGTCCAGGTCCTTCTGGATTCCATCCCATCCCTCAGGTATATCAACCACACTTAGCTTGTTGTCACCTACAGTCCCGCTGAGGGTGCACTCAACCCCACTGTCTATGTTATCTGTATGAAGGTAACATTACTGGCCCCAATACAGACCTCCAGGGGACACTTGTCACTGGTCTCCATCTGAGCACTGAGCCATTGACTACTACCCTCTGGATGTGACCATCCAAACAATTCCTTATCCACTGAAGAGTCAACCCACCAAATCCATATCTCTCCAATTTAGAGAGAAGGATATTGTGGGGGATCATGTCAAAGGACTTACATAAGTCTAGATTAGATGACCTCTATCTAGATTCCTTTGTCCACTTGTATAGTGTCTCCATTGTAGAAGACCACTACCTTGGTCAGGCAGGACTTGCCATGCTGGCTGTCGTGAGCAGTGGCTCTGCCAGGTGCCTCCGTCCTGATGCACATCATCGGTTCTGTGCAGGGCCAGCTGCATTGTCCACACCTGTGGCACAGCTGACCATGAAACTGGGTAATCTAACCCAAGTAATGGTGTGTGGGCTGTGTTCTGCTATTTCTGAACAGCTGAAATAAGGAAAATGTAGCCTTACACCTGTAAAGAGGTATGTAGCATACAAACTGCCAGATAACCCCACAGTAATGTGTGATCTCAGATGAAAACGTACTGTATTATTCTTCCTATTTTCAAGATGAGGACAATGAAGCCTCTAGGTGATCAGTGGCTCTTCCCATGCTTCACCGAGAGGTGACACTAGAGAGCTCCTTTTCTGAAGGATTACAGGCAAGAGTTGGTTTATTTATGCCATAGTGCAAAGGATGAGGCCATTTCACCAGGAATAAGCACTGTAGGACACTTTCAGCCAAAAGGAGAGGCTCAACTTGGTCAGTTTCTACTGTAAACAAATATATCTGTTCATAAGCTGGCAACAGTAATTTTTATTCCTCTTTTCTGTTTTGGTACCCTGAGGTATTTTGTTTTCAGAGCTCTAAAATGTACTTCCATTGCTTTCAAAAATAGCAAAAAGCCTCTGTCTGATACATATATGCCAGATAATTTGAGTATTTCCAGAAGGTGGTAATAATCGTTATTGCATTTACAGGAGGCTGCTAGAGAAAATCTCTGGGCAGTACTCCTGCAGCAAATTTATCTCTGCGTTTTCATCTCTGAGCACGTATATCAGTACTAGTGTGCAGCAACTCAGTGCAAAGTCATTGTGTATGATCTCTTCTGGCAGACATCCACAGACGTATATCCATAAAACCACTACCTTCAAATAAACATAATATCAGGAAAAAAAAAAAAAAACCACACTAGAAGTTGATCACAGCAGAAAGTTACTTGAACTTAGTTTCTTTTGTATCCAAAAGCAAATACGTATAATATGTAGAATGCAACTGATATACATGTATTGACAATCTTCCAAAACATGAATGCAAAATAAATCACGCTGTGTTACATGCCTCCTGTCAACACAGAGGTGATATTTGCCTGCTGTGGGATTGGTTTATATTCAATGGGTTGCCAAAGCAAGCAGTAGCTGACAGATTCTCTACTATTTGTTTCCCCTATGTACAGACAATCCATAAATCCTAACTTGGTCTTTACTTCAAAAGAAACCTTCTCTGATTAAGTGCAGAGTCCAGAAGACCTTTAGCAAACATCTTGAAGCAAAACATGAAAATCCAACACGTCATCCTTTCAGCAAATGATGCTGCACAGTACTTACCAGCTCTTGCAAAATTTGTTTCTGTTGCTCCATGGCTCAGCTCACTGTCTGCACACAGGTGGACACTATTTGGAGATTCAGACCTCAACACTGTGAAGGACCAGGGAGGCAGGGCTCAGAAAAAACCTTAGGTAGATAGATGGGAACTGTCACTGGCTACATCATGCTGATTCAGGTGGTGCACCACGTATTTGTTCACAGACCTCTGAGGCAGAGTGCAGATTTGGAAAGTTTTCTTTAGCATAGAATTGAAGTAAAATGATTTGCTGCTAATTCTTCCCTCTTCCATCACATTTGATGTTACAAGGGTCTTGTTTCACTGTCTTAACATAAATCTGAGCACTCAATATCTATTTCCACATGATAGAGGTAGTCTGCAAGACTAAAAAGAATTGAGTTAGTTTTAATGAAATTTTTTTCCTAAAAATAAAAAAACATTACCAAATCCCAAATTAGCTCAAGGGGACAACACAGTAGAATAGTTGTGGCTTCAGAAACCACGAGAGACTGAAATGGTAAAGTCTCAAACACTGTGGCAAAAGCACTTCTGTGACACTGAGCCACAGGAGAAAGGAGCAGGAGATGGGACATCACAACAAGGCAAGTGGTGATCTACACACCAATGACAAGCCGACAAGCCACAGACAAAAGTCCAGCTGCTGAAAGACGCACAGTTCCATGTGCTGATAGGACAATATGGCTCTAGGGGAGAAGATGCAAGACCACCCGAGACCCCTTGTGACTCCTCCACCTTTTGCAGTCACTCCACCAGTGGCACCTGCACAAAAGACCAAAGATTATGCAAGCAGGTGATCCAGAGGATTAATAAGAAGCCCACCTACACAAGCACTGGCAGTGCGGCCACCATCCTGAGGGCTGCTCTGCCCACCCTTCTCATTGTGAGAACCAAACCAGGTACTAGGGGACGCTGCACATCACCGGGTTCAGACTACAAACGCCATCATTCTCATCATGGGAGCCAGAAGGCTGGTGAAATCTCTGCCTGTCTTTCCTCCCTGCACTCCCCCCCGCCCCCCTTTCTATTACTTTGCTTTTATTTTAATAAATAATGTAAGGTGTAACACCCTACATGTGCTGCAAACCTGCCATTAAACAGTTTACCAATTGAGCCTAAGTAAGGTTAATCTCTTTGCTACTAAACCATTTACCAGTTGGGTGGATCTGCAAAATGAAGTCTTTGTTTATGGACCTTAAATATTGTGTATACTCATTTCCAGCCAAGAAGACCGATCAATTAATTTGTCCGGTCCCTGCATTCTGGGTGGGACATGATAAAAACAGAAGAGACTTTTGCCTTGAATACTCTGTAGGTGCTCTACAGATTATGATGGAGAATGGCAACTGGAGAGATTTGTTGTAATCAAAACTACATTTGTAAATTGCAAAACATGAAACTGCTTCATTGACAGCAAATAGTGCAGACTACTGTAAATCTTTGCAGACTGTAATGTTGATTCATCTGTTCTTCTAGTGTCATCCAAAATATTTTTGAGCATTTGGAAGTGATATTTTCAAAAGATACAGCAGTTAGCATAATGTGGTTCTACATCTGATTACACTTGACATTAAAATTAAACTATTTCATGAATGCTCATTTTTGTTTGGGAATTTATATCATACTTCAGCATCTAAGCATTCATTTTTAAGGAAAAATGGGTTTTCACAGGGGCATAATATTTATATATACAAATATGTTTACGTATACTCATATATGATTATTTATATACATTCATATATTGTGGTGGTATTTAAAAAACAAAGCAAGATTTTGTAATAACTTTTATTGCACAGCAGGAAATTTTCTTGATATACTATGTCTTTCACTCAGGGAATAATTTCCCATGTTCTTCCATAGGATCATCTTCTTTCCATTTCTCTAAGTGATCTGTGCAGTTGAAGCGTTGCACTTTATCTCCTCCTTCTGTGAACAAGAAATGTCACACTTCAGAAATGATCAAGTGCGTGATTTTTTTCCTCACTAACGTGCCAGCAGCATCATAACTGCAACAATTATTATTTAGTGAGTTTCACTGGTAACCTCCACCTCAGTTCCATCTTAATTCTCAAATCTTAATGAATTACATTATTTTTTGATCTTGGATAATAAAAGTCGAATCAAGGAGAATAACATCTAACAGAAGTGAGAGCCTCTGTTTGATGGGTGGGGATGCTCACAAGTTTTATTTACTCTTTCCAGAACTGAAATGATGAATCCTTTGAGGGGGCACAGACTTGCAGGCACAGCAAGCCTAGCTCCTCGCTATCTGAAAGAGCTGTACAGGTCCCTGGTGCACTGGCCTGGCTGGGGTTGTGCCAGCCTCGGCAGCAGTGCCCAGCACTGCTATCAGCCAAAGCCAGAGACACTCACAGCTCTGGTGTGAAACCACAGAATCATAGAATGTCCTGAGTTGGAAGGGACACACCAGAATCATCAAGTCCAGCTTGTGTCCCTGTATATGACAACCCCACAGTTCATACCATGTGTCTGAGAGCATTGTCCAGTCTCTTCATGAACACTGTCAGGCTTGGGGCTGTGACACTTCCCTGGGGAGCCTGTTCCAGTGTCCAGCACCCTCTGGGCGAAGAAACTTTTCCTAATGTCCAACCAGAACCTCCCTGGCACATCTTCCTGCCATTCCCTTGGGTTCTGTCACTGGTCCCAGAGAGAAGAGCTCAGACCTGCCCCTCCTCCTCCTCCCCTTGTGATGAAACTGTAGCCACCATGAGGTCTCCCCTCAGTCTCCTCCAGGATGAGCAAACCAAGTGACTTCAGCCGCTCCTCATACAGCTTCCCCTCCAAACCCTTCACCAGCTTCATAGCCTCTTCTGGACCCTCTCCAGTAGCTTTATATCCTTTTTACCCTGTGTTGCCCAGACCTGCACACAATGCTCCAGGTGAGGCCGCACTAGTGCGGAGCAGAGTGTGACAATCACCTCCCTGCCTGGCTGGCGATGCTGTGCTGGATGCACCCAGGACACGGTTGCCCTCTTGGCTGCCAGGGCATTTGACTCATGTTCAACTCGCCATCAACCAGAACCCCAGATCCCTCTCCACAGAGCTGCTGCCCAGCATCTTGTCCACAGTCTGTATGGACAGCCAGGATTGCTGTGTCCCAGGTGCAAAATCTGGCACTTGCCCTTGTTGAACTTCATGTGGTAGGTGACTGCCCAGTTCTCCAAGTTGTCCAGATCCCTCTGCAGGGCCTCTTTGCCCTCAAGAGTGTCGACAGCTCCCACTAATTTTGTGTCATCAGCAAACTTACTAAGCAATTCCTCAAGTCCTGAGTCTAAGTCATTCATAAAGACATAAAACAGTGCTGGCCCTAAGCCGGATCCCTGTGGAACCCACTAGTGACTGGTGGCCAGCCCGACACAATCTCTGATTGCTCACCCACTGCACTGTGTGTTTATCCAGCTGTGTGATGGACACATTGTTCAGGAGGATACTGTGAGAGACAGTATCGAAAGGTTTACTGAAATCCAAAAAGATCATGTTGACAGGCTTCCCTTGGTCAACTAGGTGGGTAGCCTTGTTGTAGAACAAAATTAAGTTGGTCAGGCAAGACTTTCCCCTCATGAACCCATGCTGGCTGAGACCAATCACTGCATTGCCATTCAGATGTTTTTCAATAACTCCCAGAACAATTTTCTCCATGATTTTACCAGGAACAGAAGTGAGGCTGGCAGGCCTGTAGTTGCTGGTGTCATCCTTGTTGCCCTACTTTTAGGTTGGGGCAATATTTGCCAGCTTCCACACTTCCAGGACTTCTCCAGTTTCCCAAGAGCAAATGTTCAGAGCGGTCATGTAGCTATTTCCCAGCTTGGTCTGTGGCTCTGTTTTGACAAGGGAGGATAATTTAGCATCACAGCATATTGCCTGTCTGAGAGGATTTCCTGCAGTGAGGCTGTGATGGGGAGTGCATGCAGACTGCCCTGGGAAGGGCTGTGTCGCACACGATTTTTTTTCACAAATGAAAAATCAGTAGACATCTGCTCATACAGCTAGGCTGATACAGAACAGTGATCCACTTGGAAAGAGTATTTTCCTTTTTGTCTCTCACAGTGAGGGGTCACTTTACATCTATGGCTCCTGCATAGGAGTCAAGCATCAGGATACAGCTGTATCCTCAAATAGTCCCAGGTAGTTCCCACAAGGGATTGCTTTATCCCGCATCTGCTTCTGAAGGAGTGCCCTGCCTGGATAGACAGAAATCACAAAGATGCAGGTACCACAGCATTGTGCTTCGTCAGATGCCACAGAGGGTGCTGCATTTTTAGTTGGCTGCCTGACCCTGAGGACAGCTGCAAGCCTCCACCCCTCTCTTTGCCATGAAGAGTCCTCCTTAAGATCTGTCTTGTCTTGGTGCCCCCAAGAGCCAGACATATATAGTGAGCCCAGGCTGGGAGTGAGGGGTGCAAAACACCCACCTCTAAGGTGCTCCTTATCTCCTCTTCTCAGTCCTTCAGCAGCTCTCAGAGCAGCAGTAACAGTTTGGGAAACCTTAATTAGAAGGGCTGCAGAAGGCACTCTCTATCTTTTTCATTAACTAGAAGCTTGATGGGGTTGTGTGGAAAAACATGAACGAGGGCAGCAGTTATCCACGGCTGAGCTTGGATCTGTGGGGTCCAGTGGAGGGAATGCAAATCACACTAGGAAGTTAGTGCATGAAAGGAGCCGTGGGATGAAGAAACTAGAGGTGTCTGTCATGAGGAATAAAGAGAAATCAGACAAGGTTTCATGGCACAAAGGAAAGGCTTAGATTGGTGTATAAGGGAACTTCTCTCCTGATTTGTTCAGCCCTCCTCATTTCAGGAATGATCTTTTCTGAGCTTGCCTGGAAAATGTCTTTTGAAGTCTTTTTTGAATTGGACGTTTTCCAGGTGGTGGGCCTATAGCCCTGTAGTTTAGCTATGTTAAACTTCTGTGGCTCAATCCAACTTTGTGGTTTTTTGCTCCAGAAAGCTCAGAAGTGTTGATCTTTCACTGACACCTGTGGATACAAGACAGAATTGCACACAGGCGCTCACGCTGGAAGTCAGGAATTTCAGCTCCCAGTCTTACTCGGTGGGAGTATCCTGCCTTTCCAAGACTTTTACCCGGGGAAGACTCGGTTCTACACAAGCTTCATTATACTACAGTATGAAGGCAAAGTGGCATGTGTTAATTTACAAGATTAATGTTGGTCTTTCACTCTTTCCTGGGCGAGTGTTCTCTGTGCAAAGTCATTTAGGGTTTTTTGCTTTTTTCTGGGTACACACCTAGCCAGGTGTGTGTTTTGCAAGAGCAAAGGGCAAAGAGGTGTGCCTTGTAGCTGAAGCAGATAGGCAAGAGGCATTGCTATCCATACACTGTCCTTGGCACACCTGTGCTTTGCCTGCTGAGCAGGACAGGGGGATGGGAGGAGGGAACAGCACCTGGTTCCCATTCTGCATCAATACTCCAGTTACAAGGGATGCTGAAATAGCCGTAGTACTTTTAATGCCCTGCCCTAGATCTCCTTAGCCTAACATAGACTTACACTTTAGCACAGGCTGAAGCACAGACTTCACCATGTATCTCTGTGTGCAGCATGGGCTTTTAAATGTTCATTTTGCTGGTACTTACAAGTGTGGAAAACCTTTTGCTGACATAGAGGATTCCTAAGAAAGTTACTGGTTTGTTCAATGTTTGTTTGTTTGTTTGTTTGTTTGAATGAGCTGATTATTATCCCTATTCCATGTAGTGTGGCTTCTGCTACATGGCTAGACAAATTAACTTTTCTAAACCATTTTCTAAGTGTTGAAGTGACCTTTGTTGTCTTTTGGAAATAAGTATTGCCTGGTCAACAGCACTACTAGGGATAATAGGAAAAGAAAGCCCCATTCCCAAATCTTCTTGGGACCACTATAGACTAAACAAAAAGGTTTGCTTAATGATGAGGTCTTGTTACCTTGCCATGCACCCTCATGGCTTTTGATAGGTGAAGGCCTGTGAGTGATCCTCTGGCAGGAAAAGCTTGGGAGAGGAAAAAACTCTTGGTGGTAGGAGCCTCTTTGTTTACAATTTTCATGATAGGTACTTATCGCACACTTTGGTGGTCTGTGTGTGTGTGTTATGTTGTTTTGTTTTGTTTTGTTTTAACCATCTTCAAGGGCCTAAAATAGATACAAACCTCTCTCACAGAAACTCTCTTATTTGGCAGTGTCGGCACCCTTTTCTGCTATATCAGTAATTTCCACTGAAGGGCAGCAGTAGCCTGCTTATATGATTTGTCCATGACTACTTAAAATGCCAGGTATAAAATTAAGTGTTCAGAACAAAGCCATTCAGATGTTACACTGCTCTTCACTAATTTGGGTATATCCCCAGTACTTCATAAATAAATGCTGTATTGGTAGTTTTGTGGTTACACTGAAGTAACCTCTTATCATAACGACAATAATCACCCTAACTACTAAACATGTTAGAAGCAACAACAGAAGACACAGAGCAAAAAGTGACATCTTTCTTCTTAAATAGGGGCTTTTACTGGTGAGTTTGCAATCTTGTGCTGTGGAAACCCAAATTAATCTTCTCCAGTACCTGTGGTTTACATATAACATCTTTGTACGTGAGTGGTGTAATCCTAGTACACATTTCATATAGTTCTTGCCAGGCAGTTCTCTTCTGGAGTGAGAAGAGTAATGCATAATCAGAGTGCCAGCAAATGCAGTGGCAATAATCCTTGATTAAGGCTTCAAAAGAATGTCAATAGACATATGGGTCTATGATACATAGCTTAAAAAGAAAACATTCTTCAGTCCTTTGTGTGATCTCCATGCACAGAGTTGATTGAATCGAAACTTAACATTTTGTGCTCTTGTGGTCATTTGTGCTCAATATGGAAAAAATGCCTCTGTCTTTCCAACCCTTATTTATGCGAACTGGCCCATGGAAATCCAGGGCCAGAGTTTACAACCTCTGCTAATGCTAAAGAATTTTAAGCAGTACTCCCTGATATCACTGGTGCCCTCTTATACCGTATGAATTTCTCATTTAGCTTGAATAATAGTGTTAGGTGGGGCAGCTCTTCACTGAAATACCTCTGCTCAGATTGCAGTATTGCAATATGCGTTCAAGCCCTGTACATAACACAGCTGCTACATTCAGCAGCTCAGGAGCCTTGTCTGGACTCGGTTACTGATTTCATGTAACAAAACAATCTTGAACTAACTCTGTGTCTGACAAATTCGGGTCTGAAGTTAGGCAACCAAAGAAGAAAAAGGGGATGGTGAGTCTAGTTTGTGTGGAAGCACACTGAAACTGCAACTCATTGCTGCTGGAAGATCCCCAAATAAGCAATGCTACCAGTTTATAAGTACCTTGTGTGTTAGAGATGGTTGCTGCTCAAGTACTCTTTACCAACAGTACATAGGCCTATTGAACCTAAGGCTTAATTTAAAAACATATCTTAATAACTGGTCCTTTTAAGCCACTTTTAAATGCCTCCTTGATACTGTCGTTACCTAAATACGTTTTCTTAAATAGTAATTGCAAACTGAATGATTGTTAGAAGCATATAATGAATAAAAGCACCACTGATCTGCAGTTGATACCCATGAAGACAAAATGGAGTTGCAGGTATTTCTTCTGCCCCTAAATGAAGTAACAATATGTGTTTTTGGAGCTGTTAAATCTGTTGGTTTGGGTATCCATTCTCCTTTTGCTCTTTTGAATCCTAGTGGAGTTAAATAACACAATTTTAATTCAGATTGGTCGATAAAGCCTGCACAGAAGAGGAGCTGGATATTTTAAAGAAAGCTGATTTTTCCTCTTATCCAGAACTTGACTGATGATTAGGAAAACTAAGCAAACATCATACTAAATCCCAATTACTTGAATTCACAAAGAGCTGTCATAGTTAATCACTATGTATATTTCATACAGCTGGAATATAATTACTGTTTTCTGATCTAAGCATCATTGTGAGTAGCTCACTGAAACATCTGCTCTATGAGCTTTAGTCATCCAAAGGGTGTAGGAGATGGTAAGGTGATATTTTTTTTTGTGAAGATCACTGTTGAGAAGACATTATTTCTGTAAGAGGGTTGGGTGTTACTCTCTGTCCTTCTGGTCAAGGCAACTTTGTAAAGGGAGGGAAGACTGTGGAAAATGAAAGCCAACAGACTGGAATGTGAAGCTAAAAAGAAAAGTTCTTTGAGCTCTGCAGAGTAAAACACACCATGCAGCAGTATCTCAGGTGCTGGGGACTGCGGTAGGGTCATGGAGGAGGGGAGTATTAAGGGAGGGCTTGAAAGAGGAAAAAGCAGAGGTGGTTGGGATGGAAGGGAGTGTTTTGGCAACTTCAGCTGTTTCAGCAGTGTCCACACAAGAGTGCTTGAAGCTAAACAAAGCAGAAAGAAAGAAGGACAAGCACAGTTGGAGAGTCCTGGAGACAGAGTTACCTGCCCTCAGCCCCAGGCTGAACTCTGGCCACAAGGAGGGCAAGGAGCATGTTCAACTCCTGGGTTGTTACAGCTTGAAGATGGTATTTTTCTTGGAATCTAGCAGCTGCCAAATCCAGTCATCAAGATGTTTTTTCTCAAAAAACAAACCATGCTCTCCTCCCCCCTCCAAAATGACCTACATGTTGCCTAACCAGCCCTAGAGTTTGTCTTGTGGCTGTTAACTGAAGAGCTGACAACAGAGAGTCTGAGCCCTGTTGTTTTTCCATCCCCAACCACATCTTTCTGGCCTGGAAGCCCACAGGGTGGCCCCGACCCCAGAGAAAATCACCATTTCCTGAGTTTGGCTGAGCTGGAAGCAGCACAAATCATGGTGTTTTGTGCTTTGTGTATTTTGCTTCTCCTGATGTGAGGCCAGAATAAGAATTGTGGCTATAGATGAAAATAGTCAACCTTTAAAATCAAACTTCAGAAAACCAGCAGTAATTAGAAGTTAGCACTGAAAATGCAGGTTTAGGTGAATGAAAATTTGTTTATTACGTCAGTGAGCACTTCACCTGAGTGAGCCTTATGTAAGGGGCCAAGGGTGGGATAATGCACCTGAATTTGCTTCTCCTGGGTGTTGAGACAAAGAGAACTGAGGTCAGCTGGGAGGTAAAAAGCCTACAAGGGGATCTAGTTGCTGTTTCCAAGTACCTAATGGGGGGTTACAGAGGAGATGGAGCCAGAGCCCTCTCCAAGATATAAAGATAAAAGGTGAAAATTTGCAAGAAGGGAAGTTCTGAGCAGATATTAGGAAAGAGTTTGTCATTACCATAGGTACAGAGAAACAGGCTGTCAAGGGATGCTGTGGGATCCCTGTCCTTGAAGATATACAAAACCTGAATGAGTGAAGCCATGAACAGCCTCATCTAATTTTGGTGCCAACTCTGTTTTGAACAGGGGGTTGGACTGGAGACCTCCAAGCTTTTCTTCCCATCTATGAGACTAATATATTTATCTATGAGGTGAACTGATAAGTCAGGATAAATTATTCTATAACATGTTAGAATCCTAGAGATGGTCTTACTTTTCAGATGTGAAAATAAATCAGCCAGCCACTACAGAATATGGGAAAGCGTGTTTGATCAGACTCCTCTCAGGCAGAGACTTAAGGGAAGCCTATTCTATCTCTAGCACATCCTCTCCCTTAATATTCTTTCCATGTCAAACTCTTATAAATAAAGCAGTATGTGTCTTTGTGAGGTGATTACAATGACTGTTGATATGTTTAGTGGTACACAGCATAGAACGATGTATTATAATTATCTGTCTTAAACAAACATAAGCAAGCTATGCAATAACAACTAATGGTGAATATATTACTTAATCATATCAATTTTTATATAAAGATACATACCCTTGATAAGGTGAGCACAAAGGCAAGAAATTGTGCATCTAAGATTGTCTTCTGTGAGCAAACCCTTTGCTGCCATGGTCCTGTGCCACTTGTGAAAGCACATATGATACTAGAGGTAGTTCAAGAGAGATGGCCCCTTCCCAATGGGTCTGTTAGTAAGACTGCAGTGTCTCATTGTAAGAGTGATCTGCTAGGATCCTTTTTTTCATTTGGATTTCATTGTATGTGCCAAAAGAAGCTGTCATCGCAGCGTACATGTCTCCTGCCCATAACACAGTGATCCAGCATAAATATGTATGTGTTGCAGCCTCTAAGCTTTGGGAATCAGTATTCATTTTCCCTTTGGGCTATGGTAAATCTGCAGGAATACAATCTGAAGCTGGCAACTCCCTTCACGTTAGTCATGCCTGGTGTTTCTTGTCTGAGCAGAATGAGCAGGGCTTTCCCCCAGGCTGTGTAGCAGCAGCCCCAGCTGCTCCAGGACAAAGTGGGTAAGAACTGAAGGAAGTGAAGGTGTTAACCTCCCCTGCCACCCTCCTTCCAGGTAGACCCTTTTCGGACATTAGGTGATGAACATTACCTCCCCACAGGAAAATGGTGGGGCTTGGGAAAGCCAGTATTGCGGTGTGAGATGGCTATGACACTTGCTAGGCATAGGCAGCAATGCAAACAAGGGGTCAGCCTGAGTGCATCAACTTCAAAACTAAACCTCAACATTTAATTAACATTTTCAAAGTTTCTTGGATCCTTGAGAGACTTTTCCCTTTCTCTTGAGCATCAGCCAGTATTGTTATTGGGCAGATGCCAGAGTCCTTGGCTTTAAAGTTTGTAAGACTGAACCACATTAGCTTTTTTCCCAAGTTTTATGTCTCCATCTCTGATAGCAAATATCCTATTCATTTCTAGAGATGGAAATAGCAAGTTTTTACAGAACTCCTCAGATTTTATCCATGCAAGTGTGCACCTGTGCACATACCTTGTAGTTAATCTGCTTGACACTCACGTAGAAAATGCACACAGATTTTAAATCAACATTTGTAATAAAAATATCTTTAATAAAAATTAAAAATATCCTTATCAGAGGATATTAAATAACACGTCTGTGGCTGATTGCTGGGAAAAGTGGCTTATTGCTACAGCAAGTGTGACAAATGAGAAAAAGAAAATGGTGGTGTGAAAGTAAGTAGAATAAAGAGATTAAAAAAAATTGTAAAGAGTTTGACACTAAGTAGCGAGACTTTAGAAAGGCTTGGGGTGAATGACACTAGAAATCTCCCTAATGAACACAACACCTGGGCCTGGATGGAAAAGGCCAAAAAGAGTGGTTGGAGAGGCTGTCCCAGTGGTGTAATAGTATGTCTGACAAAAGGCAAGCCAGAGTCTTGCACTCCTGCTTAGAGGAGTGAGAAACAACAAGGACAAAACACACTTGCTTAGAGATCCTTGCTCAATGACCACTACCGAAGGAAAAAGTAAGTCATAGGTATTCTGTATTGCCATATTGATATATACTGTATGCTAAATATGTCATATTTCATTTGGTAAGATATGTATAGTTTTGTCTCCTCCTCTGATTTCTTTTATGAGAAAATATTTGTTAGAAGCATGATTTAGAAAAAGACAAATGTCTGAAGGAATAGTGAGGAAATCCAAATACTTGGTGAAGTTTTAACTTATTGTAAAAAGCTTCTTCTCATTCCTACCCCATTTTTAAATTCAGACACTGAAACCCTGCAAATAGGGTAACTCGCACACATGGCACTGTGTGGACTTGTTTGTTCCTGCTTGCTCAAGCCACTGCTTGTCTTATCTCAGGTGCACGGACACCAGGGGGAGCTGAACATGGTCCTGCTCTTTTCACACTCATCCCAGGAGGGAAATTCATAAGTAGTGGCCAGGAAATCTTTTTTCGCGTTAGTGTATTCCTGCCCAGTCCTTGACAGGAGTTGTCTGTTATGGACTTACTTGAAAATTATCATTAAAAAACAGACCAGCCAAACAAAATCATGCCTTTCCTAAATAACAACATGCCATGCACCATCATCTCGGTGAAGTGTTTCACCTGTATCAGCAGAGGGCATGATGGCCATAAAAATCACCCCGACTCTTTATTTAAATGGAGCCCAATCAAATCATAGCAGTTAATGCTCTGAGCCTTCAGGTCTTAAAGAGAAAAGCATCTGCTGCTGCTGCTCCCCCACCCGAGCATCCAAAAGGTTTTGGGCAGGCATTCTGTATTTTGCAAGGGGATTTGTGCATGCATTAACATAAATGGCCATTATCCAGGCTAATTTCCCACAAGCTGGTGAGGTAATAGGCCTCAGTTTTTTTAAACTGGTTGTTGAAAGCTGACAGCAGAAGTCTTTTTAAATGTAGGCTGCTGAAACTACCCAGCCACCTCTTTTCTTTCCTGATGATTGCTGTGCCTGTATTCCTTATGGAAGCATCAACAAAACATTGCTTTTATCAACTTCAGCCTTAGTATGTTCCTTGATTTTAGACTGACCCTTCTACTTCAGCAGTTATTTGATTGGTCTCATGGTTTGCTGTTATAATCCTTGTGTTTATCTTCCCCCAAGCAGATCTCACCATCTGCTTTAGCTCTGCTGCCTGAGGCACTGAAGTTCCTTCTCAGCTCTCTCTCTCTTTTAAAATGGCATTGCCTCCTTCATTTCCCCAGTCAAGGAGGAGAAGCTAGCTAATTTCAGAAGGTGGATGGGCCTTGCCAACCTTTGTGGCTTCAGCTTGCAGCAGAGCACCTTCAGCCTTGCTGTCGCCATGGGAGAAGGCTCCCAGAGCAGTGTCCTACATGGTCTCTGGAGGATTCAGCTCTAGGTTTGGGCTCTTTCATTTAGGTCCATGTCCCACTGTAAAACAACAGTCATGCTGTGGGCACACTGGGAAGCAACTGAGTGCCACCTGGTTGTTACTGAGCTTGAGGCAAGCGGGACCTAGTGCAGAAATGGGGAGAGGACAGGTTTCTTTTCCCTCTCCCCTTCCTGTTGCTCAAGGTAGATGACACAGAGAGAGAGACGCAGGAACAGCTCAGCTGCCTGTGTTTTGGAGATGTTATAGACAAACTCTTGGCACTGATCAGGAGCTGGAAATCTGTGAGATGCTACAGTAAGTGTATCACTGCCTGCACCAGCTCCTGCCAAGGAATATGCCTTATAGGAGGACTGCAGCAGCAGAGTCCTTTCATAATGCTTCTGAGCATGATCCAAAAGGACACGGGCATTCTGTGTACGTACAGTGGCAAAATGCAATAGACTCGCAGGCACTGAAGGGCTGTTGTCTAAAGAGATTCAGCTGGGTATAGGAACTGGAGCCCAGCCCTGGCTTTCAGTGGTTACTATTGGCTGGGGCATCTGGCTATGGCCACTGGTAATGCAGAACGAGGGCTGGTGGAAGCTATGTGTCACCAGCATGTGGAGGAGGTCTGAGATGAGACTCTTATTCTGAAAACTTACATCAAAAAACAAAGGAACAATTCTTTCCTCATGTTTTCGCTTTCTTTTGCTCTTTCTGGATTGAGTAGGGGGTTTATCTCATTTTAGAGTTCATTACTTGAAACTCCGGGCAGAATATAATAGCTCAAAAGAAAGTGAGCAAAAGCAAGAGTTGTGTCTCCAGTGTTACAGACTGCTCTATAGCTGAGAGGGAAACAACTATGTCTCCAGTGGACTTCCAGTTCCTGACTTGTGTGCTGTTGAAATAGAAATACCCTAAAACATAATGTTCAGACATTGAGCACTTGATGTTTTCAACCTTGCACTAACTTCCCTGTTCACCCGTTACACTACAACTGTCCTTGAACAGGCAGCTGTGATGGAGAATGTTACACTTGAATCCAATTAATGTCCCCTTGAGAGCCTTTAGAAGGCAGATCCTCAGTAGGCATAGGTCACCGTGGCTTGCAGGAGCTGACATATTGAGATTTGCTCTCCACTGAGACTAATTAGATAGTGCATGGCTATAAGTTTGCATGCTTTCCTGCATGGGGTGAGGTCTGTGCTGCTTTTGATAAGAGGAATCTGGTGAGGAAGCTGATGGCTGGGAACACCAGGCTGGTCTGGCTAGGCACTGCCCAGTGAGCATGGAAACCCTTTTAGCTTCTGCAGAGTCCAGAAATGAAGCTCAGCAAGTAATGTAATTGTGAATGCTTCTGCTTTGCTCCCTTCAAGGCTCTCTGTGGACTCAGAGATTTCTTAAACAGCCTGTGAAAGGAATGATAAACCACATGCTCTGCACGAGTCTCCTCTCTCCTTGGTCTCTCTTGCTTTACTAAGGTGGTCAGAGAAAGGGAAGGTTTAAACTCGTACCTGGAAGCCATCTGAAATCAGGAGAGACATGAAGTCTCCAACACGAGAATTTCACGGCGTGGCTGACCAAAGCCAGATTCGAGTGAAGCCTACAAATTAAGAAGCTTCTAGAGAGAGAAATCTTGGCCTGGCAGAAACAGTACAAAATCAAGCACTAATACATTTATTATCTATTTTAAGCTTGTTGTGCATGTAGGAAAAAAGAAACAGTAGCATCTGAGATATTGATGTGTTCATAGCTGGTTTTATTTCAACTGCTGTAACAGCTGGTGATATATGATGCCATTTTAATGAAGAATATCCTTCCATAGAAAAGTGGTGGTTTTCTATGGTATATATTACTCTTAGGGCTTTGAGTTACTTGAGGTTTACTGTTTGTGTTGCATATTATATTATTTTCCGGTTTGACTGCCATTTTGCTGAGTCACAGCTTTGTTTTTAATTTCCCAGTGACTCAGGAGCTGGCAGCAGTTGTGTGGGCATATGCACTGCAGTCCCAGGCGATAGCGTAGCTCAGAACACAAGGGGCACGGTAGCAACAAAAGAACAGTTTGTGCTTGGCTGTAGTGTTTGGGTTTGGCTTCAGTGAGCTTCCCATTACTGGGATGTAAGTAATAAGAGAGGAGAAAATACCCCAGCATCAAAGGCCTTTCTTGCTCCAGAAGGATATTTTATCTGTAACAATCCAATTTTTGATTAGGTGTACCAGAAACCTCTGAGGATAACAAATTAATCTATTGATATACTGTGCTTCCACCAGGGAAGGAACATCTTTTCTAAAATGCCATTACATCTGACGTACAAAAAAAAGGCCTACAGTTCTGCCTTGACTGTAGAGAAAGCAAATAAGGCAACTGCTGCATCAGCTGTGGCCTGTGCCAAGCTTGTTTACTGGTAAATGAGGGGAGGTGTTCTAATGTCATGATTATGTTACTCTCTCAAACATCATGCTGCCTGTAACTTCTCTTTAAGTGAAGAAGTCTGTAGGAACACGTTCATTGCAGACTTGCTGACTCAAGCCCTCCATGTTCCAGGGTCGAAAGTTTGTTGCTAAATTCAATTCTGACTAAGCTATTCGAAGACATGCCCTTTAGGGACGTATTTCAGTCTGGGGAAAAATTGAGTGACTGTGGCTGTGATTGCTGTGGCAGTGAACATCACTGCTGGCCCACTAAAAGCAATCTCATGGACGGTGGGGGAAAACAGCCTGTCATGGTAAAGCTTGCATAAGAAAATGTCTATAACATTCCTAAATTAATAAACTATGTCTGCTGGCAACAAGCAATGTTGTATCAGAAAGAGCAGAGCACTTTTGTGTCCTGCACAGCAGATGTGCAGTGCAATGCTCTCCTCCTGCAAACTTCTGTCTAATTTTGTCCATGAGTGCACAGTTTTGCATTTGGAAAGATAACAGTTAAAGCAAAATTCGTGGAAACACTCGAGACGTTTACAGAGGGTAAAATCTCACTGATTCTCTCCTCTGGGAGAAGGATCAAGGTGCTGGCTGAACAGTCCAAAGCCCACGAGCAAGAATCACCGCTGTAATTTAGAGTTAATTGAGCTCTTTTCGAGATAAACACGGGAAGACGTTTTCTACCAATTCTAGTTCTTGGGACCCAGTCATTGCCCAGTACAAAGTCTTCAATTGCTGTTGCTGTGCAACTAGTGCAGCATCTTCCATTTCAAAGAATGGTATTTATTCCACAGGGTTAAGGAGGAAAGTGTGAATGTGCCATCTAACTGATGCCGTAAAGGCCTGTACAGAATGAGGTGGTGATACATGACCAGAGAAGAGGGTGGTCAGTCAGATACCCCTCCCATGTTAAGTCTGGTGGGATGAACGCATCTATTTTATATGTCATTGGTTCTAGGGTGAATTTTTAATTCTTCCTTGCTCTCTGGTCCTAAGTACATCTTTCCAAAATATACTTTCTGCTGTTCAGAACGGAAGTTCAGTCATTGTAATTTCCAGGTTATTTCTTAAAATGTTACTTTGGTGGAGTAAAAATGGTATAAAGATCTTAAAAGTTGTATGCACAAACACAACTGTGTTTCTCAGCCTACAGTATTATTGTTATAAACAATGCTATCTAGCTTGCCAGCAAACTTGAAACACAGAATTGCCGGCATCATTTTCTGCAAAATAAAAAACAGGAGAGAATAGAGAAAGGTTAGCCTGCTTCAATTGCTAATTAAGTTTTGTAATTTGCAGTTAGGCCTGAGATTGAATATATGATGGAGTGAAATAACTTTCCCATCCCCTGCTTGGCTAGAAAGTGGGTCCAGACGAATACTTTTTTGACTATGGAACAAATTGTATAGTTTGCTGAAGCAAACTCTGGGCTCCAAATTTTTCTTCAAGGAACACATGATTTGTATATGTCAGTGCATCTAAGACCAGGTTTTTCTAATTGACCTGATATTCAGAAGTAAATTATAATAGCTGGAAAGTATGTTTAGACTTTCGGCAGCAGGATGTAGTCATAATTGTCTTATGAGAGGATGCTTTGATATTTGTGCATGTTCATATTTGACAAAATGAATTTTTTATAGTTTTGAAACTCTTTTGGCAGATGAAGAAAAGTGATTCAGTATTTGTTATAGTCTTCAGGATCAAATTATGACTATCCATGGTGTATTTTGCTACAGAATTTAATATCTGAACTAAACAATTATCTAGAAGCAAATTTCAACCCACTTTGCTGTTAATCTGTAAATAGGAAGCGTTTCTCCACTCTGTGTTCCAAAATTATCTGCAAAAGATAATATGTTGTCAAGGTTCAAACTGTTCAGCTGTAGCACACTTTCTGCAGATACAAAATTTCATAATGAAATTTTCCTGTCTCAAAAAAACCCCAACCTTGGATTATTTATTTCTTAATTCTGTAATAAGAAACAGGTAGGAAAAAGCTTCATTAATTCCAGGTTTCAGACAACTGTACTCCTAGAGATAATTATGTGCACCTGAGCCAAGTCTCCAGTTTTATCCCCCGTTGAAAGAGAGAGTATTATATTGCAGGTAATATGTGAAATTTTTGTATTATCCAAAAAGTATCACACAGCTATGTGCAAATCTTGAAAAATATTACTTAATTAATCACCAAGGGAATGACTATGAATAGCACTACAATCCACTCTTTCTGCTTTAGTCACTTTGTCATCTGCATTTCCACATTTCTTAGCAAGAACCCATTCACAAGCTTTGCTATAAGATAGACTGGGATGTTTTTTATGATCTGCTCCATTTGCATGGTGTCTTATAGTTGACAAGTTACAGTAAAAGCCTATGGCAGTTATTGTTATCTTCATAGATCTGTGCAAAATCACTTCTCTGCTCCTTCTAGGAAATGTAATATCTCCTTTAAAGTGGCTGGTTTGAACTGCTATGGCATATTAGTAACTCTCACATTTAAGATGTTTGTGCAGATTAACTTGACCACTTGAAAATATAAAAATAGAACTTACGTTCAATCTTAGGTCATTCTCACTCTGTGTGCTCTCTACATTCAGCATACCAGAATAATACTGGCTTAATGCAAGCAGTATTTATTTTGGGATAAATGTACAGGATATAACTAGCCTGAGATGCCAAATGGTGGAATTATATAGGTTAGTCCTTAGGGATTTATTTTAAGCAGGCAGAAACTATTTGGAAAATACTTTTCAGATTTTTTATTTTTTTCTTTTAAGATTGAAGTTATTTCTTCCAGAAAACCTGCCCTCAGTTACTTGTGACCCCAGCTGAAGCTCACCAGAGACCTCCACACAACGTGGAAGCCTGTCCCCTCTGCCCCAAATTTGTCTTTGCAACCCAGCAATATGACAGCGATGTAAGAGGACAGTGGTGCAATGTGGTGAGCCCCTGTGGCTCCAGCTCTCCCTTGCTCTTGCACTTGGGCCTCTGGGAAGGTGTCTCCCCAAAAGCTTGTGAGCCCGCTGGCTGCAGCTGGCTGCAGCAGTGTCCACAGTCCTGTCTGGCACCCTTGTCCCTGAGTCGTTTCAGCTGGGTGCCCATATCCACAAGACCCTGGCACTCACATTGCCAACAGTGCCCCATCCCAGAAATAGGTGCGAAAGCAGAGGTACGATGTTTTAATAGCCAAAATCTCAAATACGGATTTTTCATTTTAGATATGCAATTTAGCTCTACTCTCGGAATCAATTCCTTATCAGTGAAGATTTTTCATCCTAAGGAACAAATCAAAGAAACAGGAGACAATCACCCAAGATGAGGGATGACTCATTTGCCAATTGAAGCTTAGGGCTTGCCACTAGCATCCTTCAAGCTGACTCTTTGTTCCTGATGACAAATATATCCCTGTTTCCAAACTTAGCTGTTGTCAGTGCTGCTGTATAAAATGATCTCCCTTTCAGGCTCCCCTGTGTGAACATCACACTTACAAGGAAAGCACAACCTTATTCAAGCAAAGGAAAGGTTTAAACTCTTGATGACCAAGTTGTAAAGACAGTTAGAACAGATATGCAGCAAATAATAGCATGCAGTGCAGATATCTCATTAATTTCTCAAAGGATTTCCCTTCACTACGCTCTCCTCCAACACCCTTAAATGGTTTTGGGGATCTCACCCTAGCAATCCCTGTTGCATCACAGCATGATGGAAGTTGGAACTTCCCCGAGGCAGATAATGACAAAGCTCTTGTGGCTGCCAGCACCAGGAGAACCAGCACTGCAGCTGCATAGTGCTTGGTATCACAGTTGTACATAGCTTGTTGTCCAAACCAGCACAACTGCTGCACCACAGCACTGAGGGAGAAAAAATGACAGCTATAGAGGAGTAGTCTTCAATACTAAAGAGAAGCTGAATGGTTTGAAATATGCAAAATCCATGCATTACTTGTTCTAGAACAGAAACTAAAAATAAAGGTTAATTTATTTTTTTTAAACTAATCTATAACTACATCAGGAGGCCTAGAAGCATATGAACTGAGAGAAGATTTAAGTTTTAAATGTAACATTAAAATCTTCAAATGGACTTCTGGCGTGTTTTACTTGGTGAAATTTAAAACCAGCTATGCTAAGCATACAGAAGCAATATTTTCTGTGACAATTATGCCTGTACAGAAATAGAATTCTGCAAAAGTTAAAAGGTCTTCTAAATATTTGATATATGCAAGAACATTAATTGATGTTTTGTATGGTAGAAGTATTAAATGAAACACTGGGAATTGTTTATGAAGGCTTTATACAGAGGACTATATATTCAGCTTGAACATTTCTGCATGACTCAGTACATTAATAAAGGTATTCTGTTCTGGGTGATCTGACCTGATCATTATCCATTTTTACCAGTAGGATTTCATGGGTTCGGTGTTAAATTCTCAAGTATCAAAGAAAGTGTGATTTTTATTATTTAATGTTTTGGAACTTCCTGCAGAACTGAAGACTGAAGCACACTGAATGCTCTCACACATTTCCTGTCATTTGCATGGCCAAGACAAGAGTCTTGTGACAACTACATTGACAATAACATGGGCCACCATATGATTACCTAGTTCAGCTACAAAGGAGTTTCAGTTGAAATGGACATTTCAGTGCTGACTTAGTATTTTGAAAATAACCTCCTTGTTAGGGGAAACACATGCTGGGCTGGAAAAACTTTCAGGACAAAGGAAGGAGAATTTATTGCCTGAATATATGGTTACTAATATGTAAATATGTCAAAACCCCTCAGTTTCTTTAAGCAAGATCTAAGTTGGTTTTGCATTCCTCTTTAACAGACTTTCCTGTGGTATGAGCTTGGGAATTGCTATAGTGGATGAGTTGTTGATCTAATCCAGTATTCAGGGATGACTGAAGAAGCTTTGAGACACAGATAGAAAAGGTCTTGAAATGGGCAATCATAAATTAACCAGTCCAGAAGAGAAGTTTCTTTATAATCTCATTTGATAGGAAGCTGGCATGCATCCTGGATAATGAAAGCTTATAACAACACCAAAACTCATAGTTCTTTAAATTAAATGTTTTACTGTAACTACAGCTTTTATCTTTGTTCACATGTGGTTTGGTGATTGTTTTGGATCCTGCAAATCTCTTTCCTCTAATGGAGGAGGAATATGTAACTCCTGGATAATGCATTTTTCCAGTAATTTTCAAAGAAGTTCCAAAGAAGGTTGCTATAATTTAAAAATTCTCCTTTATAAACTTAAGCTGCTTAATGTGTTCTATGAGTCAAACTGTGCTTAAGAAATGGTTTCACAATGTAAAGTACACTGTTCTTCATATAAGCATATGGGGGAATAAGCAGGATATCTTACCCTGATTTCCCTTTAGCTTTCCTTTGGTTCTTTCTTGTGACCCACCACTTGTTTTCAGTTATTTTTCCTGAGCTTTTCAGAGAATGGAATTACTGCGAAGGGCATCTGAAGAAGTGCAAGAGTCCATATGTCAGCAGCATGTTCGAGTCTCTCTTGTGGATGATCCTGCCCTCTGATAGTCTGAGGCCAGGTATATATGAACACTGTTTCTCAGCCTGGCCCCGAGACAACTTACGGCTGCAAAGCATTGATCTGACCAGTGTCCCTCAAGCTGGAGATCTGCACCTTGGGATGTCCTGTTGATTGGTGATAACTAGACACAGAGCATGGGTGTGTGTTATCCCCCGTTCTGTGACCATCTGATGAGCTTTGGGGTCTCTGCTCAGCGGGTCAGCTGGGCAACTCACAACCCCTCAGGCATTGTACTGGCAACACCATCTTCCCTCTGCCCAGCTCCAGGAGTCCTTCTGGTCCATTGGGGTCCTCGGGGTGGGGACAGTGACAGTCAGGCTTTGGGGCTTAGAAATGGGCTGCCATGGCTTCTGTCTCATGGTCCTAATCAGCACTGTTCAGCTCTGAAAACAGAGGTTATGCTCTTGTCAAGGAAGTTTCTTTTCACCAGGTTTCCAGATGTAGAACTTCAGGTATGGAGTCCAGAAATTATTAATAAATAATAATTTATTTGCAAAGTACAGTGTAGAGCAGCTTGAACTGGGTGTCTTCTGAAGAGGGACCTTGAATAAGGATAACCTTAGATAATTATACCCTTACAATCTAAGCTTCCCACTCCTCATGCTTTAATTTGGGCCAATTGTATAATTAGGGTCTGGAGTTTCCCTGTTCTTCATTGTATCTCTTCATTTTCATCAAGCAGGCAATTTCTTATCTCTGCCAGCAGTTGTTCGGCCAACCTGGCTAGACGTCAATAAAAGTCCTGTCCTGTAGTTGTTATTTTACACCTGCAGCTGCGAGAAAAGTAAGGTCTTGGCAATAGCCAAAACATTCTTCTGTTTTACCTTCTTTAGATTCTCTGACCTTTACTTATCCCCAGGCAGGCAGCTCCCCTTATCTACTGAGGCCTTTTTTGCTTAACGAGGTAGAAAGTTCAAAAGTTTACAGCTTGCAGTCTAAGCAGACTTTCTTATGGTATATAAGTATTCTGTATAATTCTATATAAGCCATTTCTAAGAAAGTCCTATAAGAAGCAGTATACCAAATCATTCATAAGCTAAGGCAGTCTATTCACTAACACTCTGCACTGCAGATGTGCAGGGATTATGCCAATGTATTGCAACAATGTTGGGAAACTGGTTTTGAAACTGTTAGATGAATGAATTTGCTCCAGCAATCTGAAGCTAAACCTTGACATGACCAAAGCAATGATTTGTGCTCATTAGCCAGATGAAATGGATCAAAACAATTTTGAATGCCAAAGAGCGGTTACAAGCTCTTTGTGAGAACAAAGATCATTTGCAGAAATTACTCCATGAGTTATTTCTGAATAACGCATTGAGATGAATCCTGGACTTCTTGTTGACAAAATTAAATAAAAGTGGTATTTGTGAACCACTTAGTTTTATGATTTAGATATTTTCTGTCTGAAGGTGTGCCATGATATGTTCTTCTTCCTTTTGTTTTCCTGGTACGATGGAACTTTGGTGACAGGTATCAAACAACTATATATTCCCATCAAACATGGCTTCATATTTCTCAATTCTCATCTGTTACTGAGCTGTATATTTATTTTTTTCAGCACCTTCCTTGCCCTCAGGGAACATATAAGCTCTCATCTTACACGTTAAAGTAAATCTGTGAGATGGTTTGCAGTATGTGGTATCAGGTGCACTGCTGTGACAAGATGCAGGCTGTAAAGGAACACTCATGGGCATGTGGGTTTTGGTCCAATGAAGCGCTTTAACTTTGAACCTGCTGGATGTGTTTGCTGTGCCAGGCTGTGGGACCTGGGCTGTGGGTGCTGCTGCTGGTCAGCACACGCACAGACCCATGGTGAAGCTCCAGCAATGCACAGCAGGAGAGGTCTTGTGTTGCCCATGTTGAGGAGGCAGCAGCTCCTGTACTCTGGCTTAACCTGGCCCATCCCTCAACATCTAGTGCAGCTGTTCTCTGGCCAGAAGTTGCCTTCAGGATCCATAGATGCTGCTGGAGACACGAACCACAAGCATTGAGAAGAGCCAAAGGGTCAATGCATCACCCATGCTGGCATGAAGACAACACGCCTGATTATGCAGTGACCAGCGTGCTTTCTTTGGCCCTCACCTCCTTGGCTGAGGAGTGCTAGTCTGTGCATGAAAATAACAATAATGAGAGTATGAGACTATTTTCCCATTGATAAAAGTGCTAAACTGGGCGACCCATGAATGAAAGAAGTGCTGCAGCGAGGAATCTTGTGAGGAATCAGTGCTTTGCCCTGATAGCAATCAGATGGTTAACTTGTATTATATTTCATTCTCCAGACAATTCTGCACGTCACTGTAATTCTGACTTAATGTCTAGTATCTAATGCTTTATTCATTTTGAATCTTTTCCCTCACTTCAGTGCAAATGACCAGCTACCACTGGGGAAAAATAGAAAATTCTTTCTGTTACCTCACACATTTCATTAACCTTCCCTCTGCCCTCTGACACATATGCCTCCAAAAGATTTCTTTCTAATGCTTCTTTGCCATGTCAGGCTTTTTTTTTTCCCTTTCTGGAGACAAAGGCATATTTAAAATATGACACTCCCAAAGTGTGTGTTCTCAAGCATGGCCAGCCAACAGATGCCAGGCATTGTGTCCCCATGACAGTTTGGGAGATCGTTAAGACATAGTAGTCAGGCTTGAATCAAGCAATTATCTGCAATTGTATCCTTGTGTGTGTGTACCAGAAATCACTTCTATAGCTGAACCTAAAGATAAAAAACCTGCAACAGACCAGATTTCAGGAAGACAGTCTTTTCCCTTGCTTCTCTTTTCCTTTATCTTTGAGAAAGGCAGTGCTTAAGAACAGAGATAAAGGGGAGAAAAGCTGGCCAGATACTACAGTGCCCTCTGAGTTGAAGGCCTAATCATATGGCTTCTGTGTGTCTAACTGTCCTCATTAACAATCTGTTGCTGAAGGCAGCACATGCAGAGGGAAATAAGTAGATGATTGATTTCCATGAAGAGGGTTAATATGGGTCACTGCACTTGACAGGGCAAAAATACAGTAACTTTGGATCTGTGAAAGCATCTGTGGAAACAATAATTGAGCACAGCAAACTTGTCAGTGAAAACCTTTGTCCCTGCCTGTGCAGAGGAGCCTGTGTGTTGTCGCTCTGTTAAGTTTGTCCAAAATATGGTGGAGTGCATGAGAGGCTGATGTTCCCAGGTAAGGCACCACCACTCTTCCTGGGGAGGAGGCCCATGGAAGAGGCCAAGTATCTGGCCTCCTTGTTGGCCTAGGATGAAGGCATTATTTGTGTGGCAATATGGAGCTGTGAAAGTTATGAAAACAAGCTTTGGTTTGGGAAAACAGTGATATCATTTTCACACGGCCAATGTACAAACTGCTCCCCGTGGTTCTGTGGCGATGTGCTAACTTCATTCCCCAGCTGCTGTTTGAATATTCTTGGGACAAGAGCCTCTTGTGTCATTCACTGCTCCTTCCTCTGTGAGTCCTGGCATCATGCCATAGTGGTGGAGTTGGTGAGACTCTGTGGACCACCCCTGTCCCAGACCTGCTGCTGCTTACAGGGTCTCCAGTAAAGGACTACATCAGAAGCCACACATAAGGGTCTCTTAAAGTGGCAGAGAAATTGTGGGAATAGAGCAGGGCCAAAGAGATTTTGTGCTTTTATAGCAAAAGTGCTGTGAAAGGTGTGGAGATTGAGGTGAAACAATTATTTTTGCATATAACAAAGAAGGAGTATTCCTCTGTTCCTGGAATGTCTGTGTAGTGTCCTGGGTAAATTGGAACCTTGGCCTTGCAGGAGTGCACGGATGGACACCAGATCTCTAGTTCTGGTTCTCTTCTGGTTCTGCTCTCATCTCATGGCGGATGCTCTGGTGCTCCATTTCAGTTAGGACAGACCAAAGATGGCAAACCATGGGGCACCACCCTTGATACCACCATGGTCCATCCAAAAGCCAATGATCCTTCCTGAGCAAGAGAGATTTTAAAATTTCCTGGGGGACAGAGAAAACGACACTTGTCTCTGAGACAATGAGTAATGCTGTCGTACTGCCAGCGGTAGCCCGCAGAAAGGCAGCTCGCATCCTCTGTTCGCTATCTTTGCTCAGCAGCCTCAGAGTGCCATTTCTGGCCACTCTCTTTGTATTGCCCAGGTGTCAATACTCCTTTATCCCACTTCCTATTGCCACCTGCTGAGGAGCAATGCCCAGCATAATAAATGTGGAGAAAATTTTGCTGGGGCTGGGTATAGATGTGAGGGTACCATGGTCTTTTACGGAGGCAGGAGATTATACGGGCAAACAGCAATGGCATATTAGCCTCCAATACCAGGCTGAGGGTGCCTTTATCCATTTTTACATAATTCCTCTTGGCTGCCGTTAATGAAAGAGATGCAAATTTTACTTTAGCAGCTGTCACTGTGCATGAGACATCACTTCTCCTGTGCCACAGGGTAAGGCATCAGTAGTCTGTCTCCTGGGAAATATTGAATCATAATACATGGGCACAAAATCTGATACTATAAGTATCTTGGTTTCTATGGATGCTTCTGTGCTGTTTTTGTCCACTGCTATTCCCTTCCTCAGAAAAGCAACCTGTGCAACACAGGTTGGAGTATTGCAAAATACAGCTGTAAAAGAAGATGTGCTGATATGAAATGTTCATAGTGAAAGGGACATTTACTCCCTGGTAGTTCCCTCATTCACCCTAGTGTGATCCAAATACACAATGGCATCTTGATCAAGTGTTATGTCTGGAGCAGGGAAGATCTTTCATTTTGATTAAACCAGTGCTAAGAGAGATTGCTGCTTACGCTGTTGTCTTCAGGGATCACTTCATGTTTGCTGCTGCTCCTATCTGCAATCCTGCTCTCATCAGTCCCTGAACATTTTAGTGTCACCAAGGGAATAACTCCAGCATGAAGTGCAAAGACCCCAGTTGCCTCTTGTGGGTTAAGTCCGGATGTTTTGGAGCAGCTGGAATATTTGACCTGTTTGGGGTTGCAGATATTGCATAGTGCCTGAGGTTGGGAAAAGAAAAGGCAATATTGGAAGCTTGTGTGTGTAACTTAGATTGAGGGGTTATTAGCTTTGTGGGAAGCAAACTGTAATATAGCTGTGAGATATGAATATTTGATTTCTTGGCTCGGGAAGGGTTCTCTGTCTCCAAGGAACTCACTAGAACCTTCTCACAAGTACTAAGCATGAAAGTGAAGGTAAGTGATGATGCAGGGGCGTGACAAGGGGTTACAGTGGGTACAAGAACCTAGATACATTCACAGGTTTATTTCCAAACACATTGTCTGTAAGGCATTTTAGAAGGTTTGCATAGTTTTGTCTCAGTGCAAACTGATTTTTAAAGGCTTTCTCTCCTAGGGCTGAGCATCTGAGCAAGCAGGAAGCACTTGTGGTCTGGGACCATCTTGCTCAGAAACCAACTTGCACTTCAGCTGCTCTGTGGTCTGCGCTCCCTCCAAGCACAGAATTTTGCAATCCAAGTCCTTGGTGAAGCCTGGCAGGGAAAACGCTTAGCACACCGTGTGTTTGCTTTGGGAAGTTGTGGGGGGCTGTGTGGGGGTCCACAGTTGAAAGCACAGGCCATGGGAAGGTTTCTCCAGCAACAGCGGGAAGCCGTGGCTGCTCTGCAGTCCCCTGGCACGTCTTCCAGTCCAGTTTTAATTGGCTGCAGTGTAAATTTGAATCCTGCTTTTCTGACATTCATTATGTGGGTAATAGGTGCACACGCAGTCTGTCCTCATACAACAAAGATGGTGTGGAGCTAATTTACAAGCGCTTGTGAAAACTCCAAGGTCAGTGGGCTTATTAAAAGAAAAGCCCCAGAGCTGCTGGGCATACCTCACTGCAGCGAACCTGATCATTGCTGAGATACACGCACCTTACCACGAGCTGGCTTCTGCCTTCCTCCTTCAACATACATTTTTCTGTAAGGGAAATACTACCATAGCATCACACAAACACTTTCCAAATACTTAGACTACACAAAAATATGTTTCATATTTGAGGTTTTAACCCATAATTTCATGCAGTTATTCTTTCATTCTTTGGGTATATTTTCCCCATGACAACACATTTGTTTTGTTTCTTTCTTTCAGCACCTGGGTTATTTATGCTTCTGTTTTTTAATTGCAAAAGTCGATACAGTGGGCCAAATTCAGCTGTGCTGTAACTGTATTGAATTAAATGCATTTATTTATGTGCGACATTGATGCATTTTTATATTGCTTTTCAATATTAAATATTAATGCACGTACCAAGCACACTGATTTAAAGGGCACTGCAGCAGCTAAATGCTTGTCTATGAGATTAAAACCACTGCTGGCCATACTGAGTGACATTGCAGAAGCATTGCTGCTGCTTTTACCAGAATTCTTGGCAATTGTGATGCTGTTTGTCAGACACTAGGACAAAAAACTGCAAAACAAACAAACAAAACTCAGCAATGAATAGTGTGAATAAATGCAGCTTTCCTCACACTCTGGTGCTTGTTATGTATGTGTAACTAGTGACAGCAATACATGAGGAAATCAAGACCGTGAGCCACACAGGAACAGAAATGTATGTTTTCATACATATAATGTCATTCTTCAAAGTACCATTTTACTTCTGTTGTACTTCCCAATGATCCTGCCTGATTTTAAAATCTGCAGAAAAGGAATTGTAGGTGGCCTTTTACAATTTAGAGAAACCTGTTTGTTCATCAGAGGGGTTTTTTTCCCTTCTATGTGTTTCACATAGTGCTGTGTGTGAGATGCTTGAGCTCAACCCTTTGCTTTACTGCAGCTCTGCTGGGTGCTCAGCAAGCCCCGCTCCCCTGGGTCTGAGGTCAACCTTTCAGAGGCTGTTCTGCAAGGCCTAGTGTTAGTTCCTCTTGTCTGGGTGGCAGAGCCTGAGAGCTGACAATTGCATTGCCTGAAAGGCAAAAAGGCTTTTATTCCTCAGCAAAATGCTGCAGCAGTGTTGGCAACTCTTGACACAGCCACCATGGGGGAGTGATGTCCCTGTCCCCTGTGCCAGCTCCAGGCTCCTGAAATATTTCCTCTGGCAGACTGCAGCAATGCTAGCAAATTGTTGCCAGCATGAATTATTTCTGAGATGCTCGGCAATTTTTTGATGCCAGTATTTATATTAGTAATAGTAATTTGTCACTGGTATTAGAAATCATCGCGGACTTACTGTTTGTGTTTATCAGTAAAGTGTCTGGGTGCACTTAAAGTGCTAGGACTTAGCACTTATCCACATGGTGCTCCTTGGGGACTGCTGGACTGAGGCCATAAGTTACCAGTACAATAACTCTGCAGATATATTTTCCTGTTTCCAGGCCTAGCAAGCATGTGGAATAAAGGCTTGGTTTAAAGCAGTCCTTCAATAGTCTTGTCAAAATATCATTTTGTTCTTTACCAATACCTGTTCTGAAAAGAATAAATGCAAGACTGCATTTTTCAACAAAAGCTTAGTTTTCCACTGAGTTGCCCAATGTATGAGATTCCTTTATATAGCTTGACTGGATGGGAGTGATCTGCCAGGGCCCTGCAGCCTGTGCTGTAGTCTACACAGTGCACAAATCCTGTTGTCACAGGGGACAATAACTGGGGCTTGGGCCATTAAACCTGCATCTAGTAGCTCGTGACGGGTGATGTTAGGAAAACCCACTTTTGCAGCTCAAAAAGCAACATAGTAAGCTGGCACATAACTCTGAAGAGCTTCTCTCTAGTAATTTCTCCCCAGCATTTTCTGTATGAAATATATTTGTGCAGCTGAGAGAATATGAAGATGTGAAATGGCCTCTGGTTATATGATGTGTGAGATGATAGGAATTTTTTTCTTCCTTAATCATGCTTGGTTTTAATGTTGTGGGGTTTTTTCCCTTCTCTGCATTGCCATATTTTGTCTACATCCAGCTTCCAAAGAGAAAGAGTATATTTATACTTTGTGTGATGAATAAAAAAAACAAGTGACAAGACTTCCCTTCACAGAGACACTAATTTATACCAGATGGATAGATTTACAGGAAGACAGGAGTTTTACTGTGCATAAAACATGGGACTGTCACAGCTTGTGCTCCACCAGAAAGGAACTGTTCTACAGATGACATGCTAGATACTGTAGTTAAATAACAGAAAATGTTTTCAATGTTTTGTGGGGTTGACTGATCAATTAAACCAATTCTGTTGCTCTCTGAAAGGCTTCCAGGGAGACCACAGGCACATTTTACTGTCCAAACTGCTTGGGGTTCTTTAATGACAGAATTAGCTATTTACCTGCATATTGTGGCATAGTTGCACGTAAGACATTTTTCACCTGTTCCTCTGGAAGGATATATATGCAGCAAAGTTTGTGAAACTGATGAAGATGAATCAGATTTTTTGCATGCATACACATGAAAAGCTTGGTATTCAGCCTGTGCTGAATGCTGTACGTGTTGCACCCGTGTGCTTTTATGCGTGTGTTCATATATGTGGACAACACGTATGTACACACACACACTTTTCTGTGTGGATATAGGGCTTTGTTCACTATAGGCCTCAATGTATTGCCTGTTTCATCAGAGAAGGGTATAAATGTCACAATTTTTCAGGTAAGTTTTCTTAAGAGAAGTGTGCAAAAATAAACCCTAGTTAGACTTCTAGGTAGGGCTTTGCTCTTTATAGCATTAATTCTGTTTCTGCAGTTTTTAGAATGGCAATAATAGCTTTACTGGCTGTTAGTGGCTTCATCTGAGAGGCTCTGAGCTCTTTAAAATCAATTACATTTATAAACAACGCATCAATTACAATACTTGCGTTTCACTGCAGGGCATAAAACAGCTCAGAGAGGTGGGTCTCTTGTCCCCAGTCTCAGATCAATGCAGTGACCCAGGGCTGAACCGAGCTGGAGATTTCTGCCCCTCAGGCTGTTCTTTCAACCATTAAACCTCTTAATCACCTTGAACCGGGAATGAAGCAAATGCTTCCAATTGGAAAACACAGGCATTTTGAAAAGTAAGGAAGGAGAGACCTGCGGTAATGTGGTATACTGCACCTTTAAACACCTGCAGGTTGAAACTGCTGTTTCATGCCTGTTTTTTTGCGTCACTGTAAACAAGGCATTAATGGCAATATTCTCAAAAGCACCTGCACTTCCATTTCCTGAAGAGCTGGCTTCCAGTGAGCAAGGGCCTGTTTATAAAGGATATCACTCTTTGGATTTAAATCTGCTGTCTAATGTTGCAACTTGATGCATGGTATCTCCTTGTACATGGCTTTTGCATGCCTGAGTTCCTCTGGTTGTAGAAGAGGACTAAGTCGTAGCACAGTACTGTGAATGTGATCAGATACTGTGGTGTCGGTGACTGCACACATCTTAGGCAGGAAAGACAACATTGTGTGGTCATGAGGAGGCAGGTAGCAGACACTATTCTTCATTTTATATTGGCTGTGATGAATATGGTGTTGACTTGCAGATGATACAAGGTGAGACGGTACAGTTTGAGCATGGCAGTTCACGTACCAGCATAGCAGGCTGAGTATTCATCAAAGCACAGGTCTTACTCAAAGAAACAACACTCTCAAATGTGTTTGCTGTTGCAAATATGTGGCTTAACTTCCCACATTCTCATATATGATAGGCAATAACTACAGAAGAAGCCCCTGCTCCAGCTTTGTCTTTACCTCAAAGGGATAAGGCTTGCAACTGTTTTCTGTCAACTTTCCTCCTATAACCCTGTCTGCCCTGCTGGTCAAATAGCACAGCAATACCAGACAAAGCAAGTAACTGTTACCTATGTTGAATCTCAGCCCTTCCTGAAACAGCCAAAAGTTCAGTGACTTTTATGTCCTCTGCTGCTAGCACATTGCACAGGGCATCTTCTTCAACTCATAGCGATTTTTGAATGATCAACATGTAGTGCAAAGTGATTTGTAAAATGTTGTATTTCTGAAGTATGTGTATGAAATGGGCTTTCTGGTGTCCTCTGGCTCCTACACTTCTAATCTAGGATTTCACATACATTCAGAATGGGACAGCCCAGTATGTCCATAAAGACTCAAGAGCTCACTCTCCAGCTCCCAGGTGCCCTGTGGATTTCCTGGGTGACCTGGGGAAACTCAAGCGTACTTAGTGATCTTCTGTGAGCCCGAGTCTCACACTGAACAGGGAAATTTGTACTTGAAGGGCACTTAAAGCACTGGTGTGTGCCTGAATTTAGGCACATTTGGGCCTCAACCTTGCACATTTTCTCTTCCAAGAGAAAATGTTAACAGTAGACACCTTCCTCTGCAACACTTCCCTTACTCT
The DNA here is from genome assembly GCF_963082525.1 of Nesoenas mayeri. Taxonomy (NCBI): domain Eukaryota; kingdom Metazoa; phylum Chordata; class Aves; order Columbiformes; family Columbidae; genus Nesoenas; species Nesoenas mayeri. Next base: position 65,115,187 of record NC_137542.1, on the reverse strand, counting down.
TGTAGAAAAGAAGCGCAAAGGCAACTCAATATATGTTTATAGTTCATATGAGTGAGATACACAAGGAGCTGTGTAACCACCTTTGCCAAGGCAATATTCAGGTTGAGCCTATTGGGGAGCTGCTGTGCACAGGGATGGGGAGCTTGGCTGCAAGGAAGAGGGGTCCTAGTCTGTGACCCCTAACTACCCCATTGGATGGATGTCCTTACTCTATGCAGTGTGCCAGTACATAATCTTTGGGTTTCTGTTGTTATGTGACAGGTGTCCTGGTGCCTCACATGTTGCTGCTGTCTGTGTCTCCCAGAGGAGGTCACCATCTTGTCCTGGAAGTCATTTAGCAATGCAGCTTTGGGAATCTGCCGCACTGACCTGTGTCTTTTCCAGTACAGCAGTTTTGAAGCTTTGTGCTGATGAGGAAGATGTTCACAGCAGAACCTGTAGCTGTTTGTCTTTTGGAGGTTCCCACTGTGATTCTGGCAGTTTCCTGATCAGATGCTTAAGAAAAAAAAATAGCCTTTCAATTTTACATATTTTCAAAGGTTCAGTGTTCTTTCTTACATTGTCTGAGTCTCTGCAGATTGATAAAATGGCAGCAGTTGGCTACAGGGGCCATGAGGTGAATTCGGCTCCCACACCCTGTTTTTGGATGAGTTGCTCCAGTGTCAGGAGAGCCAGACAGTCGCCTTGAAGAGTTAAGCTTTTAGTAGGGCTCTAATGCATGCTGCAGTGTCTCACTGTAAATAATTCACAAAATGTCAGCTGGTGTCAAGAAATGGAAACCTTTTGAACACAGCTGAGATGATCAGTCATGTATTTGCTTCCAAAGCAAGGCTGGAATTATGCAGGAACAATGCAAGGTACATTAAATATGCAGACCTTCTAAACTGCTCATTCTCAGATATAAAATTGAAAAACATTGCACTTCTTCTTGCTTTTGTCTTCAAGTAAATCCGCTGGCAGAACTTCCTACTTTGGTATCAGACACTGTTGGCAAAATCCCGGTGCTGTAAAAACCTGACAGTGCAAAAAAAGAAAGAAGAAAAAAAAAGAAAGAAAAAACAACAACAAACCCCAAACAAAGGCCACAAAAATGCATAAAAGTGACTGTTTAAAACTTTTGCTTGTTTTTCAGAGCAATGCTGCCAGACACCTACTCCTGCCTCTGCCTTTCATCGATGAGAGGAATTCTTTACCTTTTTGTTTGTTTGTTTGTTTGGTTGTTGTTTTGTTGTTGTTGTTGTTTTGTTTTAAACCTGGGAGAAGAAATGATCTCCTTGCTCTCAGGCCTGTGCTTTTTCTTCGGAGTGTCATGTAGCTAAGTGCTCCAAATGACTTGGGGCTGCAGCATCAAGGCACAGGGCACTGCGTTTTCCCCAGGCCAGGGCTCAGCTGCTGAAAAGCATGGGGAATGTCTCTGCAATCAGCATAAATGCAAAATTGATCTTTTTTGCAATATTGCCACTTAGACTTCCAGCATATTTTACCAACCACGTATCCACCAATTACTAATTCTTAACTTTCATCTTCCCTTTGCTTCTCTGCCTCTGAAAGCTGCCAGTCCTCCAAATCGCTGGTACTGTAGGGGCTGTACAGCAGATTCCATTCTGCCTCTTGATTACCTCTTAGATGAAACAGTAAAGGTACATTTAAAAATCTATATATTATTTTCTCCTTTTCAGTATCAGGGACAGTGGCAATCCTGTGAAGCAATGGCCATAATGTAAGGCACTTTTGGAATACTGTAGGAGGAAGGAATACTTTTGGTGAAACCTCAGCGATCCCAATGCAGAAGTGTGTTTTGTCAGATATTTATTGATAATCTACTGCTGTACATTATTTATGCATTTAATTTCTGGAAATTCTTCAAAAAGCTTTCCTATAGCAGCAGCCAAGTGCTTCTTGCCCAGAAGGCCAAAATTTGAACCCACTCCTGGGCCAAGCTCTGTCTTTGCTTCTGCCAGTGCCACAAGCTTAGCCCAAGGCTGCATCAGTATTTGCTGCTGGTGTTCCTATGCCTCCCTTCACCTGAGCAGGGGCAGTGCCATTGTTCTCCTCCCCTCGAAGGACAGGTGTGTGGGGGCTCCACCATCGGGTAGAGCAGGTGTGGGACTTTGCCCCATCTTGTCACTCATGTTGTAAATGAGTACTTGTGAATGAGCTGCTTGGGAGGAAGGAAGACAACTGACTTATAGACCTGCTCATAGGGTGTTAGCAAACACCTGCCATACAGACATTGCAGGGAGTGATGCTTTGTGCTGAGAAAACTGGCCAGTTCTGGCTGTCTGAAAACCAGAAAATGTTTGATGGCAGGATTCTCTATCCAGGCTCTGACCTCAGCAGTCAGGAAGCTGTTACAGCCTGGGGAGGCTGCATTTCCACCATCCTGCCAGGATAGAGATAGTGCAAGGTAGGACCCACAACATGGGGGCTGGCTCTGTAGCCTTGCCCAGGGGCCCTGTAGTGAGCAGAGAGCAACCAAGGCAGAAACAAAACTCTTCTGATGGCTTGTAATGTGACTTGAGAGGTGCTATTTCTCAGGAGGAAGTGATTCCTGATAATCTTTGCAAGACATGTAACACCCTTCTACTGAGAGAGGGTGAGGATGGCAGCACTGGCAGCCTCTGGAGAAGTCAAGAGGCCAGAGAGGGTACCTAGGGCTTGGAGCATCACTGCCTGCCCCAGGCAGGGAGCAGGAGCCACGCATCTTCACAGCTTTTTAAGAAAGCATTGCCTGGTGTGAGAGGGTGCGCTCCACATCTGCAGCAGTAGCTGCAGGGCTAATGGAGTTATTGTACCAGAAGATGTTGCTCAACAACACACAGTATTATTTACAGGTGTTTTGTTTGGCCTGGGACCGTTCTGATCAATGGGTATCAAACAAAATTGCAGAAACTCCCTCAGGGAAAGAAAAAACAAAAAAGGATCTGCATAAAAGTGTATAGGTGAGAATGGTGGAGCTGGCAGTAATTTCAATAGGGTTTCTGAGAAATGAAATTTTATCGAATAAGACTCTTATTCAAATTAAATGTCTGGTAGGAAGTGCCAGAGGCGAATCTGATTTCAGAAGAAATTCAAAATGGTAAAGTAATGTATAGATTTAACAATGGAGTAGGAATACAGGTTTTTATTGTGCCTTTTGTTTCTGGTTATCAGAAAAACACCAAATCTCTCTACAGTCTGTGCAAAATCAGTTGCATTTCTGTATCTGTGTCATACATAATTGCCCATCTGGAAGAGAAATTACCTGCTCTGTCAAGGTAACTGAACAACAATTAGCCATGTAATTGTTGTATATTTTTTTGCAAATGACCTTTTGATTTCATTTGAAAATTTGGCTCATGTTTAAAATGGAAAATATGAATGATATTATTTTTGGATGCTTGGTGTAATAGAACAAAGTAATGAGTACAAGACAATACATTTCATGGACTCACACTGGGGAAGGTTTCCCCACTCTTTCAGAAATGTATCAGAAAATTTGCTCAAAGCCCTGAATTTGGCAAATTGCTGTTTTCTTGAATTAACAGCACAATCATCTTCCATTTACAAAGATATGTTAGAGGAAAGTAACATTTAGGTCATATTCCAATTTCCTGTGTTTTGGGGAGTTAAATAGATTTTGTGATTTGACATTTGCTTCTAAAATGATTTGCTCTTATTTACTCTTACCTCAGTCTCTACCTGTTAGTCTTTTCATAAACTAGTAGGTTCTTTGCAATCTCCAGGCATGGTTGGGCCAATATTAAATCCATTACATATCACCTACTTATTTCTAGATTTACATTAGCATATGCTAATAAATATTGGTGGTAGACTCGAGGAAAGGTGCGTCACAGTGACAGCAGTAATGGATGAGGTGGCACTGAAAGCATTGGCTTACTCCTCAGCTCTGTGCACCATCCCACACTTGCACAGAGAGCAGAAAGGCCCTGGAGACCACCCTGCCAGCATCCAAGAAGGTTTTGCAGTGGGCACTTACTTACTTAATGCTTAATATTTACAAAAATACCTGTGTTTTTTAAAGTTCCCACTTCTCTCAAAGACTGAAAAAAGATGAGGGAAATTCTTGCTCTGCAGCTGGGACCATTGCAAGACACCTAGTGCTGCAAAATCCCTCTGCTACTTTGTTCTCCTTCCCCTCTGTGTTTCTTGATCCTTCTCTTTCACACCTGCCAAAACTGGGTCCTCCCCACTGCCCTTAGGCAGCACAGTCTTATTTTCACCCTGTTGCTGAGTCTGCTATCACTCTTCCTTTGCTCTCAGCTTGGCGTATTTGCCCTTGTCTGATGTATATTTTGCTTTTTATTTTTTTTTGGTTTTTTTTGCTGTGGTTCTGCTGAGGGTCATGCTGTCTTGTTTTATCACCTTGATCTGCTCGTGTGCAGCCTTCACCCTGTTATGGTCGGAGTATGCTGTTGGATGCTTAGTTATTCCTTAAAAGCACTGCAATCTTGTCTGAAGGAGTAGAGCCCTGGGGTGCATTAACTGATGGCAGTGTGTGATGCATGGGTGTGTGTCTTCTGGAGGATTAATATTTTCCCGAATAAATAAAAATGTCCAGTGCACACAGAGTGTGTATTCTTTTCCACAGTTTCCTGTGAATGTTTTAATTTTTTCTGATTTGTATTCTGTTCGTTAATTCTAACATAATTTTATGCATTAGTTGCATTGGCAACAGCAGCAACAATAATAAACACTGACCTTCAAGCTAATACTTTCTATTATCTTTTCACAGGTTTTTGCCTGGCTTCCCACTGTGTCATTCTCCCCCTCTTGCTAACTGGTGCCCATCTGCTCTGCAACATGAAGGGAAAACAACTTATGGGTTATTGAGCAGAATGGGACATGGTCGTGGCAGATACTGACCACCAGCAACACGGGCTACGGGCAAGATCTCTGTTTGCTGCATCATAGGATCGTGCCATGGGAATCAGCCCATCAGGGAGCTGGTATTCAAAGAGTGATGGTGGCGAGACAGAGCATCATGGGCTTCATAAAATCAAGCAGTCAGTTCAGCAGCCAAAAAACCACTCACAATCAGTTAAAAAAAAAATTGTCCGGCTTGTAATGATGAAGGTGGTTGTAAATAAAAGTCAAAAAGTGACCTTACCTTTCCACTTCCCATTTTATAGTGAGGCATAGGATAGAGAATCCACAAGCAAATGAAGAGAGATCATAAATCTTTTCTGCCATTGGTACCCTAAAATTAACCTTAGGACCAAAAATTATTTGGCTGTTTTCTGTATACTGATGTATTGCCTCCAATCCAGAGGTTTGATCAGAGAGCTAATGTTTTATCAATATTAAAGAATGACAGAAAGAGTCTAGAAGGAACACTGCATTTGCTTATTTGGACCCAAATATCCTTCAAATGTGAGCATCTGACAGATGATGGTCATCTATCACTTTATCACTTTCTCTGCCTCCTTGATACACTAATACTAGGGACATCAATCTTCTATTACTTTTGCCAGAAAGAGTCACTGTTTTGAATTCATTTCAATAACGATTGTAGCTGACTGACCTTTGAATACTTGATCTTTCAGTTAAATGCAGAATTTTGAGTCACAGTCAATGTTTAGACGTGGCCGTGTTCCTTACGCATAGCACAAACCATGGAACAAATATAATAAAAACATACCTCTCTGCCTGAAGTATTTTTTAAATGCATAGTATAAAAGATCTGCAATATGAGATTTCTAATGCCACTTCTCGTATAACTAATCTCCTTTCAGAAACAGAGAGGTTTGGAAAGACTATGCTGCCTGGTTAATTAAAATCTCACAGGAGTCTCATGTTAGTAGAGAGCATCCTCTATTGTGTATGTGTCATCTGTCATGGCAAAGCAGGACCAGGGACAATCAGAAAATTCCACCCCAGTATTTTCATTCCAACTTAATAGAGCTGCAATAAAATGTTTTGGTTATTTGTTTTTATTTATTTTATTTTATTTTATTTTATTTTATTTATTTATTTATTTATTTATTTATTTAAGGAAGATATTCTATTCAGGCAATGAAAGTGGAAATGGATAGCATTTGGTGATGTCTTCCTCTACTGTTTTTGCATCTGTTCAGTGTATTTGTATTACAGTTTATTCATGAAGTAAAAATAAGATTCAGAATTACAAGAAATCTTGGAAAATATTCAGATGTCCGGCTCATATGGAGAATGGATTGGTTGCCAGTGATTGTTTTAATTTATCTGGTTATCTTAATTTGGACTCATCATATATGTGAATACGTGATTTAGAAATGTGAATGTTCCAAGCTACAAGACTACTCACGTACTTAAAGTTAGTCTTGTGCCAGGGTAGCATATTGAACTGAGGCCATAAATCTTAAAGTGTAACCTAGCTTTTTTCCCTCATTAAAAAGTATTTTCAGTGAGGGATATAAAATGTGCAAAAGTACTTCATTTCCACCATTTGAACTACATATAAAAACAACAGGTTTGTTGGTTTTATTTACAAACACTTTCTCCAAGAATTTGTTATCATCTCATGTGGTTAGAATGTAAAGATACCAGAATATACCAAGGAAATAAAGTTCCAGCATTTCTGTATTTCCAGAAATTAAGTAAATGAGTTCAATTAAAAGAAAGGACAGTTTTTTGAGCAGTGGAAAACAGAGGAAGGTTTACATAAGAGTCCAAACTGACTATCCAAAGTTCCTGAGGCTTGCATTTACTAGAATATATCAAAGAGCCATTTTATTCATGCAATTATTTCCCTTCAGCTAGTTTCTAAGGGGGTTGTAATGAGGGTGCCCAGACCTGGCTCCATAGCATGCTATTCTATTAATTCCCTGGTGCATATCCATAATAAATCAAACAATGGTGATGTCAGGTTTTCATAGATGTTATTTTAAATTGCATGCATCAAATATCAAAACCTAATATTTTAGTGATCTATTTCATTAGTCCATTCTGCAAATTGATACATATACTTGTAAGTACGGGACTTAAAAATTCATGTTATTCTGCTGCCTGCTTAGTTTGCATAGAAAGTCTGCGCTCATAACACAGATATTTTTATATTCACACAGAGGCACAGGGTAAACATTTTGATCATTCATTACTTTGATAATTTGTTAACACTATGTTGATAAACTATTCTAAACTAAGGGAACATGTGATTATGACCTTTCAGTATTTTTCTCAATAAAATAACTCCTATTGCTAACAAAATCTCTGTACTTTGACATATTTCTGCATTCTTTTCAGTTGCTGACAGCTATCTTCAGACTGATCTTGAAGTACTCTTTTAAGCTCATTGCAATGAAGGAAGTGTGTGGGATCAGATATAACCAGATGTGTCAAAGACCTGAAGTTTCAAAGCTGATGGAGTGACTATCTTTTCATAACACTGGAAGAACTACAGAAGTAGAAGTTATAGATATGTGACCATATTATTACAAAAATCTCTGTTCAGTGAGAGCTTAGTGTTTCCTTTCATATTTTATTTTCAAGATACTATAACTTGTGTTGGTAGCCTGGTCATCAATTTAAATTAAATTCTGTCAGATGCTAAGACTACTGTCCCATTTTAAACACTACCTGTGGTTCTTCCTTGCTCAGTTGGCTTTGCATTGTCTGATTTTACAAACTCAAACAGTTGTTTTTCGCTTTTTTCCCTTTCTGCTCATATTTGCAGAAAATCATTTGGTACATTGGCATGGTCTTTCCTCTCTGGCACTAACAAATGAACTTTCAAGTACCATTTCTTTCTGTTTCTCAAATAAAACTTTAATAGCCCAAATTTCAGGAAGAAATAGAAATCTTGGTGCAGTTCTGCCTCAGTCGCCTCCTACAGAGTGTTTCAGCAACCCACGTGGTGCTCCTGAATGTGTATTTGAGATATTATAGCTCTTTACATTGAGCATCAACTCCACTGTCCAGTTGGAGGCTGTGCTGGATGCTGGGTTTCGGGGAGGGAATGTTTTCGTGGTAGGGGGGTGGTCAAACAGTCTTTGGGGAGCCTCACACAGCACAGGTGCTTCTGCCCTTTCTGCACAGAGGACATCTACTGTCTGTTTTCATGGCCGCAGCCCCAAGCATCATCGAGGAGTTGGTGCTCCTTGATGGGATTTTACTTGCTATTTCTTTCTAATTTTGTTCTGAGCTTGAGATATCTTGTGTGGTGACATCTATTGGCTGGGTGTATGGGTCTGAAAAAGGAGTTGCTGATTACATTTACTGCTACATCTGCAGGACACCTGCAAATTAAACATCTCTGAGTTGTGCAAAAACTTCTTAGCTTCTGCTGAAATTCAGACCAAATATGAGATGTTTCACCCATATCCAGTTAGAGGTGATTCAGGAGGCAGGGTCTTGATCCAAACACGTCCATTAAGTTATTCAAAGTCCAGAGATCTGCAACTACAAACCTCATTGTTTCAGAAGTGGGTAAAGAGAAAGCAGGTTCAAAAAGCTCCAGCATAACAACCTTTGGAAGTTCTGATATTCAGGTGAGAATAATATAACTGAAATACATTTCTGTTTCTGGTAATACTGCTTTATTTCACAGCAGTATTCAAAGTGCATGTCCATTGTACAGCGATGTGGGTTGTGAACTTTCCTGCTGTTATCATCAGATGGCAAACAAAAAACACAAACAATCTAATGTGGGGCTACTGTCCTCTTTCTTGATGTGAATCCTGACTTCATGTAGTCCCTTGTGTTTGGTGGTCAGAAAAAAAGGGAAAAATATGATGAATAGATGATGGATAAAAGACTATATTCTTTATTTTAAACTAGAAAACCACCTTGTCTGCTTTTCCTTGTAAATAACAAGATAATAACATGCAGATAGATAATAACTATCTTATTACTAGAGTGTTTTGATGGTGGGAGCCTCCCACCAGGATCAGCTGCTGCTCCTTTGTCTTTATTCCACATAGCACCCACTCCTGCCAAGAAGCCAATGCCCCAGTGCACAGAGGGGCTGGGGCTGGTCCCCACCTGATAACCCCACCAAGCATTTGGGCATCTTCACCCGCAGCCTGGCAGCTCTGCCAGGACACAGCACCAGGAGGAACTGGCAAAGGTCCTCGTCTTCAAAGAGCAGACGAGGAACAATGCCATTGCCCCCTCCTCAGCTGCCTTTTCCAGCCTGGGATGTGCTGGTTAACGAGGAGCACAACAGGTGATGGGAACATGCTGGAAGTGCCCACATCCTTTCTATTGTATCCATTATGCTATTGGATACCATCACCTTCGGCAGCAGCAATAAATCTCAGCGGACCTTTGGTTTCAGCTTTAGGGTCTTTTATTTCAAGATTTTCTCTGACATGTTTGTTACTTGAGCCAACTACCAGCCTTGTTTTGCAAGGCTTGCAATGACTGGAGAGCAGTAGATCTTCAGAATCCCTGGAAAGACATTTTCATTATTGTAGTAACTGATGTTTATGTTTATGTTATGGACATTAATTCTGCCTTTGCCAACTTTTCAATCAGCTGTTTTTTAAATCTGGTTATTACAGGTTCTGTGATACAATATCAACATTCGAAACTACAACATCCTTGCTATATGGTCTGTAATTTTCCCATATGTAGTTAGCTTTGTCTACAGTATCACTGTGATATTTTATCTTTGAGTTTCTAATATAGACTTAAAGCCTACATGCAGGCAAAGATAAGGTTATCTGTGGAAATAATTGCAAAGCATGGAAAGGGAGGAAGAAGGACATAGTACTTGCAGAAGGAATTGAGTTAAGGGTGGTAAAATACTTCACTCATCTCTTAGGTCTATAAAAGCAGCGTAGTTGCTGTTGCACTGCTCATAGAGTAGCCAGCCCTGGTGAGAATATTGCAACTGAAGCCCCCCAAAATAAGCTTGGTTTGGCTTTATCACAATTTTGCATTCATGAGATGTCCTATCTCTCTCCTACTATAGCTCCAAGCTGAAGCACTTACTGTAAGCAGTCTTATCTGATGTCATCCATTTGACAGGCTTTCTTACTTTGTAACTTAAATGGAAAACTTCTATTGTCACAGCAGAAATCAGTTCTTTATTAGTTTTGTATCTTTTGGGAGTTGTGCCAATCTCCTACGCAGAAGAAATCTAATAGGGTAAATAAATGACTACAGAGATTCAGCAATGCAGTTGTTAAACTGATTCATATTTGAACACATTAATTATTAATATTTGAATAAGTTAATGCTTAATATTTGAACAAATAAATCAAGAAATACTAAGGAACTTTGTTAGGAAGTGAAAGCATCACAGTAACAGTGCATATGGGCCAGCCTGCTGGAGCTGTAAAAGCTGAAAACTGCCATCTGCAGAGGTGAGCATAGGAAACACTATATGGGAGTGGTTGAGCTTCTGCCCACATCTCTTGTTTCTGTCTTGAGGCTGATATTCTGGGAGCAAATGAGTCAGCACCAGTATACACATTGACAAATGACTCGTGATTTTGGGTGCCTCAAATTGTTCAACGGGCTATTACAGGTTCTGTGATATGATATGCAGAGGTCTGATTTTGCATAGGGTAGGTATGCGATGATCTGTCTGAACGGCAGATCTTTTGGAGTCAGACACCTGAAATGACTCTTTCTCCTGGGTGACTGAGATGAGAATTCTCTCTTCCCTCTGAGGAGTCAGGCATGGGCTTGACCATCCCCACAAGATAAGATCCACTCAATGTCAGTGCCACAGACGTTCACATAGCTGGGGGAGTGGGCCACTGCCACCCCACCAGGCAGCATGGTTTTTCTGCAGAACAAGGTATTACAGCTGCTACAGTTGTATGGGGATATAGCAGAAGATTTGGCGAGGAGGTTAGTTATATGTAAATACGCTCAAGTGACTTGCACCTTTCTGTAGAAAAAGCACATACATCACACTGGCCTTGTGTGCTTGATGAGTAGAACCTCTGTGTTAGATAACATAGGCCTATGAGAAACTCTAGGCACCTTATCACTATGTCTGAGATTCCTGCTTCACTGTGAGAAAGAGCAGGAGGCTGCGCCTGCATGAAGCCTTGAAATACAGGCAAGCTCGGCAGGCCCAGTGATCTTCCAGCAGGGCTGAACTGACCAGCGCCTGTGTCCCCACTGGTGTCACCTCTGCCTGGGAGCTTAGGTGCTACTTCAAAGATCCCCCAGTAGAGAGGTAACTAAAGCAGAACTTGCTCTTTGCAATGCATTCACGGCCTCTGGCTCTTAGGACATGCCTGTGTATGTGTACGCAACAGGATAAGGTGAGCTATGAAAAACAGTTTTCAGAAGACCACAAATAGCACAGGCGCCAAAAAAACACAGTCATTCTCCTGCTGAACTGCAATGTGTGTATGCACACTGTTATCCTGGGAGCACTGTGTAGCCCTTTGACTAATAGCTGGGTGTTAAAGCTATCATGTAGATTATATGTATATTCCTTCTGTATTGTCATTTAAGGTGCAGAATGACAGGCCTTTGGCACTGGCATATGACCTGCTGCCTTGACAGCTGCCAAGTCTGACAGCCCTGAGTCATGTTTGGCTGTGCCCATTCAGTGATCCTGTAATACTGTAATGTGGACAGCAGAGCTGTTTCTGCTGGGGAGACCAATGGTGTGTCATTGCCATGTCACAGCACTGCATTTTCTTTTTGCCTCAGGGTGCACACATCTATGTAAATATCTTGAGGGCACCATTTTGAAGATTGCTACCTGCAGCAGCTCGTGCTCTGTCTGTTCAGACACTGAGATGGAAAGCTTTCCATCAGAGAATATTTTCTGTGATGTAGCATCTCGAGTTCATGGGGATTCCCTGTAGCACAGGGAGTTGTTGGCTGCTGGTACACACGGCTGACCAGATTTTCTGTTGGAGAACATGGCTTTTAGTGTGTATAATGTGATTGTGTGGTGTTATTGCTTCCAGCGTATCTCGTGTTGTTCCTCATGGAGCTTACACTGCATGCAAAGGGTTGTTGCATTTACTTGCATCCAATCTAGTCAAAGAATAGTCTTGTACTTCAAATGGTCTGAAAAATGAGACACTTAAATTAAAATAGAAGAGTTCAATTCCAAGTGAGACTGCGAAGAGCTTACATGTTGTCAGGTGAGAGACTCACTCTCCTTTGCTTCAGTGCCCTATTTACGAGGCGATGTCTAATACGTTTCTGTGCCCCAAGAGGCTTATGAGGGTGCATCTGAGACACTTGGAAGCTATTGCCTTGGGAACCAGATAAATAAATCTTCCAGCAGCACACCCGAGACTCAGATGTGATAAGTTTTGTTGCACATAGACATGGGGTTTCATTAAGGGTACAAGAAGTTCCTGGGGGGATCAAGCTGTCAGCCCTATGCCCTCTAGTCCTTCTCCCACCACAGCAGTGATGGAAGTTTTTGGGGCACAAGTGTAAACCCCAGCCCTCTGTGTGACCTCTTTTCCTCCTATGACTTTAGAGCCATAGCTCCTGAATTAGACACATTGGTGAATATGTCTCTGACCAGTCTTATCCATATCCATTTGTAGACCTGTTGTCCGTGTATTCATCTAAACCATTTCTGACCATGCTGATACCATCTACCCCGGCTGCCTGTGGCAGAAAATTATGGAAGTTACTGCTTGCTGGGTAAAGAAGGATGGGATTTTATATGGATTAGGCTTACCTTCTACTGATTTAGTTGCATGTTGTTTAATTGTTTGACTGCAGGATTTAGTGAATAGTGTTTCCCCATTCAGCTCATCCCTCCATTGTTTTGGAAACATAGACTGTATTCCCTCCATCACCTTACCCCTGAAGTGTCACAGGCTTCCTTGCCTTTCCTCACAGACAAGCTGCACCATCCCTTTGCTCATTGTATTTATTCTTCTCTCTACTTCCCCATCTGCAGCACCTCCTTCTTGAGACACTGAAAAACAGAGCTGCTCTTTGCTTCTTATCCTTTAGCAGCCTTTTAATCCTTAGAAGGGCATTTCCTCCCATCCCTGGCAGCACAGCTTCTTTAATAACATTTGCTGTGAAATCCTGTCAAAGGCTTTATGAAAACCTGAATATAAGGCGTCTGCTGAATTCCCTTTATCCGCAAGCTTACTAGCACCCTTGAGAAGCCAGCTAAGCATAGCAGGATTGCCTGAAGCCCCTCTGCAGCATGAGGTTGTGCAGGCAGCCTGCCTGGTGCAAAGGCTTGCTTACAAGGAGAGGTCGTGCTGCGGTGGGACCTGTGCAACGTGAAACCAGGAGCTGGAAAGCAAGCACCTCCCAGACAAATCAGCCTCTGGCAACCCAAGCAGGGTTGATTTAATCTGTTGATAAATCCTCTCTGCCCCTGCTGTGGGGCATCTTCTAGGAGGTATGGCAGCTATTTGGTCATCTTGATGCTGCTCAGAGGGTGTTTCTGCAAAGGCGCACAGGCCTCTCCTGAAGATGCCTGGGCAAGCAAAGAGTGCAGGGTGGGGTCTCCCGTGGGCATGCCAGTTGGGTTTTCTCATAACTCACTTGGAGGAACAGAGATGATTGGTGAGCGCTCCATGATCAAGACCCAGCTAGGAAATCTTAGTCAACACTTTCATTTTCAGCTTTCACTTTGTCTGTCTTTCTACTCCACTCAGTACTGTGGGCACTCCAGCTTAAGTTGCCTTGCCTTCCCTTTCCCTTTCCCTTTCCCTTTTCCTTTCTCTTTCCCTTTCCCTTTTCCTTTCTCTTTCCCTTTCTCTTTCCCTTTCCCTTTCCCTTTCACTTTCGCTTTCCTTTTCCCTTTCCTTTTCCCTTTCCCTTTTTCCAGCAGCTCGTGTTAATTGAAATATAACAGAAGTGCTTTGCAAGACTTCCTAACCTGCTCATACAGTGTTTTAGACAGCATAAGAAATACAGTTTCCTTAAAGCTCCAGAATATCCCTTGGGCATAGCTCAAAGATCTCTGAGGTGTCTGGGATGATTTTTGTAGAATTTTTTGTCTTTCTGATTCATGATATATTTTTCGCTCCTGAAAACACAACTCCTCTCCTCATGAAACCATTTTTCTTATAGTCAGTGGTTTCACTGATTAGGTAATTCTCTTTGTCAGGTAACCTGGACCTTACTTGTTTCCTCTGGGGGATTTGGAGTGGGCAAACTGTTTTGCATATCACTACCACAACAACCTGGACGTCCACCAAACTCAGCATGCTGTGGGTGGAGCAGGTCTGAAAATTCAGAAGGACGGCATCTGTGCTCCCAGTGCTCAGCTCGGAGGCAGGCCAAGAGTCACCACGCCACCTCTCTTCTTCCTTCTTTTAATCTGAGGAAACGAAAGGGAACAGGAAACCAAATTTGTCAAGCAATGGTGTATGAATTCTGCAAACTTGGCAGATACTTGTACTTCTCACCTTGGTTAATCCAGATGAAGAGAAAATACCTGAACTCAAAAGTGAGGCTTGCCCAACGTGTTGGCATTACTGCAGTTGCTGTGGAGTTTTGCTGACTCCACAGTCCCAGTGACACCAGGGGTTTATCACTGCAGTCCAAGATGGGTTTCCTGGTGCTATCACTTTGTTTCATGTTTGGCACAGTATAAACTTGCACTTAAACAAAATAGTTGCTTTTATTCTGCTTTGCAAAGAACTCATAACTGCGGCAGTGGTTTTTCAACTTTTCTATTTCTTTATGTGACATCACCAAATGAGATCTGCATGTTCTTAATGTGTAAGCTGTAATTATAGGGTTGCTTCAGAGAGCCCACAGAGCAGCACCACCTTTGACATGCTTACTTACCACCACCTTGTCATTGGCAATGGAAAGTTGCTTTTAAAGTACAATAAATGACTGTATATATGTGTAGTGTTTAACTCATTAGAAGTCTGGAGAGAAAGTCTTCCTACTCTTGTTTCAAAATCAAGGATGTGGTATATTCAGTTAAGGCAAGAGGTTAAATGTTATCTACCAGTTTATAGAAAAGATATGAAGATAATGTATAAAGTTTTCAAGAGATTTAGGCTTTTACTAGTGACCTGGTGAACTGGAGTCACAGGAGCCAGTCCCAGCTGGACCCAAACCTGAGCAAAAGGATTTCCTGGAGAAGGGGGTTACAGGTGTGCTTCTGAGAGTTATTTTCCCACTGTACATCGGTTGTGTGATGTGGCATGCCATGCACAAGCAGCCATAGCTGCAGCAGGAGGGGTAATGTCTGCGAACTGAAGGAGCACTGGTAATAGACTGAAACATCTCTGAAACATACTGTTGCAATGAGCTCTTGCTCCAGAAAGAGGGGAGCAGGGGAGCAGAGACAACTAAAGAGTTGTACATCTCACATCTCAGAAGTGTGCCTGAAACCTTTTATTTTCCCATTTTTCAGGTCTGACCAGATCTTGGTGTTTTTGATTGTTTGTTTTTGGGTTTTTTTTGTTTGTTTTGTTTTTGTTTGGGTTTTTTTGATTTTTTGTTTGTGTTTTTGTGGTTTTGTTTTTGTTTTTGTTTCATTTTGTTTTGTTTTGTTTTTGTTTTTGTTTTGGTTTTTTTGTTTTGTTTTGGTTTTTTTAGCCTGTGTAATAATAGTTTATAAGCATTTAACGGGTAGTCTTGTTAGCAGCATTTAGTCTCAGACTGTTCTTAGGTCTGAGACTGCTTATACACCCCAACCACCACGGGTTTAAAGGAAATTTCTCTGTGCTACACCAAGTACTATAGTATAAAAGTTGAATTTTCAAAGTGGTTTCCATTATTGTGTGTTGAATTCTGCATGTAGAAATCCCTTCATAATGAAAGATTTGCTCATGATCCCTTGCATCCCAGAGTGCATCAGGTCACTGTGTATTAACCAGGCTGACACTTGACTCGTGCACACAGATGGTCAGAGGACATTGCAGACTGCCTGCTTCCTGCAGAAGTGTGACTGCACCAGCAGCACCCAGATCACATATTAATAGAAAGCAGTCTGCAGAAATCTGATCCCATGAACACCACAGTTATTTTAGTTGGATTATTGTACATATGTACAATCGAGGGCAAAACTCTAGCTGAAATGCAATGGTTTCATGAAAAGCCTGATACAAAACAGATGAGTGAGGCAGTCATAGTAGGTGATGAATGAATGAATGAAACCACAGAGAGCAGCAGCACGACTTTTATTAAAATGCTACAGGAGTATCTTTTAAGTGGTCTTCACTGGACTACAGGCAGAGCAATAGACCTAAAAGTAGGCAAATTTGCATGGAAATTTTCAGCAAGCCATTTAACAACTGTACCATGTTGCAAATAAGCTGTTCATTTATATTCAGACTGGTAGCTGTCTCACACAACCCTGAAGCTCCAAGATCTCTAAGGTGTCTGGGTGCCCCACAGGAGACACCTCTGCACCCCTGTGTCTCACTGGCAGGCAAAGGGCAATGGCCAGGTGAGAGTGTCAGCTGCCAGGTTTGCTTCTGGGGGATCTGACACCACTCAGATAAGGTATTTGGGGGGCTCTTGGTGGTGGCCACATCTGCACTGACTCTTCGTGGTGCCAGGGCTGGGCAGCACATGGGGAGGGTAGATGCGCTTTTGTCTCTGTCACCTCTGAACTTCAGCAAGTTTCAACCTTTCTGGTCTGGCTCAGAAACAGATCCCATCTTGTAACACCTCCTTCTGGGATGATGTGGGAATAAACTAAGCTGGAATGTCCAGTTTCTGTCTATGTGGAGCGCACCGATCCAGTGCCTGGGTTATAGGTTATCTTGGCTTTAAGTGCTACTGGTTGCCCACTCTTTCTCTTCAGATATTTAAGCGATAACATGTAATTACAGCTTGAATCCATAGATGACAGGTGACATAACGAAAATTAGTACTGTCCCTCATGAGCCTAAAAATTCAGATCTGAGCCAGGACCACAAATATTCAAATAATGGAAAAGATGTCTCCAAAGTCTTTTGGCAGATAAGAAGGACGTTTTGGTTTGACTGCTTCATGTATGGTTACAATAAGCACAGTACACTGTGGTGCTGTATTCACAAGCATGTCTGCAAAACTGAGAAGTTTTACAAGGCCAAGTAGAGGTGACATCCGTTTGAAAATTCATACCCAAATGTTCCCTACTTCCAGTTCCAGATTCATGGTTAGTTAATAACCTGTTCTCAAGTTTGCCATTCAGGCAGGCAAAGGAAGCCAGGCCCTGTGACTATTGTGATCAATCATGAACAGCTTGACATAGACTGATCTTGCACCTCTGAAGTGGAGGTGAATTTGCCCAGAGCCCTGATGCCCTGAGTCAGAGACATAGAATGCAAGTCTCCCTCCTTTTGCCCCAAATGCTGACACCATGCAGGCTGCAGGTGGTGGAGATGCCTCCTGAAATCAAATGGAAAGGAAACTAAGGCAATGAATGATGGAGATTTGCTGTTAAGCAAGAGATGGGCACCTGCTATGTTCTCCAGCTAATGACTGTGCTGAAGGAAAGCGTACCTTGAGTTACTGGAGGCTGAACTAAAACTCTCCAAGAAGATCTCAGACAGCAAGAAGGTTTGCAATATGGCTCACAGTACAGAATCAAGCCTTAAAACTGAAACACTGCCCTACCCTTAATGACAGGATTTGCAGTTGCAGGTTTGGCAGTATTATCATATCATGCAGCATCTTTGACCTAATTTTACATATATATTCATATATGTATAAAGTCTATAATATATAATTTCTTGCAGATTTGGCACAACCTCTAAACAGAGAGGTCAAGTAGGAAAGGAGTTTTCCTTTTCTTCCTCTCTCTTGTGCAGGAGCTGCCTCTGAGCTGTGAACTGCTCACATCTGCACTGCTGGGAGCATGGTTGAAAGGAGCAGAAAGCATGAACACCAGTGTGGATATGGACACAGTCTCCACTGGTCTGCAGGGTCATCTTACCTTCAGGGTTACTGCTGAAAGGACATTTTGTACTATGAGCAAGGTGTGACTACTGGACCTCAGATTTTACTTCCTGAGAGAGGTGAAAAAATTGTGTGAAGACTTGAACTGTCTTTGCTCTACTGACAGTTTTGTTTTGTCTATGAAGATAGTGAAAATAAGTCCTTCTACATTAAGTAGCTCAGTAAATTTCCACTCACAAGAATTATGGTGGCAATCCTGGATGTTTCCAAATGAGTGTCCACCTAACTTACAGAGGGTCATCTTTTTTTCATTCTCATTTCTGTCTTAGTCCTCCCTCTTTCTTGCTGCAACCAAGACACCTGCTGATGAGTCAGGCTGCTTTATGATGGAGGTCCCCTGGCTTACCCATCACTTGAAACTTTGATCTGCACTATAGAATTGTAACTGATTTCCCTCTACTTATTTTAGTTTAAAAAAACCAAAACAAAACAAAACACAAACAAAAAAACCCAACAATAACAACTACAATCAGAAAACCAAATAAAACCAGTGGAAGCTAAATTACAGCCAGACCTTCAGTCTGTGTTCGGTCTCAGGCCCCATCCCAGGCTCAGCCAAGCATTGGGGCAGTGCAAATCTAGGAAGTGAGCCTCTGTCCTTCAGAAAAGCAGGATTTGGCAGTGGTCAGGCCTGACCATTCCTGCAGGACAGCAGAGCATTAGTGACCTTCAGTGGTGCACTGAGGACAAAGCATGGGAGAGAAGCCCATGCTCTCTCTTTTAGAAATGGTGTGTAAGTCTTACTCACTTCTAGCACTCACATAATGGAATCCCCTGTGCTGACATTAAAAACTGTTCAGAATATTTTGGACTATGTGCTTTTCATTGAAGTGGATTTTGTTTTTCTTTTCCTAGCGGGAAAGTGCTAGTTCTGATGGTTCACCTGGTACTTTGCTTTGGTATCTTCAAGTGAAAAAGAATGTATGTTATTTTTTTGCTTTGAAACATATTCTTGTTTGTACAGCAATATTAATTGCAGTAAAACAAGGCAAACCATACAGAATGTCTAAAATACAAATGGCAACCATATTCAGTGATGGAAATAGAAAATGCTTCAGCTGATATAGATCAAATTTTTTTTCTGGATTTCCAGTTTGTAGAAGCCTATGAGATTTTAAATTTTGGTTTGGAAAACTCTACAACACCACAAAACGTTTAAGAGACTGGAGGTACTACTCCATGTCCTGCTGTCCCAGCATCCCATCCACCTAAGAGCATGTGTGGCACTGGAACCATGTTGTGTGACATGTTCAGAGCCTCCTCCTGTGGTGAACAGGACAGAGAGGCAGTGCAGCCTGCCCCACAAGCTTTCTGCAGTGATCTGTCTGGTAACAACACGACTGGTGAAGGGACTTGAGCACAAGACCTATGGGGAGAGGCTGAGGGAGCTGGGGTTGTTTAGTCTGGAGAAGAGGAGGCTTAGAGGTGAGCTCATCACTCTCTATAATTACCTGAAGGGAAGTTACAGCCAGGTGGGGATTGGTCTCTTCTCCCAGGCAGTCAGCAATAGGACAAGGGGGCATGGGCTTAAACTCTGCCAGGGGAAATTTAGGCTGGATATTAGGAAGAAATTCTTTACAGAGAGAGTGGTCAGGCATTGGAATGGCTGCCCAGGGAGGTGGTGGACTTGCCGTCCCTGGAGGTTTTTAAAGTGAGGTTGGACATGGCACTTAGTGACATGATCTAGTAAACACACTAGAGTTGGACCAAGGGTTGGACTCGATGATCTCTGAGGTCTTTTCCAACCCAGTCGATTCTGTGATTCTGTAACACCAGAGAGAGTGTGTTGCCCTTACCTGTTCCCACAGCACCTCGAAACAGTATCTAAGTAAGTAACATAAGGCACTTTGCATTTTGATACATATAAAACTGCATTGGATATGAAGTAGGCCCATGACCAGCTTTTACAAGACAGAAGAGGAACTGATTACAGTTCAGCCTTTTTGTTTCCGATTTACCACAGGTGGCAAGAAAACTGGAGCTGCTCCTTTGTTTGGTAGATCAGCTTCACATGGGAAGTGTATTTTGACTGCACCCGGTTTGACACTGGCGAAACAACAGGCTGTTTGTTTAACGGGACTAAAACCATGCCTGTTTTCCTGCCTGAAAATATCTCTCACAACTTATCCTGTGACTGAGGTCAGCCTTAGATAACTGAATCCTAGTCTGTGCCCGGCTATGGTGTGAGTGAGCAGACAGAGAGGAAAGTTTGTGTTTAATCCTCAGGTTCACACCAGGCTCCCTATGGCTTGTGCAAAGCAAGAAGTGTGTTATGTGTCCCTAAATCCCATAGTGAAATCCTGCACTATTCCTGCCTGCCTAAGGCCCCACTTCATTTCAAACATCACTTGCACTGACTTCAACAAAAAAACAAACAAGGCGAAGCCTCTAGCTCTTGCTTTTTAACAGTGCTGTGTTGCCACAGGACTATTATAAGCACAGCAGGGATATTATAAGCACCGTAAAAATGAAGCACCAGCAAAATATATGGGTTGCTTTAGGTGATAATTTTCAATAAGTTTCACCTTTGTGTTTTACCTGGGCTTTCTTACAGTTATACTGAATAGCAAGTGACTTTTCAATACATTCTGTAGAGAAGTAGAAACATCATTTCCTTTTGAATCACAGACTTCTAAGCAGAATGCACATGTGGATAGAATTCCCCTAATAAAATTCCTCCACTGACCTACGGAAGTGATGGCAATTGTACAATTATGCAGGTGCTATAACCTGAATGTAGCTTTTTTTTTTTTTTTTTTTGGTGTTGCAATAGCTATAGCAGTATAGAATAAGTCTATGTATGGAACTTGGCTCCTATGTAAAGAAATCACTTTAGAGGTTACTGTAGTATACTTTGCCCAACTACATAATGTTTGCAAACTTAGAGTAGGATTGTAAGCAATTTAGAGCAGTATTGTAAGTCTTTGGAAGCTTGAAAACAGTTTGAAAGGCTACTGAAGTTTTGGATCTCCTTGAATTTCTTATCCCTGGTATCATACCCAGTCATCTAGTTTAATGGCAGTCACGTGTTTGCTATACCTTTGAGATAGTCACCAAAGCCATTGTTTCATATATTTTAGTCAGCTGTATATTTTTATTGAAATCTGGAAGTGACTGTGGAGAAAAGACATCTCAAAGCTGGATCAATAAATAGGAGGAGTCTCTTCCCGTAACAGGAACTGACATTTCTCCTAAGCAAGTTGTGTCTTGGCATGTAGCATAAAGGGTGGTGGCTGGAGAGGTCTTTGCCCCAATTATCAGCTCTTTTTAGTTGCCGCTGGATGTAAAATAATTGCAATGGAAATGTTCTGACATACCTTAAACTCCTCTCCTTATTCACTTCTGCATGAAGTTAAATGGCATCTGCATTTTGCTCACTATGAAGGAAATATGACAGCAATCTTCTAGCAACATAAATCGGCTTGACTCCCCTGGCTCTTGCAGAGGTACTGGGAGGATGCAGTCTTTGTGACCTGGAGAGGCTGATTTTTCAGTTGAATGTTATTAAACTGCAACTTGAATTACTTGTTTCATGTTATCTGAAATACAGGTACAGTTCTGTGCTGTGTTCAGTGCTTGATATCAAAAAAAGTGCATGACAGTTCCTATTAATAACATAAATGCTAATCTTCTGCTAACTAGCACAACATGTTTGTGCAATATGTTTTCCGTACTGTATGAATTAATTCAGTCCAGGTTCTGATGTCCTCATTTCTTTTGCGACACAATGCTCACTCAGTCAAGGCTGGAAATTTGTCTGAAGAGAAGGGCTTTACCAAAATGGAGATCTAGAGCTCAGTTCACTCCCTTTTGTTTCAGAAAAAAGCAAGTGTTGACTTTCATAGAGCAATCATTGAACAACAAACTTCTAATTCTGCACAGGATGAAAATTACTTTGAGATTATTTGAAAACCTCTGCTCCAGAATTTGCTAAAAAAAACCCAAACAAACACAAAAAACCCTAAAAACCCAAACTATTAAAAATTGTATGAAGGCTTCTGGGTATGGCCCCTTATTGCTTAATGCACTGGAAATGATCAGCAGTGCATTTTTCAATGGATGAAAGGGAGTGTTTCAAACCCTTCTCATTCTGTTTACAGACAGTTTGGAAAGATAAGCAGAGTGGCTTACTGTCCAGAAGGGCCCATGCCCTTATTTATCTTGTAAATTTGCCCAGGGAGCATATCACAGGACACCTGTCTGAATTATATTTCTCCTGACAGTGATGTCAGATGAGCAAATGCTGAGGTAATCTACAAGAAATGCTGCCAGCACGGTACAGCACTCTTTAGCTTGTAGACCGATGTTTTGCCTGTCTTAAGAACAACTAAAGACGGCAGAATAGCTGCCTTTCAGCTGCACAGTCTGATTTCACAAGCCTTTGCCTCTGGCTGCAAACAACCAGGGCTCCTGGAGCCTTGCCTGGGTTGGGGCTGTCTCTTCCAGGCACTGCCCAAGAGCCCAGCTGCCTGTGGGGACAAGAGGCAGGGACAGGGGCAGGGGCAGCCCCTGGCAAGGCTCTGCAGCCCTACTGCATGCACTGCCTCTCCCGGGCTTTTCCCCTGATAGCTGTTGATGTCTTATGTCTGCAGGAATTTGACCCATGGTGAACTGCTTTGTTATTTTCTATATTTTCCACTCATTCTGGTTCCCCTGAATTTTAAAGAAATACCTGCTTTGATCCCTCTGTGACATGGGGCCCTTCTCTGTAAGTGGCCACCTATAAACATGAAGTTTGCCATCCGGGCCACACCTTGATGACTTTAAAAACTCCTCTCCACAGCACCATATTCCACAAGGTACAGCTGGTGGCAAATGATGTACAAACACAGCATATCCATATTTTAGCTGGGAAGTCAGGAATTTCAATATTCACAGATGAGCAGAGCAAAAACTAGGCGAGGTTGAGTGTCTGGGTGAAGGTATACAGTCATGGGGACAGAGCTGGCTCCAAACTGACTAGTCCCCGGCAAGCAAGGGATGTGTTAAAGAGCTGGGTGCCTTGGCAGAGAGGGGTGTGATTTCTCAGAAGCAAGGCAGGAGAAGACCTGTGGTGAAGCAGGAGCTCCACCAGTGTCCTCCTGTCAGCTTCAGTGCCTGCAGAACGGTGGAGGTGACGCACCTCTGCCTCTGTCTGGTTTCATTCGCTGCCAGACTCAAACACCGCCATGCAGTACGCAGTGCTGGCACAGAGCTACGGACACGCAGATGAATTGTCAAATTGCTGCC
The DNA here is from genome assembly GCF_963082525.1 of Nesoenas mayeri. Classification (NCBI taxonomy): domain Eukaryota; kingdom Metazoa; phylum Chordata; class Aves; order Columbiformes; family Columbidae; genus Nesoenas; species Nesoenas mayeri. Next base: position 65,092,159 of record NC_137542.1, on the reverse strand, counting down.
GTGCTCCTGCTTGCCCACCCAGCCGTATTTCAGCCGGTAGGACTGAGGGTCAGTGAGAAGTGCAGCCCCTCTCGGTGGGGAGTACAGTAAAGGACAACCATACAGCAAGCACATCTTTTCTGCACAGCAGGCCTGCTTGGGAGGGGCAGGTGTATACACTGAATTTAGAGGGGGCTATTTTCATTATCCCAGAAAGGAGAGGAATCTTCATTGTAACTGCAGACCTCAACTCTCTACTGATGAAAGGAGAAAGAAGGATTGGCCATCCTTGTGGAAAGCGGATGGTAAACACAACTGGCAGCTACTGACTGCAATGAAAATGCCAAGCATCTCTGATTAACCTGCTTTGCTTGTCTCAGATTGCATGCCCCCAAACCTGCAGCATGGAAATTACAGCTGTTAATGCCAGTGAGCCCAGTTATACTGCTTCAAATATTTTTTCAGAGTTATTTTTTATAGTGGAGAGATTTTGTCCACCTCCTGTAGTGCTTTGCTTTCCAGCCTGTCCACCATCTCTTTGTTGCTTCCATAGTACCGGGGCTAAATTAATCCTTATTTCACCTAGTGCAAAGCTGGTCCCCGAGAAACCCGGAGTCTCTCCCTGCTTCTGCTATGCAGTCCTGGGTCATCAGGGCACTGCTGCTTTGCTGTAGAGGAAAGTTAAAGGCTTTACCCTCCCTTGTGAGTCTAGCATTGCCTGTTGTGAGCTTGAGATGTACTCAGGGATATTCTGAAACAAGAACTCCTCATATATGCCTTTAGGCAAAACAATTGCTAAAATTCATGGAAAAAACTAGAGTGGATGCGTTTTTAGGTTTGTGTGTAGTGCTGTGAGAGGTGAGAGAGCAACATGTGTTTTACGGACCAAAACCTGCTCTGGCCTGGTGAGATTAGGTGTTTAAAGCAGTAAAGAGCAGTAATTACCTCAGGACATGCTGTGTGCAGAACCCTGCAGTCTCTGCAGTTGGGAAAGGGTTTTGCTACCTGAGCTCAGCAGGACAGTGCCATGACTACTCTGCAATAAAGGCACAAACTGAGCCATTTGTGTGTGTGAACATGGGAGCTCTCACTACGTAGTGCTGGAATTTGCTTTTCTGGAGCCGTAAACAGGTTTGCCACCAGCTGTCCCATGGTGTCCTCTGAAAGAAGCCACTCATGGCCTCCATCCTCAGTTGAACCAACAGGCAGAGGCATGGTAATATTCTACTTCACATGGGGATTTTTTTTAAATGCCTTTGACAAGAAAATGACACTATAGTACTGAATATCCTCTCTAAATTTAGTACAAGAACCTGGAGTACTATTGCATTACAGATCTTTGAACTGAAACAAGTCATCTAACAGAGGATTCATGCCAAACCGAAGCTGCTGTTGAAATAGAAAAATTGAATGTAATAAATATCCCATAAACTGGAGAATTCAAAGCCACTGTCTAATCTTTTCCCTGTTAGAGGTAAATACAGGAATTCAGAGAGAAAAACATGCTGTCCATGGATATCTAACATGTTGTTGAGCTGTTTGGTATACTGTTTTGAATTCGTGAATATAGAACTGTGAGGCTGGAGAGAGATAATCACTTTTTTTTTCCCTGTTGATAAGATTCACCCCGTGGGTCTTTTTTCCTCATAGCATGGTGGGTCACCTGTGACCTCCAGTCAAGGCCAGGCTCTCTGTTTGCTACCTGCTGCACAAACACATAGCAAGTAGCAGCATCTGTTCTGATAAATTTACAAGGTAAGTGAACAAGGTCAATAAAGGATTTAGAATGAGAACATAATTTCATAGCCGGCTGAGGCACAGAGGAATGAAGTTACTTGCCCAAGGTCATGAGAAGTCAGCTAGAAAGCAAGGACTTAGTGCAGCTCTCAGAGGTAAACATCCAGATCCTTTGGGGATAACCCAAAGAGGGAGACTGGCCTGTGTTGCCACACCTGTAGTCCCTGCTGCATTTTGTAGTTTTACGTGTGGAAACTGTTTATCAAACACATGATTTTATAGTACTATGAACAGTACGGTGGCATTTGTTTGTGGGTTTTTTCCTTTTTTTTTTTCTTCTTTTAAAGCCCAGGGAGCATTAGCAATGTAAAGTCAGATTTTATTTCTGTAGATAACTGTGGTGAGTTTGGAGTTACCTCTGCATTTCAAGATTTCCTTAAAGCCTTGGTGTGCACTGTTACAAGGCCCACAAACTGGGCCTTGTAGGTTAATGAAGGACTGCACTGTAGAGTTGCTGGGTCTCCTAAACCTACAAAGTGTGCACAGCACTTCAAGAGCCATCCACCCCTTGCTGACACATTTGCCACCTGCTGACTGTGGAGTAGTCTGTGTTCAGTTTCTTGGAGACGAATGAAAGAGAGAAGAGACTAAGTGTGCTGCTTCCTATCGAAAAAGGTCAAAACTTATACTGACAACCACAGAAACAGTTATGAAAACAGGGGTCTTCATTACAATTGTACTTATCAAGAAGGGTCTTCTCTACCGCCCCATCTACTGGTGCCCCCCTGCCTGAGGAGATCTGGGGTGCTGGCATCCCCAGGGGACAGGCAAGGGCAGCACTACATAGCTCATGCTGCATTGCCTCCAAACCAGCTTTCTTCACTCACAGTGACATTTCTCATTTCTCTTTTCCTCCACACTGGTTCTGCTGTCCAGATGCTGCGACAGGCATTTCTACTTCATGTCATTAGGTTTGCTTAGTAAGCACATCTATAGCTGTGCTGGTACCTCTTATTTCTCCCTTTAATCACATCTTTTATGAACTCCTCAGGTTTCATTCTTTTACGAACAGTGAAATGTGAAATAACCAATGGTGAGTTTGAGTAGCTGCTGCATGCATGGTGCTCATCTTATGGGAGGTGCTTCTGGTTATACGTGGTAACAAACTTTTTGTGGAAATGTTCCTGTTCAATGTGGAAGACTATTTTTGAAGCACCCTGACTGCAAACTCGACCTGTGAGGCTGATATCCCTCTCCCTCCTCACCAAGCCTGCAGATCTGTTGCCACAAATGAGTCTGTGTAGCAACAGTGCAGCAAAACTTGGACCTATGATGGTACCGCTTGGTAATCTTTTCCAAAATGTCATAAACTCAAAGCCAACACTACTTTGTAACCCCTAAGGACCTTGGTCTTCTGGGGAGTGGGGTGGGTTGCTACCACAATTGCTTTCCCTCTCCTCCTGATGACTTCTCTTCAAAATTAACTGCCTTTTTCTGTGTGTTCGATAGGTGAGACTGATAGCAATCTTTCTCGCTCATGTTATGCTACCAGTCAATGTAATTGTCTACAAAAGGATGAGAATCAATAAATTTTCTCCCCTCCACCATGTGTTGCTTAAAGAAGGGGAATAAATGAACTGACTCTATCTGGTGTGGATGTTGTTTCAGTTTTTGATTCAAGGTCACTGTGCCTGTAAGACCAGCACAGTTCTTTTATATGATAAGTGTAAAAAATCGGACCACTTCAGAGCCCTTGTTGCAGTTCATCTTGGCTCTGTAGAAGATTATATCAGCAAACACCTTTGGATCCAAGATCAAGCTATCTTTTGCAAAACTGTCTGTGTCTCAGGTCCTATTTTAATGTTGACATGTACTGATATTCTTCATCCTCATTGCTTCGCTATTGTTGCTTTTGCACACCTGATTTTTCTGCACCAGTGTACATCAGGAAGTATTTTACTTAGTGGCATCACTAATATTAATTTATAATTGTATTCTAGAAACAGTAGCATTTCCAAACCTCTAGCAGGAGCCACCTCTGATCAATAAAAGCTGCCAGGTTAAGGGAAGAAAGTCAAGTCTAGGGCACCAAGTAAACAATAGTCTCACTCAGCAGATCATACACTTAGTGTTCGAGCTGGCATATTTCATGAACCTGTTCAGCTAAATAGAAATACCTGTGTGTGCCTAACAACATGAACCCATTAGCGTAGGCACAGCAGCTAGCACTACAAAATTATGCATTTCAAAGAATCTTAAAATTCACAGTCAGGAAGATCTTACTGAAAACTAATCCTGCATTTCAGTCTGGATTTAGTAAATAAAGCACCAGCTTGAGAGAAACAGTGAGTAGACTTCCTATTCTACCCATTAAAATGCATGTATTTTTGCGAATTATATATTAAATCTTCCAGTTCATGGGATAAATATTAAAATGTTGATCCTTTTGGCCCCATAAAGATAATGAAAGAAAGATATTGCTATCTGCTCCTGTAGATAAGCCTGAACAAAGATGCCAAATTAGAGAAAACATATGTGTCAGAAACATATGTATTACATTTACTCATAAGAACAGACAGAAATTGTATGCTCAAGCTGTGTAATATGTACTTACTTAATAGACCATACATTTGATATCTAAGAAATGTGGTTGGATATGTAAAAATACATGTGTAAGCTGGTGCACTCAGGTGCATTTATATAAACACACACACACACACACACATGCAGAGCTAGGCAAATAGACATAATATGGCAGAACGACCACTATGGCAAATCACAGATATATTCAATGTACAATATGAAACAAAGTAAACATGTAAATGAGACATTTTAGGAAAAATCACAAATGCCTTCTCTTTCTGCCTTTGAAAGCTGAATCCTGCCTTGCTCTGGGTCTGTTTTTCCCAAAGGTTAGCAAAGCACTAATTGCAAAGCATGAGGACCAATCCATTTCCTAACAGAATTTATATTGAAACCATTTTTAGCCTGAGCCTCCTACTCACTGTCTCCACAATTTACCCTCTTCAGTATTGTTCCTTTGTGTTTTTTGGAAACAGTTTTATAAGAACTAGCAGAGCTTCAGCAAAATAAAACCATTCAGGGAAAGGGTATCGCTGAAGTGCTAAACTAGGGTAACATTTCTGTTCAAAGAAACACACAACTGAATCAATCAACAGGGTGCGGCAAAAAAAGTTTTAAAATAAGTTTTCAGGGATTGAGCCCATCCTTATTCAGTTAGGCAGCAGATTTTGGTGACTGAAATAGGAGTAGAAACAGACCCAGTAAATCAAATCATTATGAGGAATGAAGGAAATCTACATCTGTTGATTGAGGTGACACATTTTTACTCTGAAATGAATTTTCTAGCCTGGAAAAGCTCTCCCACAAAATCTGTATAAGCTTATTTTTGCAAGAAGACTAATAAACCTTTTAAAAAGTGGTTCGCTTTTTTTTTTTTTTTTGCCCCTTTTATTTTTTTTTTTTTTTAATGCGATAGAATGTAAAGTGAGGTTAATGAAGCAGGGACCAGTCTGGCCTCATGAAGGATGTTACCTATGTCAGATGTCACCTGAGCATCAAGGCTGTGGTGCTCTGCATCACCCGGAGGGGCAGGCTGAATTCCTTAAGGACAGCAAGCACACACTCAGTAACAGGAAGGAAGAAAACGCAGGTCTTGAATCTGCATCCTAATTAAAATACTGAATGCTATAATCCTGTTTACCTATTATTGCTAACAATGGCTACTGGAGGCAGTAGACACAGTGATTCACACGTGATGTGGAAAATGATGAGCAGGAGAGAGGGAAACTCCCAGAGCATAAATAGAGTAACGCAACAGGGAAAAGGTATATACAAAGCAGATCATGCTATCCCAAGGTTAATAAGCAAAACTGTGGAAATGACTGAAGATATGGAACAATCACTTTTAAGATACAAATGAATCAATTATTGAAGGCACATGTTAAAAGAAGACAGGATAATATCAAAAAGCTTTAAATTATTTACACTTTATTGCACTGAATCTATAAGCGATGCACCATGCTTTGTCTCACACCAGGGCTGTGTAGAGAGAGCAACCAGCAGAATAACACCACCAGCTATTTGTCTCCCACGAAATTTATGGTCATATAGATCCACTTCCTCATTTACAAGTGAGATTTCACACAGGAACGCCTTACTGAAAAGTCACCTGCTGGGAAAATAGCTTCATGATCACTGGTCTGAGTGCGAACAAGCATAACAGGCAGCTAAAAGGGTGTTATTCAAAAATAATCTTCATTATTAAAAGACAACAAGGTTTGTGCAATTTTTGTTGTCGTGAAACATGGTACTATTTATTTAGCTTTTTATTTTGAAGTTGTATTCTAATAGATTGCTGGGCATACTTCTTTCTATAGAATTGTGCTATGATTTCTTGGACTCTGACAAAAATGTCTGATTTTTTTTCACTGACAGCTCTCACATATTCTCTCTCTTCCCCTTGTTCCCCCCACCACCCCCACAAAAAACAATCTTTGAGGTAAACCCTACATTAACTGCAGCATGCCAATGATATTGGGCTTTTCACAGAGAAGGGAATATCTCATTTGTGTTAAGGAGACTACACCCAATTTAATCCTCTGTATTTTACTGATACACATATGTTTAAAGTAGACCAGAAATAATATTTTATTCATTACCTAGAAATCAGACTCCAGATGTGATGTTTCAGTTCTTGCCTGGAGTCATGATGTGTCTCCTGGCCACTTGCTTCTAGCAAGATGGATGATTGCCTGGGGGAAAACCTGCCTGAAAGTCAGCACATGCAGGTATTCCTTTGCTCCTTACCAAGTCTCAGGCCCCAGCCCTTCAATCCACAGGAAGTATTTTGGGGATCATACATCCTGACTGTCCCTATGGAGGCTGTGTTCCCCGTGTGCCCCTCGCACCTTGTACACCTTTCTCTAGGAACCCCAGATGGGACCATTGTTTTTTTTCCCCTGATAAAACAAAACCTGAAGCTTCCAGTTGAATGTCTAGCAACAAGAGAGCATTAGTAAAATAAAATTTAAATCACAATTCTATCTTAAATTTAAAAATGTGGTTAACAGTTCCATATTTAACTGTTTCAAGGCTGCATTCTGTCAGCTTAAGCTTCAAATTTAGAGTACATAGTAATATTTCCCTTAACATCAATTCTAGACTGTTGAACTCTTCCTTTGTTCAACCATATGTGACTTTAAAATAACCATTTGAGATACAGGTGCAACTCCTTCTAATTAATCTATCTAGGCAACAGAAATCTTGGGTGCTTAGCAGGCATTTTATTTCATCTTTACTTCACATTTAATCATCCGTGTGTATAAATACTTCATAAATGTCATTAATCAATGCTTGGCAATGCATGGGGGGTGTTGGATGCTATGATTGTGTGCAACACTACACAATGTTGCTCTTTTACAAGTCACCAGTTAGGTATCGTTCACTAGAGAAATATATAACTAACTTTTCCATACCAAATATTTGAAAACAAGGGCAGGTGACATTTTTGCTTTGGCTGTGGATCATAATTTCCATGGTCTTGTAATGTGGACTTTCCTGAGCACTGCCTGGCTGAAGGATTTTGTTTTTCAGAAGTCACATCCATGCATCCTCCACGATCATTTAAAAATACAACAGAAAGACAGCTGTGAATGATTTTATCTGAGATTACCACAAGTCTACAGGACTGTGTACATTCCCACACTCTTGATATCTTCTGTAAAGGCATTTTGTTGTCTTTGTTCCCTGTCAGGTGAACTTCGGAATGAAAGTAGCAGCAGAAAACATGCTTATCAGTGAATACTGCTTGTATGAAAATAACTCTTCTTCCAGCTAAATGTCTTCCATTCTCTCAGATTTGTCCTACAATGTTTTCTGGTGGACAGTAAATGATGAAGGCACACAATGTACTGGGCCACATAAGGTAGATCATGGCCAGTGCAGCCCAGGGAGCTATGACATCCCTTTCCATGGCCCTAGGTGAGGCTGCAACTGGAGTGCTGTGCAGGAGTTTTAGCCCCCTGTGCAAAAGAGATGTGAGGAGCATGGTGAGGGTCCAGCAGAGAGCCTCTGAGACATTCAGATACTAAGGCACACAGGGAGGCTGAAGGAGCTGGGCTTGCTCAGTCTGCTAGAAGGAGTCTAAACTGCAGCCTAAGAGTTGCCTGCAGTTGTGCAAGGGGTGGTTGCTAAGGTGGTGGGGCTGACAGCACCTGTGTAGCGTCATTTAGTGAGGTGAGGTCACAGTGCTGCAGCTTGAGAGCTCAGATCAGAAACCTTCTTCATTAGGAGGTGGTGCAGCATGGGCACAGGTGGCCCACAGAGGGGTCTCCATCCTTGGATACTTTCAAGGCTTCATTAGGCAAAGTCCCTGCAACCTGTCAGAGAGCTGCAAAAAGTCCTGCTTGAAGTGGGAGATCAGAGGAGATTTAGAAGTTAAATTCACACAGGTTTTCTGTTTATTGTTCTGCAATCCTCAGTGCAGCACGTGTATGGGAGACTGATCCCTCTGCCCCTCCCCAGGACTGTGTGCCCTCAAACAGGTGTCCCTGACAGAGAGGCTTCCTCAGAATGAGGTTTGCTGTTTGTGCAAGGCTCACCCTCTCCAGTCTTCCAGGTGGTATTTGTGGAGCTGGGGTTTAACACTTCAGATGCAGCTGAATACAAATCACAGATGATACACAGTAGGTGCAATTTTTGCTTCAGAACACCAATATATCTGCAATGCCTTGATAAGGTGTCTCAGCAGCAGAATTCAAGGTTTGACTTTTGCTCTTTCAATCTAAGAGTTCACGTGTCTGTGAGACAAGGGCAATAGGTCTGAGTTTCTCAAGCAGGACTGAATCTTTTTGAGTGTACTCAGGAGGATTTCCCCAAGAGAGCAAGGAAGGAAGATGTTGTGAAACAGTGGAGAAGCATGTAGTAGGTTTTCTGTCTCTCTTTGACTTCACAAAACACATTTGCTCAAGTTTTCAGATATGCAGCAATTAATCTACCGGGAAAGTGATGAACCAAGATCACACCAACCCACAGATGGTAAGACTTCAGATGTGAGCACAGAAAGAATATGTAAATGTCTGTTTCTATCTATCTCTCTATCTCTACCTATTGAACATTTAACAATGATACTTTTGTATTAACATCTGAATTACATCTGAAATCAGTCCACCTAATGCCTGCACCTTGACTGCTAAAAATCACTCTCCAGCTTTTGCAACAGCAACTGGCATGAACCACTTAACGAAGATAAGCCATGGTGGTTATCTGCATGTGAATCTCCCCATCCTGGCGTTTGTACTTTCAGAATTTTTATGTTTTTTTTCTTCATGGGAAACTCCTCTGTTGAAGACACATCAGCCAAGCTCACAATGAGAGAGGAGAAGCAAAAGTAATCCCCAATGGACAATATTTCAGCTCCCACTGGTAAAAGGGATTAATTCATTTACATTAAATATATGGCAGCCAAGAACAGGGGTCAGGGTTGGTGACAGAAACAAAGCGACACAGGGTTGACTCTTATTGAGATAGCATTGGTGAGAAAAAAGAGAAAAGCCTATGGTAAAAGCACAGCAAGCAAAAAGAATCCCTTCAGACAAGTGTTTGGAGCTGACCTACCTTTAAGATTGCCACTGTGTAGCCTTTTAAAGTAATTTATAATCACTTAAGAATGTCACATCTCACTTAGCTTCTATTTTAACTTCTATTTTTGGTACTGCTTTTCTGTTACTTGCTAAACTGATGTGGTTGTTTGCTGTCCTTCTCATTTGCCACTGTTTCCAGTCTATCTCCTCTTAATAATATTTTTTTTTCTTGATAACTCTTAATAAACAAAAATGTTTCACGTTAGATCCAAGTAATCTATTGACTTCTATCCTTGCCTGTAGGAGTAAATTCAAATCCAGTAATTTTTCTCTAGGACTTAACCGTAAAACCTACAAATACCTTACAATGGAAGACAACAATAAACCATCATGTTTAAAATCTTGCAAAGATTTTGTTTATGCATAACACACGTGAACTTTTGTAACTTCACCTGCATTTAAGCAGCTGTCATCACAAATTTTAGCCAATTCTGCAGGAAACTCCAGAAGAAAGAAAAAAAATCCTTTTCCTATACTTGTTCTTAGCTGATATAATCAGCCATTTCTCTTATCTTTTGATCCTTGTTATTATATCTGACACAAGTGTTAGAAAATTTTGGACTTGTGCTTAGATTTTGCACCTTTTTCAGAAAAATTTTCCCATTGCCTTTTGCAAGAAAATACATGTTGATTCACAGCATCAGGCTTTTGCTACAAAATTTACTGCAGTCTCACATTGCAAAGTTAGAAGTATCCCAGGTGTGACCATAAAGCCGAGCCAGGTTTAACCTTGTTTTTACTCTAAGTTACTCTTTATCCATCAGACAATTTTCTCTCTAGCTTTTGATTACCCTTCTTGTCCACAGCTACCTTCAGAGCAGGAGTTGGCACAGTCTTTTCAATGGGATGTGACTGAAATAGGACACCTGCAGTTTCTGAATAGCATTCTCTTAAGATGGAATTTCAATATGTGCAAAAATTACTGCCTCACTTGAGGGGTATGGAAAAAACTCCCTGTCTTTTTAAGTGGATGGCTATTTTAGCTCTGACTGCTGTCACTAAAAGGGCCCAGCAAATGTGTCTCTAAAAATATGGAGATTATTTTTCAGCTATAAATAGATGCTTTGATAAATTAATACAAACCTCAGAGAGATTTTAGCGGTTGCAGATACTTGTAATGACTTGCCCCGTGGTAGATGTAAGCCACCTTGCACTGGCAGAAAGAGGTAAGAATGTGCAGCTGGGTGATGGATAGCCACTGATGAGCCTCATGTTCAGCTTTTTGCTCCGAATTATTTGTCTGGGTACCTGGACTGAGTCTTTTGAATAAAATACAGCTACAAGCTTCCAGTCAAAGATAACATGATGGTGAGGGCAAACTGGGATCTGTCGCAGCCCAGCTGGGGAGCTGGTAAGGCTGAACTCCACCAGGCCAACAGGCTTCAGGCCCATGGTCCATCCACCCTTGCAAAAACTACAGGAAAGTCACAAGGGCAGCATTCACCCTCTGTCCTGTGATGTTTCCTTTACAGCAGAGGTCAAATAAATCAACCGACCACAATATGAACTGTATTTGTCATCAGTGTCATGGTTCAGAAACATGCACAGATTTTCACAGTTATACATCCAGCAAGGTAATGAGCAGTGTTATCTATTGGACATGGCACAGTCCCCAAATAATGACAGCTTACCATTTGTTCATTTCATTTCTACTTATTTAATCCAAAGACAAACCAAACCAAAACACACATGTACAAAGCAAAAAACAAACCAAATCAAAACCAACCAACAAAACCATACACACACTCCCCAAACAAAACCGAACCCAAACAAACAAAACAAACAATACCAAACAACAACAACAACCACCACCACCAAGACTACCAAGGAACTTGTAATGATCCTCTTTACCAAAACTGAAATAAGTTCAAAAATGCCCATTGAAGTGGTCTGCTATTTTTACACAAAATGAAGATACGCCAGAAACTCCTGAAAGTGCATGAGGGTACAAACTTGTTGATTTATGTGGAAAGAACTGAAATGGCAGAGTCTTATAAATGCCTCATATCGATATTGAGGTTGGCTTGCTGAAGCCCACAAAGGATGTTGTGGCTGGAAATTAGGAGCCGCTGACTCCCCTGTCTGTTGCTAAATTGCCAGCTCACGTATTTCTATAAATATTGGTTGTATTTTTAGAAACGCTCCATGGTACTCTCTTCACTTACCCATTCAAACGTATTTGTTTCCTCTTGACCTATTGGCTGAACTGTAGTTACTGTTTTCACCTGTTACAGCAAAAGTTACTGACTTGTGGAGATGATGCAGCATTTCACTTAATGTCTTCTGACTGGAAACTAACCTACATAAAACCAGCATCTGCTGTCCTTGCTTCTATTTAGCACTGTTTCTTAATCCTTAACTTTTACAAGGCCAGTTAGTTTTCTGTCTTGTCTGGTGCAGTTTGCTGAGAAAGGAAGTTATGTGCCTACAGAGGTGTTAATTAAAGGTTAATTCAGTTCATGCTGAAAGTCATCATACAGCATCCACAGGACAACAAAGCGATCAGGCCCAGTTAACATGGGTTTATGAAAGGCAAGTCCTGCTTGATCAACCCATTTAGTGGATGAGGGAAAGGCTGTGGGTGATGTCTACCTGGACTTCAGTAAAACCTCTGACTCTGTTTCTCATAGCATTCTCCTGGAGAAACTGGCAGCTCATGGCTTGGATGACCATACTCTTCATTGGCTAAAAAACTGTCCGAAAGAGTGGTGGAGAAAGGAGATAAATCCATTTGGTGGCCATTCACAAGTATTGTTCCCCAGGGCTCAGTATTTGGGCCAGTTCTGTTTAATGTCTTTATCAATGATCTGGATGAAGGGATTGAGTGCACTCTCAGTAAATTTCTAGATGACACCAAATTGTGTGGGAGTGTTGATCTGCTCAAGGGTAAGAAGGCTCTACAGAGAGATCTGGGCAGGTTGGATCACTGGGCTGAGGCCAGTGTTACAAGGTTCAACAGGCTTAAGTGCTGGGTCCTGCATGAGGAAGAGGTAGCTTCCATTAGTTTCTGGATTCAAGGCACTGCTGGTATGTCCACTTGGAAATGAGATCATGACATTGTACTAGATCTGTGAAAGCACAAGAAAACAGGAGCAGTCCAGGAAGAAAACCGAATTGCTAGGAAAGAGGATATAAAGGAAACATACTTGTGATGCTATGTAAATCCCTGGAGTGCCCATGAGCTGACAGAGTAGAGGTGGGAGGTCCCTGTAGACACCCGAAAGCTGAGGGTGTGTGGGGAGAAAAACAACACCTCAATGCATTTTCCAGCAGGTGCTGCACTGCCAGGACACAAATCTTCACATGACCTTCAGCTGAGCCAGGGAATTCCCCGGGCACAGGACATGGTTGGAACTAAAAACCCACAGTGATGTAAAAGGCACTGAGCTTGATTGGAGCAAAAGCCACTGGAAGCTGCTAATTACAAACCCCACTGCCCTGGTGGAAGAAGTTCTGGGCTGCTGCTGAGGCAGTGTTCAGGGGCAGCTTCAGGACACACTTGGTCTGTCCTGCCACAAGCACTGGCTCTTGACAACTGCCAATGATGGGACACAAGGTGGCAAGCAATACTTTTTCAAAATTCCTTACCTGCTTTATTTTTATGCTTCCTCAACAGAAACTATAGGTTTTGAAGAGAGAGATTTTTTTGTTTCAAAGTGTAAGGAAGTTTTAATTGAAAAAAGTAAATAGCTGATATCTGAATGCAACTTTTTGAAATTATAAAACCAAGAACTTCTGCTTGATCCAGAGCATAGTTTCTTCTCACATTGTCTGATAGATTGACCAGCTTTATTTGCTGCCTTTGAACACAAGAAAATGCCAGTCTTAATTCTTAGCATTGAAGGAAACCCTTCTTTCTTTGCACATTTGTCCTCCGTGTCAAGGAGATGCTCTGTAATCCAGCTGAGCAGGACTGCATGAGATGCTGTAATGACCTCATCAGGCATGCTGGAGGTTTCTTAATTCCTGAACATTTAGGATTAAAAAATCTATTAAAAACTGAACAGTTCTTAGTAAATCAGATTTCTTCACAAAGGACTGTACTTTGCTTTTAATACGAAATGGAAGTAAACAATTCTCCATTTAAAGAGCTCTGCTTTTTCAATGCATGTACCTTTTTCTGTATACACAGTACTGGGAACTGCTATAAGCTGAACTGCCCCTCCGACACACAAATATGAAATATACCAAGCATTAAAACAATAGTTGTGTAAACTGGAGAATACAAGGTGTATGTTCTTCACAAAAAGCTGAACTTACAGGATATCCAGTCAGTAATTTTGCACTGATTGGCTGTGAAAGAAAAAGACAGAAATCTACCAAAATGGAAATCCTATATTCCTTGTAGAATCAAAAAATTTTCTTGAATCCAGCATGCACAGAAGTCGTAGGGCTCTAACTGCTGCTACACTGAGGCGGACATCACTACAAGGAACTGTAACGAAACCATTAAGGGTGCAGCCTCATAAACCCACACCAGGCTGCCTTCACGGCAATAGGCACAGCTCAGTATCTGACATGAAATGCACTTAAAGAAGCCTGTTAGAAGCAGCTGTGTGCATCTATAGACTGTAATTTGTTAGATTCAGATAAAGCATCTCTCAGACTGGTAAGAAAGGAGACAGAGACAGGATCACATGTTCATATCCTCATCAATACGCTTCCTACTGGACTTATTCAAGAAGGTCGTTACTGAGCTATTTTTCTTTGGGAAAAATCCTGAGGGTGAGCAGTGTAAACAGCACTTGCCTCACCAAGGGGACGGGCAAGGCAGTCCCTGTGCAATACAGCCTGCAATTAAAAGCCTCTGTGTCTAGTGAAGGGGAACAGAAATCGCACCATAAACTGCCTCCTGTCATCTGTCTACAGAGAGCATCCTGCTTTTACAGATGACAAGAAACAGGTCCACCCATCTTTTTATTGCTGAAGGGTAGTGCATGGCTTTCAACTGCAGGGGTGCAAAGAGTTGAGGCTGTTGTTTCTCACGCATGTTGAGGTATGGTCTGCTAGGAGTCTGTCCCATGCTGGCTGGTAGCATAGGTCACCTGAGTGGACATGAAAATGACCTAGAAGCCTGACTAACAAACCCCAAGAGATTTACTCTAATGCAGTTCTGTGTGGAGTAGTCATTGAATCATAGAATGTCCTGAGTTGGAAGGGACACACAAGGAACATCACAAGTCCAGCTCCTGTCCCTGCACATGACAACCCCACAGTTCACACCATGTGTCTGAGGGTGTTGTTCAGTCTCTTCTTGAACACTGTCAGGCTTGGGGCTGTGACACTTCCCTGGGGAGCCTGTTCCAGTGCTCCAGCACCCTCTGGGGGAAGGACTTTTTGCTAATGTCCAACCTAACCCTCCACTGGCATATATTCCTGCCTAGTCTTCTACATGTGCCATGTGGGTTTGATTGTGAAGGGCAATGATGAAAATCTTGGAGGTGGATGACAATGTTCACTGCTTCTGAGAGGGCTGGTGGCCAGCTGTCCAGAGAAGCATAAGGCTACGGCCTGGTCACTGAGATTTATGGTCTTATGTGATGCACTTCTGAACCAAAGAAAAGTAGCTGACAATTCTAAAAGGAAGATGAAATGCCTTTGTCGAGGGTTTGATTGCAGGGTGACAATAAAACCATGGCAGATGCATTGTTAACACACTCTCTCCCACTTCCCCCCTTCAGCTCCTCTCTCCCCGCCCCTTCCCACTAAGGACAGGCGATTGGGAGGGAAAGAAGGACAGAGAGAAGAGAGTTGGAAAAATTGAGAGTATTTTACTAATTCTACTAATAAAAATAGGGAAAATAATACAAAATATACAAAACCAATCTTGAAAGTCCCGGCAACTGCTTCGGCAGATGTGGGGCCGGCACCCAAAGTCCTGGGCTGAACTCTGCAGCAAACCAGAACTGGATTCAGCCTGTCACTAGGCCTCAGTTTGCAGGGATGACTCGTGAGGTCCTGTCCTAATGTCAGCCATAAGGAAAAGGGACGAGATCCTTGTGATCTCCCACTTTTATGTGAAGTATCACATGAATGGGATGTAATACTTCAGGTAGTCAGATTTTGGTCACCTTCTGCTTGCACATCTCGTGAGATGCATCATTATCCTTATCAATGACCTCACATTCCATTCCTATGTCCATTACCAAAATAGATATCTAACTTTCAGGAGAGTGCATTTAATAAGAAGACTTTAGCTGACTGGCAAATTCACTAAAAGAGAAACTTGTTTTGAACAAAACCAGGACAGCCTTCCTTCTTAATGAAGGTAGAATTTTCTTCTGATAACATTCTCCAAAAAACAATGATGCATGAAGAGCGGAATTCTAGACCACGCTTTGTTGCAGTTACCTGCTCTTGAGGAAGCTGCACATCGCATTTTGTTACTCTAGTTAATTACTGGGTCCCGAAAATGTTCATGTTTAAACGCAGTCAGTCTTTGCTCTGAAGAGCTGATGGATTTATATACGGACAGTGCAAACATTCATCTTCCCCATGTTGTCTTCACTACAAAAGGATACTCAGCTTTAGCATTTCCCAGGTATATTGTGCGACCAGGTCCATAGTTCTGGTAACTGCTACAGTCTTCTTGTTATTTGCAACACCCATTTTTGCTTTTATTGTAAGTATTTTTTCCCCCTTTGTTTACTTGTTAAACCTGTTCTTTTTTTCTCACATAACCACTTGCTTTGAAAATGTTTTGTTTTGTGTGTTTTCGGTGCTCTTTAGTTTTTATGACAGCACTGGATGATTTCTATTTTTTTGTCCCAGACATTGACTGTATTTTCCTTTTTATGTATTTTGATTATCTTTGTTATGTTAGGTTTTCCAGAAGCTCTGTGCTAAGTTCCTTTTTTACCTGAAGTCCTTGTTGGGGGACTACACTTGGAAACAGTCCAGCTCCTTGAAGGAATGTGGCTTTGTCTCATCTCTTTCTCTCTCTCTCCCCCACACAGCAGGGACAAGTTACGCTTAAGAGTTTGCATACTCAAGCCTTCATCACTGTTAGAGAATTTCCTTCACCCTAGGTTTCCTGTAGCACTCAGGCATAGATTCCAGAAAATATTCCAAAATAAATAATTTATTTGCAAGGTACAGCATAGAGCAGCTTGAACTGGGTGCCTCCTGAAGAGGGGCCCTCAGTGTAAAAAACTCTTTGGCAAATGTACCCCCACAATCAAAGCCGCCCTACCCTCTACCCCTTGCATCACTCCAGGCCTGTTGTGAAATTAGAGTCTGGAGTCTCCCCATTCCTCATTGGATCTCTTCATCCTCATCAGGCAGGCTGCCAAATAAAGCTCTGACCTTCAGTTGCTATTTTTCACCTGTGACTGAGGAAAATAAGTTCTTGACAATAGCCAAAAAATTAATCTGTTAGACACTGTTGTGTTTCTTTACTTATCTCCAGGGAAGCGGCTCCCCTTATCTTCTAGCTTGAAGATTCTCAGGCCTTTTTCTCACTTTATAAAGCAGAAAGCTTCAAAGCTTCACAGCTTACAGAAGTTAAGCTAAGCTAACTTATGCTAAGTGAATTCTATGTTAGCAGTTTCTAAACAAATTCTACAAAAAGCAGTATACTCAGTAATTTAATAAGCCAAGGCAGTTTATTCCCCAACAATCACACTGCACATCACAAACAGGTATGGGAAAAAGGAGCTCAGGAAAGAAAGGGAAGACTGGGAAGATGAAGAAGGACAATGATAAGGAGCAGGTGGAGGCTGGATGAAACAGAGGTGACAGGTGATAATGACAGCCCCATGCACTTATTAGCGATTGGCCTACTGGAAAATAGCATTGCAGAGAAGGACCTGAGAGTCCTGGTGGACAACAGGTTGACCATAAGTCAACAATATGCACTTGTGGCCAGGAAGGTCAATGGTATCCTGGGGCACATTAGGAAAAGTGTGACCAGCATGTTGAGGGAGGTTTTACTCCCTCTCTACTCTGTCCTGGTGAGGCCACATCTGGAGTACTGCATCCAGTTCTGAGCTCCTCCATTTAAGAAGGACTGGGAAGAGTGCAGTGGAGAAATACAGGGATGATTAGGGATCTGGAGCATCTTTCTTATGAGGAAAGAATGAGAGAGCTGGGTCTGTTCAGCTGGAGAAGAGAAAGCTGAGAGGAGAGGATCTGAGTAACTACAGATCTGTTAGTCTAACCTTGGTGCTGGGGAAGGTTACAGACCAGGTTGTCCTGAGTGACATCACATGGCACATACAAGAGAATGCTGCGATCAGGCCCAGCCAACATGGGTTTATGAAAGACAGGTCCTGTTTGATCAATTTGATCTCCTTCTATGACAAGGTCACTTGCCTAGTAGATGTTGTGTACTTAGATTTCAGTAACGCCTTTGACACCGTTTCCCACAGCATTCTCCTGGAGAAACTGGCAGCTCATGGCCTGGATGGGTGTACTCTGCAATGGATAAAGAATTGGCTGGATGTCTGTGCCCAAAGAGTTGTAGTGAACAGAGACAAATCCAGCTGGCAGCCAGTCATGAGTGGTGTTCCCTAGGGCTCAGTTTTTGGGCCAGTTCTGTTTAATCTCTTTATCAATGATCTGGATGAGAGGATTGAGTGCACCTGCAATAAGTTTGCAGACGACATCAAATTGTGTGGGAGCTTTGATCTGTTTGAGGGTAGGAAGACCATACAGAGGGATCTGGACCAACTGGATTGATGGGCTGAGGCCGATTGTATGAGGTTCAACAAGGCCAAGTGCTGGGTCCTGCCCTTGGGTCACAACAACCCCAGGCAGCGCTACAGATTCGGGAAACAGTGGCTGGAAAGTGCCTGGTGGAAAAGGATCTGGGAGTGTCAATTCACAGCTGGCTGAACATGAGCCAGCAGTGTGCCCAGGTAACCAAAAAGGCCAACAGCATCCTGGCTTGTGTCAGGAATAGTGTGGCCAACAGGACTAGAGAAGTGATCATCCCACTTTACTCGGCACTGGTGAGGCTGAGTGAGACCTCAAATCCTGTGTTCAGTTTTGGGCCCCTCATGATAAGAAAGAAATTGATGTGCTGGAGAGAGCACAAAGAGTGACGAAGTTGGTGAGGGGTCTGGAACACGAGTCTTATAAGCTGAAGAAACTGGGGCTATTTAGCCTGGAGAAAAGGAGGCTGAGAGGAGACATTAATGCTGTCTACAGATACCTGAAAGGAAGACTGTAGTATGGAGGGTGTTGGGCTCTTCTCCCAGGTAATAAGTGATAGGACAAAAGGAAATGGCCTCAAGTTGCGCCAGGAGAAGTTCAGATTGGAACAGTCTTCCCAGGGAAGTGATTGAGTCACCATCCCTGGAGAAGTTTAAAAGGCGTTTAGACAAGGTTCTTAGGGGCAAGGTTTAGTGTTAGATTTAGGTTATTATTGGGCTTCATGATCTTGAGGGTCTTCCAGCAAAAATGATTTTATGATTTTATTATTTATGTTTATAAATATATCAAGGGTGGGTGTCAAGAGGATGGGATCAGACTCTTCTCAGTGGTTCCCAATGATAGGATGAGGAGCAACAGACACAGAATGAAACATAGGAGGTTCCATCTGAATATAAAGAGAAACTTCTGTGAGGGTGACACAGCACTGGAACAGGCTGCCCAGGATGGATTGTGAAATCTTTTTCCTCTAGAGACATTCAAAACCTCCCTGAATGCATTACTGTGTGATCTGCTCTAGGTGAAACTGCTTTAGCAGCTGGGTTGGACAAAATGATCTTCAGAGGTCCCTACCAACCCCAACCATTCTTTGATTCTGTGAGGCAGGATAAGGTATGCAGTCCGTGTGCTCATTCCCACACTTCTCACTGCATTTTGATGTGTTTCCTAGGCTTGCCACTTTGGCCTGTTTCCCGATGGCATTTCTGTTTACTATCTGTCCTGATCTTCAGTGTCTTGGTCACCACTCCTCTTCTTGTGGTGCAGAAGGCTAGGAGCTTGCCTCAAGGGTGTGCAGCTCCCTCTGGGCTGGCTCCCGGCACTGTCAACCATGGGGGCTGTGGAACCTGTCCTATGGAAGCACTATGCTGTACCTGGCCCCTTTCATAGCCTCTTCTGTGCATCTGCACTGGCTTCTCATGGAGAAAGATGGGTTGCACGGACCTTTAAGTCAGATCTGTATCAGCTGCCATCATGGTTTTGTAACTAGGCCATAGGAATTAAGCAAGTTATTCCTACCTCAAGAGCTTAACTCCAGACACATCTTTAGAGAAAGACAGAGAGTCTTGATTTAAAACACTGAGGTGAGAGTGTTGGCCTAGAAAATTGCTCTATTTGTTAATTACATTTGCTGACTTTTTAAAAAGGAGGTCTTTTTTTTTTTTTTTACTAAGAATTCATCTAGCTTCTCCTTCTTCTAGCTATTTGACCTTTTAAAGTCTCTGCTGAAGAGCTCTCTGCTAGTAGTAACAGCCTCTACATGCAACTACTCCTAAACAGGGAGCAAGTCACCTCTTAACCTTTCCTTGGGTAGGTTGACTAGACTGTGCTTCTTTAGCAAATATCTTTTCCTGGACCTCCCATCATTCTCCCTGTTTTCCTCTGAGCTCATTGCAATGTGTCTATCATGCAGGTTCCTGGCAGAGGTGTGGGATTCCATAGTGGCTCTACAAATACCATATGTACCTGCAGGATAACACCTAACTGCTTCTTCTGGTCATAATCTTGTGTTTATTAGTCATTAGGTATGCTGGCAGGAAGTGTCAGTAGATTAACCTGCTTGACTCTAAACCTTTTTTAATCCTGGCTTTCCAAACTATGACTGCATTTATGTGTCCTATAGCCTTCAGTCCTACATGCATATCTATAGACATAATGCAACATGTTAACAGGAAGTTGTCTTACCATTGGGATACAGATCTGACAGTAGTCATGACCTGATCTATTAGCTTTTCCACTAGTTCTGTCTCATTTTCATATTTTTCCAACTATATGTTTGTCATCATCTGAAGAAAATAAATCAAATAACACTGAAGTGTGAACAGACTCCTTTGACCCACTAGAAATGCCTCCATCTATCATATATCTGTATAACTTTGAGATCTAGCAGCAGGCAGGCATCTGAATATGTGTGCCAAGTTGACCCACAAAGATATTACCTGGCTACATTTATACTGATAGGTAGGGTTTATGCAGCAAGTGACTGAAAACTGGACCGAAAACACTGCTGAAGTAATGCTTGGTAGAGACTCAGGATCTGTGTACTTCATATTTCACTCTAGTATTCGAACTACAGCCAGTCCCCTGTGGCTGATTAATGGTAATTTTTGAGAAGTTAAACTACAAAGTGCTCTCTGAAGCCTTTGTTTTGTTTTGTTGGGGTCCTTTTTTGTGTTTTGATTTGTTGGGGGTTTTTTTATTATTATTATTTTTAATAAATAGATGAATGTAAACAAAATATGGAGACACAAAAGCTCTCAAAAGAGCCATTCCTGGATTTGGTATTAGCAGAGTGAGAACTGTTGAGGCTCTGAGGAAGAGTGGAACATAGAAATACAACTATAGGCAGGACAGAAATATAAATCAACGTACATTTCATTAGGCCAGCTGTTGCCAGCTGTGTGGAGTGGTTCTGTTGGTTGCTTTGATTTTACACCTACTGACTAGAGCTCCTTGCCCAGCTCCTGGGCTGGCTGCCACTCAGGTATCTGGTGCTAGGAAAGGCAGTTGTCTCTGTCCCTTTGCCCCCAGCCCCATGATGTGGGCACAACGTGCCTGTCCCAGCCCCAGGATGCTTCTCACTCTGCCTGCTGCTTTCTGCACCAGGCACAGGGCATGCAGAGGGTAGCCTGCAGCTTCTGTTGAAACTAAAGTCTTGGTAGCTCTGGCAGAGCTAAGCAGGCAAAAGCTCTGAGCCAAGGAGGGCAGCTGGCACACTGGAGAGTTTCAGGAGAGAGTGGTACTGGGAAAGATAAGGAGGCAGTAGCAGTGATGGGGGGACTACGGTCTAAGGATGAGCAAGGGTGCTTGAGCCTGTGTGATGGAGCAAGAGCTCACAGCGTCAGGGAGCAGGCTGGGGGTGGTGGTGGAAGGGGTGGTTTTGAGCTGGAGGCTTTGCTGAGGTGGTAGAGAACATCCAGAGCATTTAATTAAATAATCCTGCACCTCTGAATATGTAGTACTTTTATGCATGCAAATTGAAATATTGAAGTCCCCGGAAACACTTGGCAGAAAAAAGGCATTCATTGTGGGAAAAGAGGAAGTCCAGGCTGTAAATACTCTTCCATCCTTCCAGTGGGGAGAAATAAAAGAAAACTAGACCTGGGTACTGAGAGGTGAGCATTTGAACAAAGGGTAAGTTCAATGGGTTTGTGGTCATCAGCCCTCTAAGCAACTGTGCCATCGAATGATTTATATCTTCTGGGCTTTATTGTGTGAGGATAATAAAACAGAAATAGGTCACTGTGGTTTAAAGGTGAATGATCCCTGGGAGGTTACCTATACTGTATGTTTCTTAATGTATTTATGGAAAATTTCATTGTCTGTAGGTATTTTGCACATATCAGTGCTTTTTTGTGAGGGCTTCTCTTTTATGTGACAGTTCAATTACCTGTAAAGTCAATGCAAAGAGTCAGGGCTTTTTTCTCTGCAGATATTGAGCTTTGAATTACTAGTCATCAAACTGGGACCTGCTGGACTTTTGTGCATGTGATCTCTTCACCTCTCCTTCTTCTCAATGAGCTGTGAATTGACTGCTTAAATACAGCTATTTTTGTCTTATCGTTTTTTATAACTTTCCTGCAATCTGAGTTCTTCCAGAGTGATAAGAACTTATGTTGTTGCTAAAATGAAACTCAAACAGTCTGAGACAATTGTTCCTTTATCACTTGTGGAAATGCATTTCCAAATAAAGCCTTGTATATTGTCCTCCATTCAATGGTGAAAAAGCAAAACAGAATAAATAATAATTTAAAAAGCCCAAACAAACAAATAAACAAACCCACACAACAAAGCCCAGCTGCTACTGTGGAGTGTCTCCTAAAGGCAGAAAAAAACCCCCAAATATCTCATTAAAAAGATATTCAATATCTCAGAGGCAGCATAAACAACTGTGTGATGGAGCAGTTTCTATAGTGACTACTTACTTTCCTTTGAAAGCTTCCTCAGCAATCAGACAAAACTAGAGCAACTGGCTGAGGTGATGCGTGATTATTTCCATCTCCCCTCTGCCAAAAAAAAAAAAGAAAAAGAAAAATACTGAATACACAGATTTTCTACACTTGAATTGGAAATGCCCCTCCCTGTGAAAGAGCTTTTGTTGTACACTAGAATGGAGGGGGAGGGTTCAGAAAAGGCTGAACAGCGGTGTGGAGAGTAGAAAATCAGTCAGCTAGCTGAACCGGCTCCTGGTTTGTGGTCTGGTGCTTGGCTGGCTCCGGTGGGACCCTCGGTGAGACCCCGGGCGGACCCTGCCCACTAGGCATGCTCCTCCCTGCCTCTGAGGCACTGCAGCTGTCTCAGCCTCTCTGTCCTTGGAGCTAAAACACAAAGCAGAATAACGTTAAGAAAATTAACAGAAGCACAGTGTTACACTTAGGCTTCCTGAAAACCCCTGGGTAGTGCTGTGGGGTGACACAGTGCAGTTACAGACCTTGGGATAGAGATACACACTGGTAGTCTCAAGGAAAAAGAAAAGCTTTCTTTCTTTTCTTTTCTTTTCTTTTTTTTCTTGAAGCTCTTTGTTCTCTTCCAACATCTTTGCCCTACTTTTATTTGATAGAGGTTTAACAGCAACACTTTTTTTGCTTTGAGATATGAGCACTCTATGGCAGAGCACAGAGCAAAATCACGTGCTTGATTCCTGTGGTAAGTTTTTGGCTGATTTTTACGAATGCCTTGTTGAGCACTAATTCCTAGAGAATAGAGAAATAAAGAAAGTCTCAGCACAAGTTTAATTCCCCCTCTCTGTGGCTGCTCCTACTATGTTAGCAGTGTCCCCCTTGACGTTGTCACTCAGTGCTTCAAGAGCTACCAGACTGTCCTCTATGGCTGACTGACAAGAAGTGCGTATAAGCACTTTAGTCACAGGGAAAAACGACAACAACAAAAAACCAAAACAAAACCCTCAAACCCACCACCAACACAAAAAAAAACAATGTCCAAAGAGATATGACCCTCCTAACAGTGCAGGATGCAGTAACATTGAATTTAACCTCACCTCTAAAGCAATACTACTCCATATACGTCCTGGCTAGTTCTGAGTAAATAATTCAGTGGTGTAGGATTTATTTGATTTGTTTCAGATAATCCTATTTTCTTATATTTGTTTCACAGTAGAATTTCCTCCTTCTTCCTGAACTCTGGATTTTTGGCAAGTATTTCGCTGTGAGAATTCAGTGCTTAATACTAGAGGCACACTGACTGCAGCAACAATCACATGGTGTTGCTCCATTGTGTTTTGGGTTTCATGCCTTTTCTGTATGGATATAGTTTGTGATCAAAAGCTGGGTGGATACTTCTGTTCAGAGAGGGGAGTTTTAGGTATCCAACATGTGAATGTAAAAATTTGCTCTCTGCAGGTACCATGGGAATAAAGTGAAATTGCAGCAATAATGATGAGAAATGAGGACAAAAGGAAAGAGTGTATTTCAAGGAATAGTCAGAGAAAAACGTACATACCTTTGCTAGTGGCACTTTAAAAGATAAGTTGGCACATTGGCCATGAACTGTTCTTGTGGTAATTAGCTTCATTGTTGCTGAATGATGTTCTGTTGCTAAAACTGAGTACAATTATATTGTGCCTTTGGAAGGACAATTCCGGTTTTGATGTATTAATATTCTAATACAGGATAAGACAAAAGCTTTGAAAAGGAAAAAGGGATGCTGCAAAGTGAGTTTTTGGCAAGAGAAGCATCACCAAAATTGTTGCTGCTCTAAACATACAATGCACTTAGATAATAATTTTTAAAAGTGTGTTAACCAAGTAGATCTTAACTGCCTTTAAATTGATGAGATTGAGTTGTGGATGAAATTATGATCTCAGTAACTCATCTTCAGTCTGATGTGTTATTTTGCTTCTGCATCTATGACAAATCCACCTGTTCTAGACACACTTCACAAAGAAGCACTATAGATTGATAAGGTGCCCACACATAAATACTGAAGAAAAGGTGACAAGCTGGTAAAAACAGTTTTTACAGCAGTGCTCCAGAAATCAGAAAAGCTGATTTTAATACCTGACTCTGACACAGACTTTCCCTGGGGCCTCGAACAAACTCTTGGAGCCCAGTCAACACAAAGCAGTCTGTGGTGCATGGTCTGGGCTGGAATACTCTCACTGCTGTAGCCATCCACAGGGAAGGGTCTAAAGGTAGGCAGGAATAAGGTGCTTTGTACTCAGTGGCTTATTGCTTTCTCAGAGGTGAAAAAACTTTGTGGGTAAAAGCAATAGTGTTAATGGCTGGGATTCTCAGTATTTCTCGGAGTCTACCTAGCTTTCGTCTGTGGTATCAGAATCAAGGTAATGCAAGCTGGCTTTGGAAATCTAGCTCTATGGTGTCATTTCAACAATTTTGCTAACATTAACTGGTTTGGTTGCAATAGGAACAGAAAATGCCATTCGTATAATTTTTGTGATTTTTATATTGTCGTTGTAAGGGCATTTGGAGAATATAAATAAAGAATTTCATACCAAAGTTTGTGGGCTTACTACCTGCTGGGTTTGTTTACAGGTTGTAAATGGACACGCTAAAAAAGAAGTCAGCCATGTGATTTATTGAAACATTTATCACCTCAGCTGACTTTATTTGAACACAGATGTGTTTGTGAGATTTACACACAGGCTGGAGAGGAGCTTGGAGAGACCTTGCATTTTTTTCAAGATGCACAGGCGGGATTTTATGTGAAACAGCGTGTTCATTTCAGAAATTACCTTCCTGAAACACAACCAGTCTTCCCAGGAGACGAACAGCAGCGACAAACTTTGCTGCTGTGACTCATTTGTCTGCTTTGTAACCCCATGCTCTCTGCTATACGGAAGCAAGCTGCCACTTCAGCATTTTCTGTGCCCATAAGGAGTTGGGGTTTCCAGCTTGTTTCCCCGTTGTTTGCACTCCTTGTTGCTCCTTGCACAGCATAGTGCTCTGTCACCCACCAGTCCCAGGCAGGTAGAGAACTGAGCTAGTTTAGTTCTTGATATTTGAGCCTCACTGTGCTGGTTGCAATTGTATCTACACATTTCTAAGGCATAGTAGAGGAGGACTGGTGACTTCAAACACTCCCCAGGTCTAGGGTCTGTTTCATTCCCCCCCAGGTAATAATGCCTCACCGATTGCATTTTCACACTTTTCAGGCTTCATTTTGCAAGTACAAAAGTGCCCATTTTCAATTAAATCTCATTTGTTTCCATGTTGTAGAACTGAGTTTTGAATTCCTAGTGAAGTTTTGTCATAAATTCAAATCAGAAGAGGAAAAACGATAGCAAGATTTTTCAGCTTATGAAACGTGTTTTTGCAGGTTGCCCTGTGCAAATACATCACTTCATCCAAGTAATAAGGTTCCAGTGACCTTGCAGGCAGGTCAGATGGGATGCAAAACAGGCAACCCTTGCTTCAGGCAAGGGCAGGAGAAGGTTTTATATATGGCTTGAGTGATGTATATCTGGGCGGGGGGCAACACTGGGAGGAAGGCTCATTAAAAGAGCACTTTCCTGAGCTGCAGGTAAGTGCCCAGGCCTCTCTCAGATAATTGCTCTACCATGTTGTATGTCACAAGGAGAAGCCTAGAGCCTGGGGGTCATCAAATAATAAACTGATACGATACAGGAGGCACACTCACTTCTATGATTGCTTCCACCTCAGTAAAATCTTACTTGTTGCAGAGAATAACCTGAGCAAAAATCTGAGATGTGAGTGATTCTGAGCGCAGAGGAAATATTGAAACAGAGGTTGCTGGTAGCCTATCAATGTGAGTAGGAAGTAGCATATAGAACTAGCCTGCATGTACAGATAATCAAAGATACTGTGTCCCAAAGCTGTCTTTCCTGAAGTATAGTAATACAGTCTGATACATCCAGTAAAGAAATATCCAATATTATAAGAAACTCTGCTTGCAATGACATTTCACATCATGTGGGTTGTTGAAACACCCTGTCCATGAAAAAAGTTAATTTTTGGCCTTGAAAACTGTTTTCTGTCCCAAAAAAGAAAACAGAAGTATTTGTCTTAGGCTAGACAGAAAGGTGCAGTAGCTGGAAATATCCTGGTATTAGAAGAAGAAGTTCTCAAATTTTTAATGAGACATCATTTGTCTCAGCCTGTAGTACTTTCTAAAATCATTCACACACTGGACTGGTAAGCAAGTTTTATAGCTAAGTCTGGCTCTCTGTGGAGACTTTTACTTTCTTAATAATGGAACAACGTTGTTCTGTATTGTTAGAAATACTAAAAACCCTAATGGACATGCTCTAGGGAAACCTGCTGCCCCTGACCCTGGTTGAGCTGGGTGTGGAACTAGAGGACATCCAGAGGTGTCGACCAGCCTCCACAACCAGATTTGGTTGTCTCCATCTCATGATGTGAGATACTGACCCAACTGTCTGGTTTGTTCTTTCTCATCAGCTTGTCACACTGGCCACTTCCACATATGGGGGAAAACCTTGATGGCAGATCACGGCTGGAGGTCCAGGGAAGGTTGATCTACTGGTCCTTGAGACAGCAAAGCTGCTGTTGGATGCAGGAGTCCTTTCTCCAGCGAAGGCATTGGCAGGATGGCTGGGGGAAGGGAGAATACATCCCACTAGGACTGTCAGTTAATGTGAGTTAATTGTGCTGCTGCTCTGCTGGTGCTAATACTCAATTAGTGCTTGTTGGGACTGTATTATGCCAGACCTTAGCCCAGGTGATAAAGGCAACTAAGAGTAAAGTCAGACATTACTTTTAAATCGGTATTTTCAGTTGTCAAAAGAAATCTACCATTCTTCATTGATAGGTGCTTATTATAGGACTTGCAAAGGAATACATGGAGTGAGATTTCTAACCAATTATCCCGATCGTTAGAGAGGCAAATGCTTACAGAGCCACTTCTGAAGTCACTGGGACCAAAGGAACAAGAGTTAAATATGTAACTCCTTTTGACAGTGGCACCAGTACCATTGTGAGAACTGTCATTTTCCTTGTGTTAAGAATAAAAGAAAAGTGGCTTTGAAAGTCTTGGTTAAAATTCTTCCCTGAAGCAAACAAGTAGGGTTCAGACACTTGCATCAGTGATTTCATCCTGACCAATCTCTTTGTAAAGCACCAGTTCCTTTATCATTTCACAGTTACCCAGAATACTTGGACTGCTGTGGCCAAGTGAAAAATGTCTTTGCATGAACCCTCTGTATGGTGAAAAGCTGCAGAACTGTAGCAGCTTTAGTAACTGTAGTGAAACTTCATCTCCACTTGTTGGAAACAGATCCATGCCATGGAATACATACTGCATGATAAAATTGCTGTGACCAGCTGTTCATGGCAAAAGCACTAGCAGTAAGTCCAATGCAGCAACATGTCTTGCAATGAGATTTTCTTGTGACCAGATGCCCGCAGTAGTGATTTTATAATGAACAATATGCACAAAGAGGACGAAAATGAAAATAGCACTCTTGTTTTTCTTGATGTTTGAAGGCTGTTTGCAAGAACAAAAATCCTTTGTGGGAATTAAATTAGAAAACACTGGCATGCATCATTAAATTTTAACACTCAATCCTACTAAAAATGGGAATGCTAAAGGAAATTGGGCAAGTGATTGATGCAGGTCTGGCACATCTCAATTCTATTAAGGCAGGGAGATGCCTGGTAGGCCTGAAATGCTCTGTCAATGCTACTTGAATTAACTTGCCAGTCCCAGCCCTTCTCCAGCTCCCGCAGCTGCACCGAGTCCAGCAGCCAGACTGTGGATGCTGCTGCCATGGGAAGAAGCAACACTGGCAAGTGCAGTGAGGACCCCATCTGTGACTGTTCGTTCTGTGTGGTGACCTGGCCTGCTTTCCTCTGAAGAGGAGAGTGGAAAGAGGGAGGAAGGCAGTGAAAACCCTCTTCTGTTCCGGTAGCAAGATCTATTGATTCTTGAGAATATTGCATTTTACAATGATCTGCCTTATCCAGTTAATGTAACTTGAATCTGAACCTGGAAAATTTATGATGGCTTTGTAGATCAATACAAGCCTGCCCAGAAGCATGTCATTTATGCAGTGACAAAAAAAGTGAGAGAAGACAAGGTTAGGTATTTCAACTGCAGAGCAAGTAACAATAAATATGCTTTAGAGATGAAGTTTAATTTTGCCACAGGCTGATCAAGCTGCTTGAGAATCCAAGAAGAGATCACAAAATATGTCACAGCCTACAAGTAATCTTGTTTATCTGCAAACAGGAAATTTGAGTGAGGATTGCATTGAAATAACGCTTTCTTTTTTTTTTTTTTTTTCCTGAATCTTAGTTCTTTCATGAAGTACCAGAAACAACCTGCATAGTTTTCCAATGGAAGACAACCATTGGTTCTAATATCACAGTTGAGTTCTGAGGATGAATATTACACATAAACATGTTCCAGACACCCTATCTCAGAATCTCAAGGCCTTCCAGCTTCAAAGCTTCAGATCTGGTAAAGTTGCTGTTGTTGTTCTGACCAGTGCAAAGCCATCAGGACCTGTGAGAACAGTCAATAATTGGCATACAGCTGGCAGGAGTGCCTAAGCACTAGCTCAATAGCCAGGTAAATACAAGAAGGCACGTGCCTGATTTTCATGTCTCAGCCTTTTGCCACTCTGAAGGCTGTGCCCATTTAGGGGAAACCACCAAGGGGTTTCCATTTTGCTGCACTCAGAGGAGCAAAGACATCCTCCTGTGGCCCACAATGAGGGCAAATGTACACAACCTTGCCACTTCACACTACCAGAGCATTACTGGGGTGGAGGGAGGTGGGGAGCAGCAGGCAGAAGATTGGCTTAACCTGTCGTTTCCCTACACAAACTACTTAATCCAGTGGCATCTTCCACATAACCCCCTGGAAAATTGTGCAGTCTCCTAAACGGCAGTCTCAGGAAGGGCTTTCTTAGCCTCAGATCTGGGTGCGTAGAGGCTTTTGTTAGGGGAATGTCTGCAGCAATGGCATACACACATAGTAGTATCACACCTGTCCATCCTTCTCCTGGTAAGGGTGCTAAACCCTTCTCCTTGTCAGGGCCACTGGTGCAGGGCTCACCTTGCTCCTCTCTGAATATAAGACACATGCTGAATATGCATTTCTTAAACTGAGAGCATCCTTTAAGTCGCTGGGAAACAACGCAGATGTCATAAGAACCTAAGTGGCTGGGGTTTAATGATTGCTGAAATAAAAGCAAAATGGCTTTTTGCCTCTGTTTTGTAATACGTGATGTCCTGGCACTGCTGTCAGGTCCTCACTGCCAAATGCTGCTGAGTTCTGGAACTCATCCAGTTTGGCTCTTCAAACACTTTGTGCAAGTACCTTGCACCCGCTAAGGAGGACTTTGAATTGCATGAGCAGTAAAGGTATGAAGAAAAGGACAGACAGGTATGAAGAAAAGGATTGAAAAACTGAAAAGTCAACACAGAAATGTGTTAGGGAAGCATCAAGATGTCTATTCCCAACAAGCTTTTGTTTTTATTCTGGTGAGGGATTGAAATGTGCTTGGCTTTCCAAATAAAAGTTGGAGTTGTACGGAATAAAGTTCTAATCTCAGAAAGTTTATGGTTTTCCTATCACTGCTTTCCTGATACAGCTGCAGTGGATTGCAAAACATTTCACAGATGCCAAGTCCATGTGATTCAACCCTTTTGCCTGACAGTCTGCAGACAAATGCATTCATTTTCAATAAAGGTCATAAGTTAAAGGGAAGCAGGAGAGCTATAAAATGAAAACGTATGCTATCTGAAACACTGTGACAGAAGCAATATAGAGCAGATATTGGTAATGCAATGTAAACATTGGATGCAATCCCAATAACAAAGATAGAAAAGCAGCATTTCAGCTAGCAAAATGCTGAAAGAAGAACTGGAACTGCAGGAAAGAGTTTTAAGCTTGTAAGCCTCTGTTTTGTCCCAATGGATTGAAATTGCAGCAGCAGGAGTTCTTGTTTAAAAAGGACATCTTTCATCTCTGTGCTGCCAGGGACAGTGCAAGACATCATACAGTTATTTTTTCCCATGGACACTGAACAGTGAGGCAGATGAGAAGGGAAGGTGTAGCAAGTACCTTTGTGAAAGTAAGGGTGAAATAACAGGATAATGAGTGATGAGCTGGAAATGAACTTGCAGGCTACTCTGTGCAGAGCCAGACATGCTTCCTGTTCTGTACTGGAGGAGCATTTCCCTGGGTAAATGTCATGTGTGTGTGTTTCTGTGCCTGTGTGTCTGTATCTGTGCATCTGACTGTGTTCTTGCTTTTCTTATTCAGCTTTCCCAGGAGCAGCCCACAGATGACAGTGGAAAGCCCCTGGTGCACATCTCAGTTAGCAGCCCCACTGTGGACTGAGGATGCTCACTAGCCAAGTTTAGAGTTTATTTAATATTTGTTCTAGAGGTTATTCTCTGCTTATTACGAGTTAGACACTATGATGTGAGTATTTGGATTCAGTTGCAAGAGTTCAATTATTATTTTCATTTAGTTTGTAAAAAAAAATTTGGTAAATTTTCAGTTTTATCTCTCCAAATGAATGGTAATTGTGTCTTCTGTGTTTCAGTTGGAACTACAAACACTTTGTGCTTTCATGCAAAATAAATCTGACATAATTTCACTCTCTTGGTGTTTAAATGATTGCCCAATTTCAGTAGTTGCACTTATTGCTCATATTTTAGATGAAAACAGAGCCTCTCCCACTTTTTATTTTTGCATGTTTCTGCCTCTGAATTTGAGCTGGTGAGTGTTAAAGGTCAAAATGCCTGTGAGATTCAAACTGGTATTTGAGTTCACGTGTACATATGCTGAACCTTCCTTTATTTCTTTTTCCAGAATTAACATTTGTGTACGCATGCAAAGGCCAGCTAGGAAGTATCTAACGATGAATGTATGAATTTGAATGAATGAATACCCACTTGCATGCAAAAATACATGCTTGTATGTTTCACATACAGTTTTAAAGGCAAGAGTTTAGAAAACAGTACTGCAAATAGAACCTTAAAGTAGGCAGCAAGGGAAAGAGGCTGGAGACAACTTGATGTGATGACTACAAAGAACTGTAGAGCTATCATGAAACCACATCTACGATACCAAAGTTGAGTTGCATAAGGGTGAGCCATAGCAAAATTACTATGGATGGTTCAGTGAGTAATGAGCTTCAAGTTTTTGATGCTATGTCAGTCATGGAGTATACTGTTACGTGGCCAAAGGGTGATTGATATGAACAGTGATTAAATCTTATGATCCTTGAAGCAAATTCAGTGTTAGAGATGCAACATGATAAATCTGCCACTGAGTGTTATGCTAATCTCCCGTTGACTTTTGTGGCAGTTCCACTTTCAGGGTGATGGCAAATGGCCAAAGGCTCTGAGGCAGGTGGCAGCATCCCAAAAATATCAGAAATGGAAAAATCATATTTTTTTTTATCAAGCAACTTTAGGCATGCTGGGATTTAAATCCAGCTGCTAATCATTTAATGAGTCTTTGTGAGAGATATTCTAGGACATACTTCATCTTCAGTTTTGCAATTCCCAAAAAATATAAAGCAAGAAAACCCGAGAGTTTGCAAAGATTCTGGTAGATGACACTAAATACAATGATGAAAAATGAGCCCAGAACATCTAAAGTTAAGTACAACACTTTTGAAATGAGAGGGGGAGAGTATGTGAGAAATCTTTACAGCTAAGGGAAGGAAAATAGGAGTCATCTTCTGATGGCATTCAGGCAGTGTGTGAGAGCTGCCTGGGCTTCTCTGAAGCCCTACAGAAAAAAGGCCCTTGCTTTGGAAAAGGCTACAGCCACAGGCTTAAGATCTTCCCTGTTCATTAATTTGCTTTCCTAGTTTGTCCTGAGATGCTGTTTATGTGTTTATTTTCTTTCATGTGAGTAAAGCCTCCATGGCCCTGATGAGCTGATTTTGTAGAGCTCAGGTTCTCCTGTCACAAGAAGTATTTGGGTGAAGGGTAATGTTTCATCACAAATTCATGATGACTTGCAGTTCCCTGTTTTCTCACATTGCTCCTGAAGACCGTGTTGCTGATTATTTAAATGCCCTCTTATTAGCAAACGTCCTCTTCTGTTGAGAAAGCAATCATCAGTTTTATTAAACAAAATTTGCTCTACAAATTTTGGCAATTAGAAAGTCATTAGAAACCATAAACAGCAAAAAGTAAGTCAAGAAGCTCATTTAGTAAAATGACAATATTAAAATAAGGGTGTAAATCATTAAAAAACAGGGGAGAGAGAGGTTTGATCAATTTTTAAAGTCCCTGATTCATCACAAATGTTTTTGTGCTCAAATTCTGCCTACGGTAAGCATTCAAATGAATAGATAGTGGCTAGAAAAGACATCGTAGACTGTATCTAAGGCAAGTTAAAAAAAAATGCATCTTGGAAGTGTCTGGTTAGGAAAGAAAAAAGGGGGAAGATAGGAAAGCAACATTGCGAGACTATGAAAGATTGATTCAACAAAGTAAAAATCAAATACAGTAAGACACAACAAAGCAGCAGAAATGGGGAAGGTGACATTTACAAAACTGAAACCCAAGGCTTTTCTGCAGACAGAGGCCATCTAGGACCTACTGGAGTAAAGGAGGACGTCTCTGCATGCTGTTACAGAGATCACCTCTGTATTTATGTGCAAGGAATGGACTCTGCACCTCTCCTGTTTTTAAGTGATGAGCAAAGCGACCAGTTCAACTGTTCTCGCAAATTCCACACAGACCTGTCAGTTGTTGTATGCCCTGAAGTCTTTTGGATCTCCATATTTTTTCCCACCCTGGCTTTTAAAGGAGATTTTTTGGGGTGACATAAATGAATACCTTGGGTAAAGTACAGTGCCAGGTACAGGACATCCATGATTGCTTATAGGTAGCAGAAAAACTGGAAGTAGCATGTTTGTGGTCTCTTATCTTGCAGGATTCTTGTGAAGCCAAAAGGGTGCTGTGGACCATAAATCAGCAGTCAAAAGCATAGATGGGGCCAATTCTGAAATGTCATAACATACGGGCCCTGAATTATTCAGCTCTAAATTTTGCCTTCAAAACTCAGAGCAAAGCTTCATGGTTGCTTAGAAAGACCCTAAAGCTATGACAGTGGGAATGGAGAGCTGGGATATCATGCGTTCCTGAAAACGATTTACTTACACTGCTGATCAGTGCATGTAATAGGAAGCAAACCTGGGCTACTGTGTTTGGGATTTGCAGGGCTGAGGGACCCTAATGTGTCTGTGACCCTTCTTGCTCATTCATATTTCAAAGCTTAGAGGATGGTTCTCTCTGCTACGTAAAATGTCGGTGGTGGGGGGACGAGATTGAGATGTGTGGGTGGGACAGGGAGAGCTGGCTCTTCAGGATAGGAGAAGCCCTTTCCTCTGGAAGTCAGCAGCCCAAGGAGCCATGGGTTCAGCTCTTCCAGGGAGAGTGCTTTGGGTCCAGCTGTGAAGGTTGCAAACAGAATCCATAGCCATAAAAGTGAAAATGACATCATCCATTACATTTTTAGCCACTGATTTATTTTAAGCAGGTGCTTGCAAATGTAGTTTTAAGAGTGGTTAGTCAATATGCTTGGTTCCTTCTGATACAAAGCTGAATATGCAATTTATGCATGAAATATATAGACTTGTTAGTTTCCCATTGATCCTGCGAAAGGGAAATTTTCTTACACATAAGATTATTATTATAGTAATTAATAACTAATGTGCTGAAACCAGAATTTGAATTTCTATTGCTAGATTTCTTTCATGAATGTCTAGATATGTGCTGTTAATACATCTTTAAAAGACTGTTCATCCTAAACAACCCTACTGTGAAGGGGCATGTTTATAGAGAAAAGTGTTTGTGTGCATGTGCATTTATGTATGTGTGCAGAGATAGCACACACATGTAGACATACATATTAGTCTCTCTACATAGCATATATGTTATACGTATTTCAAGAACCACAGTGCAAGCGTGTGGTGTATATTTTTAGTATAGCTGAAGTGCAGCCATCATGATGGGGCAGAAAGAGTACCATTAGTAAACCATTGTACAGGAAACAGTCATTTCAGCCAAATATGTCGGGCAAATTCTCTCCTTTGTGAAACCCAGTGCTATCTTGAACATGCAGGTAACAAGGAGGCACGTGGTGCATTAAACTGTGGGCACAGATAACATATGTAAACACATGCTCAGATTATCTCTGCTTTATCATCCTCCTTCTCGTGTATCTATGTGTTTCTGGCAATTGTTGATGGGAAAACATTGGCCTTGAATTCAGGCTTTTATAGTAAGAGTCATGACTGAGACAGAGAAAAATATTTTCATCTGCCTGCTGTAGGTACCATTGTTTCCTTTCAAATTTCTTCAGCATCCAGCACTGAACTGTTCAGCCTAGATTTGGCATAAAGGGTAATGATGTAAAGCAAATAAATTATGATAATAATAATAAAGTATTCCTGTGTATTGATGAAGCAAAACTAAATAATCCAACCAAATATTTTCCACGGAAAACATATAGTTTTAGCCAGGTGGAGTCAGCCAGGGCTTGTGACATCTGTGTGAGTGTGTCTTTGCTTTATATAGCACAATGCACTTGTTTCCTACATTAAGAAACTGTATTTTCTTGGTTCTGGCAGACTTTCTTGAAAACTGGGGAATTAAGCAAGTTATTACTTCAGTGTGACTACAAAAACAGGGTGAACTTCACTGGGAATTTTTATTCCCAACCCCTTTGCAGTGTTTTGGGGGATGGATTCTCTGCTTTCCCAGGATATTGGGTGGGTATTACCCCCACACACATGCACACTAGACTGGGAGCTGGGCAAGGTCCAGCCTCGTGTCCCAAAAAAATGCAGAAAAGCACTGCCAGGAGGTGTTATTCAGACTACCAAACTCCTGCTGTCCCCCCACATGCACACCCAGAGAGCCCACGATATACCGTACATCAGACATCACTTGATACTCATTCCCAATTCTCTGTTGTTGCCATTGGTGGAGCTTCCACAGAGGTCATGGGGTGGGAAAGAAAGGCTGTTGTCCAGCCCGTGTGCAGCTGCGGGATGGATGCAAGGGGAACAGGAGGGGTCTATGTGGCCACTGGGGTCTCTCATGCTCCCAGACAGCAGCAGGGCTTGTGTGCATGTATGTGTGGCAACACAGAGCACACTTTGCATACCCTTCCCCCCACATCCTGTAGAACAAAGGACGCGCCTGACTTCAGGCACACAGCCACTCAGACAGTACGGAAAAAGTGGTATATTGGAAGACTGTGAAATAAAATGTGTCTTATAAAGAACATCAATGTGCAGGATGAAAAAAGTGTGCATACAGAACTGCTATTTTTCTTATCTTTAGAACCACACTGCAAGTAGCATATACGTATCCAGGCAAATGAACTTGCTCCTGATTTTTTTTTTTTTTTTTTTTTTTTTTTGGTAAATGAGACGGTTTCTGTGCTACAGAAGCCACTTTGAAGTTAATCAAACTGCATATAAAAGGCTGGCATATGTTTCATTTTCATATGCTATTCCATTCTGTATTTACTGTAGCTTCACGTATAGCAGGCAGGATGCTGATCTCACTTCTAATGGTATGAATCCAGAATAAGTCCACTGGCTTTGATGTCAATGAGAATCTGACAGCTTCAGTGTGCTCATTTATTTACCACCTGTCAGGTATTAATTACTGGTTGCATACTCCTAAAATATTGCTTAACCTAAAGAGCAGAAGGGCCATCCTAGTCAATCCTAGGGCCTTGGGCCCAGGTTTTGTATATGTGTGATGCCATGTATGTGCAGCAGTACCTCTGACGGGATCTCTGTGCCTATGTAGAGAAACTCGGAGCTTCTCAGTGAGCATGTCAGAATGAGTTTCTTTACCCCTACCAGGCTCATTGGTCCTGCCTGCTATGGGTGATCATCAGAGGTCTTTGCTGTAGGGCAACCTTCCAGCTGCTGAGTTTGTGTGGGGTTTTTTCAGGGGATATGCATGGAGATGAGATGGCACTGAGGAGCCCAGGGTCGTTCTCACAGAAAATGACATTTTAACACAGCAGACAGCTAAATGCATGTTATTTCACCTGATGGTTCAAAGAGCCATTATTGTCTGAAGGCCTTAAATTCTAAAGAGCAGGGATCAGTCAGCTCTTCAGAAATCTCCAAGTGACATCACAGCCCTTGAGATCCCCTTTTAAAAATCCTGGCAGAGGGGTATTTTCTGCCCCATATCCTAAAATTCAGCAATTCAGTGTAGTCTCAGAACAGCATCACAAGGTGGAAAGTCTGTTCCCTTTCTTATTTCATGAATAAGACTTTGACAAGCAGTGTAAATGTTAGGATCAAATCTGACCCCGTCATGATTCTTTCATGACTTTTCTGTCCCGATCACTAGTAAATATTGTCTGTGTGTGCAATTAAATAATGCGTGCTCAAAGGACTGGATTAATAAATTAATATAAATCAGCACGATGTCTTCTGAAAGCAGTGCCCAGTCTCACACTGATGTGATTGGATCTGGACAATAAGATGGTGGCAATGTTTTTTCTGACAGAAGAAAGACTGCTTTGTAATTCTGCTCCTGATGTTTCATTACTGCACATCCAAATGCCCACCAGTCTTCTCCTGCATCTGCTGAAATGCAAGATTGTTGTACATAAATTAAGACATAAAAGGTGTGTCCAATCTTCTGGAATCCAAACATTGCATTTATTTTGTATTACTTTAATCCAGAAATGTGACACAGACGCTGTAGCTGCTGTGAAGCAGTGTGTCACTACTGTGATATGAAGCATATATGTCTGTGCTTTGAAAGAAAGCACTTCTCCTTTGTATTTTCTTTTTCATTTTGTCAGTTATAGCATTAAAAAACACTTTATTTTTTTATCCCACATACATTACATATGAAAGATACACACCATTCATCAATAAAACACAATATGATTTTCCATTTTGATAGCCAAAGGATATCTCTTGTTTATAGGAAGATCTCTGTATGCATTTAACTTTTTCTTGTTATTGCATTACCAGTATTGCCAGCTGAGACAAGAAAGTGAACTCCAGTGAAATGAAGACGTCTGGGTTTTGCCAAATTGTGTGAAAAAATTCACTACATTGGTACTGAACAATGGATCACACCACTGAAGACTTTGTGTTAATAGGCTACTTTTGAGTGAAAGAAAGCAAAGTCAGTAAAATAATGATTAAAGAAATAAAGAAAAAGGAGAAATAATAAGGTCTCATTGTGGTTCAAAATTTTCATTCAAAATGATCAAATAGTGAGCCGTTACCACATCTGTGAACTATTTGTTTTGTGAATTGGCAAGCATCACCTACACCAATTCCAGTATACGTATGCAAGAAAGTGCTAGATGACATGCAAAAATGCAAAATGACAATGCAAAGGCCATGAGTCTGTCTTAAAAGAAAAGGAAAAAAACCACCTATAATGGCAGAAGTATGGAAGTGTTCCATTCCAGGACCCTAGACCATAAGCTTGTGACTGCAGGGTATGAAAATCAAAATTGCAAGGAGTGACATGCCACAGCCATAAGAAATCACATTATCAGCCTCCTGGGATATCATTAAACTGATTGAGGACAAGATTGAAATGATCTGGATAGTCATTTTCAGAGTTATACTGATTACATCCATCCAACAGCTCCAGCACCACCCAGATTGCAAATTAAAGGAGAGCTGTCAAAAAACATCCTACACAATCTTATACCATTGTTTTGTCTTAAAAGCCTATATTTATACAGACTAAACTTCATGTCACTTCATTTTTTTCAAACATTGAATGCTGTTGTACACACATATCAAGGATGTAGGCAGCCTAAAAACATGTTCTAGCTCAGCTATCACCAGTATGCCCCCCCCCCTTTTTTTTTTTGTTTCAGTGGAAAAGAGGGAATAATTAATATAATGGGTTTAAGTGAAGGCAAAATGTCATATGCCTCTAGTTTGTTAAATGCAGTCTTGGCAAAAGAAGTAATGGAATATTTATTCTATATTTATATTTCTACTGTATTTTCCAGTTTCAGGTAACAGCAGTAGAGACAAGCTACTGAATCACTATTCTGGATATCATGTGTCCTGGTTACCAAATACTGTGCTTGGGCAACTGGTTATAAAGCTGTACATCAGGTATCATACTGGAAAACGGAAGTGAACAAACATGCATTTAAAACAATACAGAAACCATTCTCATGGTTTATCTCATTAAAAAACATTTCAGTTAACATCCTTTTGCAGTGTCCCTGCCAAACCATTTTCATCTGGAGCAAAATAACTCCATTGATCACCACAAGATTGTTCTTATTTTCACTAATGGACCTGGGGATAGCTCCAGTCCTCGTCTGTAGTTGTATTTACCCCAGTCTGCATGAACTTATTTAGAAACTCAAAGCTGTTATTTGACTAAAGTTGATTCTTAGCCAAAAGTTGATTCATCAAAGTGGTCACTGTGCTTTGATTAGGAAAAAATAAGACTCAGTAACTGAAACAATACAGGTGAGAGATCAGAGCTAAATATACTATTTTAATTACTTTTTTGGGGGTGAAAGTGTCCATGACAATGATAAAAAAGAAAGGGGCTGCATGGCTCTTACTTGATGTCTCTTTTCATTCTCCCATTCGTTTTCACAGAATGTGACCCTTGGTTATCCATCAAATTCAAGAGACTACAGGAGCATTACCGAAGAGAAATATTTGGCCCCAAATATTCCTAAGTAAGGGGGCTTGGAGATTTGTGTACTTAATATATTTATTCTGAGGGTGAATAGAATTGAGACTGTCCGGCCTGTTGGAGGGTTACACATAATGCATGACTTCAGATGGAATATTCTTTATTGCTTATTAGTAGCATCTGAAGCCATGAAATGTCAAAGCTGTGTGGTCTCTCCTCAGGTATGGAGTGAAGATCATGTACTCTTGTGGGGCTGTTCTGCGTGAGGCAGTCCAAATGCAATGATGTTTTATGCATTGCAACAGACTGTTCTTCATCAAAGAGATGTTAAAATAATTCTTTCTGTGCCAGCTGAAAAATATCTAAATAAATGTATTCACCTAAAATCATGTGTGACCTGTGAAGATGCTGCATTCCATTGAATAGTGGAATAGTGTTGGGCTGGCACTTCTAACACAACTGGGGACCTTTGAAAACTAGAAAGCAGACTGTTCTTAGTGAAGAATTTTCATGAGAATTGTTCTAGCTACAGAGCAAACAATGAACAAACTTTACTATCAGTTTCACTGAATATTCTTTGTCAAAACCCATGTAGTTTAAATTATCAGATGAGCCTCCTAATATGCTGACCCTAATGTCAAGATTGCTTTGATTTTTGTCATATGTTGTAATGAACAGACAATATTCCTGTCTGCTAGTGACTACAATGGAGTTACAAGCTCCTTGAATAAGCCTTCTCAAAAACACCGTTTGGCCAAGTTCTGCTTTAGAAAACTGCAATTAAATTAAAAAAATGGAAAAAAAAAAAAAAAGTTTGTTTTAATTTGGTCGTTTTTAGTCTTTCCTCAACAGTTCAGCTAATTAGTTGGCTTCTAAAATTTCTGCATTGCTCTGGATGTGCTATTTTTGTCCTCACACTTACTTGTGACCTTACCCTTAAAGTTACCTTTACCTCTATTTTGTCAGCTTGACACTCTGCTGTGTTCAGGAATAACCTGGGGGCTGCTTGTCCAGTCTCAAATCCCCTCAGCACTCTGGTGGAGATGATAAGATTTACCACTGTTGTAGCACTTTTCAGGGTTTTTTTTACCAATGGTGAATTAAACTAGCAGCACTGAAAAATTATGACATTTTAAAAATCCAAGAGAAAGGGCTGAAGAAATTGGCTCTTACAGGAGAAAATATGTAAGTGATAGCAAAGTATTTTTTCATACAAAGTATAGTATATTGGGAATTTTATTATAATCTGGGATTTACCTAAATGCATTTAGCTTAACAGCTCATTTCACAGGGGTGGATATGTGATGGATTTTAGGTTGGTCCCTGAATGATAAACATAGTGCAGGAAAAGGGGCTGGGAGACAATGGTAATCTGTAGTTCATGAAGTATTTGTGTTTTTCAAGACTACAAAAATAGTGATTCACTCTATTGTACCTCAGAAAAAGACTGAAGCTTGACTTCTTGTTTCACCTTTCAGGCCATAAATGGATGCTGACAATAATTAGCAGACGGTGGGTGGCTTCTGAGCATGCCTAGTGGGGAAGCTTGTTTTTTTCCAAAGCACAGTTTCTATCTTGAGGAGGGAAGGAGGGAGCTGAGTTGTGCTGCATCACTCTCCTTGCAATCTGTTCTGGCATAGCTCCCTGTGCTGTGTGAGGGAGCTCAGCCTTCCTCCAGCATTGCCTTCTGATAGCAGCTAGGATTAACAAAGACTGAGGACTGAAAACAGAAAGAGGTGACAATATTTTTAGGAGGCAAAGAATGAAAACATTGTAATAGATGGTCCTTGTTTTGTACTAGACTGATGCTGGAATGCAACAATAACCTATTTTCATAGCAAGTTGCGCATGAGAAGCCTCAAAGTCCCACATTTCTCTGGTCCAGATAATGTGTGAAAAAAGCAAACAACACAAAAGAAATCTTAAGTGCTGCTGTTTGAGACAAACAACCTTCCTTGCCTGTATCAAAGATTACTCTCCATCTAGCTTAGCTGATTGTAACCTCTGCTTTATCATCACTGCTGAGCCTCCAGTTGGATGGAGTCCTAGAGCTAAAAGACTGAAACTTCCAGAGAAGAAGTATATTTGGCTGCAGCTGCTGATGGTGTGGCACCTTTCAGGGCAACTTTCTTCTCAGCAATCAAAGTGGAAATTTCTTCAAAACCCAGTGGTACAGGCTGTGGTTGTCTTCTGTGGCCACCTGCAGAGCTGTGGTTTCAGACTAGCTTTTGAGATCATTATACCACAGTATCACAGTATGTTTGGGATTGGAAGGGACCTCAAAAGATCATCCAGTCCAATCCCCCTGTTGGAGCAGGAACGCCTAGGTGAGGTCACACAGGAACATGTCCAGGCGGGTTTTGAATGTCTCCAGCGAAGGAGACTCCACAACCCCCCTGGGCAGCCTGTTCCAGTGTCTGTCACCCTTACTGAGAAGAACTTTTTTCTCAAGTTTAAGTGGATCCTCTTGTGTTCCAGCTTGATCCCATTACCCCTTGTCCTATCATTGTTTGCCACTGAGAAGAGCCTGGCTCCATCCTCGTTATATTATACCACTAAGGAGAAGAAAAATCTACTCTATTCTTTTTTTCCACTCCATTCCCCTTTTTTGCCTAATGGAAGACTTCATGGATGACAATTTCCTCTGGGCTTATAATAGTAAATTAAAACTTAAAGTAAGGTGTTTGCTGTGTTTGTCCATACTCTCCAGTGTTACACACCATGCCGAACATTTTGATAAAAAGAAGCAGAAGCCATGCTGGGCTGGCAGCAGTATAGTCAGAGGCTGCATTTCTTCTAAGCTGCCAGAAAAGCAAGAGTCAGTGTAGCTATTCAGGGCAGGGCCAAAGCTGGGGAGAGGAGAGCTGTGATAGCTCCACTTATCTTGTGCAGCTCGGCTCTTGGAAACACCGTTCGCAAGCCTCTGGTGACGGTGTTACTATAGAGACAATGTCCTCTGCCACTCACCCTTTCACTGCAGTCAGCAACTTGCATGAATAAAGTCTGGCAGGAGATTTCTGCTAAGTGTTTTCCCTAAGATGGAGGATTTATATGACATGTAAATATACATACACACGCTCTCATTATTAATCATTACACATGAATTTTGCAAGTTTCTGATTTCCCAAAGCAGAATGTCAGGTCTGCTTGAATTTTTTATTTCACAGGATTGATTTAAATGACAGGTTAATTCTGTACTCCCCCAGACTCTGTATGGACTCACAGCTCTCTGTCTGTAGCACTTAACTGTTTTTACTACAGCCCAGTTACTGATCACAGTTATATTGTGATTGGTTTGTTTGTTTGTTTTTGGTTTCAAGGTAATTATTTTAATAAATGCTACATCAAGTACAATATGAGCAAGCCAACAGACCGTATAATCACAGGTGAGAAATCAAACAGCATCTTCTGTCCCCAGCTGGTCCCTCTGCTATAATTCACCTGAGCAATGCATGTGCAAGAGCAAGCCTTTGTTAGATGCCACCTAAACTGGTCTGCAGCTCTGCCAAGCAGCCAAAATTACCGTTGCATGTTGCAAATGCCCTTCTGTGCTACAATGAATTGCAGGGACTCGTGGAATTTGAGCTGTATTTCCACCTGGGTTTCAAAGGGCATGAGACTGACATGATAGTGCTGCCTGTCTGTCTGTCAGCTTCCCTCCTCCCCATGACTTCTGGACTTACAGGCAGGTTTCAGCCAAGTTTGAGAAGAGTGGATGATGCTGCAAATACGGTTAAGTTCTTGCAAATACAATGAAATTCTTGGACATACTATGAGCATTAGTAGCAGGGTAGGAAGTGACAGACAAATTATCATCCCCGTTACAGAGAAAGGCAGTAAAATGTGATTATTGAACACTGTTTGGCTGTAATCTGTAGTGAGCCTGTGACTGTATCCTGCTCAACAGTATGTATAACACTTGACTAGACTCAGTAGGTGTAGTCAGGTGGCAGTGCTGCAGAAAACACAGCAAGGGAAAGCTAGTCTCATCATAGCAGGATCAAAATAAAGGAAATCACCCCTCTTGGAATATTTAGCATCTTGCAAAGGAAAGTGCCTACTCCTGGAATACTGTGAATATGAGACTCTCTGCTTTAATTTAGCAATAGTTTCTAGCTTGTAAGTTTTTTGAGAAAAGCTTGGAAACAAGACCTATGAGTTTCAAAGATCGAATTAAGAAAAAAAAACCCTCATGATTGGAGGTGAAAGGATAGAACTTCTTCCTAATGTGGTAAACATGCTCAGTTTCATAAGGCAAGATATTTATCTAACGCTCTGCCGAGTATAATGATGCATCTGCAGTCAAGCTGTAGGCTCCTTTACTTCCCTGAGCTAAAACCTGCTATCCTGTGTGCTGCTCTACAAGTAGAATAGTAGACATCCAAGGAGCTGACCATGAGAAGGAAAATGTAAAGCAAGTAGTTACTCTATTTTCAGATCTGTTTCTTTAAAACAAAATAAAACAAAACACTTTAATGAGTTGGTGAGAAAGCAAGTCAATAAACCTTATACATAAAACATCAGTATAATGCTTATGGTTACCGAGCCCTGTATATAGATGTAATAATGAACTAAAATATCAGCAATTTGGGCTCTAAAGTTAGAGACCATATTTTATTACATTTAAACTTTATTTAACTTCATGTTTGGAAAAAATATTTTTCTTATGTGTGGCCTGCTTTTAAGTTAGAAATTTCAAAAGCCTTTCCAGTTTTCATAGCGTATTATCTGAAGACTGAACATGCCAAAAAGTCTATATGTTTTTTATAGTTTTTATGTATGCTTAGAAATAGAAATCCATAAAAACAAAGTACATGTAAGTCTAGAAGCAGTGAAAAAAAGGAGTTTACTTTTAACATTCTCATTTCACATATTCACTTTGCAGTGGTGTTTCCTCTGGATTTTGCTATTTAACATGGTTTTGCTAAAAGAACAAAATTTATCATGCAATTCAAATTTATAAAACCACATCAAAATATGCAATAAAGCACAGGACAAGCATTGCTGCCAGCAAGAACCATGTATACTATTAATTATCTCTGCTGATAGTACAGTTGAAATGTGAAGTTCGTATTAACATCTCGAAGGCAGTTGAGTCAGAGTCCCAAAACACTGCAGGTGCACAAACCCCAAACCTGTTTCCTCGATACTCACTGACGCTTTCTTCACTACCATGGTAATGCAGAGGTTTGTCAGTGACTGCCCATACTGCATGTTCAGTTTTCCCCTTTGAGCTTCACTGATG
The DNA here is from genome assembly GCF_963082525.1 of Nesoenas mayeri. NCBI lineage: Eukaryota > Metazoa > Chordata > Aves > Columbiformes > Columbidae > Nesoenas > Nesoenas mayeri. The sequence continues at coordinate 65,047,769 of NC_137542.1, read as the reverse complement.
ACACAGACAGTGAAGCACACAGACAGTATATTAAAAGACCAGAACTTCAGTCAGCAGCTAAGTACTTTCATATTTTATTATATTATTGTTTAAACATCAGGGAGGGTGTATAACAAATGAAGGACAACTGCAAAGATGCTCTGATGCTTGGGAGAGCAAGAGTAAGAAAGAGTTGGGACTCAGGAAGGTTCAAAAGTTGCTTTGTGCTTCAGTTGCATTGAATGGGAATTTATATTTCTCTACATTTCATTTGGGAGTTACTTTAGAACTGTAGATTCACTTAGGTTAGAGAAGACTCTTGAGATCATCAAATTTGACCATAAACCTAACACAGCCAAATCCATCAGTATACCATGTCGCTAAGAACATCATCTGTACCTCTTTTAAACAGTTCCATGGATGGCGACTCCACCACTTCCCTGGGCAGCCTGTTCCAATGCCTGACAACACTTTCTGTGAAGAAATTTTTCCTAGTATCAAAACCTCCCCTGGCACAACTTGAGGCCATTTTCTCTCGTCCTATCACTTGTTACTCAGGAGAAGAGACCAACACCCTCCATGCTACAACCTCCTTTCAGGTAGTTGTAGACAGCGATAAGGTCTCCCCTCAGCCTCCTTTTCTCCAGGTTAAACAGCCCCAGTTCCCTCAGCCATTCCTCATCAGACTTGTCCTCCAGACCCCTCACCAGCTTTGTTGCCCTTCTCTGAACTCTCTCCAACACATCAATGTCTTTCCTGTTGTGAGGGGCCCAAAACTGAACACAGGATTTGAGGACCAGCCTAAACAGTACCGAGTAAAGGGGGACAATCTCTTCTCTATTCCTGCTGGCCACAATATTCCTGACACAAGCCAGGATGCTTTTGGCCTTTTTGGCCACCTGGGCACACTACTGGCTCATGTTCAGTCAGCTGTCAATCAACACCCCCAGATCCTTTTCCACAAGCAGCTTTCCAGCCATTGTTTCCCGAATCTGTAGCGCTGCCTGTGGTTGTTGTGACCCAAGGGACTCAGCACTTGGCCTTCTTGAACCTCATACAACTGGTCTCAGCCCAATGATCCAGCCAGTCCAGATCCCTCTGTAAAGTCTTCCTACTCTCCGGCAGATCAACACTCCCACCCATTTTGGTGTCATCTATGAATTTACTGAGGGTGCACTCAATCCCCTCATCCAGATCATTGATAAAGATACTGAACAGAATTGGCCCCAATACTGAGCCCTGAGAAACACCACTCATGAACCGGCCACCAACTGCATTTGACTCCATTCACCACAACTCTTTGGGCCATCCAGCGAATTCTAGCAAAGAGCATAACTGTCCAAGCCATGAGCTGCTAGTTTCTCCAGGAGAATGTTGTGGGAAACTAATTCAAGAGAGACTCTTAATTTACTATACATTGTCCTGTGGATACATGACATACCAATTATTGACCAGTTACTTAGTCTATGTTAACTTAAACTTGAATAACAGATTTACAAAACTCCAAAGAAAAAAAAGTTTAGAGAATATAATGCAAGGAGACAACTGTGTTGACAGTGGGATACATTAAACACACAATCTTTTCTGCTTTTCTGCTCTCTAACTGAAATATATATTGGCATATGTATAGACAGAATTTTTTTTTAGGTATCTACAGTAAGATTCTTTTGATATAGGAAGTCAGTTGGGAAACTCCACTTAAAAGTTAGAGTATGCTTTAGATACAAATACGGATCTCTGTCTTCAGGAGCTCATGTTTCAAAATCTCTGCTCTCATGCTCCTAGAGTTTGACAAAGGCCTGACTTGCATCAGTTTATAGGAATATTTTCAGCAAAATTGGTCCTTTTTACAATGGCATGAAATCACAGTAAATTCCCTCAGCACACACATCTATGGGTGCTGACACACATACTTACTTTTGCAGATGCTCACCGTTTTCCTCAACCTGTGCATGAGGCTCAGAACACAGGAGCAGGTGACAAGACGAGGTTTCAGTCAAGAGCCATCACCCCCCTAAAGCTTCTGGCTCCTGCCTTTGTTAAGGAGCGTGTGCGCACACCCATGAGTCAGCAGGCTGATCAGCATTGATAGTCACATCTGGCACTGTGGTCCTGGAGCTGGACACAGCTGAGGCTGCTGTGCCTGCAATCCAAATCCTTACATAAAGCAATTGAAATATTATCAGAAAATACATTTGTACTGCCTGGGTGTTTGTGGCTGTGACTGAACACACTTCTATTGGCCTGAAACTGGATACGAGTTAAAATTTGTACTCATAGTCTGAAATTTATTAATGTTGTATTGAGACCTTGGAATATGTAACTATGTTAGGAGTCATCAGCAGGAATCTCAGGAAAGAAATAATGAATAAAAATGATGCAATGAAGATGAAAGACCTTCCCACAAACTCTTGGGAATTTGTTCAAAGATGACTTGGTGAGCAGCTGGTCCAAAAGCTCGACCTCCTGTGAAGTTCAGGAAATAGGTGTTGAGCTGCGGGCTAGGGAGCAGAAAACTGCCAAGACAAAACTTTGCTATGTAAATAGTGACTAATTTGCAAGAGTTGTTTGGAAGCTCTTACAGGAATTAGACAGCTTGTCTAGAAGCTTTGCTCTTCTTTTATATCCTTCTCTGTTCCTATCACCAGGTTGATCAATACATTGTTTTAAGGAACCTACCATATTCACCATCAGTCACAGACTCACAAAGGGAATAACGTCAATACTGGACCCAGTCAGGCCTCCTGGGTAAGGATGATTACTACTCTCATTTAGCACTTAGCATAAAAATGGGAAAAGAGCATGATGGGTTTTCTGAAAGGGTAACATCATAGGCAGGAGAAGAAGCTCAGTTGCAGCTATTTGCTTAACCATGAACATTGCTAATTTATAAAATGACTCCATTCCAATTTTAGTTAGATATATTTTTAAAGAAAATAAACCTAATCTGCAATCGCTCATTTGTAACCGATGCATAGAATTTTGTGTTAATGCATTTACTAAATTTGCATTCTGAAGTGTAGAAAAAGCAGTACAAAATGATGTTCCAGAGGCAACACTCAAGGCAAAACTGCTTATAGACCCTAGACTTAAGAACAGAAAATCAATTTTCCTTCGAACACTTTATTGGACAGTACTCATAAGTATCCCAATAAGGCATTATTAATGATTTTGTACTGTGAGTCACTGGTTCATTGTGCAGAACTGGAGTTAGCTGAAAGCTTAGTAAAGTCCTGTCAAGCTTTTTTTTTATTGAGAAAGTAAAAACACATGACACAATCTACTTATTTTCTGGGATTGGGCTAACTTTGTCTTTCGTGCTCTGAGAAAATGATTTTTAGAAATCCAACATAATTTACATACTGCTCAGTACATATTCACTCTATCAGAGACCTCAGCTATAAGGTGTGTCTTTCTCACCTTTCCATATAGTCGAGGCAGTGAAGGCCAGAGGAGCTCTTGCAGAGTTGAGTTCAACTCCCTAACCACCCCAACTGCTAACAATATTTAAGTAACCTTTATTGATACTCTAGTTGTCTCATGCACCATAGTGATGACAAAGTGGTGTTGCAGACCCCACCTTGAAAACAGGAAGAACTAAACTGCAGAGCTGGTATGTCTGGGGGAAATAATTTGTACTGAAAAGATATTAATGCAGCAATTAATTATTCAGGTATTGTTTGCTCATTTGAGGTACCTTCCATTATTTCATTATATTTCTATTTTTATACCAGTGACACTTATTTGATAGAAAGCAAACCTTTTATGCATTGCAAAATGGCTGTGAGCTCTGTGTGTTGCTGGAGAACCAGGTGACATTCGGTGAGAACAAAGCAAAACCAATATTATGGGATGAGGTTATGGGTCAGTGTCTACCAATATGACATGAGGGCAGGAGGAAAAAAGGCAAAGTAAATGAGCTTTCTTTCACATAAAGCATACATCAATTTTTTTCCCTCAGGGCATCCTGGTCGTCAATGAATATTTCAAGAAGCAGAATCAGGAGATTTGTCTCCAGCTACCTTTTTATTTAGACAGTTAAGTTTAGAAGAAACTCAGCAATATGTCCACTGAACAAGTGAAAAAGCTTTCATTCTCTTCAGCTGGGTTTCCTTGACACAACAATGATGGATATCCAGTATCTTCTAAGAACCAGTGACTTGCTATTGCCTGACAACTGAAAAATATTATGCTTTAGCTTTCAGTCAAAATTAGTAACTCAGTCACTTTCCATATATGATATAAAATGTTAACATTATAAACTTTAGTTACCACAGTTAATTTTTAGGCATCTAATCTAGTGTCCTGAATGGAAAGGCTCAGCATCTTCAGTCCCCAGTGTAAGGAGGGAAGGAAACGGGTGAAAGGGTTGCTCCTGCAGAGTGCTGCTCTGACCACCCCAGTTAGGCTGCTGCTCTGAACAACATTTTGTCCTTGTCTGATGATACAGGGAGATGACAGAGATTTCCTCCCCAAAATAGAAACCAAAGTTTGGTGTCTTTTTGGCATGATTTTTCCCGATATTCACAGTGCAGTTTCACGACTTAACTTGTAATGGGTGTTGCTGGGAAATCCTGATGTGATTGTTATCCAATCCACACATATGCAGCATCAGTATTAATGTACAAGCATAGACTGTTAGGTTATTAAGGCTGCAGTGAAGACAAGAGTTGCAGTTACTGTGGCCTGGACTAGAGAAATGCTACAAATTTTCATCTGGTAGTATCCTGAAGCTGTAAAACCACTGGACTTTAATTCTTACCCCATTAAACCAAGAGATAATTTTGCAGTGACTTCATTATTCCCCAATTAGATCCAGTGTGAGCTAACGCTTGGAAAGGTGCAGAACCAAATTTGAAAATCAAAGCAATAATTGATTAAGCTACATATCAGAGGATGAGGTGTCAATATTGAGGGTATTTCATTTCCTGGAAATGTGACCTTTTAGGACAGGTTAACCCAATTAAATGCAAAAAAAATCTTAAATATTTCAAAAAAGACTAGAAGCCTACACGTTGTGACAGCCTCTATGAAATGTTGAGCATGCATTTAAATCATGTGGCCCATGCACATCTTATTGCTTAGACATAGCTTACACTTACCCAAGGATGCTGCATTTTTCTGGTGCTTCCTCCAAACCTGAAATACCTGTAGACATTCTCAGCTTATAATAACACCCACGTCTGCATTTCAGGGCTCTGCTTGGGGACAAATGGCCTATTGCTATGTCTTGGGCCATGTGTTTGTCCCCATCAGCCATGAAACCAGCACCAGTATTCATCACTGATCATTATTACTTAAGTCAATATCAGCCTAGTTTCAAAGCAGATGAACTCTTACCAGGGTGGTTAGGATGGGATAACTGCATAGCTGCAGACAAATCACAAAATTCCCTATGAGTATCTATGAAATCTACAGAAATAACTCTTCCAGGTGGTTCAAAGCACTTGGCCATGTGCCTAACAACTCACCTAGGCATTCTGGGATTGCATAATAAAATACTACTTGTCATGTCTTACTGCTTAATTATTGTTATCAGCTTCCAGAGTTTCAGTAAACTGGGCGTTCTGCATAATGAGGTTATACTAAGCCAGAGACATTGTAACACAAAAACAGAGAGAGCTATACTACTATATTGTACTGGATATATTATTACTACAGCACAGTAAACTTTTCACTGTCTATTTTGACTAGAGAAAAAAACAGTTTACAGTAGACTTTTCTTCAGCGTGCCCGGATCTCAAATTCTTTGCAAATGATAGATATGCTGATACAATAAAATCCCTTTGTTAATATTATCACAGTATGCTTAAAATGTATCTGGAGAGTTGATGAGGAGACTGCTCAGGCTAGGAGACAGCAAAAAGGAAAGTAAAGGGAGAATGATCATCCTCTCATATTATGAAAGCTCATCCTCACCCATTTGCATAGGGACAAGATATTCTTGCTTTTTGAACTAAAGACACCAAAAGCATAAATGCTCAAGGTAAAAACAACAACAACAACAAAAACCCCAACAAATAACCCAAGCAAAAAAACAACAATCCCAAACAACAACAACAAACCAAAACAAAAAACCAACCAAACAAACAAAAACACAAGCAGAAGAGAACAAAAGTAAACATGGCCTATAATTTAAAAAAATTATTCATCCTTCTTATATCTACCTTGTCTCCCATGAATTTCAAACATTTATCCCAAACCAAGAAAATATGTAGTTTATAAATGAGAAAACAGGTGACTAATGAAGGCCAAACATGATTTAATATAAATACATTCATGCGACAAATGTTAAATACATTCTAATACATTATTTCCCTTGGCAGGTGGGCTTCTCTCATTCTTTCAGAATTACACAAGCCTATTATCCTACCCTACTATCCTCATTAAAATAAGATTTTATTATTTTTTACTGCCATTAGCAGTAGAGAACAAATGCAACTCTTGGAAAATGAGCTGGATTTTATTCTGGTTTATTTATCATCAAAAGAACTGTTAATTAAATTCTCTGTGCAAAATATCACTGTAGATGCATCAGCCCAAAATAACCAAGCTTGGCTTTCAGTGTTTATTAGATTCTGGTGTATGTTTTCCTGCTTATGCTCAGAAAGAAAAACAAAACTCTAAAAAAAGCTTTTAAATGGAAAATTGTCTAGAAGGCACTGGAAAAAAATTCTCATGGAATTAAAATTCTAGTGGCTACCACTGGTCAGACAGCAAGGTGATAAAAAATTTGAGATAGGTTAGTTGTCCCGGATAAATCCTTATGCACTGGTTACTGGTGCAATACTGGATGGATAGTCCAAGCCATCAGTGGCATGATGCAGAAACAGAAAGAGGGAGGGGTCTGCAAGCTATATTGAGAAATTTCCCCCAAAATAAGTGGAATTCAGAGAGATAACAGTGCATGGAGTCTGGAAAATGCTTACTCATGAGAGCATCCCATTGTCTTTCAGACTTGGAGCCAGAGCACGTTGGCACTACTTGAAAAGCACACTTGTATAGCAAGCCTGCAACATGATGCTGTGACCCTGCTTTGGACAAACAGTCCTGTTGGTTACAGTAGGGATTTGCATGTGGTCTGTAGGTGCCCTCTCAGGGACTGTAGAAGGCAACTCAGAAAATCTAGCCTGTCATCAATAGATTTAAATACTCGGTGTAGTAATCTGTTTCTCCACAGGACAGCCCACACATTTGATAAAAACTGGAATTGGATTTAAATCATAAGGACTTGTTTGTTCAGTCTTAAAACCCTGGAGGCGGTAGGTGAGTGCAGTCAGTACTGGTCTCCTTTCCTAAGTGCCCAGAGGAGTGAATGAGAGCTGTTACAGGAGTCCCAGGGGTCAGGAGACGGCGGAGGTGCTGACTGCATGGCCGCTTCTTTGCTCCATGGGGAATGCAGCCGACCACTGCTGCAAAAAATCATTCTACTTGTCTGAGGAGATGAAGTGACTCTTTTGGACAGTGCCCACCTTGACTTACCTTTTTTGTAGTCCCTTGGATTTTGCAAGGTGGGGCCTGAAGAAGAATCCTGCCAGAATCCACCCTCTCCACATTTTTTCCACAAATGATGAATTCCCATCCTTCATCTGGGACACTGATTCTCCTGTGGAGAGTGCATGGGAAGAGACATGACCAGGTTTAATATTTGTTTAGATTCCTACTATATGCATCCAAATCTCCTCCTACAGTTGCCCATACTTCACTTATTTAATGGCTTTCAAAATTCAATTGACAATGAATGGTCTTCTTACTAGTCACCCCTTTGCTCTTACTCTACTTTTCCCCCAGTGCCCACAGCTTGAGTGCAGGTACTTTGCAGTAGTATGGATACCATTGTTTTCCATGTATTTGTTATTTATTACCAGAGAAAGTTGCACGATACCTGGGGCACCTTTCTCAGCCAAAACAAACATGTTTCTTTCTTTATTTCATATGATTCTTGGTCAGAAACTTTTCCTCTTAAAAATATTTTACAGTTCTTGATGTTTACCATGCTTCTCTGCAGGATGCTAGCAGAACATGGGCTTTACCTGTTGGAAATGTCCTTCAGACCAAGACCAGCACACTAGCCACCTAATTCAATCTTCTGAAAAGACAATGGCAAAAATGCTTATCAACCCTGATCATGATCGGAGCATAAAACAAAAATGTAAATTTGAGACAACATTTCTGAGGGAGAAAATAGCTCTCTGTCCATTTTGTTATAACTTCACTGATGCCCTTTGTACTTTGCTTCCCAGCCTTTTATTTTCATTCATGGCTCTTTTTCTAGTCATAACTTTTCTCGGTACTTTGCACTATAAGCGGGTTTTAGCTGTTTTCTCCTGGAAGTTAGGAGTTTTACTGGTCCTTCTACCATAGTGTTAATTTTTGTTTTTCCATAGAAGTCGCTATGGACAGCTGCTTTATACTCCCCACTGAGTTTGTTAATATCAAATTAGACTGAGACACAACTGAGCCCGAGCAAAATGTTGTGGTCAGCCTGGAAGGCTGAGCGTAGAGCTTTGAGATGTTGGCAAGTGAAAAGGTAACCAGAGACTCCTCTGGAGATGAACAAAACTTTTCATTGAATGAATCATCTACAACTATTTTAATGCTGTTAAGAATAGAATGTGTGAATGCAGGAATATAACACTGAACTATTTTATCACCCTGGGTCACAAGGAATTGTTCGGGTGCTTTTTATCAATGATGACAAAAGCTACTGTGACTGAACTTACCCAGTGAAAATCCTTCAAAGAAAACATTCAGTGCTTGTGTTAAGGATGTCCAGATATTATAAAAGAAACACTGTTCCCTTATTTATTAATAAACTTATTTCCTATTAGACAGCTGACATATTATGGCTTATAGAACTGGGGTTTTCTCAGTGAAATGTGAAAAAAACAGCTCTGACTGAGTGTTGCTAAAATCCAGAGCCTTTGTATCACCCCAAAACAGGGATTGCATTCTATCTGTGTAATGTACTTCTATGAGTTTGCTTGGAAATGATATGTTTCTTCACGTCTTTTCACAAAAGTGAATGCAACGGCAGTATACTTCTGCATGTAAAAAGTTGCAATTGCAGAGCTATCAGCTGGAGAAAGAGACTTTACATCTGTCCTGTACATGATATATATATATCTATAAATACATGTTATTTTACTACATAGTGACAATACAATAGCTGCTATCTCAAAAGTGTGTATGCAGGGTGACTGAAGTAAAATATATCAGATCTGGCTAATATAAATCTTGCCTTCCTTGAGCTTTGAAAACTAAACCGTGACCTTCTAAATTTGGAAAATGTTGTTGGAACAAACATAAATGGTAGTTAGGGAAAAAACAAACAAATACAAACCACAACCAACCAACAACTGCAGAAAAACCCCAACAAAAAAATACAAACAACAACAAAAAAACAGCACAAACTCCAAAGAAGCTCAAGCTATCTTGAGTAAAACTGAATGGAATATTTGGAAAAGATAATTAAAAATAATGTTTCTTTTCTGCATTTTGAAATTTGGTGGTGGAGCTGCATTTTTGTATTGTAAATCATACTTTTCAGCAATGGCTCAAGGGAAGCTGAAAACTACTGTCTGATGCTGGTTCACATTCTGTTACCAAGGGTTTTGTTGCTGATGTTTCAATTATACATCCAACTTTGCAGTACTATGGGTACCATTGTTTTCCATGGATTTATTATAATTCATCACTGAATTTTAAGTGTCATCCTAATTAGTAAACAGGATGTAATTACTAAAACAGCTCTATTTTCTTTCCAACAGCAGAGAAGCAACAATTTTATTTTCCTGAAAAACTACGTTTTGGTTTTTTTTTTTTATAGCAAATTTCAGAATAAGTTTATTCAAAGGCCTTAAATTCTAATTTGGGCTTTTTTTTTTTTTTAATAGCTAAGAGGAAAATACTTTTAAAAAAAATTCATTCTCAATAAAATTAAATAAATTATTTTCCACTCACCTCAGTTTTTTACCTTTAGCTTCTTTTCCCACCGAACAAAAAAAGGTAGAATCTACTTTGATAAAAAAGAAATAATTAACTTTTTCCATTGGAACTAAAGCAAAATGTTACTTTGTGTTATTCTTCTCTCACTTCAAGAGACAGTGAGAGAAAATGTTATTTTTAAAAGCAACAGTGTTACTTTCCTCACTTTTTCTTTCTTTTTTTTTTTAAATATTTAACTCCTCCTTTTCTATAAGGGAAGTGGGAGGAGTAGGAAACAGCTGAAATACCAAATGAAATTACTGTTTCACCACAAGCAAATAAAAACTTTCCTGCTTTTGCTATTTAAAAAAGTAATCATTAAAACTGAAGTAATGTAATTTAAAATACTTGAAATTAATGTCGGCCAAGTAACTTTTAATTAGCATGTAGTTAAACATTAGCATGTAGCTCACTATCTTTAAAAGTGAAGTAAGTATTTCCTCTCTTAAACTGTCTTTCCCCAAGTCCCTGGCTACACACTCAGATGCAGCTCTCTCTGGTACCAGGTACCACTGTCCTTTGCCATGTCACTGCTGCAGGAGGAGCTCCTCCAGCAGTGCTACCTTGAGGTGGCTTCTGTTCAGGATAACAATGCCTCCCTGTCCAAAATAAATGGGGGACTTGTCTTTATGAACCACAGGTCCAGGTTCTTGCGGGAATATGCAGGGCTCCTGACTAATCACGTCATAGCCAGTGGCTGCAGGACGACACTTCTGCTCTGCTGGGATTGGGGCAATGTGTGACTGTCCCTCCATGCCTGTGCTGCTGTGCCATGCTCTGCTGAATTGTCCTAAAGAAGCATTGTGCAGAGTAGACTCCGGGAGGCAAATGCTGGACCATGTGAGGTTGGTGGAGCTGCTGAGTGCAGGAAACAAGGAGTGTGGGGTCACTTACGGGAGTATTGAGAGTGAGCGTAGGTCATATTGGGTAGGCATCAGGTGAGGCGCAAAATTCTATGGGTATTATCTGCTGTAATATTAGTGGCATATTCCTGACATCATCACACATCAGGAAATACTTCTTCACTATGAGGCTGACCGAGCACTGGCATAGGTTACCCAGAGAGATATTAGAAAACTGCCTGGATGCTGTTCTGGGCAACCAGTCATAGGTGACCTTGCTTGAGCAGGGAAGTTGGACCAGATGACCTTCAGAGGTCCCTTCCAACCTCAACCATTCTGTAGTCTCTGGTATAGGCTGGCAAAGCTTCATCTCTAAAATATGTTATGCCTTACTGTCTCTCCTTATGAAAACCTACCTGTTTCATGAAGCTGCTTCATGACATGTTGTGCAGTCCTCATATTGACACTTCTCTCAATGAAGACAGAAAATTCAACAGCCCTCTGAACCACTTCACTTTCATTATAGATCTTAAATCGTTCTGAAGTAATGCATATGGATATGCATTTCTTTTATTCTAGAGGTGACATTTAACCTTCGACAAAGGGCCAGACTGAGGATTTGCGTATCACTGAAACCTCATTTGAAACTTGAAGATAGGACTTGTATGAAACCTGAATATTAGTGAGTAACAAATGGCATGCACCACCAAGAAGTATGTTCTAGTTTTAGACTTCAAGCACTTTGTTTAAAACTCCCTGTTTACTTAAAAGAAATACCAGATCCACAAGAAAAATACAGTTCTGCATGTAATGTTTTACTATATTCAGTTGTGGGACACCAGTTTGGTATTGAACATACTAAAGGAACAAAACCAAGCCAAAACAAAGCAAATAGAAAGCCAGACACAGCGGGTATCAATCATTGTTTCTTTAAAACAGCAAGACATATTCTGTATTCTGCATGAGTTTTGCTGTTTCTTGTGCTGAAATGTGTCTGAGCTGCACTAGAAGCTGGTATCACTTTCCAGCACTGAGGGTCACATGGCACTGAGTCAGCTTTATACAGCACAGCTCCACATTTCATCCAGCAGTAGATCTGTTGATATGCTCCATATTGCAGAATTTAAATGAGTTTCCAGATAGGGAAAGATGATGACAAACAAAACTGCCCAAGTGAGATACTGACCGGGCAAGTCTCAGCATGAACACTGACCATGGAGCTGGGAACCTGCAGCTTCCTCAGAGACACATCCAGGAGGTTACAGCATCTTTTCTTGCCTGACCTCCATCTCAGATGAAGTGGCATATGCTTGTGAATACATGAGAGCAGAGGTAAACATCCCCTAAAGAGTTTAGCACAAGACCATTTTCTTGCACTGGCAGCCTCTTGTCCTCAGGGTTTTAATGTGTGACACATCTACCATCACAATATAGTTTGACTGTAACTGTTCACATTTTATCATACATATTCTAGCTGCATATTATTTTACAGTGGAATATAAAATAGAGGACTGCCTCAGCAGGCTATTTCAGGTACATCTGTATTACCTACCTGCTTGTATTTTCTTATTTGGTACAATACATTCTTTTCACTTGTCACTTTTCAGTTCCACAGGCACTTTTCTAATTATGTATGTCTTCATGTTTTCTTAAAATAAGAAAGTGCTAAAAAGCACACATAATGCATTTTGTGTACATTTCTGAGAGTAATGCATATAATCTGCTGTGGTTGTGAGGCAAATAATTGCTTTACCTTTTTGTCCAGGGTTGACTTCCAGTCTCTTCTGCAACTGGGCAGCAAGCCCTCATGGCAATGCCCTCTGCACTCCAGGGACTACCTGCTCTTGTTAGTGACTGAAATAAAGACATATCCCAAAGCTACATACTGCAGCAGGACAAGCAAGAAGCTGGCCTCCCCCATTGTGGACCGCGTGGCAACTCTTGAGGCTATCCATAATTAGAATAGATTATTAGGGTGGGGGTCATACAGGGCATGGCCACAGAGGAGTGGACATTATTTCTAGATAGGCATCTATACTGCCCCATGGAAACTGCCAGGATCAGCAGGGAAACACCGAAGTCACAGCTGGACTCAGATGAGCGGGAGTACCCAAAGAGAAGTACCCTGTACCTACAACTACCTTGCTAACTTTTGAAGAACCATTTCTAGTTGCATTTGTTCTATCAGCAGTGTCAGCTCTAGTGAAGAACGAGCACTGTTGCTCATTTCCACTGTGTCATCTCAGCCACCTGACACGGCTATAAACATGCTTGTCTGCACTCTACAACCTTCAGACTAATGGCAGCTCAGAAAAATAGTCTGCTTTGGATGCAACATGCAAATACCTCATGCCATATTAGTCAAGGCTCTCAATGCTGTATTTACACATAGGAACTATTAATATTAAAACCACTAGGTGCTATAGGCAGAGACAACATTATGGACCAGCACCTACAACAACGGTGTCTCAATCTTTGCGGATACCTCTAGCCAAGTAAAACAAATAACTTAGCAGTGACAACCTGCATTTTAATTATAATGAATCTGGTGTGTCCAGGAACAAAGTACATATTACAACAAAACAGGTCTGATATTGGTTCATCCAGACAAGTACTGTGTTTCTGAGCAGCAGGCAGGGAATTTGAGCAATCAGCACTGGAAGGAGCTGCACACAGAGGAAATGTCTTCTCAATCATGGGCCACAGCTTATCTTAAAAACCTGGCTGTATAAGTTTATATCCTTTCCTAGGTCACAGTGAGAATTCTCCCACATCACTTTTGCTGTATAAACAAGAGACTTAGTATGAAACAGTGCCTGGCTTCTGTCAGTAAAGTGAGAGAAACATCTCGGACAGGTTGATTTATCTGACTGCTGTATCCCATTTTAGGAGAAGACAGAACACTTCTGGGAGGTGATGGAGTTTCCCTCTTAAGTTGGTCTTAGTCAGTACTGGGGATCAGATATGTGGAAAGGAATGAACCCTTTGTTTTTGTAATTGTACATGCTTTTCAATACCATTGCTCCCTGGAGTTGCTTGAGCCTGGTCAAAATTAGTTACCCAAAGCCCATTGAACCTCTGGAACCTTAAGGGTATGGGTTTGAGCAGCTTGTCTAAAAACAGTGCTTTTCTGGTATAACTCATATATACCCATGGCCTTCAATATGTGCAGAAAGGTTATATTTAAGGTACCTTATTAAGTGAACTGTTTTCAAATGAAAAAATGGTAGCAAGAATATTTAGGTAGCCCAGTTGTGTCTGTGGGGGAATTATGACTCAAATTCTGCTGCAGTACTACAGTGAGATGCAGGAGACAGGACCCTTGGCCTTGGACAGTGGAACCGCTTTATTTTTCTGTTGGAATCAGGGGTGTGGCTGGAACCCCGACACTGGCTTTCACAGACGAGCTCACCAGGTCTGCCAGGTCATCACCTGCATCTCCTCACCGCCGTCCTTCAAGGCTGGGACTTCAGGGGGGCCTCGGGGAGCCGAGGCAGCAGAGCCCGATCCCGGGGCTGACCAGCCCAGCAGGGTGACGCCCGAAGGGCACTGGGAGCAAGGGACGCGGCGCGCCCCTGGAGCTAGGGACCCGAGCGGGTGGAGGTGTCCCACGGGCGGGGGCCGGGACCCGGGCCCGGAGCGCACCCCTCGGGCGTTGTTCGCCCCCCACGTCCTTCCTGCTTCCGGGGCCCGCCGCGGGGTGGATTTGCCGCAGATGACATCAGCTGTGGATGCTGGAAACGCGGCGGCGGCGCGGGGATGCGCCGGCTCCCCCCCTTCCTCCTCCTTCTCCTCCTCCTCGCCAGGTCCCTGCCCTGCACCGTCTCCGTATAAAAGCGCCGCCGCCTCCCCGCCCGCCTTCGCTCACTCTCTGCCGCCTGCGGACCCGCTGCCGAGCGGCTCTTCTCCCCTCAGCGCCCCGGAGCCGCGGGGCGGAGCGGGACAGCCGCGATGGCCACCGTGCTGGTAGAAGTGGACTCGGAGCCGTCCTGCAGCATCCCCAGCCTGACCTCGCCGACGCCCAGCCTGTCTCACCGCTTCCTGGACAGCAAGTTTTACCTGCTGGTGGTCGTCGGTGAGCTGGTGACCGAGGAGCACCTGCGGCGGGCCATCGCCAACATCGAGAGAGGTGAGGCTGTGGGCAGCGGAGACACCGCCGGCAGCGCCCCGGCTCTCCCCGGCGGTGCCTCCCCACCCCGGGGACGCGCCCGGGCTCACCCACCCCGCTCCCGCTCGGGGCACGAGCAGACGAGCCGCCAAGTCGCGGTCTGCGGTTCTTTATTCCCCAAGGGTCCCGCCGCAGCGCCCCCACAACCAGCCCCCGCCCCACCCTCCGCCGGTGGGGTGCGGACACTGCGGAGCCACGGCTGCGGGCCGGGCCCCGCGCAGAGAGAGAGCCGCAGCGGGCTGGGGTGCAGCCCGGCAGCGAGACCCCCGCCCGCCATTGTTGGGGCGGAGGGGCCGAGGCGGGAGCGCAGCGCCCGCGGCGCCGCCGAGCCCGTCTGCCCGGAGGCACCGGCGGGTGGGCGTGGCGCAGTCCGCACTGCGGTCCCTATGGCAGCCCGGAGCGGACAAAGGGCGGCTGCGGCACCGGCGGCAGGCGCGGCTGGGGATGGGATGGCATGGGTGGGGATGGGGCTGCGGGGCGGCTGCCCCCTGCAAACCCTCGTCCCCGCCGCCGAACCAAACCGGTGGGATGCGGGGCGTTTTCCTCCTCGGCGGCAAAGGCTGCCCGAGCGGGAGCGCAGCCCTGCCTTTGTGTCTAACTTTGG
Source organism: Nesoenas mayeri (assembly GCF_963082525.1). Taxonomy (NCBI): domain Eukaryota; kingdom Metazoa; phylum Chordata; class Aves; order Columbiformes; family Columbidae; genus Nesoenas; species Nesoenas mayeri. Next base: position 65,032,189 of record NC_137542.1, on the reverse strand, counting down.
GCGGTGAGACTTTTCTCTCGGCTGGAGGATTTTTCAGGATCCAAGCTTTATATGAAAATATATATATTTCAATAAAGAAAAACCATGTGAGTAACGACGCTAATACCTGAGTGTCCAGCCTCGTTATTGTCTGGCTACAGGCTGCTTTGACTTGCTGTTTACTTGTCCTTTCCTTGAAACGGTGATATAGAAAGGTGTTGCAAGTAAAATGACACTTTTATAAGTTCTTGGTTTGGTTTCTGGTATAACAGAATGCAGGAGGGAAAAAAAAATAATAAAACAACCTCATTGCAATAATGGTGTTATGAAGCACAAAGAAAATTATTGTCAGACCCTATATTGTATTAAAGTCAATTGATAACTGATTTTGTAACATATTTTTTTGTTCTGGGCTGGTGAAAGCAGAGATTTCTAAAACCTGCTATTGTTAGAGGGGAGGAAGAGACCCTGGAATGGGGAGTTGGTAGCAGCCTTGTCATGTAGGTGTGGTTCAGCAGTCCAGCTAGGACTTCATTTGTCTCTATTGTTGCTTTTTCTAGTACTGTTATTCTAGTCAGCTATTTCTCGTGCATCTTCTTTATGACTGTGGTAACGGGCTGCCTCATCACAGCTAACCAGCTTCACCATGACCTGTTCATCTTTATTGCTACCATTGTCTCCTAGGGAGAACTACTGAGGCAGATGCTTTGTCATTCAGAGCCTCTTCAGCATTGCACTTCCCTAATTCTATCTAATTTTCAGTTGGGCCAGAAGTGAACTGGCTGCGTTTCAATTAAATTATTAAAAAATTATAGAGCAAATGGATAAAGCTGTCCTCAAGACAGCTGATGTCATCCTTCCTCTGAAGAGATGGTCTTCGGTCCCTTCTTGAAGCTTCTGTTGTACAGTTGCTGCTGCATAGCTCTGTTGTTGCTACCTGCTGCCACTAACCATAACACCCACTTACAGTTTTAGATGTTCAGAGGGAACACTTTGACCTTTTTATTCAGCATTTTGGATTAGAAGTCACCTCGCTGCTCCTGGTGTCAGACAATCTGATTGAGAATTTGTCTGCTAGGAAAACAAAAAAAACTTGATGAAATTTTGAGGTACATTGTTCTGGATGACTATACTGGCAGTCTGAAGCTCTATCTGCATGAGGCAAATATGGGCTCAACTGATATTCTCTTTGGAAAGTGTGCTGTAGTCTGGAAAAATCTTGTTTCTTTCAACCTTTATTCTCAACAAAGCCTTAAATGTGTTTTGGGTTCTTGATAACTCTACCTCACTGTCTTCTCTGGTACATCTTCCAAGTACCATCACTGAATACTGTGGATTCATGCGCCAAACTGCAGAGCAACGTGTCAAAGAAAACATCTGCTGATAACACATCAGTGGCGTGATGCTACGTAACCTGGTGGAATGCAGAGTCATTTCTTAATATATTATGAAGAGGGAATGGCGTGGCGAGATGCATTTTAAGTAATAACGTTAGGGATGTGACTTTGCTAAGGGGGCAATCCTCCAACCCACCATCCACCAAAAAAGGAGAGTGAAGAGACCTTCAAGATTTTTCCACTGGTTCGGCAGATGCTACTGGGTGTGCCCTGCCTGTTGTCTGATTAGTCTGGTGTCTAGTGGCACTGCACTCCTAAGACTGCAGAAAGAAAGAAAGAAATAGCTCCAGTTCAGCCATGCTTCCAGTAGTTACATTCATGCTGTTACTGATCTACATCATTGGATTGACCTTGGAATTTAGTTCCAGGTTTATCTCTGTTCTGCCCAAACCTGATTTTGTTATATAATGTATATAATACATTATGCTACTTTATAATTTACATGTATAATTTTTGCATCCAGACTGCTGAATCATGCAGCTGCAGATTTAGGATATTCTATCCAAATCCAAGCTTCATCTTCTAGATCTATTATGTGCATGGGGTGGCTATGATTCCCACATGCCCTTGGCCCATGTATTTTGCACTGAGTCCTGCATTTTGGACATTGACTGGCTCAGGAGTCTTGACTATACCTAAGCAGAATTTTATCCTTACAGCTAGTCTGGATTCACAACAAAAGCAGATAGGGAGGGTGGACAGGCCCTGTCATTAGCAACACTGCTGAATCATAGTCCATGTTGTTCAACTGACCTCCAGAAAGCTTTGTACTCTCCCCATACAAGCTTGCTATCAGAGGCTGGTGAGCTGTTCATCTTCTAGCTTCTTGAAGTTCAGCACTCATTCATTCAAAATACTTCAACTTCATGATTGATGTTGGTTTACTAGTCATAGTTTTGTATGTGTTGTACATGTGTGGTATTATATCATCTTTCTTGCTCTCAAATATCTGAACACCTGGAAAACATTAAAGCTTGCTGAGCTGTATTTGCCTGCCAAAACTGCCCCCCAAAAATGCACCATGTGGCCAAGATGTTTTTGAGAAATGAAAATAAGGAGGTTTGTGGAAGAGACTCACTACTTATGCCTCTGAAAAATGATGCATCAGTCAGGAAGTGGAGGTGGCTGGTAATTCAGTTATTTTTCTCTTGAGTGGTTATGAAACACACAGGTAGTACTGTATTTCCAAATTTATTTAGAGTTTCAAATAGCAACTACTTAGTAGCTGGTAGCATATTCCAGTAGTAAGTATGCTCCTACCTGGACTGGGCTGCTTACAAAGAAAAGCCCTCCATGAATTCTCCCTAAAGAGGCTTCAGGCTCTTGAAATGCAGGTGTTCCTCTTTGCATGGAGAACCTACCCAGAGCTGCAGTGGGAGACCAGCACTGCAGATCTGGTTTCTCTCCTCTTCCCTCTCACTTTCTCCTCCTCATCCTTCAGCCCTAAAACATGGCCTCTGCCAGCCTGAGTCCTGACATTTCCACTGCTTGAAGGAGAATGTAGCATGGGAGGTGGCATTGACATTTGTAGCCCGAGACCTGATAGATTTACCAGCAGGAGTGTTAACACCAGTCTTGCAGTGAGGCGTTGGCCACACATCTCTTCAGGCATCTCCTCGCCAAACCCCAAAGTGATTTAACTCAACAATTTGATGCGAAGGCACAGGGAGGCATGTGGGGAGGGATTGCCAGACATTTCCCCACCTGCAGCCCCTTCTGCACTTGCCAGATAATTTGTGTAAGTCTAACGGCTTTCCTTTAGGAAAAAAACAAACAAACAAAAGAACCAAAACCAAAAACCAGCCAAACAAAAAATCACTGTATTATTGGTGCTCAAAATCACAGCAGTGCCTCGACTTACCTGTAGTGCAATAGCCTGCTCATTATTTTTCAAAATTAGATGATTTTTTCAGAACAATTTAAAACCAAGAAAATTATAGAAAAACGTTAAGCATGTTCTCCTGAGGTGGCTTTTTTTTGTTTGTTTGGTTGGTTGGTTTGGGTTTTTTTAACTTTTTTTGTTTTTTTTTTTTGTAGTTTCTTCTTTCTGTTGTTTTGTTTGTTTTTAAATTTTGTCATCAAAATTATATGGAAGGTAACTATAAATTTCACTTTTGGCTGCAATGATTTTTTTTTTTTTTTCCTTCCTGATCAAATTTCAATCCTTAAAAATGTATTTTGAGATAATCTATTTTTTGATCATGGGTATCATGTGTTTCAGTTTCTAAGTAGCTGGGGGGAAAATGGTAGGGAATATAGACACGCTCTTTAGCTTTTAAAAGAAAAAAAGACCAAGCGTAGCATTTTTAAATCTCAAAACTAGAATTTTGATACTTCATAAATAAAAGATCACTTACATTTTAATTTAAAATGCGGGATGCTTCAAAGCTTTTGGGTGAAGAAGTCAGCAATTTATGACTTTATATTTAAATATTAATTTGCAACATGCTAGGTGATGCTGTCTTTTTTCCTCAGAGGGACAAATAGAATGATTCTGCAATGTGACTAAATTGTCCTCTGAGTGATTCACTCTTTCAGTTTTGTAAGTCAGTGTATTGCTATTTTAAAGTCAAATCAAGGACAACAGTAACTTCTCATAATGTGGCTACTAGGATGTGGGACCAGCAGTCTCAAAGCTGGGGCCTTAAAGAATGGTCACCCTTTGTCAAGGAGAATTCCTCTTGTTTGCGACTTGTTCTTGTCCAGACTTCCTTCTGAGCACTCAGCACTCAAAAAATGGCTATATACCTTGAAAAGAAGAGAAGCTGGGTTTGGAATTTAGAAATATGCAAATAGCTTGGATGCAAAGTTAAAACTTCCAGTGCTTATGTATCAAGCTAGACATGTTTTGTATTTTGAATTTTAGGAATCCGATCATGGGACACAAACTTGGTCGAATGCAACTTGGATCAAGAACTGAAACTTTTTGTCTCTCGCCATTCAGCTCGATTCTCTCCTGAAGTTCGAGGTGAGTTTTGGGAAGTGTTTGGCAAAGGTGTTTTGTTGGTTTAAGAGCAGTATTAATAAATACGTTCTAGAATTGTATGGCCCACTTTCATTTGTGATTCTTTACAATGAATATGTTTTTTCCTTTATTTCAAAGCATGAGTCCAAAATTACAATTTGATTTAACTTTCTCACAACCTAAACATAATCAGCCGTTTAGGTTAACTTCATGTACATCACCATGATGAATTTGGCAGGAGATACTAGTTTTTAGGGCCACATGAAAGCTAAGCAAAACTCACTTCTCGGCTGAACAGTTTCTCTATGTAGCACCAACCTAGTAGTCCCAGAGACTGTAGCTTATTGTGGTAGGTAGAACACATACAAAAACTAACCTTAAAGATTAGCTCTACAGTTTGAAAGAACCAGAAATGGAATCAGGGCTGTTGCGCAAGTGCAGCTCGAGCCTTGTGTTTCTTCCCAAAGGGCTTTAATTATCTTTTTTGATATGAAAAGTTGAAGGATGGAGGGTCTACTTATACCCACAGGAACTTTCTTTGGCTTGTATGAGGAAATGAGAAATTTGCATAGCTCATAAGACTAAATCTCTTTTGCTGCCTTTTCTTCAAGCCCGTCCTTCCTTTAGAGGATTCATACAATAAAGCAAAACAAAAAAAACCCCAGTTTTGTGAAGTATAAACTTTGATTTTGTTCTGGTTGTATGGGAATCAACTGGTAAGTTTTTTAACATCTCATTACTTTAACACAAATGCTGAATGAGCAACAGTGAAATCATTGTTTTCATGTAAAAATAAATCACATTATCAAAGGAGCAGAGGTTGCTTTCATTGGTGAAATCATCATGCTATGTGCACATTGAGCAGTACAACCTGGTACTGATGAGTATTATAAATTTCAGTTTCGGGAAGATCTTTTAAGTGTGGTGGAAAAGGGCTATGAAATGCATCATGCTACTACATCACATTCCTAGGGGCAGTGGCTATACACCGTTGATAAAGAGATCCTAGTGTCTCGGTAGCATGACAGCACTGACCTGATGGTTTTGAATAATGTACTGAAATGTATTCTGTAACTGATTATTCCTCTGGCAGCATAAGTTATAGAAGATTTTGGTATATCTTCCCATATTTATAGACAGTAAAACATTGCCAGAGTTAAGAAAAAACTATCTACCTCTATGATTCTTCCACTGGTTTGAAAAGCAACAGAACCAACACAACAATACTCAGTGTGAAGATTTAAAGTCAAAGCATGTAATTCCTCATTCACATGGAAGTAAACTCAGGCCTGGAATACATATATTTAATTTTAATTTAAAAGTCATTAAACCAGTTGAACTTCTCAGTGACCCTAGTTGCTTTGTTTTACAGAGAAGCTATTCTGATAAGTGGGATTAGCAGAATTTATCTTTAAGGAATGAAAGATGCTATGCATCCCATTTTTCCTTCAAAACTGCAGAGAGAAAAAAGATCCCACACCTCTCCTTCAGCAAAAAATATTCTAGCATGCCTAATATCTGTTTCTATCTTGTTTAGACGACACTTCCTGATATCATTGCATGAATTAAAATAAATCAAATATTCTGCTTTCATATGATAAAATAAGATTATGTACCCCTTTTTTCAACAGAAAGATTATAGAATAATCTAGGAATTTTTCTCTAGGAATTGTATTTTTGATTGTTTGGGTTTTTATTTTCTTGTTTGTTTTTTTTTTTTCTAGACTTACCTGTTTAGTCTGTCATTGTGTTGAATTACAGCTTAATTGCATTTGACTGGAATTCATCAACATCTCAGTGACAATCAGTAATGAATGTTTTTTTTTCACCACTGCTCAATCTTTAAACAACAAGCTTCCAAAATCTATGTTGAAAGAGCCTTAAGGGAGTCTGGAACTTGGATAAAAGGAGCATCAAAGAATAAAGCTAGCCTGCTTGAACAATTTGGTGCCTAAAATTTTTGTGGGGAGGATCATTGGCACCTCTGGAATCTCACTGCACAGATCAGAGGATCGTTTATTTTAGTTTCTCTCCGTGGTTCTCTGATGTTGAATCTGCATGAGGCTCCTTTGTATTCTCTCTATTGTTTGGAAAGGAGAAGGAGTTTTTGTTGCCATTTGTTAATAAAATGTCAGAATGTTTGATTTCTGTTACAACAACCGAAGATTGAATGTTGAGTGTTCAACCAGTGAAATGGTCAACGTTCATACTAATGGGATGATTCTAAGTACGTATTCCCCTATGGTCCCAAACTCAGACATTCTGTGGAATTTGGGTAACTAGGTGATCTTTTGTCCAAGGAAAGTATTCCTCCAAAGTGACAGGGTAGTCTGTGGGATGTAATTAAACCAGCCTTTTTTTTCAGTCCTTTGAGACAGAACTCTTTGTGTGAGTCCTACATAAGGACAGTTTACTCTCGAGGAAGGGGCAGAGTCATCTCTTGTGTCTGCAAAGCTCTTGGTATAGTCAGGTCTGACTGCTAACTGAAGCCTGATGATCATGTTTAATTATGCTAATTGCAGTGCTGGGTCAGAACGTGTTTGTATGCTTCCCCAAGCAGCTTGAGGTTACACACACCAGCAATAGGAAGGGCAAGACTTTTCTCCAAAAGGAACCTTGGAGGAAATGGGGCCAACCCTGTCCCCACGCCATACACCTGCCATGCTGTAGGAGGGGCATGTGAGAGAATATATCTGTCAAAGCATTTGTGTGTTTTCACTTGAGGAATGTGAGGTTTCATCCTTTTCCCTGTGTAGTGAATAGCAATGCACATATTGATACTGCAGGAAGCATGACTGGAACCCAACAGTCTATTTGTGCTCTTTTCAAGGGAATGGATTGTCAGTGCTATTTGTGCATCCTATATTTGGTTGCTGGGCAATTTATGGATGATTTATGATCCCTGAAAAATAAGATTCAGAATGGTAATGGCAGCAGATCTTTTCTGATACCTTGTAAAGCAGCTGAGTTAGCAGTCTCATTAATAATACCAAATCTTGCAGAAATGTTGCTGTCAGGTGCTGGTGAAAAATGAGTAACAGAGGTTATTAACTGGTTGCCAAGACAACAGGCAGCATGTCTTAAAATGGGTACTCCAGTGCTTGCCTCTTCTTTTTCTGTCATGTACTGATAACTTCCATCTTATGTTAACATCACAAGGACAAAAACTTCAGACAATGAATTGTAACATGTACATGCTGGGAAAGGAATTGTGTATCTGGTAGTGAGGTAGAGCAAGTGAAAAGCTCTGTTGAAACTGCAGCTGTATGTACCAATCTTAATTAAAAAAAAAAAAGTTCAGCTGCATAAAGCAGCTTCACAAAAGACCAAGTAAATACGTTTTGGGGTGGGGGTGTGGGAGGGTAAAGGCATTGAGGGCCCTTTTGCAAGACTTCCACACCTGCTGTTTTGTCCCTCAGTTTCCACCTGGGGACACTTGACTGTTGCGTTGGTGCATATTCAAGCCCTTGTCTAGATGAAATCTGTTGGGTTTTTCTTATTATTTAAATAGCTGTTCAGTAGCTATTCACCCTTGATCTTCTAAGAAATGCTGCTCAACCAATGCACTGTGGTTACTTCATACTTTGTCCTGTTGGTATGAAGAGCATGTATTTGCAGAAGACGTCTTCTCTCTGACCAGTACCAGGAGGTCTCCCATTTCCCGTAATTCAGCAATTAGTAACTGCACTGGCTTAAGTGAATCCTTCCTTACCTGTGCTCAAGGCTTTATTTTTACAAGTCTGCCCGTGGCCAGGGGGACCTTGGCAAATTGTAAGACGTATTTGGTGACCCCTTGGCAACCATCTGCATCATTAGCTGTAGGCTTGCCTTCTTCAGGCTTCCTAAATAAGGTCATTGTTATCTGAAACTGTCGTTATACCCACAAGCTTTAACAGCTTTCATTCTGGAAGTTACCACTTCAAAAGTTACTGTTCAGGACTGTTAGTATCCTGGGGAAAATTATTTTATTAGGGAATTTTGGTCATTAACACCTAGAGCTTCATACTTTGCCAAAGTGGTGTATAGTCCCATTACCTTTGTTAAAGCAGATCTAAACTCAGTTAATATCATACCTAGCAGCTTGCAATGAGAGCTCGTGGAGTTGCTGATAAAATCCAAAAGGGCATGCTTCTACTGCTGTCTTACTGAAATCTGCCATTCATTAAGATTTGTCAATTAAGAGGGCATAAGTTTTGCTCAAGTAAAATGAACATGAAAAGAGCTGACAAGTCAGGACTGGAGTTTTCAGGTGGTATCAGAGCACTAGCACTACGGACCTAGGAATTAATTTTGCTTAAAATCTCAAGTAGTCTGGTATACACATTTAGGGACATATTCTAAATGTGAGTTTTCAGCTATTAGGGATTGTAATAGCTATTGAGTGGAGTCATTTTATCTCGTTATATGTTTGGAGAGGTTAATTTCAGTTGGCTACCAGACTTTTTTTTGTGTCTCAAAGTATTTGTGCCTTGGAAGAGAGAAAATGGAGGCAGAACAGGACTTGAATAAGGGATAGAGCTGACTCACGCTGTCATGGCTGTGAATGGTGTCCCACAGGGGCACTGTTGCCAATGGTCCAGAGCCAAAGCCATGGGGCTGCCCCACAGCGTGAGGGCAATGGGCTGCAGTCCACTCATGAGCTTTGGTGTGTGTGCTAGGATTTTGGTGGTGCAGGAGAGGATTACAGTGCAACAGCCTATATGTTTGGATGCATGAATTGTCAAAGCCTTCCTTTCTCAGCATCAATGAAAATTCCAGAGATGGATTAATAAGTGACTTCATATGATGTTTTCTTTCTTTTGTTTTGTTTTGTTTTTTTTTCAGTGAATAAGTTGTTGCACTTACGTGACAATTATTTTTGCACTGACTTGCATTTCTGTTCTTTTAGGAATGATTTCAAAGAAAATTAGCATGAATTTACATTTCTGCCAAAACATCAGTACCTGCTGATGCTAAGCTGTTAGAATGAATTGGCAAAATGACTGAGAGGTTATTTTTAAATGTCTTGGATCACAAGTACATACAATGAGTTCAGCAGTCTTAGAATAGCCCACATTTCATGGGAAAAGGTTTTTGGCCTGTGCAAGGCAGCTACCAGAGACATGGGATTAAGTTAGTTGTGAATAATGATAAAATTTTAACTCCATTATGAAATTTGAATCACATTCCTCTTTATTAGAATGACAATTTAGCATTCCTAATGGCATATTCACAAGGGTTATTTTGTTAAGTGTTGTTTAACAAAAGCTTACAGAATTATAATTCTTAACTAGTCCCTAACATGACGGCTCAATCTTTCTTAACGTTTTGTCTATGTGTGATGTCAGAAGCTGAAGACTTAAATTATATTTTATTTTTGACCCTTGCCCAGTATCATTTACAGATGACCTACCTCACATGTCTTACATCATGGATTTATAATAAACGTGTAACCAGAACATCATTGCCACTTTTTAAATCTAGTTTCTGGTTGTCATGGGCAATATTTTTCTCGAATGTATGTTTTTCTTATTTTTGAGGCTTGCTTTTAAAAAAAGTTGTCTGTGTTTTCTGCTTCTTTCTGGTACAGTTTGAGTCATTTTAGAGAAATATTAAATGTTTGTAACAGGACTTCATAATGAGAAAAAACTTGATACAAAGACTGCTGATATAATTGGATTGGATTTTGGATTAGAGGATATAATATCTAGTATTTTTAAGGTAGAACAAGGACCAAATTTTCACATAATGAGAGAGAAAGTGAGCATTTCATCTTCCTTCTAGCCAGGTAAAAATTGTGCTTTATTTGCACCACAGTATTCAGTAATAGGACCAGACCCAGGGAAGAAGAGTTGAGTGACTGCTTGTCTCTGGGTAGAATGGGAAGCACATGTTCATCTCTGTTGCCAAATGCAGAATGAGAGTTTCCACTGTGACTGGTGCTATCAGCCTTCCAACTGCATGAGGAGCTCCAGCTGTCATCTCCCTCATAGAGACAAATGCAAGAGGTTTATTAGTGCTGGTCGCAGATCCAGGTGCCCCTCCCTGTCTGTGCGCTGCTGCGAGTGTCTCATAGTACCTCACAGTCCTTATGAGTAGAGAGGGAAGATACACACGTTAGTCAGTAATAGTCACAAATAGAAATCTGGATAGTTCTGTAACAGAGACCCATGGTTTTACACTTAACCTCCAGATGGTCTCACCAAAAAGACATGATGGTTACTTCTGACTTATGATTGCTGGTGACAATCTGTTCCTATAGTTGAGAAGAAAAGCCAGTGGTTCAGATGAGCTGGGTTTTGCATGCTGTCTGTGTGTGCAGCATAGATTCAGGAATACAAGGACATGAATCTTCTGGTTCCTGTTTCCTCTACTGGTTGGCGTTGGTCTGTTCATGATTCAAAATTAGTTGCTGATACAAGACAAAATTAAGATTAAAAAAAAAAAAAGAAAAGTATTAAAATAATAACTCAGAAACAAATTTGTGTGAATTTCAGTATTATTTTAATGTTGCAACTTTAAGTATTTTGGTACTTGAGAGCTTTTCTGTAGTGGTGAGATGAGTCACTGTCCTTTGTTCCTATGTCCTAATCTCTTGCATAGCTGTTTGTGGGAGATTCTGCCCATCAGAACTCTGGTAAGTTGAGGGTTTTATTTAAAACAAATAAACAAAACCTCATCCAAACCAACCAGCCAAAAAGCCCACTTCCAATGAGATAAGCTGTATTCTGAGTCTGTGTAATCTCTAAGTGATTCTAATGAGGTATGGAGACTTTCACCTGGAAGTAAAGTCTCCCTGCCAAAGGCAGCCTTCGGAAGCTAGTGCAGTTCTGTAGCTCTTCTGGAGAAAAGACTGATCCCAGCTTCGGCTTCCATGTCCTAGATCACAAATGAGCTTTTCTAGGTCTTTGAAGTTCTTTATGGTGGACTGGGTTCCTCTCCCACCCCTGAGACATAAGATCAAAAGCAAGAAAACTAATGGGTCAAGATAAAGATGGCTTAATAAGTGAAGGAAAGAAGAAAAAAAAAAAACAAACAACAAGCAGAGCAAAAGAAATCACTTACCACCTCACACAGGCAGAGCAATGCCCAGCCAGTCTCTGAAGAACACCCACCTTGGAAACAAAAAGCCCTACTTCCTTCCTGTACTCCAGGTTTTGTTGTCAAGCATGTTATTATATAGTATGGAACATCCCTTTGGCCAACTTGCTGTAGCTGTCCCAGCTCTGTCTCCACTGAAATTCTTGTCCACCCCCAGCCTACTCACTGGTGGGCAGAGTGGGGCAAAAGAAAGCCTGGATGCTGTGCAAGCACTGCTCAGCAACAGACAAAACACTGGTGTGTTACCAGCACTCTTCTAGACACAGATCCAAAACAACACCTTACTGGTGGCTGTGAAGAAAGTTAAGTCCATCCCAGTCAGATCCCGTAAACTCTTCTAGAAAGGCTTGTTTCTTAATATCTATATGTGTATCCATTAACAAGAACAGGACTCCAGTCTTGGATGAGTCCTTTCAAAAGACCTTTGTGAAAGGATTGAAGTTTCCTGGATCCTTGTAGATCTGAGGAAATTGGCATCCGAGACAGACAAGGCAGACTAGAAAAAATATTAAAACAGGGAAGAGGGAAGCCTTGATTTTAGCTTTTTTTTTTTCAAGCCATGCTTTTGGCTGGCACCATTGCTGAGCTTCAGGGAAATAAGATGAAGTTTGACAGACCTCTAAGAAAACACACCAACTAGATGGCTCTTGCTTCTGATCTTGGGACTTTGAAACATCCAGTGCACATCCTGGCATGGGCGTGACGGCCACCCAGCATGCTTTCTTAACCTCAGACTGTGTCCTGAAGTTTTCTTGGTCTTCCAGAACCTGCTCAGAGTTTAGACAAGCCGAAAAAATATGAATTAAAAAATATTTCCTATGTGACCAGTACTTTAAATAGATATAGAAGGTAGTGCCTTCTGGAGTATCTCTGGATAGGATTTAATGCTTGTCGAAAGCTAATAATTTAATGGCATTTTTTATAGTAATTTGTCTAGGACTACTGAGTTTTTCAAATTTATCATAGTAACTGCAAAGCTCAGATTCTAAAATATTTGGAAGATTTAAATATTTTTCAATACTAAATAGGTTTTTGTACATTTAACATTTCCTAGCAACTTCGCATATTTTAATCTTTGTGTACATTTTTTCAATAATTGTATTACAGGATGCCATTCTTATTACATTTAATCTACTATTTATAAAAAAGCTTGAAATGTGTGTGGTGGTTTTTTTTTTTTTTTAAATTTGCCTTTAATTGTGTCCTACAACATGTATTGCTGGGTCAAATGAAAAACACACCACCTTTCAACACAACACATGGAAGACATGGAAGTCACCAAAAAGAAATCCAAATGGAGATGCTATATTATTTAAATAACTCTTTTAAAAAGTCAGAATGGGGTCCTTTGATCATAGGACTATCTCAAATGCATAAATAGTCTGTCTGCACCAATTGTATTCCTGAAAAGTCCCTAGTGGGAATAGTTGCTCTGCATCTAGCAACCCTCTGTAACTATTAAAGCCTGTAATTACAGCAAGAATTAAAATTTGTCTCCAGCTTTGGTGGGATAATGTCACTGTATGTCAAGTAGAGGATTATCACGTGAAAGGAGACCTTGCTGACATTCTCATTTTGTGTTGAACAAGGGGGTCTGATAGTATTATTCTGTTATGAGGAGCTGTTGAGTGGGGGAAACTCATTTACTGGGCTATGCTAATGGGTGTGGGTGCTCCACAACCATTCACAGACAGTAATGTCAGGAAAGAGGAGATGGAAACCATTCAGGTTTCCTTAAACAGTATAGACTTATTGTTCAGTCTACTGAACGACATAATACAATGATGCGTTAGAGCTATACTTACCAAAAAAGGTATAGTTTTGACTTCAAGACCGATCAATGGCCTGTGTTCTCCCTTTGCAATTAAGTTGCTTTGAACTGAAAGCTAATCCCAGGTCAAGGAACCAGTTTCTTGCAGAGGATCTGGAAGAAACTTGGAGATTTACTTGATTTGCAGAGTTGATGCTCCTCAAACTTTCAGTTCATTCCTAACTTGAGTCTTTTTCTCTGATTATACTGGAGGCAGCTGGGCATCTACAAAATCACCTGTGTCCTCCCATGCTTTTCAGCCCTTCCTAGAGTGCTTTGAGTTTTTAACACAGTGCCTGCCTCTTTTCAGGTGGGCAGTAGTGTGGTATGTTCAGCTCAATGCAATGTCCTGGTCCTGGCACAGTAATACCTTCTTCTTTACTGTCTTGACTTGTAGTCACAAAAAAAGCAGGGATGATTTTTAAAGAAGAGGCCATGCTGAAAGCTTGCTTTCACCATTGGAAGTGAAAGAGTGGTGGTGCAAGGCAGCTAAGTATGACCAACTCCGGACAAGCTGGTGCCTCTACGAGGACAGTGCAGCCCCAGACTTTAGTCCCTGGGAGCAGAATGATCTCAGTGACAGGCCTCACAGAAGAGCATTAGAAGGGTCTAATCACACCAGCCCTTAGCTTTGCCACAGCTCTGAGTTGGCAAGACCCTACTGCCATTTTTCGGAGAGAGCTTTGGTGTCCCTGCAAGGGCAGTTTTTGCATTGACAAAGCATAGAACAAAAAACTTTATGTTCTGACACTAAAATCCAAAACTATTTTTCCAATTTTTCTGATTTTTTTTTTGTTTATTTGTTTCTTGGCTTATTTTAAACATTGTATCCTATTCCCTTCTGCTTTCCTAAAATGACGGAAATGCTGAGTCTTGATATTAGCAGATGTTTTCAAGACTACAGAGAAGCTTGGATTCATCCTAGATGACACTTTTCTTCCCTTCCACATGCTGTTCCTCCTGCAGTCTACCTACATGTCACAGCAAGTGGCAGTAATCTAATGGTAAGACGTGAATGGCTTATTGTCAGAACTGGCACTTCAAGGATTGCTGCCTTTCTTGGAGTCACACCACAGCAACAACAAAGGAATGTTTACTTTTTTGAGATAAAAGTTTAGAAAAAGCTGTGGTCAGATATGTCTCTGCTCACAAATGCACAAATGATGTTTTGTAGTTTTTTCTCCTACTTCTAGTTTTTTCTCTGCTATTAAATATCTTGGATGTTACCTCTGACACTTCTAACTTTTTGTTGGTCTTCCTTTTGAGCAGATTGCTGTCTTTTTGTCAGTGATTGTTACCTTAATCTAGGAAATGATCAATTTAGATTTAGACCAAAGTCTTTGCTGAACCCTACCAAATATTACTCCCTGTACAATTCCATGTTTGACTTACTTACAAAGATGGGACACTGTCAGAGAACACTATTAAACCAACTGCTTTTCATTAGATAGACTGGGTTACCTGGCTGTTGGCTAGGTGTAGACTGGACACAATAAACAATTTCATCAACAATCACTGGGGGGAAAAAAAGACAGCATATTTTCACATCAGCAGAGATATAGCTTATGTGGATCTGCCTTGCCACACCACCAGGACAACAGTTACTTTGTAAGTGGAGTTAATAATACAGATATTCTCCACTGGGATTAATATTCGTGATTGAATCAACATTGGCCGAGTGAAGCTTAGAATCATGGTTGCTGTAGCTGACAGCACAATAACAAACAGACTCACTGCAGGGTTTGATGCTTTTTCAGATTTTAGTGTCAGAAGTTTGGACTCTGAATATTCTATATTCACAAATATTTAAAGAACTCTTGAGAGTCAATTTTGAGATCCCATGAAATAAAAGAAAGCATAGGAAAGTATGAACAATTACAGCCTTGCATCTTTATTCATACTTTCTCATTATTTCTATCTTTTAAACAGTTATTTTTTTCAAACATTATCTTTTTCCAGTACAAAATTAAGTTGTAGTTATACTCTTCAGGTTCAGAACTGATTCCCACTAAAATTTCTACACAAAATTCAGCTTCATGTCATTCAGTTACTTGAATGAGTAACCCCAACCCAAACGAACTAACAATCCACATTATATTTTCTTACCCTTTCCCTTATTTGGAAATTGCCTGCCACAGAATTATGCTCCCTTGTGCTTTATTTTGCCAGTAGATGGCATTCTCAATGTCCATACTCACTTCAGTACAGTAGATGAGCACATGCTAAAGTCAGAATGAATACTTCTGTACTGGTTTTGGGTAGTAGTACTTAATGTGAGACATATGCTTCTTTGCTCTGGGATCTCGCTTGGAGTTTAAATTTCAGGCACTTCCTCTCTTGTTGAATGTGAAAGACGAATCCCTCAGTGTGAAATGAGCTCAACAAACTTCAGGTGTCTCATAGTCAATGGAGGAAAAGCAGAGTATAGCTCATGCAGGACAAGAGCTGCCTCAGTTTGAAGACCACAGATAGTGATCATTTATGATAATGTATAGCACTACATTAACTTTGCATAGCCAGTAGGGGGAAAAGCAAGACCATCATACACATAGCTACATCTGTGCATAAATTAACACATGCTGTAAGATACATCTGGCAAAATCAGCCTTACAGATCATGTATTCTCTGTATTTTCAGGATGTTTCCAACAGACCTGAGCTTCCTCTGTTTTGAAGCTGCAATATAATCACACCGAGACATGTAGCAGTGCCTCTTCTCTCATGCTGAATTTTGAGCACAGAGTGTAATAAAAGACCTGAGACCTATGCAAGTAGACTCAGACTCACTTGTCAAGTTTAGTGTATCTCAGGTTTTTCCCCTGTCTCAGTCTGTGCTGACTGTCTGTCAGGAATATAGGAATACAGTAGCATGTAGTCTGACAAAGCGTTTCAGTATTGTCTGTCTAAAAATACCTGTTCATACAAGTCAAATCCCTGTGTGGCCTTTTGCCTTTCTTAGGGATGAACAACAACAACAAAAATCACTGCCTTCTAAGTGACTGTAGAACACATGATATGTCCTAAATCAAGAGACCTGAAATTTATTCCTCAACTCTGTCCCTCAACTACATAAAGACTGACTATGAGTGTCACACTCAGATGTTGTGGACAATCCGTGATCTGGATTATTCAGTCGCAGAGACATAATGACATTTAATTCCTTTTGTCGTGCTCCAGCTTCCCATTGAGGACTGCTTTGCCAAGTGTGCCAGCAGGGAATATAACATTAGTGATTTATGCAGCATGGTCTTCATTAGAATTCAAAATGAGGCCACCAACTCTCTTCAAATAAGCTACCAGCCAGATGTTAGAAAGTAATCACTACAGGGATCACTCAACTTGATACCACTAAAGATGAAAAGCTGAGATTAGCCATTCACCAATTTGTGTAACTCCTTCAGACTTCTGAGTTCATTAAAAACCAAAACAAAACCAAACAACAACACGAGGACCGTTTTATGACACTGAACACCTGCATACATCTGCATGGGTAAAACCTTTTGATACATGCAAATACAGGTAAATGGACATTCAAGTACTTTTCAGTTGATGTAATTGTGGGCAACGTAGCAGGGCTTTGGATGTTCCCTGGGAGCAGCTGTCTGTTACCACTTATCAAAAAAAACTCCAACCCAAACAACAAAGAAAAACACTCAAAGTGCCCAAAACATAGCCAGTAGTTTGTCTGAAATTGTGATTACTACATCACTTTGAGAAATTCTGCTTTTAACAGGTATAAATTATGAGTAATTCTACTGAAAACAGAATAATCCCTCCAGATCTACCCCATTGTATGCTAAGGAAATGTTGAAGGGCTGTTGCAGAATTGCAATTTGTAGATCCCATCTATAGACAATTGGAGGGAAGTGGTTGTGGGAAGCCAGTCTACAGTTTGGAACAGGCTTCTACATAAAACAAAATGCAGCACTGCTGGGTTGCTGTGGCGCCACTAGAAATAAAGCCCGGCAATTCTGTCCTGTGGTTTCCTTGCAAGTCTGGGCGGTGCTGGAGTTAACTATAAATTGTCAGACTTCAATTAGGCCTAAACCTCTTGGAAGCTGATTGTCTGAGCAAAGAGTAAGCCAAGCTGGTGAAATATTGTCTGCCATGTCTAACAAAGCTCCATGTCAAGTGAGAGTGAAATGCTTCTAAGCGCCGCCACATGTCTGTGGAAATGTGTGCCTTACAATTACCAAAACATTCTTGCCAGTCCTAAATCCAGGAATGCTTACAGGGTCGAAGTTAGAATGTCATGGGGAGATGAAGTAAATTACATTTCGATTACCCCTCTGAGTTTACTTTAGTGACTGACAGAACCTTCAAATCCTGAGGGAAGAGAAGTGGCAAGGAGGAGTCTTTTACCTTTTGTCATCTCTGCTGTGCCACCCCCACCTCTGTGTGGCTGCTTATCTCATGGCGGAGGGTTAGTTAGAAGACTTGGAGGCTGAAGTTGTGAAAGGGAATTTAAATTGCATCGGTCTGGATTATGATCTGGTGGAGTTCATTAGCATGCAGGCAGAGTTCGTGCTCCTCTCCGCCTCTCTTCCAAGAGCCCACCACTTCAGGGCATTTCCATACTCTGGTAGATCTGTTGTGCCTTATGGGCTTGGCCTGCATTTTCATATTAGCATAGTTTAATTAGGCAAGGAGAGATTGCTGTGTTTCCAGAATGATCTATGGATACGATAGATCAATATTTATTACAAAGATTCTTTCAAATAAATGTCTGCTCCGTTAGACAGGTTTGCACATTCAGAAGCCCTAGAGCCATTTAAGAAACAATTAAACCCTCTCTGGTGTGAAGCAGAATATTAAAAAGGATTAACGCTGGTAGACCATGTATTCTCTCTGGTTTTGACTGCGTTCCTGTCCCTTGCTATTCTCATTTGATATGCAGGTTTTATAGAGGGGGTTGGGTTCAGGGGCCACTGCCCATCCCTTGCATCAGTGAAAAGGGAGAATGTAAAATGGGATGAGGCACTGGCTAAAAATGATCAAGCCTGAACAGAAATATGCAGCTGTAGATGCGTATACAGCCTCTGTGCTGGGAAGATATTAGCTCCATAAAATTTATCCTGATTATCCAAATTTGATGTGAGAGGTGAGTATGAAGTGGTCCAGCCTTCTCAACATCTATGCGAGTAGCCAGGTCTACAGTGGCCATCCAGCAAATGCCACATGAGGACAACTTGCATTATCAGATCATTGTTGATCATTTTTTCCCCCAGATTTTTCTTTTTATTTTTAAATTAATTTTAGTGCTGTGTCCAAGGGAAGCAGTTTTCCCTTTAGGAAAGGTGTTGGAAGAATGTGCAAAATCTGTTCATTTGTGAGGATTCACAACAGACCTGAAATGGAAACCATGAATCAAAACTTTTCAACAAAAAAGTCAAGGTGAATGACTTTGTGATATCAACTAATAGGAAGAAATTATATAATTTGTACAGAAAACAAACATTTCCCTTTCTAAGTTTTGTGGAATTTGTATTCTGCATGGTTGAGTTTGATACTCATGTTATTGTACATATTCCTCATATATGTTATTATTTAATATATGTTTATAAAACTATATATTGTAAAGATTCCTGTTTTAAAATTTGCATTTTTCAGGTTAATGTCTTGTGAACTACACAGTAACGTAACTTTGTAAAACTGTAGCCATTTCAAAAAAATGCAGTAAGAGCCACAATCACCAAGTTAAAAATTATGCTTAAACTGGCAAATACAGCTGATTTGACTAATTCAGCATGAATGAATCTTCCTTTTCTTTGCTGGAGTCTTCAAATATAAATGGAATTTGTAGCAAGAAAAGTCTTGTATCCAAAATTGCTCCTTTTGGAAATCAGTCAGAATTTTGCTCTTGATTCCAATGAAGGCAGGATTAACCCCAACATTACGGAATTATTCCTGTTCTCCAGAGATAAGTACCTTTTTATTAAGTTAAGAAGGAATAATTGTGCATTTGTACAACTTAGAACTATCATCAGACATAGGTTAGTTGATTAACATCTCTTAAGGGTTCATCTTTTAGTATAACTCCCTCAGAAAACTAAGTGTGCTGGACTTAAAATGTTTCATGGTTCAAATGCAAAAAACAAAATTAATGCAACTCTGCCTATCATACAAGACAGCGGAAGCTTCCAATGGACATCTAATTTCAACCTTTACATTTCTTTGTCAAGAGAAAATATTAAAACTCACAGAATTCCTCTTCCCAAAACAAGAGAAAATAAATTAAATACTGAGTTATTTTAGTCTTGGCGGCGGGGGGAAGGAGGGGAAGGGAAATGCAGATACATTGGTATCATATTCCTTTAAGTTTCTCCTTGCATTTTTTTTCTTTTTAATTGTGATGATCCTAAAATTGTACTTGAGTTGTGTTCATTTAATTCTGGGTGAGTTAAATGTCTCACTAATGCCGACACTTTGTCATTCTAATGAAGTACAATTCATGAGTGTCTGTAATTACACAGCCTGTGTGCAATCAGCAAGATTTCTAAAGAGAGTGTACCGCATCTAAAATAACATTTTCTTCATTGCATAGTCTAATTTCACCTGACATTTTGCCAGCCAGGGCACAAGCTTTCTGCAGGAAGCAGCAGAGAATCTAGTCTCCTTTAGACTAAAGAAGGTGGAAAATTAAGTTATTATAAATCTGCTTCTAATCATGTTAATGAAATATCACATCATGTAGATTGACCTGCTGTAGATCTTAGATATTTCTTTTATTATTTTAGTAATTTGCTCTATTTGTTATGCATGAAAAATGCTTTTGATAATCCATGTTGATCATACTTGCTAATGATCCAATGCCTACAATTATTGCACTTAAGAATATATCTTCAGAACATACAATGTTAGAGGATTGATAATGAGCACAACAGTAGCTGAAGACACTGATTATTTTAATCAGGGTTATTTTGCCTGATGCTGTATAGGAGGATACCACTGGAAAATGCTGACTATTTAACCTGTGGCTATGTGTTTAGGGAAAAAAATCAGTTCAGCCACCCTGTTTCAGAAACATTGGTAATGCAAAATGCTTCCTCCATTATAAAACCAGTACATATTTACTGCTTTGTTCAGATCAATTTATTATGAAGCATCATGACACTTTGTACTGTGAATGTTAATAATGTCCGGAGGCATCCACATAAAAATTGCTCACTTAATTTTCACTGGATTACTTTTCTCCCTTAAAAAACAATAATGTAAAGATAAGTGGAAAACTCCAGTAGGTTGCAAATGTCCCTTTCCAGTAGTTACTACCTAATTTTCAAAGATAAATCTTCTAAAATACAGCTTCAGATTTCTTTTTTTCTTTTTTTTTACTTTACCTGTAAAATTGAATATTTATAACTAGTTCTCTCAGTTCTGCAAAAGCAGTGTGCTCGTCGTCAAAGGATAAAGGTCATTTTTTAAGGTAAATTTTCTGACAACCCAACTGTTTGAACAAAAATGAGTAATAAACACAACTTGCACTAGGCTGGTCATTTCCATTGTCAATAAAAGGGGCCCAGCAAAACACTTAGATCTATGTGGTTGGAAACCAGACGCATAAAAGGCATACTTTGTCATTGAGATGGATATTGCTAATGGAATTGCCTGTGAGAGCATTGTCTGCCAGATGATGAATAGAGCAGCACCAGTGCAGCTTCTCAGAGGCTGCAGATACTGTCCTCTAAGGCACAGGAGTGATGGGTTAGTGACAGCAGCTCTCAGGGGAGGCACGATAGGGGCTGAGGAATATATCAAGGGGAAGATCAGTGGTAAATAGACAGACTGGATGGCTTTTACTCACCTTCTATGAAATGTCTGGATGTCCCTCATGGCTATGAAAAAATAAAATGGCAGAAATTTACTGTTGTCATATCATTTACTAGTACATGAGCTGAAGGAATGTCTTTCAATTCCAGTTTTCCAATATTTTAGTGTCAAAATGTCCTCATTTTTGTCCCCCCTTTCTTTTTTTTTGGGGGGGTGGGTGTGCTGCTGCTAGCAGAAGCTCTGAAGAGAGACAGGAGGATTTTATGCATCCTTTTCTGCCTTTAATGGTGCTCTTTCCAGCAAAATGCCCCCAGTCACCTCTGTGAGTGGCAGGGGCTGCTGTCTGCTCAGACTTTCTGTGGTACCTGGCCATATAGCTATATTTACTGACAGGCTCAAGCATTCAATTAGAATGGCCAGCTACCTAAGATGGGGTTAGTCAGAGACCCCTAGTTTTCACAGCTACCAGCTGCTTTCTTGCTCTCTCAGTGATAAGTACAGATCCCACAAGTCATCAAAATGGGAGCCAGGTTTTCACACTACTTTTCCATGTTTTCTAGTCAAACATCATCCAGGTAAGCCTGCAAGAAAAGAGCTCCAGAATCACTCTGGACATTATGGATTTGTTTCTTGTGTCAGGTTTGTTTTGAGATAGCTTTTAAAACAAGAACACACCAAATCACTGGACTTGGAACGTCCATCCACCCTGCAGCCAGTACTAGAAGAGAACTGGGCTAATCCTGACTGAGAAGAGGAGAAGAAGCAGATGATGAGGGAGACTAGAGGTAACTTTCCTTTCCTGGGTATTACTCAGAGACACACTGAATGGGCCTTATTCCTTACTAGGGAAAATGTTTTGTTGGTTATCTCACACTGCAACATATCTAGTATTGTCTTCATTTCACTGTTATTTGAGAAAACTATTTTAAAAGAATCTATTGAATCCAGACCTTTTGAAAATTATTTCCCTTATATCACCCCAAGGGAAATCTTGCTGTTTCCAAAGTAATATATCTCTTTTCCCCTGGAGGCAATACTTATTAATAGCCTATACTGGAATCAGACCTGGAAATTGCTTTTGTGTTACCATGAAAAAAAATTAGTGTAGTACATACTCCATGTTACATGTGCTCTTCAAACATCATTTTTAGCTTAATGATTACTAAAGGAGAATTCTTACAACACTTAAACCTTTAAAATTGTACTAGGTGAGTGGCATTTCACTAGTGAGACAATCTTTTCAGACCAGTCATCAGTGCAATAATATTGGAGGGTAGAGATATTACAGTATTTCTTAATTTCTTTATAGCTAGGGGTTTTTGTTATCTCATTGCTTTGCTAACAGCTTCCTTCTACTGTACTAACTTGATTATTAGGGATAAATTGCAGCAAATCTAGACACGGCCACATACTTCAGAGTTTTAAATAATTGGTTTAATTACAAAGAAATCAGAAGTTGTTAAAAAATAAATCAAATGCAGAAACAGGGACTAAGTCCCCAAGTGGGAGACCATACATGCTACCAATAATCTTGCACAGGAACACTTAATCTACATAAATAGTTAGCAGTTTATACATGTATGTACAATTTTCATAAACAATGTAAATGCCAAAGTTGACACAAGATGCCTTAAAAATTATTTCAGTGTTGATCTTTCTTTCCCTCCCTCTTTAATGAAATGCAAGAGATGGGAAGCCGAGCTTTCCCTTTGTGCTCATTCTGAATCTGTGTAGAAAGAAGGCTGTGAAAATTGTCATTAATATCAGAGGAACTCAGGATGGTCCATGTATTATCAATTATGACCAGTCAGTGCTGCTACAAGCTGTTATAACTACAGATAACTCTGCTGATGTCACATCGATCCCATGGCCCATATGGTTATGTGGACCACAGCACAGTGCATGCTAACAGAAATAAAGGCACACAGGGGAGGTGGTTCCCCACATGGAGCAACCAGGTGTGCCCTCATTCTGGATGCAGGCGTCTGGCACTCCCCAGGCCCATGGTGTGTCCTTGGTCCTCTTGGAAACCCTTGGCACTCCCAGGCCTGCCGGATCCTTACCCTGGCAGCTGCCAACCTGGTTCCTCTTCTGTGGAGAGGATCCCCTGTCTGCAGCGCTCTCTGCCTGTGTTACCCTTTCTCAACACTTCCTTGGGTTCTCTCATAACTTTCTTATGTCGCTCCACTTCCTCTGTGGGTTTCCCATCCAGTCAGACTCTAAGCCTGTCAACATAGGAAATATATAATTTTCATAAAAGGCCACCAGATTATTGTAAAGGACAAAACTAGATGATTCACATGACATTTTAAGTGGAGTGACATAATTTTAAATGAGAGTTTCATTTTTTTTTCTTCATTTGTAGAAGAAATAAAAACAACTTGGGCACTAGAAATGTAACTAAAACAAAACTAGTGAAACTAGACAGACAGTACTTAATTATGTGTCTTCAGCTAAAGAGATCAGGGTGACTTTGACGATCTGCAAGAAGAGAGTGTGAGACGCAATTTCGTAAGAACCAAATGGCAATGCTAGTTTAAACAGCACTCTGATACACTAAAATGTTATTCCCTTGTAACTTAAAAGCCCTTTTCAGAGGCAGTGAAAGATCCATGATCAGAAGGTCAAGGCTTTGGAGGCCTTGCTGTCTCTTACTATCTGTAAGGCTGTTTCCACACCTCTTCAGGCTCCCAAGCAACAGTGGCATGAGTAGAGTGTTCATCCTTGAGCTTGTGCCATGTGAGGTCTGCCCACATGGAAAATTCACACTCCAGCTGCAGACCCTATTGGCTCCTTCACAAATTGTTCCTGGGCTCTTTTTGAGACCAGGAGAAGCATATCCTCACACATCTCTGAATTCATCCAGAACTATGCTAGACCTCAAAGAGTGGCAGGTGGTATTCTAGAGATAGCTGACCAATACTCTTTCCTCTATAGGAAGGTATTCCATGTCATGGAGGGTCTTTTCTTCTGGCCAGTCTCACAGGGACAATCATCCTTGGGGCTTTTTAGCAGAAATGTTGCTGATGGTAAATTATGTTTTATTCATGCTACAGATAAAATGTGTTTCTACTTCTGAAGTCCCATGCAGTGCTGGTATCTTAGACTCTGTAGCTCTTGTAGTGCAGAAGAGAAGGAACACTGTGAACAAATGACATTGTGCAAAAGCACAGAAAAAGTACAGAAACAGTGAGAAGTATTTTTAACTATATCCAGTCTTGATGGTTGTCTGAGATCTTAAGCACCTTTTTTTTTGAAGTCTGAGCAGCAGTGCAGGTAAATTTCTCACAGTAATGATAATAGCAAAGATACATAATGTAGGAAAATAGCAGAGTGAAAAATGAGATTTTGCTTACATAAAAATTGATAACATTCCTAGTGATTTCATCTCATTTGTTTTATTCTCTGTCAGAATAATACTTACAAATATATTCTTGATCCAAGACATGATTTCTGTGAGAAATCTTAATCCTGCTAGTTTAAATTTAGAAATAATAAAATCTGTGTCAATGATTGACTTCGTAAGCCAAATATATGTCAAAGGGTGAAAATATGTTTCCATTTTGATCAATTATTTGGAAAATGCAACCTTCAGGCTATTCCCAGTCTAGAAATATAAAAACTATCACTGTCCAAGGGTTTGAATTATTGTCTCCTCCATTGCAAGGTGAAAGTATATAAACTTAAAGGAAAGCTTAAACCATCAGGATGATATTGGATCTGTTTTTGTTATCTCAATCCTCTGCAAAATATGTTAAATGTACCTGTTTCTCTAAATCAGATATTATCTATTAGTAATAGCCAGGTAGGAGACCCTCTTCTCACTTTTTGTTAAGGTCTGGAGGGAAAAGACAGGAAATCTGAAAGCACACAAAAAATTTGAAATAAAAAATTGTCTTAAATTCTTTAACTGAAGCTTTTTCCTTTTTATGTCCTATTCCCCCATGCCCTAGAGCAAAGACAGGTGCCCTTTGCTGGTTGTTAGGGCAAGTAGAAGCCACCTGAAAGTCAGATTTGGAAGCTTTTGACTCTGCAGTCAGTGTTCATTGAGCCTTTGATAGGAGAGTTAAGGAAAAAAATATTGTTAATATCCATTTATGCTGTTTTCCCTTTTTTATTTTTCTTTTCCATTGGCATTGGATGTCTTCTCCTCCCAGACATCACTCTCTTCATCTGGTCCTCATGTCTCCTGCTTGAACTGATACTGCATGTGAGATGTTTGAGGCTTCTGCCAAGCCATCTCTCTTCAATGCCTCAGGCAACTGCTTAACCTTATGCTTCTGGTATGCTGCCAGTACAGCAGCACATTAAAACATTGCGAACAATTTAGTGAATATTAGAACTGAAGCAGTTGATTTTAACATATCTCTGTGTAGGAATTTTTGCGGTTTTTTTCTCTATTGACAGTCAAGGCATTTGAGAACCAGACTAATTACTGGTTGCTAGTAGTGCTTGAGATGGCACTGCATGAAGTTGAGAGATGTCAGAAGATTACAGTATTTACACTTTGGGATGAGGGTAGAAGTCTGACCAGGCAGTTCATTTATATTTAGCAAAATCGTCTCTCTGCTCTTGTAAAATATTTATTATGCATTTATTTTTTATGTCAGTTGATAAGCTTTGTGCTGTACAGTAGGCGATCATAAAAGACAGGCATGAATAGAATCAGACATGCTGGGAGGTGAGAGACAGAAGTGAAATAACTCTTCTTTTCATCTTTCACTTGTCCTTAAGTTGTCACTGGTTAAGTATCTAATATGATAGGACTTGTCTTCAACAGCAGAAGAGAACAAAAACTAGAAGGTACTGTTTCTTTGTGGACCACAGAAGGGTGACAACCTGGGTGGTGATTTGCACATACACTTATAAGCACTTGTGAGAGTTAAAATGTAATGATTTAAAATAGTTACCACTTCCCAAATAAATTTCTTAAAAATACATTTTAAGCATTATCATAAGACACAATAAAAAGATGAGGTTAATAGATATGAAAACAAGAGGTTGTCTTCTGAAATATTTAGAACAATTTTAAAATCACAATAGCTATACTACTACATGGTTGGGTCTTCTTCTGAGCTTCTTACTCACTCAGTGAACTTACAGGTTTGCCTGGATCCTGTCTCTCAAAGATTTAGGGACTTACTTATGCTTTAGCATAATCATTTTACGGAGATTTAAAATTAGTACTTTGAAGTGTGTAGTTTGTTAAACTTTACCTTTGTCTTCTGATTTGTCTCCTTAGTCTGATTTTGTTGAGAAAAGCTCAAATAAGATGATTAAAAAGTACATACATAATCATGGATACTTGGACCTAAATTAGTAAAATTAGACTAATGCCTTTATTTGAATTGGTTTTAAGCATTATACTGAAATACCTTTTTTTTTTTTTTTTTTTCCTTTGTACTATTTGCTACAGCTCTTAATCCATCTGGTAGATAAACCGGAGAATTTATTCTGGGATTGGTTCTGCATGCATATGTTGCAAAACTCAGTCCACAGGAGCCGTTCAGTTACTAAAGACATTCTCAAGTAGGATTTCTTAGGCCTATTGCTAAGTGCATGCTAAACACAGAATAACAGTGAATTCACTGTTACTATGCCAATCTACATTAGATGGAATCTGAGCCAGGGAGTGGGGGTAGTTTCCATTTAACTTACAGATGGGATATAGAGCTATATGAGAGAGGATGAATAATTTATGCCTGAGTTCACAATATTAGACCGAGTACCAACTCGCAATTAACTTATTCTTGAAACCATGGGAAAATTCACATTGTAGTGCATGGGGAATGTATTCATTCGTTGAAAGTCTGTCAACATTAAGTTTCCTTGGAATTGCTAATTAGCAAGTGAAAATATTTTTGGCACTGTGAAAAATCCTGGTTTTTATCTTGTAAAACATATTTTATAGACTGTTGTTTTTAATTACTCTCTGTCTCTAGTAAGTTTGTCCAACTCCCACTGAAGTCAGTGGAAAATGCTCTGTTGTCTGAAGGCCAGCTGGACCAGCCCCTACTCTGTGTAACTTAGGGTGTTTTGCTGTTCCCAGCATCTGTGATATATGGTGCATGAAAACTATACACCATCGAATTATCTCTGTATAGAAGAACAATATCTTATATTCTGTAGTACTTCTGCTATTTTTGTTACAAATCATACAAAATAGCCAAAACTGGAACAAAGACCCTTGTGCACAGTAAGTTATAAAACACAAGTATTTCTAAAATGTTCATTAAACAACTTTATAAACAGAAACACAACCAGTATACAAACATTGCTTTATTCAAAGTACAGCTGTGGAGCAAAATGTGTGATGACTTTATTCAGCATCCAGAAAATTATAATAAAAACTAGCAAATATATTAGCCAGGGAGATACTAAGCAAGTGGAAAACAAACTAATTCTGGGTTGGAATTCTCTTGTAACACAAAAACTATTTTGCAAGATATCGAGAGATTCTTTGTGGACAGGTCTGTGGTTTTGTGTCTAGCTGAGTCACCACAGCCATAAGTGCATCCTAGCATCTACAGAGAGATGAGCTGATTCCCTGCAGGATCTAGCTATTCTTTGAAGATTTCCCATCACAGACAAGAAAGGTTCTGCCAATGTTTTGCAAAGATGATTTATCTAGGCCTAACTTTACTCTGAAGAGTTAAAAAAAGGGAAGAAGAGTCAGGGGGGAGGAGTAATGCCTAACTATTCACACTTGAGGGTGCATTGAGGAAACCAGAGGTCCATTAAGAAACAAAGTACTCCTGTTATTAGTGTCCCAGCCATCAGCTTAAGAGGTCTGATGTCATAGCCACAGGCTCAGTATGGCCATTTCAAATCCCAATGCTCCCACACTACCCTAGTACCCTAAGAATACTTTTTTGTTTTTTTTCCCCTAGAAATGTTCTTTGATATTCACACGCAATGGTATCTATCATTTGCAGGTACAGAGGGGTGTGCATCACAGTGCTGTTTGGAAGTAGAAGGGAACAAACGGATTAAATGACACTCGAGGCTGTTATGAGGAGCATGACTGAATGCTGTCTTTACAGCAGGAGTGGCCAGAGTGGTTAGTTGTGGTAGAGATGGGAGAGTGCTCTTTGGTTCTGTTCCCCACAGACTGACCCACACTAGGAACGCCTTGCAGACATGCTACCATGCCACAGTGAAGCATATAGCTGTGGTTGTGTTCAACTGCTGTTACAGACAATGTCTATGGAGTTTGCATAGGGATGTTGCAGCTTCTCTCTGATTTTGCAGCCTTTTTCTATCTCCCCCTAGAGTCTCTATTTTATAACAATGCCTGCAGTGTTATGTGCAGATTCTAGCCTCCAAAATACTTTTTCAAGTTCTGAATCATTGCGAGTGAGAAATAACATACAAGACATTGGAATAGGGCTGAGATAGGTAGCAGACTGTGAATTGCAAATCTAATTTCCAACTAGAAGATGCAGACTTCTATAACATGTGAAACATTCGGTAGAGCAGCTTAAAATACTTGGTGGAAGAGGAAGAGTTATTAAGCCTCAACTTCTTTTCTGTTGGACTGGTTTTGGAATAACATTTTTATGTGTTTAAGATGGGCAACAGAGCTGATTACCTATTAAAAACTAGGTTACCACCAGCTGTAGAAAAATCTTCCCTTTTAAATTACAGTTTTTGACATATAAATACTGTTGATCTCCCCTGAAATAGTACTCAGCATTAGGGACGGTGCAATCTTACCAAGTTTTCCATGTTTTAGTACTTTAGCAATGGAGTTGGATTAATAAAAGGCATTTGTTTTCTATGCAGAACTTCAATTTATTTTGTAGTTCATTGCTTCCATTGATTCTGTTTGAAATGCAAATAACAGCAGAAAGGGTAGGCTGACAGCTGCAGCTGTGAAACATAGCACTCACTCCAAATGTAAATGCGGCACAGAGGGACTAACCCCCACCCCCATGGCCTGGAGGGGTTTTGTCAGGAATAAAGCAAGTAAGAGCTCCCAGGAGCCAGGAAAGTGAGCTGGAATGAATGCTGAAAGGAAACCAAAAGTAGAGTTTTTACTTCTGTCACTAAAACTAAAGAGTGCAAAGCTGCTCAAAGATTTTAGTTAAGCGTATTTTTATTGAAAATACTCTTTCAATAAAATCTACGTTCTGCTAAAATGTCTTTTTTATTTTTCCTTAGATGAAGGATTTTTCAGATGTAGATGAAGTGTGTCAAATCTCATCTTCTTTTTGCCTTCCCCAAAATTTCCAACTTGAACATAGTGTGAAAATTCAGTTCCATTTACAAAAAATCAACAGAAATGCATTGTTTTCCATACAGTGCAAGACTGGCATTATCAGAGACATTTGTACAAAGGTTTGCTTCCCCTAGTCTGTTCAGGGAAGGAGGTCAAGGAGGAAAGTCTGCAAAGCCGAGGCATGGACACGTATTTAGGCTGTAACTGGTAGTGACATCTGTGGCCTGATGTGCTGATACTGCCCATGTCCACTTCCCTGAGGGATCTGCAGCCAGAGGATGTCATGGACATGTACATTGCCTTGATGCACCTAATGCACGCTGTCCTCAAGAGACACACGTGCTGCTCCATGTTAGTTGTTTATATTATTATATTGCACACTTGTGTCAGTTCACCTACTTCTCACAAGAGATTTTCCTTGAAAATTACAATTCAGACAGAAAGGAGAAAAGGACAAGTGAACAAACTTATTCAACATTTTGCAATGACAGTGATGCCAAGGAAATGAAATATCACAGCATAAAGTGGAGGGCTACCTTAGTCTCATAGTAAGGTAAGAGAACCAAACTTTCCCAAAGGAATCTGTTTTCCTACAGCTTTCCTGTTTCTTTCTGGGACACCTCAATGGCAGTGGTTCCTCTGATGGGTGTGCAGACCTTGGGTTTACAAACAGGAGAGAGGCAAATGCTGGAATTAGTTGTTCAGAACAAGAATCAAGATTTTTCATTATTCAGAGAGGTCTAGAATTTACTGCCATACAAGCAACGAAGATGCACTGCAGTCCGTAATTGAAATGAACATACTGTTTAATATATTATCTAATGCTAAGATAAGCAACAAGTATTTTTCTTGGAGATTAAAATGACAGAAAGGAGGGGGTATAGGTACAGTGGATATGCGCCTGGATGTAGAATGGCATATATAGTAAGTTTGACAATGGTGAGGTGATAAGTGCTCAGATACTTGAAGTAGAAGGGGAAAGTGTGGGCATATTAATACTGGCATAGATCAACCTTCAGAGAAAAGAGAAAGAAACACCATCTCATAGATGTGTTGATATACTAAAATGTTAATATATAGAAGTCAACTGGAAGAAATGAATTTCTACATTGGGATGGATAGAACTGTATTAGTGTAATTAAAACTTCAAGTCAGACCTACTAACTGATTTTATGGTCATTAATATATCATTCCCCCAACATAGCTTCCATACACAACTCATGTGGCTTGAAAAATGATGCATAGTCTGAAAATACAAATGATTCCTTAATATTATTAAGAACTGTCTTATTTCACTTAGATGAATGTTATACAGTCTTTCTGAGAGTTTCATTCACTAAAAGAATTACTACAATGCCAGCTGAATTCTCAGTATTGCTAAAAATATCATGGGAGCAATTTACAGCATTCAAAGGAGTGTGGCATGGGGCAATTTATAAATATGTTGAAATAACAGCAAGCATGCTGTGGCTTGATGATACATCTATAAAATATAAGTCCACATGCTTTGACCTGAGGGAACAGCAGAGATGTGTTTACAGTTGCATATCAAGATTTAATATTCACTAACAACAAATATATTAAATCGTATAGAGAGTTCTGTCAAAGAACTTGCGTTTTATTTCATAACAACCAAGCCAAGGACAGTTTGTAAATAAATGTACCAATTTTCTTGGATTTTTTTTTTTTTAATTTCTTTTTTTCACTCTTTGGCAAATGAAAAGTAAAATATTTCCCTCAATTGTAACATTATGAGGATTTTATTGATAAATGTGTGAATTATTATTGCCAGGGTAATATTCATAGTAGAAAATATCTGTGCTTATAATTTGATTGGACTCTACCCTGTGATCCATCATCTTCTAAATTAAAAGCGAAAGCACAGGTACTGTGTCACAATGTTTATGGAAAACAAGAAAAGGAAGACCTTGTTGGAAATCTGAGAATCTTTCTGAGACCTTCAAGCTGGGAACTAAAGGATGCCAGAGACATTGTTTTGAAATCTACACCTGATTTATTCCTACCCTGCTAGTGATTACTTAAAGCACTGGAAAGCATGGCTGTGACCTCCCAGGTTTTCCTGGAAGTGGTGGGGAAGAAACTTACCCACCTTGGCTCATCTGATCTCAGCCAAGCCGGGTGCCCACCATCACAGAGGATGGGTCCTAAAACTGGGATACAATCTCCTGTGGATTCACGATGTCAGCTGTCCTAAGGTTGTGACAAGGCCTTCTCAAGTCTGGGTGATAATGTGCTCTCCTCAAGGGTGACCTTGGTTTGTTTCTAAAACCTCCAAGCCTTTCGGATCAGTAAATGAGTCTTCTGGTTCTCTGCTTTCACTGGTCATACAAGAGCAGTCTTAGGATAAGTGCTGAGTGTTCCCAGTGGTGCAGTCCCACTGTAAGAATAAGAATGTATGTTTTTCTTTTTGTCTTTCTTAGCTATAGGAAGAAATAGATAACCTCTGTATGTAAAGACACTGTCACTTACTCCATGCCTACCAGCAGTCATATCCACTTATTTTTGAGCATTCATAAAAAATGAATGAAATTTTACCAAATGACTTATTAAAAATTGAGTAGCAGTGTATATTTAGCCTACACTGCTAGGCTTGTGTGTTGAAAGCCACTGTAACCAACAGCTGGTTTTATAATTACTGAGTATTTATTTTTTCCAGGTGCTTATAAATCAGCTATTTTGGTGTTGTACTGTGTCAGTTCTGTTCCAAATGCAGAAGGTACACGGTTCTCAGGACTGGGTGAAGTTTTCATCAGTCTAGGTAGCATTGTGTAGTAATGAGGGTGTGGGATATGGAGCACATCTTGCGCCACTGTGTGGGCTACAAGTTGAATAAGGGAGTCACTTTATTTACCAGTTGAAAATTTAAAAAAATCCTTTGAACTGACTGTACTTTGAACAGAACTCTCCAGAAACTGAGTTAAGTAATGTAGGTAATACAGAATGCTCTTTTTCTTGCTAAAACAAGGTAAAATCCTGTGCTTTGTGCAAAGGTGATTTTGCCTAGCTACATGCAAAATGTCCAGACCTACTGTGTACCATTCTCCATAAGACAAATGTGGCTTCAGGCAAGTTCAGTCTGAATTTGTGCAGCACTTGACTGTCCTAATGCTACTTTTGGACTTGACTTTCTTCATTTACCCTGTAGGCGTCTCCTCTTAGACAACACACAACATTACACAGTTGTATCTGAATCTGGAAAAGACTTTTCTCTTGATTTTCCTCATGGTCTTCTTCAAGGTAGCTGGGAATGGACCACCTTGGGTGTGTGCATGTCCAAGGGCATGGTATTCAAACTTATAAATATCTCAGGGAGTCTTGCTATAAAATTCCCACTTTTGCTCTCTAGATTCTGCAGAATATTTGGAGGGAAACCCTACAGGAATTTTGAGACTAGCTAGATCAAAATGAAGATGCTGGTTTTTGATAAATGATTTATACTTAGAAAATTTCTACAAAACTGTCCTTACTCTAACTACTGAATTTACCACAACCCGTCATTCCCATTTATATGAGACCTGAGATTTTTTTTCTCTGTTATCTGGTTTTTCTGCATGTCACCTTCTTTTAAGAAATTCCCAAGAGCTGGTGTGTACTTCTTATTTTTTAATTTTTTTTTTTCCTGGCTCTTGTGTTCTCCATTTGTTTTATTTGGGGAAACACAGCATAAAGATAATTGCAACAGTACAACAGTACAATCTACAGCTGAGAGCCTCCAAACTGGAGGACTCCTGGAGCACATTTCCAGGGGCAATCAATGCACAAGGAATAAAGGCAAAGCCTGGAGCCTGCTGGAGACAGAGGCCAGAGACTTGGAGGGTCCTCCTTTATAAATGAGAAAGTGGGTTGGCTCTATTTGAAAGCCTGAACTGTTCTTGCTCCCCTGATATAAACAGGACCTTTACATCTCTAGCATCCACCCAGTGTTACTTGAGAGTTAACACTTCAGATAAATTATCAGTGTCAATTGTTATGAATTCCACTGATGGAATATGGATACAATACATCTTTTAAAACATATGAAATAAAAATAGGGTACATTTCTTTCTTTGGTATTTCCATTTTAATTGTGGCCCTCATTTCTCTTATGTCAATATCAACACTTCAGCTCTACTAATAATATTCTGCCAACACATTGCTAGATTTCAGTTTTGATATATTTGTAAATGTATTAATTATCTTTAAAGTCTCATCTTGGCAATTCATCGCTGGAGGCTACTTGATGTTAATGGCCAAAAGTAATTAGAAAGATGAAATTTGTTTAAGAAGCTGGTGGTCACCATTCTTCCTCTGTGTACCCTAAAGCATCGCACCTGGATGCAAGCCAGAGGAATTAATTTTGATCCCAAACCTAGTGTGAACAAGTCTCTTTCTGAAGTTTGACTTCTGTAAATTTCTAGCTTTTAGATACAGAAAAAGGGGTGGCCAATCGTAAATTTTTTTCTTAGCATGATGAAATTTGTATGATGAAACCACCTTTACTTATTCAGTTGATGCCTGCAAACAGTTGCTTAGTGATTGGTGGCCTTTCTGTTCAACTCTGTCATAAAACTGATTTGTTGACTAGGTCACTAGCTGCTTTAAGTCAACATGACTCTGCTAAATTAATTGGTATGCACTAAGTCAACCTAGTTAAAAATACATTTGAGTTTCAGTGTACTAGTTTCTCTGTTACAGTTGTCTTTATTTTCTCTCATTGCTGTCTTGAAGAGTACTTTAAATCATCCATGCAGCAATTTTGCCTTTGGAAAGTACTAGGTGAAGCCAATCATATGGTAACTCAAGAAGACGAGCCTGTGTGAAGTTTACATTGAAAAGCACCACAATATATTCATTCCTAACTAAACACCTTTGTATTTGAATCCGTGATTCTTTAAAACAATTTTTTAAAGATTTGTGTAGCTAAAAATTAATTCAAAATGCTCTATTGTTTAGTCACAAATATTCAAACTGAAAATAAAACCACATGTTGTTGTCAGTGGGGGAGAAAGTGTCAGGAGAACAGATTCACAGCACCCTACAGAATAATCTCCTAAGCAGAGACTGGTCTGTGCATGTGTTGTGGAAGCAGCTTTCCAGTTCCAGGGCACCAGGTGGTCACCTATGGTTGATTTAAGAAGCAAACACTGCCACAAATGCTATTAGTAGTGTGTAATGAGATTAACTCCCCATAGCACTTGCAATATCCATGAGGTTTTTCCCTAAAGCAGCACAGGGCTGATCACCACCTCTTAAACAATGAGGAGTTTAATCTTTCATTGTTGTGTGCATATAACTCATCAGCATTAATAGGAGTTAAGCATGCCCATAAAGGGAAGAATAGACCTTATAGTAAAGTAATCATGGTATGCTAAAGGTTCCCAACAATTTCACAGAAGACCAGGCCAAAATCTTAGGACTGTTCCCACTGGGTGACATGTATCTTCAGAGATTTGTATTTTTGAGGCATAACAGGTGATTAGAGGTTTCTAAATACCAATGAGGGTTTAGGAAAAGGTAAGAAAACTTAGCTGCAACAGACAGAACCTGAAGCAAAGCTCATACTTACTTCTTCTTACTTACTCTTGATTGGCCTCTGGAGTCTGCCCGCTTTTATCATTTAGAGGGACAGCTTTTGCTTTCACACTTGCTGTATTTAGTTTCTGATTTCCAAGCCTGTTCTAATTACAGGATAGCATTGACTTTTTCAGTCTTATAATATTGTCCAATTGGTTGTACCTAGGCACATAATCAGAAAATTTAAGGCAAAAAACTTCAGGGACTGCTTAATGGCTTGTTTTAATTTCAGAAATGAAAGCCAAAAGAGTGTTCATTTTGTGCTGAAACTTCTAGCTAGCAGGTATGCCTTCTCATTTTCTTCTTTGTAAAACCTGGGATTAATTAGTATTACTTTCTGGTATTGTACGCAGAGGCAATTGATTTCATATTACATTTGCAGTTTGTGTAAAACTATCACAGTAGAGAATTGGACACGCTCTGTAAGAAACTGGAGGGTTAAGGTGTTTTGAAGCTTTCAAATGAGTGTCTCTCCTGACAGAGCAAGATCTCTGCCTTCAGGTAGGACAGTTATTCTGCTCTTTCAGACCAGGAAAGTGGTTGCGGCTGGAATAAGACAGTGAATTTGAGTTCAGAAAACAGTTAGCGACACTGCTTATCATCATGGGTTTATTTCACTTTTTATATGTAAAGCAACTTTAGGCAAGTTGTCACATGGGACTGGGAAGCCAGATGGTTGCCAGGGGAAAAGCTTAAACCCGGTTCTCATTAAAGGCTTACAAATAGAGGACCTTGTTAGGTTTTGCAGTGGTTGAAGAGGCTCAGGGACATTTCACAGCTGGTAAATTAGTTGATAGTAAAAATACATTTGACAGAATGAGAAGTTTCTAAAGCACACAAAAGTAAAACACAAGTATTAAAAAATTTAATTCTTCTGCTGTAACACAGATATTATGATTGTGTGATTTGTTCAGAAAACAGCAATATAGCCGTGATGTTACTTGTGAAAGAAGAACTTCACAGTTCTTCAAATACCACAACTAGCCGAATTATGTTTAAGGAGGTATTTTGGCAAAAATCTGGAATTTTTATTGTACGTAACAAATGTTACAGTACAAATATCAAGGGTAGGCTATGTAACGTGTTTTTTTTTTTTCTCCCCAAGAAAACTTATTGATTGCCAAACTGCAGGAAGATTCAGCCATAAATTATTTTATGTACTGCAAAGTTAAATGTCTATTCTGGAGTGTCAGGCTCCCTGCAACAGCCCTTAGTGCTTGGGAACAGATCTGTCATTCATTATTCATGGGCTGCAAAAACAATGAAATTATTCTCTGAGTTGAACTAGAAGGAAGGATAGAAATTATATATATAAACTAAGAAACGGTAATATTTTAATAACTACATGCCAAAGAAGATCTGCTTGAAGGAAAGAATTATTTTCTTTTGTGTGAAACCCCTCTAGATTGTATCGATTTGTCCGACTTTTGACAGAGATGGCAGACGAGCTTAATGCTAAGTTGTGTATGTAGCAATGACCCCAAGACGAGAAATATCCCCCAGAGGGTTTTAATTGGAGCTTTGCATTTGGCTTCAGCTGCTCTGGTGATGAAAACCCATTAGTAAGTAGTCTGTGGCAATTTGGAAACATTAATACAAATCTTCTGAAATGCTCAAAATTCAGAGACTTCTCCATGAATGGAGGGAGCAAGATAAAAATGTATTCAGGTAGAGATGTCTGAAAAGAGGAAAGTCAGGCTTCTGATTATTTTTTTCTGAAATATTCTCTTCAGCATTTATCCCTTTGCTGCACATTTTGCATTTACATCAGCTTTTCCCTGATGCTCTGGTGCTGCATTTTCCATATGAAGGTGGGAGTTGCAGTGCAGTGGAAGGACGCATCTGCAGAAAGTGCTGCAGAGGAAAGGGGAAAACTATGAGCAAACCTCCCTCCCCTGGCAGCTGAGATGGTGAGGACAGGATGATACAGCCAGGCACTGCAACACAAGGAGGTAAAATGGAAGGATCTTAAAAGGAGGTTTAAGCAATGGTAACATTTGAAAGGAGATAAGGTATGTTGAACTAAGCTCGTGTTTTCTTTAAATACAGGAAGGATCTTGGCTACTTGCTTAAATTCCATAATGCTGACATTCCCTATCTTGTTTTCAACAGCTGATATTTACAATCAGAGAAACTTTTCCACTCCTCATTGAGATCAGTGGCAATTTTCCCATGGAGTGCACTTGGATTTGAATTAAATACAATGTTATTTAATGCAGGTTGGAAAAATCATGCTCAGTCATAAGAAATCATTAAAATAAATCTGATTTTTTTGTTTTCCAAAAAATGCAGCCCTTGGAAAACATCCCAAGCCTTTTTTCTTTGATTCACAAATTTGCGTAGCATCTTCAACAGCACCGTAAATGGTTTTGTTTGTAATGTGAGTATACTGGGCACTTGATAAACAAAATAACACTTAACCTTCTAACCAGTCCTGTGAATTATGATATATGGTGCTGTTTGATAAACAGTGGAGTCTGAGGTAATGAGCCACAGAGGTATTGAAAAAGAAGTTTTATTTTTCCAAAGAAGATTTAGTTTGGCTGTTTAACAGTTAACACCATGTTGAGAAGGGAAAGAGAGACTCTTTTTCTGAGTAACTAAGCAAAGTTAAAACATCACATTGTTGGGACTACTGCAAATAAGTTATATTGGGAAATGGTCATCTTTGTTCAGGATTATTTTAGTTTCTGGGGCTGAGATGTTTTCAAGTAGTAAGAGAAGAAATTTAGTTATTTCTATACAGAGAAGGTCATGTCTGATGTTGCGCAGTTCTGTTTCTCGTCCCTGGTTAGCAATTGTCCCAAATGCAGGCTCAAATGAGGACTTCCACTGACCTTCAGTACCGATGAGTCAGCTCTGCATCACTGCAGTCTCCCATCGTGGCGTGTGTTGGCTGCCAATTTCTATGCAGTATAAGAGTAACACGCTGTGCAGCTGAAAAATAAAGCTCCAGATCCTCAGTTTAGTTCTGCAGCGTACCATGGAGCTGCCCTTGCCATTGTCTATGCATTTGAAACTTAGGGATAAGAGAGCAGCTACAATGAGACAATGAAAGGATTAGAGCCAAAAAATATAGGTTTGACCACAGTATGCAAGCCATTAATTTATTAATTTGCTGTTAACTGGTTTTTTTTAGAGATTATTACTAGTATTGGAGAAGTGTAACACAAGACAACTGCTTATAAAGAATCTCACATCTGACTACTTGCCTGCATCAAGCTGATGAAATATAAAAACTAAGACAGGAAAAGATTAAATGCTTTGCTTTTGTTAGATAGTACAAGACAGATTTCTCATGAATTTCAGTGGGTGTTTCTTTCCATTTTCTGCTGCCACCTGTAGCTAGAGTTTCAAGCTCTGGAGTGGTAACATTATTATTTGTTAAATAATATAGATAACTTAATAGCCAGGCAAGAAATTTATGGAAGAATTTCAGTTGTGAAAAGTAGTTAAGGGTGCATTAGGATGTCCTAAAAAGATAATCCATTTTACATAGCTTTTTAAGTATTTAGTATTTCTAATGCACAACGTGGTGATGTGCCTTGCAGAATCAAAAGGGCTGTGTGTCTAGAACTCTGCTTGGCTTCTAAAGTTTCAGATTTCTGGTTTTGAATGGCTTTGGAAATTGTTTCCTTATCTCTATGGCTTAAAATCCTTTCACACCTATCAGATGTGTTCTAAAGATAATACTAGTTGTTAAAGTAATTGTTCAGAGATCACAGTGTCTCTAGTGTTTTAATCTACAAAATCAATATGTGGAAATATTCCTAAACAAGACTAAAATATGCAATTCAGGAAGACACTCTGAACAGTGAATATTCTTCAGTTTGGCTATATGGAACATAAATAAGTGCTATGTATTGCCTTGAGTATAGTGGAAAAGACTACATAATTTATGCAAAAAGACTTTAAGGGCAAAACAGTTGAAGAATAAGATGTTGTATACGAAGATTCCATGTTGATTACTATGGCAGTCTTCTAGCTGTCTCTGAAACATGTCATTTCAAGGTTCAAAGGGTTATTCCTGGGTGAGGTGGTGACTTCAGGTAAAGGAATTGTGAGAGCCTGTGTCAGACATTAGGGATGGGATGGGGTGGGATGGGGTGTTGGCTTCTCAAAGCCATGCTGACCACAGCCAGGCTATTGAACAAGCCAGTTCTCATTGGGACATTGCATGACCCTCTAGTGAACAGCCATCATTCTTCTTTGTTTTTCTGCCCCGATATTGAACTGCCCTGCTCTCTAAACACTTCCTTGCCCACGCCCCATCCTACAATTACAGGAGATTATTTCTCAGAGTAGGGTCATAAAGCTGCACTCACCTGTCTGCAAAGTGTAATTCTAGCTAAGCCATTTCAGATTTATGTCCTTTGCTTGCCATCCTCTCACTGAAATTATAGTGCTGCCAAATAGTAGTGGACATGGCTTCTGGGATTTGAGCTTTATTCACCATGTGAATAGTAAATGACAAAATAGAAGTGGCAGAGTTCAGAGACACCTGTGTCTGATTATAGTGACAACCGTGCAGCAAATGAGAAAGCAAAGATGTTTCCAGGGACCCACTGTCTCTACAACAGCTAACTGGGGTATTGAGTAGAAATATGAAATCTTAGGTATTGGGAATAATTGGTTATCCTAGGACGAGTGAGGAATGCTTTGCTTCCTAATACAAAAAGATTGGTGATGTTGAATGACCAGTGGATGTATTTTTCCTTAAACAAAGTCAAAGGTGGACCCATTTATCAGGAGCATCAGATTCTACTACTGTTGCAAGTTCAGTATACAAACAGGACGTCCCTTCTTGATTCCTTTTACTCTGATTTTACTGAGGTCTTCAGCAATCATGATTTTATATTTTGCTTCTGTCCAGAGTCACAGTGAAATCAATAATGAAATCCCTGGGAACCTGGTTCAGCTTTTGTGGCCTATCCCCTTTTTGGCAGATATACCTACTTGAGTTGGCATTTAAAATATAATCTATAAATTTTTATTGATGTTGTTCTTTAGACTAATTTGCTTCAACTTTTTTTTTTTCAGGGTACTTTTCATAACACTACTTTGTTCAGAAGAGATTTTTAGTGCTTTAGCAGTCCTTCATAGAGCCCTGGGATAGTAAAGCATCAAGAATTATGTAAAAAATACTGTTTCTGAAGGTCAGGAATGACAGTTGAGGGTAACAATTTGCCCTGTCAGGAGCAGATAGGAGTGAAAGGCCAGCAGTTTGCTTCTGCTTGATCAATGGCTGCGTTTTGAGAACAAATTAGATGTCACACAAAGTTGGCAAATACTGCAAGAAATCACTGTTTAGTGTCAGAAGTCAATACAATTAGTCTGTTGATCAAGCAGGCTATGTGAAAACATGATTTAATGCCTTGAATATACTTCGGGACATTTCAGTGGGAATGGGTCTCAAAGCAGTGGAGTCTCCTGCAATCATTGGAGTTCTTGCAGCAGCTCCTAGCACAGCTCAGTTCATAAGTCTACAAGTATTAGAGATTAAAGTTTGAGGGGGAAGGTGTGAATCCAGCGATGAATAATAGTGCAAACAGGTCAGCTTGCTTTCCCTCTCTGCTTTAGAAGAGTCCTGACCAAGGGCTGGCAGACTGAGTTCATGTACAGTAACTGGAGGCTGAATCTTGAAGTTACTGTTCAGGCTGCATCATCATCATCTGTCTAGCCTTCTATTTTCAGGGCTCTGTTATTACCTGGAAGTATAAAACCAAATGAGATCTGACAGATAAGGATGTATCCAAGAACTAAAATGAAATTATATGCAACTAACCTTATTTCATTAAATAAATGTGAGCTTAAAAATCCTAAATTACAATATGCTGCAGGACATTGCCTCTCAGGATTTGTAGTTAATAGATTGTTGCAAGTCAGATGTGAGTGCGAAAAACATTTGACTGTCGCCAGGTTGCAGCTGAACCATATGAAACTTGAATATGAATTCCATTTATGTAGGGAGAGGAAGAAGATGAAACAAGGATTTCTGTTTTCTGCAGAGTCACAACAAAGTTCAGCATTCCAGCAGATCAGATGCAAGAAAGAGTAACATAAATTTGAAGAGATGACACATCATTCTCTATAAAAAGCATGTTACATTAGATATGAATCTGAATTAACCATTGTGTTTAGAGCAAGCAGGTTTAAATAATTACAAAGAAAACAGTCACTTTGCAGTCAGTGTCACTCTTGCAAATCTTGGTCACCATCAGATGGCTCAGCAGTGTTAGTAGAGCTGACTTTTGTTCACAGCTGTCACACCAACTCATCATCCTAGAAGGTATGGATTTTATTTTCACCCAGAAATGTGTAAAGTATTCCAATATTTGTACATGTATGAGTTCTGGTTGGAAAAAATGACTATACCTTCCTTGCATCCAGCTTAAATTTAGGAAGTCATTGGGCTGAACTGAACCCTAGAGGCAGTGAATCTATCTTCTCTGACATAAATGGAGTTATGCTTGTGTTATGCACTCCCCATCGTGTCAGCTAGTTACCAGACTGACTAATTGCCTTCTGCACCTCCAGCATCACCTGTAGGGATTTCAGACCATGTCTGGAAGGGGCTTTGCTAAGTTCTGGTCTCACAGTCCAGTGCCTGGACATTGTGTGGCCATTTCTTCATCAAGTCTGCAAAACATTTTTTTCTTACTTAGAGAACTCCAGGTTTTTAAATGTCAGAATTTGCTTTGACAACTCTCTGTAAAACCCACTACCTTGTGTAATGCTGTACACTTACCTGTTTCTCCAGCATGCAGTTTAGGTCAGCAGGAAACTTCAGATGTTCTGGTGGCCCCGTCTCAACAGAGAAGGTGAAAGGGATGGAGTGCTCCATATAATTTCTTCACATAAGTAGTGATCTACTGTAGAGGGGGATCTTGATTCTTTCTCCTTGGTATGGAGGAGTTGTTGCACTGTAGTGCCTCTAGGTTGACAGTGAGGAGGTTTGGAGCAGGTCACACTTACATCATTATTTGACAATTTATGCCCATTGATCTTTCTATTGGAAACAAGGAAATATAGATTTATTCTGCTAGTACAAGAAATAGCAACCGTCAGATGACCAGTCATCTAGAACTCTGAATACTCTGTTGATAACATAGAACAACCATGCTGAACACAAAGTTAACATGTCTTTTTTGGAGGACAAATTTGAAGTTCCCACTAGAAAAATAAGGCAAAATAATGAGCAGTTTTAACTTATTTAAAGAGTATGGATTACTGCACTTACCTTGGGTAGGTGAAAAGCTCCTTTTTTTCCAAAGGAATGTATTGCTTTAAATATATCATGTGCAAGAGATGTGATAACTTCTGATAACCTTAATCAGACATGGTGTTAATAAATTTGAAACAGATGTAGTTGAAGCAATTCTTGAACATCTGTTATTGCTTTCCAGCATAGTGACTGACAAACCCCAATACTGTCTTTCAGAGCCTTAGCAGCTCAAGGACCATGCTCCATCTGATATCTTGTTCAGTGGTCAAGACTTTTGTTGTGTTCCTTAGGCTATTTATTACTTCTGTTTTTCACAAAAGGTGTATTTTCTTCTACCAATTTAATTAAATGTAAAAGACTGACTGATTAGCCCATGCCTTGACCTTTAGTGCTTAGCTGCATAGAAATAGAATGTAAAACTCCTTTTCTCTTCTCTCACTTTGCTCACAAGACCTCTTATATGCTGACATATATGAAATCCTTAGCTGGTAATATTTTCAGTCATCCACCTCTTGCTTGCCACAGATGCAAAGGCAGTGGGGACTACATGTGTTTATCAATAAACAGGCTATTGTCCTGAGTAGGAATTAAAATATATCAAGCCTTCCCTGCCATCTATACCCAGAAATGTTGAGCAAAAAGGTTGCACACTACCGTTCTGCAACACAATGTTGTCCTGTTGGGAAAATACCATTTCCTTAGTGATTGCATTTGTTAAAGACCCTTTCTCAGAGTTGAAGAAAGAACTCTAGGTAAGCCTGTGCTGCTCTTACAAAATTGTAAACAGTTTTAATAAAAGACATATTTTTTTGCTTCTTGAGGAGTGACACAGGACCATGTTACAGATGGCAGTAAATAGCCACCAATGTACAAAGTTTTACATGGGATGGGAGTCCTTGTAGTGACCCACACCCTACCAGTGCTTGGTCTCCACCCTGTGATAAGCCATAACACATGTTGATACTGGGAAGTCCAAGAGGGAAGTAGTCACCCATACAGCTCTAAACAAGCATCATGAACATGGTGCAGACCAGTATGCTTTCCTCTGGAGATCAATCTCAAGGTGCATGAAGCAATGCAACCACTGGAGATGGGCATGTGGCCCATGGGAGCATAGGGTGTAAGTAAAAACCCTATTGGTCAGCAAGAGTTGTGACTCCTCAGGTCACATCCCTCCCAGCTACTCAGATACACGACTGGGAGCAGCTTCAGTGAAGTCCAAAGTGGGTGCCTTGAGTCGGGTGGACACTATGCATCTTCGTCTAACTTTGCATGTGGCTAATTGCATTTATTTTCTACCCGAGTTTAATGTGTTAATATCTAATCTTATATGATGCTTAGTCTGGCCTGAAGCAAAGTCTGTGCTCCGTGTCACCAACTATTAAGTGAGAAATTTCTGTGGAAACTGAAGGTGACGATTTATTTTGTTTCCTTCCCAACACTAAAGAGGAGACTCGATGAACTGCCTAATCTCTTTGTTTGAGGGAAATAACTAAAACATCAGATCATGTAGCATCTTCTGAAGGAGTCTGCATTAACAGAGCCATCTGGATGTTTTATCGAATGTATCCTTATATATGCATTCTTGTTAGGCAAAAAAGCAGCACTATTAGAATAAATTGATTTACAAAGGGTAATGCTGCAGACGGAAGCCTGCCCTCCTCCCCTTTCCTAATATACAGTCTGTCTCCTTTCAAGTATAGCGAAAAGAATATACGTTAAGAAAACCAGGTTTCCTCAAACAAATTACATTATTATCCACAAGTCTAGGCACCATCATACACAAGACAGTAAACTACAACCTGATCTCACATTTTACTTCAGAAAATGTTTTCCTTCTCATTCACTTTCTACTATTTGATTGCAAACTCTTACGCTTATAAATGCAGAGTTTGCCCAGAACAACAGCAAAAGATGAAGCACGCTGCGAGCCTGGTGGGTCAGGAGGAGGAGGGCATCACTGGCGCAGGCAGGGCCGGCTGCCTGGTGGGGGG
The DNA here is from genome assembly GCF_963082525.1 of Nesoenas mayeri. Taxonomy (NCBI): domain Eukaryota; kingdom Metazoa; phylum Chordata; class Aves; order Columbiformes; family Columbidae; genus Nesoenas; species Nesoenas mayeri. Next base: position 64,988,178 of record NC_137542.1, on the reverse strand, counting down.
CTGCCTTTGGGGGGGCTGGGGGCAGCAGGGAGGGAGCCCCAGGGTGGTGGGAAAGGCTGGCTGCCCACCCTCTCAGCCTGCCCCCGCCTGTCTGCCTCTTCCAAGAATGCAGAGCTCCTTTTAGCCTGGCCATTCCCAGCCTCCTTATTTCACGTCTCTTTACAGAGGAGTTTTTCCTCAGTTCGCAAATAGGTGACTTGTTCTGTGTCCCTCGTAGTTCCTTTTAAGTCTAATTAATTATTTTAATTGATTAATATTGCAACGAGCAGTTTGCTCAGAAGAGACAGCTCTTCTGTTTTTTTTGGCCTAATTACCAGTCTGGATTTCTGAATGACAATACGGCTGCTAATTAATCTCACTGCAGTTCTCACAGAAAAAGACCCTGATAAGAACTTGCCAATTACCATAAGAAGACAAAAATGTCAAGAGTCCTGTTGTGTTTTTCTGGCATCCACTCCCAGTCACATGAATATCACTATTAAGTAAAGAGACAGACTACATACTAAGTATGAAAGCTGGCTGTGAGGCTTCTCCAAAATTGCCCAGATGTTATTTATGTAGGAGGCAGCTGTACTTTGTATGTCCATTCACTCTTGTTGCCTAACATTGCTTGCTATAGCTTTTGTAAGCAGGAGAAAGATGAAGCAGGGCAGAGTGACAAGTGTCTGACCATCCCACTAGGGATTTTCTCGCAGTGTCCTGGTGTTAATCAGTATTAGCAGAAGGTTGAAAAGGGAGTTTTGGCTGTGTAGGTCCCAGCTTTCACCTGGTTGGTTTGGTGCAACCAGAGACCTGGGTTCTGCACAGGGGCTGCCTGGCTCCAGAGCACTCCCATGGTGCGTGATGGGGAGCACACTCATGCCATGCGGAATGGTGCTGGTGGTGGTGGGGAGCTGGTCTCACAAACTGCTTGTTAGCGTGATGGGCAACATCGCTGTGCAGCCCAAGTATTCCCTGCGCTCTTGCAGGGGAGGTTTGCAGCACGTGCTGACTTCCCTGTTGCTGCAATTATCCACTGATAGTTCCTGGAAAAGCTTATTTAAAACCACCAGGGCATGTTACAGGATGGCGTAATCTCAGCTCTGTGGTGTAGATACACCCATGAAATACAGGTCCAGATGCTCACCTGATGACAGTTACTCCAGTCCCCGATGCGCATCAGCTCTGTGAGACCAAGGTCTGCTACAGGAACTCTTGCTGCCAGGGGAAGAAACAGGACCCAGTGCTGTTTTCCTCACCTTGAGTTTTCTGGAGTGGTGTTCCTGGCCTGCATAATCATGTGCCGTGGGTGTTTCTAAAGAGATGAGCAGTGCAGCAGCTGCTTTGGCCAGTTTGCGCTTCTCTGGGTAACCAGAGAGCTGTCACACAGCAGGATGTAGAACCAGCTGATGGAAAGTGCTGTTTTAAAACACTATGGTTGAATTTAATTTATTTTCTCTTTTTTCTCTCTGTGCTTGCAGGTCAGAAGATTCTTCACCACAGAAGTGATGTCTTAGAAACTGTAGTCCTGATCAACCCCTCAGATGAAGCAGTTAGTACTGAGGTAAGTCTGGACCTGTCATAAAAGCTCCATTAAGTGGGCAGGATGAAAGCAGGTCATAACTGTGGATGAAAGAACATGTTAGGAGCAAATATCATCAGAAACATCAGCCATCCCTTGATTTTCTCCCTAGTTTCCCAGACTCCTGATAAAACCTCAGAGGCATAGGATGGAAACAAACCTCTGATAAAAGCATTCCTTTCCCCAAAGTGCACCAAATTTCTTTCTTGATGAAGTGAAGGCTGCTGTGATGAAACTGCACATGCTTGCCTTCTGCTCCTTCATTATTTATTATTTTACACATGAAAAAGGGCCTGAAAAGAAACCAGGTGCTGTGAGACAAATTTAGGTCTTCAAGAAGAATTGCCATATGTGTGGTGGTGACTCTAGGTGGCTGTATCTGTTCTTCAAAAAGCATGTGACATGATCAATGGACAGTGCCCCAAAAGCGAGGTGACAATTCCTCATGAACTCCATGGAGTCAAAGAGCTGAGTGTGTAGCTCAAAGACAATTCTGACATATTTCACTAGTGAGACTGAGGGTTGAAAAAGTAGGGATAATTGGATTGCCAGCCAGTGCTGGGGACCACTGACATAGTACGATCTCTGTTGGGAAATGAAGCATCTCTCTTTGTAGTACATTGTGAAAAATCTGTTTTGTTACCAGCCTTAAGTGATATTAAACAGAAACAGGAGGAAGCACACTGAAACAAATGAAATTTCTGAAGTTGTGAAAGTTTAAATAAGTCACCTTAGTTAATGGCAGCTCATTCACTAAAATTATGCATATGAAAATCTCTTACAATGCATTAGAAGTACCTGGTATGGAGCAAAGGGGCCAGCTGGGTAGTAGCTGTTAATACACTCAGACATTCAGGCTAAAAAGCTATAAAGTATGTTTGTGTAGGGGGGAGGAGAAGAGCCAAAAAACCTTCCAAAAGTAGGGAAATGCTGTTTCTGTTGCTGTTGCTTGTCATACCTTTGATGGATGACCGCATGGAAGAACAGAGTCTGAGGTCCATTAATGACTTTTGAACACTGACTCTACTCCTTTGGCTCTGGAAAATGTTTAGCTAGGTTACTGTTAATTTCCTCTCGCTAGACAGTGGGAGGCAATCTTTTATTTGCTTTCATCTTGCCAAACTGGTCATGGCCAGAGTTGCAAGCTGAGATTTAAATTGACTGGCTAAGCAAGACTCTGACTGGACACAAGCCAGAAAAAAATGATAAGAAAGAGGCAAGAAAATGAAATCAGAGGTTGGAATAGATGTGCTCTACTCATTATGGCGAATAGAAAACTTAGTTTCACAGATCAGGAGATTTCCAGGTTGCATCTGGGGAGACAGTGATATACCATGGAGTCCTGACTGCAGCAGAAGAGGAATTTGAACCTATCCAGAAATCTAGAGAACTGTGTATCTGCTAATGCTTCTGCTTCTGCTCACACTCCATCTTTACCTCCATTTTGACTGAGGCCACATCATTCTGTTCACTTCATTCAAATAGTCTGGGACTTCAGCCAAGGGCAAAGCTGAACAGAATCATCACCTTGCAGTATTTCTTCTGAAAATGAGTGGTCTCGAAATCGGGAGATGAATTTCTGGTAGTCCTCCAGGAAGCCTTGATTATACCCAGACATAGAATTTATGTGTCTCTCAAAGGTCTTTGATGTGTATCATATATTATGCTCTGTAATCTGCAAGCATTTATTTACTTTTCTTCTTGCCATAGTTTGCTAGCTCTGCAGAACCTATTTCATCATTGATTAATAAAATAGGTTGAAAGGAAATTACGTGACAGTCACATATCAGTGATTCACAAGTCAGGAAATAATTTTAGTGTTAGAAAAACCTGGTGAATTTATACATAAGCTGGCAGACTGCCCAGTACTACTGCCAACAATGAGACAAAACATAGAAGAGGAAGCCAGTTCTTTTATGGTTTTAATACAGCTAAGAGAGACAAGATTTCAGTGACACACATCAGACAGCTGGCTACACTTATCTATATTTTTGTCTGAAACAGAAATAGATATACTTGATCCAGCAAGGATATTGCTGAATTTATAACTATTTAGCGCAATTAGTGACAGACCAGCATTAGTGTTTAGTTAAAGGAACTTTCTGCTGCTCAGCATCAGGGTCGCTTATTCAATAAAATAACAATGAAAATGTGGTAGAATTGGGAGGGTTTTTTTTCCAGATACATACTATTCAGTGCCTCTTTTCTACTTGTACTGAAAACATGAGTTGTTAAGCAGAGATTCAGGTTGAGCCTCCCTGGCTCAGCCTCCCTGGCGTGAGCAAGAGCTCTTTAGAACAACTGATTGCTTAACAATCAATATAAAAAATGGAAAGAATAGCTTGCTAGGAGAGCTGAGGTGATTATGTCATCTCCATGGAGACAGAGCTTATATGCAGTATCACGTGGAGTTGTTCCAGATGGAGTCTACTCTTTTAGTTTAATATGTGTGTGGATAGCCTTGTTCTGGAATCACTATTCTGATTTAGCTTAGTTGCTCCTTAAACAGAGAAATTAGTGTGCTTGAAATTTACACTTTAGCTGAGGTTGAATTGATTTTTTGTTGTTGGACAAGATTTTCAAAGTATTTGCAAAAAACTTACGCAACAGTACAGAATCTTACAAAGGTTTTTAGTTTTGTTTTGTTCTAAAATTTAAGTTGAATTCAGGCAACAGAAGTATTCTGAGTACATGGATTTCTCTTAGTATGCAAGTAAATCTCCCCCTGGAATTATTTGTAGCTGTAGTGAGGGTCAATTAAAGTAATGAGCTTCTACTTTAAAGTAGTTAAGACTTATTTCATAATGTGGAAGGTTATTTCTCAGTAGCAAGTTCATTTGTGCCATCAGGCATCCAGGTTACTTACTACTGTATATTGAAAATGGTCTCGGGCTCAAACTTATGGTGTCCATAGTTAGGGACATCATAAGATTTAAATGGTGCATGTGACTTACTGAGTACTCAAAGTTCAAGCTTACGGTTATCGTGAGGCAGAATTGTCCCTTAACTTTGTAGATGATCCAGGTTACAAAAGAACGACAGCTCAAATATGACACTTCTGTCTGTGATTTTTGGCTGTTATGTTTCAGTGATGTTTTTGCAACTGAATGGCAAATAATGCTGTACTCTAGGAAAAGAAGATCACCCTTCCAAAAACTGAGTCTGACACATGCAATTGCCCCTCATTAGCACATGGGACACAGTTCTCCAAAGCTGTCCTGATACAGTGATATTAAAATTCGGCAAGAGTTGTACAATGAATGTATTTGTTCATTGATTTTTTTTTTTTTTTTTTTTTGGCATTCAAATTTTACTCTACTCTGTTTCTTGCTCTGTTTTCCTTGTCATTAGTTTGGTTTATTCATCAGACCTTCTCTCTAATTGCTTCTTGTCCCTCCTTTTTACCCTTTCTCATTGTCTTTTGTAAACAACACTAAAACTTGATAATGTTTTGACAGTCCTTGGAGACTCTGGTGCAAAATATGTTTTAAATTAGGAGAGATAAACTACACATTCTCAGTGGAATACAGAAACACATGGTTACTTCCATTAGTAATGTGTTTCTCTCCTTCATTCTAGGTGCGTTTAATGATCACAGATGCTGCAAGACACAAGCTCCTTGTGCTAACTGGACAATGCTTTGAAAACACAGGCGAACTCATTCTTCAGTCAGGGTCATTCTCCTTTCAGAACTTCATTGAGATTTTCACAGATCAAGAGGTGAGTTCAGAAAAGTTTCTTCCATCCATTGTCATGGGATGGCATAGGTTTCTACAAGACTTAAAAAGGGCCTCTGTGTTGTCAGATTTAGGGCTGGCAGCTAGATGCTGATGTTTTTTTCTCTTCATTTTAGGCTTTCTTTTGGAACATTTATTTAATTTAATTTAGATCTGATTTTAGCTGCTTAACTAAAGTATTAAATATTAATTTGAGCAATTAAATTGTAACTTCCAGAAACAGATAATCAGAGAACTTTTTTACAATGGAAGGAAATAATGCTGTGTTTAAAATATACAGGCTGTTAATCTAAGGTGCACATAGAAAGCAGTCAAATTGATCTTGACATCAGGTTCTTGCCTGGTGGCAGCTAAAGAATAGGTGACATAAAATAAGACAGAGGCTGCCTGTTGGAATAGTTGTGTGTTTTTGCACCACCTACCTGATATGTTTCTTTATTGTAGTGCTTAAAATTTGGCCAGTGAAATCTGTAAATCCTGTGATTTTTATGTACCAAAGAGATAAGTATGAAGTATACCAATATTTAATGCCATTTGTTTCGTGACTTGTTATTTTGCTGTCTTGCTTAATGTACTGTGTCTGAAAGCTCCCATAGGGCAGGAACCCATAGTAAACAAGCTGTCACACTTAATTTGGCTGCTGTACATAGTATATATTTAAATAAACTGTATGGCTGCATCCCTAGGAATTTCGTTTCTAAAATCATTTAGGAGCACGTCAGTGGAGTGAGATCTTAAAGTTCAGCACTGAAAAAACAAAGTTTGCATGAGCTCCAGCCTGACCTTATTGTATCCATTTGATCCTTTTCTCAAAGCCTCTTTTTCAGCCTATGGTTGTAGGGTTGGGAAAGGAGCTAGATTCCTGCTCACTGATACATGTACAATGTCTAAAACTCACTGGCAGTTTGCAAAGCTACTTTTCTATGAAACTGCAAACCCACGTTCCTTGCAGCTCTGGCTAATGAGTGACACATTTATGCCTACATGCAAAACTAGGGGCCAACTCTGCCATTATCATTAGGAAACAAAACTGTTGGCTGGAAAGCAGCCGTGGGTGGTGGTTGGCCATGAGTTATAGCTGACAAGGTATTGCCGCAGTGGTGGGTGTGCAGGACGTGCTCCCGTGGGTGATGAGTAAGGCACACTTGGCTCGTCTCTGCGGCTGGCACCAGAGTCACCAGCCAGCCTGGCTCTTGGGAGATGTTGGCTTCCAGCTTCTTGTTTCTGAAGCCTTGGGCTCTCACTGCTTCTACAAGATTTCACAAAAACAAAGGAAGATCACATATGCCATACTGCAGTCTGTGTACTGCAGTCGGTATGTGACATTGTTTAAAGGGTCTCATGACCAAGAAATTTGTAGGTGGTCTATAAACTGGTAAAAAAAAAAAAATAGAAAAAAGGCTAGAAAAGGGTGGTTAGTGATCTTGTAAGTGGAGACCACAGGAAAGAATTCCTGTCCTGTCCTGACCCTGGGAGACTTGACAGTGTTAGGTTTATGGTTGGACTTGATGATCTTAAGGGTCTTTTCCAATCTAAATTCTATAAACCTGTAGGCACTCTGTAGAGTTGATATTTCTGGCCTCTGCCACTTTTTACTTCACCGGATCAAACCTGAACTATGATCATGGTACGTACTTACAAATCAGTAATTACTCTTTGTGGGGCTGTATTTTGAAGTCTAATTCAGAAATCCACCTCTACCCTGAAGAACTCCCTTCAGGTAATGCTTCACATTGGCGTTTTCAACTTCTTCCATGCCATAAGACTGAAGATGTACCATTCCACTGCCTTTGCGACAACAGCTAGCAGAGGAAGACCTTTCTTTCAGCCTTTCTGATCCAGGATAGGAAAAAAATATTGTGTTTTCTCTGAGCAGCCAGCTTGCTCTTTGCCTTCACCAGCTGTGACACCTTTAACACTTGAGGATTCCTCAATGGATATCTCCCAGTGCTTGAAAAGACAATCAGGTTTGGAGATACATTTCTTCACTCCCAGAGTGACTTTGAATTTGAAATGGAAATACATTGAGGCCTTTTCTGGGGTATTCCTGAGCTTGCTATTCCTAACAGATGTGATCTATGTCTGCAATAATTTTTCTCCAACTTTTCATTGGCCTGTACTGCCAGTAGCTTAACACTGTCTGCATTGGGAGTGCCAAATTCTAGTAGAAAAGAAAGAATTTAGGAGTTTTAAGCAGAAATCCAAATATGGTAGAGTATAAACTGGAGAGGACTAACCCCAAAACTAGGCCCAGTATATTAATTAGCCGAGTGTATTACCATATGATGTTTTTATCTAGCCAGAAAATTTGCCCTAAGTGAGAAATAGTCTGTAACTCAAGTTATATCCTTATTTATGCAACAGACTTGGATTTATTCATCTGGAGGAAGTGATCTTTCACTACTTTTTTCTCTCTCTAATAATGTGTTTTCAACCCTAACTAGGGACACAGAATAAGAAATATACTTGAGATCCTAAATCCATTCCAGAACTGTGGTCTGTGTTGCCCCTCTTTTCTTATTTCTGCAATAAACAACAGGAATCGTTCTCTTGTTTTCCTTATCTTTCATCCTTTCCTGCCTTTTCTCCTTATATTTTTCCTTTTTTTTTTCTCCTTCGCTCATTTTCAGACAAAGCCATGTCTGATATATGGGTGAGATTTATTTGTACTCCTGTCAGATGTTTTTTATACTAAGTAGGGCTGACAAAAGAAGATTAAAAAAATTTATTTTCTGGTTTATTTAGGTATTGGTTGGATTTTTTTTTTTTTTTACATAACAGCCAATGCATCTTTGTTGAGTTTTATTTTTGGTAAATGCTGAAAATAAATTATGTAACACCAACAAAGGGAGTGAGATATACGCATGTGGAGGCCCCATGAAGTGTACCACAATCAAACATCATTAATTTTTTATATATTCATTTCTTTTGCTGATTCAGTTCATGGTCCAAGACTTCAGAATTATTCAGCTGTAGCATAATCTATATTATCTTCATGAAAACTCTTCTTACAGCTTGAACTAACAATTGAGTGTCTGCAAAGAATGTTGGGGTACTTTGCATGATGCTGTGCTGGCATGCTTTCTTCTGACATTTTGTGTCTGAATTACTCCTTTAAAGAAGTAGTTTGTGTCATTTGGTGGTCTCTTTGCTAAGCACAAATAGAACAGAAATGGGCTACATGTAACCTAACTGTTTGCAAAAAAAAATCAAATGAAAGCATCTGTGGAACTGGGACAAGTTATAAAATATGACATACCTTTTTATGTTTGTTTATCTACTAATCTGGGACCATCAAATATTTTTTTTTTTTTTAGTTCAGACAGGAATAGAACAACAACTCTTCATACTGTGGCATAGAACTTCTTGTTCTCTGTGCCTTTATTTCAGAAGCTGGTTTTGGTATTAGTATGTTATCAAATACTGTCAAAATTGATGGAGTTATTCTAGACTTCAACTATTGTGGTCCATAGTTTTATATCAAAGTAATGGCAAGACCATTTCACAGTCACAGTATGTTTGGGATTGGAAGGGACCTCAGAAGATCATCCAGTCCAATCCCCCTCTCAGAGCAGGAACGCCTAGGTGAGGTCACACAGGAACATGTCCAGGTGGGTTTTGAATGTCTCCAGGGAAGGAGACTCCACAACCCCCGTGGGCAGCCTGTTCCAGTGTCTGTTACCCTTACTGAGAAGAAGTTTCTTCTCAAATTTAAGTGGAACCTCTTGTGTTCCAGCTTGATTCCATTACCCCTTGTCCTATCATTGTTTGCCACTGAGAAGAGCCTGGCTCCATCCTCATGGCACTCACCTTTTATATACTTATAGACATTAATAAGGCCCCCCCTTAGTCTCCTCTTCTCCAAACTAAAGAGACCCAGCTCCCTCAGCCTTTAACCCTAACACTTATTTTTCTGGCTTTTTATTTAGCCATGTACTTCATAGCCTCAGAAATGCAAAACCTGTAGCTGTTTGCATTTCTGAAGCAATAACTCATTTTTTAATGTTCTGGAAAACAGTCCTGCAGTCAGTCATGTTAATCTGGGAGCTGTGCTGGCATATCAGGAGCCAGCCTGCAGAAAAAACTGCAGTAACGATGGCGTGGTGGAATATATCCCATGAGAGAAGAGGAAGGCAGCTGCTCCTGGGAGGATGCTAGCCTCTTCTGGGTCACAGTTACTCTCTGCCCATTAAGAGAATGTGCTTTGTCCCTTAAATACTTGGCTGGCATCTTCTGGATGGATTGAGACAGCAGGGAGACTCAGGAGCGAATGGTAGGGATAGTGGGAGCTTTGACAGCATTAGCCTTGTAGTCCTCATTCCTTCTCAGTATAAAAGCTTGTACCAACCTCCTGTAAAGGGGGGATGAGGGAAGGGAGAACCTTAGGGTACTGTCATTCTTTGGGCAATAGGGAGTAGAAATAAGGTCATTCTTTGTATTAAAAAAAACCCCACAAAACAACAAACTAATTGTGGTAACAGATTCCTTTAGTTTCTAGGATGGATAGTAAACAATGCAGAGGCAAATGCAAAAATGCTTTTATCAATCTGATCAGGAGAGATTATGTCCTAACACTAATTGTCATTAAAAAATGAATTTACGTGCATCTTCTTGTGCTTTTGTTTTACAACTCTAGATTGGTGAATTATTGAGCACCACACACCCTGCCAACAAAGCCAGCCTAACTCTTTTCTGCCCTGAGGAAGGGGACTGGAAAAATTCCAACCTTGACCGACACAACCTTCAAGATTTTATTAACATTAAACTCAACTCAGCCTCCATATTGCCTGAAATGGAAGGACTCTCTGAATTCACAGAGTATCTTTCAGAATCAGTAGAAGTGCCATCACCCTTCGACATTTTGGAACCTCCAACCTCAGGAGGCTTCTTGAAACTCTCCAAACCCTGCTGTTATATTTTCCCAGGGGGAAGAGGGGACTCTGCTCTGTTTGCAGTGAATGGATTCAACATTCTTATCAATGGAGGATCTGAAAGAAAGTCTTGCTTTTGGAAGCTTATTCGTCACTTGGATAGGGTAGATTCCATTCTGCTCACTCACATTGGAGATGACAACCTGCCAGGAATCAATAGCATGCTTCAGCGAAAGATAGCTGAACTAGAAGAGGAACAGTCCCAAGGGTCTACTACCAACAGTGACTGGATGAAAAATCTGATCTCACCTGATTTAGGAGTTGTATTCCTTAATGTACCTGAGAACCTGAAGAATCTGGATCCTAGCCTTAAAGTAAAAAGGAGTGTAGAAGAAGCCTGTTTTACTCTCCAGTATTTGAATAAATTGTCTTTGAAACCAGAACCTCTTTTAAGAAATGCAGGAAATACTATTGACCCCATCATTTTATTTCAGAAATTGGGAGTTGGCAAGCTCGAGATGTATGTTCTTAATCCTGTCAAAAATAGCAAAGAGATGCAATATTTTATGCAGCAGTGGAGCGGTACTAACAAAAATAAAGCTGAATTCCTGCTACCAAATGGCCAAGAATTAGACATTCCATTATCCTACTTCACCTCTGTCTCATCTCTGATTGTGTGGCACCCAGCTAATCCTGCAGAGAAAATAATCCGAGTTCTGTTTCCTGGAAACAGCACCCAATATAATATCCTAGAAGGACTAGAAAAACTCAAACACTTAGACTTTCTTAAACAACCAATGGTTACACAAAAAGACCTAACCGGGACCACTGCTAGTCCTGCTGTGAAACAAACAAAGCTGAAACAACGAGCAGACAGCAAGGAAAGTCTCAAACCTGCTGCAAAGACGACACCAAGCAAGCTTGTAAGAAAAGAATCTAAAGAAGAAATAACAGAGCCTGTGAAGCCTCAGAAGGTGGAAAGCAAAGAAAAAGTTCCAGTTAAAAAGGAGAAACCAACAAAAGTTGAGACCAAACCCATAGTGGCAGAAAAAGATGTAATAAGTAAAGAAGAACAAATAGCAAAATCTGAAACTCCTGAAAAACAAGGTACAGATGTAAAACCAAAAGTGTCAAAGGAGAAGCCAGTGAAAAAGGAAGTCAAAGCAAAACCTGAAGAAAAGAAAGAGGACAAAGAGAAAACAAAAAAAGAGATTTCTAAAAAGGAGGAGAAAGTACCCATCAAAAAAGAAGAAAAGCCTAAAAAAGAAGAGATCAAGAAAGATGTTAAAAAAGAGGTGAAAAAAGAGGAGAAGAAGGAAACCAAGAAGGAAGTAAAGAAAGAAGCTTCACCTAAAGAAGTTAAAAAAGAAGAGAAGAAGGAAATCAAGAAGGAGGAAAAAGAAACCAAAAAGGATATCAAAAAGGTTCCTAAAGAAACAAAGAAGACACCTTCTCCTTTGACTGAAGCCAAAAAGCCAGCAGCAAAACCTAAACCACAAAAGAAGGAGGAACCTGCTAAAAAAGAAGCAGTACCTGCAGGAAAGCCAAAGGAAAAAGGAAAAGTTAAGACTGTGAAGAAAGAGATCAAAGTCAGTGGAGCACAAGCTGCTCTTGCAGCAGCTGGAGTCACTGCCACAACTGTAGCAGCTGTAGCAGCTGCAGAAATTGCAGCCAGTGGAAAGGAACTTGAAGCAGAGAGATCCCTTATGTCTTCACCAGAGGATTTAACCAAGGATTTTGAGGAATTAAAAGCTGAAGAAATAGAAACAATAAAGGAAACAAAGCCTCAAGTTGCACTTATAGAGGATGAACTGAAACTCACTGGCACAGTACAAAAAGGAAAAATTGATAACGAAGGACCTGCTGAGTCCTCCGATGAAGGCATAACTACCACAGAAGCTGAGGGTGAGTGTGAACAGACACCTGAAGAATTGGAACCTGTGGAGAAGCACAGGGCTGATGACAATGAAAAGTTCGAAGATGAAGGAACTGGCTTAGAAGAATCATCTGAAGCAGGAGATTATGAGGAAAAGGCAGAGACAGAAGAAGCTGAAGAACATGGTGAAGATGAGGAAGAAAAGACACCACTGGACAGCACAAAGCCATATATGGAGAAAGCAAGAAAAGCCGATGAGAAGTCTGAAGAAATAATGGCTGAAGCAGATGGTAACATTAAAGATGAAAAGGCATATTATGAGGCATCAGATGAACGGGCTGAGGAAGACAGGGAAGAAGCAATAGAAAAGGCAGAAACTGAAGGGACTGAAGAAGAGGAGGAAAACAAAGCAGAAGATGTCAGAGATGAAGAGGAAACTGAAAAAATAGAAGCTGAAGAAGATTATGTGATGGCTGTGGTAGACAAAGCTGCAGAAGCTGGTGAAGTTGAAGATAAATATGGCCTACTTATAATTACACCAGCAAAACGCTCAGAACCTCAATCTCCAGCAGTTGAACCAGCCTCTTCTATCCATGATGAGACATTACCTGGTGGCTCAGAAAGTGAAGCCACTGTTTCTGATGAAGAAAATAGGGAAGATCAACCCGAGGAATTCACTGCTACTTCAGGATACACACAGTCTACCATTGAAATATCCAGTGAACCAACTCCAATGGATGAGATGTCAACACCCCGGGATGTCATGAGTGATGAAACTAACAATGAGGAAAGTGAGTCACCCTCTCAGGAGTATGTGAACATTACCAAGTATGAGACATCACTGTACTCTCAAGAGTTTGGCAGACCTAAACTTTCTCCACTTCCAGATGCTTTTAATGGATTATCTGAAGGATCTAAAACAGAAGCCACAGAAGGTAAAGATTATAATGCTTCAGCTTCTACCATCTCACCACCCTCTTCATTAGAGGAAGACAAATTCTGCAAATCTGCATTCCAAGATGTATACCGGCAGAAAGAAAGCGAAATCCAAAGCACTGCTAAACTAGAAATCAAAGAACCCTATCAAGAAGATGTTGGTGGAAAACGTAGTCCAGCCAAGAGTCCAGCTGACAGCTTGTCCCCTCCATCACCTGTTGCTAAAACACCACTGAGTGAACGTAGCGTGAACTTTTCGCTCACTCCCAATGAGATCAAGGTCTCATCTGAGCCTGTCCCCATTTCTACATTGCCTGATGTACATCAAGAAGTTGCTGAAGAGCACTGTGCAAGCCCTGAAGATAAAACCTTAGAGGTAGCATCTCCATCTCAATCTGCTGCTGGTAGTGCTGGCCACACACCTTATTATCAGTCTCCCACTGATGAAAAGTCCAGTCAACTTCCCTCTGAAACCAGTGAAAAGTCAACAGAAGCTCCTGTTAGCTTTGAATTCACTGAAGTCAAAGATGAATCTGCAAAATCCAGAGTAAGCCCTATGGATGAGCCTGTGCCAGATTCAGAATCTCCTATTGAAAAGGTTCTCTCGCCTCTACGGAGTCCACCACTCATCGGTTCAGAGACTGCTTATGATACATTTTTGAGTGCTGATTTAAAGTCTCCCACCAGAGATTATGAAAGTCCTTCTGAGGGCAAACCTGAAAAAGAAAAATCACCTGTTCAGATGAGCCCAGCTTCTGAAGCCAGCTCCGTGGGCCTTTTTCAAGAAAAACAAGATGAAAAAAGCATGGAGTTTATGGTAATTAAGGAAGGCTTCAGCCTAGAGAGGAAAATGGAGGATACAGAGCCCAGCAGCTCGCAGTCTTCACTGGCCTTGGATGAAAGGAAGTTTGCAGGTGATCTCTCACCTACTCAAATAGATATCAGTCAGTTTGGTTCTTTAAAAGAAGATACCAAAATGTCCATTTCTGAAGGCACTGTTTCTGACAAGTCTGCAACTCCTGTTGATGAGGTTGTAGCAGAAGACACATATTCCCATATAGAAGGGGTAGCTTCTGTCTCTACAGCATCTGTCGCTACTAGTTCATTTCCAGAGCCAACTACTGATGATGTATCTCCTTCCTTGCATGCTGAGGTTGGATCTCCACACTCTACGGAAGTTGATGATTCCCTTTCAGTGTCAGTTGTACAAACACCAACAACTTTCCAGGAAACAGAAATGTCTCCATCTAAGGAAGAGTGCCCAAGGCCCATGTCAATTTCTCCACCAGATTTCTCACCTAAAACTGCAAAATCAAGAACACTGGTGCATGACCACAGATCTCCTGAGCAGTCAACTATGTCAGTAGAATTTGGTCAGGAGTCCCCTGAGCAGTCTTTAGCAATGGACTTCAGCAGGCAATCTCCAGAATATCCTACCTTAGGCACTAGTATGCAACATATATCTGAAAATGGACCAACAGAAGTAGATTATAGTCCTTCAGATATACAGGAGCCTACTTATGCACGGAAGATTTCCCCTGTGGAGCAGTCATCTTACTCTCAGGAGAAAGATATTTCAGAAATTATTTCAGTTTCTCAAATTGAAGCTTCATCCTCAACATCATCAGCTCATACACCTTCCCAGGTAACCTCACCACTGCCAGAGGAAACTTATTCAGGTGCCGTTCCTCCCACGGATATGTCACTACATTCTTTTACCTCAGAAAAGGTTCAGAGCCTAGGAGAAAAGCTGTCACCAAAGTCTGACCTATCTCCATTAACTCCAAGGGAATCTTCTCCTCTGTACTCTCCTAGTTTTCCAGATTCACCTCCTGAAATCACAGGAGCAGTATCAGCTAGTCACACACCTTCATTGTCACTGCAAATGTCCTCTGTCAAAGCATTTGGTTACCAGGAACCCCTAACAAAGCACAGTCCAGAACCTGTACTCAGCCCAGAAAAAGAAGATTCAGAGAAAAGTAGCAGGTCACCAGAAGATCTTAGCTATTCGTATGAGGCCACAGAGAAAACTACTAGATCACCAGAGGATATTAGCTACTCCTATGAGGCAGATGGAAAATCTCCTAGGTCACTTCAGACCACAGTTTATTCCTATGAGACAACTAGGAAAACTACCAGGTCACCTGAGGTCACAGATTATTCCTATGAAAAAATTACAAAAGATATGAGGACATCTGAGACCACAGATTATTCTTATGAGATGACAGGGAAAACCACCAGGTCACTGGAGGCCATGGATTATTCCTATGAGATGACCGGGAAAACCACGAGGTCACCTGAAGCCAAGGATTATTCCTATGAGACAACAGGGAAAACTATCAAATCATCTGAGGCCACAGATTATGCCTATGAGATAACTGGGAAAAGCACCAAATCACCTGAGGCCGCAGATTATTCCTATGAGAGAATTGGAAAAGCTACCAGATCACCTGATACTATGGATTACTCCTATGAGACAACAGGGAAAACTACTAAGTCACCAGAAGCCATTAGCCCCTGCTATGAGACAACTGGGAGAACCACCATGTCACCAGAGGCAGTAGCTTACTCCTATGAGACAACTGGGAAAGTCTCCAGTTCACCTGAAGTCACAGATTACTCATTTGAGACAACTGGGAGAGCCACCAGGTCACCCAAAGCTACTAGCTATTCCTATGAAGCAACTGCACATTTCACTCCAGGAAAATCGTTAGCAGAATCCCGCCAAGATGTTGACTTGTGCCTTGTGTCCTCTTGTGAATATAAACATCCCAAAACTGAACTTTCACCCTCATTTATCAACCCAAACCCTCTTGAGTGGTTTGCAAGTGAAGAACAGTCTCAAGATCAAGAGAAGCCATTAACTCAATCTGGGGGAGCCCAGCCACCTTCTGGGGGAAAGCAGCAAGGGCGGCAGTGTGATGAAACCCCTCCCACATCTGTGAGCGAGTCCGCCCCATCTCAGACTGATTCAGATGTTCCCCCTGAGACTGAGGAATGTCCTTCCATCACTGCAGATGCTAACATTGACTCTGAAGATGAGTCAGAAACCATTCCGACAGACAAGACAATTACGTACAAACACATTGACCCACCACCTGTCCCAATGCAGGATCGCAGCCCTTCTCCTAGGCACCCTGATGTTTCCATGGTTGATCCAGAGGCTCTGCCTGTTGATCAGAATTTGGGTAAATCTTTGAAGAAGGACCTCAAAGAAAAGACAAAGACGAAAAAGCAGGGTACTAAGACCAAGTCATCTTCTCCTGTTAAAAAAAGTGATGGTAAATCAAAACAAGGGGCTTCACCAAAGCCAGCTACGAAAGAATCTTTAGACAAAATTTCCAAAACAGTTTCTTCAAAAAAGAAGGAGTCTGTGGAGAAGGCAACCAAAAATATCTCTACTCCAGAAGTAAAGTCCCGAGTGGAAGAGAAAGATAAGGACACTAAGAATGCAGCAAATACAACAACATCCAAGTCAGCAAAGACTGCAACCCCAGGTAAAGACAGATAGCAGTTCAGTTGTGTTAAGATTTTCTCAGTTGAGGCAGTGAAGTTAGTTTGCCTTTATAGCAGCTGAGAATGTGGTTTGTAGCAAACCCCTAAAGAAAGTCCAGGCTTTAAATATAAATCCAGCCTGTAAAGGCCATATTTAAATGCGTGAAATTAATTAAATTAACTTTTGTAATCTAAGAAGCTTGATGTGTCAGTTTGCTCATACAGCATATAAAGTAAAAAGAACTTAACACTAGCTGTCTAAACTGTTAATCAGCTAATAAAATTAAAAGTATCACTTTAGATTAATTGAAATCGGTAGCAAAGTGAACCAATATATTCATCCTAAGAAATAAGTAGGTGCAATTCTCTTAACAAAATTAATGCAGTTTAATATCGTGGAAGGCAAAAGTACTATCGGCCATTGGATGCTTTTATTACTTTGCTGCATTAATTTTTAAAAGGAGTATTTAAAAAATTATAACAGTAGAAAGGATATTTTCAGTGAACTAACCATGTTCATCATATAATCCAGTTAAAGTCTTGGGCCATCAATGATGACTGAACATCAAGAAAGTTAATTTAATTTTGAATGACTGTTGTGTATTCTAAGTAGTAATAAAATATTAATTAGATTACTGAAAGAGGCATTGTACCAGTCTTTTCTGGCAGATCTTGTTAGAGAGTGTTTGGGGGATACTTTGATTCTGCTGTTGTCAGGACTGTTGTTCTGTTGTAAGCTTTTTTACAAGGACCAGGTCTATGATTCAGTACAAACAAACCAGCATTCGACTGTTTTTAGCTTCCCCACTTTGAGTGGTCCATTGTCCCTTTCTCAAACATGGTTTTCATATCTCTGTTAGCAGATACATTTCAAAGCAGCAGTGTAATTCCTCATGCTGTACATTTCTTCATCACTTTAGCTCTATATGAGATGCTGATTCTTTAAAGCATACTTCTAAGGTATGCACTAGAGCAGAAGACAAGCCTCTGTTTTATAATGACATGTAAGCGTGAAATGTAAGGTCTAATATTATATCCAGCCTTGGTATCCACAATGCAGAAATATCCATCACAGATGTTTTGATGATAAAATATTTTGTAATATAATCCATAGTAAAAACTCTCTAATTCAGGAAATATTATATCATGATGCTTATTTGGCACATTGCCCTGTTATGAATGGCAGGGCATGCTAGACAACTGTAATGGACTTTGCTGACCTTACAGTATGTGACCCTAAATAGAGCGTATTGGTCAGATAATTTTTTACCTAACTTCATTCTCTGTAACAACATGAGAAGGCTAATAGAACATAAATGGTGATCATCTAGATAAAATTATTGGTTGAATTCTGATTTTCAGTTCACACCATGATCCAGTGTATAGCAAAAGCCACTTTTTTTCACGTAGTATTTTTAAGGTGTTTGAATTTTGAACTCCCTTTTGACTGAAGCTTTTCTTACAACAAGTACTCTACTATGTACCACAGCAAAAGCATGCTTCCCTCTACTTTTTGTGATAAGTGGCTAAATTGTGTATGCAAATAAGGATCCAGCAGGCAAAAAACCACTTGTTCTCAGTTCCCTGAAGTAATTGCTTTACAACCTGTCCTCCCAGGTTCCTCTTTGCCCCTCTTTCTGCTCATGTGTAGTATCTTCGTGTTGCACATGTGAAGCAGTCTGAGCACAACAGCTACCATGACTTGCAATGTGGTGATACTCCAAATCTCAGGACTGCTTCTAATCTGTATGGCTCGCTGTGTGGCCCTAGGTTTTATAATCATGCATACCTGAGACTTTTGAAAGGCTGTACCTCTTAACTTGGAAAATAATACCACCATTTATGGAATGGTAATTCAGTAATAACAGCCCTACACAGTAATTGTTGGGTGATAGTAGTATATTACTGGGAAAGGTTTAGTCAATTGTTGGTTATGTGGTAGTGAGTTTTTATTGTATTCTATAGTTACAGTTCTTCAGGTTTTTCCTCCCATTACTATTCTAATTGGGACACAACAAAGCTGGAACCTGTCATTAGGTGTATAAGGGTAATGCCACAATTTGACACATCTCACCTCAGCATTTATAATGGTAATTAATAAATGCATGTTTTTAACCAGACTGTGATCTTTTCTTTCATTGTTTGATTTCCGAAGGACCTGGGAATACTAAGGTGGCAAAATCTACCGCAGTCCCTCCAGGACCTCCAGTGTATTTGGATCTGGTGTACATTCCCAACCACAGCAACAGCAAGAATGTCGATGTTGAGTTTTTCAAGAGGGTGCGATCATCCTACTATGTGGTGAGCGGGAACGATGCTGCAGCTGAGGAGCCGAGCAGGGCTGTTTTGGACTCCCTGCTGGAGGGCAAGGCACAGTGGGAGAGTAACCTGCAGGTAGGCTCTTCATTTGTATCCCTACCTGGAAAGGTAACCTTCTCTGGGAAGCAATTACAGGAAGCCAGAATGCCTGTGGAGTGGGTGAGAGCTGCCCAGGAATGGGGTCACCAAGCTGGGCACCTTGTTTCACTGGTGATGTGAGAGGACATCAGCACTCAGCTGCTCCCACATTTCTGGCCTTTCTGACCTGTTCCTGGTGAATAGAACACTTGGGAGTTGATTTACAGGGCCACTTGGCTGTTTCATCTTGTTACTATACCGTATACAGTCCAAGTTTGGAAACATTGCCGTTTGTAAGTAGGAAAGAGTGTGAATGTTTAATGGATTGTATGCTAATCATGTACACTTGGAAACTTCATGTGCTGTTCTATCATGATCAATAAGCAAACAAAATATTTGGTCATAATCTGAATAGTATCAGTGCAGATTACAGATTACTGCTTCTCTGGAAAGCTGCATCTCAACACCTTACAAAATCATGGTTTTATTTTGATAAACTTATTCTTTGCAGTAATTTTATTTTAGCTATGTGATTATTTATTTATTTTTAATCCAACCATATATTCAAGTATTTATCGCATAAAGACCCACTGTTTTCCAAACAGTAACATTCTTGTTGGCTGGGGCTTCTTACAAACATGTTTTTCCTTATTGGCTGTTTCTGTTGTCCATTCCTCAGGACTTCTTCTGTTTTTTGTTGCAGGTGACCTTAATCCCGACCCATGACTCTGAAGTAATGAGGGAATGGTACCAAGAGACCCATGAGAAACAGCAGGACCTCAACATCATGGTTCTGGCAAGCAGCAGCACTGTTGTTATGCAAGATGAATCTTTTCCCGCATGCAAGATTGAGCTGTAAAAATGAGACCATGCTCTACAAGATAAAACTTTGTTTCCAGAAATTGTTCAGTTTGCAAACACCTTTTCTAAAAATTTGACCCATCTATTTCAACTGCTGAACTATATACCTGCCAAATGTTATACTGTGTCATGGTGATGCAAGTCACTAATATTTTTTCAGTCTTTGCTGATTGCTAAGGGAAATTAACAGTATTCCCATAGTATGGTTCAAATTACTGTGAAAATACAGATCCAGTTTCATCTCCGCTGAACATTTGGAAACCATGCACTAGCAACCCCAACTGACTTCTACCAGGTAGAGGCATTTGCCCTCTAAAGAAACAAAAAGAGAGAGAAAGGGATGGGTAGGAGGAGAAAGTAATAAATAATTAGATCTGCATTAGTCTCATGGCAATAGATGTATCGCTTCCTGCAGTCTGTTTATGCTCTTACATGAAAATAAAAATGAAATTTTTATCAATCTGAGCTGTCCCAAGGGGATCCTTATTTTGCAGCACTAATAGCTGGAAAATAAAAAGAAATAGAATGTGGCTAGGAAGGGACACACAACCTAAATGTTCATCAGCAGTTTTCCACTTTACTTTGAACTCTGCATACTGACATACCATAACAATCATAGGCCAAATATGCATGAAGTCTAAAATCTTTCTTTCAACATGCAGAATTGTTGGTCTAAGGCATGCTCCCAGTGAAAGTCCACTCACTCCAGCCAGAAATGGCCAGTCCACATGTGTGAAACCCATGTCCACTGCTGATTAACTGAAGCAAAATACCAAAGCGGTCAGGAGTACATACAGTAGACAATTTGCCTTAGAAAGTGACTTGAATGTACAAAGAAACTTGATGCACTTATTTTTTAATGTTGAGACAGCAAATTTATAAAACATCTGTGTAGGATCATAGTTACACCAGTAAAGATGTGTGAGTGTGCACGTGTGGTACTAGAAACCTATCTGACTGGTCTAGTGGCTTGGTGCTATGAATTCCTTATGTTAGTCATGTGAAAGCTTCAGTGATGCACCTGGACAGCTCAATAAGGCAAGATGAGCATTTTTTTGAGAGCTTCTTTTGTACTGCGGAAGCAAGATTGAAATGGTGTCCAGTATCAGAGTTACAATGTTTAGTGAAACATTCAGAGTGATGAAAAAGGTTACCTGCAAGCCTGTACAGTATTCAAACTTCCTTTGTCTTACCTTTTTTGTTTAATTTAAGATGGGGATAAATGTACAGAAACCTTTTTTTTAGTGTTGCGTGAACTTTTAATAGATGAATTTTTAACAAATGTTTTAATTTACAGGAAAATACAAAGAAAAATTTTTCAGATGAAGGCAATTTTTTTAGTAGTTTTGTAAGATAAATGATTAATGTTGTTTAAGGTTCTAGTGAGAATGGATATTGAGGTAAAATTTATTGAAAATAGTCAACTGCCAATACCTTTTTTTGGGGTGTGGGAGGGGTGGAAAGGCACCCTGGTGGTAAAATGAATTGATTGACCCCAACAGAAAATGGGATTTGAAATGTTGCTTTCCTAATACTTACAAGGGTGTAACCTACATCTTGTACCCTCACAAGATCTTAAAATAAGATAGAATAAGCAATAAGCTAAAATAAGTCCCCCTTTCCTTTCCTTTCCTTTCCTTTCCTTTCCTTTCCTTTCCTTTCCTTTCCTTTCCTTTCCTTTCCTTTCCTTTCCTTTCCTTTCCTTTCCTTTCCTTTCCTTTCCTTTCCTTTCCTTTCCTTTCCTTTCCTTCCCTTCCCTTCCCTTCCCTTCCCTTCCCTTCCCTTCCCTTCCCTTCCCTTCCCTTCCCTTCCCTTCCCTTCCCTTCCCTCATTTCCTCTTCTTTTACTCTTCCTTTCTTCTTTCCCTTCTTCTTTCCTCACCTTTTCTTTTACTCTTCCTTCACTCTTCCTTTCTTCCTTCCTCTCCTCTTTCCTTTCCTCCTCTAGGCTGCTT
Organism: Nesoenas mayeri; assembly: GCF_963082525.1. NCBI lineage: Eukaryota > Metazoa > Chordata > Aves > Columbiformes > Columbidae > Nesoenas > Nesoenas mayeri. The sequence continues at coordinate 64,966,490 of NC_137542.1, read as the reverse complement.
GCAGAGGAACAGCATCACTGTTCTGTGATTTAAGACAGTTTAGATTTTCCAGTCTCAGAAGTTTTACCCCAATTAAAAAAAATCATGTTACACTGTAGAGTTTTGCAAATCTGAATTTAAAGACAGTGTAAAGGCCTCCAGAATGGATATATGTGCTGGTCAGCATGATTTACCATTATGGTTGACATTAAGTTTCACAGTGTAGTGAACTATGACCTCATTTTATTTTTTTATAATTTATTTCAATTTTACATTGTTAGGTTATTTCTGTTTAATAGGTATATGTTTGCACTCTTAATTTTTATGAGGGTTTTTTTAATACTGCTTTGGGGTCCTTTAAATGTGGGTTCCTGAGGCCCATTTAATGCTGTGAATTACTGTTGATCTGTTGTTGGGGGTTTTTGATTTATTTTTAATATCTTATCTTTTTTTTAGGTATCTCTAGCAATGCTGTTTTATTTATTGTTATACCTTTTAAGGCGTGAAGAATAACTTAGAATGACTATGGCACAAAAGGCAGATGGAAATGTATTGTGAAAACAAACACGTTTGCTGGGCTCATAATCATTCACTTAAAATTGCTTTTGTAATACATAGTCTACAAAGTTATAGGCAAAATGTTTGGCAGAATAGTTGTACTACTTCTACAACTCTCTCTGCTTTGTCTACTTTCTTCTATAGGTCAGATTTCAAACTTTTTGAGTGGGTGGGAACAGATTTTCTGAAAATGTCTGAAATGGGTGTTATCTCTGCTTTGGTAGAAAATCTGTTTTAGGTACAGCAGTGGTCCTGAGATTAATCTCATGCCACTTACTCCTGCGAATCAGGAGCAATTTCACTACAGTCAGGGAAGTTACAGTTATTTGATCCTACTGTAAATGAAACTGGAATCAAGCCTTAAGTCTCCCCACATGAGTTTGTGATGGCTCAAGTATTTGTTTTTCTTTTAAAATAAGAATGATAATTAGACAATTACAGCTGATCTTAAAATGTACATTCACTTTTCTTGTGGCTACAAGAATATCAAAACCCTGGTCTGGCTATTCTGAGGTATGGTAATGCCTGTTCCATCCATTCCCTTTCAAACGGCAGCATCGCCTGGGTGCAACAAAACGATGAACTCCTCCATTAGCTCCTCTTGCCCTTGATGTCTTTCCTGCCTGTGGAACTAATCTAACTGTGCTAGTCCTACTACTACACAATTAGTTTAGTGTAACAGTCATCAAAATGTACCATGTACATTAACGATGAGTGCTGTTGATCAGCATAGATTTCTAGGAGCATGGTTTGTTATTGATTACTCTAATTATAAAGACTCAATACTTGAGTGTAAAAGACACTCAATTTAAATGATGCTGTTACCTATAACAGCATCCCCAGTCATGATCTTTATGCTGTTACTATACTACTTCATATGATTCAATGAAGGCTCAACTTTGGGGATCCCACCCCATTCCTGAACTTGCACAGGGCTCCTCTTGCATGCCTTTTCAAAGTCCTGGGGTGGGCCTGACTTCATTGACTTCTATTTTCACCCCATCTTTCACAGATATCACTTTTCATTTATTTTCTTTTTACTTATTTTACATACTGTGGTGAATGGAGATAACTGTGTAGATGAATGGGGTTTTTTTAATTGTCTATGATAGCTAATGCATTTTAGGAGAGTTCTGATGCTCATTTACTAAGATTTAATCTATTTGTTAATCCAATTTTCAATCCCTCCCATCACAAGCAAGCCAGCTCCAAAGAGCTCTTACTGTGCATTGGGGACATTTCTGTCATATGCTTCTCTTTGTTCATCTGTCGCCAGAGGTTCTTGCTCAGTAATGATGTTTTGAGAGAAATAGTAATTTTCTTGGTCTGGATTTATTAGAAAAGAAAAAAGTATAATGTTTACACTTGAAAGAAACTGTAAGCTTTCATCTTTTCACTTAATAATTGAACAAACACTAAAAGCAACTAGAGGTAAGCATTTCTTAGGACGCAATTATATTATTCACCTGGTTTAAAAATGTTTGCTATTTAAAATAAAAAAGAGAAAAGTCTGTTTGTTGTGACTTTACAAAAAAAAAATCTAAAAAAAAGTAAGTAACTGAGTAAAACAATGTCATAAAAATATAGAAAGGGGAAAAAAAAAAAAAAAAAAAAGGAAAAATAAAAGGCAAAAAAAAGAGAAAAAAAAAAAAAAGAAAAAAGCAGCTTCTCTGCACTAGACTAGCGAGGAGCTCCAGACAGCAGGAGCTACCTCTTCAAGACTGGGCTGTAATCACAACTGTAAAAGAAGAAATCTGAAATATGCTTTCACGCATTTGCATGCAGCCATTATCTTCCAAACTATGGAAAGAAACAGTCTTGTTGCTGGCTGAGAAGCACCTCACACACCTCCTCTCTCTTGTTCTGAATGGTGTTTGTGTCAGTCTGCAGCTGTGTATGGTATTATGTCTTATAATCCTGCATCACTTCTATTCTATCCAGTCATATCTAATGTAGAAAATTAGTTTCCAGTGAAAGTAATATGTAGTGCTTTTATGATATTTGTGTGCAATATCCCCTCTTCCATTGAGGATATTTGATGTAAAGGAAACAAACTTGGTTCCACAATAAAATAAAAAAGTGGCAAAGTGGTGTTGACATGTTTCTTGTCTTTGTGTATGTATGTAATTTTAAGTTTTCCCTTCCCTTCAATCATGATTGCCTACTATATGAGTTTTTTCTCAAAAGATCAATTACTATTTAAATGCTAGATAAGAACCAATCTCTATTTAGAAACTGGAAAACAAATGTGGAGGATTACTTTCACTTCTTGTGGCATAAAACATTACCACAATCTACCATGATTTTCATTGTTCTCATTTTTGTATGCCTCAGCAGCATGAGAAAACATGCATTCAAGAGGCTGTTTCAGAGATGACACCCAATGAAGTTACATCAAACTGTGCCCATCCTAGTTTGGAAAAGAGGTCTTCTCTGAAGTTGTTTCTATTTAATGGCTGCACATATTGTCTCCAGTGGACATGGACCTTTCCTGACCACCAGTGCTGCCCATTAAGCCCAGTGAGAGTGGACAGAGCATTTAGGGAAGATGAGCTCTCAGTTTAGTTTTTGACTTTATGAATATCAGACTTTTACTCTGCTGGTGTTAAAGGGACACTGTAAGATCAGACTTTCTGCCTTTTAGTTTTGCTTGACACTGTGATGCCTGCCGTGATGAAGGGCAGCAGGCAATGCTTACACTCTTTAGCTTGGGGAAGTGGTAATGACATTAAATCAGGTAAAGACTGGGGCAGCAGGGAGCAAGGTGTGTTTGCTCCCAGGAGAAGCAGTGGCCCTGCAGGATTTCCTTCACCTTCAGACAGCAGTCTTTTCTTTTTGTGGGCCCTTATCCATCTCTAACATCTAAGGTTTCATAGAATCATAGAATAATTTTGGTTGGAAAGGACCCAAAAATCATCAAGTCCCATCATTAACCTAACACTGGCACTAAACCATGTCCCTAAGAACCTCATCTACACATCTCACAAACACCTCCATGGATGTTGACTCTACTACTTCTCTGGACTGCCTGTTCCAATGCCCGACAAACTAATATCCAATCTAAACCTCCCCTTGTGCAACTTGAGGCAATTTCTTTTTGTCTTACCACTTACTACCTGGGAGAAAAGCCCAGCACCCTCCATGCTACAACCTCCTTTCAGGTAGTTGTAAACAGTTCATTTCTAACTTCCAATGACATTAGTAAGAAGTACTGTGCTTGTCTTGAATTGAGCTAAGCATGGCAAAGTGGAGAAAAATGAAGACCAGATGACAGGAGTCAACTGCTGCAAATCTTATATCTCAAGTGTAATCCTACATACGTTTCCATCAAGGTTTTTCGAGCTGTGCTGGTAGAGTAGCGAGATGCAACTTTTAAAATAGAATAAAAGGATTGCGCAAATCAGACCAGGTCAGATTTCAACCCGTTATTCACCTGCAGTTTCAGGGTGAAGTTCTGGATTTGTACAGGTGGGAACACCCATGGTTTCCGTGGATAGAGGCAGCCCAGCCTGGTCCATAGTGTTTGGCTTGCTGCTTCCAGATGCCAGAAGAAAGCTTTCTTCAGCACAGCTGCTGAGGAGGAGAAATTTTATTTCCGCTGGTGTTGCTAATGAACAAATTCAATCTGCTTACAAAATATTTCAGATGGCACGGGAAAACGATAGTCCCTCAGACCTTTTTGGTCTGTCTAAAATGAGGGATCTATCTTGTGGAATCCTAGCCCTGGACACTCTTTAATAATGATTTCTAGTGCCCTGTAGTTGGTAGCTTTTCATGATTCCTAGGACTGGGTGAAAAGGAACGTCCAGGGGTCTCTTGAGCAATAGCCATGGTGACACCTCATAGATACAGCTCATTCCTAGCATTGCAGCAAAGCTCCTTGGCTTTCTAGAAGGTATCTCTGAGCATGTGGTACTTCTGCTACACGAATATTGTCCAGGTCCTTCATTCAGCGAACAGTTTTTTAGCTCTCCTTACTGCTGTGGTCACTGCTTTCAGCCCCCACAGACATGACCAGCAAACAGCAGCATGAAGGCCTCAGGGCTTTGTCCTCCATTGTGCTGCATGAGTGATCTTCAGATTCAGTCCAAAACCACCAGAGGCTGAGTGATGCTGAATGCCCTCAGTTTGCCAGGTGATTTGCTGGATTTTCACTGCATACTCAGCATCATTTCCACCAGAAATTAAATACTAAGGAGAAATAAAGAACCAAATCAGCAGGTGCTGTAGTCTGCATGAGCTCTTTTCACTGGTTCTCATGGATCCTTCCCACTTGATGTAGGTGCTTCTATGCAGTTCAACACCTCCAGCGTTACTGGGCTCAGTGTGAATAGCCAGCAAGGTGGGGGTGGAGGGTGACTGCATCTGCTGCCAGCTTCACTGCCAAAACAATAGCATATGCCATGATTTATGCATCATACTGCAACTTGGCCTGAGTTACACAGGAAAGATAGGTGAAACATATGAGACTTACATTCTAATACAAAGAAAACTAAATATTCATAACAATGTCTATATACACTGAGGTTACACCCTGTATAGCTATTGAGGTCTGGAAATTAATTTTGACTGAGCTTTTGTAAACCTCATCTTATCTCAGCCCAGGTGTGTTGCTTTCATAGCTTAAAGAGCTGAAGGTAAACTGAACCACTGAGCCACTTAAATACTTAATATGAACCCCCTAGAGCACAAGTCAGTATTTCCAAGAAGAGTTTACAGTTTCCAAAGATGTAATTATATGAGCATGTGTAAGGACCAGGACAGGCTTTTAAGTTCTTTCCCAGTTCATTTAAGATAGGATTTGTCAGAATATGCAATAAACAAGCTATACTGAAAGCTAAATTTTGTCCTGATAATCTAATGTGTCCAGATAATCTAATGTGCTTGTCAATGGGGCTCTAATGCTATTTCTGTGTCTGGGGCATCTGCAACTTAGAATGGGTTGAGTGGCCTTGAGTTTATCAGCAAGCAGCAACAGAGTTAATACTATGCAATTACTAGCTGAGTTCAGTGAGAAGTTTGTGAATACTGAAAGATATTTTACATACACTCTTAAATTAATTTTTTGTCGCCAATGCCTGATGTATACTTCATTCTTCACAGTTTTGAAAGAGTCACTGTCCCAAGTTCAGGTTGTTTGTCACTTATGTCAGCAGTAGTCTCTTTTCTACAATCAAAGAGCCTTGTCTTTATCACAATTGTTGCTATCATTAGATTTATGGGAAGGTAAATTTAAGTTTACTTTCCACAGAAGTGCTTAAATACTCAGTAGAAACACTTTTTTCTACGTTCAGTTGTCATTTCTACAGAAACAACCTCAGCAAAACCAGCAGTAGTATTTGCAGAATCAAATGCTGTTCAGTGATCCACATCTTGCCTCCCTCAAAGTCAAGGGTGCAAATTCCCTGTTGTAACTATGACTCCCAGCTTCCTGAGGAGATGGGAGAAAAGATGACACTGGCTAACCTGTGCCCCAGGCTGTCTTCTGCCTGTCTCAGTGGCACAGTGATGGCTGCTCAGCTCAGAAACCCCCTTGTACCAGCCGAACTTCATCTGCATCTAGGGCAGGTCATCATGCTTGCCCCACAGTTTTAGGGTGTTCAGAGAGCACTGGGGACTGGCAGGCAGGCAGCTGGGACAGGTCTGTGTGGGAGGGAGAAGCTGCGGGAAGGGGCTCAATACCAGTGCTGTGTGTAGGACAAAGCATCTGAGGAGGCCTGAGAGCATCCAGTAACCTTATCTTGATAAAGCTGGGTGTTACCATAAATAGGGTCCATCTGTGTAAGGCTTCGGGCTACACTTATTTGAGCTGCAAGGGAATAAATTTGTAATTTTCCTCTTGTGAATAATGCATAATGACCTTCAGTGCTTCACTGGAAGTGTTCTGCCAGCGACACTTGTGGGAGGAAGAGTTACATATTTGCTTACCTAATCAGCAGCGTATCTGGTGACTGGCATGGATTTGAATTGGGAAGCTGCTTTTTGAATTAAAAGGAAGAGGTTTAACTTTTAAAGTGCCGTTTTTTATTTTTTTTTTTTCCTAACAGCAGCCCAATTAGAGCTAACATACCAAACAGACTTGCATTTGTACTGCTTTCTGTGTCTTTTGGCTAGTATTGTTGTGAGAAGGGTCTCTCTCACACCTGAGGAGAAACAGGGGAGCTGTTAACATTGCTTAGCATATGCAAGTCTGGCAATGCTGTACCATAAGTGCCAGTGTAGGTAAGTATTATTTAGGCAGCTGGTCACCTTGTTTGCATGCACAGCTCAGTGATTGCAAGCAAATGTATTGCTTCTAGCACTGGGAGATTTTCCTCTGTCGTTAGCTACAGAGTCCAGGATAATGAGTAGGGAAATTTTTCAAAAACTTTCATAAAGTGCCACCTTTTACTGCAGGGTGACAATGAACTGTGGCAGATGCTCCCTGTCAACCCCTCGCCCTCCCCACTAAGGAGAGGTAATAGGAGGAAAAGGGAGAGAGACTTGCAAGCTGGAAAAAGTTAAAAATGTTTTACTAATGCTTTACTAATGCTATTAATAAATAGAGAAAATAACACAAAATATACAAAACCCAATCTTGAATTTCCCGGAGCAGCACAGGGTTGCCGTGGGAGCTGGTGCCAGCTGCAGGGCAGGCACCCAGCAGTGCTGGGCTAGACTCCGCAGCAAACTGGAACTGGATTCTGTGGCTTTTTCCAGAAACCCACAACACCTAAGAAGGCTGGTGTTTCCTTTTTGCTAGTTGGTGGGGACATAGCTGATAGAGGGACACCTCTATCAGGATCTGGCGACACCCATCTTGTCATTTAATTCCTAAAAACTGAATCTCTCATGCAGGTCCCTTGACCTCTTGGTGTGCAGCTGGCCCAGGTGGTGGATATGTCAGAAGCAGTTTCTCTCTCAGGGTGATACTGATGGAACTGAAAAACAAGAAGGTTGTGAAAGCTTTTGGTTCCTTAGATGGTCTGGACACAGCTGCACGTCTTGGGTTTGGTATTCTTCACCTGGCCCCAGGAACCTGCTTTGCTGTCTCCAAAGCATTTGGCAGGACAACTCCCTTCTTTTGAAAGGCAGAGGGGGATACAGGAAGAGATTTGGGCAAAGGCAGAGAAAGGTTCTATCCACACCGAGTTTAGGCTATGGACTGTGATCAGAGCCTTCAAATCCACAGTGCCTGGAGTAGAACAAGGAGGCAACCTGCAATACTCTATCTTAGGTTACGAGCTTAGAGGATTTTTTTTTCCTGCTATTGCTGCCTAGTTAAATCTAAATAAATGCAAAGGGGGGTCAGTTGTGGGGGAAGCGAAGCATGCTGTGGCAGAGCAGGGGGCACAGCAGCTGGCAGCTTGCTGGAGCCCAATTAGCATTAGCAGCCTGGCGTATCTGCTAAGCAGGGAGAGGGAGGGTAGAGGAGGGGGCAGAAACAGGGTCCTTGTGCTGCCAAGAAACAGATGCTATCAATAAACAAACAGAACTGTGGTAGGACACATTGCGGCCTCACTGAGAAAGGAATAATGACGCAGGAGTAATTGTGAACCTTTGGAGGTACAACCCACGTTCTGACAGTGAAAAACTGAAACCTGCAGGCAGTGGGATCACTTCCATCCCCTGTGGCTGGACTTGGAAGTGATGACCTCCTTAAAACCAGTTCTAAGGAAATTGTTCTTAAGAGTGTGTTGGGCTCCTACTCTTCCTTAAGGCTCCCTGATTTCTACTCCTAGTAATTAGAAAGTATTTAGACCAAGAAAGGTGGAAAAAACTTCAGCAGACTTCAGAAAGAAAAGTTGCCCCAGAAAGTCCACTGCTGGTTTAGTTAGTACGAGCCACAAAATGACTTGTTTAGTTAGGTCATCCCACTTACCTGGAGACAGCACTCTTTAACTGCAGTGTGGAAGAGACTACAGGGCTTGCTGACAAGATGGAGTGAAGGGCAATATTGCCAAGTTCTTGGACATGAAAGAGCAACCAGGCTACGCATTTGCTGAGAGCAGGAGAGGTATTTGGTAGATACAGGTAAGATGCTTTCCTACACTTAAAACAATTTCACAGATTTCCAGAGTGTTCTCACTAGATTTACAGTGAGCTTGTGATGTGAGTTTTATGGCTGTGTATGGTAAAACTGGAAATGCTTCTCAGACCCCGTGGCAAAGCACAGTGAGACAACACTGTTGTCACCATAGCAAGCTGCAATACAGCAAGGGTGTTACTAGGGGCTCCCTATTTTCCCTGTCAGTTTGCTTGTTGCAGCTGATGAGCTTCTGTGGTGACAGGGAATGTAAGCAGAGACTGGCGGTGATGCGTCCCACAGCCAACACACTATGATCCCTTCTTCCCTTGCCATTTCCTTGTGCTCTGTATGAATAGCTACATTGTTTTACTGGTCTGAAGAATGGGGCATGTGGAACCATGTAGACAGCTCAGGCAAGGAGGGAATTAGGTCAAAACCTCCATGAAATGGCGCCCTGAATACAAAAGGAAATCGTGCTGCATATGAGGCTCCTTGGTGTTTGCTGAAGTGATTGTGCACGTTTCTTACTGACCTTAAACCTGCAGCAGAGCAGCACCAGCGGAGTCAGGAATATCTACCTTCCTTACAGGGAAGGCACATCTGAGTGCAATTGCTAACTCATTAGGTTGAAACTCTGAAAGTATTTTTAAAAGCAGTCTAAATTTAGGTTTCAAACTCCATCTATAGTAGCCTGAATTTTCCAAATGGACTAGGCATAAAAGCAATCAATATATGCTAATCCTCTTAGTGTCTGAGGTTCAGAGCAGCCAAGCGTTTCTTTCCTGTGAGAAACCCCTACTGAAACAACTTTTATTTGAAATTCTTCACTCTGCTTTTGTTTCTTCCACCCTCTACACCTTCCATCACAGGGCAAGCTACTTCTTCTGCCTTTGTTTCTTTGTGTTTTCTCCATCCCACCCCCCGCCCGGCTGATGGTAGGAGGGAAATATAGCATATATAGGATGATGATTTCTAAACCACATGCTTTACTTCAAGAAACAGGCAAAATAGGAACAGTTTAATTTGCATACAGCAGTCACATACATTCGTACTTGCGGCAGGGTTGAAGTAAAATGTTAATAATAGTGAGGACTTCAGCTCCCTGATGGACAAACACAGACCACTGTGGCAGTCTTTGAGTTCCAGTACTAGGCAGATGCTGTAGCCAGTTTCCTAGCTTCCATCTCCTGCTTAGCCTTTTCCCTCATCTCTCTCTCTCTCTCAATGAGAAGTGCTTGTTCTTGCTCCCACTCCTTTAGCTTCTGTTCATGTTTTGCGATGTCTTCCACTTCACATGCTGGCAGCTTTTCCTTGACAAGCTGGGTGGTCAGGGTTAACAGGCTTTCAGATTCAACCTTGCCAAGAGAATGCAGCTTAGAGTACAGCTCCTGTCATAAAAAGGGATTTGGTGGGGAGTGAGAAGGAGAGAGCCAGTCAGTCACAAAAAAATCAGCCACAAAATACCTCCCTATAACAACCAATACATAGATGTTTGAATTTAACTATTAACTGGGCTCTACAGGCCAGGTAACTATTTTATCCTAGCTAAATGTTTTGACTGTGGTAGCTGGTATCATTTCTCAAAATGCTAACCTCTAGGAAAATTTTTTGAGCAATAAAACTAAAATAATGAAGTTTCATTTTCACTGGGCATTTAAATTATCTTTATTTTTCCAAGTTCAGTTAATCTGGTATTAACAAAGATCAGCTGACGAGTCAATGTAATCTAACCACCTTGGTTCTGTTTCTTACCTCAAAAAAGACTGAACGATTTGCCACACACTGCTACATTAGCAGCCCTCTCAACAGATGCACATCACTTTAAATGCTCTCTTGCTAATGGCATACTAAGTAACTCCCATGATTTTTCTTCCAGACAGTTACCGTGATCTGAGGGCTGACTACGCCTACACAGACTGTACAGCAGTGCTAAAGCAAGCTGTATTTTTTCAGTAATATTCCACACTGAAAGTAAAAGCTTCAGTAAGAAACTGTGCAGTATTTATCTCTTGATCTTTACTTACCTAGATTTCATGTAGCATAAAAATATTAATTCACTTAAGATGATGAATCATCCAGTGATACTATTTCTGGCTTTCTGGAATCTAGCTTGATGACTCACTAACAATCTGATTATCTGCCTTAAAAGTGCAGATACACAACCAGGAAGGATGTTCCTGGGGGAGAAAGATGACATGGCACTTGCAGATTCCTTACCCTTTGCTCACACATTAGATGGCAACACATTTTCCTGACTGTTTTTTTATACAAAATATTTTACAGAGCCAAGCACTTGCAAGATATATTTAAATAAAGTATGTGTCCTAAAGAAAAGTACATGTGTGCTCCTTTCCAGGGCCCTTCGAATAAAGCCCATTGTTTTGCATTGCACAATGATGGAAAGAAGATGTGAGGATCATTCACCTCCAAACAAAATGGCAATGCCGAGGCCAGGCAGATATACAGACTTCCACTCCCAGTTATCACTGGAAGCTTACAGGCGCTGCTACTGGCCCACAGTGTTCCTCTTACCCAGCTCACGCTGGCAATAACCTGCAAAGACACTGCCCCTCAGGTCCTGTCCCGAGGCTCTGTCCTGCCCTCATGCAGGACACTACCACATTCCCTCCAAGGCCTCTCCATTCTCCCTGCCTTAGCCAACAAAACTGCAGGCTTTGCTGTGTTTTGCCAGACCCTGGAAGGTTTGAACTGGACAGACAGCAGATTAAGGACTCTTTAAAATGCTAGGCATGCAGGTCGGAGGGGCTTGGGTATTTGGGTCTGTCTACTCTTTGATTCTATGATAAAGAATGAAAACAAAAACAGTAGCTTTGAAGCTAATGGACTGAAACTGAACTCAGTAATATTTAGGTGTATCCATCTCTATTTTGTTTCAAATGTCAGTAAGCATACAGTCCATCAGTGAGAAACAGAAAAGCTTGGGTCTGGGGAAGCAACCCAGCACCTCTACTCATGTTTACAGATTGAGTTTAAACATAACTGGTTTAGATCATTCAGATTCTCCCTACTAATCACTACCAAACCCTGCTGAAAACAGGGTTTGTGCACTGAACCTAAGCAGAATGAAACTGAACTAGAGAAATGCAACAAACTAGCTACTAGTAGGATCACTCTCCTAACCCATTACTGGTACCCCCGAACTGTAATCTTCCCCGCTCTGCTGTGATACATTAGTGAAACTAATTCAGAAAAGCAGCAAGCTTTATGTCCTGCAGGTACCAAAAGGGCCCATTTTCAAGTAGCTAAATCATTGATTTTTACAAGCAGTCTCTAGGGCTCTGCATGCAGACACTTGGAGAAGGAATACTGCTTTTAGAGAGGGTGTGCCCAGAATTTATGTGATGAAATGCTTGCCCACTGATCACTGACACAGATGGAAGGAATTGCCTGAGGAACACTAATGAGTACTGAGCCTCAATATATGGGATCTGAAAAGAGGTAATTACAACATGAATGACAGTGTCAGACGGAGAGTCTAAATTACAGCTCTAAAGGGTTTATCTAGAAAGAGCCAAATGCCCTGAAGTCGTGTTTGTTTTAGTGGAAATGAAGGACATGCTGTCTCTCACACATCGTATCTGTTAGGCTGCCATGGCTTTTTCAGGTACTTCCACAAATGGCTGTTGTGTAGGTTGGTATGAGACATGGAAACCAAGTACATGCAAAGAAGCCATGCAGAACAATCTACAGTTCTGGACAGAACTGCATGTCTGGGGCAAATACATTTTCTTCCATACCCAGGTGTATGACTTGTGAAGGGACAGAAGAAATTGGGTTTGAGCTCAAGAAAAAAGATTAGGACATGCAGGGGTGGATAAAGTACGACAGAAGTCGTTTCAGCAATGGAAGTGCAAATTCGGTGTTGGGGTTACATCACATGAGTGGCAGATGACCTGTGCTGAGACAGCAGCTGTGAATGCCAATATCACCGGGTCACTTCAAAGCTGCCACCTTCCCTCAGACTTGTATGGAACTTCTCCGCCCTGTGAACTAGGCCCACAGATGTCCGGGGGTTCAATTGGGAAGATGGGCTGCTGCTGGCCTAATGGATTTGAGAAGAGTTGAAGAGCTCTTTCAGGCTTAGCTGAAATGCCGTTCTGACTTGAGGGCTCCTTTTCTAATCCAGACAACAAGAATTTGTAGCTTACCTATATATAAATTACTGTTGGGTGCCTAGATTTCACATGAGGGCTATGTCTCTCCTTATGCAGAGCTAAGCATTGGGACTGTACGATATCAGGGTACTCACTACCACACCAGGCAATGCCTAAACTGGGGCTAATCATGGAACTTGTGGAAAGGTTGAGGTGAGGAGAAAAGTACTCCCTTGGCACCAGTCTGTCCTCAGTTTTGACATTTAGGCCTTGTTTTGAGCACTCTGCATTATTTTCTTCAGTGCTAGACAACAGATAGACAATGAGCAACTCATAAAAATGTCTCACTCCCTCCTTCAAAGGGCACTTGTGTTTACCTAACTCACTGTAATTCATCCAGGCATTAATTAGCACATGCTGTGCACCCACTGCTTCCCAAACACTTTAATTAAAAAGTTCTAAGTGCTGACAAAACAAGTTTAATATCTAAAGATTAGTGGCAAATAATTTATATAACTAAAAATAAGAGACGGGAAAAGTGTGTGTTTGTGAGGTGAAACCACAGGCTACTCGCCTTTTAACTTTTGAAATTTCTTAAGAAGAACAACTGTCTGTATCCATGACAACTGCCCAAGGTCATGACAGCAAAAATGGAAACTGATGGGCTATGGAAAGAGTACTGCTCCTGGAACTATAAGCCAGTTAGTTTCAACTTGAGGTATTTGATCTTTACCACAGCACAAAACAGAGATGATAAAATAAAATGAGATTGTTACATAGCTACGAGATGATGAAATAAAATGAACCCATTATATATAGTAGCTATGCCCTAATGAACAAAATATTTGTGTTTCACATTATCAGTGTGACGACCTAAAGATAAAAGGGAGGTGATATAGCCTTTATTCCCCAGATTGAAATTACAGGATGCAACATTCCTACTTAATCATAAAATACACAAATGGACAATAAATTCAGGATGGTGTCATGCCCAGTACAATTTATTTTAACAAGGAAGAGCCCACACAAGGTCAGATAATGGATCTCTAACGACATACCACTTTCGTGAACACAATTTGGATTTATCATTTTGATGTATGAAAAGTGAAGATAAAATCAAAGCAGACAGACAAAAGACAAGTGGCCTTGAGCATTTATGTCTCTGTAGGCTACTGCATCCTGTTTGAAAAAGTTAAAATGTAAGGCGACATCAGTTTCAAAAATGCCAGGTAGGACTCCTTGTGCACTGAGGCGATGTCAGTCTACTAGCCATTATGAGACAGCTTATATATTTTCTAGTATATATTATGGAGATATAATACCGCTTAAAATATTTAGATAAATGCAAATCTCTTACCTTGAATCGGCTGTAGTACTCGGGTGCTTTAGACTGCTCTGTTATTTCTGATTCTGCACACTGCAACTTCTGCTCTGATTCCTTGACTTCTTCAGTCAATTCTGGACCAGGTTTTGCTTCAAGGACAGACTGCAAAATGGTCTCCAGAGCATCAATCTGGACAATTACATTTGTCATTGTTAGCGTAAGTAGTTTGGAAATACAATCTAAGTAACACTATTGTCACATTTACAAACAACTTCATGAGTTACCATGTATTTTGAGATGACTTCTGTTTCTGATAAAAAGAAAAACAAATTCTAAAAACAAATGGGACTTACTCTTGGAAAAATTTTCTTCTACCTTGGGACGTTGGACATTAAATTCCAGCACCAAAACAACTCTTCCACCCCCTGTCAGCAGTAAAACTTGCCATGGCTCAGATGCTGACTGATATTTGCAGACATGTCAGGCATTAGATTAATGTCTCCTCTTGGCCTGATATCTGGCCATAATTGCTAACACTAAATGGTAGCCACAGTGATACCAGCACTAGCATGATATACAATCACATATACATCTAAGTAAGATACTACTATGGAATGTTTGAACTATATAATCTCTAACAGACAAACAATACCTCTTTGGTGAAAACAAGCAGGGAAATCAACCTATTCACAGAATCACAGAATGTTAGGAATTGCAAGGGACCTCAAAAGATCATCCAGTCCAATCCCCCTGCCGGAGCAGGAACACCCAGATGAGGTTACACATGAATGTGTCCAGGTGGGTTTGAATGTCTCCAGAGTAGGAGACTCCACAACCTCCCTGGGCAGCCTGTTCCAGTGTCTGTCACCCTCACTGTGAAGAAGTTTCTTCTCAAATTTAAGTGGAACCTCCTGCGTTCCAGTTTATACCCATTACGCCTTGTCCTATCATTGGTTGTCACCAAGAAGAGCCTGGCTCCATCCTCGTGAAACCCTTTATATATCTGTAAACATTAATGAGGTCACCCCTCAGTCTCCTCCAACCTAAAGAGCCCCAGCTCCCTCAGCCTTTCCTCATAAGGGAGATGCTCCACTCCATCATCTTTGTTGCCCTATGCTGGACTCTCTCCCGAACTGAGGGGCCCAGAACTGGACACAATATTTCAGATGCGGTCTCACCAGGGAGCATTAATTCCTATCATTAATTTGATAATTTAACAGTAAAAATGGAAATGTAGGCATATAATATACTGGTATAGGTATATTTTTAATGTCTGGGACACCTCCGTTTCCTTCATGCTTTTGTCTTTCAATATGGGAGAGAACCACCTTCTTCTATTCTAACTGCAGTTATGTCAAAAGAATGCATTAGCTTCACTAAGAGACTTGGTAAATTATTTCCGTGCGCATTGCTGATAGAAAAGATGGAATTGCTATATGGATGCTGCTACTACAGAATAACAGGATCTCTGTAACTACAATTATTGGATGGAGGTTGCCTGCATTTTGAAGCTCAGCTTTTACAAATCCAAAGATCTGTTATCCTATCCTTCCAAGAATCCTAATTCTGAATGTTAATCAGTAGGATGAAATAACTCTGAGAAAACTTTGACTCTGTGACACTTTCTCCAAGCAACAGGGATCTTGATACTTATGGTTTCATTTTCTTAGCGTAAGTATATAATGCTATATAATAAAAATTAGGCTTATTTGAAATAGCATTCTTGACACTGAAATGTAATCTTTAAACTAGCTATATTGAAACAGGACGAAGTAAGCAATGAATTCATAACTATATGCTTAGAAATGCATACACTCATTTTGAGTTTCTCAATCAAAAAAACCCCTAATTAATAAGCAATGTCTTGCTTATTCAGAGTTAAACAAAATAGCACAATACTAAAACAGCATTTCTATTATTTTATTATGATAGTAATGGCAGAGAGAAAAGAACACTCTGCTAGTCACAAGTGCGTGAAGTCTGAAAGAAAAGCGACAGATAATTGGCCAAATCACTTGAAAACATTTACACCACAACTGCACAGTTTAAAAAATTAATTTGAAAACTTCCCTTTTAGATAATGAAATTTACTCAGCCAGAAGATACTATTACATTTTGCAAAACAACCTAATTTGCAAAACCAGGGCAGTGTCTTTCTCAGTAGCTCTGCGATTGTGCAGGCATACAAGAATAATGATTTATAACATGGCCCATACCTCTCAGTGCTATGATATGGATTTCCAAGAACTGCACAGTGATCAATCTAGTCTTGCCTGAGAGGGACCCACAGTACTATAGGAAAAAAGGGTTTACGGCACCTGAGGTTCTTTCCACCCTATCTGCTGGCGAATTTAGTGGAAGCTGACTGACCTCAATATTGACATGGTCAATACTTTCAGTCTTTCACCCTTAGGAATATTGCACTTTATCTGGAGACAGTAATTAAAAACACCCTTTATGGATTTTAATAGTAAAATCTTAATGAGCATTTAGGTAGGGAAGGTCAGATAATGCCAATCAATACACTGTAATTACTTTATACCAGATAAGGATACGGACCAACATGTGTTTTTGTCTTCCTTTCTGCATTAGAGTCACAGAAAAATTATTTTGATAATAGCAAAATATCCAGGTCTGCTCTTGGTCCTCAGGTTGGCGAAACATAGATAACTTGCACTATTGTTAATATACTGCTACCTAAAATCCAACTGAGGCCCAGTATCATTTCAGGGAAGTTTCTGTGCAGCTCTCACAGTCATTGCTTTTTGGACTCTACTACTGGATTTGTACAGAGACAACAGCATGTGATCATCAACAACCTTATTTTTTGTAAGTTCTTTTGTAAGTTCTTAAAGGACAGATGTGATTAAACCCTACAGCTTTATTTGTTCACTGAACAAAGTAAAAAGTGTTTCTGCAAAGAAATATCGCTAGGTATTACCACTGTTTACTACTACAGTATCAGTACACAGAAGGACAGGACCTTCCATAGACACAGATGCAGCCTTGTTCTAACAATAAGGTTTTCACCCAAAACCCAGAAAAAGCTGAGAAGTTCCTTAATTTTTCTAGGGTTTCTAAGCAGGGAAAATTCGCAAGGGTATTAGGCTGTTCCTCAGACTTGGAGTAAGGATGAAATCCCCAATACCATACACCCATAGAGGTAACATTTTGGTGGAAGTTCAGATGTGATCATTCCTTGCACAGTCCAGTATCACACAGAGCTGCTTCTGAGTTTGGAGCAATAGGAAAACCTGCTAAGTAGTGCCCAGGCAAGGTCAAGGGAAATGCAGACACTGCAAGCCTAATAGTGATGCTAACAAAAGGGAGATTCCCATCACCAGAGACACTGTCAAGAAAGAGTACCAAGAAGGGGAGATGAGACCTCAGTGCTCCAGACCATGTGGTGGTGCTTTCCTAAATTACTCCTCCTAAGCTGGCTGATTCCAGGATCAGCCTGAAGCACTCCTAAGGCCTAAGTTCCTCAGTGTTGACCTGGTAAATGGACTGAATCTATCCATCTGTCCCAACTGTAAAACCCTTCTAGAAATCATTCTGTACCTTTTTTGGACTTGTATCACTCAGAGCATTATCATCTCAGAAGGCACAAAATACATGGAATTAGCCAGGAGAGGAACAAGATGTGACATTTCATTCTCACTGCTATGAAATGTGTTTCTAAGGGAATTCAAAAGCTTGGGAAACAATGGTATCTTCCCACCCCTATAGCTATATGCTTGCTGTGATACAGACCCAGGTGTCTTTACAGGGAGGGAAAGGCTCAGGAAACATACTTAAATGGTTTGTGGCAACAGCAGACACTTATTCCCAAGGACAAGCCAGTAGACATCCTCACTGGCTCACCAACTGAAGCAGTGGTTCTGTTGTAAATATTTCTTTCTCTGCTGTCTTCCAGACCTCTGAAATATTGCT
The DNA here is from genome assembly GCF_963082525.1 of Nesoenas mayeri. Lineage (NCBI taxonomy): Eukaryota > Metazoa > Chordata > Aves > Columbiformes > Columbidae > Nesoenas > Nesoenas mayeri. Next base: position 64,948,573 of record NC_137542.1, on the reverse strand, counting down.
GGGCCTGTAAAGGTCTGGTATCTTCCTATTAACAAGGCTCAGGATTCACAGGTTTTACTACAGATTGGTTTGTACAAAATTCCCTGTGTTCAGCGCGTTATAGCTTTCATACTTACAGCTTCTTTGCAGATTTTGCTGTTCCCTGACAATGAAGCCACATTCTCCATCACTTGCAAGGCTCTATTCAAGTAACCAGGTGTCCACATCAGTGGCATTAGATTGTATACAGCTCTTAGCCCTTCATTCACCTCCACTTTCCCTGTGATAAAAATAATTTAGATTTAATACTTCAACACTGAGTCCTAATGGAATCCATATGGGTTAAGCTCTGTTTTTCAGAAGTGAGAGTAAGTGTCTGGGCTTCTGTGGTAAAAACAACATGCTGTTATATAAAGCTGCTCTGACAGAACTGCAATTACCCTATTTTGTTAAGGTTCCTTCTTTTTGCCCAACTTCATGGCTATTATATGTTTGTTCCTGGTTCATTCCCACTCCTTCTCTTCCCCCACCTCACTATAAATTTTGACCAGATGGGAAAGAGGAGATGTGGTCAGGTTTTCTGGTTGTCTGGCAGTTCTAACAGCAGCTCTGAGCAGGATGTCAGAAGACCTCAGACAAATGGTTCCTTAGCCTTCAGGGACCAAGTATGCAGCATGTGTGCACTAAATTTGAGGCTCTGGACTCACCTCTGTGGCTTTCAGGCTCTACTCACATATGTCTCATGGTCAGACTGTATGGTATTTACAGCATCTGCTCTGGCTAACTATACAGCTTATTAGCCCTATTTGTCCTGGAGTGTCCCAAGAGGAAATAGAGGAGATCTGCCAAAATGGAATTTGAGTTCTCAATTTAGAACACCCTGTGCAAGAAGGTCTTCACTGACTTTAGCAGGACCTGTGATGTGCAGCATCATTGCCAATGTGGCTTTTCTTCTGACAGTAATTGCTAGAGAACACGAAACTCCTACATAATAGAGGAAATGTACATCACATTGCATTTGGTGAGTACTAATTTACAGTGATTGTTGCTCTAACATCTCTGTTTTGTCACTGACAATGTAAAAAAATAACAGCACTTCAGGGTAGTTGATGAGGGTCATATCCAAGTGCCCAATCTAATTTGCACTCTGGCTATAACAACACAAAACTACGAAATGCACCTTGCCCTTCTTCATATGGAAAAGTTTAGGAAAAGCAAGGTAATAAGTGCTCAGACAAAGCTCATGGACTGTAGCTGAATTAAAATAGCTCAGGTGCTTGAGGCCACTCTGTGCCCACAGTCATCTTTCACTCTCTCAGAGGTCGGTTCCATTAGTGTTGGCAAGACTGTGGAATACGTGACATAACAGTAAATAGCTTTTGATCTACTGAATGTCGATGTCATGGAACAAGCATTACTGCTCACAGACAACAGTGAAGTGCATTTCTGAAATACAGCCACTACTCAACCAAACTATATGGCACAAAACCCATCCCCAAACTGAATGCCAACTGGACAACAGAGTCCCTGTTTGTATCAGTTTCTCCACTGGATAACAAACTACAGCTCTATGGAAAACTCTGCTTTCAAATTTTCAAATTTATCCCTCTTTCTGACTGAAAACTAGTTTTTTTGTCTAATGGTCATGATAAATCAGAATCAGCATCCTAACTCTGCCAGCACATGTTGTATTTCAAGGCCACATTTTAAGAACAAGTCCACTGTTTCTTACCCTCAATAAATTATAGAATAAAATATAATGCCGCAATGGAACAATTGCATAATCATAAATTCTAAATTAATTATTGCTTTCAGGTAAATAATCATTTTGCAGAGAAGGACAAAAAGTATTTGCACTTTAGTCCTATAAAGGTTAGAGGAAATTCAAGAATTACATATTCTTCTTCCTCATTTCTCTTCCATTCAATTCCAGATATACTCTGATCTAACTGTAGTTTAATAATACAGCATATTATTAGAAGCAAAGACACCTTAACAGATATAGGATAAAAACAATGCTATCTGCTGTTCACAACAGAAACAATAACTTTACAGTGAGCAGCAAATGTTCTAAACATAGTTTTTTTGCAGACTGTGATCTGCAAACTTCTGGTAGTTTTAAGAATTGTTTTAAGAAGCTCAAAAACTCTAAGAAACAGAGCCTATTGCCCATAAACTTGAACTTGTTTTACGGAACTCTGTACTTTTTATTTTTTAAAATTTGTTGGTCCATAAATAAACCAACCCTACTGTTCTGCAAGAATGTCTTATTTGTTTCAGCTGCCAACCTAATCCTGCAAGGAGCCCTGAAGCAGGTTCTGAATCTATCTGATAAAGTGCATACAATTCAAATCAGTATTATCCTCCAGCATTACAAAACAGATTCAGTCGTAACTCTGTAATTATTCCACTATTTCTGTCTTTTTTAAACCTTAGTTTTCTCCCTAATTACATTTTCTTGAAATAAAGATGCCAATTTAATTCAGCCACTGAAGATGAGATGGAAAAGATGACTGTTAGGGAGGTAAAACTTACCAAGGAATGCATAGCCATAGAGCTGGGAGCTAAAACCCAGAGTGCTTGTTTGCTTTAAACCCGTAAGCAATAGCGATGCTCCAAGATTTCTCTCCTCTTCCCACTGCAAATAATGTAAACTAAGTAAGTGTTACTTGACAAACACAAACATAAAATGTCAGCAGTCAAAGACAGCACACGTGGCTCTCATCAGATGTCTCAGCAATAAACTAAAGAATCACTAAACATGTCCAATGCTCAGTTAAAGTATATATATCCTAATGAATAGTACACTTCTTATACTGAAGAACATGTCTCTTTCCAGAAGACAGTAAAATCTGGGTGGATGAGATTTTGCATGGAAGTCAATCAATGCATTTCCTTCAGGACAGAGAGTTACACTGATTGACACTGGACAAATTCTGCCTCTGTCCTGTATGTTCTAACACCTGCTTCAGGCTAACACTGCTGAAGAAAAAAAATTAGATGGCTTCTGTACCAGAGCAGCCCTTTCTTTCAAGCATACGGTAAGATCCATGCTCCACTATCCCTCACTACAACAGGAAAATACTGAGAGAACAATATGCTGCTAAAGGCAGCACAGTCCAAAACCTCCACTGTGAAGAGAACATGTGCAACTCACCAAGATCACTGTATGCCCCAGGATTAAATGTGCAGCTGTCTCTACAGCTAGAGATAAGTACCAGCTGTCTGAGCCAGACCACCAGTAGCATCCTATCAGTACATACATTAAAATCGTGAGTAGTGTGAATTTTATTTTGCTATAGGATAGTACAGCACATTTTTAAAGACCAGAGGAGCACAGTCATCAAGGATAAATAGCTCTTCACTGCAGGTGAAAGGAGCTGAAGAACTCCCATTGCGAAGAAAACGAGGAAAAGGAAGATATAAAAGGGCGTTAGCCCATTTGGCTTCAAGAGCTAGAGGAACTGCAAGGACTTCATGTTAACATCTTTGCAGTGGAAGGCAACAATCACACTGATTGTTTCTAGCTGTCAAGGAGGAAACTTTCCAGTGAGAGGCAAGAATGCCCCGGCTTTCGGTGTTGTTTATAATAGCAGAAAAAAGAAAGCTCTGTATTACCACTGCTATACGCACTAGGGACTACCATGGTCACATTGGCCAAGATTCGGCTAGCAAAGTCAAAAAACATTTCACCAGGCTGTAGGACCCTCAGCAACAGCGAAAGGCCTCTCTGCAACAGTATACTGTCTGACCTGTCCCACATCTTTGGAGAAGGGAATGGGCATCTTCAGAAGTAGCTGAGCAGATCTCGTAACTCCATCTATCCCCAAACTTCTTAAATCAAACACAGAAAATTGGTACTGAGCATTATGAGGTGTTGAATGGTACACTGTATGGTAGTATACATATAAAAATATGGGGTATTGCTGGCTTTGGATGGGGTTATTTAAAAATGCATATGAAACAGGTCACAGCTATTTAAATATGCTTGTGTTAAATGTGTCTTATGTACACATCACCCTTGCTTGCATGTTCAGCTTTCATGAAGCGCTACACATATTGACAAGTGCTTGTCTTTGCAGTGAGGATATACAAACAAGACAAACACAGTTGGAATATGAGATCTTGGTTCCCCTGCTTTTCATATACAGGTGATTACACATATTTGAATTCTGGGGAATGAAGAAGAATACAGGACAGGGCAAAAGCACATCTGTTTTCTATAGTGAACTCTGAAATTACAACCCAATTCATTAAAACCTTTACGCATCTGTAAAATGCATTTTGGAAGATGCTTCATGTAACACAAATAGAGACTTCAAAGATTTTAATTGTGGACAACAACGTGCTATTGAAGGCTTGTGCCAAACCACGTTAGAAGCAGCTGTCTAAAGTGAAGGACACAGCAGAGCCCTTTCCTGGCACCTAACTGAGCCCCTTCTGTAAAGGAAGAATAAAGCCACTTCCAAGAGCCTGAACTGTCAAATTGGCCTTAAGCAAGAGAGAGATATGAATAAGAAATCCCCAATCTTTGAAGACAGGAGAGATGTAATAAATTCAGTTTTAAAACAAATACATGTGGAAACAATACTCTTAAAGCCAAATGGGATAGTAAAAATCCTGGTGAAAATGCAACATCACCTTTAACAAGCTCCAATGGTGAGCAATGTTCACCTCAACACTGTCCTGTACAACAGGTGAGAAAGTTTTTTGTGTTTACTGGTACAGCCCTCTTTGATCTGAACTGTCATTTCATAATCGTCCAAAGGGCATAATTACACCTGAAAATCCCAACACACCCTCCCTTTCAGAGAAAGGAGCAAAAGGAGTCACAAGTTATTTGCTGTCTTTCATATTTTCTTGTTCATTTATTTATTTTGCTTTCTTCTGCATTTATTTTTTCCAGGTAAACTTAGGAGAAATAAAACATAACTGAATGCCAAACCAACTGCACTATGACACTTAGAAAGAGAGGCTCTGTGTATCATTTTTACTGTGGTCAGCTTACCGTAGGTTCAGACTTAGTTGCCAGGTACTGGTACAAAACATAGAGAGAAAGAAGCTGTGTTGAGACTTCATCAAAACTTTCTTGCAGCATGATTTCTGTCACTACTGACATAGCATCTATGGAGGAAAACAATACATAATCAGCAAGTGCAAACTGACACATCTCTCTTTTGCATCCACTGCTGTTCACTGATACTTCACCGTTGTAGTATGTTTTCAAGCAGCCAGGAAGAAAGTTAAAGATTTCTTATTACTAGCAGTATAGATTTGGGTTACTCACGCTGTGACAAGGAAGAATGGGTTGAGTAGCATGAGCCCACAGCAAAGGAGCTTTCTAAACTCACCTCAGCTCTACACTCTTCACTGGTTCTTCTTTGCTCAGCCCTTCAATCATTAACATTAAAAAAAAAAAAAAAAATCTCTAAAAATGACTTCTTTGTTCTTGTGTTGAGATTACAAACAAGAGAAGACCAGCTTAAATTCACTGCCCTTAAGGTGACAGAAGAGTACAGCGAAGCAGAAATACTGTCACAGATCACCCACAGCACTCCCTCTATTCAGCCAGCAGTGCTCTGGAGGAGCTCCACAGGGAGTACCAGTGACAGTCCCTGCCAGGAAGGACATCTAGTTAAACAAAAGGCCTAGAGCTTGTCAGAGAAAATAAATATGGATGGAATAAAGGGAATTCTCAGATAGGGGAGTTCTCAGAATGAAGTATGTATTAATTTGCCACTTACCAAAACCTTTACAGAAATAGCAAAACCTTCAAAATAAAAGCTACAGACAAGTCCTTCTGCAATTCCATTATCCCTTTCAGTTATTTGTTTTACAAGAGGCTTAGGCAAAGAAAAGCTCACTGCAAATCTACAGTAACAGAAAACCTGCAGTGAAATGAAAATCTTAAACATTTGTCATCAAAGCTGAGAGGATTACTCATCTGAACATTTAAACAGTCAACAGGGCAAGAAAGGCACCTCAACACAGCAATTCAGCACAGCTGGCTCTCTGGAGTGACAGAAAACTTAGATAAAAAGTTCAGTTTAGATGTATAGCTTTGTGAATAGGTAAATGTAGGAAAATGCAACATGCATTTTGATTCTTGTAACACTCTGATTGTCTCTAGTAATTCCTATGATCTTGTTAGTACATAAGCTGGACTTGTAAAAATTGAAGAAGTTTATACCTGAATGGAATTAATCACAGTAGAAACTCTGTGAACTGCACGTTTAAAAACTATATAATGAATAAGAACACAACAAAAATGAGATATAAACATGCAGAAAAGTAGTTTAAAGAAGGAAGGAGAAGGTGTGTTTTTACTGTGACTTCAGAGGAAATATGGCTAAAGGGTTTTAATTGACATAAAGGCTCTGCACATTTAAGAGCATACAACTGAGGATGCAGAATTGGTACATATTTTCTTACCTTCATATTTCTTCTGCTTTATAAAGCAATCCAACAAAATATTAAATGTAAAATTATCTGGAAAAATTCCATACTGAACCTGAGGAGAAGAAGGAAAAAATATCACTGCGAAAATCTGCTGTTTAAATCTTCCCAAGCATAGCGCTGCAGGTATCAGAAAGATCAGAACAACGGCATTGCACATGGGTGCAATGTGACAGTCAAACAACACAACGAGATTAGCACAGCTCCTGCAGTTTAGGCGTTCTAACTTTTGATGTACTGGATTTGTTCTGGCACTTTGGGACCAGGAGGGGCACTGCCTATCAGGTTCTTATGTCTCTCCTGCATCTAGCATGTTTTGGACACCAGCACTGTTTAAAAACAAAAAACTTCCTGGGAAAGAAGAGTAAATAAAAGCTCTAAAGGGCTTTAGCTGAATTCAAGCCCAACATTAATTTTTGTCTTGACAAATAAATGTCTGAACTCAAAACCAGAGTCTACAGACCTGGCTACAACAGGAACTCCAGGCAGCCACGCTTGTCTCAAAAAGCTGATCAAATATTCTTGGCTTTTCCTTGTAAAAACTTACCTTGTTTTTTAATGTGTATAAGGCTTTGTCTTGTGCACCGTATTTTAAGCACTGTCTGATCCAGCTGTGGATAGTCCAGTCTCTCAAGTACCAGCAATTTGGACTATGCCGAAACCTAAAGGATGATAAATCGTCCAAGTGACATGACTCTCCACTAGCACAGAAACAAATTCTATAAACAACAACTAGGCATTTCAGAACCCTTGTATTTTACGATCTCAAATATAAATCTGTCTTTGCAGTGAATTATTCAAAGCTTTGATATACTTTAATAGTGCGTATGAAGGAGGAACATTAACTCTTCACAAATGCATTATATTTTAAACTTACCACTTCCGAGAAAGCCTACTGCTTTTCCCCAAGAAGAATACCATAAAATAATAGCTTGGCACATTTATGAAGAACAAGACTGCCATAGACACTGTAGTACTTCTTAACCTGCCCTTCCAATTGTGTCACATTGTATTGTTGCTAGTCTGGTCAAAAAAGGAACACTGCTCGGTGACTGACAACACAGCAAGTCTCAGAATTACATCAAAATGTGTATCTAGTGTTTCCTACCCTTGACTTAGAGAGTCGGGCCTCACCTCAAGCCCTGGAGAATTCATTGTGCCTCACCACAGGCCATCGCTGGGCTGCTGCGTGCTTCTCGTGCACTGAGAAATGTTTCACCAGCAGGGGCAAACTCTGCTCCCCGAGCTGCATGGTTCCCCACAGATGTTTCTTTAACCTGCCCTGAGGTAGCTCAGGCCATGTCTTCAGCAGTGTGCCTGGGCAACCCACTCCAATGCTCAACTGATTTGTAAAATCAAATACTTTTAAGTTTAGCCTCTTCTGTTTCATCCTTATTCAGTCATATGCACTTTGCTCTGTAGCTGGAAAAAATCTACAAAAAGCATATGGGGCTTTACCTTTGGCAAAGACTCAAAAACCAATTAGGAGCTGTTGCCTTGGTTCTGGGCTGAATTTCACACCCCAGTGTGAAGAGATGCTCACAACCTTTCCCAGTTCAAACTGTAAGCACGAAAAATGGGCTCAGTCCCCAGCACAGAAGTGACTGCCACCTCCTGTAGAGAACGACGATGACTGCAGCAGGCTCGTGTGCAGATGCTTGCAGCCTCAAGCCAAGCTGCAGCACCATTTAGAGGCAGGGCTGGATCTTCCATCTGAGTGAGCATGCTTTCCAGAACATTTATCAGATTAACGTGGCCACCAACTCTCTTTCCCCCCCAGTGAATCTCTGCGTATTGCATCCCACAGCTGAGGGCTACACGGATGACCAAGCCTGGAAAAGTAACTGCAGTCTAGAGAGACTTCAGAATGCAGAAGACATCCGTGCCAAAAGCAGAGCTAAACAACTACACAAAGTCTAAATATACTGGTTTTGTAAGTGGCGTATGAAATATCCCCATTAAATTAGAATTTAACAGGAAAAAAGAAAAGCATGCTTCGAATATTAAATTGCAAACATCCATTTTGTTGCTCTAATTGCTTTCCATTTTCTTCCCTCTGGAGTTCAAATATTTGGAACAACAAGAACATATATTTGCTTTCATCAAAGTCCTGTTTCAATAATGCTTACAGGAAGCATCAATTACAGGCATTTGGATTTAATAATATTTTGATAAAACAATTATCTAATTGCTACAGACTGTTTCACCAGCCATTTAAAGTGGGTCAGAGTGCAACACCAGCACACAGTAATAAAGCTGCCAGCACCTTCTAAAGTCTCTTCATTAAAGGGTTAATATTGTTTCACAAGCAGAAAACAACAGACTTGTCTTACAAAAACATCACACTCTCAAAGACTTAGTTTGGTTTTTTTTATACACTCCTTGGGATCATTTCTACAAATTAGTTACACAGGAAGGAAACAAACATTTAAAACAGACAAACAAACAAACAACTAAACCCCAAAGGTTTTAACGGGTTTGAATATTCACCCTTTTATAGCACCATAATTATTCTCTTGAGTACAGCCAAGTCAGAGAGAGCACTCCAGTATCTTGGGAATGCTACAGTCTACTGTAATGGTGAAATGCTTCTAGGTTTCAAATTTAAATTGTACTCAGACAGTAAAAGGCCTAACAGGGATGCAATGTGGTGCAATGTGGTTTAGAAATAGGATGAAACGCATCCTCAATTAGCACAAGTTTCTGGAATCAATATGCACAAAATTCAGAGGCATGTTATAAACCTCTTAAAAAAAAAAAATGTTCGCATAACCTTTGTAGGGCTGGGACTGATTCGACTGTGTGTGTGTGTTCACATACAGAAAACCACAGCATCTGCCAGATACAATTACTGTACATTTCTGTTAACAGCCTTACACTCGGACCAGGTATCTACTGTGCTAGGTACTATGCAAACAAAAAGCAAACAGATTCTCAGCCAAAGATTCTTCTAGTTAATTCTAACAACTAATTACAAAAGAGTTGCTTGGGAATGAAGAAAGGGGACTGGTGCCAAAATTGCTGTCTCCAAGTCAACAAGAATGTGATACATATGCACGTACATGATAACTCAACACTACACACTTCCATTAATCCACAATGTGGCAGAAGGAGAATTTGAAGTGAAAGGGATACAGGTACACTGCAATCTTTAATTGTTTCTGACCCATACAGAGCTGGAGTGAACTCTGTTGTACCAGCTGAGAAGAGAAGCCAACAGAGAATCTGTTTGTACAGCTAACCTAGACAAACTAATCATTGGGGCAGACATTTTTATTTGAAAGGGAATCAGAGAAAGGAGATTGCTGGTCATTTTGACAAGCATTAATTTCTTCTTCCTTCTCTTTCTCCATGAAAAACAAACCAGGATATAATTAAGCAAGGCAATATGTTCAGGGACAGATGAACAGACAGAAGGAAGCTGAAACTACAGAAAGCAGAAGAATCAGAGTGAATTAAATAAAGGAAGCCTCTAGCAATTGCTGTGTGTTTAATGGAAAGACCAGGAGGTTATCTTGCAGACGTCTGCTGCTGAAGCTCATTTTTCTGAGAACTAATAAAAACCTGAGAAGCATGAGATTCTTATAATGTGTTCAGAGAAGACAAGAAGCATCATCCATGATAGTATTAGGGGAGCTCCCTGTTGGTACATTTTAATGTTAATGGCTAAAGAATCAATATGGCCATCCTCCTAGTCACTGTGCTGAGAACATCTGTCCCCACAGGGAACAAAAAGAGGAGTATCTGTAAGACAAGGAGTTCCTGAAATGTCAAGATCACTGTGACTCTAACAGCATACGGCACAATGGTACTAGAATTCCCCTTATTTTGGAAAATTGTTCAAATGATGCAGTCCAGAAACTTGGTTTTCCTCAAACTATTGCTTTGTACTGGCAAAATTATTATTATTATAACTTGGAAGAGATACAGTGAGTGTACAGCTTCCGTACAAGGCAACCAGAACATTTTTTACCAAGCAAGTGCACACTCACTCTTGCTCACAAACTGGCCAGCACATTGGTCTAAGCATACATTTTTAGTTTTCTAACTTCCTGCACAAGGCCTTATTGCTCATTATCTACAGCAATGCTGAAGGACTCATGCTGTATCAAAGAAATCAAACAATGGAAAAGTTTATCAGATACTGAGACTGCTTTACGGAGTGCTCTACTTATACAGCAAATATGACTTCTGTTGGTACCTTATCATACTGCAGAAAAGCTGAGTTACCTCCCTTCTTCATTTATTTTAAATGGTCTTTGAAATTTGTTTGGTGCCATCAAGTGGTGATACACTCTGGTGCTGCTTTCACATACCTTGTATTCTCAAGGGAAGAAATACAGCAACCCTGAGAGCAAACAGAAGCACCAGGATGCAGTGTTTGGCATAGGGACGTTCACTGCTTTGGGGACAGTCACAAATGGAGAAGGTGGTGAAGGAAAATGTGCTGGATTACAGAAGAGCAAGCAATGCAGCAGCAATACACTATAATGAAGAGATCTGCTGTACGGAGGGAAAGACAGCTCAGTAGATCTGTTCTAATTCTTTGCTTAGATAATCAGAAGCTCCCATTTTGCACTCTGTGGCTTTCTTAAGGGCAGATACAACACGTGCCACTGCCACAGGCTATCCTTCTGCAGTACAGTATTATTCGTTTTTCCCCATCTGTGAAACACAAAGAAGAGTCCCCTTCCTTTCTCCAACGTTGTCTGAACTAATGAGAAAGTATTTTGTAAAGATCTACACATCCAGTGCACAGAACCTTATGATCTCTTGGGCTCCAGATTTCTTCAAGACTTTCTAAATTTCACCTGCAATTTGCTTTGCTAACGTTGCATTACAATACATAAAAAATTGTTCTTAAATAAAACCTCTTCTACTATAATTTATTTGCTGTTCTTATGTTTTAGAGATTCCTACACCGTCTTCTGCCATATTGCAATGAAGTGGAGAAATTAACAACACAAAGACACTGAGTAATCTCCATTCTTTCATTATTTCTAATATAGATCATTTAGATGTGTTATTCTGCTTTCCTCAGAGCTAAAACCAAAAAGGTTTCATATGCTGCTAGTCCTCTTGTAGGATGTAGTCCAGGAAAGGAAGGAACCTAGCTGGTGGTAGTCACTGTAATAAATTCCTGACACTTACACTTCAGATCTCTTTTACTTATTTTAGAACTATAAAGTAATAGAGGTTTCCATGTTCATTTGCTTTAATCAGGAGGGGACAGTGCCAGATTTCTTCTCATCCACTTAAAATTCTAAAAATTCCTGAAGCAAAATGTAAGGAGAGTTAAAATGAGTAAATATCATGAGAAATGTCTCTGCGAGCCAGGAAGAAGCTCTCACAAAGGAATGAATCCAAAGCCACTGCACATTTTACTCAAGTCATACATGGCTGTGAAGCTCCTTGGCAATGCCATGGTTTTTTTTCTTTCCTGGCACATATTTAAGCTGCAGTGCATAATGATCAAATGGATTCCAGGCAGGCTTAGCTTAGAAACTGGAAAGCTAAGGAAACGTCACCCAAGTCTCCCTTTGTTTGTCATTTCAAGCCACAGGACTTGGGAAAAATCATCTGCATTTTAAATGGACCCAGAGGCATTGCTCATGTGTCACTATGAAAGGCAACAGCCCTGAAAAAAAAAAATCTGTTGTTTGAAATTTCCTTTTAAACATGAATAAGACTTTGTTTTTGCATCTCTTCTTTGCCTGCATCTTAGCCTACACCTTTCTTTGTAGGCATCCTTTTAAAAATTTCATTTATAAACATATCAGTCCAACAGGAAATACCTCATGCATTAACTACCTATAACCAAGCAAAAACAGAGGGAACGCTTTCCTTTTTTGTTGAAATAAAAAACTCAACTAGCATAGGTAGTATAAGAAATCAGTTATCAAAAGCAGTAACAGTACAGGTTTAAAAAATTAGACGAGTCAACTACAAGAGAGGATATTCTAATGCAGAGTCACAACTGTGCTCTTATACAAGAAGATAAGCAGTTTGCAGACTCCCTGAAGAAAGTCCACATTCAGACTTTCTTCTGTTTTAATTTTTATGGACTCTGCCTGATCTTTGTTTTTAAACTAATTCAGCTCTTGATTGCTTTGGCCATAAAATGAATTCTTCTAAATGAGGCTCGCTCCACCTCAACATGAATGCGTATTTCTTGCACAGTGTCTTTTGTTCAGGGATTGCACAGCACCCTAACACCACGGGTGAATGGCAGCCTCAGAAACAGACCTGAACCATCAGGTTACACCAGTGTTGTTTAACCCCAGCCGGCAACTCAGCACCATGCAGCAGCTGGCTTGCTCCCCCACGGTGGGATCGGGGAGAGAATCAGAAGAGTAGAAGTGAGAAACTCATGAGTCGAGATTGAGACAGTTTAACAGGTAAAGCAAAACAAAACAAGGAATTCATTCACTGCTTCCCACAGGCAGTGAATGTTCAGCCATCTCCAGGACAGCAAAGCTCTATTGTGCATCATGGTGACTTGTGAAGAAAACCATCATAAAGTCCTTGCCTTCTTCTTCCCCCAGGTTTATAGACTGAGTATGGCATTACATGGTATGGAATAACCCTTTGGCCAGTCTGGGTCAGCTGTCCTGGCTGTGCCCCCCCCAAGCTTCTTGTGCACCTGCAGCCTTCTGGCTGAAAAGACTCTGACTTGGCATAAACATTGCTCAGCAACAAGCAAAGATCAGTTTATTGCCAAAGTTCTCCTCATAGGAAAACCAAATCACAGCACCATACCAGCTACTAGGAAGAAAAATAACTATCCTAAACAAAACCAGGAGAACCAGCTAGCCTTGAACCGCTCTGGAATCAGAAAGGAGGAATCCTTCAGACAACTTGATCAGCTTCAGTATCCCACAGGTTTCCTTGAACCTTTATACTAATTAGTTTATAACCAGACTGAAAGAGTAAAGCTCAGGCTCAAACAAGATACTACTTCTCAAGACGTCCTTTGCCTCTAGGAAAAATCTTCCAGCTATTAAACATCTTTGCAAAAAGCTCCTCTAGCCACACAGTTTCAAAATACACCAGAACTACCTACTCCCTGGCCGGACACCACTGAAGTTCACTTCTCAGAAGAACATGAGTCAGGTTTTCTTCTGTATCAGCTTAATTGAAGGTGCCTGTATGCCTTAACCTGACATAACAGGACATCAGTCACAGGTTTTGTCTAGGTAGAAACTAAAGGTCTTAACATTTAAAATACCAGTATCAACGTGGTTCCTTGTTCTAAGTTTAATATTCTAAAAAGCCAGCTTAAAGTGAAGGTTGCCAGCTAGCTCACTAAAGCTAAAACTGGCCATCAGGGCATCCCCAGTGTGACTGGTAAAGAACACTGTCATGCTACAAATATTGCTACTGAGAAAAGGTAGTCATACCAGGTTTAGTTTCATGGAGAAAATAAAACTGGGTCATTTTATCAACATTCAGAAGCTTTATTTCAAATGCAAACTATGAAACAAGCAACCCCCTTTTTCAGCTTTACTTCTTTAAGGTCAAGACAGAATGATCAGCATGGAAGATTCACTTCAGTTCTTGTTGCTTATAAATATCTCTCCAATGAAAGAAAACAAATAAACAGACACTTTAATATAGTACTCCTCTTTATTCTGCTCCCAGGCAATAGTGTCTTGTTACCCATCAGCCACCACCTTTCCCACTCCTTTTGGAAAAGACAGGCAGGAAAATCAGGTTTTCTCCGTACTATTCTCACCACAAGAAATAGAATTCACTCAAAGAACAAGATAACAAGAAAAAGGAAAAGCCATGTCATAACAACAACAATAATAAAAAGCCCAACTTTTCCCTAAACTATTGACTATAAAGGACATAGCTCCTAGAATTTCCCTCACTTAAAAATACTTCTGGGCTTTTACAGTTGAAATGCCTGGTTTTGAATATAAATGCCATTAATAATCTAGTGACTGAATAGAGAGTTCCATAGGCTGAGGAAAACATGGAGAATGATGGGGTGAGCTGTTACTATAGTGATTGTGATAAGATACTCCCTAGTGCCTTTCCTTGTCCCCATGTAACTACGACTAAGTCTAATTTTAAAACAACTCTCACATTAATTATATATTGTCCTGGTATCCTGGCATACAAAAACAGAGAGAAATTAAGAACCGTACAACACACTACATTTCTTGCTTCAGAGAGATTTTCGAATCTCAGAAATTTCCAAGTGTGTCAGGCTAAAATTTGCTCTATTAAAGCTCAATGAAGGATCAGTTCTGCTGGAATCTTTACTCACATCTCCAAAAGCCGATTAACACAAATGCTGTAAAAAACCAGCATATGTAAGTAAAGTACTGTTTGGATTATCACCATTTTACTAGCCAGGCTATGCTTGTCATTATTTCAACTAATTCTCCACCTGATTGGAAGCTGGTACACAAGTTATCAACTAGAATTATTTTGCAAAATGAAATGTTTGTGAAAACTCATTGGTAATTCACGATTACTGAAATCACCTTTGTACCTGGTTCACTTTGCAGAGTGAGTGAGATTCTCTGCTTAAGACTGCCAGAAAGTCAGTTTCTACCAGAAAGCTGGTTCCTGATAGCTGCATAATGGAAGTAAGTCTAAAATCTTCTGGGTACCAAGCAGTACTTATGTCATGGGCTTTCTTAAACCAGGGTTATATGTAATATTTTGGGATTTTAGGGAATAAATTGCTTCAAAGCTAAATAGGTGCCTCATTTTAAAAAAATAAATAAATTACTTCAGATGCTTTAAAAAAACTCCATGTCTTAGTCATCAAAAATGCCAAATTCAAAATTAAACTTCTGTTATTCTGTCTTTACTTCAATTTTTGCATTCACTTGTAGTGATGCCGCAGTGAAGCCTGGGTTCCAGTCACCATTAACTAGGCTGGACAGAGCCAGACATAGCACCAAGGGCTTTTCAAGCTGACAAGACAGCGACTTCAAGGTTTATAATAGTTCATTCAGTGCCAGAGGGAAATGAATCAGAGTTAAGACCAACATTCATGAGTTTCTGCCTTCTAGTGCTAAGCTTAAACTATGACAGTACACCCCTTTCATATTATATTAACAAGGAACACTATGGGTACGCATAAAAACTGCTGTCAACAAAAGCCAACAATGACTTCTTATTTTCAGAACAGGAAAAAACAGCCTGTAACTAGACATTGCTATTACAGTATTTGCAAACAGTAACTTTTTAATGGTGCCTAATATACAGCCTAAATTTAAGATGAGACAAAATCAACATAATTTTGTCAGAGACCTACTTCACTGACAGCTGGAGTGCACACTATAATGATGTTGCATTTTCCATTTATTCTGCTCAAATTTCTTACGCTTCACAAAATATGTCCCAGAAATACAACACACTCTAGCTTCAAACTACTGTAATATTGCACACATTGACACAACCCTTGACACTTTTCAGTTTTATCACAGTTGAACTTGCACAGATTACAAGTGATGTATTCCTCTGGCTTGAATATCAAAGGCTGCAATACAGACACATATAAGCCAAACTGTTCACTCTGCAAAGTTATTCAGTTTCACACCACATGCAACCTAAGCAAAACGAAGGTGCTGGCAAGAGACTGCTGCAGGCATACAAATACTAAATGGATCTTAGTAGCCAACTTAAGCAAGGGAAGAGCCAAACCTTACATTTGCTGCCAAACACTTCAAAAACTGGATATGTGCAGTTCAGGTTTCACCTTTTCAGATTTGCTGCCACAGTCTCACAGTTCAAGTTAACCTAATTTTGACCTACCATCTGTGCTTTTTTCATTCTTAACGGCTAGAGTTCCATTGTCCAATTTCCTTGTGTATTGTTGTCCTTCTGTATCGCATAAGCAAAGGAGAGGCACAGCTACATGACAAGATGTCAAGGATATAGAAGGGACAAAACACCTGATGCTCACCTGTAGTTTCAGCCACAGCCACTGTCACAAAAGTAAACCACAGGTGCATCGCCAGGTCTTGCTACCAGGCAGTCCACCATGAATCCATCTACATTTCATGTCATGTCTCAAGGAGCTTATTGATTTTTTGTTGTTGTTGTTCTTTCAACCACGTATTTTCCAGAGAAAAATATTTTAGCAATGAAAAGCAATAATCCTCAAGTCCTCCATGATACACTTGTATAAAAACTGTTTCCTAACCACAGTAAGCTACTCAATCAAAATACTTCAGAGGCAAACTCCTAGTCAGTGTATCTCTTAGTGTATCCAACTTCTTTCAAGCCCAGTGGGACAGAAGCGTCCTTTATTCCACTGCATATGATGTCAAGCACAAGGACCAGTAAGCAAATTAAATATAAACATTGCAAAACTGACTCAAACATTTTGTCAGGCATTTTTAAATTTGTGGGCTCATACCAGCTTTTGTTTTACTCTTATTATTTTCAGAAAAATACTGTACCACCAGATCTGTTATTTAAAGAGACAGCAGGCACCTCACTTTAAGTACTGCATGTACTGTAGGACAAATGTTCCTTTGTGGAGGTAGGTATAAAATGCACAATAAAATGAGGTTGTGCTACTCAAAACAGGCAGAGTACTTAAAAATGCAAAGGGATATTTTGTAGATCCTTCCCTTTTGCGACAGGAACACAGCCAAGACTGCTAGTTATAAATATAACCCACTACTGGCTCTGGTTCTGTTCATCAGCATCAGTGCATGTTGCATTCCCAGGGTGCCCTGCCGTGTTCACCTTGTTGCAGTGGCCTACTCACATCTTCTTTCTGGGCTCCACACTGACACCTACACGCATCCAGCTCTCTAAGGCAGTCACAGTGTAGGAGGCTTATACACAGAAGAGAAGACAGAAGACAGCGGGGGGAAACACTATAACTATGTGCAATTATGTACCTGTGTTTCTGCCTGACCTTTTAAATTTTATTTTATTCCTCCAAAGAATCACGACTTTCAAAACAATACAACAGTGTCTTACAGAAGACGAAATCACTCCTTGATGATTTAACCTGGTGAAGGGAAACTCTGCGCAAAGGGGCGATCACTGCAGGACTCCAGTGAAAAACAGAAACAGAAACCCCTTTGCAGAGAAAGCGGGGTGTACCACTCCTGCTGCAAATGCTCCTCTGCCACACTCTTACAGTAGCTACTACACCTTGTCCATCCCCAGCTGCAAGCACCAGCAGCCCGTCTGGTTTGCCAGAGCTTTGGTACAGGCAGTGTAAGCAAGTGAGGGGGGCACGTTGCCCATTTACTCCCCGCTGTCTCCTGCCCCGCGCCCTCTATTTTGCTTGTGGCTGGATTCAGCCCTGCCTTGCTCACTCCCTAACTAGGTGGAAAGTGGCTGATTAGATTGAAGAATGGAGTATTTTTCTGCTTTGTTAAATGAAAGCAGTAGAGAAAGAGGAGAGATCAGAATTAAATAAACGACAATTTAAAGAGGATGATCATAAGTTGACTTTAGAGATTAAAGGCAGCTTTGCATCCACAACAATTCTTAGAAAGAGATATTACTCATAAAGGTGCAAATCTGCTTGCAAAGCCAGTTCTCAAAATCCATGTGCTTTCAGCTTCCCAAGCTCCATGTGGAGGGAAAAAAAAAAAATAAATCAAAATCCCTGTTTATTTTTCAGCAAGAGAAAGAAGGAATGTTTATTGTGTCTACATTTACAGCTGAGAAAACAGGAGTTTCTACCAGCTGCTCTCTTGTATATTCCTTTCCAATTTTAACAACAAACCCAAGAAAGCATTCTTTGTTGGCTGTTTCAATGCTCCATGAACTAGACCCTGGGTCAAATCCTCACCTGGTCCAAAGAGACAACACATGGTTCCCCCAGCTATGGGGCACTTGGCTCAATCTGCTGAGAACCTGGCACACCACACATGCACATGGATCATTCATTAGACTAAAGCTGTGAGGCAAGGACAACTCCAACACCTTTCAAGGATGTGCAGCCCAATATCTCACAAAATCTGCCAGAGTGGTGAAGATGGAAACCAACTGCTGAGAGTTGCCACAGCGTTATCCCTGAAATGATGAACTCCACACTTAACAGAGCCCCTCTGGCTTTCAAACTGATGTAGCAAACGAGACAGGGAAGCAGACAAAAAGCCTGAGGACATTCTCCTTCAGGGACACGGGATGCACTAGGATTTTAGGAAATAGGTAGGGGAATATCATCAGCTGATAGGCTGGGATTTGGCTTCTATCTAAGCTTCCCCTGCCCCATCCTGTCCTATGCCCCATGTCACCACCTTCCAAAAACAAAAACAAACAAGAAACAATGAAGAGATTATTCTGTCTAAAACCCAAAGATTTACCAAGTAAAGGACAGAAACAGAAAAAGAGGTAATGGGGACTCTGCCAGAAGGAACAGTCACAGGTAGCTGAGCGGAGTGAATGGAGTGCTTGGTACAGAGAAGTGCTGAAAACGCAACTGGCCTCATTCCAGGAGACAGTATAGATTTGCTATCTGGAGCATGCAGCTTTAAAAATAGCTCACTATTAAAAGTACCATTAAAACAACCAAAAAGACCCCACCTAAAAAAAGTAGGGAGGGAGTAAGAACCTTAGAATTCATCTCATGAAAATGTTAACCTATGACCTTTGCTCATTAGGATTTATATTCAATTATAGCAAAGCATTGTTTTCTGTGTTGGTTTGCAATACAAGCTGCTTCTCCCCTTAAGGAGTAGAACACTTTTCACAGGCACGAATATATATGCAGAAATAAGCAGTCATACCAGTTAAGTAAGCGTACCTGCTTATTTTAATTTTTTTTTTTTCGTACCCTAATGTTTTTGGACATTTCTGAAGATGGAAGTGTTTAGAAAAAATGAACCACCAGAATCAAGCAATGTAAGCTGGCTTTTCAAATTTCTTTATAAATGGGGCTAAAAAGAAATCTATAGCCTGACGGATATAATCAGATAATTTTCTAAATATCTCAATAACTGATTGTTGACCAAACCTTTTAAGTCCTACAAAAGCATAAGCATCAATTTCTGTAAATAAACGCAGCCAGCTATTTGAAAATTAACATTCCTAATCATTTACAAGCTAAAGAAAGATGTACGCTAAAGTAAGGCTCTCTCCTCCCTGTCACAGTTATTTTGTTACAACCATTTTGTCTGTAATAGGGTATAACAGAAGGAAAGAAGATCAGATCTATACCTGTGGTGCATTATTTCATTCCTTATAATGGGCACTTAATGGTGTTTTTTTTTCCTTTTCCACAGGCTTTCATATTCTGGAATCCGCATCACATCTGCTACCTGTTACTACATACTGTGCAGCAACTTGCATCAAAACCACAGATATTCTCAGGGCACAACACAACAGATACTTTACTGGCTCATAATACTAAGCTGAACGTCTCCAGTGTTATCAACAAAGCCCAGAACCCTGATACGGTGTAGGCCCTTTTTACATGCTTGATCAGACTGTGTTCTTCTTACATGCCCCGTGGAACACAGCAAGCTTTTCATAAAATGATTTGTTTAAAACTAACATCATGTGGATTTCACAGAATCACACAGAATCACAGAATGTTAGGGACTGGAAAGGACCTCGAAAGATCATCTAGTCCAATTTCTTGTTGTACACGATAAAATGAATGGAAATTCTCATGGAAAATGCACTTAAGCCTTGTATTTCATGTGCTGGTTGAAGTACCACTGGAAAAAAAATATTCTAGTGCCCTTCTCCTTCTCTTCATTCTACACTATAAAACCAGTACATGACTTGCCATCATTCAAGCATACTGACCATCTTCTTAACAAAGGTGATGCAGAACAGGAATCCTCATGCAGGGGAATGTCATAGACATGCTTTGGTTCCAGCTCTTTTAAGCATTACTTTTAGTTATAAATAAAATAAGAGAATTTAAACAGAAAAACATGAGTAAATCCAGGTGACTGGAGCAGCTTTACAACATATGCCTTCAACCCAAGACATATTTTCAACATAACAGCTGTGGCAGACTATGCCCCATATCACAACACTAAAGATCCAGCACTACTTTCTGCATGTTTTTCCTCTCCAGCTCCTAACTTCCAGAATAGAACTGACAAAGTCAAAACCACATCCAAGTTCTAAATACTCATCCTTTTATTAAAAATCCTTCTTCAATAAACTACTTGTCCTCACCTTATCAGAAGCTCACCCACAGCTGCACAGTCCCTGTAAGACATGAACACCCTCATTCACCTAGTAGACAACGATCGTTAACAACAACAAATCAAAACCATAACTGACCTCATGAATTGCCTTTACTCTCTCCATTACTACTGATTCCAGTAAAATAATCACAAACACTGACATTCCTAAGCAATTTTCTTCTTGATCTGGAAGCCTTTTGACTTTGTACTTACTCCTCTGTCTTCTGATCTTTAAACTGTTCAGCGTTCTGAGTACACGCAATAGCACAATCTCCTACATTTCCCAAAGTATAGGACAAACGCTCTGCCATTTTTAGCCTATTTCGTTATTTTAGACATGATGTGTGGAGACAAGCTAAAATGGCCTAACATTTCCATTTGAATGGTTATCCCCACTTTTGCTCACACCATCAATCCAGTGCTACTCAGCAGTTGACTTACTAAGTTAAAATCAACAAAAAATCAACAGAGTATTTTTAAAATAAAGTGCTTGCAAAAAAACCCCACAAACAAAAAACACACAAAAACCCCAAAACAAACCAACAGACCAAAAAACCAAACCAAACCAAAAAACCACCACACCCACCCAAACATTAATTCAACAATTTGCATTAAATATCCTTTTTTCCCTCAAAACCCATGTATTTTATAGCTAATTTTACCAGCAGGATATCACATACTAGAGAAAGTTACTAGTTAAGCAACTGAAACCAGAATTTTTAATGACTGTTGGCCCTTCTACAACTGCAATCATAACATATTGTTTATTCTCCTATGTTATGTCTAGTTCAGCTCAATAATGAGTAATTGTGACTGACAACAGCAGGAATGCATGCTTACCTCTTCTACATAAAAAAAGGAATAAAAACTGGCACCTACAGACATTAAAATCTGGACATCTTGAGAATCTGTTAATTTCACCAAATTAACTGTGATCCTGTGATTCTGTGATTCCTGCAGCTGTAAAGTCTTAAATGCAAAGCATGTTCTGATAAACGCTTTCCATATTGTGTGTAGTATAATTAATGTTTACATATTCATTAAAATGTGTTTATTTGCAGAAAAGCAATACTTTCATTCAGTGTTCTTTCTCAAGAGAGTTGTCCCCATCAATGAAAAATAGCACTCTGGTAACTAGTTATCTCTTTTTTTAAAGCTAATCAAATATAGAAGTTAAGCCTATAAAGAAATACCTGCTAACCTTCTAAGCACCTACACAAGATTGTCTCCTTGCTCAGTAAAAAAAATGGTTTCAAATTAAGAACAAACATCCCAAAGAAAATTAAAATAGTTTAAAGGCTTACCAGAAAACAGTAAGGCTTTCTTCAGAAAGATAAATAAAATCATAAACATAAAACATGATTAAAGTATTTTATTTGAAATAAGGTTTCTTGCTTGCTGATTTAAGCTGTGATCAAATTAAACAATTCAAGCAATTCTAACAAATCTATCTGTAATAAGACAGTTCTGATCTACCACATGTCAAGATTATTCCTTAACAATGTATCATAGAATCATTCATCACTAATTTTTCTGCCATATTTGTTTTTATTCAAGAAGGAATAAATACTTGCATCATTAAAAAATGGTTTAGGTTGATGGATATGGTAACCACAAAGTTAACAGTTCCCAAAGAATGGATCATGGCAGCTCTGGTTATGGCTGTAAGCCTAATAAAAATTCAAGTTTTTATCCTAGAAGTTGCCACCTTCAACAGTACTTAAAGGGAAAAGATCACTGTACTGCTTAACAGTGATAAGGAAAACTGCAATAGAAGGAACCCAACAGAAACAACTTCATATGTTTTTTTCTTCTGTTTACATGGGTTTGGAGCCATTGTGTCACTCTGGCTACCATTACTGCTCACAGCTGTAATGGCACCTGAAAGTCCTTCCAGAGGAAGCTGGATGGTGCTAATTCTCAAGCGTGTCTTTACAATTATTAGTCATCAAAGCTAGCAAACAAATAAATCCTGCATGTGTTTGTATTTTAAATTCTGAAGCTTATAAAAGGCTTTACTGTGTCCTGGTCATTTGTACTTGTATTTGTATGAATGGTTCACTCTTTACACTTTTGGCTGCAATTTAACCTCTGTCTAGACTTTCAGTATTCTAAAACAAAATGCAAGATCTGCCTCCAGACAGACCTTTGGCTGGTGCAGGAATTTATGAAACAACCTTTAGAATGCCACTGGATATAACAAAATCAACCTTTAAGGTGAGTATGAGTCAAATTCTGAGACAAAACTGCCATTTCTCCCTCAATGTATATGAAGTACAACATTCAAGACCTGGTTCTAAATACTTACTGTTCACATTGTACTTGAGTCCATTTCCAACACTATCTACTAGATATTTTAGAATCCTTCAAGCTGTTGGCAAGGAGGATGCTGTTTGAAAGATACGAAAATTGTGCTAACACTCTTTTCCTGCAGCTATAGTAATGAAAGCCTTCCTCCCAACACTAAATGAAAAATGTATCTACATGGGGTGTGGACTGACTCAATTCCTTCCATTTCTGAATGTGACCTGCTTTATCTTTCCATCTGCTCCAGAAACACTGTGGGGGTGCCCCCTAAAGTTGATATAGCATTCTGTTTGTAGAAGAATTTTTCTTTTTCCCTTGTTTTAAATAGAAAGATTTTTTAATTCTAAACACTTAACTCTTTAGTGTTGTCAACATGAAACGAGGAAAGATTATTGTTAAAGGAAAGTCTTCCAACTTTTTCTGCTTTTCTAAGCAGTGCTTAGAAAATTCTCGTCCAGTTTCTGCCAAGCTTGAAGGAAAGCGTATACAAACGGATAAATGGACTATGAAAAGCAGGTAACTGAAAAGACCTGTGGTACAGGAAGAGATGCTTCTGAATGCTTTTCAGTGTTACATCTTTATTGATGGTTCTCGCCAGTTTTACAGCACAGTTACACTGACTGAGCATGCCTACTTGAATGAGAGGCGGTTACAGGATTAGGGGCTTGCTGCAATTTGCCTCTGAGTTCTGAACTGTAGTTGCCAGTTATTTTCTCCAAAGATTCCTACGGCTCAGAGTCTGACCAACCATGGACAATGACACCAGAGAAGCTGTGAAAGATGACTGGGAGAGTAAGCGCACATGCACCTCTCTGCAGAAAGGAGTGAATGCTGGAGCCAGAATACTGGTGTGGTCTCCAAGACCAGAATGCTTATATCTGACAGCACCAGCTTGGATAGTGACCAACAGCATCACCCACTGGCCACCACAAAATAACAGCATTAAACACAGGTATTTCTGTCATTCACCTGCAAATTGCTGGAACATTCTAATGAGGTAAAACTCTCTAATGTTTCCCTTCCTTACGCCTCCCAGCCTGCTAAAGAGCAGCCCAGATCTTTTGCAAATGAAGTTATTTTGGATTGCTCAGCTGAGGCAGGTGTCCAAACTGGTAAAACACACCACTGTGGCTATAAAGTTTATTCTTCTCTCACATGCTTCCATTGCTTCTCAATATCATTTCAAAACGTAACTGCTGCATAACTTGAATAACAGGCAGACATTTCTGACTCATTTATTTTTGTACCTCCTTTCACTTTTTTTTTTAACCCACATATCTCTCTAGAGGGAGCAAAAGACAAGACCTGATGAATTGTCTAAGTGTATGTCAGCTACAGCCTTAGGACAATGGAAACATCTCTAAGCAAGAATTAAATATGCTGAAGGATTGTGTCTACATCTCTTCTCCTTTTCCTATTTGTCCTGGAACAGGTTAATGGTATTCATTACAGCCAGGAGATTTATATACAGAAACAGAATATCATATTAGTGAGAATGAATGCCATGCAAAGTATATTTCAGGAGTAAAAAAAAATTTTTTGGTCCATTGTGATCATTTATTACAAGCAATATTATAGACGAACTGATGTTTTCAAAGGCTAAACTGCTTGATTGACATGGAAGTATCAAAAACTGCAACTTCTACACCCACAGAACAGACACGCAGATATAGACATGCAGATATAGATATCATGGGTGAAACTCATTTTGCATGTGATGTCGGACTAACTACTGATACACTGGAATTACAAGGAATAAGCACAATTTCATATATATAGGGCTGCTACAGTCTCAAAATGATTTAATGGCTGAAATCAGACCTCAAAACTGTAACTTGTTACCACGAAAGATATGACAGCATATCTAAAAATAACTTTTTATAGTTTGCTCTTGTCCCATTTTGTGATTATAATCAAGTATTGACTCCAGATAATAAATTCTGAAATCTGCAGAAATAACTCAATTTCTAAAAAGCAATTATCAATCAAGGAAAAGCAATGAAAAAATCTAGGAAGATTGTGCAAGAATTCAGAGAGTACATGCACACCAAACACTTACTTTTTACAGACAGTGTGTATACTTTTTTCTACACAATGGATAATGGGTTTAATGTAATTAAAAATCCTCCTCAGGAATCTCAACATAAAACTTCCACAGTAGCTTTCGAACACATTTTTGTTGGCCTAAAACCTACATACAGAATCAGCAGAATTACCTCAACACAAAACATCTCTCTATTATGCTAATGTTTCTATCACATGAAAACCACCCTGACGTGAGAAATAGTGACATCTCAGTGAGACAGGATAAAGTAAGGCGAACTGCAGGCCTTTGATCTGGCTGAAAGTGCTCTGCATTCTGATGAGAAATTCTGCTGGCATCCTAGGAGATGAAAGGATTTTTTTTAAAGTCTGACAGTTAACAGAGTGGGGGAGGTATTCAGAAGGAAACAAAAAGAGGAGCACCGAAAGCAGATGACGTCATGCCTCAAAATGGCCTTTACCATCTTACTGACACGTTCCACAATGTAGCATAGCAGTTTCCACACAGCTATTCTTGAGAGCTCAAGATCCTCTGTGGAGACAGTATGGCTGGAGACCCACTGCTTTAAAGGGATAGAAAGCTGAAACAAACCTAAATATAATACGTATATTGTATTTTGGGACCCTAAGCACATTACGGTAATGTTCCAGAATACTACCTTATGGGACTGTGTTCTGCTTGACATGCTACAAGAAAAGCCTCCAGTCTATAAAGTTTACAATTACAAGTTCTGGTACTCTCATCTTAAGGAAAACCCCACACAGAGAGCATGAGAATGCCATTCACCTCCCTCTGATTCTTCCCACAGGCACAGTTTGCCCTTTTGTACCAGGAACCTTTCAACCTTTTAAGGGCCTTGGAACTGACTACCCTTCACCACAGATTGCCAGAGGCACTCAACAATGGGGAGAGATATCAAAATCTCCTCCTTATACTCTACAAGCAGTTAAGGGGAAAAACACAGGGCTCTGGGAACATTCTGTTTATTTATGTTAAGGTAAATGCACATATAGCCAACTCACCAGGCCATGTACATGCCAATTGCTCACAATGGATCCGCATACCTTAGAAGAAAAAAAGCTTTTCACTGATACTGCCTTTTCTTTCTTAGAAGCTTAGTCTCCTTACATTAAGTACAAAAATTGTGCTTTGAACTGTTTCTCATTAAGTCAGAAAAAGAGATATCTTGTCAAAGCTTCTCATTTCTTAACTCTCCCTCTCTACCGCCTCCTTTATCTCTCATGGCGTGGCCATTTTTGCAGGACTTTTTCTATGTTGAACATCCTCCCAGCTGCAAAGAGATATCTTTATAAAATGTCCTTCATTTGAACTCCAGCCTAAGTGCAAAACATAATGAACAATAAAAGGGGCTTTGTGGATACCAACCTCACCTCCTATTTCCTGAAATTAGCACACTTATTTTCATTTGAAAGTGAAGCTGCTGTTATAATTGGGATTTTTACATTTTCACATGAATTACAGACCTCACAACACTATTTCACTACCTGCATACTAATGCATTTTGAAGTAGTTTCATGGATAATTCTCGAAAACTCATGCTAACATCACCAAAAGACTAAGCATTTTGCAACACCAAAAAAAAGCAGCATTACAGGGAAACACACACAAGAAAAATTCCAACCAAAGCATGCCCAACAAGCAATGTGACACATCAGTACCCCTCTAGTCTCTCCACACAGACTACTAAAGGCTGTATCAATTCCAAATGATATGTGTATAACTACACTCTCATCAGCCACAGAAGAATTATTTCTTAGAGAAACAGGAAATAACTGTTATTACTTTTGAACTGCAAATCTCTCCTTTAGAATGTGTTTTTAAGGATAAAAATCTTGTATTTTAAACTGATATACTAACCAGGCATACCTGAAGAGTGGTGAGGATAGTGATATGTTAGCTATTCCCATTCTATTCTCTCCCTCTTGCTATGGAACATTTTCTGTGCTGCTAATTTTTTGTCACTCTCTCTGAACCTCTTGTTTTCTAGAAGAAAGAACCTGTATTCATTACATATGAATATCTCACTCTGAGTATCTGGATTTTATCTGTACAATTTTGAGACTTAGTAATTAAACTACCACACTTTCCTCTTGGTGTCAGGGCATTCAAAGGCCTCTTGGCACCCCTCACCCTAAGGGGCCTGACTCCATCAGACAGAACTCAAGTCCATGGCACAATGCACATTACAATCTTCAGGACTGCTAGCAAAAGGTACTAATAGCACATCTGTAAAACAAAAACGCAGGCTTGTCTTACCCTCGCTTTACTTTCTCCTGTTTTCAACACACCTGATGCAAGATGGAACACTTATTCCAGATCACAGATTCCAATGGGGCCAACAAAATATTGATCAGAAGGAACCAAAGCACCACTAACCTCCTCTCTGTGACAGAGCCTTCTTGCTCCTTTTGTTTTTTCATTACAGGATATTGCTAGTATTAGCCAGCTAGGTTTCTCTTGTTTCCATCTTTAAGCTTGGAGGTTCAGACACTGCCCCAGTAGTACCAGACAATCAGAGATCTGAAGGCTATTGCAGTCATACACTTAGAACTACGCATATACTTAAAGCAGCCACCCAGTAAACTTCTTCATCAAACTAACAATCATTGTTATTTACAAATAACAACCTGACATCATTTGTAAAGATAGCCTCTCATGCACTTCGATAGGGTGAGTTACCTTCTCCATCAGGAAACCTAGCTCTCAAAATGCATGTGTAATCACCTGTAAAAGCACTAATTTATTTTAGTGATCAGCAAGAATTACTGCTCTCCTAGTGCTGATATTGAGATGTATTGACCTGGAGCAAGCAAGCATTCAACATGATGCTAGCAGAAGATACACCAAATACACTTCACTCAACATAAAAATAGTTGCAGAAAACCCTAACAACCCGTGTATAAGGTGAACTACTCAGCTTATCTGGAGAGCATGAAGTACTCAAGGGAATAAAAACCAAAACTATACCTTGTTTAGCCTTGCTGACTTGATCATTACCATAGCATTCCTATTCTTATTCCTGTTCATTTTAAGGAAACAAGATTCCTTGACTCTCACACCTACACATGCAAATATGCATATAGCTAATTTAGTTAAATTATGACTTAGAGAACAAAAAAAAAATCAGAAGGAAAAAGTGTAAACAAACATAATTCCTTATTACTTCAGCATCTGTACTGTAAATCACAGCTTGAGGTTTTATTAGCTGTTCAGTGGCTCAGACTAACACACTTGACAGGGGCCCATGCCAGAGGTCCAGAAAGAGGTTGGTCATCACAAAGGAGAAGTTACCAAGAGGGCCCTTAGCTGTGAGTTGTAAGACAAGTAGATGAACTTATTTTGCAGAAGAGAAATCAAAGCCAGTAAGCTGAAAAACATCAGAGTCTTAAAAGGGCAAGATTTCATAGTATTTACTTATATGTCTCAAAGTTCATGCTGGGGGAAAAAAGATGCTTACTTGTAAAGGTAATATTCGGCTTGATCCACTTCCTCTCGTGAAGAAATGTTGTCAACAAACTGATTGAAAAATAAGAAATAAAAGCTTCAGAGGAAGCACTCACAATGCATATTAGAAGAAAACGCCACTTCAATAAACAAAATGCATTTGTTTGGCATATTTAGGTATCTGAGTGTACTGGAGGCCTTAAAGTCTTTGCCTGCTCTTGCTCAGGTTTCTTCTAGACTGCTAAAAGTAAAATCTTTTTAAACTGAGACAACTCCCCTTTAGCCTCTAAGACACGTTATGCACCTTGAAAAAAATTGAGACTATCTCAAAATTATGTCCATATAGCTCAGCATGCTGTATTTTTGCTGCTCCTCTCTAAATTTTTTGCTCTTTAATTGCATCTTTTAATTTGAGAATACATTCCGTTCCTTACTTTTTTTTCCCCCAATTTTGATTGAGTCTTCACACACCTTACTTCTCTTTCTAAAAGGTATCCTTTTTCCTAACATTTTCCTGTTTTGCCTATTCATACTATAACTTCTGAAGGACAGTGGCAGCAGCATTTCATATTTCACCACACACATAAATATCAGTAAGAAAAAAAAATCACCGCTCTTGCTGTAAACCACAATTTTCCTCTAATTTAAAACCTTGTGTATTCCAGGCAATCTTCCAAAACTCCCACTACTATCATCTATTCAAATAAAAGACAAGTTTTCAACCAGATCTTTCTTACGGTAACAGTGAATCTTGTTTTCCTGTAGGTTTTCCTAACATAAGTATAGATGCTGGAACACTCCAGAGTCTTCCCAATATAATACCTTTAGCTTAGAATATATAAACAACCATGTTCCCTAGGTTAGAACTTCTCTTT
Organism: Nesoenas mayeri; assembly: GCF_963082525.1. Classification (NCBI taxonomy): domain Eukaryota; kingdom Metazoa; phylum Chordata; class Aves; order Columbiformes; family Columbidae; genus Nesoenas; species Nesoenas mayeri. The sequence goes on along the minus strand of NC_137542.1, from coordinate 64,919,306 downwards.
ATCCCAAGCATAGGCTAAAAATAATAGTTTCAGCTGGCTAATACTTGCTCTCCAGTTTATTAACTCTCCTTACATGCAGGTCTCATATTTTGCATGTGGCAATAGCACATCTGTGTGCTTTATTTACATTCTAGAAAATAAGAATCTGATGGGAGCTCCAGGTATTGGAAAGTGAGGCTGTCTGACAACCTGAAAATGCCACTTCTCCTGGCAAGAGGTGAGCTCAAAGCAGGAACATGAAGGGAAGAAACAAAGCTGATTAAATAATATAAGAGGCAGGAACACTCATTTCCCCCATGGACACTCCCTCAGAAGCAATGATCAAGTATGCTCAATCTGTATAAACGCTTGATCTTGTAACTGTACAAAATATTCTGTCATTCCTAACTGGTGATGTTACTGACGTACCAGGGTGGTGACTCAGCTTCTAGATAATTTTGAAGATTGAAATTAGTCGTGTTTTTGCTGTTGTTTCTTTTAAACAAGTGACATCTTTATTCTCCTTCTTCAGGACAAACACTCCCTTTACACAGGGAACTTAAAAGCACATCTCACATGTCTGCCTTCACTCCCGCTCCTCACATTAACCCATTCAGAGGATAAAACTCGTTACTAATTCCAGTAAAAATAACTGTTTCACATATCCCATGCCAGCATTTGTCCTGCCTCAGTCTGCTGAGGCAAGGGAATAAAACAATAGCGGCAAAATCTATCCACCGCCGCCTCACTCTGAAGGGATGCTGAAGCGGAGGGAGGTGCAGGCCGGCAGGCAGGGTGCTGATTCACTGCCTTCCCTCAGCGTGGGTTCTGATAAACTGCCTGAGGGGAGGTTAAAAATCGCACTAAGAGAGAAACCACATGAAGGCAGGGAGCTTATATTAGAGAAATAGACACCTTGGTAATGGAGTACAGCCCAATTTTACTGAGGAAAAGAAAAAATTACTTCTGTTTTGAAGACCCTACTGTTCAAGTGTTAACTAGTAAGTACAAAGTAACAATAAAACAGCTTTACACAGCAATTTAACAGTATAACAAGACATTTATGACCCCAGAAGTCCCAGCAGAGGTGGTATCATTTTTCTCCTCTCAGCTCACTTAATTTCATAAACATTCCACTGCAATTTCCAACACTTTACGAGGGGGGTTTATTTCCTTACCCGTGCTATTGTCAAAGAGCTGACGGGCAGCTTTCTCTCATAGGTTCTGTCCATTAAGTGGGCTAGGTCAGCTGAGGAAACAGAAAAAGAATATGTTTAACCAACTGGCATTACAAGAAAATCTACAGAGGCATCATATAACCTAGAACAGAACCTCTGTCCATGAAATCAAATTCTAGTTCCTTGTTAACATCTCATTTTGAAGTTGTATGAAAACAATACTTTTAATTATTGTTAAATACTTTAACAGAAAACAATATACAGAAAGGTTCTTAACATTATGACTTTAACTTATCAGAAAAAAAAGTGGAAGAAGCAAACTACCCTATCACATGCTGGATGAAATTAGTGTAAACAAAGAAAATTCATACTTGCTTTCAAGCTTAGCATACGCTGGACAGTGCTTTTGGCATGGGTTTGTCCTTTATTTTATGGTAAAACAATGAGACACGGAAATATTCAGTCACAAACAGCAATCCAAAGAAATCCTGTTAAACAAACTGGGCACTATGCCAGTACCTTATTCACTTTATAGCATTTTTCTCCAGCAGTTGTATAACAACAGTAACTTGACTCTAAAGGAACTTCAAGCTTCTGACTGCTGAACAGGTAGCCAACCATTATATCTAATGAATTTAATTGGAAGTTAAATTAATTTAATTTGGAGTTTCAGTTTTGTACTGTTCCTGGAAAATAATGACGACTCAGGAAGAGTAAGCTGTTTACGTTTAGTGTAGGCTGTTTTGATTCTTAGCTGAGACATGAACTGGTGATATTTAGATACTTCAGTCATACCCTTTCCTTCTTTCTACTCTCTCACATATTCCAAGACCAGGAATCCAACATTTGCATTATTAGCACCTTGCTTCATCCTATGCACCCCAAGACTCCAGCTGTTACTAAACCAGTCTATCCTTCGACACCTCTCATCCTTCCAAGAGATGATGGGTTCGCTCATTTTCCAATTCACTTTCCAAAAGGCTCATCCAACCTCCACACCTGGCAATAAAATGTGAGGTGAGAACAACTTGCAGCACCACATCAGAACTGGCTAAACTTGCTACTCTGTCAAAGATGTCAGGGGCAGGAAGCAGCTCTGCACCAGAAACATACTGTGTCTCTGAGGGATGCAGTCCATTTATGTTCTGTCCAAAAAATAAGTGATATCACTCATCATTTTAAAAACACACGTGTACTGCCAGTGAATACTGCAGAGTGTACCGTTCTAACAGTATGAATAGCATTCAATGCTACTCTGACCTTAAAGGCACTCTCTCCAATTACAACACGTGCAAATACTTTTGCTAGAGTAAAATGACAGACCCTTGATTTGGAATAAAATGGTTGACTCTCAGTCTGGACAACACTGCAGTCTGCCACACAGCAGTATTTTGTGTTTACATAATGCTTTCCTTCCTGAGGCACTTTAGGGCATTCTTCAAAACACCAGAAGAGCATCTCTGACATACGTTTATCTCTGGCTGAGGGAAGACAAGCATTTTGTGACCATGAAAGCAAAGGAAAATCTGGGGGAATGTTACTGAGGCAAGTACCAGCTCCTACAAATCACAACACAGGATGCTGAGCTGATGTGGGCCACCAAGGTCATGCTATACCAGATAACCACTAAAACAGTGGACCAGCTTTTTTAATGGTAAAGAAATTTCTGTAGGAATATCCTTGCAAGAAGTGTCTGTATTTGACTTTATATTACCCATCTCTCTAGTATTTGCAAAGACCACGATGGAGCACATAGGTAAAGAGACTGAGGGTATTACTAGTACTGCTACAAGTTAGAGAGAACGGATGCTACGGCCAAGTCACCTCGTCAGGAACTAAGAACTGACTTGTCTAAACAAACTAAGCCAAGTCTCATCCAACATAAATCATCTACATTTCAAGATAGCTGTAAAAAAAGTATTCACATCCACTCTGTTTGATGACGTAGCAACTTGGACCTGAGAGAGACAACTGCACTGGTTTAGAGTTCAATTATCCATTATGGAGCGATTTTTGTTATGTATCGCCCTCTGAAAAGGTGATGCCTAAGACCATTTTGGGCAACACTCAACTCCTGAGCTTGGTGTTTCTCTTGTTTAGGTGCTCATTAAAGGCAACACTTAGTACTCAAGTAGAAGATAAACCAAATTAACGCAATGCCATGAATACAAGATCCCAAGACTGTCAGCCATTTATACACAGGCCTCCACTGGAAGAGTTCACACACTGAATTTTACTGATTGACCTTTTATGCTGTCTACAAAGATGGAAACTCTGCATTAGAACTTCAGCATGGAAAGCAACATAAAGCACTTATCTATCAGCCCCAGTGTAAGACTCACAATAAAATGAAAACTGATTAAACCTTAAATAATAGGAGACAAATCAAGTTGATGGGAAATTAAGCTTTGTTTCCCGATACACTGCCATTTCTGCTGTAGTTCCCAGATGTGAATAATTTTCAATGAGTAATTCTTTCCCGGTTTGCTTTCTCTTACGAGCAGCTAAACTCAGACTTTTTTTTCCCATATTCAGGATTTGAAATAATTCGGCTACCTTTTCTAAACTGAGCTTGCTCCATAAGTTGCTATTCATAGATATAAACATCTGGACAGGAGTACTAGAATGCAAGAATATGAATGTCGGAGTCTCCTAGCACTGTTGGAAGTAAAACTTGAGTGCTAACATTGCTGTGTAAACAAAATAAATGTTTTAATGGCCAAAGCAGAATTCTATGTATAACAGGTAGATCCTGTAAGTGCTTTTACTTTACTTATCTGATAGCCATTACCAAAGAGAACGCCAGTTCTGAGTTGAGTCTGAGCTGAGGTCACTTCACACTTGTCTCTAGAATACTGATATCTGAGATTCCATCTTCACTTTTACTTTCATTTGTTCACAGAAACTCAATGTCTTGCTGCCTTCAACAGGGTGATTCAGGACAAGGACTGGGAAAATACTGGCCCCCACCTTCCAAGTTAGTGATTGTGACATCTAATGCCAGTTTGGTGTCCTAGGAAATCAACAGAGTTTCAGTCTGATTTGCAGTGTGGACCTATCCACAGCATGTAGCCACACCAACAAGTGGTACATTTGACCACCAGCTAAAGTCACTACCCTCTTATTCTTAGAAGTGGTCCATCCAGGACAGGGTTGAAATCCAGTGATGGGGCAGCAACGGGAAAATGGATACAACTGTGACACAAAGTTTACGTGTCCTAGAAGTGATGGGCAGAGCTGACACTTTAACTCACAGGCTAACATTAAGTTTTCTACATAAAGAATGTCTTGATTTACTTTAAAGACCCGATTAAAATATGAAGGAAAGCTGAGGCAAGTACTTTGCCTTAGAAATGTATATGTTTCACATTTCTCAGTATACTGACATCCCTAGCAGCTTCTGGAAAGAACTACAGCTTTGTACCTAAGAAGGCTTTGAACAGAAATTATTCAAATGTGTAAATGCAGCACTGCCACCTGGTGTTGCAGATGAGCCATTTTGGGTACCGTGAGTTTTTCTAAAAACAAACCCATTCCCTATCTCATTTGGATTCTGCCATCCCCTGGGATTCTGGTAATTGTTATTCTTCTCATCAAGATGTTTACTGTCACTTAATTTTAACCTTGTTAGTGACAAACCAATGTCAACATTGGACAATCTAAATCCAGACATGCCTCGCGTTTCCTTGATATCTCATTTATAATAAGTAGAATCCAAGTTACTTCTAGACAGGTTACCCTCCTACCAGCAGGCAGTTTGTAAATTCCAAATTAATGAATTTTCATTTCTTACCTTTTTGGACAAATGTGCTCTATACACAAAACACAGTGTTGTTCTTGCCTACACCTTTGTCATCACCGAAGTTTGCTAAATTCACTCATGTTTGGCATGCTAATCTGAGACTATGCAGAAGAGAATAAAGCATGTTGTACACAGACACCATAAACAAGATGGGATGGCACCACAACATTGCAGCAGAGAAACAGAACTGACTTTAGTTCTTTTTTCTCGCAACATCGGTTTGCAGAGTAAGAGTTCTGAAACAGTGTTTTAAATACACGAAAGAAAAGCATCTCCTCAACACAAGGATTTAACTCTAGCTACAATTACTATGAGTTACTACACAGAACATTGTGTGTGCAACCATATGAACGACAGCTACAGAACAGGAGTCTGCAGGGCTGTCTCTTCTTTGAAAATGCTAAAACACCTGACAGTGTTAGTTTGTTTTCTCTTTTCTGTGAACACAAAAAGAAAATGCAAAGTAGTTCCTTGAAAAGCATAAAACAGACATCTGCTTTGGATTGAGATCTTCAGCAGAGCGGCAGCAAGAGGTGTCTCTGCCAAAGTGTGACAAGAGGTCTTGCCAGGCCTGGGGAAAGACAAGCATGGACTGCAGCAGCACTTGCACAACGTTTTCTTCTGCACTGGATTTCTACTGCCTATGATGTCTGTCAAAGTAAGAACCCCTTTTTGTCTGAAGGTGACTGGTTTAAATGCATCCCACAGCACTAGTTTGTGGCTCCTGCCCAAAAAACACTGCATGAGCAGCCCTATTCACAGTGAAGGGTCACAATGTATTAACAGTCTCTGCAGGATCCAAGCCACAGCCATGAGCACCCACCGGTTGTTTCCGGACTGTGTACAGTAAAACAAGCTGGCAGTACCAACCTAGCTGTTTATAAATAAGTAACAGAAATAAATTAGTGCATAAAAAACCATAACTATGATCATTTTGTCTGTCTTCCTGTCTGACAAAAGCCCTTGAATTTCACATGCTAACTCTTCTTTCAGCCTCATAATCTGTGCTACAATTAACAAATACAGTTCAGGGGCCCAGGAGTAAAAAAAGGAAGATAACGATTATGCATGAAGTGGTCTGCAAAACAGTTTCACTCGTTGTCCAAAATAATGTATATGTGTCTTTAGCATGGAAAAAATGTTTTGCATTATGCTTTTCTTTCAACATAGTTGCCAAAAATATAATGCCATGTCATTTCAAATGTAATCTAGCCAAAGAATTTAGCTATGAAATTTGTATGAGAGATCTCAGTACCATATGCAGATTCAGGTCTATGTACAACTTCTCCAAAATAAAATGTTTAGTTTCATTTTTCCCAAAAGACAAATCTAAAATTTCAACAAGAAATTTAACTTTCTTTCAATAAATGTAACTTACCCTCCTGAAAAACACTGAGGGAAATGTTCTTTAAAAAAAAAAAAAAAATTACAACAGGAGTGCCCTCTAATACTTCTATAATAGGTCTTCTTTTGTACTGCATTACAATTAAAGCAATGTCAACGAACAGGACACTTGAAGACAGTCTTAACTGTCAGACACAGAACTATGACATTCATCAAAGCTTTGGATTTTGTGAAAAAAAAACAGCTTGTAGAAACCAAGCATTAATCAAATAAGCAAATTCTGACTTGTTTCTGCATTATAGCTTTGTGTATTTATGACAGATTTTTAAAATGTTGGCCAGATTTTGACACAGAACCCCAGAAGTATTTTACTCCACACATTTTCTTATTTTGAAGTATTTATAGATGATGAGTTAGTCTACAATGAGTTAGGACTGCAATTAATTAGTCAAAGTGGAGTAAAAGAAAGAAACTTTTCTCACCCAGGCTATGCTCATCTTTTTGTCTCTTCTCCCATTTTGAGCTGTCCACATAGGCTGCAGAAAGAAGAGATCTTCTACCTAAGGAAGAAAGAAATCACTACATAAGCCAGGTTGTTTAAACATTTCTAAAGAAGTATACTAATACTCCATTAGATATCACCTTTTTCTGTCACATTTACTGAGTGGGATGCACTGAACTGCCTTCACAACACAGCTATCAGCAAGCAGCTACTCTAACAGTGCAGATTTCTTGTAGACGGATGAATTGTAACCTTGTCAATTTTAAAACAGAAAAGTTTTCCCCTAGAATTTTTTTTTCAGGATGAAACAAATCATTCCCAAACCAAACTCTGTGTTTAGGAAAAGCATAAATTTGTAATGGTTGAAAAAAAACCTCAAACAGCAATAAAGGACAGCTTCTTTGTGCAGAAACCTTTTTTCATCCAATGCTAGCAATTATTTAAATGTAGGCATAAAAGAATCAGGATAGAAGATGAATACACACAAGAAAGGCCTTTTTGTTCTTGTTGGATGGTTGTTTTTCCAACCCGTAAAGATCTGTCTTACTGGAAATGAAAGGTAGATGGTCATCAGTAAATACTCCATGTTTGATCCTCTCTTTTTTGTTGTCTCTCCAGTGAACTGCAGAGTTCACTCAAATGTTTTTGAAAGTTTTTTCAAATACTCTTTGTACCAGCTTTGAAATCCGCTCAAGACACTATTCTAGCTTTTGAAACAAAATGGGAAATGCTTTGTTTGGAAGAACAAACCATGTTTGTGCATCACTGACAGATGATGAGGCCTTGAGGATGCATGAGGAACATCTGGATAAAATTTATTGACGGAAAACACATGCAGAAGGTTGCAGAAATTAATGTTAAGAAACATCAAATATTTTTAAAAATAAACTTTACTATGCTACACAGAATCTTAGCAATTACCTTAAAGCCCTTATCTGAAAATCTATCTGCTACCACTAAAACTTTGTTATTCTTGGAGGTGAAATAATTTCTCTGCTTATCATCCTTCTGACATACAAATATACAAATATATCCAGCTTTGAATATCTTCGCAAATTTTTGCCAAAAAGATCGGATACACCGAATTCCACAGTCAGAATGTGAGAATACGTACAACACTTTACCAAACAGCAAAGTCAGAAAGAGAGGTATTTTTGTTTTGTTGGTGAGATTGTTCCAAGGCCACCTTTCATCACGTTGATAAAAGGTGCGCACAAAAGATCTGGGGCTTTTTATAGGATGAACTTCCGTATGTTCTTTCGCAGCTAAGGTGCCACTAGGAATCGTGAGGCTCTAAAGAACTATTTCCTAAAGCAGTAGCAACTGTCTGCACAAAGGTGTTTTGCTCAGGTAAGCTGCAAGTCAGGTTTGAGCTCTTCACTGTGGTTCCCTGCGAGCAGCTCCAGTGCCATAAGGAGAGAGACACGGGCACCTGGAAGCAGCACGGAGACATTTCTGCTCGGGGCAGCTGAAAAGGCACAATGAAGCGGCCCATCATCACCACGCTTTCAGTAAACATGAGCGAGTTCTGCTCTTCTCGAAGGTCAGGATTTTTGGAAAAGGGGCTTTTCAAAACCATCAGGCTTGGCTGTGCCGCTGGCACCTGCGCCGCCCGGCTTTGGCTTTGGCTTTGCCAGCGCTGCCGCGGGTCCGGCGGCCGCCATGCAACTCCACGTGACCTCCCGGGACCCTGAAACGCAGCTAGCAAGCTATGAAATTAGCAAACTGGAGTACCTATTTAAACAAAAATTAAAATGAAGACTATTCTCCCGCACCGCACGGTATGGATAAGCCATTCTCAGAGCCCTCTCGCATTTTATAAGTATCTACCAAAGCGAAAGGAAAGCCCCGCGCCGCTCCCCGGCCATGCGCACGCTCCTCGCGCCGCCGCCACAGCCCGGCCCCCGGCCCCCGCCCCCCGCCGCAGCGAGCCCCGCTGCCGCCTGCCAAGGGACCACCGACCTGCCGCAGCGCTGAGGGCCCTCCCGCTCCAGATCACGCCTCGCCGGAGCACGGGGGCGGCCATGGCACCGAGGCAGGAGGCGAGCGCCGGCGCGGAGCGGGGGGAGGCCGGGCCTGCGAGCGCCCCGCCCCCGGCAGGCCCGGGCGCAAGATGGCGGCGGTGCTCGTTGGCGGCTCCCAGCGGGTGGTGCGGGAGGCGGTGCGGCGCTCGGCTGTTCGCCCGCCCGCCCCGGGCTGCTGGGGCTGCGCGCCTGCAGGTACCGCGGCCTGTGAGGGGGGTGGGGTGGGATGCCGGGCCGGGGCTCTGGGCTGCCCGCCGGCTGGGGAGCCCTCCGGAGAGCTGCAGTTCCCGGCGGCCGCTGCCGGTCTTATGCCTGACGGGAGTTGTGGTTCGGAGTGCGCCGGGGGGTTTGGGACCGGGCCCGTATGTGCTGCGGCGGGCAGGCCGGGCTGGCGCGGGAGAGCTGTGCCGGGGGAGGGCTGGGAGCAGCGTTACGCCATTTATCCCATGCTTGCCGGCGGCTGGAAACAAACAAACATGCTTCATAAACGCATATTTATTCTGGGGGAGTGACAACGTCATCCAGGCCCTGGGGGTTTTGCTCCATTTAGGGCTCCGTCAGACACCTCAGAGATGTGAAGATCCCCCCTGCATGGTGCTCTGCCCGCTGCTCTTTGGCCTGTCTGAGGGGGCTGCGGTGTGTCTGGGGTGCAGCAGGCGGGTTGTTTAAGTTCTCTGGGATGGCCTGCACTGCCTATGTGCGCTAGTAATCCTATCAGTCTCCCTCCTTCGTCCTTAAAGGCCCTCCCTCGTATTTGGTTTTGTACTGGTTCGTTTTTATAGCACTGCAAGGTCATGTAGGAAACAATTATTTTGCAAATATAATAGACTAAGGCAGAATCCCTCAGCAAAGCAATTTTTTTTTAAATAATGATATTGCAACACCAGGTGTTCTACCTAAAGGTAGGCACACATCATAGGGCAAAAAGCCTCTGCTTATATCCCCCCAAATTCCTGCCACAATTTAGCTCACCTGTTCACCATTGGTTGGGTACTTCAGGGTTTACAGACTACCCTGTCACCTGCCTCAGTTTACATACAATACCTTTCCCCCTAAATCACCTGCCTCAGTTTACATACAATACCTTTCCCCCTAAATCACCTGCCTCAGTTTACATACAATACCTTTCCCCCTAAATCACCTGCCTCAGTTTACATACAATACCTTTCCCCCTAAATTAACTTGTAAATATAGGTATCAGTATGTATACAGATATCAGTATATATTCCGGGAAGAGACTGTGTTTTACATTAAGGATTCATAGTCCGATGTCTCTCGGTCCTTCCCCCCTGCTGGGGCCAGGTGCCAGGTCCTCAGTTATGTAAAAGCAGCAGTTCTTCGTTAAGCATTCCTTACAGTTAGACTTTAAGGAGGTGGTAGAATTGAGCTAATTGAGTTCAAGGAGGCTAAAATTCTGCTTCCCCAAGCTCTCTGCTGACACTGCCTGTGACCACGGGGTGTCCCTGCAGTGTGGGGAGCCTGTCACACCCACGGAACCAGCATGATTCCCACATCAGCTTTGGAGAGACCCAGGACTGGGTTGGTCTTTCAGTGTTAGACCAGCTGAGAAGGTTTGTGGGAAGTAAATGGCTGGGAAATCCAGGCAAATGTCATGCTGGATGATGTACATTTGTTTACCCATTGGAATTGTTTCCATTTAATAAGCAAAAGTGCCATTTAATGGATTTTTTTCTTCGGATTTTATGAAGTGTGTGATTACTATGCTTCACTTGCATAGGAAACAAGTGGCTGGTTACATTTTGCTATGGAAATGCAAACTAATGTAAACTAATACAGTGACTCTCCATTACAAAATCATGGGTTGCAAATAAAAATCTACTGGAGACCTGGTTTTGTGACAGCAAAAACTTCACAAATAGCACCTGCATGACGCTTTTGTTGAAGGAGGTTACAACACAGTACAGTTGACATCAGCACCCAAAGTTAATTTTGAGATTCTAAACTCAATGACTGTCATAACTCTGATATCTGTTCTGTACCAGAACTTTGCCAGGTCTCTTTTTAGTGTCATGCTGCTGGTTGTCTGGCATCACACAGTAATTAACAGCAGTAATTCATAAATGTGAAGTTCAGTAGTATTAAAACAGACAGTGTGACATAAGACTCAACCTTCCTCTTTCTTTTTATGGTAGGGAAGCGGTATCTGCTAACAGAAGATGATATAAAGTTGCAAGAATTTCAGCAGATGAAAGTCACAATTATAAAAGAAGTCCACGGCAATAAAGGTATTAGTATTTATTTCATAATCACCATTCTCAGTTTTAGCATGAGTCCTAGGAAACAAGATGGTCAAGTCATTATAATATGACACGAAATGGACCCCATTTAGAGGAACAACTTAAGTCTTCCTCTTGCAAATGTTTTGCAACTAAAATTATTGGAAGATCTGAAGCTTTGTAGAATGAAACAATATTAATTATGCTGTGTTAGAAAATGTGGAGAAGCTTTCAAGTATGCAAGGTGTTTACATAAGACCTGGGATGTTTGTGTCCTTCCTTTTCCAGCTTTGTCAGATAGTCTAATATGAAATACTGTTTTGGTCTACAGATCTTCCTTCAAATACAGCAGCAGAGAGAGAGTCTGATAGCTGTTTAACTGTCCAGAGAAGGACTATGCCAGTAATTATCTTTTAACCTTCTCTGCAAATTGAGTTATATTATTCTTTTAGCTTTTTCTCCTTTTACCTAATGTAAGTTCAGAGTTATGCATGCAGTTCCAGATGATATATGTATACTTAGGATATGAAACACGAGTTCAGCTTTTCCAAACTAATGAAGAAGCAAGATCGGTGAATTTTTTTTCCAATGGGGATTTTGTCATGCTGTTTAAAATGTATGCAAATTCCTTTCTTTAAGTAACGTAAGTATTAGGTAAAACTCAGTTTTCTGCATGTATTTCATCATATGCAGGTGTTCCACTGATAGGCATTCACAGTTGTTCCAAAGGATGTAGTTAATTTAATTTTTTTTTTGTTTGGCAAGGAAGAGACAAGTAATCCAATTTAGTTTTATATAATCCAGTTTTCTGGGACAGAGAGGGAGGAAAAGTCAATGTGACAGTTTTTCTATATTAAGTAAAAGTAAAATTTAAATCAGGCAAGTCATAATGTTATTATATTTTGCTGTAATTATGATGTACTCATATTGGGGATCATTCATCCTGTATGTGAGATACATTGAATTTTTTGCCAGAGGTCAGTCTCTCTTGCTAAAACAGGTGTGTAGAAGCCAGACATTTGGCTTTACATGTCACAGCTGACCTTGTTTTGTAGAAAATAGTAGCCTCTGAGAACTGATCAAAACAATGTGCTAAGCACCTATTTCTTTGTATGTGTGCATCATTTCTGTACTCAATATTTAGCCTAATACTTGAAAGATGAATTAATTAAGGGTAGTAGTAAACTTGGTTTAGAAATGGAAAAAGCAGTAGTAACTATTGTTATGCAGACTATATAATAGCTATTATTTATTATAGTTACAGTGCAACTATTAACTATAATAGTTATACTATTAACTACAGCAGTTAAACAATTGCCTACAGTAGTTGTAATAACTTATTATGTGTTCTTTACAAATAAAATGGGTTTTAAATTTCTGTGCACCTTTGAGCACATCACAAACATTGTATGTGTGTATGCCTATATGTACATATGAACATTCTTCTGACTTCACAGGATTCAGCCTTGCATCTCAGTCCTTAGTAAGGAGTTGTATTTGCATGTACCAACAGATATGCATCCAAAATGCCTTTTTCTTGGTGAAAAAACCAATTTTTCTGCTTCATTGAATCTCCCTGTTTCTAGGCACCAAGTATGCAACACAGGTAATGGAATTGTTTACAGGCTGCTGCTGTAATGTGTTTTGTTTTCAGATCCGTATTTTAAAAGTATTAAGGAAAAATTAAAGAAAAACGGAATTATTCTCAGAAATGAATTAAAAAATTTACTGCATTTATGTCAGACTTCATCTGATGTGGAACTAGCCAGAAGAGTTATTTACAGGTATTTTTAACAATCCAGGTAACACTATTTTCTGTTTTTTTGTGTTTGTTTTTTTTTTTTTCTTCTATTAGATCATGCCAGGTTATGTCTGTAGTTGAGGGCTTGCTCTAATTCAGTGGCTGTATGCATAGTTAATCCCTTAAACTAAGGTTGTATTTTAATTTACTTTGGTTCTTCCAACCCTTTAGAAACTCTCAGATCAAGCTATGGGAGCAAAGTGGTGTTGTACTGTGAGCCACACAGACACATTATCTCTCAGCTGAGGGGTAGTGGTGTGTTCAGTGACTTCTTCCAGGCAAGACCTGCCTGGTTATAAGCCAGTCTGGACTAGCAGTGGCAGGTCAGGAGGTTTCATGAATGAAAACCTTCCCAGCAATTACAGTGTGGAAGCTATAAAGAAGCAAATGAAACATTTTGGTATTTTGTTTCTATTTATTTTTCAGCATAGGAAAGGAAAAATTGAGGTATCTTAGCAGCTATGGCTGCTGAACTTGTGCTATTGTACTGTGAATAGAAGGTAAAGTAGCTGGGAATTTTCATGGCAGAGACCCATTCTATTACTAATCCTATGCAGTTTACTGGAAATAGAAAAGATTAAATATTGCTAGTTAATTTATTAGTTCAATCAAAACAGTATTTTTTCCATAAAATTAATCTCCTGTTATCTAAATAACTGGTGCAGATAGGAAGTGTGCCTCTGCCATTGCACATACACATCTTGCTGCCTATTTAAAGCTGTTTTCCTTGACAAATTCTGTGCTTTGTGTGATTAACTTTTTTTAATCTTTTCAATAGGTACCATGAACAGAATGGAATTACAGCCTTACAAAATTTTAAATTTGGACCCCTCTTTATGAGGCTGTGTTATGACCTGGACCTTGAAAGACCTGCAGTAGAACTTATCAAAGATAAGGTGATTCCTCTATATATTTTGAAGATTGTTATTTTTATTAGTCCAATAGGAATAACTGGTATGCATGAGTCTTGTGTGAGCTCATAGACATGAGGTATATGTGTTGCAGTAGCAAGGATGTCTGTAACGTTAATGTAAGAATGCAGATTAATGTTTTTTATTTAAAAATACCAAAACTGTAATTAAAAGAAAAATACTTGCCAGTTTGACTGATACATTTGTTATTGTATTTCTGTGTAATTGCATCATTTGAATAAAAAGTATTGATTAAAAGCTAATTCCTCAAATGAATGCAGCTAATGCATTTTTCCTGCATCTGGTGTTGCTGTGCTTTCAGTTCTGCGGTGGTGGTACTTTATCCCAGAAATATTGTTTATCAGCTGCAAGCTGTGTTTCTGCTGAGATTTTGGAGTTGCCCTTAGTCAATGACTTCTGCTTGCATGAACTTAGAGGTTACAATCTGTTACTAAAAAATAGGATAGTGGGAATCTCCGGAAAATTCCTGTTTATTTTTAAACAGCTTTTGACCATATTGAGTCACCAGTATTTTAGAAGTTGCTTGACAAAGGGACAGTTGGGGAACCCAGAGAGTGAAATGTTGAACTTGTGAAGATGGGATGTGTTCCAGTAGGAAGACCTGGATGCTACTCACAGTAAGAATGCTCACTGCCCTAACTTTCTTAACGCTTGCTCTGTTTGTATGTTTCTTTTCCAGAATTTGCGTGGTTTTTTCTCAGAAAGTACATCGTTCCATATTCTGATGACTATGTTGTTTAAAAAGGGCCATTATGAAAGTAAGTACTGTGTTTTCTAAGGCAAATGCATTTTGAGAAGGATGCTTCTCACTGTGTGTGTGGGTGTATAACTCTACATATTTCTAATGAATATTGCTGATTGATTTATGGTTTTAGAAAGCCAAACATCCTGTAAATTGATGCAAATGTGAATGAGCTGTACCATAAAATTTGAAGGCTCTATCTGTTTCATAGTTCCTATGGAATTCTTACCATCCTCAGTTGCACAGAATTGTGATTATACAGGGGGGCTCATTTCCTGAAGGCTTAGCTTCTCTTTGGTTTGTCATTTCCCATAGCTTTTTGTTTTCTCTATTCAAAGTTTGTCTTACATGTTTTTTGGAACAATAAGTTCTTCAACAACTTTTTGGCAATTCTGTGTTGGTGTCAGAGCAGAGAATAGTACCCTTTTTCCTTTGATAACAGAAGCAGACTATAGTCTTTGTTTGGTGTGTCTTACTAGTGTGCCTACACAGAGTGGCTACTGCAATAGTTACATCAAATGCTTCAGATCATTTTTCCCTTTGTAAGGATAAGGGGGAATCATCTGACCTAACTGAAAAGGCTTTCCATGATAAAATCTTAAATGGAGTATGGAGTAAGCTTTTCAAGCAAATCCCTTTGTTTGAAATTTGTTGAACAGACAGTGCTTGGTCTCTTGATGTTTGGCAAATCTAAGTCCAGCAATTGTCCTAGGAGTTAAGACTGAGCCACTGTAAAAATAACCTGATCAGAGTTTGAATGCAGTGTTGTGGTGTAGTGGAACATATATGTTAATGAGGAGCTGTTTGATAGTTTGCCTCAAATGATGGAAGGTTTGATAATGTGTACAAAGACTTGCTTTCTGGGCAGTTATAAGAGAATGAGAGTGGTTTTGTCAAGTATCCAGAGTTTGTTTATATCCAGCTGACCCCAAATTAAACTTTTTTAAATGTATTAATTAAAAACAAACAACAACAACTTATTTCAGTTTTGCATTTTTATTTACTGAGCTCATACTATGTTGAAATCTTTTTTTCAATTACTAAATATACAGCCTTAAAGTTGTGAAGTGAATAACACTACTGTATTTTTCACAGGTGCTTTGGAAGTTCTGATAGAAATGAAAAAACAAGATATACCTTTCAACAAAGAAACCTACCTACTTGCATTTGCAATATGCTACAAACTGGTAAGTACTTCCAATTCACAAGCTAAAAACATACTTGAAATACCTTCTCTATGTCTTCCCTTTTTTTTTTTTTAATTTTAAAATTTCTGTGTGTTCCCAGTCATGATTTCGTATCGAGTGCAAATATTTTAGACATATTTAAGTCCTGTATTGCTTCATTGTGCATGACAGGGTGCACATACATAGCTTCCCATACAAACTAATATCACAGAGCAAATCTCAAAATATTACGTGGAGATGAGCACTAAGGAACAAATTGGAAAGAGCCTTTGATTAGCTGGTAGTGTTCTTTCTCTGTGATCCATGCATCTCTTGGGACTATACTCTGTATTTGAGCCTCAGTATGGGTTTTATCGTCTGGCTTCCCTAAGACAGAGCGTATATGATATGTTCTGTTTGTCAGACATCTCCCATACATTTCTCTCCTCCCTCTCCAAGTAACTTTGAATGATTTCTGTAGTTGCACCCAAATTTGGCAAGGATTAGAGTTCTCAAAGGTAATTTGTTCCTACATTCCTGATGAAAACGGGCAGCTGAGTGTGGAAAAGAAACCTGAATGAATGCCTTCAGTGAGAGACAGGCTGCCCCTTGAGCTTAACTGTATTTTTAGCTCAGAGAAAAAGAGCATTAATGGATTAAGAAACTAGGCTACATAGATTCTACAAGTGTTTCCTTAGAAGTGTTCCCATTTTGTAGCAAAACAAGATCTCAATTTTTTTTTATTTTGATCTTCCACTCCAGGTTTGAATCAGTTGTGCAATTTGGAATATTAACATGGGCTCATCTCACACTCAGTAGGAGTCCATTCTTCAATTTCACATGTTTTTAGGAAGAAAGACACTAGCTGAGGAAAAATTATACCACTAGACTAAACTTCCTCAGATTTTTCAGTTAAATATACAATGAAACTGAGTACCTTTGTGATGAAAATGAGGCCTAAAACTGTAGCTCTGATGTAATTTATGTGGTGCTTCTGAAATTCTCAATTCTAATGAATCAGGGCTGCCTTCTGGTCAGGGGGAGTAGAAAGCCCTTTGGCTTTGGTGTTTGGACAGAGGGGCAGTAGACAGGGCTGAGAAGGAGCTGTGGAAGTTGTCTGCTGTTAAAAACAGCTGGAGTTGGATGGTTACAGTCAATTCAGGGATGTTCCCATTTCTATGTAGAAGACACCTTTTTTAGACATTTATGAATGTACGAAGACTCTGACACTGTGCTACAACCCAAGTTTATAAGCTGGTGTTTGCTACTAAAATCCACTGAGGCAATATTTACCACTTCAGGATTGCTCTTTGGTCCATACTGCCTGTATTCACAGAAACCCACTGTGTTTCTCTGAGCACTCCCTTTGGTGTAGCTTCTTCCCTAAAATCTCTGCATGGTTCTTTCCATGGCCTACTGTCAAAGGGCTTGGATCCATGGCATATGCAACAGGAGGAGGTTCCTGAGGCTTTTGTTTTCTACTGCTTCTGCCCTTACCTATATTTTCGATAAAGAATCTGACCTGTCATTACGTTTTTAGTGAATTGATAAAAAGAAAGGGGAAGTTATTCTAAACTGCCACCCAGTTGTTTTAACAGCCACAATGAATTTGTGGGGGTTTCTTCATTAAGATAAAATACTATTAATAAAGCAGCAAGCTGTAGTAACCCTTTATGCACAAAAGAGGATTAGATGGAACTCTTCCAAAAGCTTAATCTGTTGATTCGGATTTTAGTGGTAGGTTTTGCTTATTATGCAACATAAAAAACTTAAAAACCTTGAAGGAAAATATCTTCAGGATGCACTACTTGAATAATGGTGTTGGTGTCATTAAGACCAATGCTGGATTTTTGCCATATTAATTCTTGGTTTCCTTTGAATAACCATGCCAGAGATCAATATGAAAAAATGTACAAGGCTTAAAGCTCTGATTATTGCTAGTGGATAAACAAAGGAATTAATGTTTAATCTTTGTAGTGAAGTGTTTTAGAGGTCAACTCTAAAACACATCTGGGATGTTTTAAATCATTGCAAGGCACTGCTTTCTCTAAGGTAACAGATGGTCCTTCTTTTAGTGCAGGAAATGGCTATATGTCTTTTGATGACAACAAAACATATATGTAATAATAATCAACCTTGTAGTGGTCAGAATGTTTCTGGAGAAAAGGAGTCTGAGGAGAGACCTTATCACTATCTACAACTACCCAAAAGGAGGTTGTAGGATAGAGGGTGTTGGTCTCTTCTCCCCAGTAGTAAGTGGTAGGATGAGAGGAAATAGCCTCAATTTGCACTAGGGGATTGGATGTTAGGAACAATTTCTTCAGAGAAAGAGTTGTCAGACATTGGAACAGGCTGCCCAGGGAAGTGGTTTAGTCACCATTCCTGGAGGTATTTTAAAGACATGTAGATGTGTCACTTAGGGAGGCTTTTTAGTGATGGACTTGGCAGTGTTAGGTTTATGGTGGGACTTGATGACCTTATAGGTCTTTTCCAACTACAATGATTCTGTGTTTCTAAGGTTCTCTTTTGTTTGGGTTCCAGTCAATTTTACTCATAATTTCCAGTGTGAAGAGCATTGTTTTTGAGGGTTTTTGGTTTGTGAGATAAAACACAGGTAAACTCATTGCCTTTTGGTATAGACTCTTATTGAAAATGGTCTCAGTGATAATGCAGTTTCTGTGTTGGAAAACAGGCAAATATGTAAGCTGCTTTGGAAACATCTTGCAATATTTAATACATAACAGAGTCTAAAAATTGCAGAATGTTCAAATTCACACATACGCAGATTTCTTTAGTGTAATGGTACTAAATAGTTCAAGGCTTAGAAAATACTGATTTTCATTAACTACCTGATGTAGCTTTCAGAATAAAGTAGGACAAAAAGTCAGCTTTCTTGATGATTCGGGAATGATTGGAAAGTGGAAAGGAAAGCATCTATTAGTTTTACCATGCTGCCAGGCTTTCAGCTCTCGTAGAATCCAAAACAGTTAGGACAAGGTGTAGTTGTTAAAATAACTGAAGTTATTTTTATCTGCTTCTTAAGTCTGTAGCTTTGATTATTGCATTTTGATGTTGTGTTTCTCAAGAAGTGCTGCACAGAATCTGCTTGGTTGGTTTCAGGTATGGATTGCCTTGGGGATCTTACAGTATGATGACTTCCGAATGCCTTCTAAAAGTAATTGCAATTGCCTACAGTCCTTTCAGATCACAAGAATAATGAGTGTGACATAGATTTGAAATTTCTGTGCAGGACAGCCTGGACTCTTGTAAAATCTCTGCAAAACTGCTTGAAGAAGCACAGCTAAAAGGTGACACATTACCCCTGCGAGCATTATGCTTTGCCATAGCATCTGCTCTGAAGCAGGTACAGTACCTTTTGTTTTGATTTGTGCCTGAATCTTGATAGTTTTACTGTAGTAAGATAGTGGAAGGAAGCTAACATAGAGGAAGCATAACTGATCTATATAATAACTTTAAGTACTAGAACTTTTAGGCCCCTAAAAGAGTAGGATTATAGACAATTCCCACACAAAATGAATGTGGAAATTCTGAAATCTAAACTTATGTCTTGATTCTACTGCACAGGGATTTTGTGCTAGTGACAATCACATACAGAATATTCTTAGAGAGTTGGGCCAGCGGGTTAGACGTACCCATGGACTCAGTCGTGCAGATACTGCTATTTCACAGTTGTTTCCCTTAAATAAAATTAAAATAATAATTTAACATACAAGCTAAATCAGCTCTTTAAAATAGTTTATCTATGGAGGCACACTCAAAGGCTATGATGTGTATTGCCCTACTGCCTTGGATATGGCCTATCTTTTTCCACAACAAATTTCAAGGGGAGGTTTTTCAATACCTCATGGGCCTAAGCAGTGATATGAAGAGGCTGTGAGGCAGTACAGGGTGAAAGACTGAGCAGGAGAATAACAAATAGGAAATTCTAAAGTCCAGTATTTCCTCTGTTGTTAATTTGTGTATACAGCTTGAGGAAATTCTGAATCTTTTGTATTTCATGTCTAAACAGAAGTCAGAGGAACTATAAGAGCTAGCAATTATTAATGGATTTTAATAAATGATGTACAATTGTTAAAATGTTCTTATACACTCTGGTCTTTTTGCACTGTCTCTGTGAACAGGGACACTGAACAATAGCATCATTCAAGTTAGTTCATTCATGTGCATGATGGCATGACAGGGCTTCTCACTGACATTGAGGTTAATAAAACAAAATTTCTGTCTCTGAAATACCATGAAACATCCGTGATGCTGTTGCTTTATGTAAAAATCAGTTAAAGTTCTTTTACAAACAGAATAATGTTCCATGTTACATTTAACTATTCCTTAAGCTGTATGATCTTTGTCAGTACATCTTGTTGTGAGTAAGATGTTTCCTGATCACATGTAACAGTGGTTGGTCTAGTAAATGTCAGTGTAACATTTACTGTCTATACAGATCAGTTGATGGCATAAATACAGTACTGTAAATGTGAATCTACAAAAGGTTGAAAAGAGCTGGGCATTATAAATACCTACATTAACATATGCTGCACTTCATTTAAGTATTCTGACGAGTGCCAAACTGAGGATGTGTGAAGATCTTTTATCTTTCAGGTGCTCTCATGCTCAGTGTTGGTTATGTGCTTCCTTTCCCTGCTGATCTGAAGCAGGGAGGACTATCTGATATGCTTAAGAGTCAGAAGACGTGGGAACTCCCCACAGTGTGACAGGCTGGAAGCTGTTTGGAGTCCATGGTTCTTGGTGAAGGGTTTCTAGATGCTGGTTTGTGATTCATTGAAAAGTTGTCAAAGACTGTTTTTTTCTTGAACTTTTATTGTGAAAGTGCATCACACGTGTTTAGCCATATTTTTTTAATTATTTCTAATTCCTTCCTAGAATGATTTAGCACAAGCCAAATTTTATTGTTCCCAGATAATGAAAACAGAGAACAAACTATACAATAATCTTAAAGTAAGTATGCTTGCTTTATGTTGAAGTCTTGCAGAGAAGTATGCTATACTGGACAAACAACTCCCATATGCAAAGTAACAGAAGGCCAGCCTACTTAGTACCACAGTTATGTATCCACAGGCATGTATCAGTACTGTTGCTGAGCTTGTTTTTGAGCCAATAGACAATTTCTGTCAGTTGGATGACTTACATTCTGAATTGTTTAACACCCTCCACCCATTTTAAAAAATTGCTTCTTATCGTAGATAAGAATTGGAAGTAGACCAGTTCTACAGCTGTGGGTATAGACCTGTGAACCGTTCCTAGTTAAGACAGTGACTTTTTGCTTTTTTACTACATGAGATTTGAAACAACAGGGCTCCAAGTAAATGTCTGCCTTAACTATGCTCTGCACACTTCAGGCCTCCTTCAGCCCTGTTAACCTTAAGCACATATGTACATACAACATTTTTTTCCTGTAGTTGCTTGGTCTACAACCTGAGAGAAAGTCTTGTGCGTGTGCCCTGTAAGTGACCTTTCTAAGCTATGGAAAAAACACTTTGTTCAAGAGCAGCTAATGCAGCTGCATCAGAGGAGCTCTGCCTCCAGGCTCACCTTCCTTTCCAGGTGCCAGCTGTGGGAAAAAAAAAAGAAAAAAATAAACAAACAAAACCCCCACAACTCTGTGGAGAGTGATCATTCCCTCTGCTTTCTTCATGAATAATTGATTTTTGTCAGCACAGCATGTAGAATTTTGTCTTGCTTTACTTCATGTCTTCCTCAAATACTTTTTTTAAAAATTTGCATTCTCATTATAAGTACTATTTGTGTGATGTGGTTTTATTTTATTTTTAAGGTTCTTGTCCAGCTCAGATCTGGTTCACTAGAAGAAGTAATAAAGACGTTAGAGGCAGCAGTGGAAGTAGATACTCCTCCCTTTGTGAAAAAGATTGAATTTTCTGAGCAGGTGGTAAGTATACAGGAATGAGAGGAGGTCCACAGTGTTTGTCTGAGTGATGATGATGGTGGTTCAGCTACAGAATTTCACCCTACTGAAGTTGTTCGGGTTCTGATACGTTCAGATGCCAAAGCAGCTGGCTGGCTTTCTGTGCTGTTGTCAGGGCACTTAAACGTCCACTTCCCTTTTTTATTGTGGATCTTGCTCTTAGTCAAATTTCATCTGAATGTCGATGAAGCGTTCCCTAGTGGCATTAAATAATTTAATCCCTTTCCTTCTATGTTATTTTAATTTGGTGAAAAAGTGAGAATAAACTTTGGGCCACAGCGATATTGTTAGCTTGGTCATATTTGCAAAGACTTGTAATGCTATGCAGGGAGGTGTGATATGGGAAACAGCAACTTTTGCTATTTTACTATAAAAATAGCTTTTATAGTATTGATCACTAAGAAGGCTTCCTTCAAAGTGCATATATGCCCCTATCAGGTTGGCAGCATTGCTGCTGCTTTCCCCAAAATGTTTTATTGTATTTATTTTTAACATCTCTGTAGAATAAGATATTTTAGATACTTACACTTTCACTGCTGCCTGATAAACAAAGTGAATAACTGATATGTAAAATAAATACTAGGTACAAGGGGGACATACCTTTCAAAACATAACTGCTATGTTGAAAATAGATTATTTTTTTTTTAAGCAGCATTTCATTTTGTAAATTCATTGGGATAAAAATTGCATGTGTGAATGCTGCATTTTGGTTTTGTTTGGCAAATGGGTAACCGTCACTAATAAGACTAAGCATTAGACCTAAGCCATTCCTTCCACAAAATGTTATTGATCAACAACAATTTTGAAGATATTTACTTATACTTGAGCTCATATTCTGTGTAGCATACAGAACTTTTCAGTGTTTGATAGTCTGACTTTTATGATTTGTACTGTACTGTACCTTTAGTGTGATACATAATAATGATTAGAAGTGTGCTGATCTGGAAAGTAGATTCCAGGAAGCAATCATGTTTCCTGGGTTTAAATAGAAAATAATTTTGTTAGTCTGTACTACAGCTGAAAATAGGCCTGTACAACTTCGAGGAAGTTTTAAATCTAATAAACTCTCTGTAATAGGTATCCAGTGCATTTCTGCCATTGTCTGGTGATGTATAATGTGTGTTGCTTAAAATACTGTTCTTATGACTCATTGCATTAGCCACATATCTTAAGTTGTGTACTTCTTTTTTCTTTGAGAGACTACTTGTCTTCTATATGGTGATTTTATGAGACCTTCACTTGCTGAACTGTAACAGTCTGTCATTTTTCTCTCCTTAGCTGGCTACAGTCAGGGAGAAGATGGAAGAAAACCCCAACCTTTCTGCCAAATTGGGAGATATTTGTATGAAACTACAAGCTTCAGGACGGATAACCATGTGCACGCTGGAAGACATGCTTTTCCAGATTCCTAGTTCAAAAAAGGCCTCTGCAAAGCTTTTAAATCACAAGCAATTGGGATATCACACTGCTAAACCACTTCAGTCAACTCTATTGGTAGAATAGTTCAATATTTGATGGCAAACTGAACTGCTGTTAGCATCTCTTATGAGCCAGGTTTTAATAAAATGTCTTCTCCCCTCCTCCACAATGAGCAATTGTCGAAGTTGTTTGTGTGAAACTGCATTTGATACACAGATCATGCAGCTTCCATGTTTCAATTTTGATGCTAAAAACAAGCCATGACAGTGGGTATTTTTGTGTTGTTCAGTAATGGAGTAATAGGACGGTTTGAAGTTTTTCCTCAGGCACTTAAATTTTCCTGTGCTAGATGTCCTGATGGAAGTAGAACAAAGTAGAATGTGTATCTGACTTGACTTCTGTGGTTCATGAGAAGAAAATTCACTCTTCATCAGATTATGTTCTGACTGAAAGAACAGATGCAGTCCAAAGAACAGATAAAAGAGTGTGGACTTGCTTTAACTGTTTATTCAAATTCTCTACATCTCAAGAGAATCAGAGGAAGGCAGGCATCTTTGGTTGCCTTTAATATCTTTCTCTTCAGAATCAATATATTGGTATGTTTTTTCATATCAAATGACATCATGGAAGTTGCATGGTAACCAACTAGTTGTTTTCTTACTTGAAGGAGATTCCTGAACAAAAGTCAGAGTCTCAGAGTGAGTGGTCCCACATATTGCTTCCTTCAAGTTTTCTGAAATTAACCCTCCCAGGATAAGCAGACATTGATAAAAATTTGAAACAAAGTCCTTAAAGGGTTTCATAGAGCAAGTACAATCACTTTTTTAGACTAGAGTTACGTGTCATCTGCATAATTCACTCATACATAGAGGAAGTGATCACAAGAACAGTACAAAGAAGCTTCACGTTGACCCAGCTTTAATGACTCCAGGCCAAATGTCCTTGGTTTGAGTAGTAAAAAGGTGTTTGTAACTATGAGTCCTGCATATCCAAAAACCTCATTCACCATCTGGAAAGGAAGGAATTGGAAACAGTTGTACCTTAGCTGGCACTCGGGTACTTTTAGTTTATTTGGGCATATGAGTGATGGGCCTGTTGATACAGAACTTAGCAGTCCTGTGAGCACAAGGAAAGATGGAGCCCAGGTTGGTACTCCCTGACTTGCATTACCTTACCTCTCCTTTCACTTCTTTTGTGTTTTTACTTTGTCTCTCCCCCTCTCAAGCAAATCTCAGAACTCAAAGGATTCTTTCTGCAGGTGGATCTATGCATGCTATATGAAACTTTGTTGAAGCCATTGTATTACTGTGAAGAAACAAGAGCCCATCCAAGCAGAAACACATCTTCAGCCATCAAAGCAAGCATGGCTAGAGCAGGTCAGGGGTTTTCTTCTGAGGCTTTAACACTGTAACTCATTTCTGTCACCAGTGTGTCTTATTAATATCAAAATGCACAAAACTGTTATGCACTGGATGGAATTTCATGCAAGTGTAAGTGAAAAATAATTTTGTATCACATTTTTGTGAAAAATGTGCACACTTTTTATGAGTGATTGCATAGGCTAAATTGCTACATACATTAGTCTAAAACCACAGGTAATTACTTGTTCTGTAATATGATGTGGAATGTTATTTCACACATAATTCTGGAGTACACATTTTTAACTATTTTCCCTCAGTTGTAAATTCATTTTAATACTTGCTATACAAAATGGACCCTCGAGTAACTCCCAATCTTTTATCCACAAATAAATTTGGTGAAGGATTTGTAAAGGCTGCTTGCAGCATGGCAAGGATTAGTTTCATAAACCTTAAGGGAGTAAACTGCTCTTCAATTGTTACTATCAGGACAACTCTATGATGTCAAACTAGGGTTTTACAGACAATAGAAGATAGTTTGACCCAATTCACCTGTTACATAGCAAATACATGAAGTCAATTCTGTTTAATTTCCTTATTTGGCACTCTCAAACTTTAATTGCAAGAAGTTGGTTCATCGTAGGACTGAGATGCACATGTTTGTTTGATTTAATCTGACTTGTTTAGATTCCTGACTGAGGCCATATCCTACCTGCAAGTGAAGTAATGATAACTTGTATTACAATTCACTGCCAATAGACCTGATGTTTTCCATGCTTCGTTCTTGTGGCTACTTTTCTTGAGGCTGATTTACTTAAGTGAACTATTAAGTTGATAATTTGTTTTAAAGAAACATCATTTATTTGTCGAGAGAGAGAAGGGGGATGCACTTAAATAACTAGCAACACCTCAACAGAAAAAGAAAGCAGGGACTCAAGAAGGATTAAAGGGTAGGTTCAAAGAATCACAGAAAAAATTTGGTCAATTAAACATTAACATATTGAAGATTGCTCTGGAAGTGTTGTGGAAGACTGGTCAAACATTTTCCTGTAGGAAAAAACGTAGGAGAAAAGAGCAACTTCTAATATTTACACATTTGATTTCAAACAAAGTCTAATTTGTTTCATACAGGTTGCACAGAGGCTTTTTAATCGGGAAAGCTTGGATTTGAATGCATGTTTACAAATTTACCTTTTGGTGCATCGAGGTCCTGAGCACTTTTTTTGTGCAGCAGAATCTTTAGCTGTATGCTTAGTTTGGTTTATTTAGGTGTCATTTGCTCCTGGTTTCCCAGCACCCAAGATCAGGAAACCACACCTGTCTAAAGTCAAGCAAATACTTACAGGTTTTGCTGGGTCAGAGTGGCTGGAATGTCAAGGGCTGAGTTACTAGATAGCATCTCTTGGAAACAGCCTCAGAGAGCACATTGTGCATTAGGTTATTGCAGCTGGTGGAGTGAGTAATTCTACTTCACTCATATGGAGTTTTAGCCAAGGATGAACCTTGAAATTAAGGAGAAGCCAACAGTCTGAAATTCAATTAATAGATTTTTGGTTTTGTTTGAACAATCTGGAAACAACAAGGCATTTGCATTTCAGAGAGAATTGCTGGATTTTTTTCTAGGTTTCACTGAAAGAGACTTGGGTACTGTTATATGGAAGGCTGTTTATCATATTTATATTCAAATATTCTTCCTGCAATAAAATTAAACGTGAGTTTTGTGGATGTCCTTGCACTCCAGCAGCTTTTTGGAACAGTGATCCAGGAGACAGTAGGTGGCGTTTCTTGATCATACTTTCCTACCAATGTGATTTCCAGGGATAAGTTGTACCTGTAGTATCAGTTAAGTAAAGGCATGGCAGAGTTAGTGGTTTGCACTATGTTCAATGCACACCATCTTAAAATGGAAAATCCAGGCATTAGTCAGCAGCCTCAAATGGTTGGTGGTTAGCATAGACTGCAACCTAGAGATTTACAGCATTTCATACAAAACTTACTGCATTTGTTGAAAACAAGTCATCCTTGCCAATGATCACAAGACAGTTTTTGCAGTATTCTAGAAATATTAATCAATGACCTAGGAGGCAGGCTGGTGATATTACTTCTAGTACATCATGTTACTTCTGGTAGAACAACTACAATTATAAGGCTTACTTTGCTATACCTGCTCTATATTTAAGAGATAATTGGGTACCTTTTCCAGCTTTATTTGTAAAACCATTTTTATATTCACATGGGATCTGGATAGTGCAGTCTTCAGATGGCTGATATTCTTCTGCTATAGGTGCTTCTGCTTTTCTCCATGGGTTAATACCTCTTCTTCTTCATACTCCTTTCCATGAAGCATCTTGAGTCTTGGTAAGGAAGGATCACTTCCTCTGTGCTTCTCCTGTGTTAATTTTCTGCTTCAAAAAGATAAAAATGAAGGTGAAAGGCTTAGCCATTGCAGGGGAGCTCAGGGGTGCTTCCAGGCCTCAAGACAAGTTTTGGCATATTTAGTGAACCTTTTACCCAAGTTTAAATAACTTTTGAAATGAAGACTTGTTAGAGCTTTGCAGCACGATAGAAAGTAGGGAGACCTATATGTTGTGCTGTTTTGTTTTGTTTTGTTTTTTCCTCAGGGTTGTTTCAGGTTGCATCCTTCTAAGAAAAATTTATTACAAAATAAGCAGAGACTTGTTTGTTTGTTTTAAAGCTGTATCTGTTGTGATTGCTTACACACCCTGGTGGTGCCACATGCTACTTAGCAAGTGTATCAGAAGTAGATGTTGCTCATACACTCCCTTCCTCCTCTACTTCTTTCTTTCCTGGTGCTTATGAACAGTGTTTAGAACTCAGCAAATGTCTGATTTTCTACCACACTTCCTGGCTACTTTTAAGGTCACCTTATTTTCCTCTGGTTGATAAATTCAGGTGAGAGAGGCACTAGAAAGACTTAAAACTAGTACTGCTACTGGTGCTATGTTTTATAATGTGAAATATAGTGCTATTTCCATATGTACCTTTACTTCTGCTATTGAAGATAGTTGGCTGGAGACCTTCAGGAGCTCTTGGTGTGTCTTTGCTCTGTGCAGTTGTCTGGACCTCCTAATAACTCAGCAGCACCTGCAGTGAAAACCAAGGTATTCTGACTTCACCTCCCCAAGCACAGATGCTGGTTTTTTGCAAGTACTGGTGCTCTAAGTAACTACAAACCCATATGTATGCTGTCAGGTAAGGTGAACTCCCAAGTCCCTGTGCCATGCAGCAACTCAAAATAAATGCAGGAGCACTGGTACCAGAGGGAGGTTGAGTTAAGGACCATCTGCACAAATCAGACATGGGTGCAGAGCCATCTCAGCCTGAACCTGGTGTCTGCATGAAGAGTAAAGCAGTGTGATAGTTACAGGAGAATCCTTCGTCTGGAGGGTGAAGGTGCCAATCTGACAATCAATCTAGAAGTTGTGGAGGTGCTGCCTAGGCTTGTTGATCTTTTGGACTCTTACCCCTTGCTGGTCTTCCATGTGGGCAGCAGCAGTGCTGCTCGAAGTAACCTGGAGTGCATGAATGGTGGCTACAGGGCACTGGGGATGAGAGTGAAGGGCGAGGGGCGCCAGGTGGTGTCTCCTTAATCCTGTTAGTGAGAGAGGGAAAGGCCTGAGTAGAGGTGGGCTCAGCCAGGGTGTTGTGGCTTGGCTATATGGCTGGTGTCACATGCAGGGCTTTGGCTTCTGTGACCACGGTTATGGTGAGGGCTACTGAGCTGGCATGGGGCTGGGATGGGGTATGCTTGACTAAGTGTGACACAGGTATCTTTGCAAACAGGCTTCCTAACCTAGACTAGAGGTTTTTTACATGAGGTATGCTGGTGAGGGTTACCATAACCTGAAGGAAACTGAAAAGGCAGAGCAGATGCGTCTGGGAGACAGCATTATGGGGAAGGCTCTCACACTTCCCCTGTAAAAGCAGTACAACTTTAGACCCATCTCAAATTCACTGTGCAAATCCATGTAGCATGAGAAACAAGCAAGAGCAGCCTCTATGCACAGCTGCAGAGCTAAGACCTCATTAGCATCATGGCTCTCGCGACTGGAGTGCTGCAGTGGAGAGATGCAGGAAAGATGGGGAGCGTAGGAATGGCAGAGGTGGAGCTCTGTTTAAAGGTGTCATGTGCATGGAGCTTTGCCTTGGGATAGGTGATGAGCCAGTAGCAAGCTTGTGGGTAAGGATGAGAGGACAGACCACCACAGAAGATGCTACACTGGGTATCTGCCACATCCCATCTGATAAAGAGGAGCAGGTGAAGCATTCTTTAGGCAGCTGGAGAAGGTCTTAGTCACAGACCCTAGTACTCACCAATTACTTTAATCACCCTGCTGGAAGAGCAGTGTGGCTGGGCACAACTGATCCAGGGGATTTCCAGAGCATATTTTTTGATATTATGGTATTTATAAGATAATTTTTTTATGCATGTGACTGATGAGCTGGTGAAGGAAGGTATTCTGCTGGACCTGCAACTTGCAAGCAAGCAATAACTGGTGGATAGCGTGAAGGGCAAGGGCAGCCTTTGCAACAGTAACAGTGAGACTTGTGGAGTTTAACATCCTGAGAGAAGTGAGATACATCCAGAAGAGCAGGTGGTGGCTTGTTCAGGGACCTGATCGCAGAATCCTGTAGGAAACTTTCCTGGATGGAAAGGGACCTGGAAGACCTGGTTGATCTTTGAGGACAACCTCCTCAGAGCACAGGAGTGACCCATCTCAATGTGCAGAAAGTCAAGCAAGCTAGCAAAAGGCTAGCATGGATGAACTCCTGGCTGAGCTCAAACAAAAAATCATGCACACAAATCATGGTAGGCTACCAGGGGGGAGTGCAAAGATGTTGCCCACACTTGTAGAAATGGAGTCAGGAAAGAAAAATCTTAGCTGAAGTTGAAATTTGTGAGGGAGTTGAAGGATGTACATTGACAGCAAAAGAAAGGTTAAGGAGAATGTGGGCCTACTGATCAATGAGGCAGGGGAATTACTGATGAGTGACTGAGATACTCTGCCTTTTTGCCACCAAGCTGGTCAGGAGAAGAGAGGCTGAGAGAAAGGGGTTTGCTCAGACTTAAGAAGAGAAGGCTCAGGGAAAACCTTATTCCTGTCTACAGCAAACTGGTCAGAGGACATAGAAAAGATGGAGCTAGACTATTCTCAGAGATGTATGATGATAGGACAGGGGGTAATGGACACAAGTTGAAATACAGGGCATTTTGATCAGGTATTAGGATTAAAAAAGTTATTGTGACCGTGCTAAAAGCCTGGAACAGATTGCCCAGAGAGGATGTAAAATCTCTATTCTTGGAGGTCTTCAACTCAGTTGGACAGGCCCCAAGGAACCTGACCTGATTAGATCTGCCCTGAGTTGCAGTTTGGACTAGATGACCTTTCAAGGTTCCTTCCAGACTAAATTGTTCTGTTATACATCCAGGTGAGTTACTGACTAACCTGCCTTACAATCCCCCACTGTACTGTAAGAAACAAATGGACATGAAGATCTCAAACTCTGAGCGTGCCACCACGTAGCTGTCTTAGTAGTCAGCTTCTACACTTTAGTATGGACAAGGCTCTTTTTTTAATTTCTTCTATACTGAGGACAGTGATCACCCAGCTGGGGGGTTGCCTGGTCCCCACACTTGGAGTGTCAGGTTCATTTTCCCCAGCTTGTCTGATTCATGTTGTAAAATGGAAGATTGAAAAGGATAAGATCAACATTGTGTTGCTACCTAGGTTGTTCTAGATGGGACTGGTGTCCTCAGCCTCTGATACAAATATTGAATTGCTAGATTCTCCATTTAGACCCAGAATTATTGCTACTTCTCTGGTTTCTTTGGACATGACATACCTCCTGGTGTTTTGACTTGAGATGCTGGTATGAAGTTTTCACAGGCAGCTCATATGTATAGTCTTTAAATTTCACATGCTGCCAGCATTTGTCTTCTGAAACTTCATAATTTGCCAGAATAAAACAAAATACAGATCTCAAATGAGCGTTGCTTTACCATATCACTAAGAACAGGCTATTGGAGCAATGGTCTTAATGTTTCTTACTGTCTTTGGAGTAATTTAAGAGGACATCTTCTTTTTATATACAATATCAAAGTGGATGATGGTGTGGACTGACACCATGCTACCAGCAGTCCTAACTTTCTTAGCAAATAGTCAGAGCTCTATGTGCAAGTCATGCCCACTGCCTGCTGTGGGAACAAGGCAGAAGAAAAAAGTATGCTCACTTCTGTAAAACGCAAAGCTCTGACTTATCTGCTTGGGTTGATGGTATCTTTGGACAGGCAACATGACTGTCTGAAATACCTGGGGCTCATTGTTCCTGGAGGCCCAAAGGGATGTGTGCTTGCAGCAACCTGCCCTGGCATCCAGTCTGGCACTTACTCCAAAAAAGAAATTGTCTTTTTAGTCCAGGCTTTGTAGTCAACGCAGTTTGTGACATGTGCTTTTCATGTCCAGTTTTCTAAGTCCTGAGCTAGTCCTTGTTATCACTTTCTGCACAGTTAAGGGAAGTTTGTGGGGTCTCAGTCCCGTTGGTTTTTGCGAGATGCTTGTAGAGAGACTAGGACCTCTGCCATATCCAGCAGAAATGAAAACATCAAAATAAAACAGAAAATCACCCACCTTCAGTCTTGCCTGTGCTAGGTAATTCCACCTAACTACCATGCAAGAAACTACCACGTCTACTTTAAGGAACATATCTTGTAGCAGGAGTCTTGGAAGCACCAATGTTGATGGGAAATTTTAGAAAAGAATAATGGAAAAGGTAAATTAACAGTAACATTTGGAACAACTGAGAGAGTGCAGTGTGAATTCCCAGGTAGCAGCTCCCTGGTAGTTACTCCATCTGTAACTACTTACAAATACTGCAACACTTCTTTCAGCTTTATGGCAGCAAATGGATCTTGCTCTATATGGCAGGATTTTAATTATGACTCTTCTTGTTGATGGTTTAACCTTTAGAAAGAGTAGTCCTGCACTCCTTTGAGGCACCATGTGCTGCAGAACTGGAGCTAGGGAGTCCAGCATAACTTGTGAGAACAGGAAAGAGAATTGGCTCACAACTTCAGGTAATTAAAAAAATGGTGTGTGGTTAAACCTTAGCAAAATAGTTTGAGAAACTTCTCATTCTCCTTCTCTATAATATCATCACTTGGTGAGGTGTAAAGGGAACGGAGGAAAAAAAAAGAGAAATAGAAGGCAGAGACACTGTTCAGAACTTCTTCTTTATGTTTGAAGCTTTATCAGTTCTCACATTAGAATGACAGAAAAAGAGAACTGTGATGGAGAAAGGATGATACATCTTTATACAAAATTGCCCTAGTGGTTAAGTACTTTCAGGGGAAATTCAGACCACAGAATCTGCTCTGCTGCACTTTTACTACCCTTTGGAACGATTTAAAATTTGTAAGCCCTGGCAAATGAAAGCTTTGAAAAATGCCTCACAATATACTAAAAAAAGTTTATGCTTGACTTTATAAAAGAACCTGTGGTGCCTCTAGCCCTAATGTAGCTCTCTATGCTCAGCCACACAGATGGAAACATTGGCACGACAAATTTTAGGCCTGAAAGTTTACACATTATGCAACTTGGATGAGCAGAGCTGGTCAGGCTGCAAGGCATTTCTCCCTCAAGTTGCCAAGTACCTTTGTTTGCTTTGAGTATCCAGACAAAGCAGTTTGCTACCTTAAAGAATGTAATGGAAAAAGTGTGGTGCCTTGTCATACTTGCATTACCAAAACCTGCTTTGGATTTTTTGTTTGTTTTACATTTATTCGTAACCATGTTAGTGACACTTATGTCTTGGGTTGTTTTTTTTTTTTCCTTGCAGACCAGTCACAGCACTGCAGTATAACTTACACTGGAAAAGGTTTTTGGTGATCATCTTGTTCCACTTCCCATTACATATCAGCAGAAAATAGCACTGAAACATTAAGTTGGAGAAAATAAGTTCAAATCCTTGCTTGTGCAATTGTAGCCATATGGATGAAGCTAGCTTTTCTTCCTATGAAACCAAGCTTGCTCCTTAACTTTTCATTCATTTTAAGAGCCGTATGTTTTCACTTAATTGTCTTGCTTCATACCTGATTATAGTTAGCACTTGCCTACTCCTGAAATGACTGTGCTCCAGTCTCTGTAGAATGTTTTAAGTACCTGCTGAGAACCTCTCTGAATCAGGCCCTGTACTAGTAACTAGCTTTTATTGTTTTCTTCCTAAGCAGAGGTGCCTAAAAATATCCTCTGACCTCCAGAGAGTGGAGTAAAGAAGTATTCTTCCATTGACAGATTACTTTAAATATCTCACTGCTGTAGCACTATTTAATCTACCCACAGTCTATTTTTTACCTATTGGCTAAATATAATCAGTCACCCTCTACTGCAGGAGAATCTTTCCTAGCAATTAGTATTCAATTCAAAGTCCCATTTATTTCACTAACATTCTCTTTGTATCTATGCTGGTCTTTTACATTTCTTTCTCTTATGGTCAGAGTGGATGTACAACTTCCTGAACCAAGTCAGGACTTCCCATGTCAGTTATTTAATGAACTACCTATATAATTAGTCATTTCTGTCTCCTATAAGTCACAGGGATGTAGATAGTAGTGATGTTTTTCCCAACAATGTTTGTCCAAAGAACGCTTGCCAAATCCTGATGACATACCTAGAAATGTCCTGGTCACAGGAGGAGTTTGCATACTGCCAAAATAGCAGCAATAAGCGGCAAGATCCCAGTATGGCTTTGATTATTCCTGTGTGAGATGTGTGTTGTATACAAGACTTATAAGCGATATAGGACTTGCTGTGCTGTCTCTTCTCCCTCAGACTGGATGTTCAAAGAGTAAGCTGTGTTCTTCCCAAAGTGAACTTCAGCAGTCGGATGTTTTCTGTAGCCCCAGGATGGCACGTCAGTGTATGTTTCTTTTCCTTTGTGTTCACATATAAAGCCAGGTGTGACTTTCCCCCTCCCATCCCCCATTGTGTTCTGCTTGGTCCTGTTCTTTCCCTATCATTTAGCAGCAGGTGTGACACTGTACTCAATTTGCCAGAGAGAATACCATGCATGTTTTAACATTTTGCTTGCATAAATGCTTGGTCTTCTTTTGTTAGCTGCAGGGAATAATTTACACATGTGGTTTTTGTCTTATAAATATTCAAGGTCAGTCTTATAAATAGTGACTCAGGCCGTTAGTGTGTGTTTTGAGCAAGACTGCTCATTTAATTAGTCTGGACATTTATGTCTGGAAGCTGCAAGTTAGAGTCATACTGTGCTGGTCTTCCATTTGGTTTCTTAATATTTCTCTCCTTAAACCTGCACGTTCAGAAAGGAAATGTATGAAAACAGAGTGATGGGAAGAGGAAGTGAGAACTGTTTCTCCATGTCAGAAGAAAACTGTATCACTGGTTGTTTACTTCATTAGAGCTGTTTACCTATCCTGGATGCAGTCACAATTCCTAATGTGAATTAGGGCAAATCAGAGAAATGAGTAAGGGTAGCAACAAATCAGCTGTTTCACAGGTATACTGAGAGTGTTTCCCAGCTGTTTGGACACTCATTATATCCTACTAAATAACCCAGTATGCTCCTGATTAATAGATTCTTAAAAAACACATAGAAACATATAGAAAATTACAACTTATCCTTGGTGCCATCTCAAGGCATATCAAGGTCATTAGGGGCAGTCAGCATGGCTTCACCAAGGGGAAGTCGTACTTGACCAACCTCATAGCCTTTTATGAGGAAGTAACAAGATGGATGGATTATGGCAGAGCGGTGGATGTGGTCTACCTTGACTTGAGTAACGCATTTGACACAGTCTCCCACAGCATCCTCACAGCTAAACTGAGGAAGCGCCATCTGGACCATCGGGTAGTGAGGTGGACTGCAAACTGGCTGAAGGAAAGAAGCCAGAGAGTTGTGGTCAGTGGGGCAGAGTCCAGTTGGAGGCCTGTACCTTGTGGAGTGTCTCAAGGGTCGGTACTGGGGCCTGCACTATTCGATATATTCACCAATGACTTGGATGAGGGAATAGAGTGCACTATCAGCAAGTTTGCTGATGACACTAAGCTGGGAGGAGTGGCTGACATGCCAGAAGGCTGTGCTGCCATCCAGAGACCTGGACAGGCTGGAGAGTTGGGCAGGGAAAAATTTAATGAAATATAACAAGGCCAAGTGTAGAGTAGGGTAGGAACAATCCCAGGTTCCAGTATAAGTTGGGGAATGACCTATTAGAGAGCAGCATAGGGGAAAGGGACCTGGGAGTCCTGGTGGACAGCAGGATGACCATGAACCAGCACTGTGCCCTTGTGGCCAGGAAGGCCAATGGCATCCTGGGGTGTATTAAAAGGGGTTGGTTTGTAGGTCAAGACAGGTTCTCCTCCCCCTCTACTCTGCCCTGGTGAGACCACATGTGGAATATTGTGTCCAGTTCTGGGCCCCTCAGTTCCAGCAGGACAGGGAACTGCTGGAGAGAGTCCAGCACAGGGCAACAAAGATGATGAAGGAAGTGGAGCATCTCCCGTGTGAGGAAAGGCTGAGGAGCTGGGCCTCTTTAGCTTGGAGAAGAGGAGACTGATGGGTGACCTTATTAATGTTTGCAAATACATAAAGGGCGAGTGTCACAAGGATGGAGCCAGGCTCTTCTCAGTTGCAACCAGTGGTAGGACAAGGCGTAATGGGTTCAAACTGGAACACAAGAAGTTCCACTTAAATATGAGAAGAAACTTCTCAGTGAGTGTGACAGACACTGGAACAGGCTGCCCAGGGGGGTTGTGGAGTCTCCTACTCTGGAGACATTCAAGACCTGCCTGGACACATTCCTGTGTAACCTCATCTGGGTGTTCCTGCTCCAGCAGGGGAATTGAACTGGATGATCATTTGAGGTCCCTTCCAATCCCAAACATTCTGTGGTTGTGTGATAATGCTAAATAATTAAATTAGTTCCACTATGCAATGCAATAACTTAGAAAATTTCCTGTGAATGGCATGAGGCACTGCTGTCTCTCTGATTCTGAGCACAAGTAGAGATATATCCTCTGTATGCTGCAGTGACTATAACTAATAACTCATCTGAGAACTAAAATCTGTTCCTTGGGACCACATGAGATAACTTAGCCAACCTGATTCCTGAATTGCTTGCCAGGAAGACTGAGGGCCCAAGAAGTAACATTTATGTGATGGGATTATTCCATCTATTTTAGAGACAAATATATATTTATAGCCAAATTTTTGATATTTTACTCAGTTTTGGAATGATTGTCTCTGGAAATTTAGGGACTGATTTTCAGATGCTGTTTCACACGGATTTTCTGTGCTGTCTGGCAGCTCAGAAAATCAGCTACATGGTACGGTGTCCCAGAAATGGGGCACCCTGGACTGGATGCCTTTCATAAAAGCAGAGTTCACAGTTTTGGGTGGTAACTGTACAGTATCTCAGTGACTTCCAGCTGTGAAATGAATGAATAATTTCTGGCAGTCACATGCCCACTGTAAGTGCTCTTAACCAATATGTTTTACTTCCAAAACTCTTTTTGTGACCGCAACAGAGGTGCAGGAGGATGGTGCGAAGTGAAGTGTTCTTGTAATTTTCCTACATGTCTTGCAAAGCCAAAGATCCTGAAATCTTGACACTTTTTAAATTCCAGCACAATTAACCTGTAAACTTCTTAAAACCCAAGGTGTTTGAATGTTTTCATAAAACATAGCTTGTATTACAGCATCCCAATAGGTTTCACTCAGATATGTGAAGCTCCTGGGCTTCTGTAGGTACTTAAGAAAATACAGAAGCCAGATGTCCATGTGTATAAATTGTTGTGTGTCACCTTATTTCAGCTCAGCTCTGATTACTTCTGCTGTTAGAGGATTTTCCAATGGGTGTCAACACCAAACACCCAATCTGAAGACTTTGTAAATGTGGTTGAAAGGGCAGCTCAGAGAATTATGTTGTTTAAACAATAAGCAGAAACATAATAAATGAGAATGCTTCCTGTTTCCATAATGGACTTTAAGGTAAAAAAAATGAAAGTACAAAACTGAGTATATCAGACATTTTTTGAAGTGCTTTTTTGGGTAATAGAGACAAACTGAGTCCAGAAGTATAGAAAAACCCACAGTAAATTTGCAATTTATTGTGGAAAGCTGATTTTGGCTTTGTCTAATTTAATTTCTTTTCTTCTTTATGTAACTGAATGAAACCCCCATTTTTTATATGATTTATGCCTTATCATTGGCAAGCCTATTCCAGTATGCCCTGACCTGCAAGGAAGCCATTTTCCTTGTGTTGATCTTAATCTATGCACATAGTTTTGTCTTTCTCTAGTGGGCCAGTATTACCACTGAGCACGCACCTCATGCTCTGCCAGGCAAGACAAGAGGCAGAAACCCTCACCTTTGTCACAGACAAATCTCTCTTTGTGCATCTCACTGCTGCTGCTGTTGCGTGTACCTGCAGCCATTCTGTGTTGTTGCTTGTTCCTTTATACTTATGGAATAAACTGAGATTCTGAATTCACCATTTCTGCAGCAATACAGTATCAAAGATGTCTTGCTTAATCTGGACCCACATATGTCATGTTTGTGAAGCCAGAGTAAGAGTAAAATTATTTTTACTGATGGATTCAAATGTTTGAAAACTTAGTAAGGCCAAAGGGCATCCTGAGAAAAGAAAATGTTCTGCTCGCATGCTCTATTGAAAGC
Source organism: Nesoenas mayeri (assembly GCF_963082525.1). Classification (NCBI taxonomy): domain Eukaryota; kingdom Metazoa; phylum Chordata; class Aves; order Columbiformes; family Columbidae; genus Nesoenas; species Nesoenas mayeri. The sequence goes on along the minus strand of NC_137542.1, from coordinate 64,882,143 downwards.
CAGCTGGTGCTTTGTGCGCTAATAATGATAAACGTGATACTGCTTTTCTGGCATAGAACAACTTTTTTTGTGTGGAAACTATACATTGTAATAGGATAGAAAATTTCAGCAGCATGGACAGAAACTGACAAATAAACAGAACAGTATTTTGCTGTTTCATGGGACCAGATAGTTGCACGTTGAAGCACGGGTAGGTGAAAGACTGTGAGACTGACTCACAGTATTACAAAGTGTTTGCTGCTGGAATCAGACCTGGTAATACAGATGTCATCATGCTGAATCAGGAACAGCAGAAGGCAAATGGAGGCAAGATAATGTCGGAACTGTTCAAGCGTTGCAAAAAGAGCTGTTTCTCAAAATACTGTAGGTCAAATACAGAGCAACGAGTTCAAGCAAACTCTACGAACATATGAGAAACCTTCTGCAACTGAGGATATAGATAGCCAGTGCTGTTATGCTGGCTATTCTACAAAACAAAGTTTATTAATATATTGCAGAAAGAAAAAACGTTGCTAGGAGATTTTTCACCTCAGCAAGCTACTTAAAGTTTACTGATGCCATTGTGTATGACACATAAGTAAGATAAATTCCTTACATACTGTGGATGTAATAAAATAAATAGTTGTGCTTGTTTGACTGAAAATGAGTTAATTTTCTTCATGCAGTTAGAAACCTTTCTTTTTCATAGCTAGCATGGTCATTATTTGGACTTAGTTTGAGAAAAAGAGATAACACCTCGACATGGAGTGAATGTTTTTAATTGCTATGGTCTGAGAGCCAAGGATGTTCTGAGCACTCTGCCCACAGGTGTGAGGCAGCGAGTAAGGGGGGCAGGGATGGGACAGAGCTTGACTGGCATCCAGGTTGATCAATGAGAATACTCCATCCCATTAGCATCACGCTTCATTTTCTAGGAAAATGAGGATCTTCTGGTCTCCCTCTCTGGTTCTTGTATCTTTCTCTTCGCTCTTGGAGACCTGTTCAGGGGAGTTCTATTTGGAACTTTCGTTAGTTTGGCCTTAGGCCATCCTGCCATTTTGCAGAGGCCTCTGGGCCTTTCTACCTTTTTTCCTCTTTTCTCTCCCCAGGATCAGTTGTTTGGGACCAGGTGCTGCTTCCTGGGACAGGCTGCTTGGGTTGGATGGGGTCATGAGGACTTGCATTAAGGATCTTTTATTTTATATTCTATTTCTATTATATATATATATTTACTAGTAGTGTATTAGTATTTTGTTATTTTATTAAACTGTGTTTATCTCATCCAAGATTCTCCCCTCCCTTTTGATTCTCTCCCCTACTTGGGGGCTGGGGAGGGGGTAAGCGAAGCAGCTATCATGGTTTTATTACTAGCTCAGGTGAAGCCATGACAATAGTTAATGTTTTTGAGGTATTAGGAGGACAGCTGCAAGTTTGTCATTGACCCCATCAGCACTGTTTACCTAAGTCAAGCTGCTTACCATATTTTAAGTATTTCTAACATAGTTCTGTTCTGTGTTCAACATCTGTAAGACAAAATTTCTTTCATGGATGCTTTGCAAGTAAATATGAAATTGATTCATATTGCATACCTGCTGAATTCTGTACTGCACTTGCTGGTATTCTTACACAGAACAGGCATCTACTGGCTACAGTGAACTTTCATGTAATTAAGAGATGCTCTGCTTCAACTCCACCACCGTGACCTTAGTTTCAGCTATCAGAAAAGATAACATTGAGGAAACACGTTGTTGTGTAAAAGGTTTTGTTCACAGAATTAAAATTTGTCTTGTGTGATACTGATAAAAATGAAAAGATGCCCTCTATCATTTTCAGTCTGAGATGCTAACTGTCAGGAACTTCACAAACTATAATTCTATCAAAGTGATTGCATCTTCAGAATAGTTTCAAGGAGTAATGGAAATACAGAATAATGCTAAAACTACATATGTATGGTTTTGAAGAAGCCCAGAAGATCACAGTGACCTTCATCCACCCACCTCTGCACATAAAAGAACAATCAGAAGAACCTTGTGGTTAAATACATTTTCTGCTCTGGACCCACGCTACACACATTACCAAATTGCTGAATAAAAAACAAATATCCTATCATACTTACTAAGCAGGGTGGACTTTCCTATTCTGAGTACGTTACACTGTTTTGCATTGGTACCCTAACTTGGATATCCATGGGTCTCAGTAACCACAAGTCTGGTATTACCTGAACAACCTTATAATTAGAAAAACTCCTGAAAATTTAACTTCCCTAAATGCAAATTCAGAAAGTCAGAGTTACCCATCCTTGCACTTTGCTTCTGCAGCAGGACCGAAACCAGACCTTCGTATGTCACTGTAGCTAGGAAAGTTCCATCACTGAAGGAATGATGCTCCTTACACTCTCTCTAAGATCTTACATTATGGTATGAAAACATTATTTTTCCAATATGTTTAACATGCTCAACCATGAGGAGTGGTAGTATGTGGAATATGGAGCTTGTCCTAGGCTGATGTCCAGTACCCTAGGTGGGATATGCCTTTTTTATTTACAGTGGTGGCTAGAGATGCTTTAGACTCCACCACAAAAAGCTTAACCATTGTAACCACTTTCTACCAATATTTTGGAAATAAAGTTTTTGAAACTTGTCCTCTTAAAATTATTACTCTGGAGCATGTGATTGGAGGGAAGGTGGTTTCCTTGAAAATAAGCAGCTATGCATAATAAGTAGTCATTCTTTTCCAATTAAGAGGTAAATAGACACCAAGACACATTGACTGACTGTTTCTACTTGTCTCCACAACAACAAACCTTGAAGTTTGTCATTATACCATGACAAAACCTTTATGTGTTCCTGAATATGCTCCCAAATTTTGCCTTTTCTCATTGTTTTCTGGCTTCCAGTCATGCTGTTATCTGTTTTCCTGCTACAACATTTAGTAAAGATCATGATAAATTATTTCAGCTTTTTTAGTAACTAGTCAATACCTTACTTTTGTCACATTTCTTCCAGGTCTGGGGTTGTTGTTGGCATTAGAGTGGACAATTTTCAAATCAATTTTGCCACTGGTGGTCATTCGGTCCAATTTCCTACTAGAAGTGAGACTATTTCTCAGGCCAAGACACATCAGCCATGCCTTTTTCTTGCCAGGACTTGAAAACTTCCTTGGACTAGTGATATCTCTCTGGGCAACCTGTTCCTTTGCTGTGCTAGTTTTTGCTAGCAAAAACATGCTTTGTAGTGGCCCTAATGTACAACCTGAACCTTCCAAGACATAATTTCTGATCACTGCCTTTGTTATATCATGTAGCTTTACCAAGAACTGGTCTGTCATCTTTGTAGCTACCCTCCAAGTAGAGATAGGTACCTGTTAGATGACCCCTTAGCCTTTGCTTCCCTATGTTAAGTAAATCCTCCAGCCCTTTTTCACAGTATATATTCTGCAAGCTCCTAACTGCATTGTAACCCTCCACTGCACCCTTTCCAGTTTCTCCACATCCTTGTTGAGGGGAGATGAATAAAACTGGAGGCAATATTCCAGAGCCTGTCTCACCAGCACAGAACAGCGTGTGATAATATAGTTCCTTGACCTGCTGGCTATAGACCTGCTGGCTATAGACCTGCTAAAGTAGCCCAGCACTGATGTGCAGCAAGAGTGCTCTTAGCCAGTTCATTCCCAGCCATACCAGTGCATGGGCTTCTTCCACTTTTCTTAGTTGAAACTCATGAGCTATATGTTGGCCCAGTCCTTAGATTTATCAAGATCTCTCTGTGCTGAGACTCTGTAATTCATTGTGTCAGCTACTTACCTTGGTTAGTGACACATTTTAATTATGATGCTCTAAATGTTTATCTGCATCTAGAGATACTCTCCTCAGAAGCCCTCACATCTTCATCACTATTGATTTAAACGTGCTCCTACTTATGTGACATATAATCCCTCACGGCTAATGTAATTTGCCCTCTTGTTCTTCAAAGATTTTGTCAGTGCTGGAGAAAGAAAACAAGCCCATTCCTGTTGAGTGAAATGGAAGTTGGATGTAGACTATATGCAAAGAAGAATACCTATAATTTACAGGAAAAAATGCCTTTGATAACGAGAGTTGGATTTTTCTATAGTAAACTTAGGCACTTACTAACTCATTTATTATTAATGTGCTTTTCCAATATACATTAATGTCATTTCCTTTACAAGTTGTACGCTCTGGATCTCCTTATTTTTCCTATATGGGAGAACAATAGCAGGAAGGAGAAATATGTGTGTATTATTTAAACTGAGGAAGGGACAAGTGCAAAATTAAGTGACTGCTAGTTTAATAGCACAAAATGTTTACACAAATTCAAATGGGAACTACTACAATATATGCTAAGAAGATATTTGCAAGAATTGATGTCATGCAAGGATAATGATACATGAGCTGCTATTCTAGTACTTTTACTGCAAGGTACAAGGAAGTAACTACAACATCCTGAGAAATAATGCAATGGAGATTTGTTAGAGCCTGTCAGGTTTCTATGAGGTCACATGGATGTTGGAGTCAGGCAAACCACTCTGAGGTCTGATGAACCACAGATTTGGGGCAATTATTTTACTTGGTCCCCCTAACATTGCACACCTGTTGTTAGTTTTCATAAATCTGTGAGGCTTTCCTTCATTATAGGAATGTTTTAAGGGAAAAAATGGATTAACCACACTATTGTACATGTTTTGTAATAATAATAATAATAATAATAATAATAATAATAATAATAATAATAAATGTTGGGTATTCAAACATCTATTTGAACCATTAATTTGTATAATTTAAAAACATTTTAATAATGGCTTGCAAGCTGGCATTTTCTGATCAGACTTACTGTGGGGATTTTCCAAAGTGTACATAAGTGTCATTACTTCTGTCTTTACTTTTAAATGACAGGACTTGATTTTCAACTAGGTCCCAGTGATTCACCACATGTAACCTTAGCTGACAGGTTAGAAATATCTTCTCGCTAAATGCTCTTCAGCAGAAAACTACATTTTTCATGAAATTTTTCCCCAATGACTCTCTGGCTTCCATGAAGAAAAATAAACTTTTATTGTTGGCCAAATCATGGAATTCCTTGAAATCAGTTAAGATTTCTTGGTAGTTGAGGTGTATTGTATTTCAGATTAAATTAAATACTTGCTTTCTTAATAGTGTCTTTGCAAAGTGTGCTCTGTCAGCAATGAGGTCCCTTCCAACCTCAGTTATTCTATGATTCTCTGATTCCATAAATATTGCATCCTCTGCAGCTGCTGACGTTATTAATACAACAAACCTATTTTCCTCTGTCAGTCAACCAAATTGTAATTTCCATGGCAACAGGGGGAATTCCTCTTTCTCAGTTTTTCCTACTTGCTAGATTAATTACTGTATTTTAAGAAGACCTAACTGAAGGTGAAGGAATTCCTGACTACTACAGGATTATCTTTTTTTCTTCCCCCCCATGCTGTAGTATTCAGTTAATTTGTCAGATGGGGATTTGTCAGATGGGGATTTTGGAGGACAACATTGTGCAAATTGTTTCTGTAGTGACTGTTGGTGTCAGTAAAAAATTTGGAGAGAGATTTCGTCTTCTGCATGTTGCTTAATGCATGAAAGGAGCTAGAGAAAAGGAAAGTACTCTTATCTGTTTTACCCAAGTCTGATTAGCAACCTCTCACGTGAGAACAACTCAACTTCAAATGAGTTATTACTAGTTTACACCATAAGAAGGCAATTAAGTTTACGATAAGAAAACAATCAAGTTACATTCCTGGATTTAAAACCACTAATAAGAGCTAACAAATAGTTAAAAGTTTAATGTGTCTGTGGAGAGCAGAAATTAGGCTTCAGATATCTATTGGAATCCTTTATTCCATTGCTCTTTGTGTTGCTCTTTCACAGGTTTAGAAATATACCCAGTTTCAGCAGTGTTTGCTCTGCTGTAAAATGAAGGCTTCACTAGCTGCTATTGACCTTAATAGTTTCCAGATTGCATCCCACGTAGCTACAAAAAGGGAAACATCAGCTATATTTACAATGTCACGAAAGACAACATTTTTTTCCTTAAGCTTTCATCTTGTTTGCTCCCTTAAAAACACTAAAAATGAATAGAAAAGAATTTCCTGGGGAAAACTCTGAAACACTTAGATAAAATAGAAGGAAATGACAGTGAAAGAGAATGACAGGCCTGTGTGTCATAGAAGGGGGTGGGAGACTTCAAATTATGAAGCAGAGGGTAAGAAGCAAACTGTTTCTTCATAGTCAGTAGCTAAAAAGTCATGACATTATTAATCATTTGTATAGGACCAGAAATGTGCATGGCTCTGTACTGTGAAAGATAAACAAATAGATGGATCTGTCATGGGTTTACATTTTAAAGGAAGGGGAAAAGTCAAAGGAACACAGTAGTGCACGTGTAACCATCACAGTTTTCAAGCTTTAGAGTCAGGAGTGGCTGTAGTTGAGAAACACTTTCTGAGTAACTGTCAGAAAAAGTTCTTTCAAAGTGACTTATTTCTCTCTTGAAAAGCTGTATTGCTTTCAACAAAAATTTCTTCAGTCAAAAAGGAGTTTACTTCAGAAAAGATTTAGATTGCGTTCTGGAACCTATTCTGAAAAAAAAAAAAATAATGCATATATATATATGTATACACACATATATACATATGTATAATTCAATACCATTAGATGATTTTACATAAGTTGTGCTTGTAAATGTTTGTTGGCACCTGCTAGCATGTGTTTCTTGCCATCACTAGCTCATTTGCCTAGTATGGGACTTAAATTTGGTCTACAATGAAGTACTTTGGAGAGAAGAAGCTGTTATATATGCTACTTACCTTTAGCCAGGTAAGTTGTCTGCTCACTAGGAAGCCACGCACCTTGCATAGCCAGAAGAGAAAGAGATGTCAGGGTCTTTGTTTTCTGTGATGGTGATTCACAAGAACAGGAAAAGTGGAGTTGGAGGCTGAGACAATTGCTGCCCTCCATTTGCTAAAATGGGATCCTACAAAAGGTTGAGCTCAGAAAGCATTTTTCTGAGGCAATGTGTCAAATTACTTTTAAATGACACAAACAAGACATGTTAGCCTGAAGAAAGTGTGTCATATCAGTACTGAGTAGACCTCATTCATTTTTAGAATGGAAATAAAATATTTGCACTATTGCATTACTAGAAAATATAAAAATATGATGATGGAACCATCCATGAAGAAAAAAAAAAAAAAAAAGGAGTAAAAACACGTAATTGTGTAATAACCGGAAAATTCAGAAACTCAAAAAACTTGGAACCAAGATTCCTACAGTTTCCTATTCTGCAGACATTAATTTTGCTACAAATTAATAATAAACCAAACATCACACTGCCAGTCAAACTAAGCTGAATTTCAGCTAGTTTTAGGATCAAACAAGCAACACTTTCCCATTCATTAATTAAGTCAGCTCTCCTATTTGATTCCTAAACTGGACAAACTAAGGATATGCCACCCTCACAAGCAGCAAAGCATTTACTAAATCAGTGTTTGTGAGTCACATCTATCACTGCTGCTACAAGCAAATCTGGCAGAAAAATCACATTGTCATACCTTCCGTTTTGTATATCATCTGCTGGAGTTACTTTTCAGAACAATACTGAAAGCCTATTACATACTGCTTCAAGCATGTCAGTATATAATTATATTACACTATACAAACATTTTCTTTTTCATGAGTATCTTGAAAGGACTTAGAGAATTACTATTTATACTTTAGACATAAAAGTTGACCCTCAAGGATATGAAACCAAATTAATTTTAAAGTAGAATCAGAATCATAGAATCATTTCAGTTGGAAGAGACCCTCAGGATCATAAGGTCCAACCATAACCTAACCTAACTCTAGCACTAAACCATGTCCCTAAGAACCTCATCTGAATGCCTTTTAAGCACCTCCAGGGATGGTGACTCCACTACTTCCCTGGGCAGCCTGTTCCAATGTCCGACAACCATTTCAGTGAAGATTTTTTTCCTAATATCCAATCTAAACCTCCCCTGGTGCAACTTGAGGCCATTTCCTCTTTTCCTATCACCTCTTACTTGGGAGAAGAGACCAACACCCTCCATGCTACAACCTCCTTTCAGGTAGCTGTAGACAGCGATAAGGTCTCCCCTCAGCCTCCTTTTCTCCAGGCTGAACAGCCCCAGTTCCCTCAGCTGCTCCTCATCAGACTTGTGCTCCAGACCCCTCACCAGCTTTATTGCCCTCCTATTCAAGTAGATTCAGTAAAGGTCATTTAGCTCCTTTTTGTATACTGTTTTCAAGAAATATTTCTTTATTTAGCTTAATTCAAATTCAAAGGAATTTTAATCAAATAAAATCCAGGCTACCTAAGCACATGACAATCTAAAGCTGTAAGAACGCTCCACTTTAAATCACACTTTTATATAATTCAGATTTATCTTTTCAATTCTGATCATGTTGTCAACCTGCCAACTGAATTCCTGCATATTCTAACTTGTTTTCTTTTAATAAATATAAGACTTCTAGGCTGGAAGATGCTGGAAGCTGTCAGGGCTCATAATTTTGCCAGATTAGTGAACTCAAACCTCAGTATAGCTGTCTGGTAGACTCTCATATGACCTCACTGAAAAAATAATTAAATACCCTTTTGCTTAGCAACAAAAGACACAGTCAAAACTGCTACTCAAGCCATAGGCCAGCAAATTGCTGTGGAAAGCCTGGACTGTACCATTCAAAAAACTTTCTCTGGGCCATTTTGCAAACACAGACAATGGTTTCAGCTGAGATCATAGAGTTGCAGATGTGTGAGTATGAAGGGAACCTAACAAAAATGCAGTAAAAAAAAGCCAGGGCCAGCCAAGGAAGTACCAGCAGCATGGCCCTGGAAAAAATCCAGAAAGGGAGAGAAAGTTCTAATTTTGGACAGAATGCTGGCTTAAAACAGATTTGGTTTTCTGAACAAAGAAACTGCCTCCTGTTGTTTGTCCCTACAGTATTCAAGGAGACAGAATTCTGTGTACTTTCTTTGTAAATAGAGAGCAATATACACCCCAAATTCTCCAATTTAACTTGTTTTACATCAACTCTTTTCACTGAGAGAAGAATTATATACCTGAGGTACTTGAGATGCAGTTCATTGCTACTATTTTTCTAAAATCCATTGCCTTTGCTACCTCTATTCCTCTGCTTCTTTTGCACAGAAACAAGTATAAAAGGTATCAATCTTTGGCAGAAAAAAATCTTTGTTTCAGTTGGAAACTAAAATAAAGAATAAAACTCTCTATTTCTTTCTTCCTGCTACTCCAAGCCTCTCCTTCCCCTTCAGATAAGGAGCTAAAAAGAGCCTTATACAAACACGTGGCTTGTATTGGTGCCGTGGTGTTCCTAGATGGGATAGATAGTTCTTCTAACACACTGTCCCCCAGGAAGAATATTGTGCATCAGCTCAAGTGACCAGAATAATGAAACCTACTGCAGGCTGATGTAGCCCATTTTTTTAATAGGATTAAGAGTTTCCATGAGGATGGAAAGGGAGAGGAAGAATGTGATCTCATATAACCAGATACCTCTCAGATGATGAAGCCCTTTCTAAATAGGCTAGCATTCTTGATAGTAGGATGAATGTAATCAAACTCTGCAGTGGCACCTTGGATTCCAATTTAGATTACCACTTCCAATAGCCTATTTTATTTACTAAGGATTTCCAGATCACACATTTGCACCGGAATACAGGGTAGGAGCTGTAACAGCAATTCCTTGTTGCAAGACCTGCCTTTCTGTCTATCCAGGATTTGCCATGGATAATGATGGATTTTTTGCTGCTGGCTAGCAAAATGAAGCTGAAGTACCGCCTTGGGTCAAGACCCGTATCTTTACGGGGTCAAATTGTTCTTTATCTAGCTCAGCATCTTTGACTGCCTGCACTGCTGCTCAGGCAGAAGAAGAAGGAAGTTTGCATGTCAGGAAGATTGCTTCCTATTGCAGCATGAATAACCCAACTGGTAGCAAGTTGGCTGTGTGCCATTCAAAATTGAACAGCCAAGTCAAACTGGGTCAGATCTGCATTTTACCAGCGCAATGCTGTCCAGTCAGACACCAGCAGAGGAGCTTTTTTAGATCAGAGTCTGCTCAGCCATGGTAGGAGGAAGAGAGAGAGCAAAGGAAATTTGGCTGTCAGAAACCTTGTTTTGTCTTCTATTGTAAATAGCCAACTGGCAGCTGGTCAGGCATTCAAAGTTGAAAGGTCTAGTGACACCTGTTTTACGTACATCCCTTCCTCAGTTGCTGAGCTGAAAGTGTTAAGCATCAGCCAGAAACCTCAACTAACAGATAAAGCTGTTTTCTCTTTCAGTTGTATGGTGGGCTACTTTGGCCAGCATGTTCTATGTGTATGCCTTGCCAATGGGCACAGAGCTCAGGCTGATATTCTCATCACTGATGGATAAGGCAACCACTGTTCTTGCTGTCAGGCCAAATCTGCTGCCCATTAAAAACAGGGAACAGACCTAGAATGCTGTTTACACGTGCTGAACTGGCTCCATAAAGTCCTCTTTACTCTCCTGTGTGTTACAATTGGTTTGTAGTAAAGTGAAAGTTCTGAAAGTCAGTTCAGCTTTCCTGTGTGCCATGGTTTTAAAATTTACCCTTTTAAAAACAACATCCCTGAGATGATTAAAGACAAGAGAATTAAAACTTTCATTTAAAGGTGGAAAGTGCAATCGCATCCACCATAAATATAAAGCTATTATTACTTTCTTGCACAGTGAACCTTGGCATGTGCTTCAGCTTCACAGTTAGGGCAGCATGCAGTTTTGCTCTATATTTTCATTTGGCTTTACAGTCTGACTTACATAACCTCCTGCTGTTTCCCAGCTGAAGAGAGGATGCGCCAGTTGCTTCTGCCTAGAGGAAAGAATAAAAAACAAGCAAAAGGAAGAAAGAGTGGAAGGCAAAGAAAGACTGCTAGAAAAGACATGGCACAGACTGATAGCACTTGAGGTTAGTGATGCTTGTCCTCCTCTTACAAAGGAGAACTCTGTAATAACAAAATATATACCTTAACAGTACATTGTCCAGGTTGTAAAGTCAAACACCCGAAGGTTAGCAGAAAACAAAGAAAAGAAGCTGTGAGAAGGGGGCTTCTGCCCAGACAAGGAATGGATCCAAGCACTTCCGTTGTCATGTGTGGTGGGTTGACCCTGGCTGCATGCCAGGTGCCCACCAAGCCACTCTATCACTCCCCTTTCTCAACCGGACAGGGGGAGAAAAATACAATGAAAGGGTTGTGGGTCAAGATAAGGACAGGGAGATCACTCAGCAGTTACAGTCATGGGCAAAACAGATTTGAGTGGGAAATTAATGTAACGTATTGCAAATCAAATTGGAGCAGGGTAATAAGAAATAAAACCACATCTTGAAACACCTCCCACCCACCTCTTCCTTCTTCTCGGGCTCAGCAGCACTCTCGATTTCTCTACCTCTTCCCTGCCAGTGACACAGGTGGATAGGGAATGGGGGTTGCAGCCAGTTCATCGCATGTTGTTGTAAGAGCGAGATAAGGATTCAGCAAAACAAGTCGATTCAATGTGAATCACGCTAAGCCATTTATTACAGAAACAAGCCTCCTTATATATGTAACTATATTCTAATCACGCGTCCACGCTCCAAGCATGGATTCGCTAAATGAGTATCATGGGCTGTCCATGCGCTGGAGTCTCACTGATGATATGTCCAATGATTCACGCCACGCCAGGCCCCCGGTGATTGTGGAACGCCCCTCTTTCTCACAGCAGATTCTGCCCTCAGCTTCTCGAAGAGGCCTTGAGATACCTTTGAGCCTGACTAATTCAGCAACAGATCTTTATCTATCAAGACCCCTCCACATGTTGCCTCTGCTGCTCCTTCTTCCTTGCACTCTTTTGCTGCTCCAGTGTGGAATGACTCCCACAGGAGACAGTTCTCCACAAACTTCTCTAATATGGGTACTTCCCATGAGCCGTAGTTCTTCACAAGCTGCTCCAGTGTGGGTCCTTTCATGGGGTGCAGTCATGCACCAGCTTTGGCCCCCCACAGGGTCACAAGTTCTGACAGAAAGCTTGCTCCAGCCCAAAGGGCCAGAGATCCTGCCAGGAGATGCTCCAGCACAGGCATCCCACAGGGTCACAGTGTTCTTTTGGCACATCCACCTGCTCCAGTGTAGGGTCCTCCATGTGCTGCAGGTGGGTGACTGCTCCAGTGTGGGGTCCTCCATGGGCTGCAGATGACTATCTGCTCCACCATGGACCTCCAAGGGCTGCATGGGGACAGCTGGCCTCACCACAGGCTGCAGGCGAATCACTGCTCCATCTCCTTCATTGACTTTGGTGTCTGCAGAATTGTTTCTCTCACATATTCCCATTCCTCTCCTCTGGCTGCTTTTGTGCAGCAACTTTTTCCCTTCCTACCTATTCCCTCCTAATGCACCCCAGCCACCATTGGCTTTCTTGGCCACAAGGGCACATTGATGACTCATGGTCAACCTGTTGTCTACCAGAACTCCCAGGTCCTTCCCTGCAGTGCTGCTTTCCAGCAGGTTCACCTTCAACCTGTACTTGTGCCTGCGGTTATTCCTCCCCAGGTGTAGGACCCTACACTTGCCCTTGTTGAATTTCATCAGGTTCTTCTCTGCCCAGTCCTCCAGCCTGTCCAGGTCTCACTGAATGGCAGCACAGCCTTCTGGTGTGTTAACCCTTCCTCCCGGCTTGGTATCATCGGCAAACTTGGTGAGGGTGCACTCGATCTCTTCATCCAGGTCATTGATGAACAGATTGAATAAGACTGGACCCAGTACTGACCCCTGGGGAACCCCACTAACTAGAGGCCTCCAACCAGATGCACCGTTGATCACAACCCTGTGAGCTCTGCCATCCATCTGGTTCATGGTCCATCTCACTGTGCATTCGTCCAACCCACACTTCCTGAACTTGCCTACAAGGATGTTGTGAGAGACAGCGTCAAAAGCCTTGCTTAAGTCAAGGTAGACAACATCCACTGCTCTGCCCTCATCTACCCAGCCAGTCATACCATAATATTATAGAAGGCTGTCATGTTGGTCAAACATGATTTACCCTCAGCGAATCCATGTTGACTACTCCTGATAACCTTCTTTTTCTTCACGTGCCTGAAGATGACATCCAGAATGAGTTGTTCCATCACTTTTCAAGGGATAGAGGTGAGGCTGACTGGTCTATAGTTGCCCAGGTCCTCCTTCTTGCCCTTTTTGAAGACTAGAGTGACATTTGCTTTCTTCCAGTCCTCAGACACCTCTCTTGTTCTCCATGAGCTTTAAAAAATGACGGAGTGTGGCTTACAGTAACATCTGCCAGCTCTGTCAGCACTCCTGGGTGCATTCCATCCGGGCCCATGGATTTGTGGAGGTCCAGTTTGCCCAAATGATCTCTCATCTGATCTTCCTTGACCAAGGTCAAGTCTTCTTTTCTTCAGACTTTCTCTCCTATCTTTAGAGTCTGGGATTCCTGAGGGCTGGTCTTAGCAGTAAAGATGGAAGCAAAGAAGGCATTCAATAACTGCCATCTCTGTATCTTTCATCACCAGGGCACCCTTCTCATTCAGCAGTGGACCTACATTTTCCCCAAACTTCCTTTTGCTGCTGATATTCTTGAAGAAGCTCTTTTTGTTGTCTCTGACATCCCTGGCCAGATGTAATTCCAAGTGGAGCCTGGCCTTCCTCACCACTTCCCTGTGTACGCTAACAGCCTCCATTTTGGCAGGAGCTCTTTACTCATCCATGCTGGCCTCCTACTCCCTTCACTTAATTTCTTGCTCATAGGGATGCATTGGTCTTGAGCTGGGAGGAAGTGACATTTGGATATTAACCAGCTTTCTTGGACCCCCCTACCTTCTAGAGCTCTAGCCCATGGGATTCTTCCAAGCAGGACCTTGAGGAGGCCATAGTTCACGCTGCTGAATTCCATGGTTGTAATTCTACTTATTGCCCTGCTTCCTCCATGCAGGATCCTGAACTCCACCATCTCATGGTCACTGCATCTGAGGCTGCCCCTAAAATGTGCTGCTACTGAAAGGCACATTTCTTAAAACAATTCCTACCAATTCACAAAGCATGTCAAAATGAGATCCTCTCTCTTGCATCCACCCAGACTGAATGTTATAGGAGAAAGTATAAGTGGTTATTCATGGTAACAGTGATGCACAGATGCAGTGTAGACCCTTTTTGTGCACCTTTTGCATCCCTTTCTCCCATCAGTAGGAGGCTGAGTCCAGTGCCCCAACTTCACTGTAGGCCACTGGGCAACCCTGGCAGCTGTGATGTGGCCAATTCAGCCCTGGGAGCCACTGGGTCCATTTAGATGTTGTCATCCTCTAACATCGTGCGGAAAAGCCTCATGTCTCTTCCCTAAAACTGATTGCAGTGGCTTGCACCCCACAAGACCAAGCTGGAAAGCTTTTGCTCAGTAACCAGTTTGCAAAATGCACCAGCTGGGAAGTACCAGCTGAGCAGATGCCTTGGTTGGAGAGGTCAGCCCTGCAGGGAGAAGGAGATGTGGCTGCTCTGACAATCTTGCTTCCAGGCATACTCCTGCACAACTGATTCAGAAAGCAGCAGGCAGACGGGTAATGTGAATGTACAAAAACAAAACAAACCAAAACAAACCAAAACAAAAGCCTGCAGAGTAAGGCTTGAAAAGCTACATATTTAATGAAATTATTTTGGAGAGATTTCAAGCTTGGATAGTGTAGGATAGCTTTCTACTTGCTGGGCAATTATGCTTTGTCTTCATGTTGACACCATAGAAAAGCTCTAAAATGTAAGAAGTTCTAGGGATGTTTAATAGACAAGCTGGAAGGTGTTTAATATTGATAACAATACTTTTTTTAAAAAATTAATCTAGATCTCCAAAATGGTTATGCTGTCTTTTCCTACTCCCTTAACTTTTTTTTTTTTTTTCTGGTATGACTCATAGTTATTCAGTTTGTGATTTTAAGGTAAGAAGTTGAAAACAAAAAAAAAATAAAATAAAATGACAACACTGTAACTGAGGTGCTTGATTTGCAGAAAAGAGAAGGTGCCAGGTTATTTTTAGCGAAGGGATCTTTGTGCCTTTACAAACCTACAATTATGTGACGAAAGCAAGTCCAGGTTTACTGACTGTGCTGCCTTCACGAAGCTGTTGTTTTGCGTAGATGTGAATGGGATGAGACCACCCTTTATATCCTGGTTGGCAGGATTTTATGGTTGCTGTCAGTCCAAAGGGATTTTTTTAATAAGTGTCTTTGAGAGAACTCGTATATAGAAATAGCTGTGTTATGTCTATATGGGTATATAGACATAAAAATAAAAAAATAAACTGTTGATTTGTGATGTATAAAGATAAAAGGAAGACTAACCATCTTTGTCCACTATGAGTGAATCTGCATGTTCCCACTGCCTGCTATTACTCACATGTAATGTTCATAATCTGAAAAAATGCGAACTCTGAAACACTGAAATATTTATTTTAAAATGAATCTAAAATTGTTTAAACCTGCATCTTGCTTAGAAGTGAGGATCAATGTGTTGCACTCACAGTACTGGCTCTTGCAAATTATACTAAGTGTGCATTGGTCTGTCACTATGTTTGCTTGCCAATCACACTGGGGTATTCTTTTTTCTTTCAAGAATTTCAAAAGGATTGGAATGGCTTTGCAGCAGCGGTCTCAGAGTAGATCACTCTCAACACTTAAGGTCCTCTGTAGGAAGCTGATCAGTGGTCTACGCACTGGAATCCCAGATCAGAGAAAGTAAAATCGAAAAAGAGGAAACATTTTTTTTTAACAAAACAAAAAAGCAGAAGCATAAGAAAAAATAAGATGATAGTCTGTCACCCTATCTCAAAAACGCATGCAAGTAATCATTTCCACTTACTTTCTTCAGTATGCATTATAAGGTCTGCATGAAATTTGGCTCTACATGGAAGCCTGAAAATGCTGAACTAAAGCCATGGAAAAATAAACCTGTAATGTGATAACAAGTATCTGAGGAAGCAGGTGAAACCATCTGCAAGATTATTAAAGTCCCACAATGAGGCCGTTGGAGCAATGGAAATGAAAAAGCCCTTCATCATCCAACAGAGTATGAGTAGCGAGGTGGGTTCATGCAGTGCAGAGGTTGAATCTGCTAATGCAATTCAGTTAGAAGGACCACTGACCTCACTGCTGAAACCAGGCATGTGAGTGGATGTCCTCATCAGGTATTCACTAGTAATGTGGGTGCAGCTATTTCAAATGTATTTGTCCAACAGCTGGATGTTACAGAAGAAAGGGTGGAATCAGCAGCATGAACATGCCTCATCTCCTTGAGTGAAATCAGGCAAGTTTGCTTAACCTGGGGATGATACAATTAAAATGGACCAACTGCACTGAAGTGAGTGACGTTTGCAGAATCCACTCTCATACGGCATTCCGCTGGTTGACTGTGGGTTGGTTGCCCCTTGTAGAATGGTGGTAGCAAGCTCGTATGAGCTACTTGTTACCGTGATCAACCCTGGACATTTTGGAAGGAAATTCTTCAGAGTAGCATTAGTTTTGCTGGTGTCTAGTTTCAACTGGTTGCTCATGTGAAGTCTGCCTTATACAATCCTTGCAGAACTTGCAATGTAGTTAATCCCAGTTTAATAAAATCTCTCATTACTGGATAGCTTTTCATTTATTTTTTTCCCCCTTAAGTAAGATTACATTTCTTTCTAAGCTCCCAGACAAGGTTTGCATGTGCGTTTGTCATACTTATAGCATCTTGGGACATCCTGCTCTTGGTGCTGCTCCCGTAGACTTCCAAGATAAATTGTAACAGGCACAATCCTGTGGCTAGCTGGAGAATTGATTCTCTCTCCTGGGCAAATGCTTTATACACTGATTTTAAAAAATAATCTTGGCCTGTGAAATAAACAAAAAAATGTGAAGTTAGTGCTTCTAGAAAAGTCCTATAACTTCTAGTAGAAAATTATGAGGTTTGTGAAGAATTAACCAGCTTGCAGAATTCCCTGGCAAGATATCACTCTGTAGTGACAGATATTTTTCAGGGTTTATATCTGTCACTTATCTTGCTAAACTGTATTTCTTTTACAGACATTTCTGTGACACCTTGTCTGTCATCTTTATACTGTTCTCATCTTTCTTGATTGTATAATAGCTCTCCGTAAGGTAGAAACACATTTCTTGTTTTCATTCAACTGCATCATTCTTATTTTACTGTGCCCTGTCTTTTAGTAGGCTAATCAGTGTCTCAATCATAATTTATTCTTTAAATATTTTCCATGCACAACTGTAGGGGTACTTAAGCACTGAAAAAGCATAGTATAAACAGACAATCCCAGCTCCAAAAACACCAGCCAGCATTCTCCACTGATGTAAATAGACAGAGGTCTGTTGAACAAAATATACTCACACTACAAGAGATTTTTCAATCCAGGAATCACTGAAAGGCAATGGTGTCTGGCTCCATCCAGATAGAATCATTTATATGATTGGACTGAATATACAGTATTTTTTTCAGACAGGGTAAACAGAATGACAGGATACCAGAAGGCTTATTCACAAAGTGGCTGTTCTCTGTTCAGCTCCACTTTGACTGCAGGATGATCAGTAGGGAAATTTATGCTGTATGATCCAACACACCATCCTACCAAATCTGGGAACAGCACTGCAGTGTTCCTTATTTAGTGTTACATAATTTACAAGTGCTGAAATGACTGACACCCTGCATGTGTTTTTACAGCAAATTTTTGCATCATGAACGAGTTGGCAAACACTTCTAGCTGTATCACACTATACAACCGTAGAGTGTATTAGAGGGAGAATGACAAAAGGTTGTTTATGCAGCCTTGTTACTTAAACTAGGATTTTAATCTGCTGAAGGTCTAACATACTGGGACTTGACTATGACTTGCCTTTCTCAGAGATGTCCCGTATCATTTGTATCTATGTTGGATTGTTTTTTCTTTTAATGATTCACTCCTTTTTGTTGTATCATCAATATTAATTTGTCTGTCTCCACAAAAATGCTTTATATATACCAGGCCTTTCACCATTTCACTACACGCACAGAAAAGCCCCCCTGGAAACATCTGTGAGGCTCTTTTTCTCTTCTACTTAATTTCTGTTTGTTTGAAGGCATAAGTGAGCACAGTTCAGTTTTCAACAAAAATGAAAAGAAAAATTGTGAAAATGACCAAACATATGTTTTTCTAAATTATATATTTGTAACTGGGAAAGGAGAAACTTTGAGATTCACTGATACTGAGTCACATGAGAATGAACTGGGTCACTCCCCAACACATCCGCCCCCTCCTCAAGTAGAAATAGCTTATAATCTTCACAGTCAATGTTACCTGCAATCAAAAATAGAAGGGGAAAAAAACCAAAACAAAACAAAACAGGAAAGCAAAAAGGCTTAGTTCTGTTTCATTTAACCTCTTACATAAGTTTCTAGTTTTTGTACAAGCCTTCTTGTACTTTTTATGGTGTATACCTCTGAGAACTAGAAACTGAATATCTCTATTTACTTTATTACTTGAATTTTTTATAGCAAACATTCCAGTTGCTTTCTCTCTGTGCTCATAAACAGCTCAAAATGTTCTCCGTGAAGTCCGATGATACCAACTCCATCACGAGCTCATTAAAACAAAAAAAATCCAAGATTTTCTCACCACTTAAAATTGATGCTTTCCATTAGAAAAAGAAACTCTGAGCCTCTGAGTTCAGAGTCTTCTGCGTATTCCTTAAGTCATAAAGATATTCCTACTTTCTTAACTTCTATCTTGTAACATGTGTGGTTGTTTATTCCTCTCTTTTTACATGATGCAGATCTTTGAAACACCTTTATGATAAGGATTACATGTCTCTTTTTTAGGTTGTCTGAGGCTAAATTAACAAATTCCATAATCATTCCAGAGCATTCTGTAAGTCCTCCCTGCAGTTTGTAACAATAGAGTCTTCTCTCTACTTCAGAGAGAAGCCCTTGTCTTCTTATTACTCCTTCATCATTGCTTTAGGCTTCTTTGTACAAGCACCACTCTCCAGCGGTGCTGAGTGAAGTATGACCGCATCAGACCAGCCCCATCCATTTACTACATAAAATAGCTAGAGTGCTAAGAACTCCAGATCCATTTCAATACAAAGTACAACAGCTTCTCCAGTACGTGTTTATTTGCTTAAATTAATACAATACATCATACATGCTTTTACTATTGAGATAGAAAGCCAGAAACCAAACATTCATGGTCCATTTTTTTGAGTCTGGGCTTTAGATAAGAACCCAGTGTTCTATGTGAAATAAGTATACAGCACATTATGCACAAAATCTGTTAGGAGTACAAAATGTTAGGTCTGTTACATCTTGTTCAGCTAAGCAGACATGACTTATTTTCAAATCTGTTAATAATTATTAAAAACTTAGTGGAATAATAAATATAATACTTATATTACTTCTTAACTGTACACTCATAATAGCAGAGCCCAGCAGCACCATATGAAGAGAGAAACTGGAGAATAGCTAGTAGACCAACACAGAATTGTAAAAAGGCAGGTACAGTAGCATTACTTGGTCTTTCCAGTAATTTGTTTTATGGGACACAGCACAGTATAAACTTCTATTATAATGTTATCACAGTGTTTCATCCTTTGAGTTGCTGAACACCGAGCACCTTGCCTTTGCCTTCAGACTGGAGGCTGCCTGGCAGCCAGGAGAACTCGGGTTCACAAGAACATGGCTGAGTTCTGGTGGCCAGACTCCAACCAGCTTGTTCCAATGCTACTTACACTGTCATTTTCTCAGTAAATATGTTGTATTTCTTTACTCTCAAATTTTACTAACCTGACTTTTGACTTTTCATCCACCTACTCCGCTCTGTACAGTATCTTGCTGAATTCTCCGTACTGCCCTTAAAAGGAGAAAAGCCTCCGATTTAGCAATCCACATACCTTCACTTGCTCAGACCAACCTATCAATTGGCCAATTTACCTTCTCTCAGCAGGGCTTCTTGTTTGTATGAGTTTGGAAAGCATTTTAGTTGTATGAGTTTGTGGCAACTCTTTATTTGCTCTGATGGTCTCCAAAAGGATGAATTTAGGCTTCATATAATAACGTGGGGAAATTGTATGGATGTGATTTAATGTAGAGGTGGTGGAGACTGGGCTTTGATTTCATGTGTTACCACAAGCTGTAAACCCAAATAGCAGAGAAGAGTTAGATGAATATATTTTTCTCCACAATATAGCAAGAGGAAGGTAGAGAGTCTTAGATTAAGAAGGAGGGGAAAACAGTGTCCTCCAAGGTCCAGGACACAGGCAATGTCTCTACAGGACTTCTGGGTCTCTATTCAAAGCAAAACAAGGAAGCTAATCCCTAGAAAATTAGAAATGGGAAATAACTTCATTATGCGAGCAAATTTCTTTAAAGCATTTTCAAAGCTATTAAAAAGCAAAGGCTGTTACTGTCTGTTCCTAAAACGGTGCCAATATAAATATCTTGAAAATAACTTCTGTTTGAAAAGCAAGGTGCTTCACAATGAAGGCTGTTATTTCACTTTTAATTTGTCCCTTGAGGACTCTTTGTAGCAAGTCTCTTAGACCCAGCTGCACTATGTTCTGCAGTATGGAGGATTATCATCTCCTGATCTCTTTGGCTGGGTCACTTGACACTGTCTCCTTATCACAGTAATAGTTTTGTTTGCAATTCCTCTGACTGGTGACTTACAGTTTTTAAGGAGTTCTTTACTGCTTTAACACGAATTACCTTTGGGTGCTTGTGAATTAGCTCAATGTGACTATGTGACTGGGCACAGTCTCAAGGCCTCATTATAATGGAATATTCTCTGCTTTCTAGGAAGAATGAAAGAAAAGGGATTCACACTACGAATTATTCCCAAATAGCATTGCGATTCTGGGCACCTCTACTCCTTTCCACCTGGGTGTATGTGGTTGGCTTTTGCTCCCATGAGAAGTGGGGGTGTAGAAGTGGATAACCTGGCTGCAGTGAAGGTGTGGTTGAAAGTGGGTTAAATATTCAGATGAACTAGGCCTGTTTGCAGTGATTTCCCTTCCTAAGGACATGTCTGGCACTTTCCCTTCCATCTGCCTAGAGTGTTGTTGATATGTAATAATTTATCTCTTTCATGATAAGGATTGTCATGCTACCCCAGAACACTCTTCAAGACAAGAGGGCTTTGCAATGGAAGGGATACATGCCTTTCTGCTTTACCTACCACAGAAATGAAGAGACCTGCTAAGTTCAACTCATCTGCATGATCACCATCACAGAAATTGCAACCAGGTTCCTGATTCCTTGCTTATTCCTGTTATCATAGGAACTAATATGGCTGCAGAGGTGGAGGGGAGTGATCTTGAATAGTGCATAGCTGGAAACTACACCACCTTGAGAGAGTTGTTTCTAAGAGTCAGTGGCTCCAAGGTCTTGGCTGTCCATGTTCTCAAATAGGAGGTTTTAACTGGCAGAGACAACATACTGACAAGAAAGTAACCAAAGGATTTGTTAGTCTTTCTAAGAGACAACCTCCTAAAACATGCTGAATTTCTACCTGACCATTTCCCCTCTGGTTTAAGAAAGACTGCAGTCATACACATCACTCTGAAAATGTTCTGGTTCTTCTGCTTGACCACAATGCCTTCCTTGAAAGAAAAATGCCTGCTTTTTCAAGAGTAGTTATATTGCAGTAGAAGCAAGGAAGTTGAACATATATGATAAAAGTTAATTACTGACAAAAAATAAAACATGGCTATGTACCTCTGAAATACACCTTATTTTTAAAGAAATCATTAATTCTAGGCCTAAAGTGACCTACATTCCACTTCAATTTAATATCCCCTTTTTATTTAAAAAAAAGTATATACATCAGCTGTAGAGTTAATTACATTTAGAAGTCACCCGTACATTACAGTTTCTTTTATCAACAGCTTTTTCTGCTCTTTATTCAGAATCTTTATTATGTCTTGTTTGAGCCCTGAAAAATAAAACCACCTTCTGCAACCTCAGTTTTATGTGATAAATATGATAAAACCCATTTTTATATGATAAATAAGGGCTGCTGCACTGTGAATGTTGATTAACTGGTAGGTGTGAGAATCATTAGTTCTGTAGGGTGAGTGGTTTCTTATAATGGCAGAGAGCTGCAACTACTTGATTCTAGCCTTTGCAAGCCATAAGTATATGACTATACTTAATCATAACTTGCTATATATATATTGAGCATAATAGCAAGGTATTTCAAATCAAGAACTTGGAAGGTAAGTGAAGAAGATAATAATATTTGGAAATGATGTACCATATATAGGGTTTTTAACCTTTTGAGTTGGGTTGTCAGAATGACATAGGACTAATTAAATGACTTATTAAATCCTTATCCCCTTATAAGCAACGATATGGTGGGGGGCTGTTAGTTCTGAGAGTGACAGCACTTTCATGCACACCGTGTTTAATAGTATTCGTTTATACTGTGAAATACTTAGTATTTTCAGGGGGTTTTTTGTGATGCATGGTTAGAAGTGTTCATATATATTTAGCCAGATAATAAATCAAATGCTAAATTATGTTTTTTGATAACTAGACAATTGCGTATAAGTCTTTGCCACCCCAAAAAAGCAAAATAAACTTCTACGCCCACCCCATTGTCTGCTTATACATCAAATGGATAAGTATAAAAATGTTATTGCTCAATATCTTTTGCATTTCTTGGTGACCTTGGACTGCTTCGTTCTTTTCATGTACGTGGTCTACCTTAAGTTGTTTTTATTAATTAGACTTGTTTGTTGCTAAAGAATGCTACAAACTTCCAGGCTTTGGTAAATCACAGTTCATGTTAAAAGTTATCCCCATTCTCCAGCTTTTAAAAAATGTTCATTTTAAATGCCTATAAGCATTGCTTGCTTTTCCATTTTTCTTTCCAGCAATTCTTTCAAACTCTTGTTCCTGTGCTTGAAATACAAGTAATCAGAGAGAGAGTGGCCAACTCTGGCCTTTTCAAAGGATCTAAAGCTGAGGTGTTCTTTGTTGTTTGCAAGCTCCCTCTCTCCTTGGCTCTCCTGTCTGTCTGAATTTCCTATTCTCTTCTCCAGTCCTCCCTCATTTAGCACTTCTTCCTTCTCATTGCAGTAGGACTCTCTCAAGTCCTTCATCATGCACACAGGTTTGCCAGACAGATCTTGAGCCACGTACAGCTTGTTGTCATGGTGGTACATGCCAGGGCTGTAGCGCTCTGCCTCATAATAGTTGTCTTCCTCTTCCTCTGGGCATGAGCTTCCCTTGGCACTCTCGCCATCCGAATGAAACGAGATTCCTTTCCCTTGGCTTTTCTGGGAAAGATCAAATGGCTCTTCCTGTTCCAAGTTTCTCAAGACATTTGTCTGGGACGCAGCAATTCTTCCTCTTCCAAAACCTTGTAGTGATTTGAGGTGGGGGGAGAAAAGGAACAATTTACATATGGGAAATATTACTACGTGATACATGGTCAAAAAACAAAATGTGAGGGAGCCTTCTATCTAGTTTCTTACATTTATCTTCCACCCAGCTATCTCCAAGCACTTTTCTGTTTATATTTCATGGCATCTCCTTTGAGATGCTGTTAAAAGAAGTATTACTGTATACACACCACAGCCAGGCCAGGACACACAAAACATTGTGCTGTACATGCCAGGCACTTGATGAGAGAGCTAGGAATAAAAGTGAAGTGACCTGGCCTGTTGTAAACTATTTTTGCCAGCGAGCCTACCCACTTCTCCCTTCCTATTTTTTTTATATGGACAATTTGTTCTAAAGCATAACAGCCCAAAATGAAAGTCTTTGGTTTTTTACTTCTTTTTTGTTTGTTTGTTTTCCAGAATGGTGGAAGACGTGTTAATGAGTTTGTTCTGTGGACACTCTGGTTCAAAGTTACTACTATAAAAATGGAAAGACGATCGTATCTCAGCAGTCTATGAACTCCACTCTCCTTAATTTTTCCTCTGCCATCCACTGACAAGCCACTCATGCCACTGAAAAGGTAGATAGTGCTTCAGCTTAAGGATATCATTATAAAGAAATGAAGATTTTGAGTGGTGCAGTGTAAGTCTGACTGTAGTCCTGGATCTGATTTGTCTTTGTATTTGTCATAGCATCTCCTCCCTGTTTGTCTTGCTGGAAACCCAGAAGTTACCCAGGAGACATGTGTGGACTCGGATGGGCTCTGAGCATCCGGATGCACAGAAGAAGGCTCAGACTCTTCAGGCACAGCCTCTCTTAATTAAAAGAAAGGTGACAGTACTGCGGCATGGATTTCACCGAGTAGCAAAAATCTATCTAAATCAGTATTTTCTTTGCTTTTGTTTGGTGTAGGGTTTTTTTTTTCCCCTCAGTAACTGAACACAGTTTCTGCAGAATTTATGTAGACTCACTAGATATGGATGCTACTTTGAAACAGCCTGTGTTTGTTAAAATGGTTCATGAGCAGGTGGCAGCCCTTACAAATTGTCTTGTGTCTGATAAGCCTCAAGGGCTGAAGAATCTCTCTACAATGAAAAGCTCTTAGTCTGTCTTCAATTACATATAACCATGTACTAGCATGGTGCTGTAGGAGATTTACAGGAAAAAAAAAAAAAAAAAAGCCATTTATTAATATTTGTAAGTTTTATGGTAAATGTCATTACAGTATGTGTTTTATACACGTTAGGCTTCTCTGAAGTCCAAATTTGAGGAACACCAAGAAATCTTAGCCATGAAAGTGTTATTTATCCAGAAATTCTCAACAAACCAAATATCTTGGATACTCAAACTCTCAAAACAATCCTCCCTAATTACCCCACTTCTTTAGATAGCATTGGCATGTGTGCATAGAGGAGGCTGACTTTAGAAAGTGCATGTAGTAGATGAAAGATAGGAAGTGCTTTGCAGGATAGCTTGAGTAGTCAAAAATATGTATGACGAAGGAGCATCTTCGCCTGTCCACATGCTTCTTTGTAAACAGGGTCTTGAGCCTATGACCTTGATCTAAAATCGGCTATGTCAATACCGTACAGAATAACTGTATCTTGAGCAGAAAGGCTCCTGGCCATAAAGCCATTCAGCTTTCCATTCCCATTCCAGACATATCCAGTAACCAGCGAGCAAGACCTGAGAAATCTTCTACATATTTTGCTTCTATCAGCTTTGAATGGATTTATGTTCTACCCTGATGTTATGAACCATGGGCATGCACTTCAAACATGAGAAAAAAATATAAACTCCTAACCAGATGTTTCTGAGGAAAAATGTCTGCTTGTCCATGGCTGTTAGGTTGTGGTATGTCAGCATCTGGGAATCAAGCTCCCTGAAACTGTAATATTTATTGAAAAATAATGTAGCTACCTTCTCAGTCAGGAAGATCATGTAATACAGTCATTCCTCTGGCCAACTACATGTGCCACAACCTCATTAAGGCTTAGTCTCCTCCTGCTTGCTCCTCTTTGTGTCTCGGGGGTACCCAGACGCTGGGAGAAGCTTTGCAGTGTTGTGGATCTTGTTCCATCCCCCACAGTGATGGGAACAGGGAGCCACGGGCTACATACAAAATAACTGGTATAACTTGATAAAGCTTCTGCTTTCACACTGCTGACTGTATTCTCCCTAACATCTGGCAACAACAACTTGGTGTGCTGAAATTATTTCCTGTGTATTCATAAATACTGTCTCATTTTGTCTCCATCTACTACTGCATCTCAGTCTGTAACCCTGAGCCACCAGATATCTGGTCTGAAAGGTCTCTGAGGCAAGTGGGGATCTCTGACTCGCAGCGCTGGAGTAATACAGATTGTTAATAACAACATCCCAGGCTTATAGGATACAATTTCTTCCAATAGCATTGGATTTATGGTACAAGACTGTGTATCTGTGGTATAAAGCTCACTTGGGTTTACTGATGAGCACCTTCAAGCTTCTCAGATAATGACTTTGCTGAAAAAATATTACCTGGAGAATGAAATCCTCTTTCCATGACCCCATGTTTGACTTTCATGTGCCTGGTTAGGTTCCCCTTCAAGGTGAATTTGCTGGGACAGTAGAGGCACTTGAAAGGCTTACTATCCGAGTGCAAGTGCATGTGTCCCATTAAATTGTGCATTCTGTTAAATTCTTTTCCACACAGCTGTCAAAAACAATAAAAATGAAAATTATTAGTTTAGATACTTCCAAGCACAACAGTTTAGAGGGAAACAGAACTCAATCTTCTCAACTTAAGCCCTGCCAGTTTATGACTGCAATCTGTTTTTCAAAGACATAGGCAAAAATCCTACAGACAGGAATATGTGGTTGAGTTTGGTCTATATAGGGCCTTCTGCACTGCTGTGGTTTTTTTACATTTGGTGACTAGGACAGACATACAGTCAAAGATTCTCAAAAATCAGGGAATGTTGTCGTAAGGAGGGGAGAGGCTTAAGTGAGTAACGTGGAAGGCTAAAAATATAACTTTCTGCCCTGGCAAACCCTTTCATTTGTAGTTTATAAATCTAATCTTTAATCAAGAACAATGAGAGGCAGAGATGGAGATACAAAATAAAACCAATGAAAGTTTTCTGTGAAACAGACAAGCAGAATATTACCTCCCCTTAAGTGCAAATGAAATGGCTGCACATTTTCCTTAAAGCTAGAAAAAGCAATTCCTTTTTTTTTTTTTTTCTGTGTTTATTGCTCCCCCATTTTTCTCTGATCCTTTTATCTTTTGGCTTACCGACTTCTGTGTTTCAGTGTCTCTGGTGAGTAAGCTGGAATTTAAACAGTCATGGAGCCACAGGAATGACTCAGCTTTCCCTGAAGCTGTTCCTGCCAGCTCCAGCCATTGATCATGCTGTTTTCCCTTTGATGAAACAATAAGGGTTTTTTTTTTCATTGTTATTGTTTATCTAGATGAGTCCTTTTGTAGTCTGGTCTCTTATAAATCAAACGTATTCTCAAGACATGAGAGTTTGACATCACTATCACAAGTTTCTAGTCTTACTTGTCTACTAGTCTTTCCTTATCAGAATTTACAATTTTATTCACATTCAAGTGACCTTTTCCATTCTCTGCAAACTTCTGTGTTTGCTTTCTACTTCATCTCTTTTTTTTGTTTGTTTGGTTGGTTTTGTTTCATTTGGAATGCTTTTAGACAAATACTTCTACCATCAGATTTTTTTTTTTATGATCTTTATTAGTATATGAGTCAGAATCACCGTTACCGAGTAACCAAAACTTACATCAAGCAGTGTACTCATCTAGGAGAAAATTATTAAAAAGCGGTTACTGAGTATCCACTGAATTTTTGGTCTAATCTGACTTCTGATTTTTATTTTTTTTTTTTAATTTTAGTAACACAGAAGGTCTGCTGCAGTACTTTTTGATTCATATTCACACAACCATCACCTGGACTATCTGCATGATATGTAGGTAGTGGAAAATAAATGTAGATCATTAATAGAAAAATTTGCAGGTGTATTGTTCTTAAATAATAACTAGACCTGAATCAATGTGCAAAAAGAAAAGTCTGAAAATATTAACTTGCTTTTAAAATCATGTTTACTTCAGCTGCATTAATTCTCTTCTGTGATTTTCTCTGTGATTTTGCTAAAAGGAGCATTCTATCAAATAAATTTATCAGTAAAGTGTTCACTGAGAAAGTGGAAAGAAAAAAAAATAGACACTGAAAATGAGTTATTCATTTGTAAAAGTAAGATGTTTAATTCCAAGGGTCATCCATCCACATAGGAAAGAGGAGTCTCTCCTTTGCAATCAAAGAAAGCTAATATGCTGGGTGACTTATATTCATTGAAATGATTACACCAAAAAAACACTCGGAAAGTGCTGGGAGGAAACAAAGCAGCACTGATGAGCACAGAAAATTTGCTGGGAAGAACAGCAGCTGGAACAATCTATGATGTGCCAATATTCCTCTGGCTACAAGAATGCCAATAACAATACCTCTCTAATACCTTTCGTTGGAACATGTCTGGTTATCTGCTTGTATTGTGGCTGACCTGTGCTCTTACTGGCTTTTGCTTTCTGATGGATACGTCTTCGCTTCTGTGTCTAAAGTGATGATCAAGGAAAGTCAGGTTGAACAGGTGAATGACTAGACTACTTCATGCAAATCTATATCTTTATAAGCTATTGAATATTACAACACATCTAATAGGAGCATTTATGGTTTTTTGTCAAGGCAATATTTATTTCTATTTCTTCATAATAAAAAGACAGGAGACTTCATAAAGGATAGCACCTTATAGCATAAAAGATTCATGTCTCTGAATAAAGGGGGTAGGTTTTCCATTTTCCAAAATAATGCACAGTCTTATAGATGTGTAATGTGTTCCTTTGCTGAAATCTCTGGGGACATGAGGAAATGGTACCAGAGTGGAGAGGTGTGGCAGGAAAACAAAAGAAATGCAGATATGAAAACTGTTTTTCAGAATGATGGCTCTGTGGCATGGTCTCTTGATAACCTATCCTTTTCAAAAGGCACAAGATTACTTTCAGATTAATGTCCATGATCGAGAAGGCTAAGGGAGTAGGTTTTGGGCTCACATGCTGGAAGACAGGAACTCAGAACTAGCTGGAGTTTACAGCTAATACTCAAACAACAGTCTGAATCTTTAGACCAAATTAGGAAGGTGTACAAGATTTTCTTGCTCTGTGACAGGGCAGGGGTGTAAGCAGAGTGTGAAAGATGACCCTGAGCCAATTGCCTGGGAGGAAACTCCAGCAGAAGTCACCACAGAGCACCCTAACACTCAGGGAGATGAAAAGCTCATGCAAGAGATATTGGGACAGCAAGAATGATATGGCTCACCTGTGGACCTTTCCTTAGGCTGTCTACTTTAGACAAAATAAAATTCAAGCCCTGGAGAGAAAGACCTCAGCTACAAGTCTGCTGAACACGCATCATTGTGCTGGCTGGTGAACTGGACTTCAGTAGAGTTTACTAGAAAAGCTCAACTAGTTCAAAGCTAGATTTGGTCTTCCTAAGCCACCACATGAATTGTCTCCCTTCTAGATCTGTTGTGTGTTCTGTCTCTTCCCAAAGTGAGAGGTATCTCATGTTTTCTTTGGTTTTGACTTCTGATATGAACCCATGATTTCAGGTGGGAAAAAAATGGAGTTCAAAACATGTACTGCAAAGTGTATTTTACATTCTTTGTTGGAGGTCTGAGACATTACTGACTGCAGCACTAAAAGCAACTAAATTTCATAGAAGTTTTCTCTATGAATCAGAATTAGCATTATCGTACCAGCTGGTGCAACTCTTTCAGAACTCTTAAGTATATTTTTATGGGTTTTTTTTAAACAGAAATAAACATGGTAGGACAGGCTCAGGCCTTTAAAAGTTAAAGAGAAATTCAGTCTTCAGAGAAAAATCAAACACAGACCCAGGCTGCAGCTGGATAAGGAAACAGAAGGGACAACTATTTGCTGCTCCCTCACTTCAGATAGTCTGTGCTTAGTTGTGATTAGACACATAGGAAAGCCTCATGTTTTCTTTTGCTGTGAGAAAAAGGTAAAGAAAACCATTTCATGTGGTGAAATATAAAGGCTACCGCTGTGTTCTCTTTTGCTTGCATTCTTCTTCTTTTATTTTTTTTTTTCTTCATAAGAAGGGTGTTCCTTTCCTCAAAGAGAGAGGGAGAGGGAGAAAGACTGTAAACTGTCCAAAAGGACCGTGAGAAAACAGGAAGCTTTGAAAAGTACAAGAGAAAGCAAGATGAAATCTATTTGCAGGCGGTTCCCCGGGGGACATGTGAGCCATTGTTAAGCAGCCTGTTCATACAGCTATATCCTTCCTTCTGCTGAGGAGGAGCTTGGTGCCAAAAGGCTGCTATCTGGTCATTGCCTTAACCCTCTGAATGCCAGCCAGAAATACTTGCTCGAGTCTTTGAAGGGCTCAGCCAGAGAAGCAAGGGACGTTCCTAACACCAAAGACCAATTCTTGATTCTCCCTTCTCTTATTGTTACAGGTCACCGCTTTGTTCAGGGGCATTGATGTTGATTCATACACCTTCAGGCACAAGAGAAACCAGTTCACTGTGCTTACTTGTTTCTTTCTTCCTAGGAACATTGGGTGGGGACATAGAATTTTTATTTTTTATTTTTTTTTTTAAGTAAGAAAAACAGGTGTTCCTGTAGAGTTTTTGTTACTGTTTGGAGAACATATTGGTGGTACACCAGTTCCTGGCTCACATTATTGCCTTCTCCAAGTTTTAACAGTTCATCATCATCAATCCCTAGCCTGAACATAAACTTCAAGCCAAGTGACACATATCTCAAAAATAATGTGGGTCCAAACACTCCATCCGGAACAGCTGATAAAACAACTGAGTTTATTTCTTGAAATTTGAGGGATCAGAGAAGGATACTGACCAAATGGGAACAAGAAGACAGGTTTTCAGTTGTTCTCAAAGAATGAATGTCTCCAGCAGACTTGACATGGAACTACGTAAGTATTTCAGTGACAAAAATTATTTTATCAGTGTAGTATAACTTAAGTTCTAGTATACAAAACAACATTTTAATAGGACATAAATTTCAAAGAATCAAATGGCTAAAGTTGAAAGGCTTTGCTGTTATTTTTTCAAAGTGAAATTCTCCAAAGTTATCAAAGTAAAATGAGGAAGGACAGAAGATTCATTTTTACATTTTCATATTAGAATTATTACTGAAATCCATATTTTCCTGTGACATTTTTCAAGAGAAAATAATTCCATTTAAGATTTTTCATCCAGCTCTGCTTCTCAGTGGAACACTCCTTTTAAGAAAATATTTAATTCCATAAAGATGTTGGATGAAAGAGTTCTAGAAATTGCTTCCAGATCAGTCTTCAGTTACTTAGGCATAAACAGGGAATATGGTTTACTCGATATTTATAGCCCTCTTAGAGCAGATCAAAGTGGGAATAAAACCTACACCCTTTGACTTTACGAGGTATGACTACACTAATGAACCAGATAGGCAGCAAAACAAACAGGTTTAGTGTCCAATACTGAGTAAGAATATAAACATGAATAATTCATAAAGAATATATTAGAGACAAGCACTGTCAAGAAAGCCAAAGCCTCAAAAGTTTATGGGGAGTGGAGAGAAGAGAGAATGGAAAGGGAATGTCATCCTCCAATGTGCTGGAGGGAGGCAGTAAACTGGAATTCCCACAGGATTCTAAAAAGGCCAGATGGTCTCAGAGGCTGTTTTGTTAGGATACTGATGTCCTGCTCTGTATTTCGGTCTGGTAATTACATTTGGCCCATTCAAATATCTTCTGCAGTTGTAGTTTCCTGTGGCTTTCTTTGAGTCCTTCCTTGAACTGTTACATAGCATCACTGTGTGAAATCATAGCTGCTGCTTTTCCATGGTTCTCCGTGGGGTGCATGACTTCATGTTTTTAGTCAGTGTTTCAAGCTGTTAGCACTTAGACTTCTGTTTGGATGGCTGTACTAAGCAAATGTCAGGTATGTTTATTGTACTGAAACTGCAATGGTGTCCAAATGCTTGCAAATGGAAAAAAATATTTTGGGGTGAAAGTTACCAACATTGAAGGAGAAGGAGTAAACCACAGATATTTACCTCCATTATTTTGTGCTGCCTAAGCAGAACCTGGACCAAGAAATGAAACCAGACTACTTTATGCTAATATAAATGCAGCTGTAGTATGTGTTAGGAAGTCTTGTTTTTCTAATTCTGTCATATTGCAAGATGATGACTTCACAGAAATATCCAGTGGGTAAACACCTCTGCCACCAAATGCACTTACCTTGCATTTAAAGGGTTTGACATCAGAGTGAACAATCATGTGGGCCTTGAGAGTCTGCTTTTGTACAAAACTCTTGAAGCACAAATGGCACTGATAGGCTCTGATATTGGTGTGGATTAGGACATGTCGCTTCATGTTGGCCAGCAGAGTAAATTCCCGGCCACAAATTCCACATTTGTGCTCTTTCACACCCTGCAAGAAAATTTTAAAAAATCAGAAAATTCTATAGATGGAAATTTTCCTAGATCATTTAATTTTCAGTATTGAAATATATGAATTATTTATTCTGCATTAACAAAGCAGGCAATAAATTATTCCACTTCTAACAACATTTGCTCAAGTAATAGATACCTAAGTATTTTTCTCCTGGCAAATTCTTATGAGAGTCTGAGAAGCAGAGAAGAAGGTCTAAGCTTACTGAAATAATTAGATTTGTTTCCATCAGTATGTTTACAAATCAATGAGACATAATAGCAGAGCTTCTGTGTCCTGCTTTGCTGCTTATGTAAAGCATTGGTCAAATGTGTACACTTATTGACCAAGAACAAAAGCTAAGCAGATAAGATACTAAAGTAATGTTTGCCTGTGGTAACTGAACAATCATTGGCTTCTAAAAAAAAAGCATAGCTACAGAAAATTATCTGAAATAACCAAGAAGCAGTGAAGCCGTGTCATCAAGTAAGGATGTACATATTACATTCAAAGAGTATCTTAGTGGGACTTGCACTGACCCTAATGGAGCAGCATCATTTTATCTCATGTTTACAGAGCATTTCTAGCATCTTTTATGCCATCCAGTCAATATACTACTGCATAATTCAATATCCTGGGTCACACCCATGTGGTCTAGCTACCAGATCCTCAAAAAGTCATTTGGATGCTATGAAAATAATTGAATTTACCACTAAACACTTTAAGAGTTTCAGTATAACTTGCTGAAGATAATGGGAATTTCCTAGTGAAGTGCCAAGAGCTATTACTCCTCCTATAGACCGCCATTACACAGAAGACTTGAAACAATATCTACTTTTGTACCAGTCAGCGGTATTAACAGCTAATTTCAAAGCAAAAACCAAGAAGACCAACAGCAACTCAAAGTGTCTGCCTATCTGATGTGAAGCTGCATTTGGGCAGCTAAGTGCTGTTAATTATGTTGACAGCTGAATCCACCTGCAGCTGTGGACAAAGAAGCAGAAGCACTCTGAAGGCTCAGGGGCATTGCACTTCCTGAGACAAAAAAACTACCAAGTCTTAAATTAGTAGAGTTTTTGCGTGGTAAATCCAAAGCCCAGGGAATCTCCAGAAAGAGCACAAATCATAACCTTGTAATAGAGAATAAAAAGCAAATGTGGAAGTGGACGTTGTTGATTTTTATAAGAAAATATGTCTAAAATACCAAAATGCTGGGACTTTCTGTATTTTTAATGGTTTTTGTATAAAAGCCAAAACGCAAGTGTTAAAGGAAAAAAATACGCAAATATTGGAAGCAAATTTTTATAAAAATGTGTGGGATTTTGTAAAGGCAGATAAACTAGTTTTAGACATTCTTGAATGGAATAGTTACATTTTTCCTATTTTTGAAAGTGGTCTTTGTGGATGTGTTCCAAAGCCCTCTCCTAGCCTACAATGACCCTGCTGTCATTGCTGTCAGCAGTGGCAAGACTGTCACTTGACACGAATTGGCTGGGGTAAATGTCCTGCTTGTCTAGCTTTATTAACTGGAATTCTGGATAAGGGATAAGGGAATTCTGGATAAGGGAAATTTTTATTACCTTTTTTTTTTGGTTGGTTGGCTGGGTTTTTTCACCTAAATGTCACATCATAATGATTCTTGAAAATCGGATGAGTAATATATATTTTCTTTTGCTGCATATGTACAGTCTATCACAAATCCACCTACTTCCCAGTTGAGGGAGAAAAAACATACATCTGGTTTTCAGTAGAAAATTTCTGTTAAAATTTTGGGGGTGTTACACAGCTCTACAAAATTATGTTATGCTACAGAAGGTCAGCTTGAACATAAAACCCAGAAATGGAGAGATGTAAATACAGTTTTGGGAAGCAATACAGGTGGTTTAATTGTACTCCTGTTTACAACAAGGCAGATTTTGTGTGTATTTTCTTAAGCCTGACTAAGATACCTAGCTTCTACTATTGCCAGTGCTGCTGGGGTTTTTACTCTGCATAAAACTCTCCGGATGGCAGAGGGCCAGCATGAGGGTCTGTAGTCTAATTACCTTCTTTCCAAGGAGATACACTGGTGTATCTTTTGTGGCCTGTAATCCCCACCACTACCTTCTGATGCAAGGTGAGAGCGCAATCCGTGCTGGCTTACCTTGTGAGTTAGGGAGTGTTGTTTGAGATGGTGGGGCTGCACGAACTCCATGCCACATTCGGTGCAGATGTACGGGCGGATGTCTTTGTGCTTCATCATGTGGTTTTGCAGCTGGCTCGGATACTGGAAGGTCTTATCGCATTCAGTGCAATTGTACTGTATAGGGCCACGGTGGGTTGTTAAGTGCCTCTTCAGTTGGGCCAGGGTTGGGAAGTCCAGACCACACTCCACACAGATGTTCTCTCGGCCACTCTCATGCTTAGACTCATGTGCCTTCAGCTCACTGGGGTAGGCAAAACCTCTGCCGCAGATCCTGCAGTTGTAAGGCTTGATGTCACTGTGTTGCATCATGTGCCTCTTAAGGTGACTGGTTTGAGTGAAAGCCTTGTGGCACACCTGGCACTTATGTGGCCGGGTACCCTGGTGTGTCAACATATGTGTGTGCAAGTGGCTCAGCTGTTTGAAAAGCTTGCCACATCGGGTGCAAGCATGTGGCTTAATGCCACTGTGCCCCAAGATATGGGTGACCAAATTGTACTTGGATGTATAGGACTTCTCACACATGGGACATTGCCAGCGTTTCTGTTCACCACCTACATCAACGTAGTAGCTGTCGTCTATCTGAAGGTTGACATCTACTCTCTCCACTTTCTGTTTATTTTCACCGCTTTCTCTTACTTCAGCCCTCCTGAAGGGTGGGTCTGGAGGTCTTTTCATTTGGATGGGGTTCCTGAAATGAAAGTTGGGTGGCACAATAAATGGAAACATTAAGCCAGGATGGACTTTAGGGTAGTAAGAGTAAGGAGCCTGCATGAATGCTGGGCTACTGGGCCATGCCGTGTTAGGCTTCACTGGCTCTTGCTTAATGGGCTTGGTTCCAAAGTGCTCCAGACTTCTGTAGAACTGGAAACCAAAGTTGCAGAGGTCAATCATCTGGGAACTGTACTTGGGCTGTGCTGGCTGTTGGAACATCAAGGGGAGACCGGAAGAGCCTATGTCACTCTGATCTTCAGATCTGTCTGGTGGTGATGACGAACCCTCAAGAGCAATAGAAGGAGGCATTTTTGTTGGCATGCTCTTGCGTTTCCGAGACCCTCCTTCCAAGGACCCCTGGAAAGTCTCCATGTCTCCAAAAGGAGGAGGGCCATAGCGGAAATGTGAGACGTGTGGTCTGAATTCTTCACCAAATTGACTTGTTCTGTGTGATTTCATGACAGGGCTCAGCGGCTGCAGGCAGTGGGAGAAGGGAGAGGCTCGGGTGCTGTCCACGTTAAAACTTGTTTCTTCATTCTTCATCATATTTCTTTTTTTCTTTGTTGCTCAAATTCCTTAAAACAAACAAAACCCCAAATCTCTTTATTTCTTCCTGTTTTCCTGGGTTTAACGTTTTATTGCCTATATTATTGGTTTGGAAGTTATGTTTTTTAACTAAATGCAACTAAGGACATCTTAGGGCCATGTAAGAGAGAGGCATTATGAAGCAGAACTAAATTGGTTCACAGAGAACAAAGAAGCTTTGGTCTGCCTGTGGTAGAATTGGTGGTTTAAATCAAGTCTGACCCATACAACACCTTTGCAACATAAACACACTGTGCCATGAAACACTACTTTGCAGATGAATCTGTATGGCAACGTTTCTGCTTAGTTTAATTCAGTCAGGCTGTTTGTGGGCAAAATCCTGTCCTTGCCCATGCATGCACAGGCTCTAGAAATTGGCGGTGCATCTAAAGGATATGGCAATACAAACAATAATGTGCGCATTTATTATGGTTGTGACATGAAAATTCAAAGCCAAAAAATGTTAAATGTCTTTGCATCATTAACATGTGTGACTGTGAGAGAAAACAATGGCCAAGTGATTTAAGGACACTGTGTACCATCAGGTTTTGCGCCGGGTTTCCTGGCTTCTCTCACTTTGTATTGTAATAAGAAGGCGGAGATTAATTTATTTTCTTTGTTTTAATCCCAGAGATATTTACCTGGCAGATTTGGGGGAGGAAAGACCTTTGACAACTCTCCAAATTACATTCAGTTTTACAGGCTGCATCTGTGTTGTTTTTCATTTTTATTCTAAATGGGATAAAACCCTCACTGTAAAACTAAAGCCTTTCTAGTGGTACAGTGTGACAAGGCTGATCATACAGGGAACTTCTGAATTTCGGGTTCATCTAAAGTGTTTGTTGTGAATTTTGATTCAAATTATGCTGCTGCCTTTTGCCTTGGCTCTCTAGGGATGCACTTATCTGACCGTGTGTGTTTGTTTGTGTACATGCATCTATCCAACCAGGCGGAAGTTAGGTTGGAAAACTAGCCATATTTTCCCTCTGTCACCTGCGTTATGTTGAAGCTATTTATAACAACATTCTTGGAAATGCTGGGTGGAGAGCATGAAGGTGGTTAGAGCACTAAAGACACTTCTGTTTCTTTTTCTCAGGAAGTTCTGTGCTGGAAAAACCTGCTTATAAAGATAGATAAAAGCACATCTCTGCCACCTAGTTAGTCTGTGGACAAGAGAAAGCATCTTAAAAACCTGCTTGCAGTTTACTTCCTTCTAACTGGGCAGATTGTGGAATTATCTTTAAGATACTGCATGAAGCCAAAGGCTCAGTGACAAAACTTTAAGATGGAAAACTTAGACAGAGGAATCAATCAGTGCCTAAAGGAGTAGTGATTGAAGCAAAAATTTTAGGATCTCTAATATGATGGTTCAAAAACCACCTGTGATAGTGGAAAAGCCTAAAAAATATCACTTGAAATGGGGAGAAATATTGAATAATGAAACCAGGATGTGACTTTCAGTCCCTAGCTCTCTGATGGCAATAGCGTACATATATATACACACTAAACTTAGACATTATATTTCTGTGTGTGTGTATGCATATATATGGAATATATATGAGTGTGTTCACTCAGAGTGGATTATTTAGGAGTATTCATTCTGCTGTGTTTCTTTGTCAGCGTAGCTCCCTAGGCAAAATAAGGAACAGTTAGACTTTTAAGACTCTTTGGATACAAAAGCTTGACTTATTAAAAAGGGAGAAGGGGAAGAGAATCCTCTGAGTAACAAAGACAACTCTGCTTCTTTCCAAAAGGGAAAATGTTGTGGTTTTTTTCAAAATTCTTTTTAAGCAAAGCTAAACTCTTACAATTTGAACATAAAATGTGCCTGTAGACCAAAATCTTCCATTCAAAGTACAGGCCTGTCCCTCAAATATCTTTCATCTTGTGCATCCAATTATTTCCCAGCAATAGGCATATAAAATGCTTTGGAAAACCCACAGCAATTGAGAACCCAGCTATGTTATTTACTGCTTTTGTTAGATTATTGAAATGCTGCCAAAAATACTCAGACTTGACAGTGCAATGTGTCTAATTGCTCTCTTGTCTCTTGGCTGCTGGTTACTCTCTTCTTCAACAGCCTGTTTTACACAAAATTTCAGTCTTTCTGTAATATGGATTTATGGCAGAGGCTATAGGACTGCTTGAAATTACTAGAAAGAAATAATTTCCTTGCTTTACGTACCTTTGGCTGCTTTCACTGAAGGTATGGGTTTATTCCACTGCTCATGGCTACACACATCACGGGACTAAGCCTACAAGTGAAAGTGTTTAAACAGTCAGTGACCAGCACAGATAGGTGCTATATAAGCCAACAAAAAAGCACCTTAAAGAGAAGGGAAAGTACAGATCTGCAGTCTAAATATGGATCACCTTGCTGCTTTTCCCCCCGCCTCTTCAATGTGCCAAACCCCACGACGTAGGAATTCATTGAGGAAAGATTAAGTGTAGCCTCTCTTCTCATTTTCTGTTTGAATGAAGGCATGATCTTCATCTTGACCAGAACTTAAGTCCACAAAAATGGAAGTCCTGAGGAAACTGTAGAAGAGACTGCAGAATGGCAACCATTCATGAAATCATTAAGGAGCAGTCCCTTCTCTTTAAACAAGTTCATTAGATAACTTTAAAGATTTTAATAGCAGAGATCCCCAGTAATTTTGTTCTATCTGACTCTGGAGTAGCTGATATCATTTTAATACTGAACAATAAATAAGAGGGGTAATACTGAACAATAAATAGGAGGGAAGGAACTGAAAAATTTTTGCTTTAAATATCTCCTACAGACCTTTTGTATTTCTTATATAAGCATTTAAAAACTTCTTTCTTTCTTCAGCACTTTGTTATTTAAAATGTAACCACAGAATCACAGAATCACAGAATCGACTGGGTTGGAAAAGACCTCAGAGATCATCGAGTCCAACCCTTCGTCCAACTCTAGTCTGTTTACTAGATCATGGCACTAAGTGCCATGTCCAACCTCACTTTAAAAACCTCCAGGGATGGCGAGTCCACCACCTCCCTGGGCAGGCCGTTCCAATGCCTGACCACTCTCTCTGTAAAGAATTTCTTTCTAATATCCAGCCTAAATTTCCCCTGGCAGAGTTTAAGCCCATGCCCCCTTGTCCTATTGCTGACTGCCTGGGAGAAGAGACCAATCCCCACCTGGCTGTAACTTCCCTTCAGGCAGTTATAGAGAGTGATGAGGTCACCTCTAAGCCTCCTCTTCTCCAGACTAAACAACCCCAGCTCCCTCAGCCTCTCCCCATAGGTCTTATGCTGCACATGATTCTAAACATTGAGGTTAGGCTAAATGGGGAGACACTTTAAAAATTCTAGCTTTTGTCAGTAATGTTTTGGTTTCTCGGTTTTGATATCTTGATCTGGAAAGCTCACTCAGACAGAGGTTTCTGTGCTGTATTGGCAATTATATATTTAAAAAAAAAAAACCCTAAACCTAGCACTCCAGAGGCTATTTAAAAAAAAAAATATATATATATATATAATTTTCGAACAGACAAGAATTCTCACAGTTTCTTTCTTTATATAAATAAGTATGTTTGAAGACACAATATTTTGAAACCTAGTACCACAAATAAGCTCTCTCCCTGCCCTTTCATAGAAGAAAGGCTACACCGAGTTCAGACAGTTGTTGAGGTATTTCCAAAATAGAATATCTATGCAGCAGCTAGTAACATTGTTAACTTTAACAAAAGAGGAAGAGATTTTAACACAACATGAATCACCATTTACTTTTTCATTTCCACACACCATATTTCTACAGACAAAGGATTTTTGAAAGTACATAAATCATGCTATTCACTCTAAAACATACACATTGTTGTAGTCTCCAATTAATATTCTGTACTGAAGTCAACAGCATATTTTCTTATGAATTTAGTAGAACCAAGATTCTTCTGCCTATATGAAATAGGCCTATATGAAATAATAGGCCTAGCAATCAAAACGTGAGGTTATGAAATTTGTCAAACTTAAACACTGAATACTGCTGTTCTGATTTTGCTCTCAGGCAATACAATGGTAAAACCAGAGATGAGACCAAGATCAGAAGTGCTATGTACCCTCCGACAAAGGGAAATGGGCTACTTTATTAGGAGGTCTGCACTTGTGTTTGCTATTTCAGAAGATAAAACAGAGGAAAGTGTGAGAAATCTGAAAGTGGCTGAATAGACTGAACAGCTTCTCTCAGCTAGAAGAGAAATTCCATGTTAAACTGAACATGAATGACTGTAGAAACTGTGGCCTGTAAGACTGTGTTCCTGCTCTTCTCTTGAGGCCTGAAATATTGGTATCTATAAGGAAAGAACGAAATCTGACAGCTGTTTCTGTGTTGGATGCGGTGAGGATCAGTGACAAATGATATCTTATTACATTTCTTGAGCTGAAGTTGAGCAATGGGAGAGCTTCAGGCTTATTGAACAGCCAGCTGGGGGTTTTTTTCAGTCACTGACTTTTGCAAACTGTTACTGTAGGGGTAGTTATGGTTGTCTTAACAGGTTTAATGGGTTCGCCTTCATTCAGTTCACACTTCCATATTGTTTTGGTTTTAAATGTGCTCAGGCACACAGCTGTTGAATGAAGCAACAAATTCTTTACTTAGTATTCACTGATTTGTTGTTTATGCAAAACTCACATTGGTCTCAGGGTCTGACCAAAGGGGCTTTACTACCATTTCAGCGATGAAGCAGTGCTCCCTACCAAACCTACAGTCCATTCATTTATTTGCCAAACTTCGAAAATGCCAGAAATACACATAGAAACATGGATGTGTTTATTACTGGTAACCAAGTATTTTCAGTTAGTACACATCTGATCTCTCCTTATGATTTTCCCTGCTACTTTTCTTCAATGGCAGCATGAGCCCTACATAAGACCCTTTTTTCCTTCTCTTCCACTTCTTTTAATGTCATCTTTCCAGCTGCCTCCAGTGTATGAGTGAAGTCCTACAATAATGCCATTTCCAATTTCCTTTTCTATTGGGAATTTCATGATTTTGGAAAGCTGAAAAATAATAATGTGGATGTTTTTGACCTGTAATTTTCAAGTGCATCTTGTCTGTTTTGCTGGTTTTATAGTCTGTCATGAGTAAGAAGTTGGACAAGATCATAATAATATTCCATACCTGTGAAATACATGCACCTGATTGTCAGCTGTACATCCAGACTTTTGTTTGCAGGTGCTGCCTTGGGAATGACGAGACGTTCTAAATATGCTCAAAAGATTTAGAGTTATTTCTAATACTAGGTTCACTAGGTATTGGCTCAAAGAGTTAATCAATAATGGGTGATCTGTAGAGGGTTTTTATGTTTTTCAAATTAACACATTTTATTTACTGTAGGGCTCAGTGACTATAGCCATTAGAGGAGGGCAGAAGGTAGAAGATCACATTCAAACCCATACTGTAACTTCCCTAAAATCAGTGTTAACCCTACCGTCTAATTCTTTAGAGAAGTCCATGCAAGCTGTGTTTTCCATCCATGTTCTCCAGGCATAAATATTCACATTTCAAGCACACAAATTCGAAAAATTTACTTCATTAACATACACTGAGTATGGCATAATATACTCAAGCTGATTATATAAACTGAGCATATGTTATATATAAACTAAGGATATGTTAAGAGACCAAATTAGCCTTGAAGTCCTTATACTACATTATTTGGGGCTGTCCTAAATGGTGATTTACATTTTAAATGAAGAGTTCACTTTTTCTGTCACTGTGTGGAGCCTAGAGAAGAGAGAAATTTGGACTACCTGGCAAAAATAAACATGAATTTAGGGAAAGTATCGAAAATCAATGAGTGCAGACACTGATTATGGGGACACAAATGTTGGGGAAGACTTAAAAAGAAACAGAACTGAGATGGGAATAATAGCCATTGTGGAGTTTAGTAAAATCTTTTCCAATACCATTTCTACAAACATTTGTTTTCTCTCTCTCACATGCACGTAGATCTCGTGTCAATGGAAGTCCATGATTTAATCATAAGCTTAATTGTCTTCTGAGATAATTCTTTTTATGAGAGAGATGCCTACTTAAATGGAGAACACTATTAAGATAAATATATCACTGTAAATATTTCTCTTCCCCTTTTGGATTACCATCATTATCAGAATTGTAATGGGAAACAGGTAAAGAATTGTTCACTAAAATGATCTGGAATGACTGAAAATGAGAAGTGAACCAGATCACTTATTCTTCCTACATTACTATGATAGTACTGAGGAGCTTGATATCTTTTCACTTCTCCCTGGGAAATTACCTTCATCAGGCTTCAGGATAAAACTTCTTCTTTCCATCAACTTTTTTTTTTCTTTTCTTTTCTTTTTTTTCTCAGCAAGTGCTTGGTAAATGAAAACCGATAACCTGGGTAATTTGTCCTAGGGCATAATTAGAGCTCACTAAGGTTTATGAAAAGATATTCGATGAACTCTGAAACTAATCCTTCACAATGTTCTGTTGTCCACTGAGATATAACCTGAGCTATACTATGACCAAAAGTGATACTTTGGACAAACGTGTTGTACGCAAATGGAAAAATATAACTCATATCCTGAGACAATATGTTAACAGATTGTAACCTTTGTAGACAAACTTACTGGAAATCATACAATTACACACCTAAGAAAGTTAATGGAATAAAAAATCTGACATATTTGAACAGCTTAACATGACAGTATAGAGTTGCAACAAGCACTGAACTTTTGAAGATATCTTATATATTAAATAACTTTTTTTTTTTTTTCACTGACTCTGTTTTGGCATGTCTTCCTTGCTTCGTATTTGAAATGTGATCATTTTGGGGATTCCATCTGCTCTAAGAGCTTCCTATGCAGGGTAGCTGTATCTGGGAGATGACACCAGGACAAAGAAATGGGTCTTCTCCCAGAAAACTGTGCAAGAGAAATACCCTCCCTGTATTCTTGGTTATTCCTAAATTATAATGCTTTAGCTTACACAATTTTTGTTTTATTGTGGCTGGGAAATACAGAAGCATAGGCAACTTATCCACTTGCCTGCACTGCTTATAGAGTGGCTTTTGTAGCCATCTTGGATGCATGTGTAGCTTGTTTTTCTATTCAGTTGTCAGGAAGCAAGACACTATTATTACTTTTGCGGTAGTATAGTTACTTGGGTATTTCTTGTAGTAGTGAAAATACTCAAAATCTCAAAGTGAATGCACATTCAGTTTTCCATAACTTACAGATCATATTTGTTTTGATAATTATTGAAGATATTAAACTAGATTCTGACATTTCCTCCATTGAAAATCTGGAGCAGACCAACCCCTACCCTGCCAAAGCTAGGTCACTGATGGTGGCATCACATGTGCTTATAGAATGGTTTATGACATAATTTGCGAAATAGTGGTGATATTGTTTAGATTCTTTTTTTTTTAATTAAAAATTGCCTGCTGCTGTGGTGAGGTAGCTGTAGATATTTTTCTTCCCTGTAGAATCAGCGCTGCATTCTCAGTTTCGCAACATGGTTTGCTATTTCTCTCACTGTTTTTATGTGTGCTCTGTGCTTACTTTGGCAAAACCTTTGCTATCATTTACATTACTATTCTATTGTCTAACAAGACGGCTGGGGGGAGGTCGCAGAGCAGTATGGCTGGGTTAACCACTGAACATCTGCAATAGGGCCTTATTGGTAATGCCCCCAGCAGTATTTTAGCCACACAGACCATGTCTAGTCATTTCAATGTACATCCAAAGTGCCGTTTGAGTACAGTTTAGGCTTGCTGCTGGTTTGGGTCCTCTTTTCCATACCCTTCTTTCTCCTTTTTATTTTTTTCTCTTTTTCTTCCTCTTTGTGATTTTTCTTAGTTCTTCTCTTACATTCCCTTCCCTCTTCACTTCTCTATTCCATTGTGGTTCACTCCCTCACTGCTTCTTGATTCTTTCTTCTAAAATGGTCAGCAACACATAGATAACCTGACTAACAAAGTGGATGTTAAGTCCACAGTCTCTGAAGTGATGGGTGTTTACATAAAGCCGCCCCAAAGCACAGCTACACATGGTGGGAGCCTGAAAGGCAGAGCAAGTTATCTGGTCTTAGTATGTAAGGAGACAAAGGTTATATCTCCTCAGCTGAGCACCTCCACCTACCTGATCCTCTGATGCAAACAGAGAATTCAAGGCTGCTTTGAGATGGGGAGGAAGGGGAGAGGGAGCAGGCTCTGGCTGCTAGATCTCTGGCTCTGTGTCCACAGGGCAGCCCTGCCTCATCCCTGCT
This sequence comes from Nesoenas mayeri, assembly GCF_963082525.1. NCBI lineage: Eukaryota > Metazoa > Chordata > Aves > Columbiformes > Columbidae > Nesoenas > Nesoenas mayeri. Next base: position 64,838,449 of record NC_137542.1, on the reverse strand, counting down.
CACATCAGGGTGGGCTCTCGCTCAATCTCTTGCCTCTCTTTTTTCCACCAGCAGAAACCTGGTAAGTGTAGCCTGAAAAGGAACTGCTGTGGAGTTGCAGGAGGATGCAAAACCAGCCGTATCAGCTCAGGCTAGTAGCGTAGCTGACCCAAGACAATGCTTTTTGAAGAATATAAGAAACAAAAGGAGTATGATGATGATTTTCCAGAATCAGACCACCAGCTGGCTGTGGCTCAGAAATTTCCCCATGTTGTATTCTGATTTTTAATTCTTCTATGAAGGCTACATTTGGATAAAAGTTACTTAATATAAAAATCCAAAGACAAGCCTTCCTTGTGGGCTGCGAGGTGTACAGAAATCGGTAGCTGTGTCCTGGAGAAGTGAGGTATCTCTGAGTTCTCTGATGGAGAGTCTTGTAGCTCCCGAGATTCAGAGAGGAGTCAGGGCATTGAAAGCTGCACAGTGCAGTAGAGATGCCCACTTACACTCTTCTCAATCTACTTCCACCCTGAAACACTTCTGTGGTTTCTCTTTGAAGTACCCTGAAATCCGTATGTACTGTCGGTTATTTCAAGTATGGCCCACTTTTCATCTCCTCACCACTCCCTGAGTCACCAACCCATCCTGCTTCAATTTCTCCCATCTTCAGAAACTGATCTGTTGCCCCTGTAAAGCTGGATAATTTTTGCTGATAACCATTGAACTGCATAGTTTTTATTGGTTAGGTTACATCGTACAATGCCTCCCTTTTATTCTTTTATTCACCAAACGAGAAAGCTAAATATATCCATACTCTGAACAGAAGTGTGGAGGATACACATTGGTGGACTATTGTCTCAAGCAGGCTAGCCAGTGTGTGGCACTGCTCTGCTCTTGAAGGCACTCGTGTTCATGTGAAGAAGAAATTATCTCAGGTACCCCAGACTAGTTTTGTCTGTTTTGAAAATAAAACAAACACAAGAGGCTGAGTGCTGAGAGCTGCTGTCAAAGAAATGAGTATAGGTCTGAGTTTAGGCTGAGGATGTACCTTGACAAATTGCACTCACCCATTAGGGATCCTCAGACTCTTCTTCTGGAGCTTTGGTACTGCAGAGAAGGTATTACAAAACAGAATTAAATGAAAGGAACCTGACACTCTAGCTGAGCCATAAATGCAATCACTCAGGAGGGTGAAGTACCTTTAACTTGCGACTTTTCAAAAAACCTGCAGAAGCAGCACCTGGAAGGGGGCCAGAACTACCTCTCGAGAGGATGGAGTGCAGCAGACTACGGAGTCTGTCTTACCTCTGCTCCCTGCACCTTGGCACTTAATTTTTGTGCATAACGGCCCAGATTACCCTCACACGTCCAAATCTCTCAGTGGGGAGGAGGGAAATTAGTCAAAATCTCCCGCCTCATAAAGTTATATTTTGCACTGAATTTTATGTCATTGAAGTATATTCAGTTTCACGTGAATGTTTTTACAGGACTGGATCCCTACATTTGTGCATAGGTATACTGAGTTTCCAGACCCTGCCCTGCTAAGACCAGATTATGCAGGATGGTGACATCAGGAGCACATACATAGCAGAGTTTTGAATGTGTAAAGTTTAGCTGGTGCCAGCAAAAGGGGGGGAAATGCAATTTGATCCTGCCCTCACTAGTTATTGGAATTAACAATGGGTTGGCCAGCTCAGATAATTACTCAATTAAACAATGGCAGTGATTCATCCTAAGTAACTGCCCTAATTCTCTCCCTGGCATCATCCACTTTGCACTGAAATCATTATGTAAAATCAGAGGTGCAGCTGAGAACAAGAATTGGTATTTGACTGTTATGAGGTGATGCCAGTAAGACAAATTTCTTCATTTTCTTAATTGGGTAAGGAGGACATGTCAGAGGCTGGAACTTGGATCTGTCCCTGTCTCTGTAAAGTATGTGGAGTCACTTTATTCACTGTTTATAGAAGTCCTATCACTCCATTCCTGTTTCCTGTCTATTTCCATATCTGCTATTGCAAATTAAAATGGTGCATTTTTGGCACCATAGGGGTCCTATGTATTAAATAAGTTTTTCCCTGGAAAATTATCAAATAACAGTAAGGCAGTTTTAGAGGGCTTTTTGTTTGTTTGTTTTTTTCTCACCATACAGATATTTTCAGGGTCAGAGTGAACTGAAGAACAAATAACTAATATGAATATAAGAAGGGATCTGGAAGTAAAATAGTTATATTGAATAGAGTGTGGAGTTCTTGGAAGAACACTTTGGATGGAATATTTCCACTAAAGAGTACAATGATTAAACACTATAGAGTGCAGACGGGGGTGGGGGGTTGAGATGTAGAGAGTAGTATTACTTAAAAAAATAAGGAAGCTGTGCAGAACACCCAAAATTAGTATCGTCAAAAAAGCATACCCTTCCATAACCTTCATGCTGTCCTGCTTGGGCTGTTGTTTTGAAAGTAAACCTTTCACTGGCATTCATGACCTTTAAAAAGGAAATAGATTAAGCTTTCCTTCCTACTGTAGTCCCAGTGTCATTATCACCTCTATGGAGACCAGGGAGATGGTCTGGTCTCCTCCCACCTCTTCATTATCTTAAGGGGTAGTTGAGGGCCACTTTCAGCTTTGGTTCTTCAAGCAGCCCGCTGGCAACCTCCCACACCATTAGCAGTTAATGTGTGGGAAAGCAATTGCACCTTCTGAGCGTTGCACGTGTAAAACAACAGGTACGTCAAAAAGAAAGTACTAGGTAAAATGTGTGCATATACTTGGAGAAGGGCAGAGGATTGTATGAGAGAGTTTTCATACAAAGTCTACAAAACAGATTGCTTTGTAGTGAAAGTCTAGCTTTATTAAAACTTGGGGATTGTCCTGGTTTTGTGTACGGGGATGAGATAAGAGAAACCGTGACAGAGGTGTATTATTATTTTTCAGCAAGGCCACCACTTTTTGTATTTATTTTGTGTTCAGTTCTTTGTGTCACACTATTCAAAACTTCTAGTGAAACTGAAGGTCACTAGAGTGGCAGGTATTGTGTGTTCCAGTAAGACATGGCATATTCTACAAGAACTGAAAGAAGAGAGTTTCCTCCAGAAATTGACAGAATTAGGAAAAATATATCTGCTACGGACCACTTCTCTTGGTGTCCAGTTCATTAAAAGTAATTACCAGATGATACTTTCCTAGTCATGTAGAAAAGATTAATAAATTTGATTTCAGCTGAAATTTGAGCAGAATTGTTGATGGAAAACCTGCTTGGCTGAAAAGACTAATTAATCCCTATTAACCTCTCTTACTTTCTTGCAGTTAAGCTGGCTCAATAGTGAATTAGACATTTCCCTCTGAACAAAGTTGAATAGAAAACATGGCAAAGGAATGAGAGATGTCAGTGCCGTTCCTAGGACACCACTGTGTTTATCCTGTTGATACCCAAATAGAAAAGACTAAGAATCATGGGCAATGAGACAGAGTTAAAAATGGGTCTTAAGGCAAATTACTGGAGCACTGGAGGAAACTACTTTTGATATGTCTGCACTGTGAATAGAAGGCTCTGCTTTCTAGCCTTCCAGAGCATAAAATCTGTATTATAACATTGAAACCATGTTGAACTGAAATACGTTCTTATTGTTCAGAAAAATTGTCACCTTCCCATACATCTCACAATTGCAATCAAATGGGAGTCCATTTTTTAAAATCAGCCTATATTGTTTAAAGAGAAATACACTTAGTTCTTCAGTTGCAGCATAAAATGGTATTTTTGACTGATCATACAAAGTGCTTGCGAGGAAGTAATTTAAGATGACTTCCTCTCTAGCTTTACCCTTCTCCTGAGATGCCAAATTTGAATCTTCTTCTTGACTGTACAGCAAAATGCAAACGATTTTTCTCTCTGATCTCCAAAATGCATCCTGCAGATTTCTTTGAATTGCTTTTTAACTCCTAGAAATTGTTAAAAATCAGAAATAACTTATTGAAACCACTAAAGGGAATCTGAAATACAAAAAAAAAAAAAATTATATTGCTTCTGTCATTTCGATCACTTGGAAAACAAATCTCCGTGGAAATCAGCTAACAGGGAGAAATTCTTCGGGTTAATTATTTTAAACTGAAACAGATTTAAAATGCCAGTTTTACTGAATTCAATAAACTAACATACGGAGTGAGAATGGCAGCTCAGACTTAGCCAAATGTCATCAGCAGATACCGGAATAGAGGCTAGAGCTACAAACAAATAAGAAATTACTTTTTGCCAAAAAAAAAAAAATATATATATATATATATATATATAAAAGGAACTCAACATAGTTGGAAATCTGAAATTCTTCACAGTTCCTGAACAATTCTAGTACTAATTCTTTACTGTTAGCGATGCCAAACACTTGTTTCGGATACTAAATTCAGATATTCATCATAAGAAAAAGAAAACCAGAAAAGCATCAAACCACTGTGACTCTACGCCATGTCTAAGAATGGCTAACCAACAATATAAAATAAAGTTTTGTAAACAATGTAAAAATCCACCCCTGCCCCCTACCCCCTCAAAAAAAAAAAAGAAAAAAAAAATCATTCTGTTCAGAACTTTTTCCCTGGAAATTTGCTGAGTGCCACATACAAACCTGGAAGATTTGATAGGAATTATTGTGTTTTGAGAGGAATGGTGGAATGGTGGCAGGTGAGGCTGTGCTGTGGGCAAAGGGACAGTACTCAGAGGATAAATAATAATGTGAATTCTGTTCTGATTTGCTGTCCTGACCAGGTTTAGTGCCTTCCACTGGGTGCCGGTCTGTGCATATTTGCTGTGTCTCGTAGTGAATGATCTAGTGAACATCTTCACTGCAGTCATTAGAGGCAATCCCAAGGCCTGACCATTTGCCTACAAAATACAGCGGCAGCTGTTCAACTGCATTTCTCTACCCACAGCTTAAGTTTAGGGGTGTTCCAGTTTTTGTGTGACAGGAAAGACATTAATGTATTTGGACTCAAAAGGCCGAAGGAAGAGGAGATACGGAGGAGGGGTCACTCAGCACCATTTCTTTGATACCTGTGGCTGCTTCATAACATCTTGACAAAAAGCTACCTGCAGATATATAAAATGGTTCTGAAAACCTTGGTGGCTCCACATTGTGAGTGCAACATTATGCAGAAAACCTGTATGATAGAACAGTCATGCTAGTATAATTCTTTGCTGTGGTGCTGCAGGGGGCAGGGAGCGGGAAACAAAAAACAAACAAACAAACAAAAAACCACCATAATCAACAAACCAAAACAACCAACCAACTGAAAAAAAAAAACAAGACCCCCACACCACATTATTTTCCTTCACCTTTATAAGTAGATGCGTTTAGTTTCTGGTAAACCTGCGAGCGTATTATTGTCAGCTGGCTTTTCCAGGAGGTCCTCTGCAGTTTTCTGTAATTCCTATCACAGGGCAGCAATTTTGAACAAATACAGGATGCTCTTCATGGCTTCAGAAACCTGTACCAGGGAGCTAACCCAAAGTGGGCTAATGCCAGCCAGATGGTTCAAACAAATCCTGCTGTTCCTTAGATACTGACAGATGTTCTAAAAACAGGTCATCCCTTTCTCTTTCACCTCCTGATATTGCATTCATTGTATATATATGCTAAATACTTTAAAGCAGACAGGTAGAAAAATACACTGCTACCAAGAAGTACTGTATGAAAGACAACCCCTTTTCATATTTACCTGAAGCTGAACCACTACTTGCTTTTGAAAGCACCTTAGTGAGAGGACTAAACCTGAAATACTGACTATATACCAGTGTGAACTTCCTGAATATCTTTAGAGTTGGTATATTTGAGTTTGGTTTATATCTAGCTTATTGGATGTTAGTAAGAGCACATACTCTTTCTAATTTATGAAAATTTCAGTAGCAGATCAAGCACAGATCCGACCACAAAACGAAAGGAGGAGTCTTAGGTTAGACTCTGCAAAAAGAGTCAGATAGTTACATTGCAACCCTAAATAGGGAAGACTAAAGCGTAAATGGCTTTTGCTCCGTCCTGAATAGCAACAAACCAGTGAAAAGGAAGACTTCAAGTCATCTTGTCCCTCCCAGCCAACACACTTGTGTCTTATCAGAGGGCCTGGGGTAACAATATCCTGCTCCCTGAGCAGGGGCTGAGCTGTGAGCTCCCATCCGGGAGCCACCACACTTGCTCCTCTACCTTGGGAACACCATCCTGTAGAATTCTTCCTATGCAGAAAAACTGGATGGTTTCTACTCTTCATCAGGCCTCCAGGCAGAGGACTGGGTGGGTAATTCCTGCTTGCTGTGCATTAGTATTCCTTGTAGTACAGCATCATCTAAGAATAACAACTGAAAACATATGACCCTTCTCATAGCCTTGCTTTCAATTTCAAATCAGTTGTGCTTTTCTTGAATTCATTAGATAAAAAGTACGTTATCAATGTATGAAACTCAGTTTACCTTGCAGCTTTTTGTAATTAAATGAACCTCCAGATTAAATGAACATTTGTATTTTTCAGTGTTCTCTGAATTTTAGTGCTGCTAATGAGCCTAAGCATCTGGAAAGTTGGATGTTTCCAAGCTTACTTTTTATGAATATTGGCAAGGAGAAAATAGGTTTTCAGGAAACACATTCTTTACCTAAGTATTTCAACTCACATTAATTTATGCACACCCACAAAGCAGAAGGAAAATGTGACAGTATTTTAGCTTTCATAGTAGAAGAGAGAGATGAAAGAAAGGAAGAAAAATATTTTTTGCACCTTTCATTCAAATAATATGTCTTTCTAACATCCAAAGCAGGAAATAAGGAGTGAAAGAAAAAAAAAAATCAAATGTTTGCCAAATTTCTTCCTATAACCTTGAAAGCATGAAAATATCTTCTTTTAATACATGATTACTTAGCTTAGTTACTTCCAATGTCATTAGAAGTCTTTACAACACATTGAGCGTTGTTGATTTAGAGGAAAATGCTGTGGTTTGCTTATTGAGATCAGAGTAACACTAGTATAAAACTATTTATTTTAGAAAAGCAAATCACAAAAGCATTAAGTTTGGAAGGACCTAAAACAAAGATTAAATAATATTGTTCGTTGGATCATTAGTATTTTAGGAGCCAGGCAAGAAGGAATAGTCCCTGCCAGATAGATGTAAAGAAAAATCAGACATCCAGCATGCAGTTCAGTATGTGCTTTAAATAGCCGGTAAGTACTAACTTAGGCCTCTTCTTTGGATGAAAATCTGAATATCATCCATAAAATTCCACTGCACTTTTACAGCCATGGAGAGCTACAGTCGCAGCTTCAGAATATCAGCCTTTCGGCAGGAAGATGGTAGCCCTAAGTAATCTTTTTTCCAAACTTGTTTATTTCTTTCTAAAGGTTTCATATTACTTGTCTCTCTACAATTCTCTCTTCCACAAGCTGACATTCCTTCCTTTTCAGTGGCCTTCTGGAATGGTGAACTAGACTGGGGAAAACTACTGCATTAAAGAAGGAAAGGCTCATTTGGTTCTAACAAGGGGTCTATTTTTAAAAATTGGTTGGGCTATAAAATTAATCCGTCAAACAAATGAATAATTTTACAGCCATCTGTGGCAGTGTGCACAGCACTTGCAAGGTCTGTTTGAAGGCACCTTTTGTTTCATTGGATTAGTTACTCCTGTGAAACGCACATTAGTGCTCAGAAGCTATACATAATTTCTTACCAACTAATAAGAGGCTACTTTTCCCTACACACCTTTGCCCAACCTCTGTCCTTGAACCATGGCCACACAAGTGCCCTGTTACCTTATGCAGCATTTACTGCTTTAGATTTTCTGGATGGCATTGTGCTGAGATATCTGTCCGAGTGGAGTGTCCTTCAGACACATGTCTTTCTGCATCACTGAGGCTTTGGAAACAATGTAAGTGCTATCTGGGATAATCAGTACTCTTCTGCCTCTGTATGTGTGTCCTGTCTTGGGTTGCTACCGTGATTTATCCCGCTGTGCTTCTCCCACTCTAAATACAGCAAGTCTATCTGGAATTACCAGAAATGGTACCTAAAAGACATGCCAATATGTTCATTCGTGAGATGCACATCATACCACTTAGTCCACCAGAATCTGCTCTGCGTCCAGATAGCCCTAAGGCAAGGCCCTTATCGATGTGTTCGATTGAAAGAATGAGTAAACAATAAAAAAAACCCCTTAAAGTGCAAGTATTCAGATTATCTCCTGGGCAAAAATCTGTGTTAAAGGTACCAAAAATGTTGTTGGACGTATAAATCAGTGCTACTACTCTGCATCCAAACTCACATTCTCAATAATTCTCACCTTTAAAGAAGACTGTCCTAAATGCAAAAAGAGAATTTATGTTTACAGAAAGACTTCTATCAGTTTCTATGCTTTTTGAATGAGACTTGTTAACCTGGCTTTCCATGGGCTAAAACTCATTTCTGTAACATCTTTGTCATAATTAGTGTAGTTTTATTCTTCAGAACAACGGCAAAAATCTGCCTGTGTTCTGTTTCATTGTAATTGAGAATAAATCAAATGAAAATAATGGCTTTAAATAATTGTCTAGGAAAAGACATACACTAAGTGACCTTTTACTTATGTATGCTTTACACATAAATATGGCTTTTAGCAATAGCAGCAATAAGACTTTAAGCAAAATAAACAGTCTCTTATTATTCTTAGTTTATTGCTTCAATATTATATTTTTTACTATAACGTTGAGGTGAATAACTTAAAACTCATTTCATAAACATTTAGTTTGTACCATAAACTGGTAGTAGATCTGTACTCAATCTGACCTCAGACCATATTCGTCTCTGCTTGTAAATATCTCAGCAATGTGGGATAATATATACATCAGCCAAATATCTCCTTTTTCCTGACACCTCAGAAAGATATTAGCTGTGTTACAAATTACCATTATACTAAGTCATGTTAAAGTTATCCTAGCAATCCAATGTACAATGTGAAAACAGACTCAAAATGATTGCAAAGTTGTATTATTTGAAAGAAATATAAACCTGATAGGTGATATTTAACAATGATGTTCAAAATTCAAGGTCTATTTTTTACTGTGAAATTATTAAACATTCTTTTAAAATGTTCTGTCTGTATACTCATGATTGGGAAACAGATTTAAGAATAGCATGTACTGCTTTTGTCCACCTACTATGAATTTGAAAGCATATATTCTTCTTCATGTACTTCAGACAATCTCTCAGAGAAAGGATTTATCATATGTGTGGTCCAAATCAATAATACATTAATGTTCTGTATCTTCAGAAACAAAATCTGTACCCAAAGGCTGCAACTGGCTCTTACTTACATGTTAAACAGGATTTCTGAACTAACCAGATCAAAACTTACAGATGATTCCAACCAGACTGACACTCCGCAGTTTGAGCGAAATACCACCACAAATGAGAGCTTACATATTTACAATGTTTAAAAGACTCCTCTACATCTAGCTTGAAATAAATAGTGGTTTTCCATATGTTTGATAAGTAACTGTCAAAATAGTATTCCAAATCATCTATTTAATTTGAATCGGTATTTAGTCACGTAAAACATAAACCCAGGTATCCTGAGCAAAACATGTGGCATGTGATTTTCATGGCAACATCTGGCATCTACTTGCTATTAGCAGAGAATCCTTTGTAGGTTAAGCATAACCAAATAAACCTAATAACTGGTACGAAACTAGATTGACCTGCAACATTAAGCTACAGAACTTCTAGAGATAATTAATTTCCACCGCCTTTGGCAGAACCAGAGTGAAGCAGTTCCTAAAGTGAAGGAAATCTACAACTTACCCAGAAATCGGGCTGAACTTGGGGTAAATCACTCCTTCCTATGGGGTGCAGAAATGCACCAGAGAGAGGGGGAAGAAAATCCTTTCCACTAGTTGTTTTGTGGAGGGGTGGGAGCAGAGGGCTGTCCCCGGGAGGAAGTGCAGCCCAGGTGCCCGGTGAGAGCGGAGCAGGAGCGGGAGAGCCGGAGCTGCCTGCCAGCCCTGCACGATGCCCTCCCGCCTTCTGGAGCTGCTCCGTATGGGTTCTGGGCATCCTGCAGACGACCCTGCACTTCACAGAGCTGCAGCCTGAAGAAATACTGGATCAGAAGATGACCAAGATCTTCTGCAGAGAAATGGACACCTGTCGTAATTCTTTCCCCCACCTCTGCAATCTTCTTTTATACACGCATGGGAGGAGATTTTTCTCTTCCAATATTTGAAACATGCTCTTGCATTCTGTCACTCATTTTACATGCTGCTTCTGATCATTTAGATGCATTTATGCCCAACACAAAAATTATTATTGATAGCTACAACAATGCAAACAACAAATAAACATTTGAGTCCATCCTATTGCTAGTATTGTTGATTGGCCTTGGTGTTGTTATATACTAAGCAACATGAACTTCTTTACCTCTTTTTTCTCCAAGTGAGAGCCTGAAACTGTCTTACCATATCTTAAATACAGTTAGAAAGACAAAACAAAAAAAAAAGAAGACATAGTAATTCTTCTCCCACTATATTACAGGCTAGTGGGTTGACGCAGACTTCAGTAGTGGCAGATGATACATGAAATACATCAATTTGCATATTACACAGCTTCTCTCTTTATTTCAACAATGGCCCAGTGAATCTTGCTGAAACATTCAGGTTAAAGTTAGTGCAGCCTGTAACAAGATTCTGGCAGCAGAAGCTGTATATGCAAAATGCATAGCAGATCATGTTACGAATATTATCAGTCTCACTGGAAAACATTTTCTTGTCTGCATTGATTAAAACGTATGCTGTTATCACCAGTATCTAAAAACCAGACTACACGTATCTATAGCGTAAATATGCTGCTTGTCAATGCATATGGTTATTATCTTTTTATCAGTTAAATGTGTATCTGATTAATGCCTTTTCTTAATACAAAAGCATAGGTATTGCACTTCTAAAGAGTTAACCATAAAAGCATTCTTACTTAACTTACCAGTTGTTGAGGCTGGAAGGAGTCTTGCCCTAAGCTTTCTACCTGCTCTCATGTTCGTAATCTCTGTCTCTCTCTCCCTCTCCTCCCTCCCCCCGTACAGAGATTGCAGTAAACTTAGAAAACTAGCAGGGACAGTGTTTCAAACGACTTAAGAAAGAGAACAGGAACAATCATTTCGTTCTCTTTTTTTCAGATGAGTACAGTACCTTCAGAAAGAAGGAAGGAAGGGAGGGGAGAGGAAGTCAACAACCCTTTGCTTTCCTGCAAAAAAATAAGGAAACAGCAGATAGCAATCTCGTTTTCTCTCAAACAAAATGTTTGGAAAAATAAATATAACCAAACAAAAAGGAATTCCTCAAGTATTATATCTACATTATTGGCTTCATAAAACCTACTTTACAGCTTGCTATGTGCAACTACATTAAAACAAATGGGTTTCTGAAGTAGTGAGTGGAAATAAGACACCCATGTCTTATGCAGAACAATTAGCCATAAGCTTGCACAGATAATGCCGACTTTTACTCTAGAAAATGAGCAGTCATAGATGGATAAATGCATTTTTTTTCACAGTGATAAGGCACAAAAGATCCTAAACCCCCTCTTTATTGTGATCCCAGGAAAACAGCACACTGGGTATTTACAGAATACCATGAAATAAAAAGAGGGATGGAAGGGGGCAGAAAAATGGTAGGGTTTGTAGCTTGATATTGAAGTTACAATAATAAGTAATTTATCTCGAAGACCTGCATTATAGAAGGCATTCTGATTTATCCAAACAAAACCACTGCACTATGTTCTAGGATGGATTTTATACTTTATTTTATTTCTTTCTTTCCCCATTAAACATATTTTGACAATCAGATACCAGCCAGTTGGCTGGAGTTATAGTTGGGATAAGTTTAGTCCATTGTGCTCCACTGTGTTTTCCTTTGCTTGTATGTTTTCCCCTAACTTTATCTATCATCTGAAGTCCACTTATAATGATTATATGCCCCCTTTTTTTTACCACTTATTTTTTGCACTCTAACATTCTTGCTGGTAAACACCTTCACACTGTTGCTGGGGTTGTATTTTCAGTGAGCCTTTTAATGTGGTACCAAAGATAGTGCTGCTCATCTATGAGCAATTCAGGGTTGAGTTCTGTGAAAGTCATAAAACAAAAAGCTGTGTCAAATTGCCGTCTCCTACAAACTGTGCATTCAGACTTTGCCCTGGGAGCAACAATTAGATTAATGTAGCTCAAATAAATTGAGTTATTGCTGTAAATTCGGTGGTAATGGGAGGACAGGTTGGTATGTTATTCCATGAAGATTATTTTCTTTTATTGTACAATAATGAGAACAGATAAGGCGCAAGCCAACATACGGAGACACTCTTTGGCACCTGTGTTCCTTCATGCAGCTCCTGGTGTTATTTCCATAAGACTTCTTGTAGTGATCTGGCCAGAGAAGCTTTTATTTTAGTATTCAGCAACTGAAAGCTTTGGTTATGGACATCAGTAGTTGACAGAGCAGTGCAGGTGCTACGAGTGATCTCTGGCTTTACAACATCATCAGTGTTTCCTGGAATGGGTGAATGTTTGACTGGGGGTGAATTTTAAAAACAAAAGAATGCAATGCACTTAAGGTATATACCATAAATGAAGTCCTTGATACTTGCTTGGAAATAGAGGCCTCAGTCAAACAGATCTCTAGTGTATACCATGCACAAGGTAAGTAAAGAGACATTGGAAGCTACCAAATTAAGGGATTGTCCTGTGTAGTCTGTTTAGTAGATAAAAAAATTGATTTTGTTTTGTAATTATTTTTCCAGTGTCACTGCAAGATGATAGCAGCTTCCAGGCTTTTAAAGTTTGTTTTATTTATTTATTTGCCAGGTGTGCCAGGTTAACGAGACCCTGAAGACTGTCTTTTGTTTCTCTCCATTGGGAACACATTGCAGAAGTCTAGCTGAAAACTTATACTGACCAGATTAGAATTATTCTTACAAAAGTTGCTGAGGATATGAGATAGTCTGTGTAGTCCTCTATGAAGGACTTCATTTTAAGACACATTCCATACTTCTTCAAATAACAGTTTCATTTTCTTGAAGATTGCAAAGCTAAAAAGCTGACCAAAACCATCTATGCGGCATCTTCACCAGACTGTAAAACTGCTGTTCCGATTGAAGGAGACTGTGAGAGACTCCTACTTCAGCAAGGAGATCAGAAGATGTGAGGTCTTTGCTAATCCTAACTCAGGTCCCATTGTCAGCAGCCTTTCCACCAGCCAAATGCTCAGGACTTAGTCATGTGCTGATTTGACTGAAACTGAGTTAATTTTCTTCACGCAGTTAGAATTTTTCTCCTTTGTAGCTAGCAGGGTCTTTTGTTTAGATTTCCTATAAGAATAATGAGATAACACTGCATCTTCCCTGAGATAGAGTTGATATTTTCTTCCAATATCTTTCCAGTGTTTGAGATTTGGTATGAAAAGAATGTAAGAACTCACTGATATCTTGGCTGTTGTCACAGAAACCAAAGACTTCTCCATCTGTCCAGATGAAGGTGCAAATTGGTAGGAGGTGGGCACAGATAGGACAGCACCTGGACTGACATCCAGGATGATCAATGAACTATTCTCTACCGTTAGTATCATGCTCAATATATAATTGGAGTCAGCTTTTTCAGCTCCTTAGTTCCATGAGATTGGATCTTCTGGTTTGTTACTTTGGTTAGTTCAATTTGGAAGTCCCATTCTGTTGGGAGTCCGGTGTTATTAATAGTTCAGCCTTTTGCTGTTCTGCCATTTTGCAGTCGCTCTTTGGGCCTTTCTGCCTTTTGCCTTTTTTCTCTCTTATGGGGATCAGTGGACGAGGGTGCCCTCCTCTCTTGAACTAGTTGTTCGGTGCAGCTGGAGTTTCATGAGGGATTGTACTAAGGTTCTTTTGTGTTGTTTTTTTTATTTTATTTATTTTATATGATGTAGTAGTAGTAGTAGTAGTAGTAGTAGTAGTAGTAGAGTACACTGTTATTTTAGTGCCTTATTAAACTGGTTTTATCTTAGCTTACAAGTTTCTCCCTTCCCTTTCAGTTCTGTCCTCTATCCCACTCACGGGGCTGGGGGGAAAGTGAGCAAGTGGCTATCGTGGTCTTAGTTGCTACCTGGGATCAAACCACAACAACTTAGCTGCTCCATCCAAAGAAGCCAGGTGTGCAGTCACTGTAGTACTTTACTTGCTCTTCTGCCCATTTCTCCCAACTGCTGCCAGGAAATCATAACCCAAGAAGGAAGAGGCACTGAAACTGACATTTTGATGCCAGAAAATAGCTTGCAAGGTCATGGATTTTCTGCCTGTGAAGAAATAAAAGTGTGGCCAAAATCACTGGCACCTAGACTCATGTAAAACATGTCACAACAGATGATACTATTTATGTTATTGACCCAAGTTCATAAGGACAAGTTCATCTGTTTTTCAGAATATATTTCTGGAAGAACTTTTAGCCTTTTTGTTTGTTTGTTTGTTTGTTTGGGTTTTTTTGGCCATTTCTCATGGTTCTGTTACCAAAATAAAGCCACCAATGCAAATTCATAAAGGTACCATGTTCACCTCAATGCAGATAAGTGAACAACTTCAAGTGTAAGTGCTTCCTGGGTCTAGTACATAGTTTCTTGTAGGGAAGATGAGTGGCCAGGAGAAAAACATTCTTGTGGTCATGGTCAGGATAAGCACTGAGGACTAGGAAGATTCCCCTAGTACCGGTCTCTACAACTAGACTAGATCTTCAGCCAGACTGACATCTATGATGTCGAGGAGGTGATTTCTTTCCTTCTTTTTTTTTTTTTAACTCCAGTAGGTAATAAACTGTGTTTCACAGGCTATGTCCAATGACAGCAGAGATGCTTCTTTATATATTCAAAATAAGAATTAAATAAACAAGTTCAGCATGCTAAGAATAATTTGAGCCTCTATCCATCACAGATAGGAGAGAACAGAGGTAACTGTAGCACGAATAGTATCCCACTTCAAGCTGAGAAAATGAGACCACTGGCAAAAAAATAATGAAACTTTTACTGGTTTCTTGATTGCTTTAGTACATCAACCTTATACCTCTGAACTGTCTGTGGAAATAAAAAAAAAAAATTAATATCTTCCTTCCTGTCTACACTATACCTGTGACATGTTAACTGAGTAAAAATAATACACTTCTCGCTTAAAGGCAAAATACTGAAGGACGCCTAATTGTTTTCCATAAGTCACTCTCTGCTGTCCTTTCCTGTCTTCTGCATGAAATGTTTACCATAGACTGTTCAGGAATGAGCTGGCAGAACGCTAATGGGACCAGAGACGTGTGGAGCTGCATCTGAAGGACTCCTCCTCCATGCTGTAGCATGTGAAGAATGTGGCTCTAGCTACCAATATTTGGTTGTGTATTGCAATTTATTGTATTGCTACACTTTCAGCCTGCATACGTTGCTACACAATAACATATTTCCAGGGTTTGGGGTTTTTTTAATTACTGCAGTCATACTGTCTGTATTTCATTTAGTTTCTTGGATTAGAAAATATTAGAATATTAGAAAATATTCCAAAAGTTTTACACTACTACCTGTCTTTCATGACCACAGAATGATCAGAGTATTCTCAAAATTATGTGTTTTACGGCTAGATTTACCACTCCGTCATCTAAATATTTTTCATTTTTGAGTCTGGTAATAACTGACACTTTAATTAATTATTTGTGTTCGCAGACTATAACCTTTGGACCAATCACATTTGTAAATTGTTTTGGGGAGAGAAAAGGCAAAATTTGTATTAGAAATGAGTGAAAGAGAGGAGCTTTCCTGGCAATAAACACCTTATTATAATTTAAAGTGGACTTTATAACTCATCCCGGGCCAAACTCATTTCTGGTAAATTACATTGGCCGCAGTCATTTAAAGACAGGCTTTTCCTGTTCTCTGTATACAATCATCACAACTACCCTTATTAAAACAATACCATCAAAAGCTATTTTAAAATAAGATGGTATGATTAAGAGGATGTGTTTTCATCTTTTAACATACATAAAGCTATGTGAGCAGAAGTGTGAGATCTGTTCAGGTCAGAGGTGGACAAGAACTTGGCATTGGTCAATATATTTGAATTTGGTGCCATGTCTGAAGATCTGTAACACATGGCAAGTTGCCAAAGTATCCACCAAGTTTCTTTGGTGTTTCTCAAAGCTGGCCATTTAACAGCAGTAGTGGCTGCAGCGTTACCTCTGCTTAGACTGGGAAATTAATCCTCTGTTTTTTCTTGATGATCTTTCTTGATTAAGAGAGTTTGTGTACTCTAATGTCCACTAAGTGTACTGTAGCACCTGAAATTAGTTAATGCATTTACAGGCTTAGGCTGGACATCTTATGTTGTAAAATGTGTCGCTCTTCAGAAAGTATCAGGAAACAACGTATTTGTGTATTCTTCCTTGTGCAGTGATGCTTCTTACCTTGTTAGTTCTGATAATATGACAGTATTTATTCTGAAAGCCTGACAGTACATTTCAAGATGAATCCAAAATC
The DNA here is from genome assembly GCF_963082525.1 of Nesoenas mayeri. NCBI lineage: Eukaryota > Metazoa > Chordata > Aves > Columbiformes > Columbidae > Nesoenas > Nesoenas mayeri. The sequence goes on along the minus strand of NC_137542.1, from coordinate 64,821,952 downwards.
AATATGAATTTATCTAATTTCTGTAATCAGCCTGAAATTGCAGTAATTTTCATTTTAGTTTTTTTTTTCACCTACCCTTGATAACGTAGACTCTATCTTAAGTAAAGAGTGGTAATGATTTTTGAGAGATGCTTTTGTCCTTTAGTTTATGACATTTTTCTGAAGTATTCAGTGATTTTTCTACTATTGAAGTGCTGTGGGCATTTAAAAAAGGCCCTTTCTGGGAGCAAAATAAAGATAGTGAAAACTCACCACCATTTCTACATAGCACACCTCTGATTTATGGCTGCTAGGCTGCAGAGCCAGGAAAACTCTTGGAAAATCACTGCTGCACACCTGTGTGAACAATTTGTGTCTCCAAGGCTTTTCTAAGATCTCTGAACTTTAGAGAAAGAAAGAAATAATCCTTCTACTTGTGTTTATGTTGGAGTTTGAAGGTATTTGTTTCTCTGTTTTGGGGCTGGATTTTCTTGTATCTTGGGGTTTGTTTTGTGCCTTGACACTTGGTAAACAGTAGGCAGAGCAAACACTGTACTACCACAGTCCTTGCTCATTCAATGCTCCCACTGACTGACTGCTGTCTCCCTGCAACTGGAGATAATTGTGTCAGGTCGTACACACATAAAAGGATACAGCCAGTTGTCAGACAATGTAAACTAGTAGACTGTATGTGGCAGAGCGTATGGATTGACAAATGAACTTGCAGGAATTCAAAGTAATTATCAATAAATAAAAAGTGAGTGTTAAGATATCTAGCCAAGAATAATTAAGAGAAAAGAAAAGCAGAACTCTTAGGTCTGTTAGATTTCCTCTGTTCTTTAAAAAGTTTAAAATAGTTTTGTTTTCAGTCCTTGTTTTTTTTCTTTTTTCTTTTTTTCTCTTTCATTTTTAACAAAACACTTTTGCTGAGACTTCTATTGTTTTGTAGAAAAGCATTTGGTTATAACTTAAAGCACAGGAAAAACCCCCATTTACAGGAAAAAACTCAGACTACACTAGAAGTCTTGCCACTGGGATTTCTTCAGCTGTACATTTCCCTTTTGCTCATCAGGGTTGCCCACTTCAGTTCATACACAAAAACGTGTGCACAACAGTGCTAGTGGTGATTCTGTTAATGCACAATGCCAAAATAACCCTTCTAAGATGTTTTTACTCAGTAGACAGTATTGCACTGTTCCTGAATATTTCTGGAGAAGGGCTGAGGTTTGTGTACATGTGTAGTAACTGATAACAGGGGTATTTTGTGGGGGAATTTTAATTATTTTGTAAAATCAGTTGAGATTTTTGATTGGCAACACTTGTTCCTAAGCAACAATTCGAAAAAAAAAAAAAGAGGATGGAAGAACAAAATGGGGCAGAACTGACGAGTACAGTTACAGAACAGGTATTATGACCGGGCTGTTAGGCTTGCATGATTGTTTGTTGAATTTTCTGCAGTTTTTTTGTCTCCTGTCAACCACATAGACTTGAATTACTGGACATTTTCTCCTGCTGCTTGAGGTAGAGCACTGGAAGTGGACTGTGTCTAGCAGCACTGTTCACAGTGACCACCTGCATACTATTTGCTGCCTTTTGCTGCCTCCTTCCAAGAAGAAACCTTGTTGCCCTTAGGTCCAATTACTTTATGTTGTTCCAAGTCTTCTAACTTCATTGGGCTGGTTCTTTCTTTCTCACTAATGTATGTCACAACTGGTCCCTTTTCACAAGGACAGATTAGACCGCTAAAGCATCATTAGTGCTGATGTAGGGTTTCTCACTTAGTAATATATGTCACAACTGGTCCCCTTTCACAAGGACAGATTAAACCACTAAAGCATCACTAGTGCTGATGTAGGGTTTCTCTCTTACTAATGTGTGTCACAACTGGTCCCTTTTCACAAGGACAGATTAGACCGCTAAAGCATCATTAATGCTGATATAGGGTTTCCTCCTCACTGGACTGCCCCTTTGAGAGACTTTCTCAACATTGCAAACTCAGTGTAAAACACCGTCAGACCTAGACAACAATGTCTGGTCATAATTCTCTTTTCTGCGGCCAGTGGGATTTTTTGGTAAGACTGAAGTTTCAGATTAAGAGAAAATCGAAGTTTCTGGCTGCAGCTCTGCAGTCTCCACTGTCAGCTGCACGAGTTGCTCCCCAGGCCCAGACACACTCTGTCTGTGTTGTGTTTCTGTTTAGGAGCAAGACTCAACACAACAGTAAAGGGAATCCAAACACCTGCCCTGGGCAGATACTGCAGCAAGCTCGAGAAGGTGCCATCCTGGGGGAAGCTACCTGGAAGCTGAACAGTCAGTCTACATATGCCGTTGTCCTTTTCAGTTTGTCGTAAGGTGTCTGAGAATGAGTAGGTTAAATAAGCTGGGGTAAGAGAAAAGAAACCCAAACGAGCTCCTGAGTCATCCCTCAACATGGAGATGCCATCAGACACGCCTGTTTTTTCTCTTCTCAGACATGTTGTTTGTCTTTCTCCTGCTTTCCTGAAACCACCTACATTGCAAAGGTTGTTAGCTTGCATAATGTGGCAACCTACGTTCATCAGGCAGTGAGCATGAAAAGAGGAGGAGAGGGTATGTGTTCTCTGCTTGGCAGCCATCCCATCCATAGAGGTCATATCCGCACAGTACGTGCCTAAGTGCTTCCAAATCAGGTGGCTAACAAATGGCAATAACATAAGGAACAGGCTTATTCTCTGCTCTTTTTCTTAATAACTTCAATGTCACAGTTCAGGCCGCGGGAGTGAATCAGCACTCTCAGACAATACTGCAGACAGCTGTCAATGGGGTGCAACTGGTAGTGACATAATTCTTGTGCTCAATTGCAATATTACTTTTGTTAATTTTCCACATGTAAAGTTACAATTTGGGTTAAGATTTTCATAATGCATGGCAAGATTGGTTCCAGTCTGCCCTATACAGCTCTGAAGACAATCTTAATCTCCTACATCAAGGTGAATCCTGTGAAGCCAACAAAAATATTTTGGATTTACTGAGTATTTTATGATTTATGGTGCTACTCAAGCATTGCAAAAGCCATTACCAATTGTTTTTCTCATAATCATTGCTTTTCTCCACATTTCAAGACAGTAAAATTATGGCTATTAGGAACCTATTTTGTACTGCAGAAATAACTTACTAAAAAATCCAGATTTATTTGGCTCCTGAATTAGCTGTTTTTTAATGGAAAGTTGTTAGATCATTTATGAAATTTTTCCTGTTTATTATTTTTGTCTTGAAGTCTAAAGGGAGCAAAAGTTTACACTTAAACTGCTAAAACATAAAGTGCTAAAGCTTCGGAGTTTTGATACAGGCTTCATTTCCCAAATCATGTACATTTCCAACCAACAGCTTGGCTTTTGATTTTGTGTGCAAGAAGAATGTATATTTGGGTTTATGACTCACCTCCGCTTAGCCAGTCTGGATGTCTATTTTTCATGGTGACTGAGCTCACTGAAAATCTCTCTGCTATTCTGTCTTCCAGTTCGTATACGCTCTAGAAACTACACACAGCAAAACACCTGGCCTTTCCCACTGCTAGCCTATGTAGAGATTTTGTAGAAAAAGCTTGATGTATTTACTGAAACTGCTGTTTTTCATACAAAGTCTACTTTCAGGATGAAACCAAATCAGAAACTGAGTGCCTGGATCTGTCTATGTCTTGATTTTCTTCACTCTAAGTAAACAGAAAAATTTTGGAGTCATGCTGGAAAAAACCTGGAGCCTTACATGTCCCACATGTGGGAGAGGGAAGGTCCCAGGAGGAGAGTGAGAAACACAAATAGAAGGCATGATTGTTCCATGGGGGTCTGATTCTAGTTCAGAACCTATGAAACAGATACTCCAGGAGCGAAAATTGTCAGGTAGCAACTAAAAACAGCAAGGAATATACCCTCAATCTGAGTGAAGGAGAGCAAGGCCAAAATTGATTTTCCACAATACCATCTGAATATCTGCAAGATCAATGTAGCTAAAAAAAAAAAAAATCAGAATTTGATCTTTAAATCACATACAAGTAATTCTGCAAGTGTGGAAGAGAGCTAAGATCGGGTAAGATTTTGCAGGGGAAAGAGGGGCTGTGCTTGTAAGAGCACACGGTTTGGATCTTCTTCCACAGAATGCCATTTTCGGGAGTGTACACTGAATGTGATTCAGCACAGGATTAGATAAAAAAAAACACTCAAAGGTGTTTTTCTTCCCAGTGGCTGGAATCAGTGACAAGCCCTGTGCCACAGTGAGCTGGGTGGCTGGGGACAAACAGTCACAGTCTGTGACGAACAGCTGCCCGGACCATGCTGATTCCTTGCGACCACATCGCACACTGGGTGCACCGCTCCTTTAGCACATGGCCAGGGGTAGAAAGCAGCACATACTCAGGCACCATGGCAATGCCACTGTGTGTCTGTGCAAATGAGGGTTCCTGCTCCCTAGTGCGGGACAGACAGACACTTTGATAGCATATTCAGTTAACTGTTTTTGCATCGGTGGATCTAGAATTTGAACCTTTAATTTCAGCAGTGTTTCTTCAAGTCTATATAGTTTTCATTATTTCTCATGTTTGCTCAGTGTTTTGCTTCATTCATTTCAGAAAAATTAATCAGATTCACCATTCTTATATATCAGGTCTGGTATAATTTAATAGATTTCACACCATCCAAAGTAAAAATTGTCTTTTCGTAACACATTCATCTGAAGACTATTTCAATAACCTTTAGGTTTTTTAAACCTTTATTTTACTGGTTTGGGGACCAGTAAAATTTGGACTAGAAGTACCTATTGGTTACTTTCAATATTTTTATTTGGCTAGCAAATAGCACATTCCTAAAATTACTTTAATGCACTAATAAAAAAAACCAGCTCACAGACTATGAAGACATTTTTCTTTTCATTCCCCTGTGGCTGCCTGTAACATGGATTCCCTTTTCATTTTCTTTGCCAACAGCTGTCACTAAGCCAGATACATGGAGAGATCAATCATACAAAGCTACTCTGTGTGTTAGCACTAATAATTTGCTTCTGTAACCCACTGAGTAAATAGTCCTCACTCTCTGGTGTGTGTCATCATTTTCACAGGCTTCATAAAATGTAATAGCACTAAAGCATAAGATTTGAAGCACTTAGTAGACGCAAGAAGGATCACATCCTATTAGAGAATTAAGCAGGAGGTAAGTACTTCATTAAAATATCACCTGTTGTTGGAAAAGCCTAAAAATCCTGGTTTTCTAGGCTTTTTATTGTGTTTTCTGTGCCTTCATTGTAACAGTCCTAGCTTATGGGTCCTTGTGCTGCTTCCTTGGAAAATGGAGGAAACCCAAACATGGCTGTTCAAGTGGATGGGGTCTATCCAGGTGAGTGGCACGTGGAACATGTGGGTGCCAACACTCAGCAGTGCTCACTGGTGGGGAGGTGGCCCTCACCCTCTGGTTCATCCCTGTGCACGGTAGGGGCAGGTCCATCAGGAGCAGAAATGCCAATGGTGTTCTCCTTCATGCACCAGCTGGCAGCTCATGGCACTCGAGCTCAGGAAAGTGGATCTGTGGCTTGTGCACCTGTGTGTTCTCAGTATTCTGGGACATTTTGGCTTGTAACAGCGGGAGATGACGCAGAAGAGGGGAACCTGGATGCCTGAGCTCGTGATAGAGTTAATAGAGAGAGAAACAGAGCTGTTTAGAAGACTAGTCAGACCACATATGTTGGATGCCTAAAATTAGACAGTGTGAATACATCTCTTGGATGATAAGCTCTAATTGTCTTATGAAAAATCCTGGGGGTTGATTGCAGTTTGGAGGAGAAACTTGGCACCCAAAGATCCCCACTTTTCTCATGGCAGTCTGTTTTTGGTGTCACTTCCCCCTTGATCTAGCCCTAAAATGCCTCCATGCCCTGGGACCTCCAGGAATATGAGGAAGAGCAAGAGAGAACCTGCTGTTCCTGACACGTGTCCTTTGTTGCCTGCTCCCCAGTGCTGCCAGATGTTCCTCCAGCTGGGCTGCAGAGGGGCAGGAACAAGCTACTGGTGGAGAAGGGAGTAAAAAGACAGAGCGGAGCTGCATCGCTTAAGGAAGGAAGGGTCCCACAGACAGTGCTGAGATGTAGAGACCCTGTAAGTAGAGAATCCCACCTGATTCATCCTTTCCCAAAGCAAAGGAATATTCTCTGTTTGCTGGGTCGCTTGGAAACAGCAGCGTTGTCATGTGGCATGCATGTAGGGTGGGAGAATGGGGGCAGCAGCATCTTAAGCAGGTTCTGCCACTAAAACTTCACATCAACAAGCCACAGGCTCATGAATCAATCACGTTCTGAAAGGTGGATGGGAAAGCAAAGGGAAAGGTGATGTTTCAGCCCTTCATCCAAAGGCCACCTTGCAGTCCTGCAGAGCTCTTAGATCAACAGCTCCTCTGTGCCTTCAGAGAGCTCCTGGGATAGCCAGAGACCCCCACTCTTTCTGTCCCTTAGGCAAGACTGAAGTGAACTGGTCTGTCTTTATCCATCATGAGCTTTTTTCCTGGTTTGCTGTTAGGTGTCTTAGCACAGCCCATAGCAATTTATGGACTTTCCCTGTCTGCCTGCTCATATTTTCAGAGCTTGTTTTTCAGGGTCTTTGTTTTCAGACCTTGGAATAAAGAAAGTCTTCCTTCCTTACTACATGTATTTTTACATATTATTTAATTTAATCCCTATTTTGGATTCCTGCTGCCTTTATGGGCTGTCTTGCAATCCAAAACAGGTTGAAATTCCACACCATATTTTGTATGATTTGTATTTAAGAACATGGAAGGTTGAGGAATCAACAGATATTCACCTTATCCGTAGTTTTGCCCAGGTGAAAGCTAAGCATGATAACTGGAAATCATAAAAGAAACAATCTGAGGATGGTAGAGTTCAGCTTTTGCAACATCTCTATGACACCATTAGCTTTAGGAAACACAATTATTATTCCAAGAAATTATATGGTTTCCTGAGATGGTAGATTTCAGGTAAAGTATTCTAAAACCAGTTCCCACTAAATGGAGTGACCATTGCCTGAGCTGTAAGACAGGAACAGCACAGCCTGGAAACTGCTTTGAATCCTCCTCATTTCATGACACTGAAATTACAGCTTCACTCAATCTAGCTTCTTTTACAATAGCCATAAAATCGGAAGTTAACAGCAATAATTCAAATCAATTATTTTAATATCTTAATCCCTTTCTGTTATGCTTATTCTTCATTATATTGATCAAATATATTAAAATATTATTTTATTTGTTATTGCAGAGCAGCAAGCACACTGCCAGCATTAAACCGATAATTAAGATGACTATGTTTTGAAAAGTATGGCCTTAAGTGAACACTGTCATATTCACGTATTGCAGTTTTTGCCTTTTACATTCTTGTTTTCCAAAGCAAAACAATTACATTTTGTCAAGATGTACTTGTGGGGCATTGAACATTCCTTAATGAATAAGTAGATTCTGTTAGTGTGTTTTAGATAAAATCCCAGATAAGCACATTGCACAAAATAGCCCTAGTACTTATCGTATCAGAAGTTTGAATTGTAATATGCTGAAGTAATTCTTCAATAACAGTTTACCAAAGGAATATTTTCTCAGCTTTACAGCAAATTACAGCAAAAATGACACTGTAGTTCCCTAAGCATCACACAGTTCTTGTAAGGTGCTGAATTCCCCAATCCTGATTGAAAAGAAGAAATGAGGATACTGAGCCACATGCTTGGTAGGCGCCGCTGCTACCCCAAACAGTGACCATGAGCTGGACTTGTGCTCTCCTCACCCACTCTGAAGACAGAGTCAGTGTCACATTACTGCCCGTCCATACAACAAATCCACCATGCTGAGATGAACCAGGAGATGCAGATATCCACTGCTACTTGGAGTGCCCCAGTGGTAGAAATTAACCCACAAGTACAGCCATGCACAGGGTAGGAAAAGCCATGTTTGCTCAGACTCTCAGCCGTGTGGTGCTTCTCTGCTGGGAGCAGGAAAAAGCATGGAAGTAACAAAATTTTTTGGTATAGCAGTTAACAGACCTAAATCTCAATAGCTGGTATTTGGTGTGCTTTGACATGCTTATTAAAGCCAAAGCACTTCTTAAGACAAGTTGATCTCTTCCCAGAGATCTTTAGAAAAAATAAAATTAAAATTAAAAAACCCAAAACATAAGGTATTTCATTAGAACTGGAGGTTTGGTTTTTTTTTTTTTAAGTTCCTTTTTATTGCTGTATGTTCTTGACTGGTTCAGTCCTTTTGGGTCTCAGTTGATACTGGTCTGAATTTTCTGAAATCCAATCAGAGATAAACCTGATAAATGCAAGGAAAAACACAGGTTTCTGAAGAGCAAACTTTGTGAACAGCTATGCATTTTAACAGAAATGTCCATATTGGTAAATTTCTGTAATGACAAATCTTGTTTTCCTGCAGAATATTCAGGGGTTGAAGTATTTCACCAGTTATTCCAGTCAGGGTTGAGACTCAGTGTCTGAGATAGATAGATAGATAGATAGATAGATAGATAGAGAGATAGATAGATAGACAGATAAGATAGACAGACAGACAGACAGATAGGCAGACATAACCAAAGCAGCCGCTCTGTACTACCAATGTTGTACACCCATTCTTGAGAAGGGAAATGAAAACCAGCACACTCAATTTGAAACCACAGGAGAGAGAAATACCAGGACAAAAGACTTAAATTGAAATTTAACCAGGACAATGTGGAATTAATCTCTTATTATTGCCCAAAGTGCTGATGAGTTTTAGTAAAATTTATGAATCCAGGGTTTCTTATTACCATGCATGATCATAAATCCTTGTTTTGAGGGATAACCTATCACTACTAAGTTATAAGCAATAAGGTTTTGGATTAATTTGTTAACCATTTAAGAAAGAGTAGTTGTAGTGGTCAAGGAGTTTCAGAAGAAGCTCCAAACAAAAGTGGGGATACTTAAGTGTGGTGGTACATTTTCAAAGAAAGATTGAAAAGTATATATGTGACACCATATCTTTAGTATGAAATAGCACTAAAATTCTTTAAAAACTCTTATGTCAGTGAAAATCCATTACACCTTCTATATGTCTTGAACTGCTTATTTATTCTTAGTTCTGATTCACACTTTCTAGGGCATCCAAGTTAAAATTAACTTTCCATATCACATGTATTCATCATTTCAAACCTGAAAGAAGATTCTTCAGACAGTCACTTGCTGTTGGTTCTGCAATTACCTCACAAGGCAGCGGTAAATTCAGGTTTCCTTTTCCTTCTTCGATTTGCTTGTACACTGAAGAATGGCTGCAATTAGGATCTAACTGTGGGAAGGAATTCTTTACACAGCTGTTTAATTAGGAAAAATGAGATGAAATTAAGAGAAGGAAATTTTAGGATGAATGTCAGGAAAACCTTCTTGACAGTAAGACATTTCAAATTGTGGAATAGTCTCCGAAAGGAAATGGTGGAAACTCCAGTACTTTTAAAGGTGACTGGACAAAGCAGTGGAAAGTATAATGTAGGAAACAAGCAACGCATACAGGTAGAAGGGCATTAGGCACGAGCTAATGCTTATTTTCTACATCTGCATTTCATTGTATGAAACTGCACCAGCACAATCGTGCAAGTTGACATCAACCCAGGCGTACAACAATCCATAACAGCATGACCTTGCAAGGCCTCCACAGCTGCCAGTGAACCACAGCACAGCTGGGTCCAGCAGGACATCCATCCACCAGGCCACTTTTAGCATCTCTTGTTTGGCATAAGGGAACACGTCTGTCTCTCAGAACCAGTAGAGCTGCATCTCCACAAAAGCACATATGTCCTTGCAGTCTCTTTCTGCCACTGTAAGAATGATGAAAAATTAATGTTATGATCTGGCTGTTCCTCATAAGAGCATTATTTGGGCTTCCAGGAATCTATGTAATGTCAAGGATCTTTTCTTGGAGTCAGCTGTAGGGATTATAGGTGGTGAAAGTTAATTTCAATAAATGTGTAAGTATACAACAGCTTAGTAAAACTGATGAAACAACTGTTGTCTCTGTCTCTGAGTCTGACTCCTAAATGAACTTTCTGGTTTTCCTGAGAGTACTTTGGCTCAACAAGAAAAACACTGTGCCCCACTTTTCCAAATCTGAAATTGCTGTGGCACTGAAAATACAGGAGTGAGGTGCAGAGACCCAGAGAACTCTGTGCAGAAACATTCCCCTCTAGGGGAAAAGACAGAGCTGGTACGATGCTGTGAGCATGTTGTGAGCCTTCCCACTTTGTTTCCAGACTCCCACTGAAAGCACAGAAATACAGGCGTCAGCCCAGCACTTCACAAGAAGCCAGCATTTGCACTGTATGCTATGAAAATCACGGTTGCTTCTCTGTGAATTGTTAAATATTCATGGGATATTGGTGAGTGTGTGACTATTTCTTCTCCTGGATGTGCTCTGCAGTATGCCAGTGGTTATCTAAATATGACCCCTAGTGTTCAAGCTGGATGGCAATAATTTAAGAAAATGAAAGCTCTCACTTAAGAGCTTCCTTAAGAAGAGAGCCATCTTTTCTGGTTATCCCAGTATACTTCCCCATAAAATTAATACTAAATTATTCTTACTTGTGCAGTAAAAAATGCTGAAGACATACTGTTTTCAAAGCATAGAACAATGAGGAATCATGTGAGGATTTTAGAGATACTTGTTACAGGCAGGAAATAATCTAAAATTGAAAAAAAATTATTGCAACACTTTCCCATCTGCAGAAAATAAAACGTTAAGCAATGAAGGTGGTAATGGTAGAGCATCAGTGGAAGCAGTCGTACACTGCTATGCATTGCATTATAAGGCTGTTACAATGGCTGGTACAAGAAACTGTGAGATAACACTTTCTAAATTTTCGGTTGATTTCTGATGCTGCCACTGATTTTCTGATATGTTTTTCAGTAGGTCATTTAACCTTTCTGCTCTTGTGTTTCCATCTTGACAAAATGCTTAGGCACATTTTTGTTTTCTTTAAGGTTTGTGAGATTTAACAATTGTCTGTGAAGTTGTGTGAAATTTTTGTTACAAAGCAAAATAAAATTGACTTCCCACCTGCTATTTTTTACCAATGGGACGGGGAAGAGAGAAAATCTACCTATATTTGATTTGGTATAAACAATCAAAAGCACTGTATGGGATCATAGGCTACAGAAGTGTGAATAGCCATTAGGTAACACTGCAAGTCACATCATGTTAATGAAAGGGAAAGGGGCAGTTCTTTCGCATCCAGGCTGCAGATGTCTAACACCAGCTCTGCTTTGAGAAAGGATGGATGCAGTTTTGGTCATGGTGCTTTTTTCCTCTTTTGATATTTGCTATATTGCCACATGTTTTTTAGAAGGACAAGCAGTAAGTATATAGACAAAAGAGTGTTCACTGAAAGCTTAGAGAATCAACAGTGACAAGCTGGCTTGCCATGCAGTCCTTTGCTGATTATTTTAAGTATGTCGGTCTGTGGATACAAACAAATGATATATCACATCATTATGTGAAGCAGTATGTATGACATTTATTGTGTAAACACATAATACAGGGCCTCCTGCTTCCTGATTGTGCTTGTTAGCTCTGTGCACGCAAGTATCTTGCAAACTCTACTACTCTGCATCTTGCTCTGATAAGGAATAGCTCCAATAGACAAATTTTTGCTCTCATCTGAATGCCTTAAGCATTAATGTGTATCTCTGACGTGCTCTGAAAGACGTGTGGCTTATTTGCTTAATTATTACTACTACCAGAAAAATCACTGCCACTTCAGCTCTGGCCTACAGATCTCTTTTACAGCACACTGCTTCTTACAGTCTTGTTATAAGTATGTTTCTTTGTGCCTGTTCGAGTTTGACCTCCCAGGTGGGAAAGCATGCATCTCCTGGAGGCAGAAATTAGGTATTATTTTTTAATTTCAGTACCATGCTCCTCTCATGATGCTCCTCAGCTTAAAAATGGAGTGATACCACTTTCCATTGCTCCCATCTTACTTGCCTGTGGCTGTGGGACAGGAGTCAGGTCCAGGCTATTACTTTGAAAAATAGACAGTAGATTTTGTAAAGGCTTTTTTCTTTATTCACCTTAAAATTATTTTCTTTATCACTCGGGCCAAAAGTGAGGAGGAACCACAGGAGCAGGAACATGCCTTGCATATGGGGGTGACCCAGTTTGTGCTTACAGCCACAGTGAGCATGGTGTTCACGGCCAAAGTTTATTTTTCCAGTTAACTCAAACAGTGTCCTTCCTGTCTGAAGATAAAACTCACACCAGCTGTACATGGTGTACGAATTCTTTGCCTCCTCAGCGTGTGCAGCTCAAGAAACTGTGCCCACTGCAATTGTTCCCTGTGGCACAGAACTAAAGCAGGCACCCACCACCAAGGACACCATTTGTGGTAACTTCCCCCACAAGGCAATATTCTGCAGCAGGACCAGAATGGAGGGGACCGCAAGGAACAAAATCTGCCTGGGTATTTCTCCTGACATGACAAAGTGCTAACACAGCCTGTGTGACTGCGAATAAAGAGATGACCAAGGGCCAAGGTATGGCTTTAAGGAATGGCATGGTCCCACAGACAAAAGGGAGGGCATTGCCACCAATAAGACACTCAGAGTCCCCTGTGGAGAGCACCATGAAGTGAAGAAGCATCATCAGCACTGGTACCAGCTCCTGGGTCAAAATCTGCCCTTAAGAACCCCTGGGATTCTGGCTAGGAATCAAGGCTCGGAGCAAGTGCTATTAGGGAAATGCAGTCAGCTGCAGAAACACAAAATTATTTGGTCAGGTACAGATCCTGGCAGTTTTCCATTGAAGGAAAACCTGCTGTGGGCTTCAAAGGGAGCAGGAAAAGGCCCCTCCTGTCTATCTCTTGCTTTGGACAAGGATGATGAAAAACACTCAAAGCAGCAGCAAAATTAACACATTTGGAGGATATCAGCAGAATCTGCAGTTCTGAGCACTAGTTCTCCGGCAGGCCAGCAGGCAGCCAGCAGGGGTTTTCTGCATGCCAAACATTCCCAAACGTTGTGGAAAAATCTTCCCATCCTTTCTCTACCAAAGCTGCTTGTTTTCCAAACAGTGATTGTGTGTTGGCAATGTGGTTCTGACTGCTTGGGTGTGCTCTGCAAGGTGAAAGGAAAGCTATTTTAATTCCAGAGGATAAAAATGGCAGCTTCATTTTTCACCTTCTCTCAGTCCAGAACTTTCATTGCCAATGAGTGTTGACACGCTGTGGGTGGATCTTCAACTGCTCTGTGTCATTTGGAAAGAGACAAGATCAGCTGTTTGTTTGTTTTTTCCTGTTAGAGTGCTGGGGTCTTAACTTTTCTCATTTGCTACAAAGTTCAGAGTTTGGGAGAGTTTAGAAGCCACCTGTGCTGCTCTTTCCCCATGTGCTGCTAATGTCTTATTTGTCAGCTCCTTTGCCCAAGCTTTGAGCCGTTTTGAGGTTCTTGTCTCCTCATGCTACAGGCAGTATGGTCACAGCATCTGCACTGTTCTTAGCCTAATAATGTTCTACTGCCTGATAAAGACAATAGTTGTGTTTCCGCATGGATTTAAGGCACGGTGAAAAATGTTACAGCAAAGACAGGTCGTGTGACACGCTATGAAAGCGCTGCAAAGCCACGCTCTCTATTGTCCAGTGACTGGAAGTGCTTATAGGATTTACCAAAAGCTTGTTTCCTCCATCATGTGTCCTGTGCAAATCTGGTTGCATAATATCTTCATCATTTAGATGGGATGTGATGCTGTCTGTGGGCTGTCTGGACAATTTGCCTGCCCACAGCAACCTCCCTGCCTATGCCAAGCACAGAATCGGGGGCAGGTTGCACAGTAAAGAAGGTGTTTTGGCAGCTAGCCCCAGCCACAGCCCCCATCTTGAGATCTGTGCCTCATATGTGTGTTTTTGGAGACTCATGCTAGGCTCACGAGAAATAGCATGGAGGCAGAACAGCCATTTTATTGTGACATTCTGCCCTCACTGAAAAGCAAAGGTGGTTGCTCCACACAGGCTGCTGCAGGTACTTGAACTATCATGGGTATTTGAGCAAGAATAATGTAATAAAATCAGAAAGCCTATTTGTTATTGTACTCATTAAAGACACAAGATAGGAATGTGCTTTTGACCCAATATAATATCCACTTTCAAAAGAAAAAAACAGTGACCTTAAACACCAAAAAAACAGAAGGACCCAGGTCAGCACTAGTTTTTGAGAACTGGAGAGAAAAGTCTTCTATAGACTAATCAGCTAATGTTTAGAGGCAGACAGGACACAATAATACATGTTTAAGATATATGTGAACTTCTTTTAAAAATAATTGGTTATATTTATCTGTTTGTTTTCTTTTCTGCTGTAGTACTTTTACACTCCTAGAATGTTGTAGTACAACTTCTACAATCTGCACTTTGACTCTGGAATTAGAAGAAGGGAAAGATCATTTGGATGGATGAATTTGTTACTTCAGGTTTCATTGAAAGGTTCTGCTGATGTAAATTAAGCTGTGCTGACTTAAGCCAGAAGCATATTTGGCCCAGCAACATAGTATAACATCACAGATGGCATATTATCTATGATTTGACAGTAGCTTGCAATTCCATTACCGTGTGAACCACAGTCCGTTAAATAAGACATAAAACCTACATTTTTCTCAAGTTCCAGAAAAATGAACAGATTAATTCAGAAAATACTGGCTACAAAGCTGAAGTGGTTATGTTCAGCATTAATAATAATAAAAAAAGATTTGTGCAGTCCCCTCAGGAGAACTTCTGTATGTCTTTTTGCTAGAGATTGATGGTGCAGATAAAACCTAATGTCACAGAAAGCAGGATTTCCTTGAGCGATACAAATGAGAAAGACATGGTGTTAGAGCAGCATTGCATTAAGTCGAAAGGTCAAGTTCAGTGTAGTGTTTTCCATTAAACAAGACCAGAAGTTGTATTGTCCCAAGCCTGTACATTTCACAAACAATGTCAAACTTCATTGTCATGCATTACTCTGTGGCTCCTTATAACATACAGTCTGGCAACAGGCCAAATGCAGATCTTAGGAGTCTGAAGACTTTGTGGTAATGCTTCTGAGATGGCATCAAATCAGGCTCAGAGCCCAGAGGGGACCTGGGTAGGTAAAAGTGTCAGAAACTAATGTAACATAACCTTGCAGAAGGACTCCTAAAGGCAAGGAAAATAATTGGGAAAATGCAGGAAGGGAGCTCAGGTAGTTGTTAAAATTCCAAGGTAACCACATCTCCCAGCAAGTCACAACATGAGATAAGCAGTGGTGAAAGAAACCCTTCCTCTTCAGCCAGAGGACAAGAGGCTACTACAGTGTCTGGCTACTGCTCTCCCTGTCCCAGGTCCCAGCAGTGATTATATTAACCATAATTATTATTAGACAGGTCGCCACAAAGTTCCCCTTTCACCTGGGTGTTTAAGAACATTTTGGTCAATGAATCTCTGCTGAGAAATAGAGAGACAAAGTAAAATGCATGTAAATTAGTGCTTTCCATCTCCGATCAAAAAGATGAAGGGAAACAGGAAGTTAGAAAATCAAAGCTAGGTCAATTTTTTTTCCTTGCCAAAGAAGAAAGATCAGTGATCAGAAGGAAAAAAAAAAAAAAAGAAAAAAAAAAAGAAAAAGAAAAGAAGGAGAAAAAGAAGAGGACTGGGTTAGGGAGCAGTTATGCAATCCGGACATCCATAAATCCATGGGTCCAGATGAGATGCATCTGCGGGTGCTGAGGGAGCTGGCTGAGGTCATTGCTGGACCACTATTCATCATCTTTGCCATGTCTTGGGAAATGGGAGAGGTGCCTGAGGATTGGAGGAAAGCAAATGTCACTGCAGTCTTCAAAAAGGGTAAGAAGGAGGACCCGGGTAACTATAGACCAGTCAGCCTCATCTCCATCCCTGGGAAACTGATGGAACGACTTATCCTTGGTGCCATTTCAAGGCATATTAGGGATAAGAGGGTCATTAGGGGCAGTCAACATGGCTTCATCAAAGGGAAGTCGTGCTTGACCAACCTCATTGACTTTTATGAGGACATAACAAGATGGACGGATGATGGCAGAGCAGTGGACATGGTCTACTTTGACTTGAGTAAGGCATTTGACACAGTCTCCCACAGCATCCTCACAGCTAGATTGAGGGAGTGTGGTCTGGATGATTGGGTAGTGAGGTGGACTGCAAGCTGGCTGAAGAGAAGAAGCCAGAGAGTTGTGGTCAATGGGGCAGAGTCCAGCTGGTGGCCTGTACCTTGTGGAGTGCCTCAAGGGTCAGTACTGGGGTCTGTATTATTTAATATATTCATCAATGACTTGGATGAGGTAATAAAGTGCACTATCAGCAAGTTTGCTGATGACACCAAGCTGAGAGGAGTGGCTGACACGCCAGAAGGCTGTGCTGCCATCCAGAGACCTGGACAGGATGGAGAGTCGGGCAGGGAAAAATTTAATGAAATATGACAAGGGAAAATGTAGAGTCTTGCATCTGGGCAGAAACAATCCCAGCTTCCAGTATAAGTAGTGGAATGACCTATTAGAGAGCAGCATAGGGGAAAGGGACCTGGGGGTCCTGGTGGACAGCAGGATGACCATGAGCCAGCACTGGGCCCTTGTGGCCAGGAAGGCCAATGGCATCCTGGGTGGTTAGTAGGTCGAGACAGGTTCTCATTCCCCTCTACTCTGCCCTGGTGAGACCACATCTGGAATATTGTGTCCAGTTCTGGGCCCCTCAGTTCCAGAAGGACAGGAGAGAGTCCAGCACAGGGCAACAAAGATGATGAACGGAGTGGAGCATCTCCCTTATGAGGAAAGGCGGAGGGAGCTGGGTCTCTTTAGCTTGGAGAAGAGGAGACTGAGGGGTGACCTCGTTAATGTTTACGGATATATAAAGGGTGAGTGTCACGAGGATGGAGCCAGGCTCTTCTCGGTGACAACCAATGATAGGACAAGGGGTAATGGGTACAAACTGGAACACAAGAGATTCCACTTAAATTTGAGAAGAAACTTCTTCTCAGTGAGGGTGACAGACACTGGAACAGGCTGCCCAGAGGGGTTGTGGAGTCTCCTACTCTGGAGGCATTCAAGACCTGCCTGTACACATTCATGTGTAACCTCATCTGGGTGTTCCTGCTCCAGCAGGGGGATTGGACTGGATGATCTTTCGAGGTCCCTTGCAATCCCTGACATTCTGTGATTCTGAGAAGAAGAAGAAAAAAACATGTTATTTTGCTGAGAGCACCTCGCATCACACATCCTTTTGTTAACTGAACCATGTCCACATAAGCCCATTTAAGTCAATACTTCTTCTGTATTTATTGCTATGAAATATTCCATGTTTTCTTTTTGTGTTTTCTCTTCTTTACTTTACTTCCCTATATCGTCTTCCCTTCAGTGCTGCCTGACCTTACTTGTATCCTTTGGGCATTTTCAGATCCACATCAAGACTGATACCTCTTTCCAAGTCTGTAAGCATCAGTGCTTGCTGAATGGAGTGTCCCCTCATCTTTCAGCTCACATCTCCTGTAATCGCAAAACGTGACAGGCATGAAATGATCCACCAAAAAACCTAAGTGTGAACATTGTAAAATCAGCCACATGAGGAAATATGCATCTGTACCTGGATATGTATGTGCACATTTTATATCAATGGCAAATTACCAGATTGGAAGCTGATCATTTTGCTGTTGGTTATTGAAGCAATTTCATTGTTTCTTATTTCTCTGAGGAAAGCACTGTATGACAAGCTAAAGTCCTAGATATCACTGATTTACTGTCAAAGGCATTTTTACGTGCTACAGCTACACTGTCCTTTTATTATTTAATTCTCCTATTTTCTCCTTTTCAGTATTACTATTTTTTACAAGAATGACGAGAAAGACCTAAGGGAAATGCTTTAATTCTTTTCATCTATTATCAAACATTACCATTATGTTCCAGTGTTTTCGCATAGCCATAGGATTTGCAGGTAAGAGGAAGGACTATATTGATTTCAATGAATGCTGCATTGGGACAAATCTGAAAGTCAATCCTTTGGTAGGTGAACTCTGTTTAAGGTTCAATATTAAGGGGTTTTTTTTAAAAAAGGGGGGCAGCAAACAAACAACAAACAAGCTAATTAACAAAACCTGCTGGTTTACTTTTCATTTTCTGGAGTGTGAGGTGAAGACAACAGCTGGTGGCAAGGGCGAGGAGCACAGTGCAGGGGTGAGTGCACACCTTACCTTCCTCTCCCCACCCTACAGACACACATGTCTGTCTTTTGCATGGAATGTGCTTTAAAAATACCGTTGGAGCAGCCAAGTAGGAAACCACAGGGCAAATCCTGCAACATTTTCTCAAGAATCCTGGTTTTCCCTTTGATTGCCTGGGAGTGCTGTCTAAAAAGACCTTCAGGATGCAGCTTCTGAAAGCACCCTCATGATCCAGATGTTTTCTGATTCATGATTCATTATTTTCTTGCTGTAGCATTTTGACCAGTTTTTTGTTTTTATTTGGCTAACACAAAACACTCCTAGTGATTGAGTGCAGAAAATGTGCTTAGTGGTTAGAAAATAAAAGCAAGAGCCAAGACATCCAGGTTCTGTTTCCCAGTCGGCCACTGACTCGACTTGAGTAATTCATGTCACTCCTCACACTTCAATTTCTTCCTTAAAGCACAACATTACTTATTTGCAGACTGTTGTTGTAATGCTTAATTTATTCATGTCTATGAAGACCTTAAAGTTCATGAAATGAAGGGCATTATGTAAGTGCAACATATTATTGATATACTTCTTATTTTTCATCATAACTGAGGATGGAAGGAAAGCCAAATAAGTTTCCCAAACACTACAATGTTAGAGTTAAATTGTGTCATTGAAAATAGCGAAGCAGTGTCTTTCCAAAATCATAATTTAAAGGTTAGCTATCTTCTTTTGACAGGAAGGAAAGATTTCATTTAGAAAATTAATGCCTGACCCAGGCAGCCCTCCTGCATGTAGGTAAATTCGCTATGACTGGGTAGTTAACTAGAAGAGAAAGGGGTTGCAGAATCAGACTCTTAATATTTACACTTGTAATAATTGCCTGCAGTAGGGTTCGTATTTCAACCAGTTGAAATATCCTGGGATATATTACCTCTTGGAAGGATATGTACAATTAATGAGACTTGAGAGGACATATCACAGAGCTAGTACAGGCTTCTGGCTTTGCTTCTGATACTTCATTGCAGTAGGATTTCCACCTAAAGAGCAATACACTATATGATTAATCTAAGCAGGCTACTTGAACTAGAACATCTTACTGATTTTCACATCTATCACCGATTGCCAACCATTCCTGTTTTGGGAATTTGATGAGAAGGTGCCACTAAAGTAATGGATGGTTGACATTAAATAATATGATGTTGAGACATGAAATTATCCTGTAAAAATTAAATAATATATTTACTTTGAAAAGTTATTTGGATTTGACAGAAATAGAATAAGAATTTCACTAAAGTGATTATACTTTAGAGGAAGGGATGAAAGGATTTCTGGTGCTTCCTATATGTGTTCTCAGGCTGACCTTACACCTTTTAAACTATGAGTTTTTTGACTTCTTTTAGGGAAAAAAACAAAAACAAAACAGAAAAAAAAACAGAAAAAATATAACACAACAACAAAACTGCACTTTGAGGCATGGAAATGACTTAACAACCCTTGAGACTGTAAAGAAGGTATGTATTTATTTATGGCACCGGACACACGGGGAATCATTTCACCCGATACGTGTGTAAATTTCCAGTAGCTGTGAGCTTGGTTAAATGCAGTAAATTGTTACATATTCACGAAGTTTTAGGAACGCCTACACATATTCATAACCTGTCCCCAAGAAGGCGGTTCTTGTTACAATGAGTTCTGGGAGACCATTTCCACAGTCTCCACCTCCGGCTCCTCCTTGTTGTGGCTGCGCAGTGATTGTGAATCCAGGTCCTCTTCTCTGTACACGGTCACCTTTGGTCCAGTGTGACGAGTTGGTTAGGACTCAAACTGCTGAGCTGGTTAAAACTGGCGTATCTCCTGTCCTGTGCCCAAGTTTCTGTTATCTAGTTCACCCAAGGATGCACCAAGGATTATTATCTTTGCAAACTCCTGTTTCTCATACAATAAGTTACACAAAGCTAAGCAAGGCTATGTGGGTTAAAGGGTTAGCTCTCTTTGGCTCTTTAAGTCTAGTGATGTAGGGTAAGGGTTAGTTCGCTAAGTGTCAAGTGTTAGTTCTCTAAGTGTTAATTAGTTAATTGTCAATTCCCTGTATCAACCTGGCTGATAAGATGAAGACATGACCTTGAGCTGGATGGAACAGCTGAGGACTCTTATACTGAGTCCTGAGCAGGAACCTCTTTGCTGCCAACAAAGCTGGAAAAGGACATGCCACTTTCTTGGAGAAAGACTTTGAAACAGGTATGCTAGTATGTGAGGACCTTTCCTAGAGAAGTCACCCCAGGTATTTTCCATCTGAATTCCCCTGCAGTATGGCTTCAAATGAAAGTGGGTTTTTTGCATGTCTTCTCTGTTCTCTTTGTATTTAAGAAGAATCTCATATCCAGCTGCAACTCTAGAGTGAAGCTTTCATAATTTTGTCTAGAGTTTCTGACTTGGGCTTTTCCATTATGAGTTGCACAAGACTCAACACTATTCTTAGCCATAGCTTTTGAAATAATATGGTGATGTGAATCTCAATGATGTTTTTTTCAAGCTGCTTTAACTATAAGAAGCAGAAAATAAGCTTGAAATGGGAACTGTAAGTGGAAGGACAAAGCTACCCACCTAGCTAAAGCATTTCAGCCATGTCACTCTGCTTAGCTCCTCCTTTTCTAAGACATAAATTGTCATTCTTCCTTTTCACAGGTCTTCTACGGCATTTTTCTCTCTCCTGTTCAGTACGACAAGATCAGCTCCCACACCTGATCACTCACAATGCTATCTTACAGTGCTCCCACACTGGATCTTTACACAAGCCCTTTTCTGCTTGACATAATTTAACCTTGGCAGGCAGCTGTTCCCCACGCAGCCACTCACTCCTCACTGTGGGATGAGGGGAGAGAATCAGAAGGGTAAAACTGAGAAAACTCATGGGCTGAGATAAAGACGGTTTAATAGGTAAAGCAAAACCAGCAAGCACAGGCAAAGCAAAACAAGGAATTCATTCACTCCTTTCCATTGGCAAGCAGGTGTTCAGCCATCTCCAGGACAGCAGGGCTCCATCACACATAACGGTGACTTGGGAAGACAAACCTCACCATTCTTTCCTTCTTCCCCCAGCTTTTACTGCTGAGCACGATGTCATATGGTATGGAATATCACTTTGGTCAGTTGGGGTCAGCTGTCCCAGCCATGTCCCCTCCCAGCTTCTTGTGCACTCCTAGCCCACCTGCTGATGGGGTGGTATAAGAAGGAGAAGCCTTGGTGCTTGACAATAACTAAAACATTCCTGTGTAATCAACACTATTTTCAGCACAAATCCAGAACATAGTCCTATCCTAGTTACTATGAAGAAAATTAGCTCTAACCCAGACCAAACCAACTCACTGCTTTATGTTTTGTTGTTCCTTATGTTTTCTAGGTGGTCCCCTTGCTCTGCCTCACATCAACTTCACGACTTGTCTTCTTCTCTGTGGTACCTACACAAACTTCTGCTTTCTTAGAGCTAGGTTGCTAAGACTTTGTTTTATCAGATACCCTTGTAGTTTACAGTCTGACAATATTTATCTGTTTCTTTTGTCTTACATTAAGTGTCAAATTTTTTATAACAGAGTCTTTCTGGCTACTGTTTGTATAACACGTAGCTGTAGGGTTTGGATCATCACTTTGGTTTTGGTTTCCTAAACAGGAACATTAGGCACCAGAACGTTACCTACAGGTATGAGAACTGGACAGGTGTCACTGGTCTTATTTACTGAAGTAACAGCACATGGTGAGGAGGTCAGGAAATGTACATAGGTACATTGTGAAATATAAAGGAGAAACAAACATGGGAATGGACACAAGAGGGAGGAAAAGGAGGAGGAGCACAGAAGGTGACTAAGGAATACTATAGGAGCAAGGAAGATATCTAACAGAGACAAGGAAGAGAGGGGAGCTGAAAATGAAGTAAGAACAGCAGGGAGCCTGGGGAGAAGACAACAGGAAAAACTCTGGTCTCTAGGACCTCTGAAAGCTGATTTCACTGATGTAACTGAATGGTGACCACTGTATTACAAAATTGAGCTCACAGAGAAGACCTCTTGTACTGCTTTCACTAAAATCAAGTTTTCTTCATGCAGTCAGAAACTTTTCACCATGAAATTAAGTTAATGTTTTCTCCAAGTAGCTTTCTAGTGTCTGGGATTTGATATGAAAAGAACGTAGGAATTCATTGATACCTTGGCTGTTCCCAAGGTGATGGAGGATTTTCCAACTGCCCAGGTGCAGGTGCATGTTAGTACCAGGGAGGAGCAAATCCAGGACAGCAGACCGAAGCTGGTCAGCAGGATTATTCCATATCATGAACATCATGCTTTACATATATGCAGGAACTTGCCAGGGAACTGCCATCTTTGCTCCGTGACCACCATCCCATAGGCCTTCCATTCCTGTTCCTGCTCCTGATACCCACTGCAACCTCCGTATTTTCCCTGGAGCTGCCATGCTGGCCGTGCCCGCCCTCCAGTGTTCATTGCCGGGAGCACATGCTCCGGCGGGTGGGCATGGCTTTGTATCACCCTTCCTTTGTTACTGTTCTATTAAATCTGTTTCTATTTCAATCCACGAGTCCTACCTCCTTTTCTCTTCCTTCCTACGGAGGAAGGAAAGGCAAGAGAGAGCAGCTATTTACTCTTTTAGCCGCCATCCAGGGCTGAACAGTTAACAACCTCTTGCAATCTTTTCTCACATCCTTGTAGAGACTCAAAAAGCTATTTCCACCCACCCACGAGCACTGGTGATAATCAGCCCAGCCTGGATCTCAGAGTTGACAGTATACTTGCCCTGGGAGACTGCTGGTGCTTAAAGCCAGGCCCTCCCATGTAGCCCTCTGTGTCCATCTACACCCTCCATCTACTTCTTGGGACAGCACAGTTAATTTTTAAGAGACTTTTTAGTTCAGATGTTTCCATTCTTTCTTTCCTGAATTTTCCTGTACAAATAACAGATTGCATTGCATCTGACATATTGGTTTGATCTACAAAGGGAAAAACAAACCAAAAGTGCTACTTTTCTGTTCCTTCTGTCACTCCTCCCATGCCTCTCTCTTTTGCCAGGTGTTTTTCTTTGGACTTTCTCCTAAAGATTTCTGTACAATTATTCATCTTGGCTTTCTATCGACTGTCTGTGTTTTATTGCTTCTATAGTGCTTTAAAAACACACTGCTAATTCTTCCATTGTCTTTTGAAGCAGAGACATATTTTTACCAGTTTACACACAGGGAAAATAAAGGAGGGAGGTTGTGAAGCTCGTAGAAAGGACTCTGCCTGCACCTAGACCACAAAACCACAGTATGATCTCTTGCTATTGCTGTAGCCAGTGTCCTGTGTCAGCCTCTCATTCCCAGATTTCCTCTTCTGTGTATCACAGACATGAAGACTTCAGTGCCTATATATTGTGGTCATAACAACTTCCTTTGAGCTTGGAGTGCTATGACCTTCATAGGTCAGGAGGCACTCTGTGAACCTCCTGTTGCCTGGCAATACAATGACAAAATCAACTGCAAGTACTGTGCCCTGGGGAACTGAATCATCTTTATTGCTTCTCTCTGCCTTTTTGCTAGAGTAGTGCAGTCTTGGAGATATGAAAGCATTGGGGCTTTTTCCTATTTTTTCATTTTTTCACCAAATGGAAGCAGAGAGGATTTTCAACAAATAGCAGAGAGTAAAAGCTACTGCTTCAATCTACAATACTTGAATATAGAGCTAACTTCTTCAGACAATTATTTGAAGCACTAATACATAAGGCAGTATGTGTTTGCCAATCAAAAAATGTATCATTTTTTTGCCAAACCGTGTTCCAAAATGCTGCTGTGAATTTTACAGAATTAACTTGTTGGCATTCCTCTAACCACAAAATCAAACAAAAATCTCCTATTAAAAAAGCAAATAAACAAACAAACAAACAAACCCAAACAAATAAAACATCAAAATACACACACACACAAAACCCAAACAACAACAACAAAACCCCACAACACCACCAAACAACTGTTCCGTGCCTAAACCTAACAATCCTTACACATGTTAGGAGCTATCTTTATATAAGCTATTCCCTTTGTAATTTACATGTAAGCGTGCTTTTTTGCATGCTTAACCAAAAACTTAATTTTATAATTAGTATCAGAAATGCTCTCACATATGGGAATAGAAACAATGTTAATGCTATGACTGATTCATAACAACCGAGTTAAATGGATAAAATATAACTCACTTCTGTGTAACCCCTAATGGTACAAACTGAAATTAACTAAATTAGTTTGAGAAAAATCAGTTATTGAACATTTCAGAAAAAGGAACTAAATTTTCTGATAAAATTGCTTGGTCTTGTTGGTCATTTACTAATAATGTACTCCAGATAATCTTCTAATTTGTGGAAAAGTATACAAGTCTAATTCTACTCACAGTCATGAGCACTCCATTCTTCTCTTTAAATTATATATAGAAGAAAATACTTGTCCTATTGAAGTGTCTTTTTTCAAGATCATGGGTTTTAAAGCTTTTATGTCCTGCAGAGTGGTGGAAAAGACTACTTTGTCTCAAGAAATATTACAAACACTTCAGATGGCAAATGATTTGATCAGATGATCAGTAATGAAGTGCCATGTTATGGGCAAGCATCTTTTTGGTCAGCAGTTGCTCATTTCCCTTTAATCTACTTTTGCATTATTAGAAGATAAACAAGTTAGACTTATTATACTTAACATTATATGACTGAATCAGTTCTGTAGTAAAATCACTACCACTACTGTTGGTCATTGAAAATTCCTTCCCAATAACAATGAATGCACTTCATTCATCATTGTACATCCAAGTGCATACTGTTTGTTACTGACTCATCCAGTCTTTAAGAACATTTATATCCCCAAAACACAGACCTTCTTTCCCTGCATTTTCAAAACCGAACTTATAAAATACTTATGCATAAAAATAGTGTCAGATTAGACAGCCTGAAACAAGGCCAACACCTCTCTAACATAGTTCTATGATGCATCAATATACAGAGGAACTTTATGTGAGAGCTCAAATTAATTCTTTTAGCAGTAGAGGAGTACTGACACAAAATTTCTGTGGCTTTCAGAGATTTCCTGAGATTAGATAAATTGAAATAAGAAATTAATGCATTTTATAAAGGAACCTATCATTTCAAGGATTAAACAATCTAGCAGAAGGACTTGAAATCCCACTGTGGTCCATGTCTTCTCAGCTGCAAATACATCTACTTTTCCATCTGCCTCAAAGCTATTTCTGTACACATTGTTCCAGAGGCGCCATAGGTAATATATTTTATGTTAATTTTTTTTTAATGGGAAAAGTTTCAATTACATTTGGCCCTGAGGATTTTCCCCTGTATATAATTCTTAGCACAGTGTTGGTCTGTGCTGAAAAAGTGATACTATGATGGTCATCTTGCAATAATTTCTGCAGCAAGAGGGCTCCTGCAAATTCCCACCAACAATTTGACTTTGTAGCAATCTCTATACATTTATCTAATGAGTATTCCAGTGAGTTCAGTACTGTAAATTCATTGCTCTGGGCTCTGTTTGTCTTCATCACGGTACTGCAACTCCTATTTAGCCATATTCTCAGGATGCTCAGAGACATGGTGATGCTTGCCTAGACTGCTAATGTCTTGAAATTGGTACTATCAATGGCACAGACAAAGCCTGTTCACTGGGTTATTCATCAAATGCTTACATGATGGCTAAAAATATCTAAGCATTCATTCCTTCATAAAGATGATGATCTTCCACATTCTATTTTATTTAAATTTAGAGTAAAAATTCTACCAATTACTTGCAAATGTGACTGATTGTACTTGCTTCTTAAGGGCTACACTGCTTAGTACTGATGAGCCAAAGCGTGTTTTTTGCTGTTCCTTTGGACTGTGTAAGGTGGCTTTGCATGTGGGTCAACTGCCCCCAGCTGAGAAGGTACCAGGAACGTCATGGCGTCTGGATAGGTGATGGCTTCATCAGCATCACGTGATGGTGCGACAAACTGCCCAGCAGGTATTAGTAAAGGTGCCTATCTTAGATTCTTCACAGTAAACTCTTTCCCGAACACATCTGAATAGGGGACCACAACAGTTCTTCCTGTGCCTTATTTCCTTCTGTATATTTTCCCAAAGCCTAATGTAGTGCATTGAGGTCTGGAGTAGGACCATCCAGGGATTAATAACTCACTGTTTGGGGTATCTGTGTTGAAATATCTCCAAAGACCCAAATACACACTGGCTAAAGCTTTTAATTGGAGACCAACATACCTAATAAATACCTTAGATATGTTTTATTTCTGAGCCCTGGAAGGTAGCTGGAGTGAGGATTTTCTGTTTGTACAAAGCCACTCTGTTGCACAATCAGTTTTCCTCTTCGCTAAGCCTTCCAGTTGTGATTTTATTTACTATTTATAAAGTGACCAAAGTATCTGAAGCATCTCTCAAACAGAGGCACAGTTCCTCACATCAGGAATTTGCAATCTAAATAATGAAGCATTGGGGCCAAATCTGTTGCTGACACAGGCAGGCACAGCTCCACAGCGTTCAGCTGAGTTGCACTTGCTATTCCAGCAGCAAATACTTAATCTTGTGTTTGCAAAATCAGATGTTGCTACTGAAAGAGTTTCCATGTAGAAAATTTGATTAAGTATTTTACAGCAAGAGGAAAAGTTTGCTTTGCTGTGTAAGTGTCCTGGTCTGTTTGAATGGAATTTCATAATTAACATATGAAACAACAATTTTAAAAGCCGATTAGAGACTTGTTTCATCAGGGGCATATAATTTGCAATTATTTAAATTGCATTCTTCTTTAAGTTGAAAAGTGAGGGTTACAGATGTAAAAGGTAAAAGAAAGTGAAGTTAAAAATTATAGTCTATGGCTCCCAGAGAGTATGTGAACCAGAGCATATACTTTGTGATGAGATGAACCTTTCATTTCTCTTGAATGGCTCCAGAGATCTTGACCTGTCTTTCAGCATACAATTCTGCCATTAATTTGACAGAAACAAAAAGGTTTTCTGTTCCTCATATTCCATCTATTGTTACACCCTTAGTATGGCAAGAATAAGTATTAAACTTTGAAGTGTATTGACAGTTGTGGGAATGAATCTCTTCTCAGTATGCATATCACAGACAAATAATAGTTTTAGATATTTCTTACTTGTAGTGGAAATTCTTAACCACAACATTCAGGACTTGTGCTTCCCTGAGGGAAACAGCAGGAGGAAGACCATATATTTTTCAGGTCAAGTCTTCAGTTTGATGGTTTTGGACAGGTTTGTTAGTATTGTCTTTTTCTTGATACCAGAATTTATTTTCATTGTTTCTCTTTAGCAGATTTGGTACTGAATTTATAAATAATGGTGTAAAAGGATATCCAAGCCAAACTCTGTGAAACTCTAAAGTAAGCATTAAAGGAGAGCTATCCATATATACCTCATTTCAGTGTAGTGGCTTTGGCTGTCTGTAGAGGTATTTGGGAAATCAGGCGCAGTGAGAAGATCCAGGGTCAGACGGGGGGATGAGAACGGACCAAGGCTGGAACAGGGTGATGGCTTGGTTCAGGGCCACAGCTGGGTACAAGCAAGGCAGCAGGGATGGAGCAACTTCTGGGGCCAGGGCTTGGCCCCTGTCCTGAGCCCCACAGCCAAATCTTCTACTGGGGTGATTCAGTCAGGGCACTAACAGCACAAATGGTGCTCATCTTTATTCAATATGACCAGGTGCCTCAAAGTGAAGCCATTTAGGAGATTCTGGAAGGCACTATGGATGATATTTCACAGAGTAATTTGCCCATCTTTTCCTTTTTTCTTCTCTGTGGAGGATAAGAAGGCTCTAATATACAGTCCACCCTGCAGAAGACCCAGCTGAGGACAGGGCGGCATTGGCATGAGATGCTGCCACAGAGTCGCTTCCATGGGCAGCAGCTAGCTGTTGGTCTGAAAAAAAGAAAGGAGGCTTAGAGAAGTCTCACTTTTTTATATTTAGTGCACTTAGAATAACTCTCATAGAATAATGGCGGAATCAAAACCACAGAGTTTCTTCCCTGCCCTGGTAATCTGCCTTCAAATTATGCAGATTTTTACCTCTGAGTCTTGAACTACAAAGGCAAATTTAATGATTGTATACACTGTTTATATTCTCAGACTTTCAATAATCTCATCATGGGGATACTGGGTCTTTTATTGAGTAATGATACAGTAAGTCAACAATGACAGGCATAATCCACAAATTATTTCAGATTCTTCTATAATTCCCACCCCCACTATTTTTATTAATTTCTTTAATGAACATTGAAGTCAGACATTAATTGTATAATGCTGCAAAATATGCTAAATGAAATTAAAACCACCACTAATAAAGATTTTTGTAATATTTTTTTAATCATAAAGAGTGTAAATGTATTCTCCTGAGATCTACCATGTATATTTATGTTCTGTCAGCTGTTTTTATTGGAGGCTTAAATAGACTACATAATTTCTGGGCCTCTCTCCCAGGCTGTGCTGCTCTGTGAGGTGTGCCTGCCCCCAGGCTCAAGCAGAGGAAAGGTACTCTATTTGTAGGGCTGGTTCCAGCATGGCTTTCCTATCTTATTCATTGAATATAGAGAGATGACAGTGCTCTAAACAGATGTTATTCAACATGAGTGAGATCAGCAAAACCTGAGACCATAATGCAGCTCTGGGAGAAAATCCCCCTTGATGCAACTCCATTCCTTTAAATTGGTTGTACATTCCCTCGCACCAAGTCTTAACTTGGCCCGTGGTCAGGTTAGTGCTTTGTCATAAAGCCACAAACAGATTTCTACATTGGCAACGGTATGCAGCCTCTGTCCCATGGGCTGGTGAAATCATCACACTCCAGATAAGTTTCTAGATAATTTCTCTTCCAGGGTTTAACATACTTGGCATCTCAGCTACCATTTTATTTTTTTTTTAATTAATGCTGAATTTAGAGATTAATCACTGTCACTGTTTGGCCAGCATGATGTCATTTAGACCAGAATCTAATCTACTGCACCACAAAGTCTCCGGAGTAATTCTAAACTAACTCAGAGAGGATTGGAATTGTGCAAAAGCATGTCTATGCAAGCATATTTACATACATTCTGATCAGCAACTGTTCCAGTCTTATTCAAGTTCAGTTCTCCTGCTTGCATTCTCAATGTGGCTGCTAGATACATTATGTTATTCAAATTTTGTTTCAGGCTTTCCTTTGATCTATACATTCCTTTTCCTGCAAATTAGATCAAAGCCTACAGGATCAGAAACAAATCTGAAGAAAAAAATATATATAAAAAGTTGACCATTTTTCTTAATATTATTCCATTATTATTTCTACAGTCAATTTATTTGTATAGGTGGTGAAATGTGGTATAAATACACAAACAACGTAGAGGTCCAACTTACTCATAACTAATTGCAGGTAGAATCCAGCTCGTGAAACTCAGGAAAACAGCAACACGTAAGACCTTCTCTTATTTTTATGGGTAACATGTTGTACATTCTGTTAACTCCAAAAGAAAACAAATACTGTTTTCCTGTAGAAATCTTGATGGACTGGAGAAACAATAGAGGGATGAACAGTAAAGCAAACAAATTCCACCAAGTGGATGTTGATTTTACCTCTCTCTGAACTGTGTGTACAAATTAAATAACTGAACCATGATGTTATAACAAGTAGCTGGAACTTCTTAGACCTGGATAGAGTCAAGTTTATTTTCATGCATTTTCTGACCTACAGACAGAAATTAAAACTAATGAGTAGATGTAACAGTTCGCAGAAATATATTTCTTTTTTTTTTTCTAGCAACACTTTCAATCCATTGTTCGTAGGCTTTGGGGCCCCATGGGCTTTTCCTACATTTTCTGAGAAATGGAGTTAAGGATCACAGCTCCACAGTCAATATGTTTATATTCTCTCAAAATCCCCCAGGATCCTGAAACTGCACCCAGTGGAACCATAATTCTCCATTTTCTGGGGCTCCCTCCCGATCTGCATCTCCTCCAGCCTCCTGCACCCTTCCCTCACCAGCAGCACGCTGGAGAGCAGAAGGCTTCAGCCTTTTGGGTGTTGAACTGGGCGTTAATGCACTGAGATGACAGTGGGTGAAATGGGATTCAGCTCTCGATGTGTTTATACACGGGGTACAGGGATTCCAGACGTAGAGGAGAAGCCATTTTCACAGTAAGCATCTCTGAAGCATATGACTTCTGTATTTTGCTTCAGCTTGGAGCTGTCTGGCCTGGCCAAATGTCAGCATGGTGACTATGTAAACAAATGTACAGATGATTTTTTTTCTCTTGCACAGCAGTTATAACAGCTGTGTTCATGATTGCTCAGCTTGTGTATAACTAATGCAGTGACTAGAAAGTCGGGAGTGAAGGGGGGGGTATTTTTTTCAGTTATTTTTTTTAATAAAGAGAAAATAAAGGCTTTAATTTCCCCTAGAAACACAAGAGCCCTTCTACACTCCTCTTGACCACGGATCCCTGCTATTTTTTTTTAAGTTTCTTGAAGCACATAATCAGATTTCTAAGAATAGAGCATTGCTAGAATTTACACAATTTTCCAAAACACAGGGGTTTTTCCCAGGGTCAGGGGATGAGATCAACAGCTAGAAAATGTGATGCTTTTAGAGTCATTATTTTCTATATGGAGAGAGAACATGCTGCTGTGCACTGAGGATCTGTGTAATGCTTATACCCTGGTCCTATAACTTAATAGATGCTATTTTTCAATTATTTCCTTGTTACACTCTATTATAATTTTTTAATGTTGAAAGGGAAAGAGAAACCCATGCTACTCACATTCTGACACAGAGAAATATTAAGCTATATGCTCCTTCCCAAAAGTCTCATTTTTTATGTTGTTCACTTTTAGCATATTGGTACTAATACAAAAATGAGAGGCTGTGAAATTATGCATTACCTGAGAAAACTAATGGATTTGCCAATTAAATTAGCCCTTTCATGGCAAACCTCAGTTTCTGCAAAGGACAGTGCTGTTGAACATGACATTTCAGCTCAGACATCTGAGCTCTGTGGAAAGCCACGCCTATGAAACTAGGGTAAAATCAAACTTATTCGGGGGTGTATCCACTCTCTTCTCATCACAACTGAATCTTCTCTAGAGAGGAACAAGGCTTCCGTGTGCTGAGCTCCTGCATGGAAACAGTGCAGCTGGCTCTAGTCTTCCATCTGAACATGTGTTTTATGCACTGCCCATAGAAGAAAGATTGCAGAGTGCATATATTTTTATTTCTAAATTTATGAACTAGACTAAACTCCAGCTGCCTTACGTTACTAAAGTATTCTCATTAATATTATTTTTTTCAGCCTATGTTTGCTTGGTTTGCAATAACTTTTTAATTTAAGTGATGTTCAGATCAGATATTTGATCCTAGCTAAGAACTGAGTTCAGGAAGAGCTGGGTGTGCAAGACTACCTAGTATGTGTTCCTAGAGCACTTTTTTGAAATAGAAGTCCTGTTGTTCTGGTAATTTTAATGTATTTTTAAAAATTATAGTCGCCGTGAATCTCTAATTATGTGTTTGGAGCATTTGCTTCAAAATTCAAACCAGGTTTTTAAAAAAATCATTATGAAATATTATTTGAAAGCAAATATTCTCAAGATTTAAAATAATATTACATTATGCATATTATTTGCTACATGATAAGTGAATGCATAGAAACAATAGCATAATCTTCTTGTATTCATTCCAGTGCCTGGAAGCACTGATTGATTTTGTCCTCTGCATTTTATGTGGCATGTAGCATGAGTACTTCTGAAGAATAAATGCTCATAATCTAATCCAATCTAATGGAAGGGAGCTTAATCATATAGAACTTTTAAGAAATATTGAATTCACACAAATATATGTGAGACAAGTGACTGTTTCACTTGGGTAGCACACACAGTAATATTTTTGACATTACATAAGATCCATTGGATAACATTATAAAGATTACTTTATTAATTTCTATTACTAAAAATCGGTAAATTTATTATTCTGCAGCAAAAAAAAAATCACTAACAATTTGAGTTTTCTTTAAAGACTGAAAACCAAAATGTGTTTCAACTAGATGAGCAAAATTTCAACTTTCTGTTCATATGTGAAGTGAAAAATTGCAACATTTTGAAGGAATCTGATAATCTCTTGAAAATGAATGGTTGCAAAAATAACAAAACATTTGATTAGAAAGCAGTTATGAATTTTTTCAAAGGATAGTTACACTAATCAAGTCTAGAAAGCGGTTTACAAGGAGAAAGTCATTGCCAATATGTTACGATATTCCACAAAATCTGGCTAACAGAATGATCCTTAATAGACTATGGTACGGCACAATTTAAGGCAGTTTTGAGTTCTAGTAACTATTTTTGTGATTTTTTAAAAAATAATTTAGACTTATATATTATCAAAGACCTTATACGGAATTTTTGTGCAATTTGTTTTGCCAGTAATGCTCTACTGAAAAGCACTTCCGACCCTAAATTTCCAGGAAATCCTTTTATTTGTGAAATTTCTTTTAGATTATGAAGTCTGCGAACAAAACGTACAGAGTCTGTCTAATCTACTGAAAACTAATCCACAGGGGAAATGCTTCCTCCAGTTACACACATTACAGTTCTTATCCCTCTCCTGTGCTTCATATAGAGAGTTTCGAGCTCTTGAGACCTCACTGTGCTTTCGTAGTGACCTTTGGCAGAGTAAATTGAACCACACAAAGGCACCCTTAATGCAGCATAAATGCGACCACAAGAGGAGCCAGAGCACAGAAACTGTTCCACTACACCAGTTCTGGACTATTTTCCTTGGCAAGGTGCCTGACTGAGCCTTAACGTTGCAGAAGCCAAGGCAGGAGCTATGCTGCATCTTTGCATGGTGAAGCTGATCAAGAGAAGATGAGTAGGGTTTTGGATGATGGGGTTTTGCTGAGCTGGAAGCACTCCCAGCAGATGAGAGGGGTGATATCATCTGCGAGGTGGGGCGAGGGACTTCAAATCCCAGCCACCTGCAGACGCTATTGAAAGAGCTGTGGCATTGAAGCTGGTGACTCGGTTACACCCCAGTCTGCCTGTTTTTGTGATGCATGGGGCTATCTCATTCTGTCATTCCTATGAGGATCCATTGTCTAACGTGTTGTGCTGGTAAGGACCTAAGACATGAGTGGCTGGTTACCAGGCTGTGTGTGTGTCTGCTTCTGTGCCAGATTTGTGCAAGCCTGGAGCGCAAGCTGAACTTAACACAGTCACCACTGGGGTGTTGGTGAACAGCTATGGTAAAAACTACCAATGACCTTCACATTTCACCCATTCACATAGTCTAAATAATGGAAACGTGGCACTTTATGGGGTTTAACAAGACAGGAGAATGGAGCTGTTGGAGGATCCAGGGTTAATGGGCATATGAAGATGACTCAGTAGCAGCTTCGTCAGGGCTGCTTCAGCAGTTCATATTGCTGCTTCTGCTCTTCAGCTGGGAAAGAGCTTTCATTATTAAAGATCTTCATTTTGTCCTGATAGTGCAGTCAGCCTAGCAGAGATTCTTTCATAACACTGAAATGATTTAAGCAGCAGCAGCTTTGACTATAACTTGGCTAAATCCAGAAAATAACTCCTAAATTGCTTTGTGTAACAGCAGCCAAATTCCACATACCAGTTAGAAAATTCACACAACATAGTGATCACCTAAGTGCTTGAGTGTTCAGATACTGACAAATATATTCAGTTATTCAATTTTAATTTGCAGCAAAGCCTTGGCAGAGCTCAAAATCTATTCACTTCCAGACTCAGAATCACTACAGCCTGGGGTAGGCATCAGATAAGGTACTATTCACAGGACACCTTTCAACACCGTCTATATTTTTCTTTGGGTTGTTAAGATCTGAGTTGACTACCATCTGAGGATAGCCTGTTGGTTTTAAGTATTAGTGGCTTGTTTACTGTGTCAGGAATAGGACAGATTTTCTGCTCTTATTTCACTGCTTCTGTAACTTTTTTAAAAATTGCTGCTGATACAAAGATACATTCATCAGAAGTTCACTTTACACAAAAACTGCACTTTAAATTCATTGGTTTCCTGACAATTTCCTTAGACTAGAAGCACAAGATGTGTCTTGTGAAATGCACATGTCTTGCAATTACAGAGAACTCAGAGGCTGTGATATGCACCAGTTATTCTGCAGAAGTACTCGTAGTTGCTATTCAACACCGGAGTGTTCACTTTTCATCACTAAGAAGGGATTTTTATTATTTCTGTGGTTTATTGTCCATGCAGTACAATCTTTGATTCAAGGTGCAAAGTCCTATTCCCTTCAAACCAGCGCTGCAAATCAGGCTATTTTATAAAATAAAAATAAATCATTTTAGTTAAACCATTATAATATAAAAACTTCTGTATCCCAACCAATGCAAAGGCCTCATTACATCATTCATTTGTTAAGACAAGAGGAGACAGCTGTGCTATGGAGTAGTGTACTTGGGAACCAACATGTTTAAATATTAACTGAAATGTAACCATTTAACTAAGCATTCAACACAAACGCAACATAATTATGGCATCTTATTGTTCCTTTTTACTCTACAGCTAACCAAGACTGTCCACTTAGGTAGATTTACAAGTCTCATCTAAGAAGAACCTTGTGTGGCACAGTGCCACGGGAGTCACCTATCAAGGGCCATGTCAAATATGACACAATGGTAGGTTTTGATTGCAGCGCATATTACATTACAACAAATGTGGGCAATGTTATTTATAGTTACATATATTTACATGGTGTTATGTACATGCATCTAATCATAGTTGCAAGGAAAAATGTCATCTTCTAAAGTCCTTGATAAGAAATGTAGGGGCATCAAAGTTAGGACAGGTCATTGACAGCTTCCTAATCTGTTTTCCTAAATGGCAATAATCATACACTAAGCTATTTTGAAAATTGGGTCCCATTATATAAGATCTGCCTTTGCAGACCGCAGGTGCCTTTGCAGGTTTACTCAGCGCAGCGAGCAGCAATCAAGATGCTGACATTTATTTCCCAATGTGATTCATTTCAGAGCTGTGAAAGCCACCACACCTCTGCTGAGTCATAAAATGATTGAGGTTGGAAGGGGCCTCCTGCTCGAAACAGGGTCACCAAGAGCAGGTTGCTCAGGGGCATGTGGAGTTGGGGTTTGTGTTTCTCCAAAGATGGAAGCTTCACAACCTCCCTGGGCAACCTGTTCACTGACCTCTGTATCCCCTATAAGCTTTATTCAAAGTAGAGGTTTCACTGAAGTCACCAATATATTTACTTCTACTCTCACCGACTTGAGATGGTAAAACGTGTTGACAGCAAGTCATCTGAGATAGTGAACAGCCAGACAGAAAAATGACACAGTCCCCAGGCATATATATTACCAACAAAATACAGTAACCACCAGACAATATTAAGTTCTTAATATTAGAAAGGTTTTTTAAGAGGCTGGGTGAGAAGGAGCTATAATATATAAATGCAAAGTATATTATTACTATCATCTCATTTGACTGACAGTTGCATTACAGCTGAGATACAGCATGGGCTTTAACCCTATAATTTCTGATGTTCTGTATCTTTTCAAACCTGTCCAGCTGGTTGTTATTAAAGATCTAGAGAGCAAAACACTGAACTGTTTTCTACTAAGAAGTATGTCAGGTGATGCCTAAACAGTCCGTTTCTAAATCTTCAGCTGCTTTAGCTTTTACAGCTATCAAAGCAATATTCTGGACAGTACAAGCGGGAGTGTTGTTAAACACTTTGTCCTTAAAAGCTTTTCAAAGGCAATTTTC
The DNA here is from genome assembly GCF_963082525.1 of Nesoenas mayeri. Classification (NCBI taxonomy): domain Eukaryota; kingdom Metazoa; phylum Chordata; class Aves; order Columbiformes; family Columbidae; genus Nesoenas; species Nesoenas mayeri. The sequence goes on along the minus strand of NC_137542.1, from coordinate 64,785,950 downwards.
TCTATTATCATCATCCTGGAATTTGATAGTGCTTTGCAACAATAGCAACAAAACTCAACTCATATTTCTCAGCCCTAGGAAGTAAAGCTTTGTAGACTGTCACTATAGCTTCTGATAACAACAGCTTGGTAGAAAACACCAGCCCTCGCTCTAGATATTTAGTGCTTATTGATTTAAAAGCTAGTGACATTTAAGTGTCGTTAAGATTGACATTCTGGTTTTTGTTTGAGCTTTTAATGTCCGTTTCTTATGTCATTACTACCTACAGCCAGTTCCAGAAAAATCTGTTTTTGATAAAGCTCTTTTTAAATTAAATCAAAGCAAAATAAAGCATTACACACTGTGGATTACCAACAAGGAACCCCTTTCCAGTAAAATGGATTTTCTTTCCTGTGAATCAGAAAAAGGGTATTTTTTTCATGAAAAAATATGTCTGAAAGATTGCTGACATTTTCTGATGAAAAAAAAGAGATATAAAAATCTCAGATGGCGAAGCTGGTTAAAATTTCCTGCTAATGTTTTCTAAATCTGAAAAGAGAATGCAAGCATAAGACACAGCAACTTTCTTTTTAATCACAACTTGTAACAATGGTATCTAAATCCATTTCAGCTGGAGATACACCTGAATATATATGCCTGTATCTGGATCACTGCTTGCAGTACAAATGTCTCTTTACAATATGCAAACAACTTCTACGTGATATATTTCAAATTGTACTAAAAATAGGATCAACACTATGTCTGCCTTCTGCTGCAGACTATAACAGCCCCCAGTAAAATGGCTGCTGATCTCTGCAGAGCAGAGGTCTTGGAAACAGACAGCAGTAGCACACCAATAGCAGAAGCAATCACAGTGGCATAAGTCACACTCACTAAATCCAAATTGTGAGGGTTTCAGTACAATTGTATTTCAGTTCAAGCTTCCAGCCCTTGAAGGGCAAATCCAACATTTTGGAGCACGTAGGCATGATATTTAAACTCAGCTTTTACACCTGAAGTTTCAGTGCTCGTGTCCAGCCTAATCTTTTATGGACACTTGCTATTGCTTCTAAAAGCCTTGCAGGTCTTTTTTTTGTCAGCTTCAGAATATGGTGAGGTGTCAAACCTAATTTTTCTCACAGCTCCTACATGCCAGTAGGTTGCTGTTAGAAAAGTTATTGGAGTGAATCATTATGCTACTTCCATCATAAAAATTAAAATGCTGTAGGGGATGCTCTTCTTCAAACAGATGGCAAATGTTTCTGAGAAATGCATAACAGGGTGGTTCAGCAGTACAGGGTACTACAGAGTTCCATGGTCATTGCTGTGTTTTGTGCTGCCAGATGTACTTTATGGTAATTGCTTAAAAAATCTATCAAAAGCTAAAGTCCTCTTGCAACCAAGCAGGCGCTTGATTTGCACATGACCTCAAGTTGCCAATTACATGCAAATTTCTGTAAGAACTTTTGGCGGTTGTTGACTGCTTCATTGTTAGCACTTTCATACAAACACTAGTACTTTAAAGCTGCAATTGGTGGAGAGACACAGCAAGGGTAAGAATTCATTTAAAATCACTCTGTGTGTACATGAGTGTGTGCATGTGTGAGTGTGCCTGAGTGTGTGCAAGCAATCAGAGCTCCTTGTGGCATAAATCTGCTGAGAGGTGGTTCAGTGCTTGGTCCCTCAGGTTTTGGCAGAGACCTGGGCCAGCTCTGTCACGTCCTGGTAAATGTCCACATTGACAGTGGCTGAATCTGGCAGACCTGGCAGGGAACCACACAAACCCGGATCCCCGCTGTCAGCACTGTGGATGGCAAGCGTCTGGCATGGGGACAACAGGGTTAGGCAGCTGGGGGCTCACACCTGAGATTTTTCTGGAGCTCATTGCAGTGGAACACATCTCTCAGAATCCTGCTTGCAAACATCTCTTTGGAAAAGCAAAAAATAGTTGTCAAAATATTACGGAGCAGAGTAAAACCTCTAAAAACACAGGCCCTTGCTCTCATCTTAGGGATGTGCTACTAGAAAAACACTGTTAAGGACTGAAAAGTTCTTGGTGACATACAGGTTATGTTAATCATGGAAGTTAAGCAAATACTTAAAAAAGCATGATATTGAATGGCACTTTCCCGATAGCTAGGGGAACCTGTGCACCTTCAGCTCATTAATATCTCCATGGCCCCTTCAGAGCTGGTACATATAACGTCATCTTTGCTCAAGCTCAAGGGATGCGTGAGGGGCAGTGAGAGAAGTTGAGATGAAAGAGAGCAGCTGGGAAGGGATCAGGCAAGTTGTTACCCTTTTGCAGACACATTTTATGTGCCTTCAGTATATCAATGAACAATGTTTAACTTGGCTCCACCACTATAAATTAATCTGCATTGAAAAAAAAAAAGTTGAATACAGTTTCCCATTCATCACATATCAAACACATCTCCAGTAATGGGCTGAACAGCCAGTATTGAGGATTTTGTAAGTTCTTGCATCAGGACAGTCAAGAAGGGAAAAGTTTTTGTTCTCATTGTCACAATTATAGTTTTTTTTTAATTAAAGGCATTGTTCTTCTAGTGCAAATAATTACATCTATAAATTTTCAATAATTTTTTAATTATTCCAATTATGTATTGCATTTTATATATTACATAAATTATGTATTGATATCTCATAATCAGAATTTTTGGGTTATGTATTACCCAGACATGTAAATAGATACCAGATTTCTTTGCCATTTTCAAAAGTCCTAAGACAGTAGTTTACATACTTACATGCCTGTATATCTTGGCAAGAGTACCAACACAACCTCTGTGTGTGTAAATAATTGCAATACAGTGGTTTGAGCCTATGTAACATTGTTGAAAAGACTATAGGCCAAGGTAAGACAGAAGACATGCAGCTATGGTGTAGTACATTTTCAAGAACTGAATATCACACTTCCCCAGATGCTTTGCAGATGAGCTGTGGCATACCACCTAAATTTAACCTTATGTCAAATCCTTGCAAGACTGTTCCCATATGCAAGACTACTCATGAAAGCTTGGACTAGATGAACTTTTGAGGTCACTTCCAACCTGGACTGTTCTATGATTCCATGATCTATCAAAGGAAATTCGGACCACTATACGGTAAGTGATTGCAAAGACTGAACTAGCTGGCCAAGTTTATTCCTCAGGAGATGGATTTCAGTGGAGATGTAGAACAAGTTATTTGGCCCAATGACTTTGGATCTAACTTTTGCTCTTTTATTTTACAAAATGTTCAATGAAACCAACAAGAGGTTTTTACTGAGTAATGTATCACTTAGAGCAATACTGGGAAGCAGAAGAGAGGCCATCATACCAGGTGAAATATTTAACAAAACACAACTTCTATGTCAATAGTGTTTCTCCCATTGAGCTTAGTAGGGATAAAGGTAAAACTGAAACCCTGAACAAATTTGTGTGACTTGAGCATTTCATTCTCTGAATTAATAATGAAGATTATTTGTCTTTTGAAGTGCTTATTGCCCTTTAACAAGAGGCTTGGAGGGCGAAACAAGGCAATGTGATTAAATAGTAAAAAGCAACCAAGTGAAGATAACTTATGGCATGAAGGAAAACTATGACAGTAAGAAAAATTCTTCTGAATCTGGATCTTACACACTCTGAGCCTAAATCAACATAAAGGTGGTAAATTCTTAATCTTTCTCATGTAGAACCCTCAAAATCTTCAGTAGCTGTTGAAAAGCACTGTAAAGAAAGCATTAGATGTCTACAAAGCCAGACTGTTTAAAAGCAAAATTGAGATGTGTAACTTAGTAACTTGACAAACTAATTGTCCTGATTTTCATATATACTGAAAAATTACCATAAACTTTCACAAGAGTTAGCAGCCGTGATAGTTTGAAAATTATTCTGAAGCTTCAGTGAAGGTATCAGTGAAGTAATTACATTACTGTTGAGGAAGTTTATTTTCCCTAGTTGTCCAATAGCAGAGACTAAGGCAGTTCAATTTTACATCGTCTCTTCTAGTGGGTTTTCACTGTGAGAAAAAAAACATACTTCACAAAATGTTTAAGACAGCTTCAGTTTATGGTTTTGTGATTTGGTTAAGGGCTTAGAAAGCTAAGAATGCCAGACTTCCTCAGGAAGAAATGCATTTTCACAGACAATGCCAACGACTATATTTTCAGAATAAAGAGGAAGGAATTTTAGAGGAAATTGTCCCATATACCTTCTCTAATGCAAGGCATCTCTCACATCACTTTTCTACTGTTATTAGACAAAACCAAAGATTATCATCACTGCACCTTACAGTCTGACACACTATTCCTTCATCATCTTTGCCACTAGTACCGTACCTGGCTGCAGACATTAGGAGAGAAAGAACATACTTGCCACACATGTTCTACTGCACATACCACCTCTGTGTTACTTAATGAAGTACATTTGTTTCATTCACAATTGGAAACCATGCAGGATATATCTGTCTGCTTGTGAAGACCATGGCAAGGCTGTGGGCAGTCTCTGTCTGCAGAGCGCCCGGGTCAGAGTAAGCTGACTCTGGCCTCCACCCAGGATACTGAGCATGTGCCACTGCCCGAAAGGGAGGGATTTTACTATATTTCTACACTTTTGTATGGTGCTACAGAGCATTGCTTCCCACCAGGTTGCTGCACCCCTTGATTCTGCAAGGGTTATCCTCCAGTAGCAATGGGCTGCAAGGTGTGCCTTGAGCACACAGAGCTCAAGCGCAGGAAAGGTACTCTTTATACACAGCAATTTACAGAGTGCTTTCTTACCCATTGAATTATAAGAGATGGAATTGCCCTATGCAGAATTCATTTGTTGCCGCAAAAAGCTCAGGCTCATCAGTTAATCTAACTGACACACAAATCTTCAAGTCAGAATCATGCAGTGAATTTCTGTTGGCCTTGGAAGTTCAAAGATTCTAAGTGTACAGTTAGGCATCAGAAAATGCCAGGCACAAGAAGTCAAATTTAGGCTAGATGACCAAGGAACTAAGGCAAATTTAAACAGGGCAAGCATGGCCTAAGTCCCCTGTACTTACAAAAACTGAACATGACTGTTGTTTGTACTAGTGATGGTATTAAAGTGAGACAACTTTTTGTTTTGAGTATTTTGCTGCAGGACCAGATATTTGACTAATCATTTAGGCTATGAGCAACTGGCTTTTTTCATTCAAGTGGGCAAAAAGCCAGCTGGTTTGATAGGCGTATGCTAGTCTCTGACTCCCAGATCAGCATACCAGTCTATGAGCCTATAGCTGGAATATGATGAGAACAATCTGCTCTAAATTAGCACCAATTCCAGATTGCTTTCTGTTAAATTTTAGTATGTAATTCAGAGATGGTTGCTTCCCTACATCACCTTGTTTGGTACAGGGGTCTCTCAGTAGGCACAAACTACCTATTGAGGCAAAAATAAAAATGAAGAATTGGGGACAGCTGTACATTTTGCCTCTGTTGAAGTGTGGGACCTTTCCAACCTCAAAGCTCTGCTGGTCTGTGTCTTTTCTTGATTTGCTGCTGCTGGCAAGGTTGGGTGTTCAGAACAGTGTAGGCCACTGTAAATGATGAGGCTGTGAGCTGATTATGGCATTGGAGCTGTTGAACTGTTACCAAATAGCTATGTCTCCACAACAATGGCAGTATCGCACACCTATTATAAGGTTCGGGATTGACTAGACAAACTGTTTATTCCTTTTACTTACATGTAACTGAGACTAAGTAGCAGTTTATTCTGCTCCTGTTTCCAAGGGGCAGCTCAATGACTATCTACTGCTCAGGAAGAGTAACAGCAGCACAGTTTGGTTTTCTGTGTTCAGTGGTATTTTGCAGCTTTAGGAATTTCTTCTATTAAAATTATGCAGACACTTTGTGGCCAGTTATAGCACAACTTGACTGTGTGGGTATTAGAGAATTCAAAATTAATGTGATGATATAAAAATATCCATTAACACCTTGACTATCTAAGAACTATGTTCATCTCAAAACTAGAATTTTTTAGAAGGATATTCCCTAAGAATGTTAGAAAATTTCATCTTTAGTCTTACCACATATGTTTTGTGAGTTAGTTTATTCAGCTGCTTCTTGCACCAGTTTTGACAGAAATATGATGAAAATTGGCTTTCTGCCCAGAATGCAAAAGAAGTCCCAGTTCTCAGACTGGCTTGTTCTCACTGTTTTAAGTTTTTTCTCTTCATGATTGCTGTTATAGTACTACACCATAACTTTCACGCGTATCTACCACGTATCATAAGGAAGGTTTCAAACTACTTAAAATTACATACCACTCTGCCTTAACAGAAATTGAGTGTGTTCTACTATGAGAGGGTGTTCCATATTTTCCTCTGCTCTCAAAAGTTGTCTCATTGATTCTTGCTATTATGTTCCTGGACAGTTCTCTATAGCTCCACACAAAATGCTACCACTCTAAATTTCATGGTATTTAAGAGCTGCCACAAAAGGAAAATACATGAGCTGTGACAAGGAGGGCAGTTGTTTTGTTGTATAAGTAGAGCCACAGAACTTTATTACTACTTCCAAACAGTGCTTTATCAGATTATTTATTTCACAGAACCTAATTTCTTCATGCAAAATATCCCCATGTTACACACTTTTATATTAATTAATTTCACCCAGAAGATATTATAAAATGTCCTGCTGTTAACTGTAGGAAATCAGTTAATAAGCAAAATAGAAGTTAGAAAACTGCAGCACTTAAATTGACAGACTAAACTAGTTTCTAGTTTTAGCCAGGAGACTTGTGGTGCAAAAATGCAAAATTTCTGATGAGAATTGGTATGAAGGCATACGCTTCCATTCTTGCGTAACTCTTACTTTTGCTGAAGACATGTACAACAGTAAAACATTCTGGCCTATCCAAAATACCAAGGCCATACATTGATTCTTCTTGTATACATTGTTGCCAGTGAACAGATGATGTATGGAGGCTTTTACATTTCTGGTTTGATCCTTGTAGATAATGTCCTGAAATAATCCATAGTGAAGTGAATTCAGCTGGAGAAATTCTGTAAAACAACGGGACTGAGGCACATAGTCCAGTGCACAGCTCACAGAGAAACCCAGTTTCTATGCCCAGTCTATCACTAACTTGCTGGGTAGGAACAGAGACCATTTGGTTGAACTGCTAAACATTGCAGCAATACAAGTAGACAAGACCAGCAGCTGGTACTATCTGTTCTTTCTACGTATTTCAGGAATAAACAAGATATTCAGGAAGCTTTTATGTGCTAGCCAGATACTTTATTGTGTCTAGAGTCAGGACAAAAATCATGTTCATCAATAACTCAGAGAAAATATTCAAATTGTAGCAGCAGAGGGTCAGTTTTACTTTCATGCTTGATGAAGTGAGAAAGAACATGAACTTTCCCTGCTGTGTTGTCAATCTCTTCTGCCTCATTCTCACATTTGCGTTTAAAAAAACACAAATCAGAGTCAGAGCTTCTAGGGTATTTTCCTTTTGAAGAATCTTATTTAAATTCTCATTAAACGTTTAATAAGTCTTCAGTCTAGTCAGTGAGCCAAGAAATTATCACCAGGCAATGTGGCAGTCAAGTCCAAGACCCCAAACATGATCCCAACAGGTCAGTAGACTGTGCTGGTACAGATACTACAGGAGAGCTGGGTGTGCAGACATGGCACAGACCAGGGCACTGAGCAGACGGCTGAAGCCAGGAGTCACTGCCCAGAAGAATAAGGGTCATGGCACCTTTGTGAACCTGTACACAAAATTCACAAGACAAACCAAACCAAAATTCAAGACGCAGATTTCCTGGGAGCATTAATAACTTCTGGTGTTCTCTGCATGGGCATACTTCTCATTATTCTCCTGTAGGAGAAATATTTTGAATAACTTTGAGACCACATCTGGAATATAGTGTCCAGTTCTGGGCCCCTCAGTTCAAGAAGGACAGGGAACTGCTGGAGAGGGTCCAGCGCAGGGCAACAAAGATGATTAAAGGAGTAGAGCATCTCCCTTATGAGGAAAGGCTGAGGGAGCTGGGTCTCTTTAGCTTGGAGGAGACTGATAATGTTTATAAATATGGAAAAGGTGAGTGTCACGAGGATGGACCCAGGCTCTTCTCAGTGACAACCAGTGATAAGACAAGGGGCAATGGGTACAAACTGGAACACAGGAGGTTACACTTAAGTATGAGAAGAAACTTCTTCACAGTGAGGGTGGCAGAGCCTGGAAGAGGCTGCCCAGGGCGGGGTGTGGAGTCTCATTCTCTGGAGACATTCAAAACCCCCCAGGATGCCTTCCTGTGTAACCTCATCTAGGTGTTCCTGCTCTGGCAGGGGGATTGGACTGGATGAGCTTTCAAGGTCCCTTCCAGTCCCTGACATTGTGTGACTCTGTGAACTGAATAGTTTCTGATTTATTTATGCCACATACATCACATATATATGATAACAATCGAAACATAAAACTTAGTTTTGAATTAACTTTCTAACGTGTTGAGTTTTTTCAAACTACATTTCAGCACTTGATCTCCTGTTCAGCCCTGTCTCAGATCACATCTAATCTTCCCCACAGTCAACATGGAGCTGTCAAAGACATCCGTGTAGCTGACTCATTTCCTTCTCCAGTTTTCTGTCTCTCTGTCTCTGTCCATGCTGCCTTCTTGCCACCTTTCTATTTAGATCTTCTCCAGACAGCTTATTTGTGATCTCACAGACACATGAATCAGCTGTCTTCACCACCCACATGTTTAAGATGAAGAAAGTGAAAAGAAAAATGGTGACATTTTCTATGGGAGTGTCAGAACATCCTACCTTGTCTGCATTTTTTTTCTAAATAGTTCAGACAGAGATACTTTGGTTTGTTTTTTTTTTCTATACAGCAGTAACATAAAAATCATTAGTAATAATAATTGAATTACTACCTAGTTCAGAATGGTCTAGAAATGTGGCAGTTCTATATAGCATGCATGTTGTATCCCTGTATGTTGCATATATACATATTCCTTTGCACTTTGCGAGTATACAAAAGAATGCTTCTCATGAAACTGTCTGCCTTAGAGAGCTTATAGTGTGAGGCTTGTGGACACTTTTTTTTCCTGTATTTCTTTATGTTATCAATATGTATAAAAGCCATGATTTCATACCAGTCTAACAAGACGTTCCTGTGAAATAGGATATGCTGGCAGAGGCAGTGGGACTTCTTCACCTAAGCCTTGGAGAGTATAAGAACCTCTGGGCATTAAAAGCCTGCAAATCAGAGTAACTCTTCAGCAAAAGAGGGCACAATTCAACTCTTTCACGAGAACATTAAGACAGTTTCTAAAGACCTGTTGGGAAGAATGCTATCAGTAAGTAAACCAAGCTCCAGTACTGATCGCATATTTGCAGAACTTGCTGCATTTCCCTGCAGATTTATTTCACTGCTTCACCAGGATCAAGCATCACCACATTTTCCTACCCACTGGAGATTTTTTCTGTTGACAGTAAGGGGGACCATTCATTTGTGACACCTCTTGGTGCAGTAACTCAGTCATGGCTGCAAAGGCAATGCACCCAAAGCAGCTGCACATCAAAACCTTAAAACAAGAAGCTGATAATACTGTAACTTACTTGGAAAGTTCATTCGCCTAGAGCAAGAACACGATGTTCTATTCTGGGAAATGGCTGTTTCCCCAAAGTGTTTCTCTTTGCCTAATGCATTTGCTGAAGGATAGGACATTATCTGCCTACGCATAAAATGCAGGAGTGGTGTTATTTCTCCAATTTGCATTATTCATCCAGAACAAGAAAGCTTTTCTTGTCAAGAGGAAGCTTGTTGGGCTGGCTTGCTCTTTCTATTATTAATAAATAACTGAAACATCATTTTAGTCATCTAAACATAGAACAATGCATTTTATTTCTTTAAAGGCCAGAGCCAAGTAAATAACCAAAAGTTAATTTTGGTAAAAAATAATACAGTGAAGTCTACAGAGAAGCAAGTTGTTACAACATGTTTTTAGCTACAGAAAAGCAAGGGGAAAAGATACTGAAAAGGATACTGAATCACTACTTTTGGAAAATGCCCTTTCTGAAAACACGAGGGCATGAAAGGCAGACAGGAGAGAGACCAGCACGAACAGAGATGGGCAATGGACGGTAGAATGGGCTTTCAGGTGTTTACTGTTACATCCCTTCATGTTGGAGTCTAGCAGCAGCTAGATCCCCAGCAGTCCATAGAGTGATACAGTAATTTGGGTGGGAAGAGACCTTCAAAGGCCATCTAGTCCAACTCCCCTGTGATGAGCAGATATATCTTCAACTAAATGAAGTTGCTCAGAGCCCCATACAGCCTGGCCTTGGATATTCCAGGGACTGAGCATCTACCACCTCTCTGGGCAACTTGTCCCAGTGTTTCACCACCCTCATTATAAAAATATTATTTCTCCTGCCTAGCCTGAATCTCCCTTCCTGTAGTTTAAAACCATTACCCCTTGTCCTATCGTAACAGGCCTGCTAAAACGTCTGTCGTCATCTTTCTTATAAAACCTTTTTTAAGTCTTTTAAGTACTGGAAAGCCACAATAAGGTCTCCCCAGAGCTTTCCCTTCTCCTTGCTGAACAACCACAGCTCTCTCAGCCTGTCCTCACAGCAGAGCTGTTCCAGCCCTCTGATCATTTTTGTGGCCTCCTCTGGCCTCTCTCCAACAGGTCCATGTCTGTCCTGTGCTGAGGGCCCCAGAGCTGGACACAGGACTCCAGGTGGGGTCTCACCAGAGCAGAGCAGAGGGGCACAATCATCTCCCTTGACCTGCTGGACACGCTCCTGTTGATGCAGCCCAGGAAACTATTTGCCTTCTGGGCTGCAAGTGCACATTGACAGCTCGCAACCAATTTTTAATCCATCGGTACCCCCAATACAATATGTCTTACAGGACTGTGACATTTGGAACTGATGAGCTTAATATGCAAAGTATTATGTCTACATTTTGCAGAAACATAAATTTGATATCCCTCAGCCCACCACAGAAACTAGCTGCACGGAATTTAATTGCTTTTCTTTTTGGCGTGCTATATTTTAACGCATTTTACTATTCTGCTTTACCTAATTAATTCAGAGTTAGAGCTTTAATGTGTGGGAAGAAACCTGCAAAATGAAAAAATGTAACTCTTGTCCAATATTATTTAACTGTAGCTTTGTTGGCAATCAAGAAAGACTAGCGGGGCTTTTGTCCTCGCACTTGTATGTGTTCATGTAGAGGTGCAACCTCCCCAGCACAGCTGCAGCAGTCACATCCACAGCACAAACTTCTTGAAGTATAGGAAGAACAGGACTATTTCTAGCAGTGGTGACACTGAATTGTGCCACTTTGGAGAGTTCGGACAACTCTAATCTAAACCTATCTCTCTACCAGTTTCCCTTCAGTAGTGCTGAAAAAATTCTTCATAAAATTGGTTGGTATTTAAAGATGTAAGAGAGTTACAGGAAGTATTTATAATTATTATCTGATACTTAAACATGTGAGTTTATGATAAACTGTGTTGGCCAATAATTTTGTTCCTAACATATCTGCCTTCTGTATTTCCAACAAGCTGGTGCACATATGTGCTTTTGTAGTTACAGTTGTAATGATATGTGGCAGTGACATTATGCCTGCTAACAAGTTGTTGTGCCAGTTTTGCATGACACACATGACAGCAAATGATTAGTTCGATGAACAGCCTGCCTCAGCCTACTTGCACCAGCTTTCCAGTGGGAAGTCCCTTCTGTTTGACATTAATGTCACAGTGATTTACTGTGGCTTTGACGGTAGCTGTGAATATTCATGTGCTCTTATGTATTTGTTCTTTAGAAGGTGCTGAACTCAGGGATTATGAGGATTACAGATGACTGCACTTAATTTCTTTGGAATATCTGGGAAATCTATTAAGAGAAACAGGAAATTACGTAATGCATTCATAGGAATTATGCAGAGTATGACAATTTAAGCAATAGCTTTCAAAAAACCAAAATTCAGCTCAAGTGCATGAATCCAGGAGTTATGCACTCACCTTAAAAATGAAATATAGACATTTCCTTCCAGTTCACATTTTATATTCAATAGTTCTTTATGAGGTGCTAAAAATGGTATTTTTTGTATTATTCCCTCAGCACGTATATTTTCAAATGCATTGGGTGGAAATAAGTAAATTTTTATTTTACAAAAACTATGGAAAAGGATACAGTGCAAACATGTTACAGTCTTTATGTTCCAACACACACAGACGCTGATAACTGTGGTGGCAGTTCTAAATCTACAGTGCACACAGGTTATTGCTTCTTTACAAAAAATGAGTAAAATAAACATGAGTATGTCAGAAATCATTCTCACAGTGAAGTACATATAAGTTTTACTGTCTCAGCAGAGGAAACACCTGTGTGGGTCAGTTGTTGTGGCATCCTCTTGCACTTACCAACATATCGGCTGGTAATTTCAGGGGACCAGAGCACAGTAACTCCAAGGAAGACTCTCTGCTCACCGTGTGCGAGCCACCAAAGACACTTTTGTACCTTTTTTTTTTTTTTAATATATTGCAAGGAATATTTCTTCAGTGTCTCCATCCCAAAAACTAATTCATACTTTTCATATTTTAGACAGAGATTAACTTTTCTGTATGAATATTTCCTCATCACCACCACTCACTGCTATACTTCCCATGTCCATAGAAAAATGTCAACTTTAATATTAAAAAAAAAAAGTTTGTCAGATTCCAACTAGTATTTCAAAGTTGTGTCAGGATGTACCAGTCCTCCATGTTGATATTTTTAAATAACTGCATATCAATACATCTGCCTAGGCAACCAGTAGCCTAGCTACAACTAGTATCTGTGGTGAATAAGACCTAAAAATACAGACCTGGCTGAAGAGAAATAAAACACCAGCCATGAGGCAAATGTTGTTCTCCTCCATCACTGTCTGTCAGTTGGGTATTGCTGATCTTTTGCTTCCTTTTTCTGTTTCATTAGCCTTGGTGCCTCCTTTTTCTGTCTGACTTCACTGCTGTCTTGCCCTTCATCCCATACCCAGTTTTGCATGTGAGCTTTAGAGCTGTTTGACCTACAGCCTTGCCTCTGACCACAGCTCCTGCACAACTTCATGGAGAGGTGCAAGTTTCTCCACTTCCTTACCTGGACTCACCCTGACTTATCTAGTGGCTTCTGGAGATTTGTCTTGCCCTAGTGTGTCCCTTGTCATTGGAAATGTCTGCCCCTATCTAAATAAACATCATCCTGCAGCAGGAAGAAGGTAATGGTGTTACATCTGCCATGCTGAGAATGCTATAGTGAATGTTTTCACTTGTTCCTTTTTCTTACAAAAGCTTCCAGCTCAACATAGCAAAAGGAATCAGCTGCTAGAGCACCAGTTACAATGTGGAGTGAAATGCGAACGCTGACAGGCCACAGAATTATCTGAACAAACAGGTTTTTTAACACACCTCCATACTCTTGAAGACACAGTGCGAGTTGAGATGACTTTCATCACCATGAAAGTCCTAAAACAGTAGCAGAAACAGGCCTCTTTTTGCTGCAGCAATTTTATTATCCTTCATTGGTTCTTCTACTCTTTCAGACATCTTTGGTGGGAAAGAAACTAACAGAGAAAAGAAATGGACAGAGGATGGTAACTCCAGCCTCAACTGGGCAAGCAGGCTTTCACTGGCCTATGAGCACAGATATCTTTCACCTGGCCTCTAGAATAGAACTAGCTTCTGAAAAGTTTATGAAGGCGACCTTGCATCTGAAATGTTCAGTCTTCTCATTTTACCTCCTTCCTGCTCTCCCTCACTCAGTTGCACAGATCCTTGCCCATTAAGCAGTGAATTCTTAAAGCAGAGGGCTGGCTGGCGTGATAAAGTATGGTGAAGATACCTATTGCAGCATTTCATTACTGTGGGTGTGACAGACTGGAGCCTTATAAAATTGGTCTTCACTGAGTGCCCAAATCTCTCTTCAGAAAGAGCAGAGTAAGTCAATGCCAGAACAATTTCTGGGCTCAGAATCACATTTACCCACCATGAATGGGATTAGCTTGATTAATGAGATAAACAGCTAGAGCAAATGTTAGGCTGAATTTTTCTTTCTTCTTCGCAGTAGATAAGAGTTAGGCATCTTGTAAATGCCCAGGGTGCTCTGGCAGATGGAAGGCTCATAATCCCAAACAGGTCCTATGATTTATTAACAGAGTCTATTCAAGGCAATTAAGTGATGTGAACAGTGTGAAGGCTGCAAAGTAAAAGTCTTCCTTTTCTGCTCCTCTTGCGTAATGTAAGCATATGTACACAATGAGGAAGAAAAAAGTCACACTGGCAATCTGATATATCATGTCATTATTGATGCCCCACAAAAAAGAAATTTGCTAGCCTGGGTGTGTCAGCAGTAAGGAAATAAAATTTTTATTTGCTATTCTGCTTATTGCAAAGAGATCTTTACTATCAGAAGCCAGTCTCCCAGGCACTCACCATCTGAACTGGTTCCTCCTTTTCTGTCTCAAACCAGACCTTTTTCTCTTCTTAGCACCCTTGTGATTTCTTTGGACATCATAGGGGGCAGATATTTTGGGAACTCTTTTGGAGTATGATTTTCCCAGCACCTTGCTGCATACGGGCTGGCTCAGAATTTGCGTCTTGATGTTCCAAAAGATAGGGAGAAGAAAAGGTAAACATTGAGGATGTAGGAAGGGAGTAGATGGGCATGGGACAAAAGAAAAACAGAAACCATTTTTTAGGTAATTAACTATACCTGCAGCATTAGTCAGTTTCTGGTGGCTCATCCTCCGGTAAAGCATATATATATATATTTTTGTTCTTTTCAGTCTAAGTAATTACGTACCCCTGCTTCATGATCTGTCTAATTTATTTCCAATCACTTCTTTTCAGATGGAACTCTCCATAGCTGAATGGCTTATAACTTCAAAATTTTCTCTCTGCTTCCATTCAAAACCTCATCAGCTCAACTTTGATTGCCCCAAAGCCTCAATTAATCCTTTAGCACAGGGCCAATGCAAACTTTTTAAACAAAGTAACTGATAAGAAAGTAAAAGCAATTTGTCTAACACTGTTTTTTCCTTCTTATGCTCCAGAAACCCTTCTGCAGATGATGCTACATAATCATTTTAATAATTAACACATCACTTTAGTATACAGACGTGCTTTAGTTGCCACGTTAATGACTAGATAGCTATAAATTAGAAAGAAAAAAAATGCGCTTATCAGCGTTTAGAATTTCAGCCAGCATTTCATGATATTATCAGCACTCCAGTTTTCTTCCCCAGGATTAAGAACTGGAGTAATATATTGTCTTATGTCAAAAAATTATTCTATAATTCAGGTAAACTGTATCTTGGTTTTGTTTATTTATTTTTTTTTCCCATTAATTTCCTGAATATATCTAGACATTTGCAGATCTAAACATTATTCTAAGTGTCTCAAGTACCTGTTGGAATAATGTTTTTGTCAAAGTAGTTGAAGTGCTTATCCAAGAAACAAACTACAGAACCAACCTGTCAGATTTGATGAGATAACTCAGATATTATCACCACTAGCAGGAAAACAACAAACCGCTTAAAAAGATAAATTAGACTTTTAATTGTAATCTGTTTATATGTAGCAAAAAAAGAAAATGCATAACTCCTACATTAACAAAATGGTGGTTATTCTCTTTCTTTGCATTTTTTAATGCATTATCATGCCCCTAAATACTACCTAAAAAGTTGTTTTCTAAAAGCAAATGTCAGCCATTCTATTCTTAGGATCTAAAAGGTATCCAGGAAATTAGGACAATGTGTTTGTATGTGTTGGTCTAAACCAGGTTAATTCTTTAAAAAATGAAGTTATTGCTTAACCTATGGCCAAACATTCTCTTCACCCACTCAAGAAGTAAAAGAAACAGTAAGTAGAAAAAAAAAATATGCTGTATAAGTATGGTATTCTTCAATTGATGAAATGGGACAAGGAGACCCATTGTAAATAAAAGGTAAATAGACAGTTATGTTGCTGTCATCTAGTCTTCCTGATGGGCTGCTTTCAGCCAGTATTTCCTTAATTTATTATCAGTATAAATCTATTTTTTTACAAGCAGGATGGGTTGCTGTGCCTTTTTATTTATACTGTTTTCTTAATCATGTTGTTAAAAATAGCTTCATGAATGGACAGGAGTACGTATAACAGAGTGCAGTCTGGGTTAGGGTCATCAACAGATTATCTCCAGATTATCTGGATTATGTGATTACCCCTGTGAAATGTAGGTGTGTTACAAATTAAAAATTAATCAGATTTTACAAAAGCTATTATTAAGTCAAGATAACAACTGTTGGCCTACATGTATTTAAGTCATGATGCATTTTAGTGTGGATTTCATCATTAATACAGTGAAGAGGCATGAAAAGAATAGTAAAACTCAAATTCTTAAACTCTTTTAAAAAGATCTTGCACTGCCAGTACCATGTAGTCTTGGTGTAGGGGTTTTGCTGTTGTTACCCAGTTCCCTTCCAAATGAATTTCAAATATGTCTTTATCATGACCATTTCCCCCTCCTCCAACATTCCTCTGACAGCTTTAACAAAGACAACTTCATGTTCACTTGGCAAGCTGGAGCCTTGATTCTTCCTGGAATATAGTGCAGAAAAAGTCCCATGTGTTTCTGTAGCTAGACAAAATTCAGTGCAACTGGTCAAAACTGTAGCAAAAAGAAAGTACTCCTCTGAATTTCCTCTTGTGAACCAAAATGCCCCTTCCACAAGACCTCATGCTCTGACCAGAGGAAGTAAGACCATTCCAGGGGATATTCTGAGAAAGTCTGGCACATAACATAGCCCTGTTCACCAGCAGCCAACTGCAAAATCCACTGACCCCTTTGTGTTTCTTGGGAAGAAATAGCTTTACAAAATTGTAGTGAAGATACACTCCTGTAATGTGCACTTATCTTAAAATCTATACACACAGACATTGAAATCCTTCCTGTACCTCTCACATAATAGAAGTTATCCTTTGACTGGGGGCCTAAAAACTAAGTCAAAACACAGATTCAAAATTAAGTCTGAAATTTGCTTGTACCCTTCACCAGGAACATGCTGCACATTACAACGGCATTGCTGGAATCAATTATCTGAAAAGCGTATGTACAGAAAATGTAAGCATGGAGATAGTGTTGCTCTGAATGCATACTGTGGGACTCTAGCCCGCTAGAGTAACTAAATTAAAATCCTGGCTTAGAAATGAAGGGTCAGATTTAGTTCAGTCAAACTCACATTAAAACAAGTGTGAAATCAATGGAACCACTCAGAAAAAGAAGTTGAATGAGACACGAAGTATCACAGTATATGAAAATAATATTTCTCTGTTCTTAATCATTAAATACTCCATGTGAAGGGAACTGTACTTCTGCCCAAATAATGGCTGCTCATCATCTACAGGTTAGCAAGGTCAATACAGAAACACTAATGGATTATAATGGAGAAAATTTGAAAGCTCTTCTGGGCATGCCTAGTAACTCCTTGCTATTTGTAACTTACCTATGCATGATTTAGGATTTCATTATTTGTAATGCAATCTAATTACCATTTACATACTTGTCATTTAAGATTCTCTTTATTACTTCTTTTAATTTGCATGCTGTCTATGTTTTTGGCAAAGTAACTTTCACATCCTCAGATGTGATCATTATAAGTATTCTGTCAAATATGATGACTGTCAAAGCAGCCCCAGAAGTCCTGGGAGAGACTGAGAGTGTCACAGGTGGTTCAGGATGGATTTTCTCCTGTGACAGTGGTAATCAAATTCTGAATTATTTGTCCATTATTACACCCAGTACTGAAAAGCATTTCAGTACCTCAAGGCCTTGCAAAAAGCAGGCTGCAGCTTTCTAGTTATTTAAGGTTGGAAGTCTTCTGTAGATTTTAGTAAATTATGACACTTCAATATGCACCATCATAAGCTGCCTTAAGATATTCAAGTATATACAATCATCTGTTAGACACTCCTATGGAATTTTTAAATGCCAGCACACTAGTGGATATATGCAGAATCTTTCATGCTTGACTCTTTGTACCTAAAAAGTCTAAGGGCCTGGCCTTTATTGGCATATTTTTTTATGTTTTAGCTTTTACAGGAAGAAAGAAACTTATATGTTTCACCATTATGAAATGTTAATAACTGTAAAGAGAACATCATTGTTATACAACAATTTATATTGTTTTTTACATTGTTGCTTTCATGATCAGATTTGTTATTAAAAGGAAAAATGCTGGTAGGCTTCCTCTGTGATACTTAAATTGTGACTGTGGATAGAGTTACTGATGGCATTTCATGGCACCAGCATATATGTCTACAGGATTCATTAATCAGTTCATGTCTGCTATTTTATGGATTTCATCCAAGAGATGCTTGAACACCGAGCTCTTGAAATGTCTCCCTTGTGGTACTTCAACTGCACTGAGCTGCATCAGCAAATAGCATTGACACTCACGAAGGCAGCAACTGTTACATTCCAGCACAGTTTGATTTAGTGCAGAATTTTTATAGATGCATTCAGCTGTAACCCTTTTCTATCCATTACTTAATGCACTTATCTCAAAAAATCAGTTTAATGGAGTTTAAAAGACTCTGGTTTTCCTCTGGAATTTTATCTTGCAAATATAATAAATACCAGCATAGTTATGGTCCATTAGGTGAAGAAAAATCCAAAGGTGTCATACCTTTTTTTTTAATTCATGCTTAACTGCTTACAGAAAAAAATGTTAAAAAAATTAATCTTAATTATCAACATATTTTTAAAGGTACTTCAAAGTAAGTAAAATCAAAGATAATTTCTGGAAGGTGAGGCATAGGACCTGTACACAGCTGAATTCTACAGCTGCATATTTGTTTCAGTGGTGAACTGTGGAAATCAAAAGCCATTCTGTAAGCCTGCTGCATGCATAAAGGTACTGGCAAATGAAAATTTGTGCATGAAATCGTGGAAACATCATTGAATACTTGGCTCTAAGCTTTACACTGGTATGTCAAGATGCAAAGAATATAAAGCAGGTTAAAGGAAGAGGTCAGTGTATTGCTAGTTCACTAATCAGCCACTGGCCTCTTACCAAAACAGCACTCAAATCTCATTAAACTGCTCTTTATCTAAGTGGGGGAAGAATGTGCATCAGCTGCCTTCATTGAAGGACACACGGAATACAAGTGTTAAGGCTTTTACTGCTCTCAGTGATGAAGGGGAAGAACAAAAATGTAAATACAAATGGCATCTGCCAGGTGCTCTGTTGTGATACTTAAATAACAGACAACACTGGAACAAAAAAAGACAATGACTGAAATCTGGTGACAGGTAAGAATAAAGAGTCCTCAGGTTTGTGGTTAAAAAGTGCAGGTGTCAGAACTGAGAGATTAAGGTATGGTTGGTAGCTGTCCCAAGGACTTCCTGGGTGATCCTGCCAAGTCACTTAGTGAGCCATTTTCCGAATTCTTTATTTAGACAAGCTTGAAAAAAAATGGGAGATAGAAATTATCTGCAGGTCAGAATATCTTGCTCTCATTCTCTCAAATAAGGTCCTCAGAACAGGTAGTCTCTAATGCATTAAAGATTAGAGGAACATGAAGAAGAATCTCTATTTGCCTGAGGTTCCCTGCTTGCAAAATGGATATAGCTTTAGGTTAGCAAACACAAGCCCACAAACATTACAGGGACTGTCTTCACTGTCTCTTACTGTAGCATCATTCCACCCAATATGTATAATTTCAGTTCATATTGTCTGCCTTAGAAATACAGACAGGTTTTGGGGACCATCCTTCCCTTGTAACCCCTCCTCACTGCTGACATCACTGTAGAGGCTGATGAATAAAATGTACAGAGAACTTATGCTCCTCTCGGTCCAGTATGATCAGGTAACCTCTCTACTTTCTGCAGCAATTTGTCCTAACTGAGGTCAAGCAGTCCTAACTGATAGAACTGCAACCAAAAGAACAACTTGCATTTGTAAAACTCACCCGCAAAAGTCAGAATATGCAAGACTGTGCCCTTAAAAGTCCACTACCCATATGAATACCCAAGAGCATGCTACTCCGTTCCTGTTTTCTTCACTACCCTTCCATGGTCAATGGAACACATTCTATCATGGTATGAACTTCCAACATCAAGGCAACATTGCAATGTGCATGTCAATGATCATTCACTCATGGATTCTGTTCCAGGAAATTACTAGTTGTGCCAAACTATAAAATTGATGCACTAGAGGTGGCGTATTGTTTGGAAACAATCTCAAATTGTGTACTTCAGGTTAAATAATGAAGTAAATCCTGTAATGGTTCATTTCAGAAAAATTACTGGCATCACACTGTTACTGAGAAAAGCACAACAATTGTGAAATGAATGTCTTAAATGCTGAAAAAAAAAAATTCTTCAAACAAGTTCATAACAAAAATAATGCAAGAAAACAATTTGTAAAGTAGAGCCTTTGCTGCAAAGAAGGCTAATGATATCCTTGGCTGTATTAGGAGGAGTATTGCCAGAGGGAGGTGATCCTTCTTCTGTATTCAGCACTGGTGAGGCCACACCTGGAGTACTGTGTTTGGTGCCATACCAGAGACATACCAGAGAGAGACCAACAAAGGGCCACAAAGATGCTGAAGGAACCAACGCATCTCTCCTAGGAGGAAAGGCTGAGAGAGCTGGGGCTGTTCAGCCTGGAGAAAAGGAGGCTCAAAGGCACCTTATAATTGTGATTTAGCGTACAAAGGGAAGGTACATGGGAGACATGGCCAGGCTCTTTCCAATGCTGCCCAGTGACAGAACCAGAGGCAATGGTCACAGACTGAAACAGAGAAGGTTCCTCCTGAGCATCAGGAAACATTTTTTTTAACTGTGAGGGTGACTGAGTACTGGCACATGTTGCCCAGGGAGGTGGAGGAGTCTCCGACCTTGAGAGAGATCCAAAAGCTACCTGGTCCTGGTCCTGGGCAACCTTCTCTATGGGGCCCTGCTTGAGCAGATGAGCTGGAACAGATGTCCACCAGACGTCCCTTCCAACCTCAACCATTCTGTTTATGCTATACATTACAATTTGAAAAATAACCTCCAAAAGAAAATAAAGCCATTTCTGAAGTTTATATGGGATCCTATTATATCATGTATTCAGAACTGAAATTTTTCTCACCTAGAGTTACCATATAGTTCTTTCCTTGACAGCAAATCAGCTATCCATCAGTTCTAAAATTCAGCATGCAGACTGAATGAAAAAAACAATTATTTAATTGGCTTACTGTACCTAAACACATTTTCTTGCTCATAACATTTTTTTTTCTCATTTATACAGGGGTTTTCTATTATTTTTTCAGAAGGGTATAACACAGTGATAAAAATGGCAAATAAGTCTTGAAGAATTATATCTATAAAGAAGTCATCAGCATACCTCTAAAGAAACATAAATAAACATTTCGTCTAACTGGGCAGTGATATAAATCAGAATGTAACTTTATTTTGTGGTTAGAGACTTCAGTAATTATTTCTTTTTTTAATTCCTATGAAAGTGAAGATGTTTTATGACTATAATTGATGTTTGAAGATGACAGGCAGAAAGGATGCTAACCTCCATGTGCAGAGTTGGGAAACAAATACGTTCACTAATACATTATATTTCTTATGGAATAGGTGTGTTGATTGTCAAGCTCTGCTACTGCCCTGTTTCCCCAAAAATAACCTTGGCATGATTTTTCAGGATTTTTGAGGATGCTCAAAATATAAGCCCTACTCCAAAAATAAGACCTAGTTACAGCTCATGGAAAAAGTCAATTCAAATAGTGTCCAGGCAGCTATACATGTAAAAAAGTATTAAGTTTTGGAGCAAAAATTAATATAAGACCCTGCCTTATTTTCAGGGAAATAGGGTAGCTGCTGTCTAGGGAAATTATTCCCAGACTGCAACCACTGATGATCTATGTGCTCATGATAATTGGTCATAGACATATAGAGAGAAATATAAACCAGCAAAAAATATAATGTGGCATTTAAAAATGTAATGTTAAACTGTGTAAAAAAAAAAAAAGGCTGCAAGAAAATTTGAGGTTGGGCAGAATTCCATCAGTGCAAAAGAGTTCACAGCAATGCCAGGAAATTGATACAGTGTGTAAGGTCTGCAAAATTATTACAAGCTCCAAAGTAGTTTGATGCCCTTTTATGATAAAGGGAGATAAAATAAATAAACAATCTGAATATGACAGAGCATGGGGCACTTTGAGAATTTCTTCATGTAGAACCTCCTGGGACCAGAGATGACCGATTAAGAACTTGGAAAAGAGAAATATGGTTTCACAGCTTTGAAAGTATTCAAACAAGAAATTTCAGTGTCTAAGTGTTTTATGCTTATAGTAATTTTTAATGGCAAAAAAGAAATCCAGAATTACAAAGTTTTACCCACTGTGGCTGCTTGTTTTTCCTTTCAGCAACCAACACTCCAAAATAGCACTGGATGAAGATTATGGGAGCCTTATTATTGTAGGCCAATGAAAGAGAGACACAGACTCTGTATAAAAATAGATTAAGAGTATAGACTTTCTCTTTGTAAATGAAAACATCATCTAATAACACAGTGCTGCTAAGACTGAAAGATATAAACAGCTGACTTTCACCCCTTATGGTGCACATTCCTTCTCTCAACTCCCACATCTCCAAGGAAAGTGTGCCTGGCACAGGACAAATTACCTCTCTGAGAGCCCATGTCTGCCTTCCTGAAATATTCTTGCCAAAGCTCAGGCCTGAAGGGAGAAGGCAAGGGGAGAAGACCTCAGCTACCATGTCCTGCCCACTCCTCCACCTTTGAGATGGACAAGAGAACTAACAATATTCCATACCCAAAGACACACACACACAAAAATAAAAGGACATTGTTTAGTCCCCACCCTCCTTTTACATCTGCAATGAGATCAGACACAATTTGGTTGCAAACGGTGACATTATTACGGCTTTCAGTGAGCACAAGAAAGGTTGTGCAATAAATGTGTTTAGTAATCTCCAGGATGATTCTGGCCAGCAGTCAGAATGCCTCCGGGAATCAAGAAGAAATGCATGCAAAAGTAAGAGCTCTTCTGCCATTCAACCAAAATTAAAGCCTCTAATACTGAAAATTAACTTAGCTCAGATAATTTTAGAACTGTGAGGTTTTTTCAAGGGGGATATTTTGTCCAGGAAAGGTGAGTTAGTATCTTTGTAAACATGTTTCCTTAGGAAGAATGTTTACAGCTTGTATTGGAACACTTTCCAGGGATGTTTGTCCTTTGATAGTTTTCCAATAACTAAGTAAACACAAGACCAATTACTCATTCTTTCTTTCAGGGAGTTAAGAAGAGAGAGCAATTTTTTCTCTCATGCCTAACATGTTCATCATTCTACCTTTTTTTTTTTTTTCTTTAAATCAACTTTGAATTCACTGTGTTCAATAGCCATTTTTACTGGGAAGAAAAAAGAGTGAAGCTTTTTAAATTATGCTGATGATGCCTTGCTCAAGAGATGACATTAGCTTTTTCAAAGGTGGCTGTCCAAGCAGTACTGTAATCACCCAGAGTTCCCTTGGAATAATTTTTCTAAGTTAAATATAAGCATTTTACTAAATATTTGACCTCAAGATTATATCCAAGTCAATGTTCCCGTAATTAAAAAGCTGGTACCTTTGAGAAATCCAGCTCTTCAGCCTTTGGTCTCCATCGGGCAAAGAGTGAAATCCTAGCACCATATAAAATGTGGGAATGCTGTCAATGCTTTTGATGAAGCTGGAGTAAGTTAGGGATGATGTCATAATTATATATTTACTAGACAACTTTCCTGGTTATATAGACCTGGATGTGACTCTGATATTGTAATGTATTTAAAGCTGTAATCATGAAACACATAAAGTTTCTTCTTTATACCAGTAAGTGTTACAAAAAAATAAAAAGAGACAAGAAAAGCAAGTTAACCTCATTTGTAATACTGAGATGTTTCATGATATGGTTCTTATACTTCATGCAATTTCTATTTGTCATGTCATCATTCTGGCTTTTAGTATTAAGTTATTTACAAATATGACTTGCTGGAATGCAAGCAATCAATTTCTCTATTTTTATGTCATCACGGCTGAGCACTTTGGGACTGTGTATCCTAATGGATCAGTAATTGTATTTCTTTTTATGCATACCATATAAGAGGGTACACAGAAATCACAGCTGTGTCAAAGCTAGCACAAACCTAGCAGACCTGATTACAGAGGGAATTTGGTGGGTTTTCATCACCTAGATAAGGATTCATTGCCATCTCTTTGACTGGAGTTGTGAAAAAGAAATAGAATTCTATTATTTGGGAAAAATACTGCAATACATTTTTTTATCAGGACATTTTGTGGCACATACAGGTGTGTCCTTAGGTCTCCCTTGTACCCAGACCCTTGAAGCTACTCCTGATCCCTTTTTAAAGGACCCAACAGACATGGTTTGTGTGTGCAGCTTCCAGATATCACACAAACTGATAATAACTTCTGCAAGTTCTAGGCCTACCTTTCCCAAAATCCTTTTAGCTAAAGACACTCCGAAAAATTATTGGTATTCCACAGAGTGCTTGTTCAGCCTCCCAGACTTGTTACTACCTCCCCTTTGCCCATCTAGCTGTGCTGCTGGTGCTGTCAGGACTCTCTCCCAACCAGGCTCACTAGGCAGGCAGGACGCTGCACCAGCATCCCAGCCAGGTCCAACCTGGCTCCACCATACACCAGAGCCAGGACCACCATGCAACAACAGCCAGGCTGCTTCTTCAGGGCCAAGACAGCTTCACCAGGTGCACTCCACACCTCAGCGTGTGGAAGGTGGTGCTTTAGGATGTAGCAATTCATAAGAACTGAAACAAAGGAACAACAAAGTAAATTATACAACACTTTATTCTAAGAAAGAACTAGGTAAATTAAAAGGAGAAAGCTGTCAGTCACCCTTCTCTTTTCTTTCTTTGAGTCCTTTTTATTTCCAACACCACTGCTCATTCATCTTGGAGACAACTGATATCCCCACTATTTTTTTCACTCCTCTGTAACCCTTCTCTTTCTTCTAGTACCTTTTCTTTCCATAGCTCTTCTCCTCCAAAACTTTCATGTAGCTCAAGTCAGCCAGTCACTAACCACTCATAGTACTTCTTTCCTCTCAACCTCCAGCCCTGCTCTCTGGGAGAAAACCCACACACAGTCTGTCACAGTTGCTTCCCTGGTTAATGTAGTCACCAGCGCTGCTGCTGAAAACAAGCAGAGGGGCTTTCTGCCCTTCTTGGCTACTGTTGCCTTCGCTCACTATAAAGACAGGAGCAGTCTATGCCTGTGTCTCTACCCCACTCTTCGTATATTTTGTCATCCCCACATAAAAAATATTTGCCTGGTAGGCACTTACGTCTCTTCTGCTGGTTCTACTACTGTCGCTTTTCCACTCACAGGAAATGAGTAGAAAACCTTTTTTAAAACACAGTGCTAGTGGCAACAGCTGACAGTGTAACTCATCTGACTTCTTCAGGTGATCTCCAAATAATTCTGTTTATGAATTCCTTCTGTTTCCAGATGGAAAACTAGTAGCTTTATGAAACAGGAATCCAACAGTACCCAGTGTACTATCAAAAAAACTTGGCTGGCCAACCAAGAACACCATAATGATGACAGAAAATGTTCACGTAGAATTTTCTGTTAAAAATGGTACCTGGATAGACGATAAATCAATTTATTATGTCTGCAACTGCCACCAGCCTTGGTTTACATGTTGATGGCCCAATTCACACAGTTTTCCTTTACATTTATATAACAAGCCAGCTCTTAATCTTTCTGACCTTCAACCTGCCCAGTGAAAATACATCCTTAAAGCATATATTTAGCTGGATTTAATTTAAACACTTTAATGTCAATACACTTCTACCTTTACTACAGAGTATGTACATTTTTTAATTCCACTTAAATTCTGCTTGGCATTCTATGACTAATCTCAGAGAAATGGCTGGTGTACATTGCTTCAGGCAATAACAGCTTTATTTGCTACTGCTAAATTTATCTCCAATTGTGAATCAAAACATTTAGGAAGGCAGCTTATTCTTTTGTAGTGATACAAAATAGAAACTAACTTGAGATAGATCTCAACAGCTAGCACTAAACAACATCTTGACTGTATGTAGTTAAAATATTTTTAGCTTAGTAAAACATGGATCAAATCCTCACAAGCAGTGACCCAAATATAAAAAGTTCATCTGTCACTTCTGTTAACAATGAGATCTTTCAGTCCGCAGCTTAATAGAGATAGTTCATGAACTTCACTAAAAAGAAATATTCCTTGGATAGGCAAAATAGCGGTGATATTTTCATATTCGTGTAGACCAGGATGACAGTTAAGTGATTAATTTTGTACATACTGAAGGCTGATGGAATATTTTGTCTATGAAATTAATTTATCTTTCATATGAAATTAATTAATTAATTTGTGATATTTCTGTCTGAGCAGCACTCCCATTATTCATGTGTTTCTCACAGTTAGTGATCAGGTCTTTGCCAAGTTATTAATCTTACTTTGTTCTCACTTATAAAGCATCCAAAAGATGTAAACTGAATATTGTTGAACAAATCCTGCTATTAGACTACCTATACACAAATATATATTTCATTAACTATTTAAATCTTCCTTCCCCCATCCATCCATCTATCCATCCATCCATCCATCCATCCATCTGATTCTTGTTATTGTCTTAATAACAGTGTATTAAGGTAAATACTTATATTTGCACTTTGTTCTCCCTTCTTAGGACAGCAGTTTTCTGACAGATCTCTCATTTTTGCTCAGTTTTTCATCTAAGTTATTTCTTGTCTAGGGAACACAATAACTGCTAGTAGTCTGACAGATCGTCAACATGAAACAAGAATAAAAATCCCAGATAGCAGATAATTGAGAACAATAATTTTGGTTTTCCCTGACTTTGATGGCCAATAAAACAGTAATATTAACATTTTAATACAGTCCGTGACCATCTGAGTTGACATCTCATTGATACAAATTGCACAGTCACAGCTCTTCCACCTGTTGTTTTGAAATTTGCAAACTCAGGCAGATATCACAACACCTTTACATTAATTTCAAGGTTTTACTCAATCATACCTTTAAACTTACTTAACAATAGAAAAGAAAAAATTGGAGCAATCACAGAATACACTATGACCATACATAGAACACCTCAGGCTGTTTCCTATTTCTCTGTTCAACCAACAAAAATTCAGTTAAGTGATTATTTGTAAGCTAGAGAACAAATCTGTATGGGAATGGCATAGCTTCCCTATGACTAAGAAAACTAACTGTTCTTGCATTCAGATGACTTATTTCCACTACTTGATCCTGCCAAGGAAAATCAGAGGCTTAAAAGGCAACTGATTAAGATAACAAATGATAGTGAAAATTACCAAATCTACTCCTAAAAAACAGATCTGCAGTAACACATAAAGAATTGCAGTCTCCAGTCAAAAGGAAGATTACATTTCTGTCTGTATAATGTGCCATTTAGAGGTGGTTAAGCTGGTTCCAAATAAACTAAGGCATTGCCTAGCATGGAACTTTGCCTTTCTCAGGCAAACTTATTCTGCTGAGGTAAATTAACTAATGGTTTGCTATGTGCTGTCATGATTAGGCTGTGTTTGGTACCCTAGTAACTCACCATCATGACAGACTGCAGTGCCTGTATATTCCAAATGCAGATAAAGTTAATTTTTCAATAAGCCGTTTCCTTCATGCATTCTTTATAGAACATCAGCCCCACCTGAAATGTACCACCAGGGAAGAATGTTCGTTTGAATGGATGATGGCTTTGATGGACCCCTTCAGTGGATACTGAGTGTGCCTGCAAAGCAGAAGCTATTTAAACACATGATGGTGCTGTCTATTGTTAGAACAAAAAGGAAATACATAGTTGTATTTAGGTACAGCAGCCTGGTATATCAAGTCTGAAGGTGTATTTCAATGGATCCTAGCTAGCTACTGGGAATGCATCACTTGTTTGTAACATTTTATTCTATTAAGACAATTCTGAAGAAAGTTGTTAGGAAGTTAGTACTTTGTGTTTAGCTTAAATCCGATTAAAGTTAGGCAAAGGTAACTGTCATCTTTCAGTCTTCCATCCCTTGGTCTCTAGCCAGTGAAAGGACACACTGGGCCTGGATTGTTTCCATTGTGATGGCCAACAAAAAGACTGTTCTGCAATTGGAGACTGTGAAGTACAAGGGCAATGTGGCCACACTGGCTTCCCTGTCACTTTTAGCAGAAATACTTGAGTAGTTGATTACGGCACTTTCGTAGTTTTCTTATACCGTGAACTGGTTTAAAATACCTACAGTAGGAACTGGGATATGCAACATAGCTTGATTATTTCTAGTTCTCTCTCCTACCCACTAAAACCTCTGTGTTACCACAAGCTCTTTCCTACATCTTTGCACTGACAGCAGGGCCAGAAACAGTATTATGAGCCTAGTTTCAAATTACTTGTGTAGGACAGACTAGCCAGTATTTTGGTACTGATAAACTGGCAGTACATCAAACAGGCAGAAAACATGCCTTCCTTGCACCCCTTCCAACATCTCCTCATTAGTACAGTCTCTCTCCTCTACCTGGCTTCATGCTGTCTGTCACAAGACATGAACTTCATTATATTTTGGAGACCTCCATCTATCAGTCAGATTTGACTGCAGCTGACGCACTGCTGGGGTTGAAAACTAGAAAAGAATAGCAGAGAACCAGGCATCCAGGCAGAACTCAGGATCACATAAGCATCATTTGAGGAGGAAAGCACGCCACAGTTTGACCGATGCCATTGGAAATTAAGAGAGGTATATTTCATGAATGAACTACAGCATGAAAGCTGTGGTTCCCTGGGCTCAAAGTAGCTGCTGTATATACAGTGTTTATTTATACCCCATATCTTGAGTTTTGTGCTTTAAATATAAAAAGTAAAAATGTTAAAGGGCCCATTTTGCTTACATAAATGTACATCTTGCAAATGTTTGCCACATATCACCAAATAAATTACACAGTTTATACTGTGCAAATATATTGTAAATGCATTTTTATTGCTGTACTGTTGCACCTCTTTTTGATTGGAATATTTGTTCTGTTTCTTTCAATATAACAAAGTATTATTAAACAATTTCAACAATTCCTACCAGCAGCCTTTACTCTGACCTGTCAAGTTTCACGTTTTCAATATGAGACTCCAGAATTTGGCTCTTATGTAATTTTTCCTGGCCATAGCAACTGCAAATAACACATTTGCATCCTAACACTATGGCATCTTGCTTACAGTACCTGTGTCTGGCATGTAGATCACCAAAGCTGAAGGTAAGCTGTAGGACTTATGTCTCTGCACTCAAGAAGGCTGAACTGGAAGACAGACTCACATACCTACTTTCATGTTAGCTGAGTGGCCGGGTTTTATTGTGAGATTGTGGACATACAGTAATCGTTGCAGGTATAAGTATTAAGCTATAACTCAGTGTAGTGTAACTAAGTACAGTCTATAACTACAATACAACCTGCTCTGAACATTATGCAGTAAATTAATACCTGAGAAAAATAACAGGTATTTAACTGGACTGTGTGGGTAGGGCATTTTAGATAGGGAAGCAGCCTTTTGAATGTGCACATATAGATCTTCCAGCACAAGTAGACCTATATATACTACTGAAGTGTTAATACTTGCAAGATCACCAGACAGGTCTCAGGGAAGCCATCAAATTGGCAGAAGTGTTGGAATAACAGATGATGGACTTGTCACAGGTATAAACCTCTGGTCTTCAGCTCAGTCATATTTTCAAGTTTTGGTCTGAAACAATGAAGGTTAGAAAATTAGCTTTAAAATAAATCGAAATTAAGTTTTTTAAAAAGTGTAAGTAGTCTGGCACAGTGCTAGAGCTGACATAACACAGCAACATTGTTGTGCTTAGACAAATGGCTGGGCAAGCAGCTCTCCTTATGGAAGACACTGTTGAGGGATTTTGGTGGTTGTGAAATCATGGTGGTGTGTGGGGGGCAGGACGTGTAAGTGCATACCTAAGAGGCAGGCAGAGAGGATCACCTGCATGAGGACAGTGTCTGAGAGAAGATTGTGCATCCCCAGAAGCAGGAGATGCACAAGAGAACCACAAGCAAAGCTACCAGCTCTGAGTCTGTCTCAAGGCTGAGCTTTTCTAAATGTTCTGTAAGCTTCAGAAACTGGGTAAAAAGTTAGCTTTTGCTGTTTAACAAATAATTATGTATTGCTTGCAGTCAAGGAGATAGGATTGCAGCTTAAGTAGAGATTGCTCCTGTGACTTGTTTGCTTTCCCAAAAATAAGGATTATTTTACCGGTATACAAAAAAGCTGAATAATGTTAAGAGTCGAGACACTTATTTATTTCACGTCTGCACAGAGATGGGTAATAGGTGGTAAATCCACAAAGCTAGCAACCCTTGGCTATCACATTGTTAATATTTACACATCCCAGGCAACAGTTCTCAGTACTTTCACAATCATTCCTAGCCACCTGTGTTCCCATCGGTTCTTGCAATGACTCTTCTCTACTTGAAGTTACAGTCTTCTCTTTTCACTGGCATGTTCCTTGAGGAAGGGGCTTTTTGTGGTAGGCGGCTACACCTCCCTGAGGGCAGGATTTTTACTATGTTAATTAGGATAGTTCACCCACAGTTCAAGGGATTCTCACTTCAGCTTTATCAGCCACCTTGTTCCCTTCATGCTTGTCTCGGTGTTTCCTGGCTTGGACAATTAATGGTGTCATTCTGTTCCTCCTTTCAGGGCCATGTCAGGGCTTTTCCCACTTGTGGGAATCGGGTTCAAACCGGAAAACAAGAGGTTCCACTTAAATTTGAGAGGAAACTTCTTCTCAATGGAGGTGACAGACACTGGAACAGGCTGCCCAGGGAGGTTGTGGAGTCTCCTACTCTGGAGACATTCAAAACCCGCCTGGACACATTCCTGTGTAATCTCATCTGGGTGTTCCTGCTCCGGCAGAGGGA
This sequence comes from Nesoenas mayeri, assembly GCF_963082525.1. Classification (NCBI taxonomy): domain Eukaryota; kingdom Metazoa; phylum Chordata; class Aves; order Columbiformes; family Columbidae; genus Nesoenas; species Nesoenas mayeri. Next base: position 64,754,954 of record NC_137542.1, on the reverse strand, counting down.
CTGGTCTAGACGATCTTCTGAGGTCCCTTCCAGTCCCTAACATCCTGTGACTCTGTGACTCTGTGCCTCCGCGAGGGCGCTGGTGGCGGGTCGGGGGTAGCCGTGAGCCTCACGATCGCCGCCGGAGCAGCGGCGGGGCGGGCGCGAAGCCTACGGGCGTGCGTGCCTGCGCTTCCAGCGGAGACCCGGGCGGCCGCCAGGCGCCGGCAGGGAGAGGCGTCCTGGCGAAGGCCGAAGGCGGGGGCCAGGACTGAGAGGCTGGGTGTGGCCGGACGGCCATTTCGCTGCCGCCTCCATCACACCAGCGGCCCCGGGCCCCAGACGAGGCCGCTGTTGCCGGGGTGACCGGCCAGTGGCGCCCCCGCCCTCCCCCGCGCGCCAAGCCCCGCCTCCCGGCCGTCCCCCGGCCAATCGGAGGGGCGGTGGCGGCGGAGCGAGGTTCCCTTTGTTCAGCCATTTCAGGGTTTGGAGCCGCGGAGGGAGAGGACGGGTCGCTCCCTCGCCACTCTCCTGCCGCCGGGCTCTGGGATGGTGTGGGTAGGTGTCTGGGCTGCGAAGGGCGGGCTGGGGCGGCCCATCCCCGGCCGTCGCGGCCTGCTGGCGTGCTGGGGGCCGGCGTCAGGGGCTTCTGCTGGGAGGGGAGCTGCGGGGCCCGGCCCTGGGCTGCCGCTCCCGCTGTCGCCGCGGGCGCTGCCGCCTCATGGCAGTGGCTGGGCCGGCCGGAGGGAGGGAGGGAAGGAGGGGCAGTGACGGATCGACGGCGGCCGGGGCCTGAGGGGTCGCGGCCCGAGGGCCGGGTACACACGCCCCTTCCACCCCGCACGAAATATCAGGAGAGAAATCCTGCATCTGCCCTGCACTTTCGTTTATTTGCTTGAGGAGGTTCTTAATTTAGCCGCTCAGTGGAAGCACCCAATGGAACTTTCTTAAAGCTTGTGCAGAGTGTGTGAGCGGCACGAATGCTTTTTGGGTTGCTATAAATGGCCTGAGTAGTTTGCGAGGTATTTGTGTCCTTTCTGTGAAGGCAGTAATTCCTCTCACTTGAATTGATGCGCAAGACCTGATTCTCCTCCTGTGAGGATTGTTCTGCTATGTATTCTGGCCGCCACAGGTTCATCACTTGTTTGCTTGCCTTCTTGCATGTTCAGATAGTCCTTAATATGGTGTTTGAATAGTTCACAAATGTTGTTCAATCTTTACAACACTCACTTGACAAAAAGTTGACTTGTGCCCTTTCCATACATGAGTAATTGAACAGAACAAATAAAAGCATGCCCAAGATCATACAAGGATTGGTAAAATTGGAAACTGAGCCCATGTTATTTATCCAGAGTCTCAGCTATGTTTCAAAGTGACAGTATATGGTCTGTTTCTAAAAGTCCTCATTCTGCATCTGCTGTGTGAACTGTAGTTATTTTTAAGTTATGCGTGGGAGGATGGAAGAAAGGTACCTAAAATTGGGAAGAATACTTTCTATATTATTAGAATTACTTCAGAATGCATTTTTTCCAAAGCCTCTCTAGTTTGTACTCAGAGCAGTATAATACAAAAAAATAATGAGGATCCCGCAAAAACAGGGTTCAAAAAGCAGTTTACTTCTGTCTTAAAGGAGGACGGCTCTGGTTAGAATTAAAATTGACTGAGGATCAATTTACCATTGGATACAGGCAGTGACACACACTTCAGTGACTTCAAAAATCCATACAGATGTGTAAGCACAGCTGCTAAATTGAGCTAAGCCAGCCTTGTGACAGGAAGGTGGAAACAACATTAATGATGGGTTTATGAACACAGGCTTTCATTCAATTATCTGACATACTTTTTTTCTATTATGTTTATGTAGAACCCAGTTTCATAGTCCTCATATGTGGATATTCAAGAGAACACAGATATGTGTGCTTAATTTTAGGTTCATGGTGTAAATCAGAGTAACACCAGGGACAGGGCTACCTTATAATCCTGTGATAGCTATGCACAGAGCTGTCCAGCAGACTGGCAGAGCTGGAGTAGAGTGTAATTCAGTCAAGTTTCCTTCCTGTTCCTGCTTTGGGCACACCAAGATGCTGTGGCTACAAAGGAGAGTGGCAGAAGGCCAAGTAAAATCCTCCTTCCTTGAATCTGATATTGAGAACCTGTACAATTTGAAGATTGGGACTGATCTCAAGACTGAGATATTTATCTTTGGATTGTCTCATTGTTAGAGTTCTGCATTGTAGACCCAAAGTTGCTGTCACAGTCACAAAAACATCTGGATCGCAGATCTGTGAAATTGGTGCATACTGATCAACACATTATTGTCAATGGGGTTGTGCCAGTGACATGCAACAGGGGGAGAATTTTTTCTTTGCTTTGTTTTTGAAAGGGTAGGACTGATTTTTTTTTTCATTTTTTCATGCCTTAATTCTGTTGCAACTTTGACTAGTTTTGACAGTTTTGATAGATTTTACCAGTTAATTCAATTCAAAATTCTATGAGCACTTAAATACATGTAACGGTAGTATGTTTTGATCACCAATTCCCCTTCTTTGCAGTGTTTTATAGTATTGTTTTGGGTAGTTTGACTAGATTTTCTCCATCTGTGGATGGATTTCATATATATATACACAAATATAATAGCTGGGGGGAACAAATACTATTTATTATATTTATTATACATACATTAATATCTTTACATATATATATACTATTCATATAGGTATAGTGTGCAATTAATGCTTTTTTTCTTTAAATTCTTGTTAGTAGATATATACTTGTGTAGACCTAGTGTTGTTTGGTTTATGTATGTAGTCATATCAGTGTACATAATAATCTGTTTATGCATGTACACATGAGTGCCATGGAACATGACATCTTTTAATGATATAGAAATAAACTTCCAAATGTCACTTTATAGCCTCGAGAAGGTTTTCCTTGCCAAACCAGCATCCAGAGTGAAATTTAAACAATTGAAAAAATTACTTATTAACTTCCTGTTTACTGAATGCTTTTGAAATTTTGAGTTTGTATATGCATTTGTGTGTTTGTATATATATGAATCAAATCTGAGACAAGGCATAAAATAAAAAAAATCATCTTTAAAGAAAACTTTTGGGTTTTAAACCTTGAGTATGGTATAGAAAGTTACTGTTAACATATTTTCCTATTAAATAATTTATATAACATTATTCCACAAGCCACTGTGAAATACCATTCAACATTCAAAATCTTCTTATGAAGACCTTGCATTAATTTAAATAATTGATCAATGATAAACACATAAGCAGAGGGAAAGGCAAGACAAATGTTTTTGACAGAGAATAGAAAATAGGTGCAAGAAAACTGCTACTGTATTAGAATCAAAAAGGGAGATACTTGCAGAAATTATGGTGAGGTAGCACAGAGCAGGGGTTTCCAAACCTAGTTAGCAAGTATGTGATCGTCATCAGTAATCTCTGGCTTGCAAGGCCACATGCTTTTCTAACCACGTAAAACCAAAGCCTCATCTATGGCTCTCCGTCTCCCACCTTTCTTACTGTGCCTTCTCATCTTCTAAGCTAGGACAGCAGTCCAGTGCTCACGCTTAGCCTTCCCCATCCATTTATCCACCTGCAGAATTTTACTTTCAGATTTCAGCTACATCCTTTCTCCTCCACATGCTGAAATTGTGAATCTTCACTTCTGGGAAAGACAGAGTGGAACCTTGGCTTCCCCCATGTGCATGCCATCTCCGTAATCTGTCTTTCCTACTTCACCATGTTGTGGTCTTCTTTGTGTATTGTAAGTGAGAAGTGCGGGCAGCAGAGCTAATTGTTGTTGGATGCAGGTGGTTCCTGTGTTTACCCAGGTTTTTCAGGACTTGGGAGGCAGTTACTCTGCCTGTGCAAGAGCAGTGAGACGCAGCAGCTGTGGCTCAGTTCAGCATTGGACATGTCATGGAAGCAGATGTGAGTGGTGTGTACTAGTTCAGTTTGGCCACCTGTTTTATAGAGAAACAAGGAAAGTGAGCAGCAGTCAAATGTGAAGAGGCAAGAGTCTAATTCTCATGTGAGCCTAAAAAGTACAAGTCTGCTTTTTATATCAAATAAGCTAAATCAATACAGAAGTCCAAACAAATACCTGTATTTCCATCTGGTTTACACCAGTTGAGACTGAGTCAATTCCTCGGGGGGAAAAAAAAAAAAAAAAAAAGGCGTAACCCAACCTTAAATTAAAATGAATTGTTTTTCACAGGATTTTCCAAGTTGATGTATGTGCAAGTTTAAGCTAAATTGGTCTAACCTTCTTGTGCAGACAAGCCTTGGGCTATGTGGTTGGAAATCAGAAGTGACATCAATCCATTAGGTGTAATGTAAGTAAGTGGAGTTGGCATAAGAGGTGAAAGCTTCAGTCGTTGAATCAAGCCTTTAAGAAGTAATTAGAAACAAGATGAGGTTTGAATGAAGCTTTTGAATAAAGGGGGACCAGTTGCATTAGTAAGAACACAAGAGTCACGTAATTACATTCTTCACTTTTGTGTGAGAAACCAGTAAGCACTAAGTTGAAAACACTGGAGTCTGAAGCTAAGATGCTTTTGGAGCCTCTTGGGAAAGGAATTAAAATAGGCCAACTGATGAGAGGAAATAGTTGGCTTAAAAAAAAAAAAAAGATCGTATGATTGTTTCATGATTCTCTCGAACACAGAAGTGCGTACACTACTGCAAATATGTGTGTGTTTGTGTATCACATCTTTGGATATCTGCTTATCTTAAAATCATCTTTCATATATCAAAATCTAGTTGGTCATTTGGTCACATTACCACATTGGTCACAGATACCTTGCCTTCCAAAATCATCCTCCTCTATGTGGAAGGCTTTCTGTAGTCTTTCTCTGTTTCTTCACTAAAAACTGCATAATACACTATGCTTTCACATAATTCTTTGCTTCTGGAGAATACCCTATTCTCCAGAAAAGAACCCTAGAACCCTATTGTTTTTCTGAGCCGATGAGTACTTGCCATAAATTGAAAAATATATTACAATAATGTCTTTTGGTTTTGCAAGGAAGTGTATTTTAGGTTAGGCACTGTGCCTTCTAGTGATTCTCTTAATTTCTTGGTGATTGCATGGAATCAAAACAGCAAGCAAAAATTAAATAAAGCACAACTAGCAATATTAACAGCTTTCCTCCTTTGCAGCATATGTTTCAAGGTATACTTTGTTTTGCTTGCCATTTCCATTTGCGGTCTTTTAAAGTGTGGGTTTAAAAAGTTTATACGGATAAGAGAATTTTGTGAGAAAGAGGCTAATGTTGCATGTAACCACCATTGAGTTCAGTCTTTCTTTTAAATTAATTCTTGTACAATGTATTTGAACGATGAGCTAAGTTTCTTTTAGATAACAAAAACGTAATAGAATATATGAAGCTACATGCTTTAATATTTTCCCTTTTTAAAGTATGGGCTTTTATATCAGCACATGAGATTGAGAATCAGCAGACATTAAGATTACTGCCCTTGCTTTGTTTCTTTCATGCTAGGTAACAGGGCTAATGGAGCATAGTGAGGCTTTTAGAACCTTGGCTCCACTGGGGTGGGACACTTCTTTTAAAACAAGAAACATCAAACAAACAAAACCAGATCAATAAAATAAGATAGTGGAGGCTGTATTTTCAGGATGTCCTTGTAGGTCGTGCTTTGGATAAACTTGTTTCAGGGTGCTTCTAAATTCAAAAGTAATGCAGATTTAACTGAATGTGAGGATGATTTAAAACTTCTTTACCACACTTATTTCTTGAAGTTTTGGAGAAAGATTGTACCCTCAAAAACAAATAACTGTCCTGAATTTTCTGAGCTCATGTAGGTTGGACTTACACTATCATAGGTATTTGGAAAGCTGGCTTATGAATTATTGGTAATTGAAAATAAACATGATACTTAGAAAGATTTTGTTCTAATGTAAAATTATACAGGTAGGGAGAATAATAGAAAATACTATTTATTGATTTGGCAACAATAATAATTAATTTGTGGTTTTTTCATCCAGTTTTCTTAAAGCTCTTGTTTTATCAGAGGTAATAGCAGAAATCATAAGGAACTGTTAGAATGGGCAGATCTGGTGATAAAATGATAAATAAGGAGGTGAGGTATTTAAAAAATAATTCAGTATAGGAGAATTTGATGTGTGTGATAAAACATTACATCTGTAAGAATTAGTTCTAGAAAAGGTATGTGCTTTTGAGCTTTGGAATGTCCTTTTTAGCATCTTCTATGGACATTATAAGAGAACTCAAATTCAGAGGAAGTTCAACTAAGTGATTACATATAGTGCAATGTTTTCATTGCAATTTAATCCTTGCGTCATCCAGAAGACTGTGTCAATTTAAGATAATAAAATTAATGATGCTGTTGTGACAGTATTGTATGAGGCAATTACTTCAGTCTTGTGTCTATGAAGACCTGAATGAAGGCAAGCAAATGTATCTTTTTACTTAAGTGGAGTTTAACAGTCCTGGTTATGCTTTAGGTAAGTGTATATTAGGGAAAGCTGGTTATAATATAGATGCCTTTTAACATTATGCTAATTCAGTCGTAATTATGTGTGGGACTGAACTCTGCTTTCCTCAGTTAGACTTTGATGTTTAATTTTGAAATTTGGAAAGAAATATTTGAGTTCGGTGTTGGGCTTATGCATGCTGAACAACTTTAGCACTATCGGTATTGATATACTGTGATGGTAGGATCAAGTTTTACAAATTTATTTTATAAATTGTATGTGAAACATTATTTTAAAGCTAGTACATTGCCAAATATGCAGTTTTTGTTACTGAAGATAATTTTAAAGAAATGTTAAAAAAATGGGTGCCATCTCATCCAGAAAATAGCCCAAATCTTCTTGCAATTGAATATAATATTTTATATTTAATATTTGAGTTATAGTATTGCCCAGGAGCTCCACATGCTAGGCAACTGTAACAAAACAAGTCTTTTCTGCATATGGCTTACAACTGAGTTACAAAACAGACGATAAATGTTCTACAATAGGCACATACAAGGAGAATGGGAACTGTGAGAGAGAATTACGGCATCTGTGAACACTGCACCCAACGGGAATTTCTACACAAAATGTGAGAAGGGGCAGAAAGTATCTTGTAATACTTTTTTATTTATTTTTATTTATTTTTAATTGCAGCACAGGAGTAAGCATGTAGCAGGTCAGTAAAGTGAGCCTCAAGGTGAAGACCATAAAATCACTAGCAGGAGGAAAGTGCAGATTCTGCATCATGTACATGTATATAACTGTTTTATAGGACTGAGACTATAGATGTATATAGATTATTTAATCTGTGAGTGGGTTTTCAGCTCCTTGTAGCTTTACATTTCATATAGTGATTACATTATAATTTTAGGATGAGGATGATATGTGGAATGCCAGTAAATTTATTTAGTGGAGTTGGTAAAGCTATTTGCAACAGGATTTTATTAAAAATACATTAAAATAGCCTTAAAGCGATTAAATTACCTGTGCATTTAAGGTAAACTGGATTATTTTAAATTATAATTTCCCCTCTAAGTAAATTTCTTTAACCTTTGAGGGGGGAAAAAATCCGAAACATTTTAAAACCTTGAAATATTTATTTTTGCATTGGTTGCATTATTAGTCACATTTCAAGGGAATTACTTTACACAGGTTGATATCAACACTAACAACTAATCACAGCAGGGATCCTTTATGATCCAAATAATGTTCTGATATCCTTCACAAACCAACGTAAAGGTATTTAAATGCCTAAATTATTTAAATCTTACAACTCAAGTGAGAATGACAATAAAGGATTCCTTAAGCCTGTCTGACTTTTCTAACCTAAGTGTATAATGTACTTTTAATTTAATTCTGGGTTTCTAACGTTTCTTCTTTTGTCATGAAATGCTGCATTTGAACTAGAATGAAGTAAAATAATTGCTCCGGAGACTGGTCGCACTTTTAGTGTCCATCGTTTTTTTTTTTGTCTAATGCTGCATTAACTCTGCAGGGAATTTTACCTGATCATTCATCTACACGACAACAGTCTCTCTCTGTGTAGAAACAGTAACGTAGCCACTTGAGCACACAAGTTTTATCTTGGGTGTGTTGCTTATATTCAGACTGGCTTGTAATTCCCTTTAAACGAGTTCAATATTGCTTCACAGCTGGTCTTACAGTAGTAAGAATGCTTTTTCAGAAAACAAAGGTAGAAAGGAGAGAATACAGTAAGAATTTTACCATTATACATTATTTTTTAATTACTTCTTGTATTTGTGTCTTTTCTAAGCCAGACAGTTTAAGTCCTCCTGTCTACCTGGAATTATTCAGTTGCTGGAAAAGGCCGTGAAGGTCTGTGTAGAAGAACTATATGGGCTTGCTTCCGTGATGTCTTTTGGCTTCAAGCTGTAGCAACATTAATATCTTGTTTAATTGAAAGTCCAAGACTTCCCGTAGATCTCCAGATGCCATATCTAAGAACATTTAGAATATGACTGAATATACTTGAACTGAAAAAATTGAAACATCCATTTATATTTGATATCCAGTGTGCATCTGTTAATTGAAATAGTGTTCACTGATACGATTATGCTGTTTTACTCACCAGATTATTCAGTGAGTTGTGTGGTTCTGGTCAGATGAAAACTAAGAATTTTCTAAAAGAGTTTTTAATACTGTTTTAAATTTTAAAGATATTTCTCCATTATTTTATATTTGTATCATATAATCCCTGCTGAGTTAATGTTGAAGCACTGGGTCACACTGTTTCTTTTATATTAAAAAACAATAAATTCAATTCACATTGTTTGCCATTGAAAAACAGTGATAATCAGAGGAGACAAAAATACTGCTTTTAATGTGTCAGCAAATTCGGCTGTGTATGTAGAATCATAGAATGTCCTGAGTTGGAAGGGATCCACCAGGATCATCAAGTCCAACTCCTGTCCGTATGTATGACAACCCCACAGTTCACACCATGTGTCTGAGGACATTGTCCAGTCTCGAACAGTGTCAGGCTTGGGGCTGTGACACCTCCCTGGGGAGCCTGTTCCAGTGCTTCAGCACCCTCTGGGGGAAGAACCTTTTCCTAATGTCCAACCTGAACCTCCCCTGGCACATCTTTCTGCCATTCCCTTGGGTTCTGTTGTTAATCACCAGAGAGAAGAGCTCAGTGCCTACCCCTCCTCCTCCCCTTGTGAGGAAGCTGTAGCCACCATGAGGTCTCCCCCCAGTCTTCTCTTCTCCAGGTTGAACAAACCACTTGACTTCAGCCACTCCTCATACGGCTTCCCCTCCAAACCCTTCTCAACTTCATGGTCCTTCTAGGGACACCCTCCAGTAGCTTTATATTCTTTTTACCCAGTGTTGCCCAGACCTGCACACAGTGCTCCAGGTGAGGCCGCACCAGTGCAGAGCAGAGCAGGACAATCACCTCCCTGCCCGGCTGGTGATGCTGTGCTGGATGCATCCAGGACATGGTTGCCCTCTTGGCTGCCAGGGACACTGTTGGCTCAGTGTATGTAGAAACGTGTATGTAGGAACAGTTGGAAGTAGGGAGGGGTGCCTACTTGTACTTTTACTCTTCTTTTTTTTTTACTTTCTTCTTCTGAGGCTTAAAATACAAGGAATGTCTGCAGTCTTGTCTTAGCAATCTCAATAAGATAAAATAACTACTATTTGCTTAATTACCTTAAGAGTTTTGCTTTGATTAAGATGGTTAGGGTATCATTCCTTTTTATGTGTGTGATTGGGGTAGTTATTTCCCCTCGCTGATGATCACGTGCAGAGCTGTTATTCTTTTGGAGGGAGATCCATTCCGGATGAGTAATTATTTGCTTGCTCTTTTCCAGGAGGACATAACTTCAGAATATTTATCTGACATTAGAGATGAGAGAAGGCCAAACTACTGTACTCTGGTTCACGTGTAAAAGATTGAATTCTGGTTTGGTCTGATGCTTTTTGAGTTGTCTTCCATTTGCATCCCTACCAATTCATATCTAACTCCCATTAGTCCCTACGCAGGAACAGATACCAGCTTGCTGGAGTCACACAGGGTCTAACATAAACCCAAATACTGTCACTTCCTTGGAGCAACAGCATCTTAAGCACTTTAGATAAGCTACTTACTGCAGTAAGGAAATTCATAAGCCATCCAGGGAACAATATACTAGCCTTTTGTTAAGAAGACCTGTGATGCTGGTTTTGACCAGAAGAAACTCCTCATTTTTTTGAGACATCGTTTGTACTCATTTCTTTACAGCTGGTGCTAGTGTATACTGTGAAAAGACAGTACTCTGATTTAAACAGCATAAAATAACTTATTTTAATAATTTAAATTGGAAGGCCAGAAAGTTTAATTTTGTGTATTTGGTTTTCATCTTGCTTTACATCTGCAGCTTTTCTTCTCCTCAATAGATCATTCTTATCTCATTTATGCTTCAAGGCATCCTTGCAAATAAATATACGATTTGTCCTGTATTTGTTACTCCTTTCTACCAGCAAAAGGGTCTGAGTACCTTTACATGTTGTGAGATTCCTAATTTTAATATAACAAAGACCAACAATGTTTCTGCTGGATAATTATTATTTATGATTGTTAAGACAGTGTTGTACAAAAGGGCATTTAAACTGGTGAACCGTTTTATGGGGGATACACAAGTGATTTATACATATTTTGCATTAAAATTCATTGGTTAATTAAAGTATCTTTACTACAGTCAGAGAACTGATGATGTATTTCGGTTTGTCATGTTGCAGATTTTTAAAAGTTTGCTCTAAAACAGATCACCACTTACTTAGATCATCAAGGATTTTGGTTTTTTTTAATAATAATGGATAACTTAATTTTAAAGAAGCAGTGCAGTCTTTTCAGGGCCAAGAACTTCCCCAAATTTGGCACTACACTGTGATGAGGTGTACTGTCCTCATTTGCTGTGGTATACTTCTTACTGTCAGAGCAGGAGATAAGTTCCTCTATGAAGGTTTTTGAGAAAGCAAAGATGTTTACGCCTCCCACAAAGACCCTGTCTGTCATGACTGATCCACTGTTAGAGGAACAGGAACAACTGAGTCTCTCCTTCCATGTCTTTCCTTCCAGGGTTTGCAGAGGCTTTCTCAAACATGATAGGAATATCACATCTGTTTGTTTGTTTTACTAGTCTCTTTTAGTTGACAAGGATGAGCGCAAAACTGAACAAAAGTAAATTCTAGAATTGCAGGGACCACATCTGTTTTGTTGCATTCTCATCCATGGATGTGGCTTTTTACAGCCATAACTTTGTTTTTAAATTATATCTGCTACTTTTCACAGATATTTTCAAAAATCTCAGTTCTGAGCTATTAATGAGGAACAGGTTCAAAAGTGATGTGTAATTTTGGTTTTAACTCTGTCTTGGGGCAGGCTGAATCATCAGTTACAGAAACTTGTGTTCAACCAGAATCCTGCAGCAGACACCAGCTGCTTTTCATCCTACAGCTAAGAGAACGAAACCTTACTATGTACTTGGATGGGGAGTTGAAAAGGGTTCATATGCACCTGATACTAATCTTGCTTGAAAGATTTTTTTTTTTTAAGCTGCTTACAGACATGAAATTTCACAGTAGAGTTTTAAATAAGACTTTGTACCCTAAAGAATGACTCCTGCCTTTGCATACCCACTTACCCCCTTGGAATAGATTTGCCCTCTTATAGTAATGAGTGCAGCTCATTACCCAGGGCAGAGCATTCTACTTTTACATCCCAGTCCGTAGTTATCCTCCTCCAGAAACCCCTTGCCTATTAGGCAATTACAGAAGATCATATGCTTCATGTAGGAGAGCTAAGGAAAGTACTCTAGAATTTGGAGGAATAAGCTTGTGTCCTGGAGGAAAAAAAAAAATGGGGGGGGTTGGAGGAGGGGAGGTTTTACTATTTTAGACTTCATCTGATCTGATATCTTCTGTCACAAAGTACAGGAGGTGATTTTCTCAAACAGCCCTTCATTCAGTTTCAGTCTGTTTCATGACTCTCAGCATTAAGAACACATACTATCATTTTAATCTCTAGTGTATGTGATTAGAGTGGGACAAATCATTAGCAACACAAGATCTTTCTACTTGATATCTGTAGCTGTGGAAACAAAATAAAAGCAAGTTCGAAGAGATGATGCATCCAAATATATCCTTGTCCAGAAGATTAGTTGATCAAAGGCATTTTAAATCAAGATATCTTATTAGTTTTGCACTATGTCTACCAGTCATTCAGTCAGTTGGACTTCTAATGAGTTACAAGAACGGTGTTTCATCCTATCAAAGTAGAATTCAAAGCACTCGTAATGATTTGAAAATTGGTGAAAGCTTAACAGGTTTTTATCTCTGCAGCTGACAATGTCATGTTTTAATTAAACCCAACAACAGCAATAGACTTGATTTTCAGTTCTAGCATGTACCTAAGCCTGTGCTATGTGCTGGTGTTTTAAAACCTTATTTATATTAAATTCAAATTAGTTGTTCTACCAAACATCAAATGTTAGTGTGTGCTGTGGCCTGTCATCCATTTTACCTGCAATGGTGCGGTGGTTTTGCACCTTCGTATATATGGAAAATATATGGCTGTACTCTTTATGCTTGTTGGATGCATGAAGAGCAGAGGCATTCATTACATAAAAAACATACTTGTGTCAGAAGAGTGGAATTACAGACTGTCAGGTTATCATGCGTACTATTTCATGTGTTCAATGGGATTGCACAGCTCAGGCTTTTACAGACGTTACCTGAAAAAAGAAATACTGCTTTTCACCTTTGGGAAAAGAAACTGTGAAATGGTAGATGGTGATGCCAAAACAACCACAAGCTATAACAGCTTTCCCTTTCTCTCGAGCAACAGTGTAGCAGATTTCCTGGGCAGGTGCATTATCATAGCTGTAGGTAGTCTTAGAAAAAGTCCATATCAAGCTGATACTTGGTGGAGAGCAAAATCACATTACAGATTTGCCTCCAATATTGAAATGTCCAGTGTTCCAGGAAATTTGAGTTCACCTTCATCAAGGGGTGTCGCACCATGGGATCTGTTTTACACATACAGAATTTCTGGTATGATATACAAGACAAAAGGTATTATAGCTAGAATTGTCTCAAGAGGATAGGAAGCTAACATAGTTTCTCTGAGTTTCATGAATTTCTTATTCAACTCCTAGACATACCAGCCACAGAGAATGAATGACAGTAGGAAATTAACTGTACCCAAATCTGAAATTGTATGATCTGAAAGCCTGTATATTTGCTGCTTTGGATGTTGCTATCAAATTACACCTTACAGCTAGATGAAATTCTACACGTTGATAGAAGAAACAAAGTTATTTTTTTAAGGTAATCTTAACCCTACCAGTAAAGCAAATTATTAGGTTGGTATGTTCCACAAAACTTTTTGCTTTAGTCCAAGGCTTACCATTTTATGTTGGATCATGTTGAATTTGTCTTACGTTCTATTAGTTAGGCTTCTTGTTGGTACTAAGTTAGCCTCTGATATAAAAAAAACTCTTAAAAATATTTGTGTCCTTAGCTACCAGAAAGAGATTGCACTCCTGCACATGGGAACTTGATACTGATTGTGTGAATCTTAACCATGAAGCCCTGTGTTCTATAGAATTGCACTTGGAGCAATTAAATCAGTTACTGTTGGGTTAACCAGAAGGTAGTAAGCTTATAGCCTCTTCTGAATAGTATTTTTATGTAACTCCACAAATGTTAAGATCCCAACTTAAAAATATTTTTCTAAAGTTTCCTCAGATTTCTGTTTAAAACAGTCCTTCTATCATAATAACTAATCAGTTCTGGAAAAGTAGAAAATTAACTTAATAGACATTTCAGTCAGGCAGAAGATCCTTTCAGACCATCTTTCTATCTGTCTCAGTAACCTCTCCAGTGCTTCACAGGGTCAAACTATCTTCTTCTAAAGACTATGCAAATAAATCACTGTGTAATAAATATTAATCTTGTATCATATGGTTGAACTCAGGAAGACTGCACTAAATGTTTTAGAATGGATTCTCTGGTATGTTGAATGTGACGACTACAGTGTTTTTTTTAAGTGAAGGCTTAGGGCATGTCTCCAGGCAGAAGGCATTGCAAAATAATATAACAGTAGCTGTTCTTATGAGCTTTACATAGACAGATTTATCTGTGTTATGAGAGCTTTTTTTTTTTTTTCTGCTTAGCTTAATCCGCATCACTCTTAGCCTGAAATAAGAGGGTTTACACAGAAAGCTATTATGGAACATCAGTTACTTCCTCTGTGGATGTAAACCTTCTATAGACAGAGGTACAGAGAGATGCTATAAGCAGTCTGCATGGAAACTTTGGAGCCTGGATCTTAGCAATGGATTGAATGATTGATTCTCAGTATTAAATATATATATTACAAGTAACAGTACCTGAATTCCATGACAAGAAGGTAGTTCATTAGAATTCACTCTAAAAGAAAAAAAACTCTAATATTACCAATATAATAAAACTAAAGACTGTGGAAATTTTTGTACATGGTAAAGTGGCCGAATCTGTCTAACAATTCTGAAATTAGGACAGATTTGAGCATTACTTTTGATTAGAGAATAATTATTTGAAACTAGTTTCAAAACTGCTAGCAGGGAGGAGCTGTACATCCCAAAGGTACAGCTCGAAGGCTATGGCATTTGAGAATGAGACATCTTCCTAGTAGTGCAAATCTCTTTCCTGGCTTCTTGTCGGCAGGTATTTGCACCAGTGTCCTATTTGTCTTTTTCAGTGCACTGAGACTACTGGAGGAATGGGGATCTCTTATGCATCTCCTAGTTGTGTTGTCTACATTTGTCTCTTAGGTATTAACTGTCACTTATTATACACGTTGCTGATTTGGAAACAGTTCCTAATCCAATTTCCTATTAATACATGTTTATAACATGAAGGAAAGCAACAAGAGAGACTAAAGGACTTAGCACCAATACACTCTAATGTGATGGTAAGGACACTTTACAGAAAAAAGATGGGTTCATCACCTTAGCAAGAAGCAAGAATTGCAGCCTGCCTTGCACATTCAGAGCTACTATTTGAGCTACTGGATTTTTAATGAGCTAGCAGTGATACATATTTTAGTAATTGTTTGTTTCCACATATGACAGTTTCTAGATACATGTCATTTCAGCCTGATCTACATTCTGAGAGAGAAAGAGAAGAGAGTATTAGGAACAAAACCAAAGATAAAAAATTTATTTCTGGGCTTTTTGTGGACATTTGAGTAGAACAAGGCAAGCTATGTGGAAAGAAAAATAATTAAAGAATTAAAAATATAAATTAGTGTTTGGGGGGTGTTTTTGTTTGTTTATTTTGTGTTTTTTGTTGTTGTTGTTTGTTGTTGTTGTTCTTTAGGGTTTTTATTTAATATTAAGTTAAATATTTTAAAATATTTTTAATAGTTTTGATACCACTGGATTCTGGCTAATGCATGACATCTGAAGCTTGGATAATGGAGTAACCAAAGATTAATCTCAGCATTTGTGCAAGACTTCTGTCTTCCGTGAACATTTGTCATATTAACATACAAGCAAAGTGTTTCAGATTTATTTGTGGTGCATTCTACTGATGAGTAGGATGAACCAGCCTATCTTATGTTTTGGTAGATAGCTGTCATGCCTCTGCGTGGTCCTTTGTTTAACACTGACTCTGAATTCCTTTCTGCACAAGAAGATTCTTGCCTGAGGGAAACAGGTACTAGAAAGCCAAGAGGCAAAGAATACAGGAAGAACCTATTTTCTCATATTTTGTATAATGTTCTTTACTTTCAATCTGAAGCCTTTGTCTTGACTCAGTTAAATTATTTTCCCCTCTCCTGCTTCCTCCCAGAATTTAAAGGATTGGAGATAGGTAAGATTAATTTAAAGAACTCAAGAAGATAAGGTATCCAGCAAATTGAGGTATCTGCTTTGATTTCTAGATATGCTGAGCAGTTCCCAGTGGCAAAGGATCCTGTATGGAACCTAAGGAGGAGCATACCCTAGAGGATGATTGTCTAAAGCATTTAGGTGTCCCCACTAATTGTAGATACTCCCATTCATACTTTGATTTGTAGACTTTTTTCTCTCCTTTCCACTGCAGAAATATCTTACTAGGATTTAATTCTGGTCACGTTCATAGAAAGGAAATCTATGTCAGTTTTTCTTAGCTAGGGATCCGTGGCCTGCAGCTCTTCCTGCTTTTTCCTGTTCTGTCTCTCTGGTCTCTTCCCTCTTTTCGCACATTTAATCTTATTTTTGTCTAGTGCACTTGGTTTCCTAATAAAATAAGGCAGATCTAATCCATGTGTCATAATTTCTGAATAGTAACTTGTGAAGCTCTAATCAATTTCAGCCACACTTGACAGTGAGGCACAAGTCCCAAAGATAATCAAGTTTCTGCAGTCTTCTGTTAAGGCAGCAGTTAGGGGAATGAGACCCAAATTAGCACTTCATTGATTTGTTGGACCTTACCTTTCATCTTCTTCAGCTGTGCAAGCATCACCATAGAGAGCTTTTCTGCCAATACAGTATGGAGGCATGAACATTGGTTTTAAAGGCCTGGTCATAGAATCATAGAATGGTTTGAGTTGGAAGGGCCCTTTAAAGATCATCTAGTCCAACCCCCCTGCAATGAGCAGGGACATCTTCAGCTAGGTCATGCTGCTCAGAGCCCCATTCAGTCTGGGCTTGAATGTCTCCAGGGATGGAGCATGTACCACCTCTCTGGGCGACCTGGGCCAGTGTTTCACCACCTGTATTGTAAAAAATTTCTTCCTCCTGAATCTAGCGTGAATCTCCCTTCTTTCAGTTTAAAACAATTACCCCTTGTCCTGTATTAACAGGCCCTGCTAAGAAGTTTGTCCCCATCTTTCTTACAAGCACCTTTTAAGTACTAGAAGGCCATAATAACGTCTCCCCAGAGCCTTCTCCAGGCTGAACAACCCTAACTGTCTCAGTCTATCCTCACAGCAGAGCTGTTCTAGCCCTCTGATCATTTTTGTGGCCTCCTCTGGCCCCTCTCCAACAGGTCCATGTCTTTCCTATGCTGAGGGCTCCAGAGCTGGACACAGGACTCCAGGTGGGGTCTCACCAGAGCAGAGGGGCAGAATCACCTCCCTTGACCTCCTGGACATCCTTCCTCTGAGGCAGCCCAAGATATGATTTGCCTCCTGGGCTGCAAGTGCACATTGCTGGCTCATGTCCAGCTTTTCATCCATCAGTACCCCCAAGCCCTTCTCTGCAGGGCTGCTCTCAATCCCTTCATCCCCTAGCCTGTGTTGATACCAAGGGTTCCTCTGACCCAGGTGCAGGACCTTGCACTTGGCCTTGCTCAATCTCATGAGGTTCACGTGACCCAGAATCTTGAGCCTGTGCAGATGTCGTGGTTTAGTGCCAGCTGGCAACTAAGTACCATGTGGCCACTTGCTCATTCCTCCCCTTCCTCCCGCTGGTGGGATGGGGAGAAGAATTGGGGAAAAAAAGCTAAAATTTGTGGGTTGGGATAAAAATAGTTTAACAGAACAGCAAAGGGAAGAGATAAACAACAATAGTAATAATAAAAGAATATACAAAGTGAGGAATTCACAATGCAATGCTCACCATGTGGAAAAAACTATGCTCAGCCTACACCCAAGCAGTGACTCCCTCCCCTAGCCAGCTCCCCAGTTACATACTGAGCATGGTGTCACACATTATGGAATATCCCTTTTCCGTAGTTTGGGTGAGCTGTCCTGGCCGTGTCCCCTGCCAGCTTCCTGTGAAAATTAACTCTGTCTCAGCCGAACCTAGGACATAATCCACCCATTATTCTATACTATCATGTCCAGATCCTACATTTTCCTACTTATCACCACTTTTCCTGTCATGTGTGTATATATATGTGTTCACACGGAGATATTATTCCCTTAATCTATGGCTTATGGGTAGGAATCAGGGAGTCTTGATTGGTGTGGTGTTGCCGCTGATGCACCGTCGTGGTAATAATTGGCACATGCTGTTGTTTGACCCTCAGCAGCCCCACAAGAGAAGGGTCCTCTGAGAGACTGGGCAAGGCAGACAGCTGTTTAATGTCCTCTGTCTCCAAGGCTGCTATACCAATAGCTCACCAGTACCCTTTTGGGTCCTTGAAATACCCTCTCCTGAGGCAGTCTGTCCAAGTGATGCATGTGGCCTCTGGGACAGTCACAATGGGGTGCTTTTGCCAGTCTTTCCCAGTGAGATTCACTTCAGTTTCCAGTGCAGTTATTAGCTGTTGGGATCCCCCTGCCACTCCATAAATACAGATGGGTTCTGTCCCATGGCATTAAGGTGCACTGTGCACCAGAGCCTTGTGGGTCTGATGTGCTAGATCATCAAATCCACACAGTCCAATAAACCCAGTTGTCTCTTTCTTCCAGCTGGCTGGTGGCAGGACCCCTCTAGTCCTGGTCATAGGATGCATTGCTTGCTTCTTGTAGTAGTTAATCAGAAGTCCCTTCAAGATGATTAGAGGTAAAATCAGCCCTTTTACTCTGTCTGGGGAACTGCCTGCTGGAACCTGGAGTGGTATTTTTCATAGAGGAATTCCCTTTTGTGATTGTTTTTCCTTGCAACTCATGTACTCTTGCTTGTAGGGTCTAGGTAGATTTTCCATCCCACTTCCTCATGTCCTCTCTGTGGTCAGGCAGGGTGCCTTTTTGTATGTACTCTCCGTATACTCTCTCTTGAGCCAAGGAATGCTTGCTTCTAATACCTGAGATGCTGGTCCATACAGGTGGGGAGCAGAACTTACCCTCAGATTGCTAGAGCTCTCAGGACAGTTTCTCAAACAGCACATCTGGCATTTTTCCACAGCCGAGATGAAGGTCCGTGGGGAGGAAAAGAGACTTCCTTCATATTGCTGGAGTTGGCCAGCCCAGTTAATCCACCATTTGTCCCTCACTTACTTTACAGGACATTTCTACCAATTAGTTTGCATATGTTGGTGGGGCACTCTGTGGAAACTTCCGTCACATGGCTTGTGTGCATTGGACTTCATCTGGATCTGTGGATAATTGCTTATTATTCAG
This sequence comes from Nesoenas mayeri, assembly GCF_963082525.1. Lineage (NCBI taxonomy): Eukaryota > Metazoa > Chordata > Aves > Columbiformes > Columbidae > Nesoenas > Nesoenas mayeri. Next base: position 64,735,924 of record NC_137542.1, on the reverse strand, counting down.
GTCATTATGAATCATCTCCAGGATGGCTAATTCCCTCAAGTACTGGTTACCTCTCTCCATGGTGGTCCACTTGCCGAGGTGATGTGTAGCATCTTCCTTGAAGGGATACCTTTCTTTCACATCTGACAGAAGTCACCTCCAGGGGCTTGTGTCTTTCTTCCAGTTGCCTTGTCAATGCCTGCTGCCCTAGACAGGGATCTCAGCTGCTTGGCTTCTCTAACATCTAATTCCAAGCTACTGGCCCCATTATCCCAGCATTGGAACAGCCAGGCAACAACGTGCTTGCCTGGATGGCATCTGAGATTTTTTTCACATATCTCACACCTCACTCAGGGATAGGGACCAGGTGATTATCTCTGGTTCTGCCTCTTCCTTCTGGTCTTGTGATGATCCTAGTTCCTCTTAATCTCTCACTAAGTGAGAGTGAGTGATTTTTTAAATGTATTTCTTCTGTATAGGGGGACTGGTAATGGCACAGGCTGGTTCTCTAGTTTAGCTGCAGCGTCTGTTGCCTGGGTGTGAGTAGCCACAATGCCTGTCACTGGGGCTGGAGTTTAGCACAACAGTGGGTCGCCACAGTGTCTTTCTGTCTGTTGTCCCCCTTTTCTTTCTGAGGGTGCTGCATAATATCATGCAGTGTTTGGTATTATAATAACTGGTGGCATACTTTTACGTACGTACCTTACTGACTCCATCCTTGTAGACATTTCAGTGCAATAAGCTCTCAAGAGGTGCACTGCTTGTCTCCAAAACAGCCCGGTGAAAACTACAGCAATTGCTGAAAAAGAAGAGCTTAAAAAACATGCCCCATTTCTTGGGTTTTTTTACGCTGTTTTTGTTCTCTCCATTGGTTTTGTTCTTGTGCGCCGTGCTGCATGCTTCTCTGCTATTTAGTGCTTTCATGCTTCTTATTCTGGTGTGCGTGATTTCCTGATTCATCAAATACCCTTTCACTGTCCTCATTATCCAAATATGTAGATATTACAGGTGCACACTGCCTGTCTTACTTATTGCCTGTGATGGTTCATTTTGCTGGAGACAGTGCAGTGAGTACTAATTTTGTCTCCTTCAAGAATAGTGGCTCATAGTAATAGGAGTATTGGCTCAGGACATTTCTTAGCACCTAGACTGGACAGCTGACTGTCAGTGTTGGGGAGGTGTGATGAGGAGCCACGACACACCATTACGCATCACTGATGTTCCCTGTCCTTGATACCTCTGAACAGTCGTTGATGCGGAGCACATGTGGCACTCAATGCTGAGTCGCCTGCCATAGCAGAAGCAGCAGAAAGTGAAACTAGTTTTCAGCTAGACGAGGAAAATGCTTACAAGCACAGTGACTAAAAGATTATAAAAAGGCAAGGAATTACTGTTGTTCATTTTCATATTTTAAGCAGCATGTGGGGGTTTTTTTGCCATTAGCATATGTATATTAAAAATGCATTACATAGTATTTTCTAAATATAGCTATAGGTATTACATATATACATATGTATATATCTATCTAAATTGTTAATTTTGACCTGAGATCTCCCCTGATATATTTTGAGGCTATGGATAAGATACACTGCGTATTCAAATAAGTTTGAGTTTCTCCCCTCCCCCATCCCCCCGCTTCTTGCGGAGTTGCTCCTATGGCCTCTTTACACGTGGAGCTGAGATCTGCTGAGTACTCAGCCAAATCACGTAGAAGTGCAGCCGTCGGCAACACAAATACCACGTTCTCGACGGCTGGGTCTGCGTTCGCAACCCCGCTTCTGCTCCGTGGGCGGCGACATGCCGCTCGCCGCCCAGGCGCAGCGAGTGCGCGGCCGCCGCTGTCACAGGAGGCCGGGCCGGGGCGCCGCTTCGCCCCTCCGCCTCTCGCCTGTGGCAGCTTCTGGAGGTTTCTCTGTGTTCTCCGGTGCGTGGCTGAGGCGAAGGCGCCCCGTTCCCGCCGTCCGGGACTGAGGAGCCCGCGTTTTGTCGCCCGCAGGCTCCTGACGGTGTGGGACGTACCGCGGAAAGGCTGAGGGCGGCGGCGCCGGCGGGCCCGAGGCGGCCCGAGCGGGCGGAGGCGTGCCGAGGCGTGCCCGGCGCTAGGACCCAGGAGGACGCGAGGCGGCTCTCCGGGCCGGATTACGAATTCGCCGTGACGCAGTCTGCTCGGCGCGGAGCGTAGCGGGCGGCGCCGGGAGCAGGTCGGTGTCGTTCGTTTGTCCGTTCGGTGGCGGGGCTGGGCGGTTGGTGGGGTGCGCGTTGCGGGGACCGGAGCCAGAGTGGGCCGGGCGCCGCCATGCCCCCTCCCTCCGGCCTTCCTTCCTTTCCGCCCTCCCCCGGCCTGGGCCCTGCCGCGCAGCTAACCGCGGCCGCCTCTTGTGTTTTCCAGCGAGCCAAGATGGAGTATGAGTGGAAGCCCGACGAGCAGGGGCTCCAGCAGATCCTGCAGCTGCTCAAGGAGTCCCAGTCGCCGGACACGACCACGCAGAGAGCCGTTCAACAAGTATCCTTAGCCGAGGCCTGCACCGCGCGGGCGCTGCGGAGGCCGGGGGCGGCGGGCGGGGGCAGCGCGGCCTGCGCGGCAGCGGCGGCCAGGCCTGCCCGCAGAGCCGCTACCGCGCGGTGGGCCGAGCCTCCGCCGAAGCGCGCGGCCGTGGCGCGGCGTTTGAACCGCCGAGGCGGCCCGAGGGCCGCGGGGCCGCCTTCCCCGGCGGGGGCCCGGGCACCTGTTGCGAGTGCGGAGCCAAGGGCCTGGTTCGGTTCTGGTTTTCTTTTGTTGTTCTTTTTTGTGTGTGGTTTTTTCCCTCCCTACCCCCTCTTTTTTTTTTTTTCTTTTTTTTTTTCTCTCAAAGCCCAGCTCTGGCGCGGCTCCGCCGGTATCTGCCGCTTTCCCGGGTTCCGCCAGGCTGGGCCGCCGCCAGCTCCCAGTGGCGGCGGGGCGGGAGCGCGGCCCTCGCCCCGGCAGATCGCGCCGAGGGGCTGGGGGTGTCGCCCGGGCCGCTGGGCTGAGCGGGCGGCGCGGCGCGGGGTACGCGGCGCCCCTGCGGCACGGTGGGGCCTCCCGCGGTAATCCGGCGGTGGGATTCGAGGCGAAAGCCGTAGCCGGTGGGGGGAGTGCTCCTGGCAGAGCCGCTGCCTGCACGCCCTCGCTGGCCTGCTGGCTCACACACTGCGCATCTTGCTGCGTTGTGAGGTTGTTTCTGCTTGCTTAGAAGCCTGAACGTTAAGCGCTCCTCGTTAAAATTCGTGGAAATCTACTGCTTGTGGCCTCTCGTGCTGCTTTTCAGTGCATTTGATGTTAGTGTTATGGGTTTAGGTTTGCTTATTTCTTTTTTAGGCCCCTAAGTCTCTCTTGATTGCAGACGTGGTGAAATAGCAAGGTTTTAAGGAACAAAGATTGAGAGAGTAAAATTTTAAATTAAGACTAATAGAAGCATGGGTCCTGAGAAGTAAAGCCTTCATCTACTGTCTTCTGCTTCTTGAGCTAGCCGTAGTGCTTTAAAATATCTAGAAGTCCTGAAATTCTATGAAGGATTTAAGCTTATCGTCTTGATCCCTTTTTATTTAAGGCATTTGCTGGAAGGTCTTCACAGTAAGCAAGAGTTTATTTCTGTAGGTAAGAAAATTGTGTGTGTTATTTATGTTATTTTAAGAGTTTAGCTTAAAGCCAAATTTGCTCCACTCCTAAGCTTTTGTAACAGATGCAGTCAATCTTAGGAAGGCTTTTGCTCTTATCTGAAAGGTGAAGGTAGTTTTCATCTTGATACATCTGGTTTTTGCAGCTGTGTTTCAGTTTTTTAAGATGCTATGTCTTCCTTTGAAAAATCCTAAACACAAGTGTCTTAAGTAATGTGTTCTAATAATGTCCCAGACTTAAGGTGGTGTTAAAAAGACAAAAGTGTTTATAACAACTTTGTGAAGATGAGTAGAAACTGACTGAATGAGGTGGTGTTAACTGATGTTTGAAGTTCAACTTAAATGGTAGTGTTAACTAACTCCTTGGTGTGCTGAAAAACCTGGGCTTTCAAGAAGGTCTTGATATTTTGGCCTGTAAAGGTTAGAGAAGTGGCATGTTTTTACCATTGTATTTTACATCAGTTGGGGAAAGTGTTCTATTACAGCTTGACAGGCCATGTCCTGTGATTTAAATATATATATATACACACATATATAGAGTGAGATACGTCCTTTGAGACTGTTTCCACAAAAAAATTGCAATGGCTCTGTAATTTTTTAGAAGATATCACTGTGTTGAATTTGTCGTGCTCTTTGTTTACAACACTGTTTTGGAACATTTGGGTGCTTAGGAGTCAAATGTAACAAACCAGGGACTACAAGTTAGCCAAAACCCTTTGTTAACAAAGTTATGAATTGGTAAGGCTTCAGATATTTTTCAGATTAAGATATTAGATATTTCTTGGACTAAAATAGAAAAAAATAAAATGGACGAAGATGTTGTATAGAAAATATGGCCTACAAGCTATTATTTGATTCCTAGACCCATTAAGTGTTTTCTCATTAAGTTCTTGTAAGCTCGCTTCTGCTGCCGCTTCCTGTGTGATCCATTGTAATTCACAGTTGTTAGTAATGTTCAACTGACTGTTTTGGTGATTACATTTCTGAAGCTTGGAGACGGAAGAAAATAAATTTGAAATGTGTTGCCCTACTTCTTGGATGTTCCTGAAAGAACTCCTTGGCTTGGCGCCTTTGACAGCAATCTTTTGATGTGTGATTTTTCATTTCTAGAGGCCATGTAGAGTGTTCTGTGTTATTTTCACCTGCCTTGACCATCCTCCTGTTTATATTTCATCTCCTCTGTGTTTCACAGCAAAGGACTGTGCAGCTGTGATGAGACTTCACTAACAAAGTTACTACTTGATGCAAACAGCCTAAATAGCTAAAAGTCAAGTTGCTTGAGTTTTTGATTGAAACACTGGTGGTTGGCCATTGGAAAGAAATGGATCCTTTGGAACTGGAAGTGATGTACTGGGCCATACAGTCCTAACATATGTGTATTTGGCTGAGGTTTAGCTACTTGGAATGTTTAGAGATTCAACTAAACAGCAAGTAAAGTAAATGCTTACAGAGCAAGTAATCTTCTAAAAATCATTTTTTGTTAAGTGTCTTGATCGTTTGCCATACTGATATCTAGTAGGTTTAGTAACTTAGAGGTGACACTGCATTGACCTAAAATATTGTTTAGCAATATACCTATCACTCCTAAGGTATGAGAACAGGGTACAAACAGAATGCCAGATCACAGCTCTACCCAAGCAGTGGCAGAATACAGGGAAATATGAGGCAAAGTGCTGACAAATATGGGGAAAAACAACTACATACCTTCACAGCTGTTCAGAAATATAACCATTCTTCCTGCAGTTAATGAGCCTTTTGTTGTGCGGTTTTGTTTTATGAGACCATGGATAAGCATGCACTTCTTGGTATAACTATTTGTGCATTTACAGTTAAGCAGATTCCTATTGCTGAAAGCTGAGGCTGTGGCTAGTTAGCATCATAAAAAAATGTATGTCCAATATTAAAATGAGTAGGTTGCCAAAATCATAATAGCTGTTGTATTTTAATGTTGAAATGCTTTTATTCATTGTGGAGGGAAACAAAAGGTGTATTACGGGATTGTGTCTTGGTGGATTCCATAGGTTTGTCAAGCTTCTAAGAGCAAACATTGAAATCCAAAACTGACAGAGGAAGTTGGGGGGTTTTGTGTGTGGTGCCTTTTTTTTTTTTTTTTTTTTTTTTTTTTGTGCTGTCTCTACAAATATTTTTAAGGATCTATTAATTTTTATGTCTCTCCCTGGATTTTTTTTTTCCAGATTTCACCGTAAGTAAAAGCTGTTGCTTTAGTAAGAAAATAATATAAAATTTTTTTAGATTGTTAATTTTCTGTATATTGTGAGCTTATAGTCACAGCTGGTTGAAGTGAGGTAGCAGTACATAACTCATTTAATCTTTGTATCCAAGAAGCTGTAAATGCTGTGTGTGAAGATTCAACTTTCCTTAACAGTTTCTCTCTTCAGAAACTAGAACAACTCAATCAGTATCCCGATTTCAACAACTACCTGATTTTTGTTCTTACAAAGTTGAAGTCTGAAGGTAAGTTCCTGAGATACTGGCTGTTTTATTCTACCTTTTTTTTTTTCTCTTTTAAAAAAACTTATTTTATTTAGCTTGAAAGAAGTAAGAAACTGATGCCTATGGTCAATTTGCTGTTTGTTTTCACTCCATAGTCATGTAGAACTCACCCTGTCAGTAGTCTTTTTGGGAAAAAAAAAAAACCAACCTGATAATTTAGTGGTCCCTGTAGTTTCAGGCTTGGAATATATTCCATTCTATACATCCTATGAAATCTTCCCCTAAATGTTGGAGTGTTGTATTTCTATCAAACTGCCATGAAATTGTGGAGTAAGTTTAATTAATCTTAACTATACATCTTATAAAACATGATGCTAAATTCAGTTATGGTAATGATCTCCCTAATAAGGAGACTGTTAAATATCTTGAAGATCACATACTAGAGTTGTCCAAAGATGAGGTCTGTCAACTTTCATTCTGAAGTCTTAATTCTAGTAAAATGCAGTTAGAAAACAACTGACTGCTTACACTTGTCTTAATCTTATAGACATTTGTCCATATGGCATACTGTGTAGCCTCTACCGGTTGGTAAATTCAGAAAGTTCTTCAGCAGTGATCAGGGTGTGTGAAAGATTGTCTATGCTGTGTATTACAGCTGCTGATTTGTGAGGTCTTTGACAGTGAAGTAAATTTGTTTCAGTTTGGTTTGGCACAGTGGGTTCTTTACTTTTGTTTGTATTTGATATGTTATGCTTGGACTCAATGATTCTGAGGGTCTCTTCCAACTGAAATGATTCTATGATTGTTTGAGTTGTTTTCTGTTGTGCTTTTTTGGTTTTGTTTGTTTCTTCTTCCTAGTGCCCTGCTACCAGTGCTTTTTCTGCCTTTCACCTCTGGATTTCTGGATGTTTGCTTTTTTCACTTTGTCGAGGGTTAGGATTGCGGGGTGACAATAAAACCCTGGCAGATGTATTGCTAACCTCCTCTACCCCCCAACTTCCCCCTTTTGCCCCTCCCTCTCCCCCCTTCCACTCAGGACAGACAATCGGGAGGGAAGGAAAGACAGAGAGAAGAGAGGTGGAAAAATTAAAGATGTTTTACTAATGCTACTAATAAGAATAGAGAAAATAATACAAAATATGCAAAACCAATCTTGAAAATCTCAGCAACTGCAGAGCTGGCACCCAAAGTCCTGGATTAGACTCTGCAGCCAACCAGAGCTGGATTCAGTCTCTCACTAGGCCTCAGTTCTCAGGGACAACTAGCAAGGTCCTCTCCTAATGTCGGCCATAAGCACAAGGGAAAAGGGACGAGATCCTCGTGATCTCCCACTTTTATATGAAGTATTCACGTGAATGGAATGTTATACACAGTTGGTCAGTTTCTTGGTCACTTGTTTCTCGTTGCCCCTCTCGCAAGATGTCCATCTGTGCTTATCAATAAGTTTGCATTCCATTTCTAGGTTTACCAAAACATGTGTCTGGTTCTCCAGGAAAATGCAGTTAATATGAAGGCTTTAGCTGATAGGCAAATTCACTAAAAGAGAAACTTGTTTTGAACAAAACCAGGACACACTTTGAATTAGATTTTAGTTGCATGGGATCTTGTAGTGTTCAAAGAATCAGCAAGAATGTTTATCTTAAGTTTTAGCTAGTGTTTAAGTTGTATTGTCAGCTTACTTCAGAAGGAAGGAAACAGAGAGGAGGAAGAAAGTATGTTTTGATATTTTAGGGCTAGAGTACATCCCAGTGGTTTTTTGTGTTCTATGTAGGAAGCCTCCTGATAATTTGTGAGGCCTTTGGGGGAGTTTCTCAAGGTTGGAAGAGAGTTTTGAAGACCTGAATCAGCCAGGATATTACGTTCTTGAGCAAGGTGTCAGTGTAGATACACCATGTGCTTTATACTATTAGCATAAAAATAAAAAACACAGTGTCCAGTAGTAGAAGGTTGTCCCACTGCTTTTATTCTTTATTTTTTTCTTCTTCTCCTCCACCCTTGCCCTCAAAGTCTATTTTCTAACCCTCCCTTACTTGCTAATTTCCCCTCTGTTTACCACTTAAGGTTCTAGATATTGGTATGTGTTTAGCAGTGTGTCATAATCTCTCTTCCCAACAGATCCCCTTAGATTATCCAGTAGTTGTCTTTTACCCTTTTTAATGTTTACACACATCAATCTGTTCTGAATGGGATGAAGAGGAGGAGATGTTAACTGTTGCAAAATGGTTGTATAAAGCTTTTTTTATCTGAGAAAAAAAATAGGATCTATTGGGTTGAGGAGACAAGCAAGTTGGGGAGAAGTAGCAAGTTAATTTATAAGAGGAGGTGTTTAGTATTAGGTTGCACTGATACCTCTCACAGGTACATCACGTCTTTTGTGAGATGGCTGAGAAGCAGCTGTTCCTTCAGAAATGCCCTTGTCCCGCATCAGTGATATTTTTAGAGCCATAGTATTTATCCAAAGCAACAATTTTTTAACTTCATATTTCTAGTTCAGGAAACTTGCAGAGTGTTGAAGATGCCATAACTGAGTCTGATGTTGGTGCTTTTCATAGTATTTGCCAAGTTCTAAATATCCTTTTACCTTGCTTGGGTAGAATTAATGAGGGACAATGAAAGGCATTTGCTTTGAATCCAACCAACAGCCCTCCATCGTCCCGCATTAGCCCTGCCCAAACAAGGTAAAGAGACCGTTAGAACTGCTATTCTGTAGCTATGATACTGTTCCATCCGCATTTGGACCGGTAGTTGAAAATATGATGGACTCATCAGATAGATAATTGTCTTCGGTACAACTGGGGAAGTATTCTTTCCCCTCCTGAAGAGGGTTCAGTTGGAAGTTTGTCACACAGGCTTGCCAAGTTTGCTGGCTGGGGGGAAAAAATTGTATGCTTTATACAACAGACAAAAGCATAGATACCCATACTTCTGGAAGTTCACACTTTTGTTATGGCCGTACCATCCCAGTAGAAGGAGCCATGAAAGTAAGCTTCTAAGGTCAGTGACAGCTTGTTCAATGGAAGTTAACGTGTTTTGATGGTGCATGAGAAAAAGAGCTTGGCTGATTCCATTTTTGCCACTGTTGAAACCACTGCTGAGAAAACTATGCCTAAAGATTCATTTAGGTGACAGCTCTTCAGTGTGGGAATTCTGTAGTGGTTGATTTAAATGTTTGTTAAATATCCTTATTTCACTGCAACAGACGTTGTACCAAATTGTCTTTGGCCTGAGTCTTATGCCTCTGCATGCAAATAATTTTGCAGGCAAACTGGCTGTTTCACCGAGGCCTGCTGCTTCTGTGTCTGAATGCTTGTGACTTGCTAGTTTTAGGTCTATTGTGGAACTCCTACACATATGAGGTGGTTTTCTTGGTTTTGTTTTCAAATTCTATGAGCCTTGTTAAGCTGTCAAAAGTTTGTTAAGCTTGGGTGTTCCTGGAAAGAGGTGTTGCTCTGCTGCCATTTCTTCAGTGAAAATACATGGCCTGGCTTGCAGCTATGGCACATGCATACTCTAGATACAAGAGTTTTTCTTTTAACTAGTGTGCATTACGAGAAATAGTGTTGTGAATCTGGATTAACCCCAGTGTTACCAGTGTCACAGAATATAAAAAAATGTCAAGGAAGCAGCATTCAGTCCTGGAAGTCATAAAGCAAGCAGATGGAATAAAATATGATCCCAAGTCATTAAACATTGAGATTTAGGTCTCTAGAATGTAGTTACCAAAAGGCATAGTGCTCAGCGATCTTCTTGAGTTGGGTGAGATGGAGTCTAGATTAACTGAAAAATATCTGAATGAAAGAAGCTGGCTTTTACTAATTTATCTGTCAATGATAATATTACTCAGATGATCTGTTAGTACAGGTGTTCCTTCTTCTTTTGGCAGATCTAACACCTGGCAGATAATGTAGTGATAATGCCCTGCCATAGTGTTGGTTTTGTTGTTCATTGTGGGTGTTTGTGTGGTGGTGGTTAGTTTGTTTTCTCCTAGTGTCCTGTGAGCTGTCTTGCCAAGGCCAATTCTAGTCTCTAGTTAAGGTACATTGAGGCAGTTGTCCAAGACATCCAAAGCATGAGGCAGGTCAGAGGAAGGATCTCTAGGTTTCATAATACAGACAATTAATACTGTAAGTGGAAATTCTGAGTTTGTTTTGACATTGTTGACCATAACAATGGAACTCCTAAAGTCTGTACCAAAGCCTTGTTTTATTTTACTTTCTGTAAATGAATATTTATAAGGTCCCTTTTTTTCTTCCCATCTGAAGCAGACTGACAAAAATAGCTTCCTTCTTAATTCATCTGTTTTATCCTTTTGTAGGATGCTTTCCTGTTATTTTTAACCTGGAATTGCGCCATACAGCAGCCTGAACTTTGTGAATGAGAGTTGGATGTGCCTAGTACCAAATAATCAAAATATGATGGCCATTGTCATTCACCGAGAATGTTCTCTAGTCTTCACAAATTTCACTTGGTCAGTTAGGGAGCATTGAGTGTGATGACTCTGTCATAATTCTGCTGTAATACTTTGTTGTATCAGAATACCATGCATGACATGACATGGCCTACTTGCATCTCGAAGACTACTGTGTTGCCTTCTTGTAACATTTCACCGTTCCAGTCTAGCTACATTGGGACTTAGTAGTCATAGTCTGTAGAGATTACAATGTTTCTGCATGTATCCATTCTTTGCCTGTTATCAAAGAGACTGTCTTTATATGAGGTCAGAACTGATACAGCATTCTACTTGGTCTGGTAGGGCATTCATGTTGGTGGATGCTTTATATGAAAACTGCAAGAACAGAAGTGGTGTCAAAGTCTACCACTTCATAGGTAAGATTTGACATACCTAATGCCTCTACATGGTGAAAAAAGAATGGAACTACACATATGATATTCTGGTTACAATTCAAACTGTCCATCCTTTATTCCTGAACCATGTATGTCTTTTCTCAGATCTGCCTTTTATCCGTCTTAGAAAAGACACAGAGGACGGGGTTAGTTTGTGCACAGTTTCTGTGAAGCCTTGTATTTGACTCCACTGGGTTCTGGGCAGGACCTAGGCTAATGGGAAAATATTGAGATGGATGCCTGATGGTCCTGATATCTTTCTACTGGCGGATATAGCCATAGTTATCTATCCTGTTGCAGCTATGCAAAGCCTTTGTGATTCTGATCTTGGATTGTGTTTTGTTGACTGACTCTTCACCCTGTCCTAATGTGGAAACTCTAGTCTTCAGTCTCAACAGAGTAGTATCTTAGTGGGCTGTTCATGGTGTGGTGTAAGACTCCTGCAGTCAAGGGTCAGAATCCTTGGGGTGAACTCTTAGTCAGAAGATGAATGAGCTGAGATTGAGCACACTACTATTGCCTTTATCATAGGCTTTAAGGATGGTCTTCTGAGGTTATTTCTAAAATGCTTTGGACTTTGTAAACCAGTTGAAGATAGAGCAGTGTCTCTGCAACTCTTGATCTCATTCATGTGATGACTTAGTTGTTCCAAGTACTGTATTTTGACATGGAACATTACCATGGAGGAAGGTCCTGTCCCCATCCTCCCTCCCCCCAAGTTTTTGTTTCAATAGAAGTCTGCACAGATGGCAATTTATTTTCTGGTAATCATGACACTAATAATTCATCTTGCTCTGCAAGCGTAATTTGAAATGGCTTTTTATAAACTATGACTGGGATCAAAAGTGGTCTTGTGGGTTTGATGTGAATGTCTTCTGATGAGGCTTGGAATTTAAAGTTTATTTGAACAGCAGTTTTCATGACTCCATTCCATTATGAACTTTCTTGGCATGTTGCTGTTGAAAGATCTTCAAAGCTGAGCCAAAAAAAAAAAAAAGAAGACCGTTCTGTGACATCAGGTGTTAATTCACTAGCTACTAGTTTCAGGAAGGTATCTTTGATCAGGATTAATCCAGAAAAGTGGTTCAGCAGATATAGCTGTTTAATTAAAACAAATGCCCCCTTACCAACACCACCATCCTCACCTCTCTCAAATACTATCATCCTGCATGATGTCTTCATAAACAGACTAAAATAACTGCCCAGGAGTGAATCTGATTGCAATGCAATTCAGAAGTCAGGTCAGATTAATGTACCCTTGCAGTTTAAAATGCTGTATAACGTATGTAGTGTCCTACTTTAAAAAACAGCAAAACATTTTTTCTCTTCAGATATATGAAGAATTATAAAAAGAAATTAAGCCTGACTGAGTTTTAGTAATGAATGCATAAAGTAATTGAGGTGCATAAATATTTTAAGAGAAACCAAGTTATGAGATAATATATTATGTCATGTGACTAAAAATTCTGTGTTTTTTCCTTGTATGTTGGCTAATTTTTTCCTTCTGTGCCTTTATAGGGAAATTGTAGTGCAGATTTAAGTAAAAAGATTCTCCCAAGTAGTTATATGGCATTCATACCACATGTGAGAATTGACAGTTTCTTTGTTTGTTTATTTATTTATTTATTTAAAAACTTGAAAAAAAACTTTGAAGTTATTCAGTGGATTGAATTATGAGATTCATTGCTTCAGGAATGCTGTCTTGGAGCTCCTTATTCTGAGCATCCAGAATCAGAGTATGCAGTCTCCATTGTTTTATCGTTCCCTATCCCTGAAGCCCATAAAAGGAAAACATTGAAAAAGAAGAAGTAAAATAACAACCTCTTGGTCACAGAGAAAATTCTCAAAGAGCTACTGGGCATGACTCTTCCCAGATTACACAATGGTCTTTGGGTAGCTACATTAGAAGAGTCTGGGACTGCCACCCGAGAATTCACCTGTCTCTAGAGGAGATCAGCACACTCCTGGAGATGTTTATAAGAATTCCCAGGACCATGACATCACATGGACCTGCCTCCAACATCCAGAAGACTCCTCAGGCAGCTTCCTTTCAGAAGCCTGGGAACAGGTACCTCCACGAATGTCTTAGTCTCCTCTGGAAACAGATTAATTCTCAGTTAGCAGTACTAGATCCCTTCGAGTTAACTACTCAAGCAGTTTTTTCAGTGTTGGTTGCAGGTCCATGCCCTGTACCTTTCTGAGAGTCCTCCCAGGCAGCTTTGGTGTGTTTTGGCCTGTTGACTGGCCTAGTGCCTTCATGTACTTAATCACATTAGTGGTTCTTTAAAAGTGCTGTTCACTGTGAGCATTTTGGGAGTGAGTCTTGTAATATATTAATATTTTCTCTCGAATAGCTTGTTTTGCTGGTTTAATTGAAATTGAGTTAATTTTCTTCGTGAGGTTAGAAACTTTTCTCTTTTTTTTTTGTAGCTAGCACGATCATTTTTTGGATTTAGTTAACAACACCCTGGGACAGAATTAGTATTTTTCTTCAAGTAACTTTCCAGTGGTTTTGAGTTGGAAAAAAGAGTATGTAACAACAGTTACCATAGTTATTGCCCAGGAGCCAAGGATGTTCTGAGCACTCTGCCCACAGGTGTGAGGCAGCGAGTAAGGGGGGCAGGTATGGGACAGAGCTTGACTGACATCCAGACTGATCAATGAAAATACTCCATGCCATTACCGTCATACTTTATATTTAATGAGAGTTGACTTTTCTGGCTTGTGAGACCTGTTCCTGTTCTGCTCCATTTTGGTTGACCCTTTAGTTTGGCTTTTTGTTGTTCTGCCATTTTGCAGAGGTCTCCGGGCCTTTCTACCTTTTCCTCTTTTCTCTCTCTGGTATTGGCTCTTCAGGACCATGTGCTGCTGCCTGGGACTGGCTGCTTGATGTGAATGGAGTTCATAAGGAGTTGCGTTGAATGTCTTCTATATTCTGTTTTCATTTTATATATATATAATTACTAGTAGTATATTAGTATTTTGTTATCTTATTAAACTGTTTTTATCTCGAGCCATGAGTTTCTCCCTTCCCTTTCATTTCTTCCCTATTGGGGGTGAGAGGCAGTGAGCAAGTGGTTATCATGGTTTTGAGTGCTAGCCTCACAATAAATGACTTTTGGGGAGTAAGTTGGAGGTAATTAGGCAGTTACTTGAAACCTTTCCTTAGTGCATCTTATGACCTGAATGTAGTCTGCTGCATGGGGTGTTTCTTTGTTTAAGTCAGAGTTTCCTACTCAGCGGTGTTCGGTTGTTTCTTATGTCATGTCTAAATGTACTTAAAATGCCAGTATCAAGCATCCCTGGTGTGGTGTTTTTCAACAGAATGTGTTACTGGTGTGATTTATAAAGGCACTTCTGTCCACTAAGCAGTACTTGATTCAGTGCAGTTCTGAGGTACCTCTTACCTGAAAAAATGGCACCTGCTACTCATGAGGCTGTGTGCTGGTGTCAGATTTCAGCTGTGGTGGCTCCTAGGAAGCAGCAGCACCACCCTCTTTCTACATTTTCAGAAAGTAGACTTGTGAGGCATTAGGGTGGTATTACAGTTTCAGCATGTTTGTTATCTTGCAGACCTGGAGCAGGTGCATTTGGTTAGCTGACCACTATCATGAAGCCAAATCTAACCATATAGTGGAATGCTCGTTACCACTTCTCATGCGCAAATAAAAATACCTTTCCTTTAATGACCAAAGGGAGCAGAACCCTGAAAAAGAACAGAAATATTTTCCAATACCACGAAGAATATTACGCACAGCATTTTTTGCGAGCTCCAGCGTTGAATATCTTTACTGAAAGTAATCTAAGGAGCCATATAAAAGCACATCTTGATCCTGCAGTCTGATGCTAATATCAGTAACTAACTAAACATTACTGCTGCTTTAGCAAATAATTTTAAGCTGCTTTCTTCTATAATGACATAAATCTCATGCTTCAGAACCACAAGAAGATTTTACTCAGCTGTACCTTTTGCTTTCAGAAGTTATTCAGGAGCAATAGTGCCATGACAGAGTCATAAGTACCAGTAATGACTTCTGTCTGTATTCAGCTCAGTATAGGCAGCTAAAAACAGCTTAGCCCTGCAGCACTGGACTGGGCAACACCATCTCTTCCTAGTGAGGTTGTCTGCTTTATCTGAGGTGCACACACTGGCTTTTCAAGCAGGTACAGGTTTAACAGTACACATTTTTGTTTTGGTATCTCCAAGGAAGAAGGATTGCCATGACTTCAACTGGTGGCTGTTCTTCTCTGAATCAGAAGATATACTGCTGATCAGAGATAATTCTGACTGGCAAGCTTTAAGTCTCAGGAGCTTTAAGCATTGCAAAATGTCAAGCACTCACAGTTTTTCCTGATTTTCCTCCCTCCCCAAAGAAAGGAGGCTGATTAAGTTGTAGGTAGAAACTGAAAACTAAAGAAATTGAAGATGGATTTCAAATTAATTAGAAGAGGTAGAGTAGTATGGTCACACATCAAAGCTTCTTAGATATAGTCTAGTTTTCACTGGTGCTCTGAGTAGCAGAGGGTCAGTCACTTTGTTCCTAGTAAGAACTCTTGTTTACCCAAACACTAGAAAAAAATTCAGTATCTAAAATAATAAAAGATGAAATTGTATAAAGGTGAAAGTTCAAGGTCTCTAATTTATTATTGTAGCTAGATGTACAGCTGCTTAGGAAGAACACCTCTGCTAGTGCCAAAACTCTATTCTGCCATTCACCAGAGTGCAACCTTATGTTGTTGTTTGAAAATCTGCTTGTAGTCTCCAGAAAAGTCAGACAGAATGGAAAAAAAAAATTAGGAAACACACAGACTACAGGCTTTGGAAATAAAAAATGGCAAGCTATTGTCTTGAATAATTTGGCATTATAGGGGAAGAAGCCTTACTGACAAGAAAGGCTTTTAGAGAAACAGAGTAGTCTGGCTTTATTACAACATCTATACATTCATGCCGCCACACAATTTTCTGTTAAGCTATACCTATAGGATACAGACAGACGGAGTAGTAGTCAAAAATTCCATTTCACAGCAGCCTTTAAAACAACAGTGTAGGTGAGCATCATGTATTTTGTACTTTCCAGTACTCACTTAGCAGTTTGAACAGTATTCTGAACTACTCAGTTTTATAACATAGCCTCCATTTACTCATCCAATTAATCCTTGTGTTCCAACAGCTATTCATATGACAGATTGTCACGTTTTAGTATATAACATTCTCCTTTCATATATTCAGAGTGACAAAACTTCTATTTATCTGAGCATTTCTTGAGATAACTTGATGACTCTTAGTGCTAAGTAATTTGCTGCCAAATGCTGTCTAAGCAACTTCCCTTGGGAAGCTTGTCATTTCCTTTCCCTGTGCAGCTGCCTTAGCGCTAAGGCACTTGTCCACCCCTTTCCTTAACATATAAACACCAAAGAGAGATGGCATTATTTTTTAGATGTTTGCAAACTGCAAGAATACCCTGCATTTGTTACATCATTTGGGACCTTGTAGTGAATCCTCCTCCCAACACACTGAATCTCCACTTCTTATTAAGGATTCTTCTGCTCTTGGTAGAATTCCAGCACTGGTTTAACTGCATGATCAGGAGATGATACATAAAATGGGATTAGAGAAGAAAAGTGCTGAGACAGCCAGTTTGCGTGGTTACGATAGAGAGGCTGAAAATAGGACTGAAACCAGAGGTTTAGTTCTTCCAACTTTTTGTGGTTTTGCAAGCTTGTAGAGATGTACAAATTCTGGCATTCTGATTGACCTGTGGTCATTATTAGCTAGAATGCAGAAACTTCTGTAACTAACCAACAACCTAATTGTTGGCCAGCAGTTTGACACCCTTCTCATATTGTCTGCATCTCAGTTCTATTTACAAAACTGTATTTGAAAACATAGCTGTTGCTGCTTATTGTTCAATAAATATGCGACACTCAGCATCAGTGGAACATTTTCTGCTTTGTTTTGGTGTCTTACAGAGGTTCCTAAGCTTAGGTAGTTGTGTCAAACTGTTTTCCATGACTCACATGAGTCAACTGAGCACTGATTGATTTCACACTAGCCACCACATTTCAAGGTCATTTGTATTTTACTTACACAGAATGATTTGAAACATCATCAATTCTGCTTCTGACATGATAGTAAATCATACTAGTGTAAGCCAAAAATGTTATACTATAGGTTACTTAGAAGTTTAACATCAAAAAAAAAAAAATAGGATCTTTTTCTGCTGGGAAGCTTATGACAGTATCTCTGTACTGTATTCTTGTACGTTAGGACAAAATAAATTATTCATATTATACTTTGTATATTATAATGCTCTAGTGGGATCCTTATTTATCTTTTTTTTGTTGTTTGTTTTACCTCTTTTAAGAGACAGTTTCTCATTAATGGATCAGAAATCTTCATGGGCAACAGTAATGCTAGTCATCTTTTTTATCTCATTTTGTATTTGTACATGTGAAGTCCATATCACTAGTTAAAACACAAAGAAAAACAGCTTATTTCCAAAAAAAGAGCTTTACAGTTTTAAGACTAAAATCAACACTTTTTTTTTTTCTTTAGAAAAAGTCTGACACTAACATTTAAAGTTGCCAATATTGCAAGAGCAATAGGGCAAAATATAGCCCTGCTCATAATCACTGTATCACAGTCTGTGAATGTATAAGCACTACCCTTATCCCAGTTGCTCAGTTCCTCTAGCAATCTAGAAAACTACACTCTAAGGAAGAAAGGATGAAAAGACCTGGTAACTAAAAACAAATGCTCACCTAGACTTACAGGTGAGCTACAAAAACCGTGTTGCTTTCACATATGCAGCCTATGTCATGCAAACTTTCATTATAGGAAATAAGACTGTTTGAGGACACACGCTAGTTTTTAAAAGCATTGCAGTAGCCCTAAAATAATTGATATCTCTGTAATGTGGCTGTGTGTCCATTTGCTCTGTCTGTAAACCATTACAATATGGAACTAGTGTTAGTTTTGCAACAATTGAAAATTTACTGAGAACCGAATCATGATTATGTGATATGGTTTTAATGTAAGGTGAGGCAATGTGACAGGGGAATCTTCCACTGATGAACAGATTTGGCAGAAAAGATAACATCAAATGCCGGAGGTCTGTTTCACTTCCCTTCTTTTTCTTGTACTATATGTTCTTGTGAACTCTCTATGCTTTCAGGTTGACTTGAGACAGAAGGAGGCAAGACTATGGTCTTTTTTGATGGCTGAAGCATATGGCTGACACAACTTGTCATGGAATCTATGAAGAGTAAAGAGTGTCTTACTCAGCTCTTAGGCCATCTGTCCACAATCTTGGTGTTACAGAAAGAGCTCCATCCAGACCATATGTTACTGTATTTTGACAGTGTAGCCGTTAAGTTCTTGAACACCCTGGATTCCATAAATATCCTTGTGTAGTCATATCAGAATTTTTTTTTCTTGTCAAACTAAGATTTCAACTGTGGTATGGTTGATTTGGTGGTGGGCTTGGGGTTTTTGTTTGTTTTGGGGGTTTTTTGTTTGTTTAGACGCCTAAGTGTCAGATTCTGTGCTTCAAGTGGTTGGTGTTAAGCACTAAGTTCACCTTTGTGATTTTGCTTGTTGCCTCTCAGCATGGTGATAAATTGTTTTGCTTTTTGTTTTTAACCTTTCCTTTTTTTTCTTGCTTCATGATTTCTTTTTCATTTGTCAGAGATGTGACTGTCACTGAGTCCTGTGGAATCTTTGTTGCAAGTCTGTGGCATAAACACTTATGAAAAATAGTCTTTCTGTTATCTTGGCAAAGGGAATGTGTTAAAGATGTTTCATGCTGCTGCATACCCTAGAAGAGTTCATGAAGATAAAAATGATGCTGAAGTTTCACCTTAATGTGACCTTGATTTTTATCTAAACCGGCTGGCTAATCTGCCTATTTCTGACACAGGGAAGTTAATAGCATCTGTATGCCTGCTTGGTTAAATTGAAGCTGTTGCTTTGTCCCTTTTGTAATTGCAGCTAGGCATTCTAAAGTATGGATATTTTTCCTTAATGCACTGTTCAATATTTTCATGCTGGTGTTTATTCTAATAGTGGCTAATGTACAGTACTCCAGTCAGGCTCTGGTTGGCACTCTGGCTTCCTTCACCCCAAGAAGATGCTGCTGGCTGATGCAGAATGAGTAACTATTGTATTCTGTGTCTAACTGTGACTGTGGCTGCTGCTGATGTGGCTTGCAAGGGCTCTGAATCACATGTAAATTAAAGGAAGACTCCTTTGGCTGCCTTCCTCACCGGGCACAACTTTAAATCTTGATTTATGGAGGACTGGATTTCTTGAAGGTGTACCCTATCAATGGATTACATATCTGGAAAGCAATCAGAGTTTGACCCCTTGTGAAAAGTGCTATTCCTGTCCTAACTAGCACAGGTCACAATACAAGGTGTCTTCAATGTCTGTCACTCAGCCATTGTGGCTGTAATGAGAGTCTTGGTGTTGTGGTGTAGCAGCTTTAGTTTGAAAATACTTCGTATTTGAAAGTTGTGCTTTATTTTGCGTGTCCTTGTCTCTGTTAGAATGTTAATAGTTTTGAAGGCCTGTAATGGATCCATGTGTAAACTAATTCTTGGCACAACGAAACATCCTTATTACTTGCCCAAATCAGGGCTTCATGCAAAAAGATTCAAACAAGTGGCTAAAGAGCTAGTTAAAATTAGCTTTCTGTGCTGATAAGGGTTGCTGTAAGCTGTAAATTTAAATTTTCTTATGCTGCAAACTAATCCTTTTTATGTAGAACATCCAGATCTCACTTTCAGCATGTTTCAGAAGTAATACCAAGTTAGTTATGCCCTCAGTTGAAGAACCAAATGAGAGTCTGCTCCAGTATAAAAGAAGAACCTAAGCTGTTCTTTTTCCATTCCTACTCTTGCCCCAGTAATTTAGAGAAATTTTATGGCAAAAAGATATCGATGAAGAGAACTCTGTTGCCCAAACTTAAATTCTTTCTCAGTTCAAGTTAATTCTGGTCACGTTTTTTCTTATGGTTCAAACTATATAACACCTGTTAACATCGTTTAAAGACTACTTTTGTTCTTCTCCCTGTAATTATTAATGTAATAGGTCAATTGAACAGCTGGTTGAATACTATATTTATGTGGGAATAGGGGGTGGAGAATTTACTTACATAGTCCCTACATCAGTTCTGTATCTTACTACGGTGAAAGCAGGTCTGTTATCAATTCCTTACAGTATCAGTGTTGCAGCAAGCCAGTCAGTATAATCAGAATATCTGAATGTCTTTGGATAATCAATTTCTTTCATGAGTCTCGTATATCCTGTCAATTCAGATCTATTCCTTGCCTATATCTCTGTAGAAAACTTTCTCTTAAAATGTAGAACTTGTATTACTGATATTCTAATTTTCAATAAATAGAAACAGTGAACTCTGTACCTTAAAAACTTTGCTACATGAATTGATGGGTGTAGTTGGAAGGAGAGATAAGGAAACAAAGACTAATATCTCTGTATAAGCTTTGCTCTTGTTGCATTGTTCTGGAAGTGTGCTTTATTCTTGTGAGCTGATTAAATGTTGACTCTGTTTATTTTCTGTTGCAGATGAACCAACACGTTCATTGAGTGGTCTGATCTTGAAGAATAATGTAAAAGCACATTTTCACAACTTTCCCAATGGGGTAACTGACTTCATTAAAAGTGAATGTCTGAACAACATTGGCGATTCCTCCCCCTTAATTAGAGCTACTGTAGGTAAGTTTGCTCTTATTACCGTCTTCTGCCTACTGAAAATGTTACTGACTTGAGTGAGAGGTGCACTGGTGATAGAAAGAGCTATTACACTCCTAAAACTGTTTGCGTCTGATAATTGCCATAGCTTCACCGTGATTCTACCTGGATCAATGAAAACACTACTATTAGCCTATTTTTTTTACACCACACCCCCTCCATATGCATACACATGCATATCCCTTCAGGGAATCGTCATACCGTGCGTAACGTATTCACATAATGAGTTTCTAGTTTTAATTACCTTCTGTCAGAAAACAGTAGATAAGTGTGGTGTACAGAACATTACAGAATTGTAGAATCATAGAGAGGTTTGGTTTGGAATGGACTTTAAATATCATCTAGTTCCAGTCAGAAGTTTTTTGTTACATGGATTTCTGGTTTTATAGGTATTTTGGTTTAGTACACCTCTTCCACAAAATATGCATATTTGCATTATTTTTACTTATTTCTAGGTAAAGTTGTTTTTCTGTTTGTTCTTTGAGAATATGATTTCCTCCAGTGACTACAACCATTGCAGTAATTTTCCTTGTCCACTCAGAAAACTAGAAAAAAAGTAAAATAAAAATATATTTGAGTACAGTAGATAAAATGAAGGTGCATGTCAGTTCAGAAAGAAACCCAGCTTGTATCAGCTGACTCTTCTTAAAATAATCTACCAGTTACTGCTCCTTTGGAATGCTTTGCTTTTTCTGTAGCTTTCTTCCTCCAGACATCTGGTTTAGAGACTATGGACTAGAGAAAAATGCTAATCTCATAGCTATTTCCTGCTGTCTTGTCACTTGTGAAACTGCTTTGCTGTGAATTTTAATAATGTCCCATTTTATTAATGGCAGTAGAAACAAATCTTTGAGTGGCAGGTACTTCTGTCCTTTCAGGTTGTAGAAGGGTCACGCTTGTTTGTTCCTAAGAGTTGTCAGTGCAGTGCAGTGTAGACGACCAAAAAATATTACAGCTCAATTTGGATTGCTGTCTAAGGGTTGTTGGGTAGTTTTGGTTTGTGGGATGGCAGAGTTGTGTGTTTTCAAGCAGTACAAAATGTTTGTGGATTAGTAGCTCAATTACTGCTCAGCTTTAAGTGATCCTTGCAAGGATTATTCAAGCATGTGTGAACTCTGAAGATGAGTAGCAACTGAACTGTATGCTTGTATAAGAGTTGCTATTTTACACATGCTTTGCACCCTGCTGTATAAAGTAACTGAATGTTGGAACCTTGTGACCTTCTGTTTTAATAGTGAGGTTGGTCCAGTACACACTGGTCTCTTGATACTAGTTAGGTGTATATATATATTACTACCTACTTAGGCCACCTTGTTAGCATTATGAGTCGGCACATGCTAGTTAAAGCTTCAGTTTGAGATGTATACGAGTTTTTGCAGTTCAAGTGCTATCAATTTAATCAGCCAGTAGCAAATAAGGTCTCTGGAATTCTGAGAGGAAGATGAGGAAGTGCATCAAAATAGCATCAGAGAAGATTTAATGCAGCATTCACTCTCCTTTGTGGTCTCTAGTATCCAGTGCTAACCAGACAAAAACTTCTACCCTTTGGCCAAGATGGGGGCAAACTGATTAATCCCATCCTCAGAAATTGCCTCACTGAAGGGAATGAGCATGACAATAGGGTCAATTTTAGAAGGTGACTTGAAACCGAATGGTAATTACACATTGTATCCTTACTTACCTTTTCCCTATTTTAGTCCCCAAATGAGTAACAATGTGGAACTTCTCTGTGCTGTGTGCTAAGGGTTTAAAAACCCCTGTATGCCAGTGTTGAAATATGGATCCAAGTTCAAAAAAGATGGCTGCATACGTTGAAGACCCACAAACTTACAAGGAAATAAACACATCTATTTAGGAAGTGTCTGTAACTGTTGTTAAAACTTTCTGAGGATTCTAGTCTGCGCAGGACCTTACAGAATCACAGAATGTCAGGGATTGGAAGGGACTTCGAATGCTCATCCAGTCCAATCCCCCTGCCGGAGCAGGAACACCCAGATGAGGTTACACAGTAAGGTGTCCAGGTGGGTTTGAATGTCTCCAGAGTAGGAGACTCCACAACCTCCCTTTTCCAGGGTTCTGTTACCCTTACTGAGAAGAAGTTTCTTCTTAAATTTATGTGGAACCTCTTGTGTTCCAAGTTTGAACCCATTACCCCTTGTCCTATCATTAGTTGTCACCAAGAAGAGCCTGGCTCCATCCTCGTGACACTCACCCTTTATGTATCTGTAAACATTAATGAGGTCAACCCTTAGTGTAGCTCCTGCTTAAAAGCAAGCTGTGGAAATAGTTTGAGTCTTTAACAAGATTGGCAGAACTGGAGAGCTTCACTGCAGAAGGAAAGTGAAAGCTAATGATTGTCCTGTGAGGGGGAATTTTGTTATTAAGTTCAACTTTTTAGAATTAAGGTGTTCAGAAATCAACTCTAGGAGCTACAGAGGCAAAACACCGCACCAAAACCTCAACCTTCCCCCTGACTTGTTATCAAAGTACTGAAGCATAGCTGCTTTTTCTTTATGTTCATTTATTTTTATTGTAGAATTAATGCTGTAAACTGGGGTTGCATGTAATTGAAACAGTGACATAAAAGATGCTGGCATTATGATTACCCTTTTGTGTTTAAAAATTTCTGACATCCCTCTGAACTATGTTCTCTCATAGCTTACTGCTCAATTAGCCCAGCTGCTATATTGGTTAGATTTCACATTTGTCAAGTGAAATGTCAGCCGATTCTGTAATATTGCTTTGAAGTTCATTACTAATTGAAGACGATCTTTATAAAGACTTTCAGATTTCTAACCTTTGAGCTTAGTATGTTGGTCAGAAGGAAGGACATGTTTTAACTGTCAGCTCTGACCCAAACCTTTCAAAAAGCTGCAAGCTAGTAAATTGATTATTTATTTAGTTTGATTATTGTTCTGATGTCCCCATTTCTGTGTCTGAAGTGTTGCAGAGACAGCCACAAAGGCTAATTTCTGGTGTCTTCTGTTTCTTGCTGGCCAAATAAAGCAGCACGTGGGTGGGGAAAAAATAATATTTGAAAGAATATGAAGTTCATTAGAAGCCCATGAAGATTGCTTTTAACGTGAACATAAATGCCTAAAACTTAATTTTATGTGGCTGTTTCCTTGTTGTTCTTAAAACCCTTTGTGTCGTGATTGAGATGGACAAACGACATAGACCAAGTTCTTCCAGGATGAAAGTAGTAGATGCCATTTATTGCCACAAGTGGATTTTTATACAGTTTTCCCAATTAATGCGTCTCTTCACTATCGGTTACAAGTTACAGCAGTAACATCTCATAATTTTGCTATCATCAGTGTTACTCTTCCACTCCCTTCTTTCTCGTGAGTACACCTTAATATCTCTGGATACTCTTTTACTCCCTTCTTTCTCACGGGTAGGTCTTAATATCTTCAAGGCTAATTTCTGTTCCCATGCCCTCCATCAGGGAATCTACAGACCCACCGTAGTCCCTCACAATTCCCTCTTTTTGTTTTTGTGTTAAAAAAATCGCCTTCATTGTCCTCTGCAGGGCCCTTTGCAGCAGAGAAATCATGCATGGCAATGTTAGTAACACAACCACAACAATCATCAAAACAAGCAGTCCCGTTTTCACTACTGATAACAACCATCCTAAAAGCACCCAACCACTAAGCAATTTATTTAACGAATCCCATCAAAATCTTCACATCTGTGTCCTTGAGCTAATAACAAAAAGTCTAATGCAGCTCTGTTCTACGGTGTAGCGTGTCTTACAGAATCTACATCTAACAAAAGCCCACTTCACACCTTAGAAGTTCTGTTAGTTTGCTTAGCTAACCAGCATCCTGATTTTTCTGAAGTATTTAAAGCTTTAGCTGTGCCAACATCAGGTACAAGAGATCCTAAAACCCTTAATCCCAATCCCCAAAGATGTACATTATCATCACGTTTTGACTTACATATATATGCAAAAAGCGTTTTTCTTGTGTTGCTTTTCTGGGATCTATTATCATGGATACATTGGGCATTAAGAGAGTTAATTCTTCCAAACTACATGGTCCTCCGACAGCATTAGAAGGAATTCCTGGCCAGGCTCTGTCTCCGCAGATCAAGAACACACCATACGGGAGTTTTCAGGGTCTCTGTCCCACATTATTAACGGCACCCCTTGGACTCTTCTGCGAGGCATTGCACCACCGAGTTTATTTTCTATAGTCACCAAGATTAGCATTAACATTTTGCAGTTTTATCCATTCATGCTTTAGCATATTGTCCTGACACTTTTCACAAACCAACTGTATACAAGCGTCCATAGGCACAGGTCGCGGTAATTCCAGTTCCTGTGGTTCAATATCTGCTTCTGGGAGGCAATTAATCCAGAGTGTTGTGTTGGTATTATTACGGTTTGTTGCAATGCCTCTGCACCAACCACTATTTTGAAACCGTTGTGTGATGCTGCTGCCTGTAGTTGTCAAGGGGGATGCCAACCAAGCATGTGTGGAATGGGTTTTCCAGAGACACCATAGCTAGGCATATGGAGTCCTGGTCAGTCACGTTGGCTAAAGTAATCTACATGTTAGTCTTTGTCTGTGCAGGCATCCAAAATGCAGCAGCTGCAGCAGTCATTGTCAGGAAGACAGCACAGGTTTCATGTTTCGTGCCGGCAACCATTGCAGCCCTTGATCTGTAAAGACACAAGCGTAGCCTGTCCCTCACGTTATCAATTGATGTAACCTTTTCCATTGACCATTAACTAGTGATTTGACCGTAACTAATATAGGTTCTTTCTGATTTAGCATGTTTTTGTGTCAAATTTGCAAAGTGTTTAATCACAGGTCTAATTGGGGCTGCATCACTTAGATATAAGTGATTCATCACATACAGTGCTTTTCATAATGAGTTTTGTGGTGTTTCCCCTACTTCTCCCCCTTTTTGTTTTTAAAACAAAACCAGTTCAGAATCAGATGCATGCATTGGACCTTGACTACATACTCAGAATCACAAATCAAATTTAGAGGATCCTCCTTAAAAAGCTCTAAGTAAAGCTGCACCAAGTTTTACTAATTGGGTTGAACCTTCAATAATTTTTACAGAATGATGCCAATTTTTATCTTCAGGCCAAACCACTACAGCTTTATGAGACTTCCCTGAACCATCAACAAAAACTGCAAACATATGGGATTAGACCAAATACAAGTATGGTCAGTGACCTGATGTGAAAGCTATGCAGGTTCTGCAGCAATGTACACTTAGGCATCCCAAAAGCTGTGCTGTTAAGAAAATCAGCTAGTGCAATTTATGAGGACATAGATTACAAATTAATCAAAATTAGATTTCACAAATGGTACATACATGACAAAAGGATCATGGCCTATTAAGACTTAAATTCATTCCCAGCATTTCTTGATCAGAGTAACCATCGGTATATCAGTCTTTTAGCAATCTTATCATACTGTCCCACAATAGCCACAGGTTGTTTCTGTGTTGTAGCTATAAATAGACAAATCTGCAAGTCAAATCAAATGCAGTCAGCTTGTAAGGTTGTCATAAATTTATTCATCAAAGTCTCTTAAGTCCATTTTGGTTGTCATATTTATGGGACATTGTTTTCCCTTACTGGATCGAAGTCGTGTTTCAGTTCTATCGATGTAGTGTTGACTTTACCAAAAGATTGTCTGCCAATACTAATGGAAATACAGCATTTGAAATTTCCTTGGAGATTTCTCACTTGCAGCAAGCAGATCTGCACCATCCAAGCAGCCTCTTCTAGGACATGCAACTAAACAGAATTTTCAGAAAACGTTATTCGAGCTTACAATTTACTTAACAAATCTTGACCCAAGAGAGGTATAGGACTTTCTGGCAAATATAAGAATTCATATTGTAAAACTTTATTCCAAATTTGGCATTCCATTGGTCTCTGAAAAATGGCCTCTTAAAAAATGACTGCAAAAACTAGCATGGTGAATTTATAAAGAAGTTTCTTATAACTAGTTACCACAAAGTAAGTTTATTAAAGAAAAAATAAAATTGGTTTAATTTCCTAGCTTCATTAGAACTATGGATCCACTGGCAATGCCTTTAAATTTCACCCTCAGACTCCTTCATGCAGTATTACAGTTCTCTAGTAGTAACATTTGGCAGGGGGAGGCGGGATGTGGGGGGAATAAAACCTCCCTCTCGCCCTTGTCTGAGATGGCAGGATCTTCTGCCCAGCATGAAAACAAATCAGTTCAAACTCCACATCAAACCAGCCTGGCTCCACTCCACACCCAAATTAGTACCATTCTGACCCAGAGAAGCACTGAGCACTCTGACCTCCTCCCCAAAGCTGTCCAGTGTGAAAAGACCAACTTCAGCAAGGAGGTAAAATGATGAGCTCTGTCCCCAGACTTGCTGAAACCTAAGAAACAAGACTGAAGCAAAAAGAAACAGCACCAACAACCCCTGATTCAAAGCTGAGAAGCAATGCAGCGCCACAACAAGGATGAATGACACCACCCCAGGAAAAAAAAAGAGAGAGCGGGTGGAATAAAGCCCCCCTTTCTCCACTTAGCAGTGGGTAACCACGTTTTTCCATTTTATTTTTTTTTTCTTCTTGCTGCAGTTTAGATACAACCAAATTACGCAGGTGGCATAATTGCTGGTATGAAGTGGGAGGCTCTGGCGAACTCCTCACTTACAGCGAGCTGAGTTTATCTTGCAGCTTGACAGAGGCCTGGGATATTTTGCTTTTTCGTTTTCCTATTTCATTCCGACCATAATACACTTTATACACAATTCCGATTAGCTCAACAATAGCTACATTCCTTAGTTCCATTTACCTTTTACAATTTACAGATGTCAGAAAACAACATATTAAACATCAATCCATTACTCCATTTTCCTAGACCCAAATCACTTCATATTCTAGCAACTTTGAAATACAGCTTCATACAACGCCAAGTTCACATCCATCATAGCATTTAGGGTGGGGTGTTTTTGGTTTTTTTTGGTCAATGCAAATCAGAGTTGAACAATTTAAATTCTTTTCTGGTCTCAAAATTATCAGCTAACAATAAGAGCAAATTAACTTACAGTACCGTACTTCATTGCTTTTTTTCCAAAGTCCTGCAAAACAACATTAATTGTAATACGGCAGTGGCCTCAGTTCACTCCTTGCCTATGCATCTGGAAGTGTTTCCACCTAGGTTATCCTGTTGCTGTCTGGGATAAGCCTTTTTGAAGAACGCTTTAAGTAGTTTTCAAATAGTCCTTCTTTCACCTGTGAAAGCTTGCATATACTACAAGTATAGCCAGACCACTTGTTATCCTCTGAAACCACTTCTACAACCTTGAAAGGGTCTTGTGCCAACTCTTTTTCTGAATCTACCGACTTACTTTAGACTTATAACTTCTGCCACATGTTATTCCAGAGGAGTTCAAGGCATTTCATTCTTATGTTTGTTTCTAAACCCATATTAAGTCTACAAATAAACCAGATCTAAGCAAGGGAGACAATTTATTTTGTCTAGGAGGCAAGGAAATTTGTTTATTTTGTTCTTTTTGTGAAGTTCAGTTTAATTTAAAAGAAAAAAAAAAAAAATCATTAAGATCCAGCAACTGTAAAATAAGTATTTTCTGTTAATGCATCTGATATTCTTTGCAGGACCATAATATTCAGGAGAAATGCAGTCTTTAAGACTCTATAGATCTCCATAGGCATTTGGGAATCTTTTCTGTTGCAGTTGTGAAGAGAACTGGATACAAACTAATGGAGCTGTAAAATTGTGGTTTACCTCTTGTCTTCATTTTTGCCCTTAGTCTTTGTGGGTTCTACAGCATATTGCATCAAAGGAAACATGATGCAAAACAACTTTTAATTACTGTATTACTGTCCAGCATGTTCTTTGCTCTGTAATGTTGTCCTGTGTTTTTGTGTATTTAACAGGAATTTTAATATTTTATTCTAAATTAAAATTATTTATTGTGATTGCCACAATGAGAAAGCTTATGAAAGCTTTTTTCATTACTTGTCGCTTGGGAGATTAGTAGTATCAAGTTTTTCCGTGTTCATACTTATTAAAAGTAACTGTCAATAGAATGACCGACTATGCTAGCAGCTTCATTTTGTCTTGAGACAAAATGGACTCATGCAAAGCCAGTCCCAGTTGACAAGCAGCCTTCCCTGTCTTGTCACCTAATTAGTTTTTTTCTGGTATTTCTGTATGAGCTGGAAACAGAATTAGTGGCTCTTTGGTCTGACCTATCTATTTACTGGGTCTCAATCAGCCAACTATTACAGCTGATCACTGAATGACCTGCCATAGTGTGTAAGCTCTTAGGAGGTATCTCAGTGTTAGAATGTTTCCTTAATGTTTTGTCTAAAGACAGTGAAGTTGTGAACATATAATGTAGCACTGAGTTGTTAATTTATTCAATGATAGACTTCCACATTCTTGCTTTTGTATCATGATGAAGAAGAGGTGACTTGAGGGAAGTACTCTATAATTACTGGAGGTCAATATTTGTAGAGTGTTTATTAAATTTATATCCAAGGCTGCCCTTCAGTGTTTTGACGTGATTATTTCCTTAACAGGAATTACTTTGTGTTTCATTTCTCATGCCTGAGATCTTCATGATTGCAAGAAGGAACACCTTTGCATTTAAAAGCCCTTCAAATACCATTTATAATTAAATGTGCTTCCTCTTTTTATGCTTGCCAGTTCTTAAAAAACCCAAGAAATTTCTTAACTCCTTATACTTTCGAGAGAAGAAAAATGAGAAAAATTGATATGAAACGTGAAAGTATGTGAGATCACAGTATCACAGATCTCATTTAATTCATCCCTTTGATTCCTTTAGGCATTCTGATAACAACCATTGCCTCAAAAGGGGAATTACAGAATTGGCCTGAACTCTTACCAAAGCTTTGCAGCCTGTTGGATTCTGAGGATTACAATACCTGTGAGGTAAGGATACTTACAGAAAAAAGATTATAATCTGAATTTGATTGTTTTTGTCTCTGTGCATAGTCACTAGGTATTTGTATTGTATTGAGTGTGTATACATGTACATATATTATCCTCAGAACAGGGCTCAAATTTCTTCCGCCTGCATTCCATGTTCTTACTGTTCATTCAAACAAATTTGTTTTCTTTACATAAAAGCAGAATAGGACTGCAGATGGCTAGTCATAGCATCTCATCTGAGAACTGTCCTGAAGTTACCACTCTGTGATGCCTAATCTCTCATGCATCATCAGCATCCCATGGCTAGGAGAACAATAAACTCCCCATCAGTCCGGAACTTGTATGGGATTTGCTTCTTCAGCTAGATCCCTACAAGTCAATGAGGCCTGATGGGATTCATCCAAGCGTGCTTAAAGAGCTGGCTGATGTCATATTGAGACCTCTCTCCATGATTTTTTCAATGCTCTTGGGAATCTGGAGAGGTCCTGGAAGATTGGAAGCTGGAAAACATCCCAATCTACACGAAGGGCAACAGGGATGATCCTGAAAACTACAGACCTGCCAGCCTCACTTCTGTTCCTAGCAGAATCATGGAGAAAATTGTTCTGGGAGTTACTGAAAAACATCCGAATGACAATGCAGTCATTGGTCCCAGCCAGCATGGGTTCATGAGGGGAAAGTCTTGCCTGACCAACTTAATTTCGTTCTACAACAAGGTTACCCAACTGGTTGACCAAGGGAAGCCTGTTGACATGATCTTTTTGGATTTCAGTAAAGCCTTTGATACTGTCTCTCGCAGTATCCTCCTGAACAATGTGTCAGTCACACAGCTGGATAAACACACAGTGCAGTGGGTGAGCAATCGGCTGACAGGCCGGGCTCAAAGAGTTCTAGTAAATGGAGTTATGTTGGGCTGGCCACCAGTCACTAGTGGGGTTCTGCAGGATCCATCTTAGGGCCAGTGCTCTTAAATGTGGTTATAAATTACTTGGACACAACACTTGAGGGATTGCTTGTAAGTTTGTTGATGACGCAGAATTGAGGGGAGCTGTCAACACTCTCGAGAGCTGAGAGGCCTAGCAGAGCGATCTGGACAAATTGGAGAACTGGGCAGTCACCAACCACATGAAGTTCAACAAAGGCGAGCGCTGGTTTTGACACCTGGGGCACAGCAACCCTGGCTGTCCATACAGACTGGGGGATGAGATGCTGGAAGGCAGCTCTGTGGAGAGGAATCTGAGGGTTCTGGTTGATGGTGAGCTGAACATGAGCCAACAGTGTGTCCTGGCAGCCAAGAGGGCAACCGTGTCCTTGCTGCATCCAGCACAGCATCGCCAGCTGGGCAGGGAGGGAATTGTCCTGCTCTGCTCTGCATTGGTGCAGCCTCATCTGGAGCACTGTGTACAGGTCTGGGCGCCACAGCATAAAAAAGATATAAAGCTACTGGAGAGTGTCCAGAAGAGGGCTATGAAGCTGGTGAATGGTTTGGAGAGGAAGCCCTATGATGAGCATCTGAAGTCCCTTGTTTTGTTCAGCCAGGAGAAGAGGAGACCAAGGGGACACCTCATCATGGCTGCAGCTTCCTCACAAGGGGAGGAGGAGGGACAGGTGCCGATCTTTTTTCTGAGGCAACCAACAACAGAACCCAAGGGAATGGCAGGAAGATGTGCCAGGGGAGGTTTAGGTTGGACATTAGGAAAAGGTTCTTCCCCCAGAGGGTGCTGGAGCACTGGAACAGGCTCCCCAGGGAGGTGTCACAGCCCCAAGCCTGACAGTGTTCAAGAAGAGACTGGACAACACCTTCAGACACACGCTGTGAACTGTGGGGTTGTCATACATAGGGACAGGAGTTGGGACTCCATGATCCTTGTGGATCCCTTCCAACTCAGGACATGCTATGATTCTATTAATTTTCTCTTAATTAAAATAAGTGTTCATTCTTCTTGTAACTTAATCTGGAAAAGGAATCTGTCATTGCTATGTCATGGTTAAATGAACTGGTTTTTTGAGGGTGTATGGAGGAACATAAATAAATACCGACTTAGCACTGGTATTTATTAACTTAGTTTTAAACTATGAGGAGAAAAAATAAGCATAGTCTGATTTTTAAAAAATAGAAATGTGTTGACACAACTTTAATTACTTGATATTGTCTACATGAAAGTGTGTGAAGCATTTTATAGAAAATAATCCTCAGAGAGGGGATAATAGTCTGAGATGCCATGCTGTTATGTAGTGGTCTAGTGCTGCTTTCTCAAGATAAAAGAAAAAAAATATTTGAAACTCAGATTGACCATTATATCCAGAGTTCTGTTTTGCCCCATGACAAATTAACAAAATACAATCATATGTGTAATTGAATTGGATACTTCTGGACTTGGACATTTATTTTGCAAACAAGAATTACATTTTAAGCATTTTTTAAAATATTATTGAATAGATGATTGTTGAATGCTAAAATTAAAATTACCACTTATCCATTACTGACTTGCCAAGCTTGAGACCTTAGAGATGCCAGTATAAAGTGCTAAAAGAAAAAGTCTTTAAGGATGTTTCAATTTAACTCCGTATTTAGATGGCTGCATTTACTGTGTTAACTACTTTTACTGTGCTCTGCTGAAATTACTTGTTCTGTACAAAACCTGAAATTTTGTTGTCTTCAGAATGTGAAAGAAGGTGGTTTTTGTTTTTTCTAACCAGGGTGCTTTTGGTGCTCTTCAGAAGATATGTGAAGATTCTGCTGAAATTTTAGATAGTGATGTATTGGACCGACCACTCAATATCATGATACCTAAGTTCTTACAGTTCTTCAAGCACAGCAGTCCAAAAATTAGGTAGGTTTAGGTATTGTACTACAGTTAACTGTTAAAATATGATTTAAAAATATTTATGTGAACAGCAAATTTGCTATTTCATAGATCTGTTTGAAGCATGCTTTGTTTTTTT
Organism: Nesoenas mayeri; assembly: GCF_963082525.1. Classification (NCBI taxonomy): domain Eukaryota; kingdom Metazoa; phylum Chordata; class Aves; order Columbiformes; family Columbidae; genus Nesoenas; species Nesoenas mayeri. The sequence goes on along the minus strand of NC_137542.1, from coordinate 64,703,359 downwards.
AAATGATCCTGCAGAGATCCACAGAGATTCCATGCATCAGTAATTTCCATGTTCAGCTGCTTAGTTAATACAACAGCCTTACTTCTTTATACATCTTCCAAATGTACAGTCAGCCTGTGATATTGAAAACCAAACTGTTTACATTTCATGTATTATGAGAAATTTAATGCTGTGGTTAGAACTTAATATTTTGATTAGAATGAACAATTTTGCATTCATTTTGTAATCACTTCAGTAGTGGGAGAGTCAAAATGCTTTAGCTGATAATAGTTTCTCAGTTCTTGCAGCAAAAAAATTCTGCTTTAACTGCACCGAAATTTAGCTCCGTATCTTTCAGTTGAATCAAATTTAAAGGTTTCATCATTTCACTGTCAAACTGTATTGATGTCTTGAAAGTAACGGAAGTATAGGATAGAAGAAAAATTCCAGAATTAAATTGCTATTGCTAATATTAATTAAAAAGAACAGTAGCTTTTAGCCCAGAATGAGCCCACAGAGTGCCCCTGCCACAAGGAATGCTAGTGGTATCCTGAGGTGGAGTGTTGCCAGCTGGTTGTGGGAGGTGATCCTTCCCTTCATCTTTGAGGTGAGGCCACACCTAGAGTGCTGTGTCCAGTTCTGGGCTGCCCAGACCAAAAGAGACATCGTCATACTGGAGAGAGTCCAGGGCTGTGAAGACAATGAAGGGACCAGAGCATCTCTCTTATGGGGAAAGTCTGAGAGAGCTGGGACTGGGGGAGCTCATCATCCTGTGTAAATACCTGAAGGGAGGGAGCAAAGAAGGTATGGTCAGGCTCTTTCCAGTGATAGAACCAGAGGCAACAGTCACAAACTGAAACACAAAAGGTTCCTTGAGAACTTCAGGAAACACTGTTTTACTGTGGGAAGAGTGACCAAGCCCTGGCACAGGTTGCCCACAAAGGTGGTAGACTCCCCATCCTTGGAGTTGTTCAAAAGCCATTTGGTCTGGTCCTGGGCCACTGGTGCTGAGTCACCCTGCTTGAGGAGAGGAATTAGACCAGATAACCTCCAGAAGTGTCCTTGAACCTCAGCCCTTCTGTGATTCTGTGAAATGTGGTTTTTTTAACTCCCATTTGAAAATAACGTTGAAAGATTCTTCAACTTGGCAGTGTGGCAATTCTTCATTGCCAACAGTAGTAGATGAATATTAGTAGGTGAATATTAACAGGAAGAGTATAATTTGGAATACATCATGGTAGGATTCAAGTAAGATTTAGAAACTGACCTAAAGTAGATCCACACTAAGAAAAATATGTAACAAAGCATTAACTTGCTCTTGTGGAAAGATAAACTTAATACTTTTCTGGAGCTGAGAGAGGTGGAAAAAAATATGCTTTTTTTTTTCCTTACCACATTATATAGTCATTCACTTTTTTTCCTGTGCTGTGATGTTTGTGGCTTTGAGACTGTTAAACCAGTTCCAAGTTTAAGGCAGGCCACCTGCTGACCTGCAGTTTGGTTTCACTTGATAGTGCGAAAGTATGAAAGCTATTAGTAGTGTCAGTAAAATACTTTATATTTAAATCCATCAAGAGAAAACTTGTGAACAATGTTTTATGAGGCAATCTTCCAAGAAATGCCAGAACAGAATAGAAGTTCGGATTTAGATTAGTGAAAATATTTAATGGATCTTCAAAGGCCTTTACAGGTAGTTTTGCCTTGTGTGTTTACTTAGGGAGTTTGACTTTTGTATCTCAGAATGAAAAAGACTGCTAAGTAATGGCTTTGTGTGAAATGGAATAGAGGAACCAATGCTTCATTTTTTAGTGTTCCTACCACTAGTGTTTTAGTATGTATCCTGCTACAAGTGTATGTTTGTTTGAAGCTCCGGCTGTATTCTTGACATACATTGATCTCATGAAGTGCTAAAAATACTGCAAAGGCAGTTGGGTACTTAACAACAAAGAAGGGAATACTAGAATTTCACCATGTTGACTTGTATGGAATTGTTAATATCTGAGACGATCAATAATCATATTCAAAAAGAACATCCTTACTTTTTGGAGCAAATATAACAGGTGTAGTTATCCTTCTCTGGTTTTGTTTATTGAATACTTTATTTTAAAATATTTATTAGATTGTATCAGAGTATATATTGGTACTTAAAATATGATTTTATAATTTTGCTTGCTAGTAGTGTGGGTGTGCAGATTTGTTCCCTCTTTCCTCTAGAAAATGTTTGAACAATGTAGTTTGCTTCTTAATGTTTTTTTATGCCTCTGTACAGTTTAGAAAGTGTTTTTTAACTAATGAAAAAAATATTTTTAACTGTTCCATTTGTAGGTCTCATGCTGTTGCGTGTGTCAATCAATTTATCATCAGCAGAACTCAAGCTCTTATGTTGCACATAGATTCTTTTATTGAGGTGGGTGTGCATTCTTGGTTGTGGGGTTAAGTCAAATTACATATCCGATGTATCAAGAGTTCTGAATTACACTTTACAGCTATCTCTGCCCCCAGACTCCTCATTTTTGGTTGTCCATTCTTAGCCTCAGTCCACATGGATTCAAGTTTATTCTGTATGCTTGTACTGAGATTTGATTATTCTGAGCACTCTTGAAGCCCAAAAAATAGTATTTTGAAAGATGTTTTCTCTTCATAAGTAGAGGAAATTGCTGCATAAAGATGTAAAAGTAATGGTGGCGGTCTGTCACCTGTGATGGAAAGTGCACTACAAGGATCATCATGTTGCTGAGTCCATCTGGATCTCTGAATACTGCTATTGAACATGGATTAGAAGAGTAGGATTTTGGGTTATCTAGAGTATTTTATTTGCTGCTGTTAGTGGACGGAGAGAGTTTTCTGGCTTCAGAACTTCATTTATGTGTAGGAGAAAAAAAACATCCAGGAAATGCTGTTCTTGTGCCAGTGGTAGCATTACCCAGTGTTTTGATTTATGTGGACAATGTACAGTGAGAGTCTGAAGAGTTCATTTGCTAAGTCTTTAAGAAATAAAACGGTACTCTCAGGTGCAGGGTGGGAGCATAGAGAACTACATATTTGCATACTTTCATTTGCTAGTAATGTCCGTTTAAATGCAAGTTGAACTAGATGAACTGAGAATTTTCAACTGGTACTTCTTTCCAACAGAATCTGTTTGCTCTGGCTGGTGATGAGGAGCCTGAGGTACGCAAAAATGTTTGCCGTGCTCTGGTAATGTTGCTGGAAGTTCGAATGGATCGCCTGCTTCCTCATATGATTAGTATAGTTGAGGTGAGTCTCATTTCTCAGATTGTATGCTGAAAAACCTGTTTGGGATTGCAGAAGTAATAACAAATAAAAAGTGTTAATCAAAACAGGTGTGTTACTCTTGCACTTGCCTACTATTCATTTTCCTTCAAGACTGAGATTGCAAAACTAATTGCCAACTTGACATTGTTTTAAACAGGCAATGCATGTGCCATTTATTGGTTCTTCATTAATTGATCCTGAAATGGGTGGAATCAGCTATGCTGTGTAGCAGGCGGACATTGGTTGAACCCAAATGACAAGATCATGTTAAGAATCTAGTGCTGATACTGCTACAGTTTACACATTAAAACTGTCACTTCTTTTGGATGTGTTGACCATAACAAGGATAAGGCATATTATTTTATATAGCTGAGGTATACTCTTTGAGCTACTGTAGACATTGCCTCCCATTGCATTCACTCGTAGAAGTTAATGTCATTTGATATTTCCTTTACCATTCTAGATTATTGCAGACTTGTTTATCAGAGGAACATTCATCTTGTTTTTTGTCTGCTCAATTGATCTGTAATTTCCACGTTTCTGGGAAATAGTGGTAGTTTCTCAGTAGAATTTACGTATGCTACTTGTCATACTGGAAGTATAGATAAGATCATAACATTTCTCATGCAGATTTCATGTGGACAAGTGGGTCACAACCCAGTGTTAGATTCTATAAGACTATGTCCAGACAACACAATGAAGGTGATTTTTTTGCTCATTTACACAGGCATTACAGATGCATAATACTGAGGTGACCCTTGACAGACTTGTCCTGCTGACTAGTCTTCCCGTGTATTGTCTGGAATTCTGTGATATCAGTCTTTGCAGACGTAATCTCATATAACATGGGACAAGCAAGGACTGTTGATACTTGGTGATAGGCTTGGTTTGGTTTTGGTGGTTTTTTTTTGGAGTGTTTTTGTGTCTGTGTATGTTGAGGTTTTTTGGTTTTTGGTTTTGTTGTTGGTTGAGGATTTTTTAATTTTTTTTTTTAAACAGAATAATTTTGGAGATGGTGTTGTTAAGAAATGATAACTTATCTGTCTCTTCACCCTTCTAAGATCAGTAGGGAACTTCTGAACTTTGTAGGTAGAAATGATGTCACCAAACAGTAAAAGATCCAAGATTGTATTCTCATTGTATCTGGAATTTTGCTGTTGAGAAAACTATTACTAGGCTTCCTCTCTACTAAAGACAATAGTAGTGATCTTTCTGTTCTGTTACAAAGTCTAAACTTTTTTGTTAGTTTGGACACTGTGTAGTGTTACTGATTTCCCCAGTTCTGTATACATCCTGGTATATGCAAATATTGTATCCCAGAACTGACTGTTCAGCTTTCAAATGAGTCAGGTCTTGCACCTTTGAGGCTTTAATGCCTCCAAGCTGAATGATGCTGCTGATTGCCGCTCAAAGTTAAGATGGTCTTAAAAGAGAGAAATTTCTATCTACATAATGTTCTTTATGCTTATGGAGAATCACCTTTAAAGTAGTTAAGAATATTCATGATCTAGTAGTGGTTCTAAGAAGGCCTTGGCACACATCATGCTTTTAAAGCAGACAAGTTTAAACTTCATTGCCAAGTCCCTGGAGCACACAGGAATGGTTGAGTTTGGATTTCATTGTTTTATTGAGCATGCATTTCCAGATTTTTTTCTTTTCTCTTTTGTCTGAGAACTTGGCAACAGCACATGTCAAGAGTAAACCAACCTAACATGTAAATTATTAGATTGCACTTGTATGCTCACAGAGCATATTTATCCAAACACATGGCTTCTGAGATCTTTCTCAGTAGAAATCCTGATTTCTGCATCCTGTTGCTTTCTTCAGATAAAGATATGTCTGTTACTGCTCAAAGGGTATGTTCTTCTTTATACTTTGTGTATCCCACTATTCTTTTCTTGAGTTAACAAGACTAACACAATATTGTTTGTTATAGAGTACAGAAAACTGTACTGAATAATTTTCCTATGCTATTTTGTAATTTATTGTGACAAAGCAACTATTTGCATTGCCTAAAGTCAGTAGAACTTCATAGCTTATCATTAAAAGCACTTATCAAAATTTGGTATGACATTAAAAAAATCAAGCCTTCCGATACCCTTCCCACATTTTGCTTTATTACTAGGCTCACTGTTCTTGCTAGGATTTCCAAGCTGTGTATATGACTATCTTACACCACTGAGTGTAAGTAGCGTTTTCAATCTGCTGTCTTACTTCCCGGAGCGTATAGCATGATACTTACAGATACTTAAAGAGGAATGACAGTGTGAGGGGTATCTTCAAACAGATTATTTTTTGTCATTCTATTTTTTGTCTTCCTGACAAATAACGAATCCACAGCAAAACAGTGGATTTTCAAGCCCTTTAGGGAAAAATGCCCCATCTTCTAACATGCTTTGAGGAAGCCATGCTTGCAGTGAGTGGTTGCAGTCTGTTGTTAGCTCAGAACAGGGCAGTATTTCTGCTACTGAGAGTTCTTAATCACAATAGTGACCTTTAGGGAAAGCGTGTGACTTAGTGCAATTCTTTAGGAAGAGGTGCTGTTCATGGTAAGTCTTGCATCCCTACAATGCCTAAGTATAATAAATGTCCCCCTGTTCTGTTTAATTTTGAGAATACAATGGTATTCTGAATCAACTGAAGAGGGATTTCTTTTGCTCTTTATGTATGAGGAAAGATAGCTGCATGGACTTGCATGAGCCAAGTCTTTCAGAAATAAGAGCTGACATGCAAGAATGGAGAAATTAGTATTTTGGAAGTCATAAGAGTCTTCTCTAAATTTTTTTGGCAGTTTTATGTAAGAAACTGATGTAGCAGTAGTCTCTAGGATTTTTGTTTATGCAGGTATTTGATTACTTTTGGTTGAAGGAGGACTAAGGTTTAATAGCAAGCTTGAAGATTTGATACTGAATCTCTGAATTCCCATTCATGCTAGACAAATGTGAGACTTTTTTTTCTTGTTATGGATTCTACTTAATTACATCCTGTCAGGTATTCATGTTTTGGTATGCAAGCTTTTTTTGTACTAGAAGTAAAAAAGTACTGCTATTTTGGTAAGGGCGAAGTTATACCTTTTTATTCAAAAGTGCAAAGTGGGGATAAAAAATAATTTAAAAAATCTATTTGCAGGAAACTGCTGTTTATTATCTTTGGTCTCTGCAGTTTCTTCATAATAATTTTCTCACGTAAGCAATGAAGAAATTTAGAATCTGAATCATTTAGCATCAAGAATGAACTCTCTTAACTTATGCGCAAGATAGCCTTAAGCAGTCTTTTATGTCTGTTTCTTATCCTTGCCCCAAAGAAACAAAATTGATATGGTACCATAATCTGGTTTTGTGAACATGCTTTGCATCATTGATAGCTTTTTCTGGACACTTAAAACTTCTATTTTATTTAAGTAATGTATTTTTATATTGTGTAGTACATGCTTCAGAGGACCCAGGACCAAGACGAAAATGTAGCTTTGGAGGCCTGTGAGTTTTGGCTGACTTTGGCTGAACAGCCAATTTGTAAAGATGTATTATGTCGGCATCTTACTAAGTAAGTATTAGGAATTACGACTCCTATTTGCTTTGAAATAGTCTTCTTTACACTTCAGTTGACTTGTTCCTGATACTTTCATAAAGACTGTATCTAGCTTGCAGCATGCTTAGAATTTTCTTGTAGCTAGTTCTTGTGCGTACTAAAAATGGCTGTAGCACAGGGTTAATTGAAAAGACTTCTGGGGATTTCAGACCCAGTGACCTGCAAAAGCAACCTAAACTGTGTCACTGTGGTGCTTTACCTTAACAGGCTGTTAACCTTGACATGGGTGCAAATACTTGCTGACGTGCACTTAAGCTCAAACATGTCCACATGACATTACATGTAATATCTGGTGTACCAAGAGCCTGTTGTCTTGACTACTGGTGATGTAGGCATCTCTGCAATGCTTGTATGTACATAGTCATGCAAGAGATTCCACACTTTATAAAGAACATAACAAAATGGCATGACATCTTTTGGATTTAGGAATCAGTTTTATATCAATTGCTACTTCAATTTAAACTTAAAGAAAGATTGTACAATGTGTTCCTCCATACTTCTGCAGCCTGGTAGTTTAAGGTTAAAAAACTATTTTTTGTAACCTTCAGGAGTTATTATATGCTTCAAAGTGTAGATCTTTGAGTGGGAATTAATATCCATGTTTGGGATGTAAACATCTGCATGTCTGTAGCGGTTCTTGTAACTTTTTCCAGATTACTCTGAAGTCTTTTGCAATAAGAAGTGAATTCTTCAGTGTTGCCAGTAAATGGATGCTCTTTATATATTCATGGAGGGCTTTAAGTTACTGTGACAGTTATTTCAAGATCTGTCTGTGATTCAGTTCATTCACTCAAGAAGAGATTGTATTCTTCTCAGCAAAAATAAGCATTATAGAGTGAAACAGTAAAAAAAAAAAAAAAAAAAAGGAAAATTGCATTTTTCATGAGCAATTAGAAAGTAGAGTTGAGATTAAAACACACCTATTGTAGTGGTGGAGGAATAGGAGTTGAAAACAGGACAACCAATTTATGAGAAATAATTTTAAATTTTTAAAATGGTTTTACTTAATTCCTACTCCTGTAACTGGAAAAGCAAAACAATGATAGCGGTATTCTTAAGTGCACACACCTCCTTCCCAACACACATCATGTTTATACTGAGAATAACAGTAGTTATTAACTAGTAGATAATAACTACTATTAAACCTCTTTTGACCTTCATGAGCATTGACACTGCATCATAATAATTTTTTATTTTAAAAAAAAGCTTTTAAATTTCTAGAAAAACAAATAAGAGTAATATTATATTTCTCTCATGATCCTTCAATGTCATGTTTGTTGAAAGCAACTTATTTGTTGGTGAGTCCTGTTTGGATAGGGAGCTATGTAAGTTTGTCAATACTTGATGATAATCTTAAAGTTTTTTAATATTAAATTAAAAGTGGGACAAGATCTTCTAAAAACCTGTTCATGTGGTGTGTAACATCTTGTTCCATTTTGCTCCTGTAGGCTTTCTTATAAAACACATAGCTCCTGCATACTTCATGAAGTGTGCTGCAGAACTTCTAATGAATTAGTGATAATGTGTATACTTACTATTCCTTCATTAAAAGTTCAGAAGTTAATTGTGCCGTTGCAATGCGTGAGTATTGTTGTCCTGGTACCTTCAAAAACAATACTCCTCAGCTGCAGAATATAGAGAGAATGAGTCTGTCACTGGTGCTGCATCAGTCCATGGTCATTATTAGCATGATTCGAATTGTAATATGTATTTTTCTCTTTTTGTGGAGAATGTGTTCTTATGTGGAGTATTTGACTTTTTTCCCCCTCAGTACTTTTGTTAGCTATATATCGGTAGAGTTTGTGTCCCATAGCCATAACCAGTTTAATAATGAAGTAAACCCTAATACAGATTATTCAGGATCTCTGCAATGCTGGCAACTTGTCTTAATGAAGTGATCACAAAAGAATAGGAGATCTTAAGGTAGTTAGACTTCCATCTTGAAGAGTAGCAAGGTAGAGTCTTCAGCCACAAGTAGATGAAGTGACAAGTACTATTTGTGGGAGTTCGTGGGAACCACCTTGTTTATTGTGCATATTATGGGAGTCTGAATTCTCACCAGAAACCGTCAGACTTCATTTCTGAAAGGTGCTTCAGAATAAATTCATCATACATAAAATTTTCTGATTTTTAAAGTTTAAAACTCAGTTGTACTGTCTGTCAAACTAGTTAAAAGCTTGTAATTCAAAATTAACACTTTTTCAGATTACAAAGTGTGGATGAACCATACAACATGCAGCTTGGTTTAGGTAGTAGCTTCTGTTATAAGGCTAAAGGGTTTTGGGTTTTTTGTGGGTTGTTTTTGTTTGGTTGGTTGGTTGGTTGTTTTTTTTGTTTTATTTTGCTTTTTTGTTTGTTTTGTTTTGGGTTTTCGTTTTTTGTTTTGTTTTTGTTGAGGATCGTGAGGATTACAACCAAAATTATGGCCCGGGTAACTGAAAACTGGCTTGCTTTTTTATGTGTTGTTTTGACATGTAACAATATTTCTTTGTAGGCTGATACCTGTGCTGGTAAATGGCATGAAGTATTCAGAGATCGACATTATTCTGTTGAAGGTGAGCATCAATTTTTTTTACTCTGTATAACTATCTGGTTAGTTTCTAACCTATCAATCGGAATTATTCAGATCAGAAGAGGCAGATCTACCATCTGTTCAATGGAGAAGTAAGGGGAGATGTGCTGTTCCAAATACTAAATGTGACTGCTGCCGTGTTCAGAAAATAATCTGTGGGTTTTCCTGCCTTGCCTCTGTCACCTCTCACTCAACTTAGTCAGAGCTGAGATGCTATTACCTATGAACTGCTACAACAATGCAGCCTAAAAACATGCTCAGAATTAATTCTAATGCCTTCTAGATTGAATATATGGCTTTTTCCATTGCTATATTTTAGAATATGTCTGTGTACCAGAATTTATCTAGCACGTCTTTCTATTTCATTCCCATCAAGAGTAATTTCTTAACAAGAAATGTGTATGAGCTTGCCTGTCTTGCTTCTGTCTTCCTGTTGTTTTTCTGGTAAACGCAGCAGCAGAATGCAGGAACAATGGCATTTTTAGTTAGCTGGGCAGCACAAGTGTGATGTGACTCTTTTACATCCTTATAAAGTCTTGGGCTAAAACTACTTTATTCATTTCTTTGGGCAATACAGTTGGACTAGTTTATTTGATAATACGTTTTGATGACAGGGGGATGTTGAAGAAGATGAAGCTATTCCAGATAGCGAACAAGACATAAGACCTCGTTTTCATCGTTCACGGACAGTGGCTCAGAAACATGAAGAAGATGGTATTGAAGATGATGATGATGATGATGATGAACTTGATGATGATGATACTGTTTCTGACTGGAATCTAAGTATGTCAAAGTAATGTGTAAAGTATTTTAGGATAGAGGTACTTACATAATACAAGAAGTACAGTGAAAAGAAGACTGTGTGTAGCCTTTGATTTTGAAAATAAGAACTGTCTGCTGACATATATGGTGTTATGGGGTGGAGAAGGAGACTTTTATGTGGCACTTTGACTGTGTAACTGTATCGGCAAAAGCTAGCCATCTGTAAGCTTGTTTCTTATTTTGAATATGACAGATCAAGCTGCAAACATTTACTGGTGGCAATTCCACAGAACTTTTGGACCTAGAATTTTAATTCTACAAGATAATAAAAATAATGTATCACCTGATTAGCGTTAGTTAAAATAAAAAAAGCTCTTACACATTGATAGCTGGAGGAAGCTTAGTAATGCTTTCTTTTACTGCAGTCTTCCCTCTAAAATTTGGGGTTGTTTTTTGCTTTGGTTTTCCATGTGAATGTGTCATTACTGGTATTTCTTTTCTATGTGAAGAATTTTCTTCTGACTGGAATATAACATGTTAGTTATGAAGAGAGCAGGTAATTGTGAGGAAACCACAGTTTCTGTGGCCTCTCTATGAGTCATAGGATCTTTAGGCCAATAGGCCATGTGGTAAGGAAAGAAAACACCACAAACTTATTTTTAAGCTCAGTGATAGAAAATAGCTAATGAAATTCTGACAAATCTGATTTAAATGTACTTTCCAAGCAGCTTTATTGTGGAATAATGCCTTGAGACTCTGACACATCCACATAATTTTTTATTTTATTTTCTTCCAAAGCCCCAAGTTTTCATGACACGTTTAATGTACTTTGAAGCTTATGGTCAAACAATTTTGGATCAGTTCTGAATTTGTAGTAGTAGTATATGAGTGCAAATATGCCTATTTCTGTAAAGCCTTTTTTTTTTTTTTTATTAAGAAGTTTTAGGCTCAGTGCTATTCTTACCACTACTGTGTACAGAGACTGCAGAATTAAATACATATTTTCTGGAAAAGATAGCTGAAATGACAGCAGCTGCCATCTGGTCCACAGTTTTGGATAAGGTGGTGGGGAAGCTAAAGTCATCCAGGAATGCTGGCCTGACAGAGAAAGATCAGAAAAGTTAAGAAATCTGTGTTGACATGTACTATCTGGATTTGAAAGAATTTGGACTACCTGAAAACCAGAATTGTGTACTCTATTTCTTACGCAGTGTTCTGTATTTGACTTCCAATTTAAACAGAGAGGAAACATCAGAGCAGCCTAACAATTAGTAGCATTGCTTGAATCCTTTATGACAAATTAAAAAGGAACTGAGATCATGATAAGCAAAAAGTGCAGTATAAATACTGTAATATGAGCATTCTTTGTAAAACCACCCTAACATTATTATTTCTAGACACGACAACACCAAAGCAGAAAAATAAATTAAGGATTTCTGAATCATGTTTTGAAGCTCTTCCTGATTTTTCTGAGTTTTCGCTAAAAACATCTGATTACAACTTCCAAACAGATGTTGGGGTGTTCTTCATATGGGCACATCAGAGAATAGGAATAACGTATAAAAGCTCAGTAGAGGCCAGCAAATTCCTTTGAGTCTCTAGAAGACAATTTTGCATTTCTTTACTTTGACACATGGGTCATGTTTTAGCATTTTCTTTTGAATCTCATGCTGGGATTTTTAAGGCATTTCTCCTTAGTTTCTGCAACATGTTACATTCACGTCACAGACTTTTATTGCTTGCTTAGTGTCACGTCATCCAGAAATCATGCAGTGTATATAATGTTGCAATGTAATGGTGTGGTTCCTGTCAGTGAGTGTTTTGATATCCTCAGTGTACAAGTACCTTTAATGGCTATTTCAGTGCTGCAAAATGGATTTCTATGAACTGTGGCTTTGCACCAGAGTACAGTGGATCACTATGTATTGTAATGAAATTAAAGTATCTTTCTTCCTAATGCCCTGAGATTCTACTGGCAGCTCAAAGTTAAAATTAGGATTATATTGCATAATTAGAAATACTTGTATAATAAGCAGAGGTTAACATTGTTAATTCCCCTCAGGGAAATGTTCTGCTGCTGCTCTAGATGTCCTAGCCAATGTATTTCGTGATGAACTTCTGCCACACATCTTGCACCTTTTGAAGGAATTGCTCTTCCATCCTGAGTGGGTTGTTAAAGAATCTGGTATCCTTGTTCTTGGAGCGATTGCTGAAGGTAAGGCAACAGTGAATATCAGGTTGATGAACTTTTCATTGGTTCTAAAACAGCCCCGTGATTCCTTCCAAGGGAATTTACTTAGGGAAGCTAAGTATACAACCTTAGCTGGTTTGGTTTTGCTGATTAATCTTTACATCTACTAACTGGTGACTGCAGTTTAATTTTTCATCTCAAATTTATGCATGGTTGGGAGGCTAAGTAGCTTAGGTAATTTATTTCTTCTTAAGTCTGCAGCATATGTTTATTGATCTCTCATGAAATACTACCTTGATTTCATAAAAAAAGGAATATTTAATCAATTTGAGCCTTACATTTCATTCTAATGCTTCAGGAAGGGAGAAGACCACTCCTGCAACTTTAGTGTCCTGAGCTGCTTTATGTGGATGGTTCTCCAATTTAAATGTGATAACTTCCATTCCTTTGTTCTTGCTCCTAGCCCTGCCTGGCTTTTTGTCTGCATTTCCAGCATCTTTTGCAAGATGAAGGAATATAGTTGGGTTCATGCCTGGATTATCTTTCTTTTCCCACAGTGCCTGGAGAACATACTTTTTTCTTTGTTACTAGAAAACTTTTTAGTTGGTTTTGATTTCAAGTCAAGCAAGGTAAAAGTACTTTGGGCAAAGCTCAGTGTATTACTGCCATTGCTGACTTGAAACGTGTGGCTGTTATTGCTGGTCAGTATTTGTATGATATTAGGAGAAAACAAGAAAACTATTAAATTTCTTAAGGAATCCTTTTTAATGATGGGATGATTTGTTGTCAAGACCAAGCCTTTCTCTAATTTTTGTCTTATTTACTCTGAGTAGACTTATGTGGGAGCTCCAAGTTTTATAAATTCACTTTATTTGGAAATGTATATTTATTTGGATGTACTTGCTGTACTCCATTTAATAAAGCAGAATTTCTGGAGACTGGGCAAGCACTGAAGTAGAAATGTAGTTGAAATGAGAGGATTGTAATTATCATTTAGGTAAGGTGTTTTTTTAACCTGATATAAATTAGGTAGACTTGGTTTGTTTCAGTTGTTAAAAGGTATTCCTACATGATAATGAAAATATGTCCCTTCTAGAAAGCACAAAAGAGTAGAACTTTTTATTAATTCTAGTACTGCAACAGCTATCTTTTTCCTTTTAGGCTGCATGCAGGGTATGATTCCATATCTTCCTGAGCTGATCCCTCACCTTATTCAGTGCCTCTCTGACAAAAAGGCTCTTGTGCGCTCCATTACATGCTGGACTCTTAGTCGCTATGCACACTGGGTTGTTAGTCAACCCCCAGACACATACTTGAAGCCATTAATGACTGAGTTGCTAAAGCGTATCCTGGACAGCAACAAGAGAGTACAAGAAGCTGCCTGCAGGTAAGCCAAAGCTTAAGCAAAAAGCACTATCTGTGACACTACTTTTTCATGGGAAGCTATTTTAATGCCTTTGTCAATGAATGGGTGACTCAACTTCTGGCTCTTAAAGTATTTCTTTTTCTTTTAAATTGGAGTAGATGGAGTTTCTTCTGGAGCAGTCACAAACTGCATATTGTAATAACATGAAAAAATTCATTTTTATTTCTCTTGTCCAGTTTATTTTCAGTGTGTATGATTCACCAAGCTAAATCATTTGTTGTAGTAAAAGAAATTATCTGTTTGTGACGCTTGTTTATTTTCAGTATATAATGTTTCATTGAGCAGAAGTCTGGCTTTTTTGATGTGCCTATGAACAAGGTCAATACTAATTGCCATGGAAAACTGCCCTATCATTAGATTACTGGTGTTGTTTATATTTAGCTCAGGATTACAAAAACATTTGGGTTATGACTATTTCAAGGGATGTTCTCTTTCTCTTGAAGGGAAGCCCTGGGATACAAGATTCCCTTCTCCCCCTTGTCTGCTGATATTTTAAATAAATAAATAAGATTAATGGACTCGCCATTAGTGGAATGGGAATGGGTGCTGCTCTTGTGCAGCAAGCTCGTCAAAAAAGCTTTTACATGTCAGTTTATGTGGGGTAGGAGTGTACACAGCAGACTGCCAAGAAGGCTTCATCATAAAGCAGAATTAGGTCTGCATCTGATTGTGTTTTTAACACTTGAAACATGCAAATTTATTATTGTTATTATATCCCACCTCCAAATATCAGTAGAGCCTAAAGAGGAGGCTGAGGTCAGAATTCTTGTGCTCAGCTTTGCACAAAAGGGCTAGATGTATCCTTGTCTGAGGACAGATACAATTAATTTAATGAAAGGGAAGTAGTAAGACTTGAGTAGTAAGCAATGTTTGCTTTTTGACTCTAAACCCTTCAAACATTGGACTAGGAAATGTGTTGGGCATTAACGGCTGCTCTGTCTTTTCATAGAGATATTCTGTTCCTTCCTGGATGAGCAGGAGGATGGTGATACAACAATACTTGCTTCACTCATTTTCAGATCCAATGAATCAGATTATGTATAGATTCTATTAAAACCAAACCAAACAGACAAAAAGACCTCTAACACAAACAAAACCCTTCGCACTTCTGTTCATACTTGGCTTTTGCAAAACATGGTTGAAATGTGCATGTGGTTGAATGCAGCTGTGTTGCAGTTGTTAAATAACTTCATGCAGTGCTTATGAAACTGCAGTGGAAACTGTGAAAGTAGTAAGAAAGATAAAATCAAAACATTAAAAATAATACACATTATTTTTTTAAATTTAAATTCAATATCAGTTTTATAGCATGTTTTAAAATGCTTTTATTAAAGCAGAGATTCATTAAAATTACTGTAGCAGCTAAAAATAAACTGTGAAAATCCACTTTAAGGAAAATGTAGAGCTGTTATAAATCAAAACATAGTTATTAGCTTTCTAAATTGCAAGGAAATACCATAATCCTCTTGGAGAGGTGCAAAAAGCTGCATCCATACAATGAATAGTTGCACAGATTGTTAAAGTCTATCAAACTGAATATTGGTTGTAGGATACTGTATGTTTTCATCACTAACGTCTGTATCATATCAGACATCTTAACATTCATTAGTGTTGAGAAACTCCTCCTTTAGTTGGTGACAATCAAAAAGATGCTTTACTGAAGCATGGTTTCCTGCTTATCTTGTATGCCTTTCTGAAAGAATACTTCATAGTAGTAAAATAATAAATGAAATAGGAGTGCTAGTCATTCAGTGTTCACAGTTGCACTGTGTTAAGAAAAAGGCATTTCAGTGTTTGGTAGCATGTTAGTAGGGGATTGTTCAGCTCATGCAGTGATGTATGCATTTTTAGTGCAGGGAAAGGCTAATAATAATCTTGTTAACACAAGGTAGGCCAGTAAATCCGTTGCATATTTTTTTCCTTTCCTCCATGTTTCTCTGAAGCATCATGTCTGGTGTGTGGAGACTTTTTGTTTGATTTTGATGGCTTTTTAATGCTGTTGTTCAAACACTTGATAGACAATCTCAAAAGTTTTCATGATGCCATGATGTGTGCTTTGACAAAGGCTGGCTAAAATTGTTCATCCCTTCTCTTTGCTTTTATTTTTTGCTGTCTTTCTGCATCTGCTTCTTTATGTAGTGAGCTGCCGAGATTGCAGGCTGATATTGGTGTTGTACTGGCACAAAAGCACTAGGGCTTCTAGGTGCAGCTACAGCATACATTAAAGATAGTGGGCCATTTTTAACTTAGGTACACAGATTTTTGTTATGGTTCCTACTACTTCAGTTAGTATATTGTAACTTGTGTACAGTAATACTTTTCTCACTGGGGGCTTCCTGCACATACATGATGGGTTTTACAGCAGCATCTCCTGATTTTATTCATCACAGTGTTAGAGCTGAATCCTTATGTGTTCAATCAAAATAAAATGAGGTTGTCTCAGTAATGCAATTAGGAAACATATCTTAGTTGAATTTGAGAACTAAATACAGTTTTATGCTTATATAGAAATGGGTAGTGTGGGGTGTTTTGGGGTCATCTTGTTTTGCTTTTTCCAATATACTAACTGATCTGGGTTTTTTGTCCCTCAGTGCCTTTGCTACTCTAGAAGAGGAGGCTTGTACAGAGCTTGTTCCTTATCTTGCGTATATACTTGACACTTTGGTCTTCGCATTTAGTAAATACCAGCATAAAAACCTGCTCATTCTTTATGATGCTATAGGAACTTTAGCAGATTCTGTAGGACATCATCTAAATAAACCAGTGAGTATACCTTATGTTCTCTAGAAGCACTCATCCTAATTGAAAAACTGGTTCAGTGTTTTTTGTAGTGTGCTTTACATGTTACAAAATAGAAATGCTGATATTTCTGTCTAAGTTTCATTAATACTAAACATTTACATGTAAAATACGTAGACTGCATGTAATCTTCACACTACACAAATATTCGCTGTTTTGTATAAATGATTGTGTATGTGGTAGGTTTTGAAATCTGCTTTTCATTGTGACTGTTTTTTTCATGCTAGGAATTTTCCAGCTCAGAGGAGATACTTAGATCTATAGATATGAAACAGGATTTTAGAGGAATTTGTGGGATGTATGTTTTAATTTCTAATGACCACGTTTAGCTAAGCTGCTCTGTGTGTCTCTTTCTAACGTATTGGAGCACATCATCACTAGAAATTGCTGTATCAGAGAGTGAGATAGGCATTTTATATATAAAACCACAGAATCCTGTGGACAAAGCACAGATAAGACATAGGCAGATGTAATATTGGTGTTTTTTAGTGTCCATATATTAATAGAATGCGCATACATGTCATGTGTGTGCATCCTCTTATGGTGGTTATTGAAATTTTAAAAATTTCTTTATGCTGTTTCACATGACATAGACACACCATAATAAAACAATTTGGGTTGTTTCCATGGCATTTTACTTGCCATCTGAGACCCCACACCATCAAAGGACCTCCTTTTCAGTCTCTCTCTGGCCCTGGCCATCTTGACACTGGACCATACCAGGAGGAGTGTAAATGGGAGCTCCTGCTGATGGTGAGGCTTCCTTCAGTTCACTTAGAATTTTGTATGTTTGAATACAGCATTAATTGGCAGCATCCATTGGTTCTGTTGATACTTTATGGGAGCAAAAACACTATATGAATGCTTTGCTCAGTGCCCCTGTGACTATGGCTTTGCAGTGGCAGGGAAGATGCAACAGCTTTATACAGAACAGGTAAGTGCATCCTTCTGGAGGGATAGGAAATCGCTTTCTTCGTGAATGGTTAATTGACTGAGGAAGAAATTTCAGGAACATGGAGGGATAGGGTTGTAGCATCAGGGCAATGGGAAATGGTTGAGAAAAGCAGATGGCAGATGCACAGTCAGATTGCGTTACTAGTGAAAACACTTTTCGTAGGCCCTGAGGCACTCATGTAGATTTGTGACAACCCAGGCAGCTAGACTGAAAACAAACCTGGGGGAAAAGATTCACTCTGCAAAGGTACTTCTCTGCTTTGGCAAAAAATCTTCAGACACAAATGGTGAATTCTAATATTAAACTGCATAATGTATTGCAATGACTGAATTGCAGTACATCAGGGTTCTTTTTTGAAAAAGTAGAATATATATCAATTCTTAGTACATCATTTGAAATAAAATAGGATGCAGTGAAGTGTTTCAACAGCTGATGTGTTTTAATCTTAAACAGGAATATATTCAGATGCTAATGCCTCCATTAATCCAGAAGTGGAACATGTTGAAGGATGAAGATAAAGATCTTTTCCCTTTATTAGAGGTAAATTCTAAAATTTGAATATTTTAATCAACTCATTTTAGCAATTTCACTTTCTACTAAAGATGCTCCTACTAGGAAGTATGACTGTAAAAGCTGACAGCTTTGGGTATTTCCCATTACGAAGAAAATATTCTGACTGTAGTAGGAAAATGTTGTGACTGAGAGGAGAAGTCTTTTAGATTTTATTTTTTTTTTCCTGCCATTCTGGAGTGTTTTCTTTGGGAATCTTTTAGAAAAATAAATAAAAAAAAAAAAATAGATGTTCTGTCCTCCTTTTAGTCTTGTCTTCTCCCTCCTTGCTCTCCCTTCATTCCTCCATTAAAGCTATTGTCAAACAAGCTGAAGGTATGAAACAGACAATGTAGTCTATACCAAGTGTGAAGTGGGAAAACACCTGTAGAAAAATCAGTTTCCTAACTCTTAGGTAATGTTAGGGCTTATTCCTGGTCAAGACGCTGAGGCTTAGTATTCACGCTGGCTGAATTATTGTAATTGTTTTTCTTGGCTATCTCAAAGTAGAAGCTGCTGCTGAGACACTATCTCAAACAGCATACACAGGAGGGAATAACAACTTGCTAATAGTTGCCTTAACGCAACTAATTGGTACTGCCTTTCTAGATTGTATTTACTTAATCAGCTACACGTGGGTATACGTAAAATGTTAATATCTTTAAACTTACCTCTCTCAGGTAAAAAGCACTTCAGGGGTGTAAGGAAAGGTAGTGACTGTTTTTCTTTTTTTTTGTTTTGTTTTTTTGTTTTGTTTTGTTTTTAATTCTAGTGCCTGTCGTCAGTTGCTACTGCCTTGCAATCGGGCTTTCTTCCATACTGTGAACCCGTGTACCAGCGTTGTGTAAATCTGGTGCAGAAGACCCTTGCACAAGCCATGGTATTTTTCTATTGCTACTCCAGTGTTTTCAGAATATCTCCTTAAACCAATGTGTTAACTATGTAAAGTCACAGGTTTGCAGTACGATTTGTAATGTGACCATTGAATATCTAAAAGAAACTTTGTGTATGTGTACTCTTGAGAAAATCTAATACTCATTTTGAAAACCCGTACTTATTTGTTGCAGTTGCATAATGCTCAGCCAGACCAATATGAGGCTCCAGATAAGGATTTCATGATTGTGGCTCTTGATTTGCTCAGTGGTTTAGCTGAAGGACTTGGAGGCAACATTGAACAGCTAGTGGCTCGCAGCAATATCCTGACACTAATGTACCAGTGCATGCAGGTGAGTTGAGTGACCGGTTTGATCCAAGGATTTTCTTTCTTAAGAGAATGAGTAACACTCCAAGAATTGTCTTTTTTCTTCTTCTCTTTAGGATAAAATGCCTGAGGTACGGCAGAGTTCTTTTGCATTGTTAGGTGATCTGACAAAGGCGTGTTTTCAGCATGTTAAGCCTTGCATCGGTATGTCTCTTTTACATATTAAACAACTTGTTTTGGAAATGGATAAAGAAGCTGGTTTAGCCATTGTTAAGCTCCCTATTCTGTGGGTTGCCTTTTTATGGTGTTTTAAGTTTTCATGTTCCTTCATCATCAGGGGTCTGTAGTCTTTTCTCCTTTGAATTGTATATATAAAAGACATGTTCTTATTTTCGTAGACGGTGAAATAGTTCATTTTTGATTTTTCATAATGTAACAAGCCACCTGTTGTGCTGGAATATAGCAAAACGGATATTCTTTGATTTCAATTAAAATAGTTGTGTGCTTTGATAAATTCTTCAATTTAGAGCTTTTTTTGTTCCACTAAAGTCTGTTGTTACCTAAAATTTTACATATATATTGAAATTGTAAAACTTGGCTGCAGGGTAGGTTTTGGGCTTGTATTTGATTTCTTTTTATTTTTATTTTTTTTCCTCTGTTTTAAAATTCAGTAGGGAAGTAGCATCAGTTATACCCTTCTGTGATATTTACTGTCTCTTCCCACAGATACTCTTGAGGTACACTTAGCTTGCCAAATGAATGCTTGGATAGGCTTGGAATTTAAGATTTATTTGGTAGAAGTTATAAACCATCTTTGTGACTAATTTATTCTTAACATGTAATAAAATATGTGGTTACCTTGTAGGCTTCATTGTTTTTTCAGGCATAGGTGCATACATAGCTATCCAGGTGATAAAAAGGAGGGGAGATTCAGAATAAACGTGAGGAAGAAATGCTTTACAATGGGGGTGGTGAAACACTGGCCCGCATTGCCCAGAGAGGTGGTAGATGCTCCATCCCTGGAGACATCCCAGACCAGGCTGGACAGGGCCCTGAGCAGCCTGATCTGTTTGAAGATGTCCCTGCTCATTGCAGGGGAGTTGGACTAGGTGACCTTTGGAGGTCCCTTCCAAGCCAAACTCTTCTGTGGTTCTATGATTTGAGGGTTGTTTGACTGTATTAGAAAACTACAAGTACTTGGTAGCTGTGTTTGTTATTTCCCCTTCTTCCACTCTCTCCCTCTTGCCCTAGCAATAGAAGAGGAGAAAAAAGATTTCTAAACTTACAGAAAGCCTATTAGAAACATTTTAAAATCATAATTTGGAAAGATTTGCATTGATCTGCTTAGGTTCTAAAATCCAGGTTAATCTGATATATAGCAGAAATATAGCTCTTGTTAATTCATGTGTAACATTTCCCAAGCATTTAAATAGGCTTACATTTAAAAACAAAGCAAACAACAAAAACAACTCTTTCCCCTTGCCCCCCCCCCATGACCTTACAGTAATGGGACAAGATGGTTGGATTGTGTGACGAGATTTTAAAATGTTGTTCTTTCTAGCTGATTTCATGCCTATTTTGGGAACCAACCTAAACCCCGAATTCATTTCTGTGTGTAACAATGCCACCTGGGCAATTGGAGAAATCTCCATCCAAATGGGTAAGATGTATTTATTTTTTTTTCCTTTGAATCACATTTAGCATGGCTTGTCTGGGTGTTTTATTGGAGGCTTTTTAGTGATACTTTCATGTTGAAATTTAATCTGAGATTCATGTCCGTTTTAGTAAAATCAGTGTGCCAGATCTATTTAGATTATGTATATTAATGGTCATTTTCTTCTGAATTTTTTTTTGTCTGTTTCAGGTATAGAGATGCAGCCTTATATTCCAATGGTGTTGCACCAGCTTGTAGAAATAATTAACAGACCCAACACACCAAAGACATTGTTAGAGAACACAGGTACCCAATAACTGAACCATACATGGTGAAGAGAATTAGAGACTTTTTTTATATATAATGACTTTTAAAATTGCATAGAGGAACCACACAAAAACTAATTTCATTGCTATGTATTTGGCTTTCATAAGCAAAAGCATCTCTGTTTTGCAGAAGCTCTTACAAGTCTCAGTCTTGCAGCAAACCATCTATCATATATCTAGATTCTTAAATTTAATGCTTTCTCACTTTAAGTATTTTTCTAGTTTTGTGTATTGAATGTGACAAATCTATGCAGTAATATTTAAAGACTTAGTTCACGCTGATTTTAATATATGCATGTTGTTATACCTGTGTACTGTATATATATGTCTAGTGTTTAAAACAAATGTAATTGGCACATATAAAACAAATATTGAACTCCCTGAATTTACAAAAAATGCACTCTTTTTAAAGATAAACTTCTACTATCATGCACAAAAATCTAGATCTGTGATGGTAGTTTTACCACAACACAACTGAAATTATGTATAGTGTCTATTACCTGGTCACTTAATAATTTCTGAAATATTTCTGAAAATAATTCTAATAATGGCATGCAGGTTTTGTGTTCTGGCTCACAGCTTTGCCTTCCAAATCGGAAGCAATCCCCAATGCTTTACTCAATTGGAATTTCTGAGGCTTGTTTCTTTTGCATTTATAGAGGGCACATTCTGGTATGAAGAGCACCTTCCATACTTCAGCAAAACTTTATCAATAAATTTGACCAGTTTCTGGTTTACTGTTTTACTAATTGAGAATCTTTTTTTTCTGTTTGAAAACTGTCTTGTAAGTAAATGATGGTTTAGTCATTATACCTGACATGATTGAAAATTATGCAGATTCACTGATACAGGTTTGGGGGTTTTTTTGAGTTAAGCAAAAGATAAATTGGATATTTTTGGGTTTTTTTCCAATGCATATTTTTCCTCTGGTATTTTCTGAACTTAAAAGCTGCACTTTATCTGTCCCCCAAGCCAATTTAGTATGGAAGGTGAACTTGAAGGAAAAATTACCTAGTTGTCTGGCATATTCTAGATACTACTTTTTGAAAATATAATTTTGGAGCAAATACCTACTTGTTGTGAAATATACCATGGAATAGTATAGCAATAGAAATTTTCTTTCCCCCTGCCCCGACCCCCTTCTTCTACACTGATGGATATGTAACACCTGTAACTGAGAGGCATCCAGTACTTAAATGTTTGCTTCCATCTCTGTTAGAGGATTTTTGGAAGCATCCAAGCACTGACTTTTTTTTTTTTAATTTAATTCTCTTAATAATTACTTTAAATGTGGATGCATAACTGCAAATAAATGTTGAGTGTGGTGTACTTATGAGTTTGTTGTGGGATATTGTGCTGCATGCCACTAGTATGTGCAAGAATATTGCTGTTTTCTGCTTTAGCTTGCTATGTAATGAGCTATGAAAACACTTATTTGGAAGACCATCTTAAGTAAAAGTAATTGCATAGAAAATAACCAGTACATGCCAAAAAGCTGAGCTTTGATAGATATTAATATTCCTTGTACAGAATGTATCTGTGAGAATTTACAGATAAAGCTTAAATGTATTTTCATTTAAAAGTAGCACTTCAAATGCATTTTATAAGTTAGATCTGCCAAAAATTTTAGGCACTGCATATTGAAATTGAGTAACATCAAGGCAAAACATTACATAACGAGTGAGCTGCAGCTCTCAGGAGTATGTATCAAACTGCTAGTATATCCTACACCAAACTTTTATCAGAGAAAGCATCATCTGCTTTATTGCATGTTTCATGAAACTGTTCACAAATGCCTGTTAATTAGAGTGTTGCATAGTATGTCTCTTGAACATAGGTTTCCTTTCTCTGCTTCATATAAATCTGCTGGATTTTAGTATTATTCATGTATTTTGCTTCAAGTAATCCTGATACATTATTCCCCACCCGCTCCTTTTTCTAAAGATTAATCTTTTGTGAGTTGAGCAAACACCATTAAAACACATTTTCATGATGATATTTTCTTCAGTCTGTCCCTCAGAGCAGAGGTCCAAACTACCTAATTACATGATGAAGCAATTTTGCTTTTTGTGTGTCCTTATGCCTTGGTGTCAGAAATCAGATTCTTATAAGATTTCTGTGAGGAAACCTTTTGTGAACAGGGGAAATACTTGGATTGAAAAATGAATTTATTGCAGTCAGCTGCTGTGAATTAGCAACCACTTTAAATTCTGTATGAGATTATAAATAAGACACATACTTTGTGGTCTTTGAGAAGTGTTTCATCTATTTAGTATTTTTAGATAGACCACAATATTTTCCATGTAAAAGTATTTGTAAATATATTTTTACTGATTGAGTAGATCTATTAAAATCTTTAATTCTAAATACTGAAAAAAAAGTGTTCAGAATACTGGATACTAAAACTGAAAACGGTTAATTCCTTTTTATCAACAGTACCCATAGTAATACATTTGAATAAAAGCTTCAAAATGCATGGCAGGTAAATTTACTGTAAGAGATCACTTTGAAGAGGGCAGAATGACTGTTGACATCAGAAAGCTTTTGGATTTTAAATTGTGTTTTTGGTGTTCTCTCATTTACTTTAATTTTGCTTTTACCCTGGAGAGTATACCATATATGTTGCTGCCTCTTATTTAGGGGGTGGTAATAAACAGCACTGGTGAAATCTTATGTTTATTATCATACACAGATTCTGTTGGTTTCTGTTTCTGAGTTATTTGTTGTTTTTTCTTTATTTTTTCTCCTCCCCCCTCATTTGCTCATGTCTTGGTTGGCGTTTGGTGGTGTATAACCGTGATTGCGTTACCTTAGCAATAACAATTGGTCGTCTTGGTTACGTTTGTCCTCAAGAGGTGGCCCCCATGCTACAGCAGTTTATAAGACCCTGGTGTGTATTATTCAATCTTTTTTTTTTATTCATTTTTCTTCACTCTCTTTCTTTCTTTCTTTCTTTCTTCTCTCTATCTCACTTTTAGATATATTTTTCAGTTGGTTACAAAATCTCAATCCTTAATCATTGCCAACCATGTGACTAATCTTGTCCTATCAGGTTTGTGAGTTTTTAGTAGCACCGTCATGTATTTTTTATGTTGTGGCTAACGACTAATTTATGCATGGGATAAGATTGTCACATGCTTGCTGTGTTAAAGCTTGACTATGAAAGAGCATTTTAAAATCCACCAGAATGATAATACAATGCATGCAGAGACTGTAAAATTTAAACCGTGCATTACTTTACTTAAAATTCAGTCTGAGGCTTGAATTGCTGTAAGGAATACATGTTTATAGATTTGTTATGTATAAAATAGCTTGCTTGCTGCTGTAAAAGTTAAATAACTGTTCTGTAAGTGGTATCTGACATAATTCATACTGTGATAGTATTACATGTTCCGCTTCTAATAATGACAGTTTCTATAAATATTTCAGATACATGTTTCATTTGTATTTAATGGAATACAGGTCACACTTTCTAACTGCATATAGTGCAACAGGAGAACAGGATTCTGGAGATGATGCCTAATGGGAATATGCTAATAAAGACTGTGTGCAGCAAGTGTTTCACTAAGTGCTCAAAATAGTGTCTTATCAGTGTGACTTATTCCATCAAATACTGTCATCTAGTTCTGACTTGATTGAAGAAAAAATAATAGATAGCTAAGCTGTGCTCTCCAACTTTCTAGGTGCACCTCTCTGCGAAACATAAGAGACAATGAGGAAAAGGATTCAGCATTCCGTGGGATATGTACCATGATCTCAGTCAACCCCAGTGGAGTAGTCCAAGTAAGATACATTATTAGATCTTGATGTCTTTTCTCATGTGAAATTTAGTGAAAGCTGTGTATGGAGTATAAAAAAGTTTAGTTTGACGTGATTCCCTGCAGAGCATGATGTAGCTCTCTTTTGAGGTTAAGGAGGCCAAAATGTGTACGCTGCAAATGATACATACTGTTACGCTTCTGTAATTATCACCTAGCAGAGCAAAGGAGAAGAATGGTGTTGAATTTAGTTTTTCTCTTTTATTTACAGAATGTAAATAATGAACTTTGATTAAAATAACTGTATTTTGATACTTCTGTCAGGTTGTGTTCAGGATCTGTATGATAATACAAGGCAAAAGTTGACATACCAAAACCTATTTTCTAGATGTAACCTAGGCTTTTAAAACAAGAAACAGAATAAAAACAGTAACCACCCCTTCATTCTTTAAACTTCAGTAGGGAGGGTTCTGTTTTAACTTTGGGTATATTCCTTAATACATGTCAATGCAACAAGGAACATGCATCTCTTTAAAATAAATGGTGCATCTGAATAATAGATGGTGACTTGCTCTTTAATCCTCACACCTCCAAAGTAAAGCTGTACCAATGTAGTATTTTCTAAGAGTAAAATGAAGGTGATTTTTCCCTTTCCTTTGCCTGGAATTCTTCTTGAAACACAAGAATTGAGCCTCTACCTTGTTTTGAAATTTTCAATTAATTTCACTTATGCCTTGTTCTGTACTTAGTGTTTCCCTCTTCTGCTGTCCATTTGTTCTTTCACGTAGCTGAAGAGAGGGGATAATTAGGGACTCTTTTTGTTATCCTACTTCTCCTGCTCTATAGTTGTTATCCTCAGTTCCTACCCAAAAACATGTGTGTTGTTAATGATTAAAGACTGATGTTTTAATGGTGTAGTAGGAGGTAATGCATGACAGCAGATGAACTAAATATAGAGATTTTGGGGTAGCTTTAGTTTTGAACCTGTATGATAAACATTCTGTGTGTCTCAAAAAAGAAAATTCTGGTTCTGCTTAAAAAATACAAGAGTTTTTTTTCCCCAACTGGAAATGCATGAGAGAGTGTGTTGCAACTGTGGTCTTAAGTTTTTTTGCTTGTTCTTAGGGTAATTGATTCTTGGACTGGGTATGTGTACTAAAAGCATTAATATTAGACAAGTATAGTGTAGGAGGGGAGACTGGTTCAGGTTTTTTAATGGTAGTTTTATTTAATCAAAATTTGATTAAACAAAACTATTCATACACTCGGCTATTTCTATTTCTGAACACTTAGGCATACAATAATTAACTATTATTGTCTGTATTAACTGGGAAATAAATACATGAAAAGCAGTTGTGAATTAGGATAAAAGACCCTACATAGTTCGTAGAATGAACATCAAGTGTTGTTTTCAGACCTATAAATTGAGGTTTCTAACCTATGTGATCGTTCAATCTTGTAGGACTTTATTTTTTTTTGTGATGCTGTTGCATCGTGGATTAGCCCAAAAGATGATCTCCGAGACATGTTCTGTAAGGTAATGTTTCTAATACAACTGTATGTCCTAATGGTGGTTGTTATGAATTCTCCAGGATTTTTTACTTGCTTTCTGTTTCCATTGTTACTCTCTTTGTGGTCATGGGGGCTTCTTTGGAAGTTCATAAAGTTTCAGACAAAACCTAAAAATCTTGAGTTCCTTTTTAACAGTATTGTGCTCAAGATCTTATTTGAAGGGATAATCACCCTCAAAGAGTTTTTCATAATGTCCAGCCTACTATGTTTTGCCAGCATTTGGAAGTATGGAGTTTTTTATACTGCATTTTTTTTTCTAGAAAATGAGATTTGTATAGTTCAAGACTTCTTTGCTATGAAGATGCCTACTTTATTTTGGAGAAATATCTAGAAAATTGCAAACTAAAAATTTTCTGTGGTATCCTGATCAGTTTCTTTTAGTCCTGCTGAAAATAAGGTTTTTTGGGATTGCTTAATCCTCCTCAGAATCCCTCTTGGATCAGCAAGTTTTAAGAAACTAACATACCATTATACCCAAGAACACATCCCTAAACAAAGTCTCAATAGAATTTCAGTGAAAGGATTATTTGCCTTGTGTAGAACCCCACCCACAATGTGTTATATTGTGTTTTGCCTGCTACTGTTTGGTAGTGTGGCTCCCCTCAGAAGTTGTGAAATCAAAAGTTCATTTAATTATCTTAACGCAAAAATGGGGTATATTCCTAAGTAGTGCCACATGTGAGCATCAGAAGAGAAGCTACAATCATAGTTAGCCTCACAGATAACTGGTCTTCTTCAAAGGAACATCATGTCCAGGAAATGCACAGCTGTGAGTATTTAGCATCAGCAGATGAGAACAGCAAATACTTAAATGCTTGAAAGAGTCTAGGATGCTGTCTGTGATGATTGCCCAAAGCAGTCTTAGTGTGTGTTTCTTCACTAGTCCTACAGTATTGAATATTTGCTTCAATAAGTTGAGACTCTGCTTTTTGACATTCTTTCTGAGTTATTCATGTGGGATCTAATGCATTTAAACTAGACACAAAGGCTTGGTCACTTGGCAAAGGACATCCTTGCTTTTTAAAGTGTATTTTTTGTGCTTTTTGCCATGAAAGGAGACAAAGCTTTCTTCAAGTGATGGTATGCACTTTTTTAGATTACTTCTTTGTGAATACATTATTACTGTAGTCGAGTTAGATGTTTTTACAAAAATAATTATGCCTTTCAGGAATGGAAGAAAATGGCCTGTCCAGTGTTTCATTTTTTTGTTTTGTTTTTTAGCACTAGAGATGAGACAGAAGATACCACTTCCAAGAGCATAGGTAGATAAGCTGCCAGTGTTGAAATCTAACACATATCCTAAGAATTTTATCACTTTTAAAAAAGCAATTTATCTGATGACTGTAGCTGAAGCTCTCTTGCTAAAACTCTACTGGAAGATGATGTTAAAAGTGTTCCTCATGTCATACCTGTACATTCTTAGATTTTTCAGTAGTTTCTTGGTAGCTGGCTAGTCTGACTCTTTGGGTTAGGAGCGGGAGGTGAGCCTGCTTGTGGAAAGTCTCTTACTGGGAGAAAAGCAGCAAAGTTAACTAGTGACACTGTACTGTTGTTATTGCTACATCCTGTTTAAGAACAGCTCTGCTTCAGAATGTTGTGATGAGGTGAACTCAGTACCTTGAGCATTAACTTTGACATTGCCTTTTCTGTGAGGATGTGTTCATGACAGACTTTTCCACAATTCCAGTATCCTTGAATTTAAAAAAGAAAACCAAAACTTTAGATTCTCTTGGCAAAATTTTCTATGAGGAGTAGCCACTTCATCTGTTTTTTTTTCTTTCTGACATTTGTCTTTTAACCTGGTGTTTTGAGAACTAACATACCTTTTTGATAGTATAATTTAATTTTCATAGTTTTCAATTAATTTATTATGTTGGAAAGTCAAAACTGAAACCTGTAGACCTCTTTTTTACCTATTTCACTGGCTTTGGACTGCCACTGACTGTGAATCTGTTCTTTCAAAATGCAAAAACATTTTGGCAGTTTCCTTTTTAGTGACTGTTGTCTTAGAGGTTCCATGGGAAGCAAAAACAACTCTCACAGAATGCTTTTGTATTTGTGCTAGAAACTGACGGGCATTCATTCTTTCAAATGCTGGCTGCATTTTTGGACTAGCTTTCTTCCCACAAAATATTACACATCTAAAAAGAAATGTGAATACAGTTATCATATGTTAACTGTCAATCGCTCTTGTAAGTCACCTTCCTCATGAAAAACACATAAACATTAATTTGTGTGGGTATGTATATTCTATATGCCACCCCTGAAAGAAAAAAAACTCGAGTTAAGACAGACATTACTAAATTTCATTTGTTTCTTAGTAGCATTTCGGTATTAAATTGGAGAATACAAACGGACAGATGTATGGTCCAGCAGTTTGTGGTTTACTGCTTACGTTGCTAGTAAACAATGATCATGTATCTACTGTTTAGTGATTACCTTTATTTTTCCCCTCTCATTTGTAGATTCTTCATGGATTTAAAAATCAAGTAGGGGATGAGAATTGGAGGCGTTTCTCCGACCAGTTGTTTCCTCTTCCCTTAAAAGAGCGCCTTGCAGCTTACTACGGAGTTTAACTTCATGCACTGTAGCTGCAGTCCCATAATTAGAGGTAAGCACACGAATCTTCCATGTTAAGCAGAGCTATATAACAGACTTCCTTCTGTTTGCCTTATGTGAAACATAATTCATCAGATTAAAATTTTTCAGTTATGCTGGATATCTTTCCTTCCTATACGAAGGAGAAAAAAAGGGATGGTAGTGTGCCTAAATGATGGTATCTGTAGCAAAAGCAGTTGCCTGACTGTAATATTTCATTTATAGGAACAGAGCAAGAGAGAAAGAAATAGTGAGTGTTACGATACGCACAGCAGTGTATCAAGATAAGGTTGGAAGTGTAGGGTATAACAAGGTGCTGGTTCAGGTTTAATCAGGAAGGTGATGAATGTGATCCTCCAGCCATCGAGCTGAATATATAGGCTCCCTGGTGTCTTTTGAATTAGTTGGCAGCAGATGTGGTCTAAACAGGTATATTCCTCTACGATAGGAAGGCAAGTTTTTTAACATGTTAGCCATGAGGAGTCCAGTACACTCCTAATCACATTCTAGTTGATCTTTGCACTGAATAAAGAATGTTATGCTAATCTGTAACTCAGCTGTGGAACTCTATGCTTTGGGAAGGCTGATGTGTTTGTTATTTCCATGTTCACAAGTGTTACAGTTCTATGTGGAGAACGATTTGGTTTCAGCAAAGAATAGTGATAATGCATTCTAGAATCCTTATATTATTATAGCACCTTGCTTTGTATGCTGTCTCTGTTCTCTGTATGAAACCAATTTCCACTGTGTAATGCATTGTGATGCTGTGAAGAGATTATTATACTACCCAAAAACCAGTATGAAATAGTATGAAATTATGGGAGTGAATTGTTCAATTCTCTTTTATTGTTGAATGGACAACTATTCAAAAGTTGGCTTAAGATTTTTTTTTTTTTTTTCAAAATCAGTGATGTAAGAAATCCTGTTTGGTTTCTTTTTAATCCATTGTTCAGATCAAACATGTAATTCAATTCCAAAATTCCAAACATTTATGTATTTATCAATGGGGGCATTTTAGTTCTGACATAAGGATGTTTTCTCCTTGTAATGAAGGAGAATCCAAAGGAAAAAATTTGCCATTATTTTCAGTTTGAACTGAGGAGACACTATGGATACCTTGTTTAATCCACCTAGAAGTTAAGTTGTTCGGTTAGTAGCAAATATGTTTAATATTCTTTCTCAGTATGTCAGAACTACCTCATAGGTTTTTTTCAGAAAAGCTTTTTAGAATACATAGGACTGCTTTTATCTTAAACCGAAGCTTAGCCACAATAGTGGAACCGTCAGTGTAGCTTTAAAGCATACATTGTTGTTTCATGAAAAATAATTTATCTGATAATTGGGCTCTTTTCTTAAACAGACTTAAAAAGGAAAACCTAGGCATAAGTTCATTTTTAAGTTAAAGTTTGGCACCTGCTGCTTAGAAAAAGCAAAAAAAGCTCTTTGTTTTTGTACAGATCTGTCAGTTAAGGTTCAAGGTAAGTTTTAACTATGCTTTTATCTTTTCCTTTCACAGGTCCTTCAGTCTGGGAGACTATGAGGGAGCCTCTGCACCCAGGGAAAATGTTACCCTTTACTGGGGGGAAGGGTAAACCAGTAGGGAATACAGTACAATCCCAACCCTACTGGGAGGGGCGGGAGGGAGGTGTTGCCGTCACTGTATTAAGTCGATGTTGGGAAATGTTTTAACATCTGGAGCCTTTGTGGGTGGAAATCTGTCTCCTATTACAACTCTGCACTGGATGTGAAGAAGAAAAAAAAATAAAAATCTAGTCACAAAACAGCACATTCTGGAATATTGTGGGGAATTGTACCAAAATAAGAACCATATAATTGAACCATAGGGATACGTAAAGAGGAAAACTATTTTGCGCACAATAAAGGAAACCCAAGGATGGGGGTCACAAACAGTAAAAGGCTTTCTTTTCTCTTATGTTTTTTTTTAAGTAAGGGTTTTCTACATTATGTCATCCTGCTTGATGGGATACCTAGGTATTTGCATGTTAATGAAGAACTACACAAATGAAGTTAGTACAGTTAAAATGCAGCTTGTGTCTGTATTAGGAGCAGGCACTTGCAGCGTACAATATAGAAACCCATCATAAATTAACAAACGTTAACTTGAACAAAATGAAGCAACCTGCAAGCTGCCAAATAAGTCACTCCTTTCATTTTTGGGGTAAGGGGAGGGACACTTCAAAGGAAAGATTGACATCTTAATTTTTACATTAAAAAAGAATTAAAGTAGTGGATATGATTTGATTATTGTACTTCATTAGATTTAATTTCTAGAGTAAGGCATTATTCTTAACGTGCAGTTTAAGGTTCAGGCATGCGTTCTGGCTCATAGTGATCAGAAGTAATTTAAATTAGTGGGGAAGTAGCATGCTTGCATCACATAGAGTGGAATTGGTATACATTTACCTATGTTGCGCCAGTTTTGTGTTGCAGTTTACCAATTCAATATAGCCCTGCATTTAAAATTTCTTTTTTAAGATTCTGTGGATTTTATTTTTATTAAGAATATAGATATAAAGTACTGTAGTTAACAATTAGGCCTTGAAATACCTTATTAGGATCTGTTAAGAATAAGATTGATATTGTATTGTGTGTAACCTGCACAATGTGGAAAGCTGATATAGCTGTGCAAAATATTTGCCTCTGTGCTGTCAGTGTGATGTGCTTTCTGCATGGTTATATACTAGTGATTTTATCAGAATCTCTAAAAATGAGTTACATGGTAAGACCTGTTAAAGGCTGCATAAATGTTAGTTGGCACGTAAAGACAATTGTAGAAGTCAATGACATAATTGCTATATTTGTGTTTATTCCCACTCAACATATTACCTTCTACGCTTTCTTTTTTTTCAAAGCATGATCTTAAAGAGATGTTTAAGTTAATGGATGTAATGCAGGGTATCTACACTGTATTGGCGCATGTTGGTGGCCCTTTGTGATGTAGTTAAATGCACAAGGGTGCAAGTTTAAAGCTACAGAGTGAAAGTTGGTTTGAATCCTCTTCATTTCATTTGTTTAGCTTTTCTGTTGTGTTTTTTTTCTCTACTTACATGTATTCCTGTGAATAAATCCTTGTTAAGTTAACCCTTTACTTTTCCTTCCATGTGTATTTTCTTATGTACTGTGAATGTGAAATCCTAACTGGTACACTTGATCTTGTGTCCATCTGAAAGTGGCAAGTCTTTAATAATACAGATTGCCTAAGAGTATCCCATGATGATAAAGGAAAATGGAGAGATTTTTAACTCTGCTGGTCAGAGGTGAAGCCACAGCTTTCCATTTTTCGAGTGCTGCATAGTTAATCTGAAAAACAAAATTAAGCCATAACAGCCTTTTTATAGATTTAATTTCTCACCTTTGCATTGCAGAATGGATACTGGATAACAGTTCTTGGGTTATTTTGTTTGGGTTGGTTTTGCTTTTGGTTTGCAGGGTTGTTTTTTGTTTTGGGGGTGGTTTGGGGGTTTTTTTTAATTTTTTTTTTTTAGATTTTTAAGAACTTGCTCTTCTTTGCATCATTCTGTTCTGTGACTGTTGAATGAATTAGCCATTGCACTGAAGTTTGAGCTGTGTGAGTGTGAACTTACAAATGCTGTCTAAAGAGTTTTGATTTTTTTAAATGCATGATAGCATGCATCTTTTTCATGTCACCTCTCCCTTTTTTTTTCTTTTTTTTTTTCCTTTTTTTTTCTTCCTTTTTTTTTTTGCTTTGCAAATTGTAGTGGATTATGCATGAAGAATAGTTTGGATGTGTACTGTATAAAGTACATTCAGTAATGCTAATACATAGTATTTATTCAATTTGGTCAAAAATGCATGTGATAACTTGCTTTCAAATTACATTGCTTTGGTAGGAAATACAAAATTCCTTCTTAACTAATAACTCTGAAGTAAATTTGTAATAGTCACTGACAACATTTCAAAATGAAATTCTGGAATGAAAAAAAAAAACTTCAAAATTTGGCAAGGTGGCATATTATTTTAGACCCAAACTTGCTTTAATTTTGGGTGTGTTGGAACATTAGGGAAGAGTATCTGAGAAATGACATAAACATTTTGTAGAACAGAAAACCTACCTAAATAATACTGTAACATAACAGCTAGAATCTGAGTGTGACTAAACTTCTTAAATTTCAGAAAGACCCTTTAACCAAATAAAGCCACTTCACCTCAGATTAGCTTAGGAGGCCACTTTTGTACATATGTATTCACAGGTATTTTACAGGTGTGAAATGATCTGGTATAAGAGCAAGGAAAATAATTAAATAAGGCAAAAATAAATAGTACTGATAAAATAATCTTTTGTATCAGTAAGTTATTTCATGGTATATTTTAAAGCAAATAAACCATATTCCTAATGCATAATATAGCGCAGAGATTTGCAGAAGCCATTTAGGGTATGATGTGAGGTAAGAAAAGTTCTGAATCAGCATTAACATTTATAATTCAATTATTGCATCATGGGATATATAAAAAGGATCTTAATTCTTGTGGTGTAGTCTTGACAGTTCTTGAATGTTGACTGAATGTTTATACTGGTAGAATTGTGAGTTTGTCTTTGTTACATTCCAGTGTTTCTGCCTCTTGGCATGCTAAAAAGCACGGCTTACTTCATTTGCTCCTTACACACTGAATAAAGTGCTGTTAGTGTACTAAACTACAGAAATAGCCGCTGCTATGTAATGGTGTAGATCTTCTACTTGAATATTTTTTGTTGTAGGAACCTCAGGAGGTCAGTGTTTACTGTTTTTATATATGCCTTTTTCATGTTTTGAGTTTCCCTTTTTGAAGGATTCTGAGGGTGAACAAAAGCTGCTGATCAACCTAAGTTGGTAACAGAAAGTATATTTAAAATCCTTATAAAGGCATCTTTTTGGCAGTTCTAAATTGCTATTAAATTAGTCTTAAGTGAAGTTCAATACTAAATTTTTTTCATTATGTATTCAGGAAACAGCCTGTTTCATTTAGGGAAAAAGATTAGAATAGTTCATTATTTTAACCAGTGCAAGCAAAAATAATCAATTTTGTAATTTTTTTCCAAAGGTTGATTATTTTCTAAATCAGTGACTATGTATATATTTAAATTGCAATAAGCTAATTCTTATGCTTTAGTTTATTGCTCCTTAAAGCTTATACTAAAAAGATCACTTTTAGAAGAATGGGTTTAAAATTTATAATCATTTGTCATTTTTAAAAGTTATGAAGTAGCATAAATTTTGTAACTAACAATATTGATACACACTGTGATTTTTTTTTTTTGCTAGGACTTTTATGTTAGCATCAATCTTAATTACTTAAGCTGCATATATTGTATAATAGTAAAATGTATATTTTAAAATTTCAAGTGGCTTTCCGCAAATGAAACTTCATTGCTACTTAGAAATATTCAAATACTAGCTTTATCTCAGGTGAATACTCTTGTACCCTTTTTGTTCAGAACACATGCTAATAAAAATGTGTCTTAATTATATCAGTTTATGTATTTCATTTAGGCAGCTCCTCTGTCTTAAACTTACTCTAAATTAACCTTCTACTATGGAACATTAATGACTTTTGCTTCACCTATTTTATTCATATTGAATGTATTAACAGATAAGGTGCAAAAACATTCTTCCCTTGAGGAGAATGCATCCATATTCAAACAAATTAAATACTTTGTGAAAAATGCTTTAAATGCAACATTAATATTGGGGATCGTTTCTTTTTGGATTTTTGTCAAGGAAAGAAGTTGCAACTTAACACTAATTGCTTCAATATGATCTTTTTGATGGGGATAATAGATGCGTAAAGCTTCTATATAGGGTTTAAAGAGTAGCTTTTTGTCTTAGATAAAGGTTAAGCTCTACAGTGAAGTGGCAAAACAACCTGCAGTTATCTCATAGACGCTGATGTAGTTTGCATACATATTTGTTATATATTACGTATTTCTAGTAACTTCATCTTGAATAAATAAAGCTTGATCAGTAGCTGTGTATTTCACTCACCTATGCATTCTCCAGAATTACTTGCATCCATCAGTCTTCTAGGTGTTTACTCCAATAGAAACTTGTTATTTGTCTGCCACTGATGCTTGCTCTTTGCACTTAATGGTTGGAGCAAGCCAGTTTTAGATTACTATTTTAAATGGGGAACTGAGGCAAGTACTCTTGTTGCTTGCCTTGTGGAGTATATTCTGCTAAAATAATAATAAAAATATTCACTTGAATGTACTTACATGAGGGAAGTTTTAAAATGGCTCTGTAAGATGAATCCCTGTGTGGTGTTAAAATTTACACTAAGTAAGACCAATCCACATCTTGAAGAATTCGGCGCTTACAGTAGAGTATCACTTTTCTATAAGCTGGTTCTGTTGTGCTAATTTCATCTTAGGTATCTATTTCCTTACTTTAGGATGAGCAACAACACTGAGAAGGCCTGAGTGTTTTTTGCAAGGACAGCAATTAGGAAAAAAGTATTGGTATAAGCAGGTTCATTTGGCTGTTGAAATCTCCAGTGGAATATAATCTTTTTCCATAGGAAGGGATTGATAGTTAACTTTGTACATTGCCTGACTTACTAATACTAGACACTTCTAAAATTTTAAATTGGATGCTATGTACAAAATAGTTAAAAATGAAAGATGACTGGATCTTTCTGCTGACAACTTAGGTTGTAT
Organism: Nesoenas mayeri; assembly: GCF_963082525.1. Taxonomy (NCBI): domain Eukaryota; kingdom Metazoa; phylum Chordata; class Aves; order Columbiformes; family Columbidae; genus Nesoenas; species Nesoenas mayeri. Next base: position 64,667,483 of record NC_137542.1, on the reverse strand, counting down.
GAGTTTTGCTTGAAAGCTTTAAATCTGATGTTTCTGTATCTGCCACAATGTTGGAATGTTTCCTTCAAACATATCCTCCTGCAACCTCTCAAACTGTACTAAATTGAGTGATATTTCTTGAAGTCTGCCTATGTGCTAACAGAACTTCATTTTAAATAGAATATGGTTTTAATTTTTGATAAGCTGCTGAATTTTAAAGAGTTTTTGGGGCCACCAAATATTTTGGATCATGCAGAGAATATATATTGTACTGTAGTAATTTTGTATTTACGTTTGTATGATGTGACATAATAGATGTGAATGTTAATCACTGCTTGACTATGTTAATAAAGTTGTTTAAATATAGATGTTGCATTGCAATTTTTAATGAAAGGTGAAAATTTAATGTTTTATCTGACTCAGTAGTGCACTCTTCTGGTTCACATGTGTAAATTCTGGAGTCTCTTGAATAAGGATTTTCATTTCCTCTGAAAGAAAATGATCTTTCGATAAGTTAAGGACAGTTTGGTTTAGAAGCTTCATGCTGCTTGGGGTCAGATCAATGTAGAAATAGGAGGTTTATGTGAACTGAAATCAATGCCTGTTGGGTGGTAACTGGCAACTGCTTTACTACTGAGAAATGGAACACTGACTGTATTTTTGTTAGAAACAGCTGATACTTGCTGAGCCTGACAAAATGGGAGAGGGGAAAAGAAAACATTCTCATTGCTTCTGCTATCAGTAATGTGAATAAAAAAGGACTAAACTAGAAATAAATTAAAATTATTCATGACTTTGAACCAAAACTCTCAGTGGTCTTAGTCTAATTTTATCTAGCTTTTTTGGGGCCATAATAATACAAACTGTTTAAAGCTATGTCCTTCCATTTATATAACTTCCAGATACAGGGGTATTTAAAATGAAGGTATGAAACTAACAGTAGTAGCTCGCTGGACAAAATCCATCCGTGTTGAACATTCTGTGTTCACTTCAAGTATTTAACAGTTGGTCAATGGCATGTAGACAATTACAAATGTCTAGCACAGATAGCTTCTATAGTGTGATCATTAAATTCAAGAAAATGCATTGTTATGACTACTGCTCTTATATAGTAGAAATTGTTTGCTGCATACTCAGCTGAAAGTCTGCTTAACGAAGGGCTTAGATTTCTTCTCCAGAAAGAGAAGGCCACGGAATAGCTGTTAGCAGCAATCTAGGTCTGTAGTTGATGAGCAGAGGTCAGTTCCTGCTGGCTGGGCACAGCAGTGTCTGTATGGGGGGAAGTTTTGTTTTGTTTCAAATAGCCCTCTCCACTCCCCTGATGTTGTGGAGCACATATGATTGCTGTCAAGTCTCCTACTGTGAGCTTAGAGCTTAATCTTAAATTGTGGCCTCTAATTTTGAGTCTGAGGTTAATTACTACTTGTATATACAAACAAGAGATGAGCAGAGTAAGTATTAGCATCTTCAACAAGTGAAATCAATGTTACGACTAAGTTTCTGGTCAGATTGCAACAGTGCAAAGGATTGTACTTCCAATATAACTCATGCTATTTCTTAAAAAAAATACATGTAAGTTAAAGAGGTAATTGAATGAAAAAGCATTTCAGTAGGAATATTTTGTGTATAAAATAATTGATGGATGTTTAGTGCTCACAGAATAGATGCTGGTAGCTATTATCCCAGAATGACCCACAATGAAACATACTGCTTAATAAGTTAATGTTACAATGTGCTTCTTTCAGAGGCATTTACCCTTATTTTGCATAAAATGAGCAACATATACCATTGATACCTCCCAAAAGACACGCAGATATTAATCTGGATAATGGCAGACTTAAAGTTATTTCCTGTATCACTCCACTTTTTAAGGAAAACAGATGCAATTACGCTGCACATGTATTAAATGCTTATATGTGAAAGTGAAATCTTTCCCTGTGTTTACAGCATACAGGTTAATTTGGATGTGTAACTACTGCAGTATTACTAAAACTGATAGCAATATTTTAAAATATTCCATTAATTTTCTCTGGATCCCCAGTGCTTAATACATATGCCAAACAGAATTTTGTTTCTCCAAAAAAGTACTGTTACACAAAGAGCAGCAATGTTGATTTGCCAGTCTGTTTACATTGAAATGACTGTCTATAAATGTCCTTACACGTAAGGGATATTCAATTTGCAGTTTTCTCAATCTGTCAGCTTTACATTCATGTCAACTTGTTGAGGGTTCTGTAGCTTGCAGATAAGAAACAGAAGACTTCTCTAGTTTGAAAACTCATAAATAGTGAATGAGATCATACAAAAAAAAAAAAAAAAAAAGTGGGATTTAATTTAAAAGTAACATCAACAAAAATAAATGTAAACTGTGTTATATCTAAATTCTGTGGTGGTATTCTTCTTCCCAGAATGGCATCTTGACACAAGGAATCTTTCAGTGTCACCTTAATCATGACCTCAAAGGGAAATTTTGAGTTGTCTCACCCAATAAGTTTTTTTTTTCTCCTTAGCACATTGATGGTCATTGTCTTGCATATACCTTTTTCATTCTGAAATGTACATGCTCAAGTAAACATTTTGAAGTTTTATCCAAAATAACCCCAGGCATGTAAATACACGCACGTTTTCCTTCTAGCTTTGGAAATACTTTGGAAGAATAGATGAATCACATGACAAAGTAAGAATATTCGTTTCAATTCTTTACGTAGCTTAGCATAAGGGAGTAAGCTGTGTATCTTTCAGTACTCTGCCATAAGAAGATGTAGCTAATTTTAGTTCTGCTTATCCCCATTCTCCTTATTGAAGGCCTTACACACCAAAAATATTGCTATCTTTGGTCCAAAATGAGGTGGAAGGTAGCTGGAACCTTGGGCCACAGCTCTTCTTGGTTGCAAGCATTCACTCATCTGTGTAACTGTTTCTCAGTCCATAATATGGCAATGTTCAACAGGTTGGGCATATAATTGCCCAGTGTAACAACTCAGAGTTTAGTTTGTCTAATTAAGAGCCATAGGCATCTCAGCTACTCTTGTGTCCTTCAAAAAAACCCTACACCTCATTACCTTAATTTCAAATTTGGCAGAAATAATGGGATGTTACTCAGTGTGTACAGACACAGCAGGCCCTCTAAATCATTACTAATACAAATCTGCACATCCTTGTAAGTACTTAGCCTTTTATCAAGGTGATAAGGATGCTATGAAGTTCACATCTTCCAGCTGCTCCAGCTGGTGGCTGCCATCAGTAAGCACTAGTATGTGTATCTATAGATGTTGTGAAGGAGCAAGGGTAACAATTATTTTCACATAGCATGACTTCTGCCCAAATGCAAGCCATTCACTACCCATCCTGTTCATGCTACCATTCTCATTTTTACTATGCAATCCTAATTAAGTACCTGCAGAATTGAATAGTTTTACCTCTTTCACAGTATTTCAAATAGGTGCTTACCTGGACAACTAAAAAGTCTGTCCAGACCAATATCTTTTTTTATTTTTTTAATTTACTATCTTATATAAACTCATTTGCAAACCTTTTTGTTAGTATAGTAATAATGATTAGCTATATTTGGTTTTAACATAAGCACCATTTCTTCTACACTGCTGTACAAAGAATACTTCCCTGAGATACCATGTAATCAGTTTAGCTTTGCTTCAGATCCTTCAACCACCAGTTAGTTTTTCTGTTGTATGTTATATCCAGAGTGGAGATGGTCTTTGTGACCTGGACGCACATCTTGCTTATGTGGTGAATGCTATGGAACACTTTGGTATTAAGTTATACAATCAGAGCTTGCTCTTCTAAACAGCTCAGGTTTGTTTGCTTTTCATTGAATTAAAATGGTTTAAAATAACTTCAGTCATTTTCATTTCCATTGTTTTTTGCTAGCTGACTGCAAATAAGCTGCTTCACATTCACTGGTTGATGTATTTGCAAGTAAGTGCCTAAAACATGTGCAATGTCAAATACATTGATACATCAACAGTATAAATTCAGCTAACCATTGAAAGTATTCCTGACAGTATTACAAGGTGATAATTTAATATGATATTTCCTCATCTTGGATAGAATATAGATGAAAAGGGTGTAGTAGTGCACCTCCTGAACACATTAGAAATCTCTCACATATTTTATGCAGAGCTGGAGTGTAACTAAAATCAAAAATGGAATCTACAACCATTAAATTATTCCAGTTTGTAGTTACCAGTATTCACTAACATATTGTAATCCTTCCATTTTATTGAAGGTTGATTTGATGAAGTGTGCTTTTGGCAGCAACAGAGCAGAAGAGTAATAAACGTGGTGTATTGGTACCAAGTTACTCATTCTGAAACAATGCTGTTGGATTCATAATTTAAGTAATTGAAGTAATGAATGGGATGTGATCAACCTTGGTGACTAGATCAGTAGTAGTGTGCATTTAAGTATAGAGTGAGTTGGATGACACAGCTTAATGGAATATATCATTCCAGGGATGTTGAAAACAGTGTCATTAAAACTTCTGTAGATCTTCAACAGAAAACAGAAATCATTACTAGCTTTGAAAGAATTTAGATGAAGCATTGCACCAAGCTGGAAAAGAATCAGCTGATCTCTTACTGTAATAAATTTGGCTATCTGTAACTCTATGCACAGATATTTTTTGTTTATGTTAAACTCAAAAAAGACGTTAGAAGCATCCAATCTACCCAGAAGTACAATGTAGGCCATAATCTCACCAGTGATCTCCCATCAGACTGCCATTTGGGTTTTTGCATGTATTTCAGAAAAGGGCCTAGCTTATCTTAAGATTGTGTTGGAAATTTCCCAGTACCCTTTGAATAAATTATTTCAGGTCAGCTGTATTCACTGTTTATAATCTCTGTCTCCTAGCCAGACTTTTTTCCCTAAGCGCTTCGAGCTTTAACTTCTGTCCATGGTCTTCTTGTACTTTTTGTACAAAAAGGCTACAGTAAACGTCTAGTTGTGAAGGTAATGTATAAGCCATACGAAGTGAATTATTAAACTTCTGGGTAATGTCTGCAGGTGTTCAGGTACAAGTGCTTGGTTAGAACATACTCCTGGTGATTTTAAATCCTACAAGGTAACCTGACAGTACTTAACGAAGTTAAATGACTCTTGAAATGGCTTGCCTAACAATTCTGTCTTTTCCCCATCTTTTGTTTTCCACCACAGTGGTAAACAACTCTGGATTTTTATATCTTCTGGGGCTCGTAATGTTTTGGAACATACCTCAATTAAGAGTATAAATTTCTGTTTACATATCAAGATTCTTGTGTGTTTTTTTTAACAAGGACTGTAAGGGGGTGGGGAGGGAAGGCATATCCTCAATCTGGTATGTGAAATATATATTTGTTATATAAAATGGCTACACCTCTATCTGCTACTTCACGTCTTTAAAAATAAAGTGCAGTGTTAGTTTATGTATTTTACTTCAATCAGTTTCTTACTCCTTTTTAATTTATAAAAAGCTTTAAGTATCAACTGGCTCTTTGGCAGTTCATTATGACATTAGCAATGTCATCATCTGAATTATTTTTGGCAATTTGGATCTTTTATTCACTTTTCATCTTAACTATTAAAACATTCACTTGTAGGTCCATGTATCAAGGGTTTTGCTAAAAATTCAATGCAGTTATTTTACCTAGAGTTCAAAATCAATTTTCAAGTGGCTTAGACATAAGGCAAATTTATTTAGTTACTATTGGTAAAAATACAGTACACAATCTTTTTTTTTTCAGTCATCATATTAATGTCTGAATTCTAGATGCACTATATCTTTAGTATCTTATTTGACAAGTTATTTCAAGTAGCAACTTAGGGTATATAATGCCATATCTGAGATGATCTACACCCTTTAAAACAACTGATTGTTGGAAATAAGTCAATATCAACACTTATTAAACCAGAAGCTGGAAATATGGGAGCATGGGTAAACTTGAGTTGCAGGGAGCAAACTGTAAAATCAGGGTATGCTTTTCTGAGAGGGAAACTCTTATCTAAACACCTCCTTTCACATGTGTGCAAGCCACATAAATGCCCAATGGCATTTTTCAAAAATTAGGAATATATTAATGAGAGAGAACTGTTAGCTAGTATAGCCAAGAAGTCTCTTTAGTTCTTCATACCCTTACTGTGAGGTTTGTTGCAGCTCTTTAACCTTATATAGACAGCAAAAATACATTGATTTTTTTAACACTCTACTAAAAAAACAGCAATCCAGAAAACTACTTTGATCTGCCATGAAAGCTGCTGAAAATATGCAATGGGAATGTTTGTTTTATTATACAGGATGCACTGTGTAGTTATGTCTATGAAAATAACGTTCCTTCCTGTCCACCATGTTACACCAGGAGAACAGGAGAACATACATACTGCAAGAAAGATTCTACCTAGCGTAGTATCCAGCCCTTGGCAGCCAGGGTCTAGGGAAGAGTAAAAGATTAAAGCACTATAAATGACACTATTGCAAACTGTTCTCACAAGCTTCACTAACCTGCACGTCAGGGACTTCCAGAATAAGTGATGTTGCCTTTTTATTTAGTAATCCATTATGGATTTCTCAGATAGAAGAATTTCTCAGAAGAAACCTAGAAACTTGGTCCAGTTTCTCCTTCCTTCTAGGTTGACTGAATTCTCTGCTTGTGCTTTTATTATGTTTTTCACTTTTAACTCATTTATTCTATTTTTGCTCATGAGTCCTCTATATTGTATCCTTTCTCAGTCAGCTCTTTTCCAGACTGAAGAATTCTAGATTACTTGGTGGATGTTAGTTCCCATATCTTGGATTCTTTTTTGGTGCTCTTATCTCAGTCTTGTGAGATTTTTTTTGGTTTGTGGTGTCAGGTTTTTTTATTGTGGGGTGTTCTTTTTGTTTTTGTTTGGGGGTTTTTTGTGTGTCATTGTTTTCTTGGGTGTTTCTTTTTGTTTGTGTTTGCTTGGGGTTTTTTGTGTTGTGGTGGCGTGTGTGTGTTTGTTTTTAAGGTAAGGAGTACCAGTACTGTGCACAGCATTCAGAGTGCAGGTGCCCACACACTGGGTGAGGTTCTTTGTTCCTTTCCTAATGTTTAACAGTTTGTTTTGAATATGACTGAGCATCAGTTTCTGCCTTGAAGTCCTCTATTTACCTAGTCTCATAACCTCAAGATCTCATGTAAGTGTCAGCTCAGTCTGTCACCTTCTAGAATTACCTTAATAAACTGGCTGGTTATCGACCCCGCACATAAATACACCAGCCTACTACATAAAATCACCTCCCCATCACGCCTCCATATGCTTCTTTACACTGAATTTTAAATTCAAATAGAAGATAGTGAGCGCTGATATCTGCTAATACCTGCTGCTGGGCTTTATGCAAGAAACATGACTGAAAAACTGTACAAACAGCAACTGGATATTGCCATGGCCCTGGCACAACACATGGACTGATTCTTCAGTCATGCTCACTACCGAATGTGCAGCGGCACATACAGCAAAGTAATCAGTAATCTAGGATTTTTCTTACCCGGCCCAGTCTCCAAAGCAGCAGCCTGTGTAATAGGACTGTCCTTGGTAATGACTTTTCAGTCTGTGCTGTTTTAATGAGAAGGTAAGTGACAAGATTGGCATGCAGCATCTAGGATGGTAAATTTAAGAACAGCCATTCATTGCTGGTTGAGCTCATTTTATGCTAGTACATGGAGTTCAAGAGAAATTCATTCCTAAAAAATTGATTTTATTGTGCGGAATTCCAGTGTGCCTTAAGAACATAACTATTGATCCTGATCATGATCCTTGTCAAAGTGGTTTTCTGCATAACTGTGCCCGTGCTTCAGGACACCTTAAAGTTTAGGTCTTAAGATTTTGCGTTTCTCTTGAATTTTTGTGGAAAGCTGTTGTTGAAAACCTGAGGATGAGTTTGATATTTGTGTGATAGTACATTGCTACAGCCCTGCAGCAGTTGCTCCACATATTTATGTAGCAGTAGATAAGGGATTAGTATCATATATAGCTTTGAAAACATGGAAGATGGGAACTTTTCTATGAAATCTAGAAGTGATCCTGACTCCCCTTCCATACAGCATAGTATCTGTCCATGTGAAAGGTAGTTTTCTATTTTCCATGGAATAAAAACCTTCTGCTCTGATCATGCAGTTTTTATCTCAGTTTGCACTCATGTACCTCCTTAAAGATAGCTATGCACACTGCAAAAAGCACTGCGTTCATATCTTCAGATTGTAATGCAGATTATACTCATATCAAGTAAACAGATGTATAAAGCAGTTTTTCTTAAATGTAGCCCTGTAGCATGTTGTTACTGTTCAGCATTTGGTACACATGCTTCCTACCATTATCAAGAGAGAGATCCAGAGTCTTGAGACTTCTGAAGAAATTTTCACCATGAAAGGGGTCCAGAAGTTTTCTGTCCTGAAATTGGCAATTTAGCAAACTTTGCATAAACTGAAACATTGCTAGCAACAAAGGAACTCCTGAACTTACTGTGGAGCTGCAGAAAGTGATAGACCAAAGCTACAGCCAGTTACCATTAACTGTAATTGTAATACAGTTCAGAATGATATGGTTTATCTTCTATGAAAGCATCTTTGGTAAAGGTAGCTGGAATTTGGTAATGCAGAATGAATCACATGGACTTTTTTTTAATATGTATAAATTTGGCTGCCTTGTTTGACCTAACTAGTATTTGTTTGGCCAATGAGATTCTACAACTTTGTAAAATTCACATTTTTCCTAACCTTTTGGCTTTCGTGGAAGTCTTTAATCAGCATAAACTTGATGTAAGTTGGTGAACTCGTCACATTATTGGGGTTTACTTGAATAATATTGCTTCATGCCTTATCTAGTATCTTAGAGAAAAAAGGCCAAAGGACATTGAATTAAGGTGGAGGTAAGTGAGATTTTTCAAACCAGAACTGACAGGGGTTCCATGAAGGGAGAGGACCTTGAGCACCAGGCATAGAATATCAGCTTCTTTTTGTATCGTCGATAAAGTCTTGCACTGACAACAGCAAAATTTGGATAAAGTGCTTACCACATGTTTGCATAGGGCAACCACCTGCAGCCCCTCACATCACTGCTTAGACCTGGCCCTCTGGTTTTAGTCAATAAGGAAAACCCTACCTGCTGTCTTGGGGAACAACATAATCTCATTAAGGTAGAACGGGAACTCTTTGGGCTCGCAGGAAGAGTCCAGTGGTGCTGGTTCTGCTGTGAAGAATATATTAAGGTATTTTCACTGAAAAGCAGCGCTCTGGGTACAGATGGGCCACAGATGGCACGTGGGTGGCTCTGTGTTCTGGTCCAGCTGTCAGCATCACCCCCACTGGTTAATCATCTACATCAGGCACAAGAAGGATCTGTAAACTGTGTCACTGAAGAAGATGAAGGGTTGAAGTAAGCAGTTTCTCCAGGCTCTTGGGCTTTAGATGAGGTGCATTGTTTCTAGGAGCATGCGCCTGGAACTGCAAAGCCTGTGAGAGGAGGCAGTGGGGAGGGTAAGCTGGGCTTTATCAGCGAGTTCCAGCAGGACCAGTCACCACCTGCTTTGCAGGATCTGATCCCGCTTGGCTGGCACGATGCTCGGTCGTGAGGCCACGTCAAACAGTACGAACCTCCTCTCCGTGCACTGCAGCCGTGCCATGGCCGTTACTCAGGATTTCTGAGTGTCCCCTGCCACCCTGCCTGTATTTCTACAGATCGAGGTTTCTCCACTCACGAGCCGACACCCGCCGGCTGCCCTGGGAGCCCTGCGCTCACCCGGCCGGGTGTGCGGGCCGCCGGGTGTGCGGGCCGCGGGGTGTGCGGGCCGCGGGGTGTGCGGGCCGCCGGGTGTGCGGGCCGCCGGGTGTGCGGGCCGCCGGGTGTGCGGGCCGCCGGGGGGACCCCTCCTAGAGCCCCAACTCCGACAGCCCGCCCTCCGCGCATGCGCCTCCGCGCGGCGGCGAGGGAGCCGCTCCGCGCCTGCGCAGGAGCCCGGGCGGCAGGCAGCGGTGGGCGCATGCGCGGGTCGGTGGGCGGCGGAGCGAGTGGAAGGAGGCGGTTGCACCGTAACGGGAAGGGCGGAGCGCCGCGGCGGCGCCCGTTTCCTCCGTCGCGTCTCGGCGGCTGAGGCAGCCGGGGCCGGGCTCACCGGGGCGGCGGCAGGGGGATGATGGCGTACTTCGTGGAGAGCTTCTGGGTAGGGAAGCGCCGCGGGCCGGTCCCGCCGCGCCGCGGGTGGAACGGGCAGGGCGCGGCGCGGTGCAGCCGGGGTCCCCTCTGCAGGAGCAGCCGCGGCTCTTACGCCACCCCCGGGACTGGGCCGGGGCCTTGCCGCGGGGGGCGCGGCGAGGGGACGGTTGCCGCCGTCGCGCCCGCCCCGCGGCCGCCAGCCGCCGCGCTCCTCGGCCGGGCTGGGCCGTGGGGAAGCGGGGCACTTGCTGCGCTGCCGCTGCCCGGGCATCCGGCGGCGGGGCGACGGGACCACCGCCCCCTGCCCGGCCCGCCGCGGCGCGGTGCTCGGGGCTGCGGTGGGGACAGGCGGCGGGGGATTTGCCGGGGCCGTGGGGGCGCTGAGGCGAGCGGGGCGCGGAGCCTTTGCGCGGGGTTTGGCTCCCGCAGCACCGCGGTGCGGGGATGCGGCTGGAGCTGAGTCCGAGCTCTCCTTAAGCCGCCGAGACAATGCAGCTGTTCTGGGGAACGGCACCGACTGTAACAACTTAACAGTTGTATCACGCAAACGCAAAGCCGCGCCTCGGAGCTCTGTGCTTTTGTACCGATAAGTTCTCTCTGTCTGCGTGTCAGAAGGTACAGCCTGAACAGCAGCCAGCTGGGGGGACGACAGACTTTACAGTCTGGCTTAGAAACACAACTTATCAGTCATCTCTGTGCACACATATATGTTTTTAAGTGGGCAGATGTATGTGGAGAGAAAAAATAAAACATGGATTTGGATTGTTATTGAGCCTCGCATGGAATGAAACTTGTTTTCATTGTGACCGCAGCTGGTCTGAAACATTAAAGTGAGCGTTCTTGTCATCATGGGGCTGTTTACAATGTTGCCACTTCGCTGCCTGCTTATTTTTTAGCGTGCATTCCTGCCAACTAATAGGGGAAATATAAAAACGGTTATTTGTTGTGAATGAAACAACATCAACAGCAACAAAAAGAGAAAATACCGTTTAGATGCCTGCTTTTTCTGCATAAGCAACAGTTATCCCAAATGTTTAGGGAAAACTAATTTCGCAAATACAATGTACTATTCTTGAATATAAATCGTAGCTTAGGCCAGATTTTGTGTTTTGTTTGCAGCATTGTGTTTAATTCTGACTCCTTAAGGTGTGCTTTCAACAGCATATTAAAATTTAATTAAACAAGATATTGGATTTGCTCTCTTGGCATAAAATCTACTTAATTTGAAGCCTCAGTGCAGGAGATCAGTATTAAGCTAATATGTGGAAAAAAATTATTTTTCATTACAATAAAATTTAAATTAATTTAAAAGTCAAATTTTCATTTTAAAAGTTACTTTCTCACCATAAGATTAAAGTAAAATGTATGGGGTGTTATTCAGCTATCTCAATTGAAATCACTTTTTATTTAACTGTGTTATGTACTGTGTTATGTTGAAGTAAGTGTTTGATCCATTATATTTTAATTGGTCAGTAAGTCAATAATATTGTTGAATCAGTGAAGGCAGTGGGCCATTCCCATACATTCTGTTTCCCTTCCCTGTCTGTCTCTTCACAAATGCCATCAGCAAATATAAGGTACTAGACATCCACCCAAACTTCCCATTCTCTCTGTCCTGCAGTCTCTGCCTTATAGCTCTGCTGGCAAAACCTGTGGTGTGGGTCGGCAGTGTGTGCCAGGAGAAGGATGTTTTATTCTGTTCGTGTAGGTTTTTGTCCTACCCCCAAAAAACAACACAAAGTAGTACAAGTGTATTCTACTTGTTTGTCTTGCAATGATGACAAAGAGACAGGGTCTTAAATTTGTAAAACTTGGCTGATAAACCTTTGTAATACCATGGACAGGGTTTTATTTTGTGTAGAAGTAAAATAAAAAAGAATGGGGACTGCTCCTTCTTTGCTGTTGTGGGTAAATATATTTCAAGATTAACTGTAGTGTCTAAATATGATGAATTTTTAAAGTCAGAAAGTTGAGTTTCTAAATGTTCTCAGAACCAAGCATAGATTATAGGTGTGTACATTTTGAATCATTAGGTGTCTCCATTTCTACTAACTTTTCAGAATAGGTTATTGTTCAGAATTGTTACTGCAGTACTTTGGAAGACTTGGGATACTTGGGATATGGTTTGGAATGTGGTGAGAAAGTTAGGATGGAAATGAGAAGACTGCAATTAAATGTAGTGAGTGCATAATGACAAAAAATAATGAAGAGAAATCCATAAGGAGAAAAAAGGGTGCTATTGTGTAGAACTTTGGAAGAATTGTCTTCTTTTTCTTGCTTTTGCCTTCACCTTCTAGGTGGCACCAGGCAAAATGTTTTTTTACCTGTGGGATGGGAACTTTCTAAAGCACTGATGTGGAAATAGATCCAAAATATAATTAATGTTGTTTGATGCACGTGTTGTCATCAATTTGCACCTGAAATTGTTCATTGGAAGTGGAACTCTGGATCTTGAGCTACAGGATGCTCTCTCCTGTCTTGGTAATTTGCTGTAACTGATAGGTAAAGATATCAGAAACTTGAGGGACTTGACTAATTTCTTCAGAAAATGAGAGTAACATATATGTGAATGTGTATTAATTTCTTACATACTATTTAGGCTGCTGTCTTTCAAGAACTTCCTAAAAGTGCTCATGTAAACAAAACAAATCTTAGCTTCTTTATTATAATAGTCTTGAAGCTTGAGACTTTCATCCTGTTCTGCTTGTGAAGTGTTTGAATAGTTGCAGTCTTTTTGTCATTGTTGTTTTTAGATAATTTAAGAAAAATAGATGGTTTTTTGGGCCTCCTATCTGTTGACTGCTTCCAAGAGGTCTTTGAGAGATAAACACGACTATTTTCAGGATGTGTAAAGTTGAAGTAGAGAGACCTCTATTGTCACTTGAAAAATTTTACTATCACTTGAAAAATGTAGGGGTCTGCTAGTCGAGTGCAGCACTCTAGAGCAGCAGTTTCAAAGTCAGCAGGGTACAGTTACTTTTTGTTGCATCAAAAATTATGATCTGGTAGGACAGGCTATAAATGGCTTCGATTCTTATGACTGCGTTTTAGGCATTCAAGTCACGTGGCCAAACATTCCGAACTCCTAATTAGGATGTTGTCATAAAACATTGGGTGCTTGCTGCTATGTGCGTGCTACATCAAAACAGTGACGTAATTTAAAGGGAATATATTCATTAAGTTATTTCCATTATAGATAGCTACGTTATGTCACTTTGAGTACACTCATACTGGTACAGTAGAATAAAAAGCATTCGTTATCATTGACTTACTGTTTTCTTAAGACTGCTTAGGAAGTGTTGCATAAGCTTTGACATTGTATTTAAACTGACTGGTGTGGGTGATAGTTTTGTTAATTCTAAGTCTATTGAACTATGTCAAGTCAACAAAAATACACCACTTCTAAGTCAGTCAGTGTTTATTAATTCTTTAACTTAATTTGGTTAAACTGTTGAAAGTTGTATGAATAGCTGAAATTGGCTTCTGTGAAATGCTGTACTTGCTGAATCTGGAGGTTCTGGGATATGAAAGTGTGTATTGAAATTAGCTTTGAGAAATTCCTTTTATTTTATGTTTTTAATCACTTGTGCTACTCGTAGTTTTTGAGAATGGCTGTGAGGAAGATTCCTTTATTTTCTTGAACATATAAGGTCTGACTGTATGCAGGGTTAATAATCTTAGCTTTTGAAGCGGCTTGCTGTAGTAAGTGTAAGACGTATGGTCTTAGGCACTTATGCAATATGAGTGACATTGAGACTTGTCATGCGTCCATCTGGAGTTCCATGCATATGTTTACGCAGTGTTCTTCTGCTTGGCATACAGTTGGATGCTCATTTGCAGGAGAGCTGTTGCGCAATATTTGCTTAGTCTCCTCCCTCCTCATGTGTGCGTCTAGCATGAGTTGGCAACTCTCCATTTCTTGTTCAAAAAACATTTGTAATTATCTAGATAGAGAGGAAAAGATCTGTCCTTCCTCATACGCGTAAAGCTTCTCTGGAGCTGACCTTTATTCAATTTATTGAAGCTGGAAGAAGGAAATTGGAATTCATGAGTTGCTTTTGTGTTTAATCTTGTCAAAACTTTCAGAACTGATGAAGTTAGATTGCCTGTGTAAATGTCAGGTGACTGCTTTTTTCTCCACATTTTGATGCTTTAAGTTTTCTATAGCTCTTTCGGACACTCTAATGGAACTTACTGATCGCTAGCATTCAAAAATATAACACCATAATATTAATGACAGGAGTATTTTCATGCATACAGGGCCCATTAAATTAAATAATTGTCTAGGTGGAAAGGATGAAACACATGTTACTTATTTGAAACTGCAGCAAGAAGTAACAGTGTAACAAAAACAACAACAATGTTTTTCAGAGCATCTAAAATGAGTTTACACATCCCTGGACTTAGGAGAATTTCTATTGCTCTGTTTCTTTAAAGTGATACTCCTTTCGGAATGAGAAGAAGTTGCCGATACAAATGAACACACCATAATGAATACTATACACCTTTCGAAGTTTGTGGGTAAAGAAAAGATTCGTTTGGGTTAATATTTGCAACTTTGATTTTTAGAATTATGGGAATGACTACCTAGTGACTATTGTTCTTTTGCACTAAAATTTGTACATTAATTGTTAAAATAGGATATCTTTTAAGCTGCATAAATCAAATCTTGTAGTTACTTAACAGTTGTACCTAGTTTCAGCAAATATAGAATTTCACCTGTATGAGGGAGTTGTGCTCCCTCATTCCCATTAATGGATTTTTTACAGCAGAGGTGTCAAACTCATTCTCACCAGGGTCCACGTCAGCCTCTGTTGCCTTCAAAGGGCTGAATGTCATTTTAGGACTGTATAAATGTAACTACTCCTACAGTTATTACTTGGCAGATTGGTGTAACTCTGGAATTTTCTTGAAGCAAAACATTTTCACCAAAAATACTTTGGTGCTATTATGATTTATCTGTATTAGGATTCTTGTATGCATAATCTGTTGATTGGAGGTGTGATTTTTCCATAATTGTATCTCACAGAAGAGCATGAGCAGTAATATAAGTGTAAAACTAGCTGTAGTACAGCTTCTCTAGACCTGACCAAAACCAGAGGCAAAGGCTGCAAATTCTTCTATTCTAGCCCCCCAAACTGAAGTGATTCTGTTTCCCGTATTAATTTCTTGGCTTTTTCTGTTTAGCATTTAGATAACAAGGTGTGTGTGTGGAGGGCTTGTTAGTCATATTTCATTGATATATCATGTTTGCAAAAGGCTGTTGTGAGGTTTATCTAGGATTGGGAAACTCAGTTTGGAGATTATCCAGTTTTCATTTTATGACAATTTGAAGTAAATTAGGGACCTGAACTTTTTATGTTTAAAAAGAAATCCTGCAATTAAGTTGGAGTACCACTTCCACATGTTGCAATTTGAATATTTGTCTGCCAGTTCCCTGGAGAATAAGTTGTGGGTTTGATAGGCAATTTTAAAAAGAGGATTAGGCGGGTTATGACTTAAATAATTTTAATAATTTTTAAAATATTTTTTAAAATAATTTAAATAATTTTTAAAATAGTTTTTTAAAAATTAAATATTTTTTTAAAAAATAAATTACTTAAATAATAAAAAGTACAGTTTTTTCGATTTCTTCCATTTTTTCTTTCTAGTGTGTTGGTGTGGTCATGTTTAAAGGCTTGAAGGAATGATCGCGCATGCTTAACCACCACTAATGTGTGTACTAAAAGCGTAGTTTGAAATAATAGTAATTCAGTTGTTGTAAAATGTTTCTATAGTTGCTGAACTTTGGTGAACAAAGTCAATCTTTGTCTGAGCTTCTCTCATGCAGATTCTAAAGCCTCACCAAAATAAAAATGTGTTTAAGAACTGTGTTTGCCTTTTATTGTCTCGTATGCTTAGTTTTGCTGTGAAAATAGTATTTGCAGCTGTCCTTTTCTTGCTTCTCACAGTAGCTAAACAAGTAGTATATATCCAACTAGTCCTGGGAACTTTAGAATGACCTTAATAACTGAGAAACATTTGTTTTTACTGGGTAAAAAAGCAGTGCTGTAATAGAGAGTATTAACTTTTCACATTAATACACATTAATGTTGAACAGTTTTAGTCCAGTGTAGAGGGTATGATCTTGCACTCACACATTTTGATTAGAAACATAGGAAATAAGTACTGCTGCAAATTACCCAGAAATTTCTGACCTCTTCAACAAATGTAGGTTTTAAATTCAGGATAACCTTTATATTCAACACACAAACTTATTCTCAAAATTTTTTAAAGTCTGTTGTGTAGTTCAGTAAAACAGAGTTCCTGTAATCTGTTTCCTGTTATGCACAAGTCATGGAAATGCTGAATTCTGACTTCACATTTGCTGACAGGGTTACTTTCATTTCCATGAGAAAATCATTGCAGTTAATTCTTGATGAAAGGAAATGGAAGGACTGTTTGCACTTGCTTTCCATGACTTAATTTATTTTGTATGCAAAGCTGGTCAGTAATGTCTCATTGTAGGCTTATTTAAGTGAACGGTTAAGTTGTATTTAAAGTTTTGTTTCCTCTTATGGCTTGCTGTCAGGAGACATCTATATACACAAATGAGCTCTCTTACAGTAGTGTAAAATGGGAAACCTCAACAACACCACCAGCTTCTGAAGAGAGTTTTGTTAGGTCTAGGGAAGAAGGCAGAAACTGCTAATGAATTTCAAAGTAATTAAATGAAGCCTGTGTGGAGAGGGCACCACTTACTTTTGGCATTCTTTTACACAGTTTTACAGTTGTTTTTCTGTTGAGTAATGACAGCATCATACTCAACAGATGGTGTTTTACCTGTGAATTGACATTCAGAATGGTCTTTCAAGCTGATCTCGAAGCCTGTTGCATACAATCTGATGTTATACGTGACAACAGAGGTTCCTCATTTTCCAAGATGTAACTTCTAGAAGAGTCTGCATCTGACTTTACTGTTTGTCTGTGATAGCAGTGGATCATAATTGCTTCTGAAAGGGAGTAGAAGGTCTTACAAGTTCCCTCTGTTATGTGCTGCATTTCTTTATTTTTAAGTAGGCCGATACTGAGCTTTTAGTGATCCCAGCTATTACAACTGCCACCAGAAAGGAACAGGTAGAAACTCTTAATGAAGAAAAATTGACCAGACACATGATTTCCATGTACAGAATTTTATACTATGTGTGTGTGAATGTGTGGTGTTGAGGAAAAACAACCAAAACACAAATAAACTGTATTGGTGGCATATGTGCATGTAACAGCATACATGTTTTTTTGCAAATTGAACTACTTTTCCTCTTACCCACAGCATACATCTCTATTTTTACCCTAAATACAGATCCTGAACTCTAATGCTCTTTATATTTATAATCTGAGCTAATCTTCATGAAAATAACTGCTGAATGAAGGAATTGTGGACAGGTAGTATAGCTTTTCCTAAGCAGAAAAATGTCTGCTTTCTGCACAGACATACTATACTTAATTTGACATAGGTACATGTCTCTAAACATGAGTAAAAGACAATGTAATTTATAGGATTGGCATCAGGTTAATCATCAGAACCCTTGATCATGTAAATTATTGAACAGTTTTGAAGTCTAGATGTTTGCAGTTATAGGTAGAGCCTGATAATGGTAAGACAGGCTACATTTGGCATTATATTCACAGGGGAAAACATGTCTTTTAGTTGTGCCAAGCTTAAACTACATAGACCCTCAAATCTAGGAGTCTGCTTTGGATTTGCTGCTTTATTTAAACCTTAATATATTTTTCACATAGCCTCTTAGCCTCTGATAACTATTGATAACACATAAAACATATGGTTTTCAGGAGACTTTTTTTTAATTGAGGAAAGTATCTGTTCTGTTTCTCTATTGTGCTTTCTACTATAAAACGTGAAGTCAGGAACAAGAGTAGGATTGATTAGAAAACTTAAGTGGAAAAATGAGTTCCTTTGCAGCAACCTTCAGTTACACTTAGGGAACAAGATGATGATGATAATTGGTTGTTCTGGCTCATTCCATTCTCTAGAGGTTTGCAAAGTTACATTTCTGATAGATTATCAGCATTAAGGAAGGCTGCAGCCAGAGGCTGGGTCATGGCTATGCTACACTTCCTGTATTTCTAAAGTAGCAGGATATTTACGGAGCTTCAGTATAGAAAAGTCCCCACTAAAGCTCCCATTACGAAAAATTGCTTGTAAGAGTTCAGAAGCAGTCTGTGTTCAGCACATTATGACCAATGTTTTTGTTTAGCTAGGAGAAATACCTTAAGACAAAGAACAATTCATAAAGGAGAATTTTACTGCTTTTTCTGGAAGAAATATCCAGCACTTATTTGTTAAATATTTATCTCCAAATTTGGGTACAGTAACAACTTTGGAGTAGTTAAATAATTTTATTTTGTATTCTAATTGAAAATATTGGTGAGGTCTTAATTATAGAGCTACTCAGGTGGATTTGGAATGCAGTGGCATTCAGGGCTTATATTGAGTAAATACAGGAAGTTAATAAGCTACCTATTAGTGCATTAGTAGTCAAAATTACTGTGGGCTTCAAACTACAATGAAAAATGGGACAACATTTAAAAAATTAATTATGTTTCCTACTAATTGGTGTTCTTATCCTTTTCTTTTCCAAACTTATAATTTAGTTCTGCTTGTACTTTTTACAGACCTTTCTGTAATTGCACTTACACTAAACTGATCTTCATGTTGATGAACTTTATCAGGTTACAGCTGAGTGCAACTCTAGGAACTGTGGTTTTGTGGGTGTTCTTTTCTTTTAATTTGTTTGGTTTTGTTTTCCCCAATGCTTGGAAGAAGTAAAGCAGATAATCCTGGCTGGTAATCTATGTGTTGTGTCTGTTACGGCAGTTTGCTATATTTTTTATAAGACTGTATTATCTAGTGCAGTGAACACTTCACAGAAGTGGGCCTACCACCACAGCTGCTGTGAAGTTCTTCTATCTACCCATGGTTGCTTCCACTTACTTAAGCTGGTGGATCCTTGCCTACCTTCTCCTTGCTCCCACCTCCTCTGCTGAGCAATGCAGCTTTTTTGTCCTCATAGTCATCTGAATCTCTGGTCTTTATTTTTCTTTGCCAGCTTTGTTTTTCAGCTGTATAATTTCCCTGATCAGGTGTACCTTATGACTGCACACATTTTTCCACAACAAAAAGGGTGGAAATGTTTGGAAGGCTATATGACCAGATGCTCAGGCTCTTCTCACTGGAGATGTAGAGGTGTCGTCGTGAGAAGTCCAGGATTTGGCTTCCCATCCTTCTTTCGTTTCCACTCTGAACATGCATGCAGTTTTCCTGAGGGTGTGCTTCTGTGTCCTTCGTAGCAGCAGCATTGTGGATCCGAAGCTTTTGGAAGGGAGAATGGGAATGGATAGTGTAACAGGAAAACTTTTGTAGTAGCAGAGCTATTATGCCATGCTTTGCCACGTCTTCCTTTCATTTCTATTGTTGCTTTCTCCTGTCTGGGGAAGTTCACCATAGTGCCAGAGGTGACAAGCTGGCTGAATTTATTTATCAGTGTTTACGCCAGTGTTTCAGTTTTAATGGTGAGGTACACCTTACTCACCAAAAGATATTTTAAAACTAAACTTAAGAATAGGCAAATGGAAGCTACCTGTGAGAAGGAAGAGATTAGTGATTTTTCTTCTTCTTTTTTTTTTTTCTTTTTTTAACCAATTTTACAAAAAATTGAGAAAGATACTTAGAGCATGAGGAACTGGAGAGGCAGAATATCCAGTGATCCCAAAGTGTGAATTTTAGTTCATGGAAAATAATGAAAGATATGAGAGACTACAATAACTACATATTTAATAACATGCAAAGTGAAAGAATATAAGACCTGGAGATACCCAGAAAATAAATGACTTTGAATAAAGCCTAGAAATATGTAACAAGAGAGTTGTCATTTGAAGGCTAGTAGTAGCTGCTGAGGTGATTTTAGTTTGTTTTACATATAGGGGATTGAAGGGAACTAACAGCGATTGGTAAAAAGCTGAGGCATTAAAAATCATTCACTTAATGAAATTTCATCAGTTATTAAAATGCGTAGGTTCTATACGTTGTTCTGTTGTTGCTTCAGTGTTCAGTGTTTCATAGTTCTACTTTCTTTTTATTAATCTTTAGGGGGAAAGGAATAATGGCTTTGATGTCCTCTATCACAACATGAAACATGGACATTTGTCAACAAAAGACTTAGCGGACTTTATAAGAGAAAGGTAAGTATTCATCCTCTATATAGTTTGTGGCTTATATTTTAATTTATGATTAACAGTAATGTGCAAAATATGTAAAAATCAATGAGCATTTAAAAATATCTCTTAAATTCTACCAGAATATCCAGGTTTATTCCATTCACTTACAACTGAAAAGTGACTCTTAAGCATCAAATAATAACAGGCCTCTAATTTTTCAGCTTTGAATTAATAAAAAAAAAGAGTTAAAATCTAGAAGTGTCACATTAGGTATCCAGCAGTTTATTTAAATTAAGCCAATTTTTTGGTCATGTTTGGAAGAAAAGCAATGAAGTAGCAAAAATTATCAGTCTTACAAAGTTTTTGACCATAGATGTGCAATTAGGATATTAGCAACTGCTAGGATGATATTAAAAAAAAATATACTTTCTGATTAAGATGTTGAGAACCTGGGTTTGTTAAAGAAAAGGGAGTGATTTGTAGGGACAAGAAAGTAATATGCAGAAAATAACAGGGCATCTTCTCTATGGGATGGAAGGGACAGAACTGAAATCTGCGGATGTGGCAATTTCCAAAACAGATGACCTAGAGCTGTTTTTAGTTCTCCTTTGTGGAAGATGACTGCTGCTGCTATGTTGACCATAAGAGTTTTCATTCTGGACAAAATTAATTATACATCTGCTTCAGAGTTTTGTCTTAATTCAGTTATTGTTACTGGACAACACATGGCAAGAACTTGCAAAAGACTGAGGACCTGATTCATTCTGTTACAGTGAAAGCTATCCAAAAACCAGCCTTTGTTTTGTGGAATTTTTTCATCAAAATTTCAGTTTTAGCCTCAAATAGAATTCAAAAAATATATATATTTTTTTTAATTTCCACAAATATAACCACCACAAATTTGCAGGTATTCAAATGCACTGACATTTGCGTAGTTTCAAAGTGAATTGGAGAAAATGACAAAAATCTTTCCACTAAGTAAAAATGGATGAATTCCAGAGTCCATGTGTGATGAGCTGTCTTCTGTTGAAAGGACTATACAAACTAAGGAATCTTGCATTTCAGGAATCCTTGATTCCAGAGGACACATTATGAAGCCAGACAGGGCTCCAGTGAAATCCTGCTTTGGATTGAGTGGAGGGGTATTACACTGTTCGTGTTTAGGGTTTGAGAAGCTTGCACTTTTAATATTGACCATTATAAACAGTTGCCTTGTGTTATCTTTGTGAGTGCCTGGATCTTTCCCTTGAAACCTGCTTTAATTCTTGGAATCAGTCAGTTTTTATAGCAGTAAGTCATAGACCTAAGCTGTACATCAACTGGACACATTTCATTTTATTCATTTTACATCCGTTGCATTTTTATTTACCTCCATATTTAGATCAGAAGTTCCTTCACTCACTATGCTTCTTACCTCGTTTACGTTGTATTCTTTTGGCATGCTGTATTTCATTCATGGAGGTCCTAAGGTGAAAGGTCCTATGCAAATGAATAAAAATAACTTGATGCTCTATCTGGTTTGGATTGTTTGCTTTAGTATAGTGACGTAAATAAAACTTGACAGTTGTTTCTACACAAAATTCCTGGTAAAAGGAATGTGACATTCTAGTTTTTTTTCACTCTATCAGCTCCTAAAAGTTGAATCTTGAACAAGATGTGCCTTTGCAATTAGTAAGTAAAAATATTTAGACCTTTCTCCACATGTTAAAAATCTTTCAGGTGAAATTACTGTTCATTAATTCTAGTGGTTTGTCAAGGAGGAGGCTTTGTTTTTCCCTAGTTAAACAACTTTAGTAACATTTAAAACTAAAGATTAATGACCATATAGAAATACATGAGGATCCACATGGGCATTTTATCCTTAGCGAGAGATAAAGAAATATATCTTCTCCTCTTGTGGATGGATGTGCCAAAGAGTTGTGTAGCCATCTTAGAGCATTTTTGGTAAAATATGTGAAAACTTTTAGTTCTCATTAACACACCAAAATTCACTAGAATCCTAGTGGTATATTTTAATCTATTTGTAAAGACTGCAATATAGTCCCTTAAGAGCCACTTGCCCTGGGATTGGAAAACATCTGTCAGTGATGCAGACCAGGAGCAGTAAGTTCAGTCTTTTCCAGTGACCTTCTCTCATCAGCATGTTAAACCTGGAATCCTGTCCATTCCATTGTGTTTCCTTCAGCTCTGCTTTATTGATGCATCTCAGTATACCAGGCTGCCGTTAAAACAAAGCAGGTGAATGCGAAACGGTTACTCATTTCCAAGTGAAGGGTGCATCACTGATCAAACTCAGTCTAAGCTAGCAGTATTTTGTGGTGTATGGTTTGTAGTTTCAAAGAAACTGATGGACCTTTTTGGTAAAAATGTTTACAAGTGTACATATCTAGGCAGTGAAGCCCTT
The DNA here is from genome assembly GCF_963082525.1 of Nesoenas mayeri. Classification (NCBI taxonomy): domain Eukaryota; kingdom Metazoa; phylum Chordata; class Aves; order Columbiformes; family Columbidae; genus Nesoenas; species Nesoenas mayeri. The sequence goes on along the minus strand of NC_137542.1, from coordinate 64,644,718 downwards.
CACTATCATTCTGAAGTTACTGCTGGGCTGTCAGGTGATTTCCCAGGAAGTAAATATGGTTTACTAGCACACATTTATTCACAGGGGTGAAATTCTTGTTCTCAAAAGAAATTGGATTGGACAGTACTTCAACAATATTTTACAACAGTCCAGTTGTCTTGACCATATTCTATTTTACATCTTTGTTTATCACAAAAAATTTAAGAGATGTTGCACACAATTATCTTTTCCCTTCCTTTGTCCACAGAGTATAGTTTGAATATTGTTTTGCCGTACTGTTTTCTGCTAGAAATACATAAGTGAATGAACAACATTTATTAGGAACATCCTAGATCCTAGTGTTTTTATGCCCTGACTTTTATGTACCTGGTTTTCTGAATGGCTCCCTATGGAAACTAAACTTAACATACATTTGAACTTTCTTCACAGCTATTCTCCCATTACTTTTGAATATAGGGCCATTTTTTTTCAGAGTAGTGACACAGGAGAGTAAAGACTGCAGGATAAGTAGAGGAGACAGATCTGAGTTGTTGATAATACTTCTAACAAGTTGGAGGACTTAACCCTTGTATGTGCTGTTTGACAATAGTCACCTGGTCAGTCAGGATTGCTGGAGTCTCTGTATTAGCCACAGAATTTGACTTTTTTTTTTTTTTAATTTAATTGAGTGATCTAAGAGAGGAAAGATGTTTGAGTGTATTTAGATGTACAGACTGCTTAGGGCACAAAGGACACATGTCTCTGAAGTCAGTCTCTGTTACTTGTGCTGATCAGAACAGTTTTTTGGTTGTGTGCAGCCTAATGGGGAAAGAGTTTATTGTACCCTTTTCTCTAACCTCAGAAACAGAAATGAAAAAAAAAAAAAAAAAAAAAAGAAAAGAAAAATGGTATAGGATGTGGGAAAATGTTTTGGTGTAGGATGTGGGAAAATGTTTTGGTTTTATTATCGTTGGCTTAAGGATTTTTAAAAGATTTTTCTTTCAAAACTTCTCTGAGAACCTTCTGAAATTGCAAAGTTGTTTCCTCTTAAAAAAAAAAAAAAAGTTGGGAATGTGTTCATTTTTAATAATATAATGTTTATGTGCTATATCTGCTGTTCCAAATAGATATGCCTAGAAGGGGCAGAAGCTTTCTTCTTTGGCTGTGTTCAATTAGTCAATACCAATTCAATTTTCAGTAGTGTAGTTTCACTTCTTCATTTTTGTTTTTGAGTGTTTGGTAATGGATAAGTACTAAAAGAACTGAGAAACAGATCTGTGGTTCAGGAATACGTAATCTAAAAGAATGAATTTTATGGTAGGCAGTCTGCTCAACGTTGGTAAAGCTTGGGTGGAGTGGGTTACTTATCTGCTGGAAGGTAAATATCTTTGTTCTGTTCTTGATAAAGTGTGTAGAAATTTTGTTTCTAAAGAAGTGAAAATCTAAGAAGGTTGGGCTGCCCTCACAGTTTGGTTTGTTGTTTTTTCTTTAATACTGGCAAGATTTTGTAGGTGAACTCTCTTGCATTTGAGTGTTTTTAACACCTAAACTGTTTACATGTAAGAAACCACTGTGCTCAGTTTTTTTCTGCACCACTTGCCTGCAAGCACCATAAACCTAATCTACTTGATCAGAATAAATTGGAAATGCATATATTCCCATTTAACTTTTAAATGTTTAACAGATACCAAGCAAAGACAGATTTTCAAATGGGTGAAAATTAATTTACTGAGGCATTCATAGTGTATTACCAGTACATCAGACTGCTCTGGGGAAGTCAGTTGACAGGAAAAATGTGGATATAAGTGCCCAACTGGTCAGTAACAGCATCTTTCGGTTGTCAGGCTTTGTAACTGTTGTATGTTGATAAGATGTGGTAAACAACTCTAGTTTTGTGGAGATTGCTCAGGTAAGTATGCGGTAAATTGCTCCAAAGAAAAGAGGTGTGGATTTTGGTCAGAAAAAAAAAAAAAAAAGAAAAGGAAAAAAAGGCACTGAGCTACCAAACTAGAAAGCTTTGATAGCAGGTATTGATAATCAGTCAAAATAAATTGTTCATCCTGTTAACTAATGAAACATCAGTGTCTTTTCTGGATGTCTGTACATATGCACTTGTTGCTGTGCAGTGAACAAAAATTCCAAACTTTGGAAACTGAAACTTTTTCATATAATCAAAAATACTTAGTATGTGGAAGGATAGTAAAGTTATTTGACTTTTTTAGGGTGAATAGCTTTGTGGTTGGTTGTGTGTGAGATTTAAAATGTAACTGAGTTATTGCATTTTTACATTTACATTTTTACTCTTCTCCAAATTGATTGTGTAGCTGACCGGATAGTTACTTTGGAAGTCCAGTAGGTTTAAATGCATAGCCCACTGTTTCAGGTGACAACTGCTACTTTGTTTCATATATTCATAAGAAAACCCTTTTTTGCCTGGAAAGTGTTGCTGTTAAGGAGAATTAGAAACCTCTGCCTCAGTGATTATAGTCATGGTGTAACTTGAGAGAGGAGTGAATTCTTCGTCTACCTTCTCTCTTTTGCTCCTGAATAAAGGAGGAAAGAAATTGCTTCAAGCTTTTGCATTTTCAAGAAAAGGCAATTACAGTATTTACTCAAATCCACGATGCTTCTAAATCTAAGTTGACACTACATATTGAATATAGATTTAGCGTGGGAAATTAAAATAGTGTGTATCTTTACCTTAGTAATAGGAGGGTGAGGAAGATGGATGGGGAAAGACATCGCAGGGAGTCACTGTGTGTGACTGCTATTCCATGGCAATTGACTCAGCAGAGGTTCTAAGGAGAAAATCTATGCAGACCCTTGAATTTTGGATCCTCAAAACACAAGTTACTTAAAAACAAAACAAAACACAAATCTGCTTATAAAAAAGACAAGACCCCATTTTATTTAGTGTGATTGGTCAATAAGCTTTCAGTTTGTTTATTTTAATGTTTTCATCACAAATGTATTTCATTTTTTTTGCTCTGTAAATCTCTGCTGTTTAGACAGTGCTAGGCAGGTGATTGTTATGTCACTTTGTTGTGACTGTTACTAAAGAATGTTAAAGGCAGAGAGGAACAGCAGAGAGTGTAAGAAGAATCATCTTTTTCAAGCCTTGAGTCCTTAGGGTTTCTTGTTTCTGTTCCCTGCAACATTCTGTTACAGGCTTCTTAGATACATATATGTATTTTAAATATACTGTGATTTTTTAAATAAAGTTTTTGAGGAATCATTAAAATTGAGTCATTTTCAGCTAAATTAGAAAGTCCTCTGTTTTGCACCTTTAGAATGCATATTCATCTGTCTTCCAAATTTTGATTATGCTTTCAATGGGTTTCTTTGACAGGGCTACAATAGAGGAGGCATATTCAAGGTCAATGACAAAACTAGCCAAATCAGCAAGCAATTACACACAACTTGGGTAAGTGTACATAAGAGAAATAATTCACTGCATACGTGTTAAGAATCAAGTTTGATTCTGAATATTTTATTGGTGATGTTGATGGTAACGTAACTATGACAAAGCAAAAGACAGTACTGTTCTTTATTCATATTTTGAAAAACAAAACCAAACCACTGAGGAACTGCCTGTTCCTCTGTGTTTAAGGTTGAGTTATTTTCAGACATAACAAAGAATGTGGTGACTTTCTATTCTGTGCTCCCAAGCCTATGGTTTTTATTCTGAAGAGAGAACATATGGTCCACAAATGTGGCAGTAAATTTATCTATTTCTATTATTTCTGCTTTCTGGAGTGTTATCTGTGTCCTCAGAGATGTCAGGAATGAGACTTTCTAGTAGATTTATTCTGTAGTTTAATTTACATTTTATAGATGGGGTATGTTTTTAAAAACTGGAATGATTGGATATTTTTCATTAGAAAGATTATGCTAACAACTCAAACTTCTTAGGTGAGCATAGATTTTTTTTTTATTTGTAGTAATCACAGCAAGAAATGAGGGGAGTTTTCATCGGTGGTTACCAGTTGTTGCTGCTCTCCAAATGTTCTGTAGCAGCATGTTAGTATGAACAGCAGTACTTTAAAGGCTATGTATAGTTTTGATGTTTTTCAGCAGCATTAACCAGAAAACTGAGGTAGAAGCCTATCTCTAGAAAAGCTGGAGAAGTCTGCCCAGTAGAGAAATCTGAATCAGAGCAATGACCTGTCCCCCACCTGCCTTTGCCATCTGGTTAATCTCTGTTAATCAGTAAATCCCTTTTAGTGGCAGACCATCTTTACCAGTGTTGTTTGTTGTGTTTGGTTTTTTTTGTTTGTTTTGTTTTGTTTCCCCGCATCTTCTGGCTCTTATGATATAAGACAAGTAAAAACTTAAATAACTGAGTAATTTCTGATTTGTTTGAACTATTCAAGTATACATGTAAAAATACTTCTAAATGTTAAGTTTTGAGCTGTTCTTGCATCATCTTTGTGAATATTGCTTGTCATTATTGTTTGCTTATGATAGAGATGATTAAGTGATTTTTGCTGTGTTTTACTCGTTAGAGTCAATACAAGTAGCACATAAACATGTAAAAATTGGTAGATAGGATTCCAAGTAAATTTGAAACATATTTAATACAAATTTATAGCAGTTGTTTGGGTTTTTTGTTTCAGTTTTAGGAACAGAACTGAACTTCTGTAAACTTATAAATTATACTTTAGCACTATTAAAAAAATGATTGACAACTGAAAGGAAAAAATCCAGATGAACATTATGTATTGTCTTCCTCAATCTAGGACATTTGCACCAGTTTGGGATGTTTTCAAAACCTCAACAGAGAAACTAGCAAGCTGTCACTTGGATCTTGTGCGAAGATTACAAGAGCTAATAAAAGAAGTTCACAAGTATGGGGATGAACAAATCAAAGCTTATAAGAAGGTTATTAATTTTTTTTTCTTACACATTTTCAATGACTTCTTAACATCTGTTGTTCAAAATTAAAATGGTTTGGTTTTGACAACTATGTGATATTTGGCAGACTAAAGAAGATGTTTCAGGAACATTGGAAGCAGTGCAAAATATTCAAAGTATCACTCAGGCCTTACAGAAATCAAAGGAAAACTACAATGCAAAGTGTGTTGAACAGGAACGTTTGAAAAAGGAAGGAGCAACACAGAGAGAAGTTGATAAGGTAATTATGTGTCTTTAATTCATCCTGTTCTCAATCAGTAAAACATTAACATTATATTAGTAAGTGAAATGCTCAGAAAGGATTAGAAGTATTTAAAAGTAGTAGTTGTGACTATTTCATAATGTGCATGATAATTTGAATAACTGATTATATTTTGTTTACAGTTACTTCCTTAGCTGTTCTATCTGCACTGCAGTTTTAATTCTTTATTTTGTAAATACCTGCATCATATGATAACATTGTTTAGTGTTTTTACAGAAATTAGATATTACTGTTTGAGCTTCTATTATGTTTTGGATAATTTCCTTAGGTAAATATGCAAACACTCTGTGCCCTTGTCATAGATTTAAGTGGTAGGAGGTTTTGTGTAGTCCTTTCAATGAGACAAAATAGCTAATTACATGAATATTTGAAGTCTGTTCCATTGTGAAGAAAAACAAGTTAACTTTACTTTCAGCACTAATTTAACAGCTTCCAGTTTCACAGACCAAAAACCCAAGGGATGAGTATCTTAGTGTTGTATTTAGTACTGCCCCTGGGTCTTGAGGGAGTTTGATCCAGTCACAGAATCACAAAATGGATGAGGTTGGAATGGACCGCCTGCTGTTCAAGCAGGGCCACGTTGAAGCAGTTGCCTTGGACCACATCCAGACAGCTTTTGGATGTCTCCAAGGATGGAGGCTCCTCCAGCTCCTTGGACAGCTTGTTCCATTGCTCAGTTGCCCTCAGAGGAAAAAAAAAAGTGTTTCCTGATGTTCAGCGGGAACCTTCTGTGTTTCAGTCTGTGCCTGTTGATGGCCTTTCCTCCTGTCACTGGGCACCACTGGAAACAGCCTGACTCTGACTTTGCACTTCAAGTGTTCGCATACATTGAAGATCTGCCTGAGCCTTCTCCAGGCTGAACTGTCCCAGCTCTCTCAGCCTTTCCTTGTGAGAGAGATGTTCCAGACCTTCATCATCTTTTTGGCCCCTTACTGGACCCACTCTGGAGAACCCAGAAGTGGATCCAGTACTCCCAGTGTGACCTCACCAGTGCTGACTAGAGGGGAAGGATCATCTCCCTTGACCTGCTGGTGTCAGTGTAACTTTTTCCTGTTTTCAGAAAACTAAGTAGTAGAGGAAAGAGGTCATATTTTCCTGTCTCTAAATATGTCTTCTCTTTTTAAATCTTGATACCTCTGCCTATTTCCATTTCGATTCCCTGATCTGTGTAAGACTCTTTTTCTCATTAGAACAGTTGTAGTGCCTTTTGTACCCCTATCTTGATGGAGCAGATTGAGTTGGTTTTTGCCTTTTCACTGATGACAGAAGTGATCCTGTTGACCATGTTCTGATTGGTTTATCTTTGGTATAAATCTAGCATTTTTTTCCTAGCTTCTGTCTGAAATGACAGTCTGCTTTGGATTCTAGAGATGAATCAGAAAAATGTGGGTTGGGAAATGTTTTCCTGTCCGTCTATTCAAAGTATGATTTTTCTGAATTCTTGTAAATAGATTTAAACTCTTCAGTAGGAAAAGTTGACGTGATGGAAGGCTTATTTTTAAGAGGCAACATTGTCCTTGTTCAGTTGGAAACAAAAAAAATGTTCAGTCTGACTGATTTCTATGTGGGAAGTGAGAAAGAGGAAACACTATAGTATGAAGGCCATTTTTTACTGTTTTATGCATATTCTCTAGATACTTCTATTTGAACAACTAGGCCATAGTTGCATGCTCAGCAGGTACTTAAAAAATTTCTAGGAGGAGCAGGTAACTGTGACTCTTAAATCTCTTCAGTCATGTCTTCATTCAAATTTACACTTGTAATTTCAGAAACATGGTGACAACCATTGTATGTATTTATTTTCCCATTGTTAGATAATAGGTTTGTTACTTTTAGCACACGAAATGCGTTTTCTGACAAAGTTGCAGAATAACTACTTCTGTCAGAAAGCAGAGGATCTACACCAGTACACTAAGAGCTTATCACAAAGCCAAATATTTGCAGAAATACTTTATGGAACAATCTGAGGAGGTATTTGAGACCCTGCTGTTTTTATTGCAGCTGAATGTTGGTGTTAACTTATGTAGTAATTTCCTGTTGTTCTCTGGCATGCGGACTTCTCTATTTGTAGTGACTTGACAAAAAATCTTGACTGATCTTTATTATTTCACTAACTGTAAATCAACTAAATAGAATTCTGTCAATTGCTGCACCTGAGAATAAACGCATCCTGTTTTCAGAAGAGATTGCTAGTTAATCATACAATGTTCCCTTGTTTTTGTCATTTTGTCTGTCGTGCTGAGCAGGTGTTTTTTGTAGATGCTCATCAGCACATAACACTCATGATTCTGCTCATCATTAAACATGGTAACAAGAGAAAGTGAATGTTTTGGTTTTGCCAAAATCTCATGCAAATGAAGATTATATAATGCTTAACGAAAAACCTTATTTTTTAAATCTTTTAACTTGGTATTTCCTTCCTTTTCAGTGATTATGTTTGGAATAATTTTATTGCAAAGCAGTCTTAATTATTTTTAAAACCAAGTGTTAAAAGAGCAGCTTGCAGTTTCAGAGTAGTAAATGGCATTTGGGAAACAAGATAGGACTATTTTCTTTTTGGTAATTTCCCTATGTGAATATATAAGAGTGAGAATTATAAAGTAAAACTCAGGACAAATAACTGATGGGTTTGATAAAACCTGTCATGTTCTCCTTTTAGTGCCTGAAGGATCTGTATTCTTCATACAGTAAAGTATGTTCAGGCTTTGTTATGCTGGGTTTAGAACACTACGCAACTAAAATCTGCGAAAGTTTTAATTGCAACTGGAAAAATGGAACTGTAACCTTGGTTCCTCTTCCTTTGAAGTCGCAATTGATGTTTCCTCAAGTGAGAAAGTGCTAACACTATATTGTTACTCATGATTTTCAGTTATTTTTCTCTTGTAAATTGTGGAATATGACTGTCTTTCCAGAGGGCATCTGTCCTGTTTTAACCCAAACTACCAATATAACCACAATACCTGCTCACTCACTTTCCCTGCCACACACCCCTAGATAGGAGAGAGAATCAAAAGGGAAGAGATAAATTCGTGGATTGAGATAAACACCATTTAATAAAATAACAATATTAATAGAATAAAATGGAAAATAGAATATAAAATAAAAGATACTCAACACAATTCCTCACAAACTGCCTGCACTGAGCAGCCAGTCCCAAGAAGAGAGAGATTCCTGGTCCCGGACAGCTGGTCTTGGGGAGAGAAGAGAGAAAAAAGACAAAAAGGCAGAAAGGCCCAGAGGCCAACATCAAAATGGCAGAATGGCAAAAGGCTGAACTAAAAGAACTCCCAAATGTAATTCCACAAAAACAGACCAGAAACCAGAACAGATCTCCATCATCCAATTGTCCTTAAATACAAAGCATGATGCTAATGGCATGGAATATTCTCACTGATCACCCTGAATGTCAGTCAAGCTCTGCCTCATCCCTGCCCCCTTCCTCACTCCTCATACCTGTGGGTGGAGACCTCAGAATAGGCTCCCAGACAACAACTAAGATACTAGTAAGCTCTTATGTTCTCTTTGTTCCAACTCAAAGACACTGGAAAGGTATTGAAGAAAAAGATCAGCTCTGTCCTAGGGTGTTGTGTTCTTATTCTCAAACTAAATCCAAACAACGACTGTGCTAGGTAAGAAAAAGGAAGTTTTTAACTGCATGAAGAAAATTAATTCACTTTCAGTGAAACCAGCACAGCACCTCTACATTAATTCACTTGAAAGTTATAGATAGTGGTCAGCTTTACAAGTCATTGCAAGTGAGAAATAGTTTCTGTTTTTACTGTGGGACAGATGTAATTAATTTGAAAAAGGGGAGGAGAGCTATTAATAGCTAGAACAAATAGTAAATACACAGCTGTCTTCACTGATGTCATTAACAATTCTGGAATACTTTGGAGTTACAATGGATGGAAAATTTCAGTGAGATAAAATAGGCATGTTGAACAATGAAGCTAGAAAAAAAGCTGGTGTTCAAGACAATTTTTTTCATTAGCTTTTAATTTGGAAATAGCAAGAATATCGAAGGTTTGAAAAAAATCCATCTTGTGTGTCATGCTGTAAACTTTGGAAATAACTTCTTCTCTGCCACAAAAAAATCACTTCATTCACTTTTGTTCTTCATGTAATACTAGCATTCTCCTGTATTTTGTTTTGTCTTTTAAGAAGATTAAATCCCCAGAAAAATATTATTTTGGTTTATGAACAACAAAAAATTTTTTAAAAATAAAAAAATACTGTTATAAACAAGCTACATAAATCTGCCCATCAGTATATTCTGTATTTACTTTCAAATATGTCTTAATCTTAAAATTTACATTGATGTAATGCCTGTATTTCTGAATGTCTTCCTTCATTTCTAAGAGCACTCTTTTTTTTTTCTTTTTTACTATTGACTCTGAGAATTTCACAACTGTTCTGTATTTCAGCTCTGATTTCTTCCTGTTTTTCTGTTGCAGATCTAAATATTTGACAAAGGCTAATTAGTTAACTTTAGCAATACAAATTTTATTTCAAAATAAGTGTATTATAAATCAGTCATTGCTGATAAGTGGAAGGAATTTAAATGAGGTGATTGTTTTGTTGCTTTTTAATGTGGTTTATGTATAGCTTTCAGTGGAAATCTCTAATGGTTTGAATATGAGTTATTTAGTGGGGAAAATTTGTTTTGACACTTCACTGTTTTGGTATGCTCCTGAATTTCTTTAATAGTGACTTTAAAAACCTTGGATCAGATTGTATGTGTGACATTTGACACTTTTTTTTTTTTGTACTGATCTACAGGCAGCAGTTAAAACAAAGAAAGCTACGGATACCTATAAACTATATGTAGAGAAATATGCTGCATTTAAAACTGATTTTGAACAGAAAATGACAGAAACTGCACAGGTAAGGCTTATAGTAAATGAGTTACCTTTAAAATAGATTAATAAGTGTTATTTCATCTTTGAAGACATCTGAAACCAAAGCTTTTGAAAAATTGTTTCAACATAGAATGACCTTCTGGGGAAACTGATGTGAATGATAATGTCAGCAGTAATATGTTTGAGGTGCAAACACTGCCCACTTATGTTGTGATGGCACTGTCCTTGAATGACACAGTTGAACACTGTCACTCTAGAAAGACTCTTAGAATAAAATTTTAGGAAGAAAACAAAATGAACTTCTGGAAGTATTGCAGATGCATTGTGATAATGTAAGAATTCTTGTGAATTGCTGTGCATCCAGAACTCATTTATAGGAGTTTTAGTACTGGGATCTATCATGGTTCTTTCATTATAATTCCAGCAAAATAGTTACACCTTGTTAAAGTGTATTCCCAGGGTTTACCTGAGGTTTTGAAAAGTCCTTACGTCTGTTCAATTTTATGTTGTTGGGTTTTTTTAGAAGTCTTTTAATCTGTGTTCTGGAGGATACCCAGTTCTCTGTATGATTGCATATGCTGCTGCTTGTTACATTTTAAGGTTTCTCTTTCAGATCTATTGATAACAGACCCTTTTCCATTGCCTCAGATTTCAAAAATCAAACTTCATCAATTCTGCTTTTAGTAGTAATAGTTGAGGACTGGTTGGCATACATATTTGTATATGTTTCTTGCTTTAGTAAAACTTTTACAAGATGGGAATTGTATTTTTGTTGAAAATTCCTTCCTCTCCTTTAGTTTCAAAGATTAATTATTGGGCATAGATGCAGGTATTAGGGAGATACAGTCATACTTGTGGTTTTAACACACAAGTGGGAAAGTGCTAGGGTTTTCTTTAACTCCTTGGTAATATGGATTTCACAGCATGGGGATTGTGTAAGCTGATATGTTAGAAGCTTGCCTCTCCTAAACTGTAAACTGCATTCCTACTTTGAGAACTTCATTAGAATTTGATCTAGTTCATCTCCAAATAGATATTCAACACAGCTATTAGAGAAAGGTTACCACATGTATCACATACCAGAACTCTTCCACCCCCCTGTCCAGACATTTGCAATGAAGTGCCCAGGCATGCTACTGCAAAATTAGTCTTTAACATGACTGTTACATTACGAGTCTTGACAGCTTTTCCTTGAAGACTTTGCAGAAGGCATCTTTTTGTGCAGTATCCTGGCAAAGTTCTGGTTGAGGGAGCTGCAGTCCTTATGCTTTTCAGTTTGAGTTATGTACATTATTTTTCCTCTTTAAAAAAAAAGTGACTTTTAAATGCCTCTTTTTCCATTGTAGGGTGTGAAGCAGTGATGATGGCAGTTACTCAGTGGTATAAAAAGGCATTAAAAAATAAAAGTTCAACAAGAAATAGTATGGGTACCACGGTCTGGGTTGTAAGACCTGTTGTACTTCTCTCATGTCTCTGATGTGCGAAGATGTGTTTTCAAGACATGTTTTATGTCAGTATTGCTGTCAAAGTAGCAGCTGTCCTATTTCCATGCTTCTTCCTTTGTCAAGTATTTGTGCAAGGAACTGTCTTGTAGAACTAATTCCGCTAAAACTAATGTATGAAAAAAGGTTGAGTTTAACCCAGAAGAGACCTGCAGTCTGATTTGTTAAGAGATCACACAAGTATTTGTGCTGGCACAAACACAGAGGCAATGTGGTACCAAGGGTAGAGCATTGCATCTTTAAGCTAGTTTTATGTGACATTGGCCTGAACTCATTTGTGTATGTGTCCACCTTACACATTTGTGTCTGTTGCCTGTGTCTGCTGTAAGTTAAAATATTTGTATATCAGTTATCTCTAGGCAACTTGATTTGCATTAGGACTGGCATGTGTGGTTACAATCACTTGAGAATTTGGGGAATAGGCAACATTTTTAAATTTAACTAATATGTATCTTAAAACAATTTTTGAAACTGGTATAATATAATAGCAAGAAAAGAATCATTGAAGTGTGACATTCCTCCTGGAGAGTTTTCAGAAATAAGTATACGCGGAATGAAACTGACATGAACACCTACTCCTGCTACCCCAAATGATAACTTTTTTGTAGTGTTCCTGTTAATTCAGCTGTTGTATTTTCTGCATAAGCATTCCAGTAACTCCACCATTTTGTGATTTGTACAAATTGTAGTGCAGCCTGACTTTTGCTGTAGACCCCACGTTTTCCTACAAAGAAATCAAGTAATTCCAGAAAAAATACTGATCTTTTCCATTTATTTGTCTTAAGTCATATACAAGTGCAGCTCATTTGGATCAAGAAGTTTCTGCCCTGTTTTTTATTTACCTTGCTCTAGAAGGTACTGAACCCCCACTGAAATAGATCCTGTCAATGCTTCTGATCCACTGCAGAGCAAGTTCAGTCAGGTTGCATTAAATCTTGGTCTCACTGCTGTTGATTTGTTACCTTAGAACAAGGGTTTCAAACTCATTTTCACCAGGGGTCACATCAGCCTTGTAGTTGCCTTCAGAAGGCTCAATGTAATTTTAGGACAGTCCTAAAATTACGTTTATACTGTCCTGCTTTAAAAGGTCTCTGTAACCTAAATAGGTTTAAGTCTTGCATTTTCGAATGCTGGAGTTGGTTTTAATTAGCAAGAGCATATATTTGTAATAATCTACTAAATATGAAACTGGTTTTGAGAGGAACAGGAAAGTAAAAGGCTTACACAATACAATCAGAAATGGCTTCTTTCCACTCCATCGCAACTCAATAACACTAGTTTTACCAGTTTCATTAGCCCAAGTGGAAACTCAATAGTTTCCACTCAATAATGGCATTTAAATATTAACTAAAAAGGGATAAAACATTCAGGTACTCTTATGCAGCCTTTAGCTTTTCCAATACTTCTCTCCTCTCTGACCCTCCTCATCTTCCAGAATGTTACACATGAACACATCTTCTAATCAGAAATACCATAGAAATACAGCATACTACTCCTTTACACCTCACTTGAGCAACTTGAGATATTCCTGTTAGCACAAGCAGAAGAGGAAAATGCTGGCATCACGTAATAGCACAATATACAGCTGTTAAAATTATAAATACCTCAGAGAAAAACAAAAAACCAGAACAAAGTTATTTTAAAAACAGTGCTGTGCTCTCTTCTGCAAGGCCCATTTGTTCTGTGCACAGAGAAATCCCAAAAGGTGTTTTCTCTTACCATAACTTCATTGCAATGACAACCCAGTAGTGCAGGGGTGTCAAACATTCAAACTCCGCTCTCCTGCTCCTGCAGCGCGATGTGCACACCCGCACAGGGGTGGGAGCAAAGTGCCGGGCTGGATGTTTGACACCTGTGCCTTACAAGAAAGAGATGGTGTTTATAGCATTTGACTTATTGCTCTCTGAAACAAATAACTACGACTTTAGTAAGCTGGCCTTGTTAAATTGCAGTGTAAACTTGTCTCCAGTGAGCAATGAAGATGTGAGTAATTAAAAGGAGTTATTGTCTAGAACTGACAGAAGATAAACATGAAGAGTATTTGAAATAGATTTTATCGTCAGTGAATTCGTGACGAAAAATGTAGAGGCTTTCAGCAAGCAGATTAGTTGGGCTTTTCGTCATGTACTAAAAAAAAATAAAGATCCATTTGAACAGCCCGTGACAACAAAGGATGAGAAACTAATTATAACACCTTATTGTGTATATAGAAACAGAATATGAAGGTGCTATTTCTTCAGCTTTCTTATTGTTAGGTAGGTATTGGATATTTAAACCAGGCTGAGATATGGAGAGAGAGAGAACAAATCATTTTACTGTATCAGATGTTACAGCTGGGAAAAAAACTCATCGCACTTTTGGGCTGCTTTGGGTCTTGTTTGTTTTTTTGGGGTAAGGGGGAGGCAGGCACAGTTAGGATCACTTTGATTTGGATTGGGTTTTTTCCCAATACAAAAATGGTGCAAAGTTACCTCTCACTACAAACCACAGTAATCTGAATTTAATTCCTTAACTGCAACAGCCCTTTTACTTAAAATTCAAATTTTCATTTGACATGATAATGGACACTTGGAAACTTTCTGCTTCTGTCCACACTGGAAATGAAAATTGCCCTCCTGCTAGTATAAGTCACATCTACGGAAGTTGCTTTAAGAATAATGATGTAGCTGCGCCTACAGTTTAGTTGCGGGGGGCTACTTTTAAGATTATTTGATAGGAAAAATAACAACACTTTTGAATATATGCAAGCCCACTTCTATATGAAGCACAGCCTAGATTATCTTGACTTATAGCACATTTTACTTGAAATACACTAGTTCTGGAAACAAAAGTGTGAGCACTCTCAGATGTTTCAGTGCAAAATCAGTTGGCTTAGCTTAAATTTGTCTTATACTGTTCACATAGTACTTTTCTGAGGACAAACATCTTGAATTGCTGTGACATTATACTAGGTAACCATGCAGTAACGTCCTCACTTAGCTATCCTCTCTTCTTAAACTGATCTTGTTGCATAGATTTTATGTATTTTTTCTTTTTTTGTTATTTACTATCTTATCTGAAGTTATCAAAATGAAGGGACTCATGATATACTATTTGGGAGGTTAAATTTTGAAACATATTATCTTCCTAATCTCGAACTGCTAGTTATGGGTTTTGCTGCGATAAACATGAAAGATTTTATTGTGATTAAAGAAGTAGGAAAATATAGTTAACTGTTGTTTAGAAATCAGATTTGACAGAAATTCCCCACGTTGAAAGTTTTTTCTGAGTAAAGTTATAGTTGTATTGTGCTATTGCTATGCAGTTGCTAAGAAAACATGATGTCTTATTTGCCTGATTTTCCATCTTGTTACAAATTTTTTTAAAAAATCACATAGCACAGTCAATTCTTGGAATGGATCAAATAGCTGAAAGTGCTAAATTATTCTCCGAACGTCTTCTGTGTTATTTAGAACTGAGTAGAGTTGAGTTTGAAGGATTTTGTTCTTGAGCAGTCTGCATATAAATAAAGTTCAAAAATGAGTAATAATTAATTTTTAAAATATGCTGTAAAACTTGCAGGAAAGCACAGACTTAGAAAAAGGAATACTCCTTACTTATAATGTGTATACTGAGTTGGACAGCTAAAGATCCTTTTGATGATTTTTCATTTGTACTGTAGGTTAAAACACTAAAAAGTGACTCACATTTGTTGGGTCATTAATGCTGCAGATTCATTTTCATACATGTTTTTAAAATGGGCTGCTCTTTCAAAAGTGAAACTAAACAATTTGATTAATGATTACATTTGCAATATGGATAATGTGGTTGTATTATGGTACCTTTGATCACAACCTCTTTCTGTTATCTGTTATACAAGGCGAAGATGGCTCTACTTCAAAGACTTTTAATCTTTATACTTTAAATCAAAGTATAAAACAATAAGCAAGAAATAAGGAAACAATTGGGGTGGGAGATGCTTTCCACTAACAAAAGAGACAAAAAAATCTCCAAATGGCCAAGTGTTTTGATACACATTGTAAAGAGTTTAAACGAGACTGATACCTATGTTTTGCAGAGTTTTGTGGGGAGCTCAAAGTCTCTGAAATTGATTTTGTTAAAATTAGGTAGTGGAAAAAGGCACACATTGGAAGGTAACATTTTGTGCATGTATCTGATAGCAACTGAGAGCAGATATAGATATGGACCCATAGATAGTTTTCAAAGCAAAGTAATATTGTTTATGTAATAAGGCAATCCATAAGAAGTAACATCATAAAGTAGGCTGCAAAGGATGACCATATCCTCTATAATTAAGAGGAAGGCTGCTGGAGAAAAGAAAAATTAATCTGCTTGCTTCATGGCTAGGGAGGCATGTGAGTAGGGGAAAAGAGAGACTGAGAGTTTAGAAGTTAAGAGATATTGGACTTGTCTGTATGGACTTCTGTTTGTGAATCAGAGTAGCAAGAGGTGTTAAGTGTGGAGAGATGGTCTTCAGAGAACTCTCTACATATTGGAGAGAGGATTAAGTGATACTCCAAAGCTTGAACACACTTGAAATGGCAGTTACAGAAATAGGAAGAGAACTAGGAGAGAGCAGCAGTAAAGATTTGAAGACAGTTATGGTTGACTGTTGGAGAGGGTGAGGACACTTTTAGTTCTGATCTTTGGCTAGGAAGGGGTCATTGAAAACATTGCAAGTTATTTTAAAATGGCTGCCAGCTGGAAGTCTTGTCAAAATGGAACAAACTGCAAAGATTATACATGGTGAGCTTAAAGATCAAACAAATTAATCATATTTAAAGCAAAAAAGGGTATAGATTTACCTAGAAAAAGAGAAAGCATGTCTCTGTTGTGAGCAGGAGAAGGTGCTAAGAAGGAAGTGCAAAACAGATCCAGTAATAAGATTTCTGGGTTTAGATGAAAAGACAAGACTCTTCAGTAATGGAGAATAAAGTTGTTGTTGTTGGTTTTGTTTGTTCTTTTGTTTTAAACCCTCTAACTATATTTTCTTTTGGTAGAAATAGGTCAGATATTCTGAAAAATCAAGGTAGATAAAAATTTAAAGAGTAAGTAAAAAAAGGATAATGCTTCTAAAAGGAAATACTATATTTTAAAATAGCTATTTCATAGCTTCTTTTCTTGAATATGGTAATTACAATGGTCATGATCTGAAAAAATATAATTGTGTGGCTTTCCCATTTAGTGAATTTAATTATTAAAATATAATGTTTAGTATTTGAAGAAATATTTTCATTATGGTTTATTGCTTGTATTTGTTTACAGAAATTTCAAGACATTGAAGAAACACACCTTCTTCGTATGAAAGAAATTATAGAATCATTTTCAAATACCATAAAAGAAATTCATTCACAAATAGGAGAGGTAACTTTTTATATTATCATATCTAGCATAATACAAGTAAACAATTTTTTTTTATCTATTAAATGGAACATTTCTTACAGTGTGTCTGGTAATTACAGAATCACATCTTTCAAATTATGGTTAAGTCAACATAAGCTCAAATTTTTATGGCTTCTTGTTGCATTTTTAAGTTCCGTATCACAGATTTTACAAAGCTTCAATAATTTTTTTCTTAACAGAAAGCAGTGTTTTCACAATTCGCAGAATTTTTAGTGTATTTCGAATTTATGTTCTTAGATATTAAATTAGCACTCATTTAACATGTTATTGGGATACTTGTAGTTTTCTTTGACTAAAACTCAAAATTATTTTGCTCTGAAAATTTCCAAATTTTTAATACACTTTGGATCTCCATAACAGAATCTTATATAGTATAATTTCTTTAGATGTAAGTTGGTTTAATTAATAATCCTTATGAGTAGTCCTTAGTTTTTAGGTGTTTTGAAGGTTAGTTTTATTTGTGTGCACTTGATTTGAATTGCTGTTTTCCTCAGTTTTGAGGTTTTCTGCTAATGGATGATGGTTACAAAAGTAATGCTATTTATTTCTGAAGTTTATACATACTGCCTTCTTGGAAAAACTTGGTACTAACAGCATGTGGTTGTTCCTTTATCGAATCAAAAACATCACAACAGTAATGCTTTTACTCAAGCAGGTGGGTGCTGTGATAATGCAGTAGTAGCAGTTCACACCCTTTACTGGTGCTGACTTAAGAGTCTGCTTGTTTTCCTGACATGCTAGTGGGGCATGTTGCTGATAAATTCATAAAGTGATATATACACAAGTTGTTTTGATGGAAGAAATGGAAGCAAATCCTAAACTGACCATCAAACTGTATTCTTTCATTGTTTGTTTGTATTGTACACACACTTGCTGTTACTGAAGCAAAAAAGGTATAATATTTCCTTGATAAAATGCCTGTTGATTTTTGGAAGCCCTGTAATACATTTTAGAGGGAAGTACTTTGAACTTTAACTATAGAGAAAACCACTTTTTAAAGTTAATTACATTATTTTGATTACTGTTTTTTAAATTCCTTTTGTGTGTGGTGTGGTGTTTTGTTTTTTATTTGAAGGTGCATGAAGAGTTCATTAATAATATGACAAATACTACAGTTGAGAGTTTAATACAGAAATTTGCTGAGTCAAAAGGAACTGGCAAGGAAAGACCCGGTAAGAGATTAAAAATAACAGAGTAGGAAATGTTAACTTTAAAACTGTAGATTTCCACTCCTAATAAAAGGTCAAAAGCCTGTTTGTTAATGTGTTATGTTTTTAATGTACTTGCAGTTTCAAATTCTGAGATTTCATTAGTTTTGGTGTTAATGATTCATAGAAATTGATTAATGCACCTTTTTTATGTATGTGTAGTATTTGTGTTCTAAAGCATGGCAATTTGTAACTCTGAGTCCCTCTATGTAGACCTTCACGTGAAATCTCCTTACACAAACTGTGCATTATCTGCTCTGTGTTTCTGCTTAAATTGTATGTCAAAACCTTATTTAATATAAATTCATTGATACATTCAGAACAAATGTGTCTATAAACTTGCTTATTGAACTGTTGGAACAGTTGCATCAGTTTATTCTATTAGCTTACAAAATTATGCATTTTAAGAGATTGTATGTAGGATGTTCTTTACTAAGCAGCAAATTGAGTATTAGTTCCTGAAAGTACTGCATGCTGCTTGTGATGCATAAAAGCTGGTGTAAGAAGACAATGTCACAGTACTGTATAATTAGCATTGTAGGAAAAAATAAAGACTTCACCTTAATATTTGGGCATGAATGCACAGTCACTAGGTGTGTGAATACAAGAGTTCAGTAGTACTTTTTTCTATTTTTATTTAACATTGGCTAGCATAGAAGCACAAAGGCTTTTTTTTCGGAGCAAGGATCTACATAACAGAGTAAACCTTGAGGATTTATATTAAATTGTTAAATGTGGTTACTAGATATCTTATAAAGCCTCTGTGAGGAGTTTTAAACATTTTGCATTCTTTCTGTGATCTACCAATGCTGATACAGAGTAGGCTGAGGTAATATTGTATATGGAACATATTTCAAATGTTTCCTGTGTATTTTGCAATTTTTCAGTAAAGATTAAGAAATAAAAAGCATGGCTTTCAGGGTTTCAAGTTCAGTTGGTCTGAAATCAGGACAAAGATACACGAAAATTCAGTATTCATACCTATGTTACTAGCTACTGCTGAGATGTCACAGCTGGGGATCTCCCTCTTGAATTTAGGATATTGAGTCTCTGAGTTAAAAAGACACTTGCTACTGTAACCTAGAGCACTGTGCACTTCAAGTCATCCATGTTATTAGTGTGGCTTTTTGCTAGACAGCATAGTATTTGTGAAAAAATAACACTTCACTTTTTCATTTAGTAGGAGAAGTTATGCACCCTCTGTACTTATTTACTTCTTTACCAAGTTCTTCAAATCCTATTAGTATTCTCTAGGGCCAAATAAAAGCTTTTATCATAGGAAATTTCATTTCTTCATCTCTTTTAATAGTGAAATATTCTAAGGAAAGGTAGTGTGTTTAGTGTGGAAAGGTACGCACCTCCAATTTTGTTTTACAGTGTCAAATTATGGTATTGATGTCAACTTTGTAGAGCAGTCAGAGGAAAAGCACAGGCAAATTCAGCAGTAAAAGAACAAATTGACAAGAATTCTGAAGTGTCCAAGATAGGAGACTAGAAACACAGACCAGTAGTGATGTTAGTTATGGTTACTGCTTCTATTATATTCATTTCATTAACTTAGAATCACATAACTTTGAGAATTAGAAAGATTTGGAAGGTAAAGTGACGTATCATCCTTCTAAGAATGAAGCGGAAACATCCAGTGTGGGAAAGAAATAACAGAAAAAAAGTCTTACAACTGTCAGTGTTGCTTACAATTCCAAGCCTAAATGCCTTTGAAGGAAATACTTCAAAATCTCCCATGACTGTGTAGGCCTTCTCCATTCCGTATTATTTGTGGGCTGGCATACTAAGTTAGATGGTGGGCTGCTTTCCGAAATACTGAAATTTGACAACAGAGTAAACTAAAAGGTAACGCGTAAGAAAGTATTTTAGTTTATTTCAGTATATTCTAGTTGTAGTTCTTAGCAGAATTTACTTCTTACTTATATCTGTAAAACTAAGAATGAATGTGAAATTAAGTACCGAGAAGGGTTGTTTTATTGCATTGACTAAAACCAATTTATGGTAAAGTTTTCTAGATATAGGCAATTATTTTATTTAATTCTCTTCTGCATATCTGAAATTTCTCTTTGTACAATGATGTCCTTTATACCAAATTATATGGGCTCCCTCTGGTGGCTGATTTCTGTCATCTGAAGTAGTCATATACAGGGACTTCTTCAGTTTAGTACTGCTTTTCTAGTACAAATAATGTTTATTTCAGGCAGTAATGCTTTGTGAAGTTTTTTTAAACTTCATTTATGGACTTATTTACAATGGCTCTTTTAAAATAAACTGCTACCTATATAACTTGTTGGCTTTATCACCTATTTCTTATGATTTAACGTTAAGTATCCTTTAAAATTTTAGTTTAGTTTTTAGTTTACATTTTTTAGTAATACAGTATTTAAAGAAATTGTATTCATTATTTGTTTTCTTACTTCCATCCAGTGTAAGAAAAATAGCCACGAACATCCAGTTGCAAATCTTGTAATTTGAAGTGAAAATAAAAAAAAAATCACTTAAATATAAAACATTCAAAACCAGAAAGAGAGCTGGCAGGATATGCAATAACTGGTCAGTCTTCAGGTCAGAATTTAATGTATTACCTGAACCATTTCTAGCATTCAGACAGAGATGTACAGGCGTGAGGAGTGGATCTGTGTGAACCTCATGAGATTCAACAAGATCAAGTGCAAGATCCTACACCTGGGTCAGGGCAACACCCAAGATCCATACAGGCTGGGGGATGGAAGGGATTGAGAGCAGCCCTGCAGAGAAGGACTTGGGGGCACTGGTGGGTGAAAGCTTGAACATAAGCCAGCAATGTGTGCTTGCAGCTCAGAAGGCAAATCGTATCCTGGGCTGCATCAAAAGGAACCTGGCCAGCAGGTGGAGGGAGGTGATTCTGCTCATCTTACTCCAGTCTGGTGAGACCCCACCTGGAGTCCTGTGTCCAGCTCTGCAGCCCTCAATACAGGAAAGACATGGATCTGTTGGAGAGGGGCCAGAGGAGGCCACAAAAATGATCAAAGTGTTGGAGCACACCTCCTATGGGGACAGGCTGAGGAAGTTGGGGTTGTTCAGCCTGGAGAAGAGGAGGCTCTGGGGAGACCTTATTGCCATCTTCCTACCTAAATGGGACTTATGAAAAGATAGTGACAGACCTTTCAGTGGGGCCTGTTGTGATACGACAAGAAGTAATATTTTTAAACTAAAGGAGGGAAGATTCAGGCTAGGCATAAGGAAGAAATTTTTACAATGTGGGTGGTGAAACACTGGGACAAGTTGCCCTTTATAGCTGCTGAAGCCTATTTTGCTTTATTTGCCTGTGAAGAAAAAAAATTTCTCAAGGTTCCTGGTAACTCCAGTCATGGGAAAGTTTAAGATCATGAATGTCAAATGGAGACATTAATTTAGGAATTATTTTTTTTTTAATATATATATAATTTTGAAATTCTCTCTGGGAAGGCTATCAGGTAGTCTAGAGCTGAGGAGGTCTGTTAGTGATTTAGGACAGCTATGGTGTCAGAATATCCACTGCCTCAAGAGGTAGTGCATGTAAAAAAAAAAACCCAGCATCCTTGTCGTTGTCCAGTTGATCCTTGTCTGTTCTGAGAGAACACATTTGGAACCTCTGTTTCAGGACAGCTAACACATTTTGTATTTTGAGGTCTTAAGAAACAGTGGTTTATTTAGGTATGGCATTCCTACTGAAAGCAATGTGTACTTTTCACAGGCTGCAAAACTGTCGATAAACCATAACGTTTACTATCTGGATGGCAAGCAAACAGTTTAATCTGAATTTCTTACAAGTTCATTAATGCTGCCAGCATTGCCTGTTAGCCTGTTACCAGAATCACAAAGCATTAGAGCTTCAATTTAGTAAACATTTAAAAAACAATATTCCTATTTAGTTAGTGTGTTGTGTTAAACTATATGTTTTCTACCTAATGAAGAAATGTACAAGATTAAGGGGATAAAGTAGGGGAAAAAAAGTTAAGAATTAACACTATTACTCCTAAGAGCTTTTAGAAATAAGTTAGACCTTTCCCAGAGATTGAGAGACAAAACAAGGGTCATGGAGTATTGAAGGTTGCTTTGATGAAAGCTACTAGCTATTATGTGCTTGAATAGTGAACTCTGCTTTGAGAAGAATACTTGAAACAGTGCTGGGTGTGGCATTTATTTTTTCCATGGGTTTGTTTGATAACATAATAGTTCGCAGCATTTATAAAATGGACACTGAACAACAACAAAGTAGATGGAAATAAACACTGAAAATACTTCATACTAATGTTTTAGCAGCTTGGCATGACATCTTTGAGCTTCTCTTCCCCAAGGAAGTGTAACAAAGCAAGTATTTATTTTGTGTTCCTTAAATGATTTTCTTTATATTTTCTGTAAATATTGTGAATACTTTAATGCTGCCAACAACTGTGATCAGGTGCTTAAATAGCCAAAAGTGTCACTATTTCTCAAAGCCTGCTCCCACACATAATTCTATCCATAAGGCTGACTGAGGAATGAGTTTAGTTTATCAACACTGGCAGTACCCTGGGGATTCAGAAAACTGTTCTTTGTAAAGGAAGGCAGACCACTGCTGTATTTCAGAATTTAATGGAAGAAATTAACTGTGGATATCTTTGAGGATTTTTATGAGAAGCTTGGTTTGAGGCAGATGAAGAAGTATTTAAGGGTCCTGAGCTGTAGAGCTCAGTTTTCAATCAGAAGCTGCAAGCTCAATAACTGTACCAGCAAATGTGTCTTAATTCTTGTCCTGTTTTATTTTGCCTGCAAAAATTGTGTCCCTTCACAAATAACAAGCCTGTCAAAGCTGACATGGACTTTAGGAAGTCCTATCTGCCAGCATAAATTTGTAATTATTGCATATAGCAAAGCTGCAAACTTGTTTTAGATTGTGATTTATTTTTTCTTAATGATCTGGAGAGTTCTAGCAGTGCAAGTTTTGTTCAAAAGGTCTCTTAATGCAAGTGAAAGACTAGTAGCATTTATAAAAATAACTTAGACAACATCTGTAGATAAAACTGGGTCAGAGCTGGTTTTTGAATTATTGTGGACACTCAGTAAGGTCCTCTTGAATTTTCTTGCTAGAAACAAAAACAGTTGCAGCCTGAGGCAAATGCTTTTTCTGGTCTGTGAGAGCAAAGCAATGCCCATTTCAGTAACTTAAGGAGAAAAAGACATTAATTAGGGGATAGTCATCAGAAAATGCAGTAGTATGCAGGACAGGTGACAACACTATGACGATTACAAAAAAATACCAAAGAGCTTTTAAACACCTGAGAATAGAAATAATGTACTGAGATGTGTTTTGTGCTAATAAAGTAAATAAGACCTGTCTGTACTTCAGTTACATAAAGTAGCGTAACCTTATGTAGAACGAAAATTGAGGGAAAAGTTTGGAGTTTTTAATTTATTTATTGGAGGCATAGCTTTCATTTAATAAAAGAAATGTTCTTTGGACAGAATTGACTAGACCATTAACTAAATGGCCTTTTCAAACATGAAATTTTCACAGGAAGTGTACTTAGCAAAATTAGAATGGAAAAGTGTATTATTTTCCTTGGTTTTTTCTGTCAGAAGATAAAGCTTACAATAAATGAAACTTTCTGAAATCTGGAAATATTTTGAAACCTATTTATAAACATCTCTGTATTGGTTCATTCTTAGTATGCTGCATTGTTAGGTAAGAACAAAAGCTTGAGTCTTGGAACACAAGGTTTTTGAGGAAAAGTGTGGATTTTAAACTAAGGAAGCAAAACACAGGACTTTAAAGTTGTACTGAAACCCACCTATCTTGTCTAATAGTCTGCCTTTCTAATAAAGTTGAAACAAATCCTAAACTGTGGATATTATCGTCTATCTAGTATTAGTGATCGTTAATTTGTGTTGCACACAGTCCCACTTCTAATTAACTCATAATTTCATTGGCAATAATACTGCAATGTGATAGTACGTGATACCAGGACAAACTATCATTGGACAAGTTCTGCATTGAATTGACTGTCTGGTCAACTAGGTCCATGCGTCATACACTTTCTTGAACTTTGACGTTTGTTCTGGCATTTGAAAATTAATTCTCACTTGACTTGTATTTGAACTTGTGTGTCCATGGTGCTTCTCAGGAAGTGCAGGATCTTTTCTGCGTTGTCTTTGTTACATTTTTATTCTTGTCTTAATCATTATAGATCACCTAGATGGCCGCCTGTGTCAGTAATTCCATTTTAAATTATGGATATTGATTTGTGTGCATTTTGGCAACATAAGGTACAGTGGGCTACACCTTGTCCTGTTGCCTGAATAGTATGAGAGTAGGAAAAAGGAAAATGTCATAGCAGTAGCTAATCAACCTAGCTGCACAGACCTAAGCCCTGGTTTGACCATAAAAATGAAATTTCAAATTCCTAGCTTTGTTAATAATGTTTGTAATTTGAATTCTTTATTTAATGTTGAAATGGATTTGTTTTGAACAGTTTTCTCTATTGGTTACTCTCTTCGAGAGAAAGGAGATATCTAGAAAAACAGTATAAGATATGCTATTATTATCATTAAACTTCATCCTGAGCCTCAGAGCCTCAGAGTCTCTCTCTGGTATATGGTGTCCCTCTCTGGTATATGGTCTTAGCTGATATAATCCTTCCAAGGATTGTGTAGTTCTGTATCATTTTTGGTAGCCTGGTTCAGGAAGAACAGATAGGAGTGGAAAACCCTGATCTTGTCACATGCATTCATCCTCTTTGCAACCACTGACTTGGAGACTATTGATAATATTGCATAATAGTATGCATATTTTCTGTCTTTAAATGCTGAGACATATTTCAAAGTCAAAACTGTATTGTCTTGGGCTCCAAGTAGCTCCTTGGGCATAAATATGAGGCAGACTTTGTGGTAATACTTAATAACATGTCTCTCAAAGTTACTTCTCTGGCTTCAACTTTCTCCTTCTACAAAGAGAAAGTTATACTCACCATGTACTCACTCTTTGTACTCACTATAAGCTGCAGAAAAAGCACACCAGGAAGAAGTTCACATTGAATTGTTTGCTTATTGATGGTGCATGTGTGGAAACTGTCATACACTGATTAATACTTCCAATTTTACAGTTAGGGTGGAGAGGTGGTTAAGCATATATACTTTTCTTTCTTTGCCCACAAAATTAATCTTCTGTTCGAGTAAATAGGAAAACACTTTCAAAGCACTACAAAACAGGAAGATGTTCCCAAGGAGGGGATTTTGTCTAAGTGAAAAAAAGATTCTTCTGTGTGAAAAATTCTGGCTACTATAAAAAGTAAATTTTTTTTTCTCATTAGGAAATGCATCCAGTGACATGTCTTAGTCTCTGGCAATTTCACAGGTTTAAGTTCACAACTTAAGTAAGACAGCATAGGCTTCTTGGTTTACAGGTTCAATGTGCAACTGTTACAAAGACATGATTCTTTGGAGCAGTCTTTAAAGATGAGGGCTGTAATTCAGCATACTTACATGCCTGCTGTTCCCAAATCTTAGCTGACTCTTCTTTAAGATGAAAACTGCTTGGATGTGTCTGTGCGTTTTTCATCGCCGCCTACTTGCTTGGTCTGCCTTCAGCAAGTTAAAGACAGACTGTGCAGTCAGGCAAAGCCATTTGTTACAGATATTTATATTTATAGACCAGGCTTGTGCAGTTCTGCTGCTGCTTAGTTTTTTTCATACACAAGCTTTCACAAGACTTTGCTACTTTCATTTGATGGAAAAGCGGAGTTTGCAAAGACTATAAAAATGAGGAGTCAGGGAGAGAAGAAGGACCAAAACTAGACATGCCATGAAAGGGAAAGGCAGTTGTAATGATGTAAGTTACTCATTTGGAGAGTCAGCAGACAGCAGAGTGTTTGTTTGTATATATGTGTGTATGTTGGCCAGCCACTTAGCCCATGGATAGTTCAAAACCAGCTACATCTCACATCTTGTTGTTTATGCAACCAGAAAGGAAAGATGGGGTGAATTTAAAGTATAGAGCAGAAGAATAGTAGAAAAGGATGAGTAAAGGGGCTGGGAGTGGTGTGGAGGATAGTGCTTGGGGAACACAGTGTTCTGGAGATTGATGTCTTAGCTGACATTATTCTGCTGCTGACGGACCTCATGCTTTCATAAATTGCAGCTGAAACTTCCAGTGTCTGTTGTCATAGCAGGTGTTACAGGCTAGTTGGATCTCGCAGTTGAAACTTTCCTTTGGGTATGTGTTTAATGTCTGCTGTTGAAAATTCTTATGTTAGCTGAGCAATAAAAAACATTTTCTTTGTAACTGAAGATGTTTGACAGCTTTTAGGTTTAGAAAAAACTCTCTCCTTACTGCTGATAAATGTCTTACTTGATAATAATTACTTTAAAGCTACTCAGATTGTGATCCTTTTCTACTTTGTTTTTGGTTTGTGAGCCGCACAGAAATACTGCCCCTTGAGAGTAGTGTGCTTGAGCTTGTACTCATACTACCAGAATAGCCTGAGATTAATGTTTCCTTTGATCCTGTGAACTGAGTGCAGGGCTGGAAGAGTAGTAACAGAATCAGGGTTAGAACTGATTGCTTCTTTGCTCTCCTTGTATGTTAATTTCTTCATCTGAAGAATTACTTTCCTTGGAAGTGCTACATATGTCGCTACCATTAATTGTAGTTATCTGTGCTGCCACTCCTTTATTTTTCAAAAGGAGTACTATCACCATGCTGTTGCAGTTTTTCAACAAAAAAAAAAAGAGGATTTGGTTGTCTTAAGCATCTGTAGAGGCCATAAGCCTGGGCACGTAACAAAGAGTGGTCAGAAATTCAGTGATTATTGTGGTGGAACTGTGTCTTTGTAGAAGTAGATTAAGGGAGGCTGTTTTACCAGTATTATTTTAGCATTTTCCCTCACCTGGCCTGTTAACAGGCCAGTTGTGTTTTCTGTCTCTTATCCTCTTGTCTGCATTCCTACAAATCAGCTATTCTTGAATTTACTTTTATTTCTTCTTCTTTTTAAAATCCAGAATAAGAAGTCCTTTTGTGGGGAAAAATAAAATTCTCCTTATCTTTTTATCACTTATCTTTTTTGGACAGGCAATAAAATGAGAAGTTAGTGTTAGAAACAGTAATGTGAGGAAACTGTATTTTGGTTTCCTGGCTTCTAAATTTTAAAGCTTGAAGTTCTTTGATAAACGTGTCGCAGGATCAGATTATAGTAAGAAAAAGATTGCTTATATGTTTGTGTACATACAAAATTGACCTTTGTGATGCAGCTTAACATCTAAACACTAAAAGCAGTCATTTGTTTTGACAGCAGAATTAATTGAGGCTAAAACAGTCGAAATTCCACTTGTATCAAGCTGTTCATTAGGAATTGCTGTCTGGCTTTAGTGCTGTCAGAAAAATAACCCTGTTCTGCTATGATTAAATAGCAGAATGATGGTCGGTCCACTGAATTTGAGAGAGAGGTTGAATAAACTTTCTACTGCGGAAACAATTCAGAAGTGACACGCTGCAAGGGGGGTCAGAATGTGCATTGATATCCAGCTGAGCTGTCAACTGGCACTGGGCCAGGCACGCAAAGCTTTGCCATTTGAAGCAGCATGTGAAGCATATGCAGTTTTAAAAAAATTGTCCTCCCTTCATGCATGATTTACACTTGTTTTTATCAAAAACAAGAATATGGTTTGTTATCATATTTGTAACTATAAGTACAAATTTAGAGAGTTGTTTTAAAAGCTTTTGCTTGAAACAGATATGTTATAGTGTTTATATGTGTGCATGTGTGTGTGCAAACTGATTCCTCATGATGGGAGGAAAGGCACAATTTTTTTGTCTGAGTGTTTCTAGTTATTGAAAATTCAATGTAGCTAATAAAAGTAAATGCTTGGGTGGGATAAAATTTCTTTCTGGCATGCATACCCACCTTAAAATAGAAAGGAGACAGTTTCGAGAGAAGATGCAAATGTAAAGCAGTTTTTAGTTGATTTGTTGACTTCCTGATTTGTTTACCTTTTTAGCTCTGCAGGATTTTCCAGTTCATTGGTGTGCTTACTGGGGGCTCTTTTTCAGGGTATGACATAATATTATGTTTTCCTTCATAGTAATAGTAGTTGGCTTTTGTATTTGCCTTGTTTCTTTAAGAATCCAAAGAGTAAAACTTTTTTTTTCCCCCCTCGGTTGAGCAAAGTAAAATTATTTCATTGTTTTGACCTTAGCAGAACATTCTCCCAATGTCTACCACACAGAGGGTTTGTGTAAGAGTTATACAGATAGGTTGGAAAACTTATCTCTAGGGTTTTGTAGAGCTAAGTTTTGTAACTTTTCTAGGCAGTTGACCACAAGCTTGACTGTCTTCATGATAATTAGTGTCACTTCGTAGATAAATGAAGTAGCAGGTGTAAGGTTGTTATTTATAAACTGTCTTCTGTAGTTGCCTAGTGTATACTCTGAAAATACGGTTCTCAATAGACGTAAATACGTGGTAGATGCTGTAATATAATTTACAGTGCTATTACATTTTCTTTGTTTTTGTATAAAATAAGTATCTCCTTATTGCTAGCCATCCACTTTCCCTATTAGTGTCATGAAATCCCACATACTTACATGCCACTTGTAACAAGAGAAACAGTACATGTATTTCCTGAACAGTCTAGGAGATGAATCCTGAGCTGCAGAATCACTGGTGCTTAATATATGCTAGTGTCACTTATTGTAAGTTGTTAGATTAATTAAAACAGGAAATATTCATTTAGTCAAATTACCTTTTGTCTTTTCTGTTCTAGCAAACCAAAGCTTCCTCATTTTCAGAAGCCTAGGAACTGACCCACTCCTGGTTTATTTGCTTCAGTGTCTTGTCAAATAGCAGCTGTCTGCTTCCATGTGTCTGTAAAAACATCATCCATTTGCCTTTTCATCGTGTCCATGTCTGTCTCAGCTGGTAGAATGCTGTGAGCTGCAGCAGCTTGCCTTGGAAAATGCTTTCAGATGATGCTTGGTGGGAATGTTTACATACAATTAGAGAAGCTTACTGAATTTTAACGCATGCTCTCTTTGTAGAATGCTCATTAGTATCCTGATAGCTAGGTATGTATCCTTTAGTGACTGAAATCCCACTAGATACTCATATCTCTTTCTGTTATAACACCTAAGTTTCATTTATGCACTGTATTATTTTTTTTCTATTCTGTATGTGTACAGTAGCAAATACTTTCAGGTGTATGTGTAGGTACTTGAGATGGTTAAGCCATACTTACTTTTCAATGGATCAACATAACAGCAGGCAGACCAGACTGTAAAAAAGTTGTCTTGAACCTGCAACTATCCATGCTTAACCCAACAGACTATTAGTTCAGAGACTTTTGCAAGGAATGGACTAGATCTCAGCTATAACTTTTTACTTACTCCAATAAATGTCTTAAAGTGTATTTTTGATTTTTACAGGGCTGCTTTAGTTCTAATATTTGCTTTCAGTTTGTGTTCATATGAATGCTTGATAATAGGCTTCCTTCTCAGTTCACATTGTTATCTTGTTATGAGAAAAAGAACAAAGGAAACCTCAGTGCTTTAACTGTAGTACTGTAGAATATAGTTGTCATTGTTATTGCAGTCAGGATGGTTCTTTTCAGTGCTTTGGGCTACCTACTGGCTGCTACAGTGAATGACTTCAGTCGCCGACATCAGCAGCACTACTTAAATGTGAAACAATTGCTTTTCTTTCCTTGGATGTTGCAAGAGGCAGTGAATCTGTGTACTTACTTCAGAAATTTTGGCCTTGATAATCTTCCTGATATTGAGCTGAAATCTTTGTTGGTGTAATGCCTGTGTCTGTACTTAAATCTTTGTGCAGAAGTCTGTTAAGCAAGCTTTTCGGCCTCATAGAGAAGAGGTAGTGCATGCACATGAAAGTCTTTGTGTAGCTGTTAAAAAAAGTTGTTGTGATACCAGCATATGGATTTGCCTGCTTTGACATGCATCTGTACATTACACCTGTCTGACAATCTCTTAGAACTCCAACCCACTGGGAATTTTTAACAATACCGTCTAACGATTACGGAATCAGGAATCAGAGAGATAGATTGGTGGTTCAGAGAAGAAGGCTCTCTTCTTTTTATTTTCCTGTGACAGTACACATGCTTTTGTTTCCATATATAAAAGTACAGCAGACAATGCAGGGGAATGTCATAAGAAAGTATCCAAATTCCTTATTGATGCCCTGCTCTCGTAGCAATATGTGTACCTAAGGCTTTTGGGTGGCTAGGAGCCTGCAGCTGCTTCTAGCAGGAGATGATGTGGTCACAGTACACACTTCTGGCTGGGGGATTGTATTATTGCCTCTTTGGG
The DNA here is from genome assembly GCF_963082525.1 of Nesoenas mayeri. Lineage (NCBI taxonomy): Eukaryota > Metazoa > Chordata > Aves > Columbiformes > Columbidae > Nesoenas > Nesoenas mayeri. Next base: position 64,614,269 of record NC_137542.1, on the reverse strand, counting down.
CACAAAGACATCTCCCCACGGGAGACTCCAGCTGTTATGTGGGCTACCAAAAGCTCGTCACAGCTATCCTGTTTTCTAAATTGACTCACCATAGAGCACCACAGAAAATGTCTATTTCTGTAATGTTATTGCAGTTTAAAAATACGACTCCCCAGGCAAAACATGATACTCTTTACAGCAGTCATGTAGGAAGCAGAACTGTAGGGAGATCTGAAGTTACAGAGCAAAACTCTCAAAAAATTAAAACCTGCTACAAATTTTACTCTACTCAAAAGACAAAATGTACATATTTGACTTCGCTGCAGGCAAATAATGCAACGTGATTTATTGGTGGAGGTGGGTTAAATACAAATTTTACAAAACCAGCAAACATTTCTGGGCATTGGAAGAAAATGCTGAATTTATTTTTTTATGTTTGTGGATTCATTAGGGACAGCCACTGGCATCTTGAACTTCTAGATTCCAAGTGGTGAAGGGCACTAATAGAAATTTGAATTAAGTAGGAAAAGCAAGTTAGGATCAAAAGATGCTTTTGAAATGTAACTGATTCACAACATTTGTTTTAAGAAAATGCTATTTTCATTATTGTTATTTATCTTTCCTCCAGTAAAGCAGCTAGTAAATACATGGCAAGGAAAAAGAGATAACTCTACCCATTTTGCTGAAACTTGAAAAAACGAATAGGTATCCTTACGAAGAAAGTGTAGCATACACATTTCCAAGTTAACTTCACAGACCTTAGTGAAAAGTGGGACCTGCTTAGTGAAATCTTTTATGCTACTTCAACAGATCATTACTACCTCGGCAACTCTTTGATAACTGAGATTTTTTCCAGATTGCATTTTATAGTCTTCCCTATGAGAAAAGAAAACACTGTTCCAAGAGTGAAGAGAATTGGGGGGGCAGGGTAAACCAGCTTCTGTTAAATCTAACTGAAAATACTAATCTGATCTTCATATTTTTGCATTTCTGTACTAAGCATGAATGTTTCTCTCTTCAGATAAAATGTTTATCAATCTGAAAAAAAAAAAAAGCTTTCAAAGACTAATGTTAGGCAAGTGAAATGGAGAAAATACAGGAATTTGGATGTGTTGTTAAAGAAAATACTTTTTTTCTTCTTATGTTAGAAATAAAAGTTATAGATACTGATCTGAAATAAGGATGAGTTTTACCTAAGCCTTGAATAATTATTTTAATCATTAGTATAAAAGTATTAAAAGTCTGGGAATCAGTCTTAGTAACTGGAAAGGGTAAAGAAAAAGATGGTATTCTGAAAAACTTGAGTACTGGTTTTCTCTAAGAATATGTTTAAGTCTCTGTTGTTTACAGTCTTTTTGTTCTGTTTTTGTTTTGGGGATGAGTGTTTGTGGTTGGTTTGGCTTTTTTTTTTCCTCTGGCCAAATGGGAGTATGCATAGAGGCAAGAAACAGAAGTAGTTGAATCCTTAGCAGAGTGATGAAAACATATTGTCTGAAGTGTAGTGCTGGAGAAGTAATGGATTTGTTCTTCAGCTTCTATGTTTTATAGTATGTTTTTAAATTTGTTGCTCAATATATTTTGAACAATGGAGTTTAAATTCCTAAAATAAAATGTTGATGAAATCAGTGTGGGAATGTAGACATCTACAGTTCTCTAAATCCACTTCTCTGGATTTTTTTGCTGGTTTTTGTTTCATGAAATACACATTTCCTGGTTTGTGGAGCAGGCTGACTTTGTTTTACTGTGAATGTGGTGGAGTGCAAAGGAGAAAGGATTGGAAGACCAACTTAAAATGCTCATGTATTTACAATATTGAGTAGAATGAGAGTGCTGTTAGGAATTTGAATTTCATCTTGTTATATTGAATTATTAGACTTGCATTAGTAATATTTAGTAATTGAAATTTAAAGGGCAGTTAATACCGCCATTTGATATTCTGCTTTCAAGAGCTTCATTTGGAGGCCAAACAATCTCATTATCATAAACAGGATATTGATGGGTTCTAGTCCCAGATTCTCATCCTGCTACTAGATTTACAAGCACTCAGATCTCTTAACTGGAAGCAAAAATTCTGCAGATTCAGTCCTAATTACAATAAATGCAGGTTATTACTTTGGCAACACCTTTAAAAAAAAATTAGAAGTCTCCAAAATTTCAAAGAAAGTTATGTGGTAGATTTTTATCTAATGTGTCTAAAATGATTCCATTTGCTTAACATCAGGGAGTATTGAGTTACATTGTCAGCTTCTCAATTGTCTTTGTATTTCTTTGACATAAGGATAATTTTTTCTTATTTATACTGAGTCGAACACAATTTTGAACTGCAAGAGTTAATTATACATACTGGAGGTTACATTACAAATAGAACCATTTGATTTACTTAACTGCATGAATCGAATACAAATTAATTCCAGTTGTTTAATTCACAATGCTAATGCACAACTAAATTATATTTTACTTTCATTGTGTCATCCCTAAGTGCAGCACAATGATTTGCTATGGTGTACTATTTAAAATCAAACTGAAGCTTGTAGTATCCATGTTTCTTTATTTTGAGATCTGTTATTTTAAGACTAAGACTATGACGTATTCATTTTGAAAAGAGTACAAGTGAAAATCCTGGAAAATATTTTCAAGTACACCTTTTATGTAAAAACACCTTGATAATTGCACAGCTCTTGGTTTTATGGTGGATGCTCTCAAATAATCATACCATCATAACAAAGATAAATCAGAGCACTTACTAGCACGTGTGTTATGGGGCAGGAGTGTAAGTAGAGTCTGTATTTGAGGCTTCCACAATTACTTTCTTTCTGGTTGATTTTAACTGAAATTTTCAATATTTTGATCTCTCACTTGAAGCAGGTGTTTAAGTTTAGGGGGCATGGAGGGAGGGACATTCTGCTGCCTTTGGATATAGAATTGGGAATCTTGTTTTGAGATTCCTCCCCATTCCCTCTATCTTATCTGCAATATTCCTATATATAAACTTGTGTGCACTCCTTAAAAAAAAATACAGAAGTAGTAATAACCCCTTTGTCACAATGCTAGCATGCTAAATTTTGTATTTTCTTTTGTGAATAGAGTTGAAAGCTGCTGTTTCAAACAGGGCCTGAAGGGCTTATTCATAGTATAGGCTGAAAATCATGGTGCCTGCCTGCATGTGCTCTCTCTGTTTAATTCGCACTTGCACAAGTGCTGTTGTGATTGTGCCTTGCCCTGAGTAAGGTCTTATGGAAAATCAGTGTTTTTTCTGCATATTTTCTCCCCAAAATGGCTCATAATAGGGTTAAATAAATTCTAGACCCGGACAGACTGAGAGAATAAGGGTTAGGGTTGCACTTTGCAATGACAATTGCCGGGTACCTTGTGACAAATGTAATGGAAGGCCATAATAATGCATTTCTTTAGATACAGTGCTTAACCAGTGTTCTTTGCTTTTTTTGGTCCTGTTCAGTCTTAATGATTTTTTAAAGTTTTTTTTTTTAATCTACTCTACTGCTATGTTTAAGATTCTGCATGCCACTTTAATTGTCTAGGTAAATGGCTATGAAGAAGAAACAAGAAGAACTAATGATACGGAGTTAGCAAGAGTGTGAATCTCAAAATTAGGGCTGGAGCTGTGCTTCCTTCCTTTTTGATTTTTCTTTATATAGCTCTTGATAATTAAAAAATGATAACTTTACACTGATACTATATTATAGATGCAATTTTGAATGAGAAGAGGCAACTGGTTAGAGATGTTTCCTGTGGTTGTAATAACATAGGAAATTGAATTGTACCTAGACAGTGTGCCCTATTATTTCAGGTTTTCAGTATAAAGGAGTGAAAATATTTAATGATTTGCCGTACATGTATGATTTTGCAATCTGTTTGATCATCGGCAGGGTAATTGTGCTTTTCTCTTACAACCTAAATTCATAATTAGATTAGCTAGCATTTTCAGAAAATTATAATAGTCGTTTATATATCTTTAATTTGACCTATTGTTTCTCTTCTTTTTCATTTATTTAAGGCCCTATTGAATTTGAAGAATGTAACACAACCAGTGCAGTTGAAGGTGAGTTGTAGCATAGTTATTTATGTAAGAATACTGTGGATAAGGACCTGAAGGGTATTCAGTGTGTTAATCTGTGTAACCTTAAAATACTGCAGTAGACTAAAAAGCAGTTTTCCTTCTGAGAAACAAACTTCAATGAAAATAAGACCTACAGTACTTTATAAGCCTAAAGCAAAAAGGTCAGAGAATGTTAATGTTTCTTATAAATATACTTTGGCTATCACCCTGTCTTTGCAGGGGGTTGGATTTAGTTCACTTATGACTGTATTGTAACTTAATTTACACATGTGAAAACATGGCCCAGGCTTTTTCCATTGTTACCACGTTAGTTATACCAAGTCTAATGCAGTGTTATGGTCGCAAAGCCTTTCTTTGTTGGCATAGCTTGTTTTGCTTAGAGGATTGTTTTAAGTGGCTAAGAACTGCTTTATTTGCATAAGCTATGTATTTACTTTTGGGACAGAGGAGTTGACAGTATAGCTGTAGCAGCCAACAACTTTTAATTGCCAAGATTGCAGCTGAGACTTAAAATCTTTTTTTAACTGAAGCAGAGAGAATCCATGTTCAGAAACTACTCATATCCCATTTGTCATTGTTTTGGGCTACATAAGGCAGAGAAGCAAGGGGGAGGGGGGAGGAGGAGGGCCCAGAATAGCACTTAAAAATTGTTTTGGAGTAATTTCTGTCTCTATTAAAATACAAGACATGACTGAGTTTACAGCTACCTGATTTGAGAAAGTTTGAGTTATTTAACCCTGAAAATTTGTAACAGTGGAGAGATTCCTCATGTGCTGTGTAATGTATTTCTGTAAAGGGGAATATAATAACTTTTTAAATTATGTGCTCGAAATGTCAGTAGTTAAATTTTGGAAACCAAATTATTGCCACCATTTTGCTCAAAAGCATGCTGTCAGTAGTATCTTACATCAAAACAGAATTGTAGACTAGTTGGGTCATATGCTTGCACTTGGCCATTTTGTTTGGCAGTCTACTTTCTTCAACAAAAACTGGGGAGAGAAGCAGATGTGACAGCAAGTCTGATTGAATATTTAGATGTGTTTTAATTTTATTACTTTAAACAGGTATGAAAGCAATTTTTTCCCCTGTATTTTAGCTATAGATATCCAGTGTTAAAAACAGAGAAGAAACAGCGGGAGGCACGGTTCCAGACTCAGTGAAAGCCAGTCCCTAGACCTGGCTACAGCACCGCGAAACCATGAACTTGGCATTAGCTGGAAAGCCAAGAGATGTTCTCTTTTTTTTACATATCCTGCTTCTCAGGAGAGACCAGGGCTTGCAGATACTGGGAACATGGAGGGAAACAAGAACAGGGTGTCAAACTCCAATAGCTGTGAGGGACAGAGTTCTGTTTCTCATCAAAGTGCATTGGCTGTTCAGGATTGGCCAGAGCAATAGCTCTTGTTGAGTTCCTGTGAGCCGGGTTCCTTTCCTCAAAATTGATAATACACTTATTTTATGTTAAAAAAAATAAAAATAGTAGCAGTCTGCATACTCATCATGGAGAGTTGGATGTACAACATGAATCACTTTTAAAAGACTTACGATATTCATGTGTTGAACCATATAATAATTTAATTTTTTGATTGGTATGTTGCTTAACGACAAATAAGAATAATGTTCCCTTAGTTTGACTCCATACCTGTCTCCACCCTATTTTTGTATCACTCATGACAGCATTTAAGATGTATTGCCATTTGTGTGCACCAGTGTTTTACATTGCTAAATAGATACCTATCTCTTTGGTATTTAAATGAAATGTTTGTTCCATAGGGATAAAACCAAGGAAGAGGAAGCCTTTTGGTTTATCAGGAATAATGAAAAAAGAAAAAGATACTGAATCTATGTAAGTATATTTCCATCTTGAAGCCTCATCTTGTGTGAAAAGTAGTAAAAGTATGGAAATAAACATTAGCTGATCTTTTTTAAAAAAAGAGAAAGTTAAAAATAATATTTGTAGCAGAAGCTTAGAGGAATGCTGTGAATATGAAAACATTACAGCTATTTAAGAGATGTGTAATTAAGGATTTTAAGGAAATAACATAACTGTATTCTTAATAGTCTAGTCATGTCTCATTCTTTCCTGTAGGTACCTAAGTTGTTCTCCCTTGTTCTACGTTAGAACCTTGTAGATAATATGATTCTCTTGTGTGATCCTAACAAAATAATATCTCTGTACATGGAAAAAGGTACTGAATGCCTGTATTTGCAGAACTGAAGCTTCAGTTCAGTCCTTTGACTAGAAAAATTTTTGTGTACAGTAACAGACAGAAAAATCTTTGTTTCTTCATTACACCACGTGCGCTCTCATTTCTGAAAGACTATATCTCATGACTGCTGCCCCTGGTATACACTTTACCATATTCATTGCGTGTGCTCTGTCTCCCAGGACTTAAAACTCTCCAGAAAGTGACTTTCAATGAAAGTTCTTAGATGGATTGGTAGCAGTCTACATATTAGTAGATATGGTCACTATATTCCAATGTATTTTTTTCGTAATTTCTATATGTGTTTTCTCAGTGGAAGTATTTGATTTAACATAAAATAGCTTTCATATCTGACAAACTTGCCTCTGAGAATACTTCTATATTGCTAACATCTGCATACGTATTTTTCAAATTACTTCTAAAAAATGTATATCAGCCTTAGTTTTCAATATAATGCTGAAAAATTAATGACCTAAAAGCTGCAGGTGCTCATAATTTGCACACACAAAGTACTTTAGAGCTTTTTATTTTGATGTTTGATTTCAATAATGATACGCTTCTGAACCATGTTTTTTCTGCTCTCTGTCATGATGGTTTTAGAGCTCCAAGGTGCCGTGGTTTTTTAACTCATTCCTATGAATTTCCTTTTGTGATTTACTCTTTCTCCCACCTTATTTCTGCATTTTATTAAGCTAAAGTAAATGGTGAGAGAAGTGTTTTGTATATAGTGTGATTTTGGTCAGCAGTAATCTTGAGAATACTGTTTTGTTACAAACTAAACCCTCATCAGAAAAAGATGTTTAAAATAATTAAAGTGTTATAAATATTTGATGATATCAGTGTTCTAAACAGTTCTAGTGCTCCCTTTAAAAGTAATCCATTCTCTCTGGAAAGTTGTTTACGACACTTTTTTTTGTGATGCGAAACTTTTGCAGTATCAAATAGCAGCAAAAAAGTACATTTGATCATTTGCCTTTTGCATCTTGCATTTACTTAATTACAAAATAATTGCAAATATTTTGATAGTACCAAGTACTGTTTTATGATTGAATTCTGTACCTCTTATCTTGTCCAACAAAAAAGTTGTTTTGCCACCACGTCAACTGTTACTCAAGTTAATCTCACGTCCCATGTGTTAAAAGCCTCCTTGCAAACCTTCCATCCATTCTTTGTCAGGCGATGAAATGTAATCTGGCCCCAGCAAAAGTTTTAGGCTATTAATAGTAGTTTTCTGCAGCCATAAAAGGCCCAAAAGCACCAGATTAACTCTTCCCAGGTGTATGACTTTATGTGTTCTTATTCAGACATTGTTTTTCTTTGACCTGTAACAGAAAATTTTCTTAGACACTGAGGGCTGAAAACTGGCTTCTGCACTACCCTATTTCCCCCAAAATAAGACCTACCCCAAAAATAAGCCCTAGTGGGGTTTTTTTTTTTTCAGGATTTTTGAGGATTCTCGAAATAGAAGCCCTACTCCAAAAATAAGACCTAGTTACAGTTCATTTAAAAAGTCAATTTAAATACTGTCCAGGCAGCTATACATGTAAAAAAGTAATGTTTTGGAGCAAAAAATTAATATAAGATCCTATCTTATTTTCAGGGAAACAGGGTATGTTAACCCATTTCTATCTCTATATGCTTATTCATTCTAGTATCTGAATACTTTTCTAAAAGCTACTTTTTTCCCGGAGGTATTTTTTTTTAACATTGAAAGATAAAATGAGTGTTTCTTTCTAGAAGAAATTTTGGTTTTCATGGCATAACGATGTCATCAGAAAATATAAACCAGCTCAGCTAATCTGAAATGCAAAAAAAAAATTCCTTGCTTTCCTACAGTTGTACTGAAATGTGATTCATATTATTTTGTTTCTATATTTACACACGATACAAAAATGAATAGATTCTGCGGTCAGACAAAAGTCTGACTGTATGATATTGACCTCCTATATAACACATGCCATAGACTTTTACGGAGATTCTTACATTAATCTGTAATTTGTAAATTAACTAGCACATCACAAATAATAGAGGATTCATTATGTGTTTAAGTAAAATAGTGTAGTAGTCGTTTATGATCTTTTTTAAAAATGTTATTGCTAGTCTAGATTTGTCTAATTTCATCTTAGCTGATGATTCCATTATAGGCTGTACATGATAAAACTCTCTCATCAGAAAGTTTGCTGCACATAGAGGTCAAGTCCTTTCTTGATGTATTGTGAAATTAAGCTGTTTGTTTAGTTTGTGTAGGACAGGCTTACCCGATCTAGAAAAACATTAATGGTTTGTAGGCTTCTCAGTTCCTCAATACAGTTTTTAAAGTGTTGACACATAAACCACATGTTGTGTCTAGTAATGATTTTACACAGGGAAATTCCATACACATATTGCTATACAGGTTAGTCAAGGATTTAGCTTCTTTTTTTAATAACTGCTTTGCATGATTTGGTTGTTTTGGTTTCTCTCTACAATCCTTAAATTCCCTATTTGCTGAGATATGTTACTTTATACTAGACACATGACCTAGTTCTTTGAATTAAAAGAAAGATCATAATCTAGTGATGTAAAAGCACATCTGTCTAAAACCTGATGTCCTCATTTTCCACTTCACCAACATTTGCAAATTATTGAGTTTTCCTTTGTATCTTGAAGGGATTATGGGAAGTACTGTTGGTCGTTGTCTGAATGATACTAGATCTGCCATTACTTTTTGTGATCTTTTAGCTCACTAATTTGAAAATCTTCATTATAGGCTGAATTACCTTCATTGTTGTTTGCCTCACATCTTTCACGTTGCTTAACTTTTATGGACTTCAGGCTGTCTCGTTTGAGTACAACCACTTTTTAAAATCAGATGTCAGAAAGTCTGTGTAATCTTTTGAGAGAAGTCTAATACTTTGTCTTTTTGAGGTGTAAAATAGCTTTTAAAAGAGCTCTTCTTATCACTATGAATTCAGTTTAGCCAGCAGAGGGAGGTAAGACATAAGTCAATTAGGAACTTAGTCACTTATGGGTTTTTTTTATGTGCGGCCTTTCAGAGGAGGAGGGATCCTTCATCTCAGTATTAGTTCCTGAACAGACTGTGCAGAGTTTCATATTAATGTTTCCATGTTAGCAAGTTCTCATACCCATTTTTAAAGGGCACTATAGTTTTTACATTTAACCCATTCAGCCTTTCAGAGAAGATTATTTAGATTGTAATTTTTTTTCCCCTTTTTTTTGATAAGTGCATGTTTAGGTAGTTCAGTTTGATTATATAAAACAGTATTGTTCGGTTACACTGCCACTTGCGGCTTTATTTGCCAGGATGCAAATTAGAGACAACCTATATGCTGCTCAAGTATTCCCACATTCTGTAGATGTTATTGCTTCTGCCTTTTGCAGATATCAGAGAAAATCAGTGTCATTCATTCTTTTAAAATATCACTTCTTAAGTCTAAGTTGTTGTGGAAAAATATTACGCTTGTGGTTAATGTGCTTGCGATCACTACATTTCTGCTCATGCCTTTTTTTTTCTTTAAAAAAGTCCTTTTATTCTTTTCTTTTTTTTTAAAAAAAAAAAAGGGTGATTATTAGGAGAGTACTTCATAATTTTTTTTCCAGCATCTCCTAGTGCTTGACTGCAACTGCACTTGACAAATATGAACTAAGAATGAGATTCCAAAAGAGTAAAGCTCTGAACTCCTCTAAGAATAGTATAATAAGAACAGTATAATAATACTGTTTATTGTCCAAAATGGTTTGCAATTGCGTGTGGACTATTTCATTAGCATTGATGACTTCTACTTATTGGGCACATCAACCACAGAGACTTGACTCTTTAAAGTATATTTATCCGGAACATAGTGTGGTACTTCTGGCTTCCCTTAATTTTTATTTTTCATTATGATGTGAGTTTGGTTTTTCAGCATTTATTTTGAATTTTTCTTCTGTGTTTTGAGCATAAACTTTCAGCTTTTATTTAAATCTCAGTAAGTTGAATGTGGATTATTTATGGTGAAAATTCTAACAGAGTTTGAGACACAAAAGGGACAAATGTAGTGTTTCAAATTAATTGAAAAATATTAAAGGAAGTACAAGAACTGCATGAATAAAATAATTTGTGCATTTTATAATTGTGTGTTTGTTGTTTGTTTGTTTTTAATAGGGAGTGTCCAGATGCAGACTCAGTTGTAAGTAGACTTATTTCCAAAACAAATGCATATGCCAATATTGTCAAGCACTACAGTCTGAGAAACTCAACTTATATACCATCTCTGCAATGCATTATTTATCTGATAGAGGATTTAGTATTTTAATAACATAGATGAAGTGTTAATTTTGCTCAGTATTAAATATTTAGCAGTATATGCAAATATGCATCAGTAATACATTTTTATTTCCTAACAAGGTGTTCTTGCTGCAAGCATTTACTACTTTTTTTTTTTTCAAGTTGATAGTTCAAATTCTTTGGCTAATAGGTGCTAAGTAAGAAAAGGTTCGGTTTATATTATTGTGAATCCAACTTTGCATCATCATATTCCACTGCATACTAATGTTTCCTTCCCTTCTATTATCAATGGGATTCTGCTTTACCACTGGTGATAGGGTGTTGAAATGCACCTTTTAATGGCCTGTTTTTCACTAGTGACAGTTTCATCTGTGATACATCTTACAATTTTATTTATTAAATCCAAATAAGTGACAGTTGCAAAATAAATTGGTATATTAATGCTTTTTTATTTCCTTAATTGAGCCTTTTTATTTAAATATATATGTGTTCTCAAATTATGTGTAACAGATATTGCATCTCCTTACAGCTATATTAGGGAATAATTTATGGAATAATTTAAGTAATTCTTCTGTAGTCTGATTTGGTTTTCAGTTCATTTATTTAGGTGCCAGTTATGTTAAATAATTTAAATTTCCACGTTCATCTATTTTGTGGATTTTCTTCTTTATGTCTAGTATCTGGAAGATTTAGTACCTAATAGTAAAACTTCTTTTGAGAAACTTGGTTTAAAAAAAAATCTAGTAGAACCATTCTTCTAAATAAGGAAATTTTGCCACATAATAAAACTATATGTCTAAGAGCAACCTTGTAAGCATCATCAAGACAGTTATTTTATCCTGTGCTAGGTAACCTTGATATAGGGCAAATATATTTCCTTGGGTACATTTAAAGGAAAGTACCTTTAAAATTATCCATATACTTGTCCAGCTTTTCGTGGAAATAGTATCTTTTGAGAGTTCAGATTGCATCACTTGAGTGAACTACAACTGGGTTTTGGCTTGCAATGTTTATTGTCTTCTTTGCCTATTTTGGTCTCTACATTTAAAAAAAATAATTAATTTAAAAATTAGGTGTAAATGTGTTTGACATTGTTTCTGTCTACATGAGGCACACCATATGATCATCTAATTTAATTGTTCTGTCTAAGTTAATTTTCTGTCTACATATTACTTGTATTTGGTTAAAAATTAAGACTTCCTAACTTTGTCTAGCAACAAAACTGATACTTTCATTGCATTCCTTTTTTTTTTATGCCCAATATTTTAAGAATGCATTTGGAACTGTAAATTGGTCAATCATTTCTTCTTGCTCTCTACAGGCAACAGTTTTATTCTGAATGGTAGAATGTTCTAACAGCAGAAACCATTATTATAATTCTCATTAAAAGTGATGCAGCATACCAATGATGAGATTAATTTCACCCCTTAGAAACAAGCACCCCAGAGTGCTCTTACATCTTAAGGTTGTTATCTTCTTCTGGAAGATCCCATTTCAAACTCTTTCATTTTTGTCTTTTCTTTTAAGGTTTCCTTTCTATTTCGTATTTCAAACTTGATCTAAATAGGTACAGCTATCTATAGTATTATCTCTATGAGCATTTGTTTTGTATTGATCTTTGCAATAAATTACACATTTCAGGAAATTTAAATTGGAAAAATACTATTGCAAAAAAATAAATTTAAAAGGCAAATATAATTTGTATTTAATTGCTAGAAAATGCTGAGGACCAGCTCTCAGAAAATTCAGCTTATTTGATGTGTTCCAGTTATTATTTTAGCCAGCTTTGATCACTCACAGAAAATCTGTCTGGCTTTTATATTATTAACGTAGTCTTTGTTAAAAGTTGGCTTTTGTTTATTTGTCAAGGATGTTGATTGTGTGAAAGGAATGTAAGAGATAAGCACTCTACAGTTATAAATAACTCTAAGTACTGGGTTAAATATGTTGAAATTTTAGAACTTAAGGATCCAGTAAGAACTATATTCAATACTTTATCTACCAGTTCTGTGTGATATTATGAATTTTTGAACATCCATTGTGTAGTCAATACCATTAGGGCCTTCTCACTAATCCAAAATGGATAATGCAGTGTGTTTGAACTTGTTTTCTCTGTTTACAGAAAACAAAACAGTGAGATGATCCTAAAAAATGTCTTTTTTAACAAAACGGAAGTTGTCAAATTTATCTGTGGCAGGACAATCGCTTATGCTCATGGTTTTTGTAGCTGCCAGTTTACATGTATTAAAAAATTGAATTTTCAAATAAAATTGTTAATTTCTATCAAGAATTTTTGTAACTGCTGTAGGAGGTTTTTTGTGCTCATGAGTAGTAAGGCAACTGAGAGCTGGTATTTGTTAAAAAGATTGACTACTTGAATAAGCAGTCTCTGTTTAAATAAAGATTATAGTATGTCATGAGATTTAAAATTCCTGTGTTGTTATATGTCAGCCTACACATGTAACTTCTATTAAGCTAAGCCTTGATAATTAAGAAAAGTAGAAACTTAACTGTGTGTACACTGAAAAGAGATGGCAACTGAAGTCTGGCTCTTTATTACCTAGAAAGTTTTTCTAACGGCAGAATTAATTGTTTAGTTTCCCATGCATTTACCATATCTCTAGGAATTGTCTGTAGGAAGATACAAGCTCTAGTAGAAACTTTTCTTTTGCAAAAACAATTAAAAAGTTCCATTTGTGTCCAGTAAGATCTGAATTTGAATTGCAGCCCTTCCCTTGGTTGGGATACTTGCAAATCTCTTTCTTCTACTTGACTGCCTATTTTCATGAAGACTGGAGTAATGTAATTATCTTTGAGTCCTCTGTTCTGTCTGTCAAATCCATTTGAAATTGTCCAGTAAGTTCAAAAGTAATTAAGAAGGGAGCCACAGATGCATAGAACATAATGCTGAACCTTTTTTCCTAGGCAACTGGGATGCAAACAAATATATCAAGGCATCCAAAACTTTTAATTAACCTCTTTGCGTATGACTGTAGCATGATTATGGTTGTATGGTTGTATTTTTATTGCTTGGGACTGATGGAATTTGGAACCATCAAACTCTAATTAGTGGAACCTAAGCGTAACCTCATATTTAAGGAAATTCAAATGTTTTTCTTTTTTTGCATTTTGTGATGTTCGGTTCTGGCATATTTTGAATAGCTGCTGTTGAGATTGGGTGCAAGGCTTTGTAGTCACAGCACAAGACAGGAGCACTTTGAATACCTGTTTTTCTTACTTTCTGCATCTCTGGCAATGGAAGGAACTGGCTGCTCTGTTCTTACATGTCTTTTGGGTTAATAGGCACCCTAAGGAGGGGAGGCTGATATTATGCAATAGCTCTGTCTTAACCTAAGGATGTCACAATTACATCTCAAATATGTCAAAAGTGGAGAGGCTCTTTTTTTCTCTTGTTCCAGGCTATAAGCTTCAACTGCTTACTTTGAGTTCACTTTGATTCTCCTCTGGGTTACAGGAAGTCAGTCCAGTTCAGTAAAATGATAGAAAGCTCATCTCTCAGAAAAAGCAACAGTGAGCTGTTCAGCTGTGCTGTATCTTGAAGCATAACCCAAGAAAAACTTGATAAAAAGCTCTCATAACCACTGTAAATATCCCAGGAGAAGAGAAAATAGACAGAAATCAAGCTGAAGTGAAGGTTCTTTGCTTCTTGACTGATGACCAACCTGTATGCAGTGCTAATGGTGCTGAGGAGGGGCCAAATGAAGTAGCTACACTGCAACATGCTCCTGATGTTCTTCTCCTGTCCTTTTTCTGTAGCCCAGAAGAACTAGTGACATGGCAATAGTGTGGCTTCTTCCATTCCTTTTGGATGATAGATAGTCCAGAGCAAGGAAGCCAAGTCAAATTATTCACCAAAACTCTGAAAATAAATTTTGACAACAGGATGCTCAGTCTTCATGGTTTTTTATATAGCCAGTTTTACTTTATTATTTGTTATGTCCTTATGTTTTATTTCTTTAATTATTCACCCCAGAAAGTTCATGGAACATACTAATGCAGAGAGTTGTAAACCCTAAATTTTTAATGAATATTTAAAACTATATAATATCTTAATTAGTAATATGTTGTATTACATCTGCAAACATGGGGAAAACTCTGTGCTTTTTCTAGCTATTTGTTTAATTGCTTAACAGAACCTTTGAGAAGGTGAAACCTTCTTCCGAGGAAGTCCACCTTTACAGTAACTTCCACAGAGTTCAAGTTACATGCATATTGAGCTTTTCTTTACTGCAGAGACTACAAAAAAAATGTGTTTGCACAGGGGGCTCGACCAGACCTTCATCCCCAATTGTACTAATAGCTACTTCTTACAGAAACCTGAAGTTTGCAAAGATTTTCTTCCTCTGCGTTGAAATTCAAAAGTGCTGCAAGTATACATGAAGGCAGTGGTTTTTTTCTTGCAATCAGCATGATAAGCAAATCAGGTCTTGTCTGTATTGTGACTGCTGCTTAAAAGTCGCACTGTGATCCACCACAGAACATACAGTTCTGTCACAGGAGTGTTGAGAAGGGAGTAAGGATTAGTCAGGTAGATGTAAGTGCATTTATTAACATCAAATTCACGAATAAGTCTTTCTCCCAAAGTGCTGTGTCCTCTACTGCTGTTACAAAATGTAGATTAATTAATAAAATTCTGATGTTTCAGAAAGCAGAACTGTTCACCAGTTCAGCTGTTCAAAATGTTGAAAATATTTTTTAAAAATTACTTCTTAACTTGTAAGAAAGATTTTTGAGGTACCATTTGCAAGTGCCATTGCCGAGGAATAGGTGATTCAAATATCTTTGCAAGATCAGAAATAATTAACATAAAAATATCAAGAAACACATTTAATACTTAAAGAACTTGAAGATTTTAGTGCTTTCTATGGATTTAGTTTGTCCTAGAGATTTATTCAGTAAATTAAAAATAATCCAATGAAAATAATTTCTGCAAACTAAGTTCTTTCACAGTTTTATACCACAGATTTGCCAGCTATGTTGTTCATGATGTGTGTGCTTAATAATAATATCCTTTACATATATGACCCAGCTGGAAGAAAAACTAAATGTTGTATATTTAAAGATTTTTGTTGGTTTTCAGTTCATCTTAACCATGAATGATCCTGATCTATTGAAAATTGCTTAATATGACAACTAAAATAATTTCAGAATTCAGAAATTGTAGTATTGTAGGAAAATGTACCTACCCTCTAGCTATATGTTTTTGTTCTGTTTATTTTAATGTCAAGTTCCATTAGTGTTTTTTTGGTAGATAAACAAGGTCAGCCTGAGGTCAAGCGTAGCTAAGAACTCTGATTCGAGCAAGTAGATCTAAGGTACTGGACCGTGTGATCCTGCTTTTATTACCTTTTCCACCGCTCCCCCTATTTCTTTTTCTTCTTCCCACCCCCACCTCCCTTTTGTTTTTTTAGTCAAATAGTGATGAAGTCCATGTCTTACAAATTTTTCAAGAAATTTCATCTATATGTTCCATATTTTAAAATTCAGGTTCAGGCTTAAAGCTTTTTTTTTTGTCCTTACTTTAATGCACTATTTAATTGGCTACAGTATTAAATCTCCTATATGGGATTGTATTTCTTACTCTTTTTTAGCAGAAATTTGATCTATATTTAAAATCATTTTCGTTCAGAACTCCTAGATTTAAAGAGCTGTACAGAGGACAATCTTAGTAAAATATCAGACATCCCATATGGGACATCTATAAAAGGAATAGAGGGGCAACTACTTTTTAATGTTTATCTTCCTCTGTAATTCAAAAACTTCTCAAGGTGAATATATCCTTAAATTTGGTTTCAAATTTTAGGTGAAGTCAAGTGGTTTCTTGCTAGTCCACTTTAAGTCTTCATTTTGTTCTGTCTTATGACTTATATACAGTAGGGTGAAATATATCCTGCTGATATATCTCTGTCAGTCAAGCTGCTTCCCAGTACCTGATTGGTACTTCAGAATAAATCACTTTTTAATATAATAATCTTGTCATTTTACAATAAATTTGTAACAGCTGAAATCACTACATTTTGAAGGCATTTCGTTCGTGTTTTTTGTAATAAACTTACTGTAGCATCTCAGCAGTTCACATAGACTAACTATGCACATGAAATCATGAGTGGGCCTTTCTGTTTTGAATGGACAATGTGTATCTGTGTATCCCACTTTATCCCTTTATAAACATGCTTATATGTATTTTTTTGCACATTTAAAAAATCTAGATTATTATATTAGAGACTTGGTTTTCCCTACCCCAAAACATTTTTATGAAACTAAGTGCTTAGCTAAGCCTTCTGAATTATTTTAACATAATTCTCTTCAATTTATATTCGACTGCCTGCAAGAACTGAAAAGTTGAACTAGTGTGAAGCTCCCAGGTACTTATTAGTGCTGAAAATCCAGGAAGGTGCTGGAGCTGTGTAAATGAAAACTTTGGAACCTGGGATTGAGCACTTGTGTTTAAGTTTCATCTATGCCTTTTAAATAATGTGGATATTCTTTGATAAAGTAACAATGGAGGCTTGCTGCCTTTTCAAGGGGTGTGAAAGTTGCGACCTCTGTAACCTGGAACGCTTTTACTTGTTTATTGAAGTATTGACTAATACTTAGGAAAGATTTTGATCCTGCACCATCAGAGCCTCCAGTGCCTTAGTGGAGAGAATTAGAAGGGGGAATTGGAAAAGTATTTGAGGCTGAGAGAATTGCAGGCTTGTCAGTACTCCTCAGTAGTAAAGCTAGAATTCTTCTGTGAGTTCCTGACCTTTTCGATAGAGTACCAGTAAAGGCAGATGCATTCAAATTCGCCAGTTTTCATAGGAAATTTGGAGGTTGTTCTGTTGTTTTCCGTTCCGGAGGTATCTTGTCTATCACTGCTTCTGAACTACAGAGCATAATTTGAGATAACTAAAAAAAATGTTGTTATTAGACTGAATTTTTATCAGTAACAAATGAAAATTTGATTATGACTGCTTATGAAAGTCATTGCTATTCACCTTTAGTTATTAGTTATTTGTCAGTATCATTATTTGTTTGTTTGTTTGTTTTTAGAACATTCCTGATGTAGATGATGAAGGATACAGCATTAAACCAGAAGCAACACAGGATATCCTTTTCACTATTAATGTGCCAAGTTATTTGATGTTTTTATAGTTCTATGTAGAGAAGTACTGATGAAGTATGAAACAACGTTGTATTCTTATATTTATAGATTTTTGCAAAATATACAATATTTGTCTTAGGTTTTGTGTGTATGCAAAAAGAAAAAAAAAAATCCAGAACAGAAGCTTTAAGGTAATCACACAGATCTTTCTCCTTGAAAAGAGAGTTTGTAAAGTTTGTAAACTTTTTTAAGCATACAGAGTGATCATCTTTTCTATATCTGCACCCTTCCACTTTTTTATAACACCATTGGAAAGACTGGGAGCTCCCACAGTCTAGAAATAGAAGTTCTGTTACTTAATGAAGTCATTATGCCGCATGCTTTTTCTAACTGGTGCTTCTAGCTTTTATTGTCCTTTTAATAATAGGTTGGATATGCAGAATAGTTTTTTGTTATGGGTACTTTTTTATGGAGGGTTGTGATTTTCTCTATTCTTCCTTTGAAGAAAAAGATTCTTATCCTCTTTTTCCCTCCCATCAGAAACAGAGGGAAGCTGTACTTAAGTGCTGGAAATAATTGCTCTAGGTCTAAGCAAGCTTAATATGTTTGCAAGGTAGTTCATTTTTGGAAATGTATTCACTTATGGTTCTGAGTACTGCAGATAAAAGGTAAACTTACAGTAAAAGTAAACTTATACTTTGCAATTACCTTAAATGGTGAAAACTTTAAGCAGCTAACAGCACCTTAAAGTGAGCCAGTCCATCATCATAGCTTCTCTGTTTTCATCATCTTTGCATATTATGCCTTTGTTGCCCCCAGTGAAGATTCCTGCACTGATAAAAGCACTTCATGGTTCCTATTTACAAAATTGGTATAAAAGTGAAATACTTTTGTCCAGTTCAGGGTTGAGGGGGGGATTTTTTTAGATTTTGCATATATTCATGAAATGGAAAGAGGAGTGAATAACATTCATGTTTTGTAAATGATTCACCTGTGCATCCTTTTCTCCCTTATCCTTTTTGCCATGAAACAACAGAAAAGACCATTCATCCAGTGAAAAAGCTCAGTGATTTGTAATACCTGTCAGCCTTGAACTTTTGAAAATCTTGACCAGATTCAGGAAGGCATCAGTTCCTTTCTCCTTTCCTCCCTTAGCATCCAAGAGTGGATATTTATTCTGTTGATGGGAACTCTTGACACTATTTGTTGTAGAACAGGGGTGTCAAACTCATTTTCACCGGGGGCCACATCAGCCTCGCTGTAGCCTTCAAAGGACCAAATGTAATTTTAGGCTTGTATAAATGTCCTACTCCTATGTTACTGTATAAATGTAACTACTGCTGTTGTAGGACATTCTTTTACCATAATGTCAGTCAGTCTCAATAAGTCCAGTTTTAAGTTGGAAAAGCACTTTACAAGAGCTGCCTGATTCATACGAAATGTATCTTGAAACTCAATGATAACTTTGAAGGCAAGAGATCTTTTGATGAAATGAAAAATGACTTTAACATTTTCTTTTCCAGATATAATCCACTTTGGGCGACAGATAGCCTGTAAGATGAAGACATTTGACTTTTTCCTCACCACAACTCAGGGATTCTTTCAGTTGAAATGGATTTGGATTGTCTTTAGGGTTCAGGGCTTTAGTCTTTGTCAGGAAATAGTTTGAAGAGATTTCATTCAAATGGCTGGCATATTTCCAAGTGAAAACAACAGAAGTGAGATATAGAGTATGTATGCTTCCCCTAGGTGGTAAGAAATGTTTAAGCACAGGAAAATTTTCAAATTCTGATTTGCCAGAACAAATCCACCTTTTAAGGCTTAGCACAGGCCTTTCAGAGCATTTGTTCAGTGCAGATTCACTCCATTTAAAATTTGTCTATATATTTTGCTTATTTTGAGGACTGAGTTGTTGTTGTGATGCCTTTAAGCAGCTGATGGTGTTCAGTTTACTGTGCAGCCTTCTGTGTGATGGGCATCCTTTCTTGCCCCTTTTGCAGGGTGGCACTGAAAGTTTTGCAAGCAATAGTGGCTGCTGCTGCCGCTTCTTCCTCTACTGTTAATGCTTGGTACAGGTAGCATGGGTGTTTCACTGCTAATTAAAAAGGCTGGGCATTCCTTCACTTGGTTTAAAAGGATTTATACATTTTTAATTACAAATCATAAATTTAACATGCAGAAGTGTTGCTACTGTAGCATCTTTCCGTTATCCTGATGCCTTCAAATATGCAGTTGTTCAGTTATATGACATAGCACCTTTTAGAACAGAATGTCAGTATGGAGATGAAAGGAATATAAAATCTGAATTTTACTTCCGAGTTGTGAATTTTCATCAGTGGATATATTTGAGTGTCTGTATAAACACATAAAGAGCTTAGGCAGCGTTGTTAATCTGTGATGTTGACGTAATATGAGTATATTGTAGAGAGTAATTACAAAATGGATTAAGCAGGTGAATTTGAAGTATTTCCACCTTAACTGAGAAAAACATACCAAAGAGAATCATTTCTATTCATCCAGTGATTCTGACTCTGAAGATGACGAACCCAGGAGGTTCCATGTAGAAATAAAACCTGTCCAGCCAAATAATAGCTCTCAATATACCATGCCTTCGTTGGATGAATTAAAAGTATCTATAGGAAACATTGCTCTTTCTCCAGCAATATCTGTAAGTTATATTGTTCCCTGTATTTTTAATGCATAGACAAGAAAGTGGTAAAGAATTCTTGGTGTAAACATAGATTTTATTGTTCAGAATTTATTCTAGGTTTAAGTACAGTTATTGAGGGGTTTTTTTTGTTCTTTTGGTTGGTTTTGTTTTGATTTTGTTTGGGTTTTGGTTTGGTTTGTTTTTTTTGTGCACTAGGTCACCTTTGGTATGCTTTATTGCATTAAAACATCAAGTAGCTTCTCCCTTCTCAGATTTTAACTTTTCTTTGAGTCTTGGGAGTGCTCAGTCTTTGCCTTTCTGCTGTTGCTGCCACAAGACATGTGAATACATTGTGGAGTTAGATGAACATAGCTTTTAACATAGTTTAACGTAGTTTACTCTTTAATAATATACAAACCTTTAAAAGATCATAAAATGTGGATACATGTAACTTACCATGCAGCTTTATTGTATGCATTCTGCAATCCACAGAAAGATCC
This sequence comes from Nesoenas mayeri, assembly GCF_963082525.1. Classification (NCBI taxonomy): domain Eukaryota; kingdom Metazoa; phylum Chordata; class Aves; order Columbiformes; family Columbidae; genus Nesoenas; species Nesoenas mayeri. The sequence goes on along the minus strand of NC_137542.1, from coordinate 64,593,480 downwards.
TTTATACCATATGGTGATATTACAGATAAATAGTATTAAAGTATGCTAGTACAATATTCAGATTGCAATAAGAATGCCTCTGATTTTAAGGAGAATATTGTGCGTAACATATTAAAATAATAATGATGATTTTTCTCTTATTTTCCCCCTCATTTTGAAAGCAGAGACACAGTCCTGTAAGTACAGAATGGCTTTTTATTCACACTTTTAGATTAAAACCGAGCGAGTGTAGTATGTGAGGGAGTTACTGGGAAAGCCATGTGATATATAAGCTGTTTAATTTTACTGCCCCAGCTTGTGAAGGGATTTATTATAGTAATAGTGCTCCCTTTGTCAGTTCTACAATGTTCATTCCAGCCTTTTCTTACTGGTGTGATGGGTGTGCACTGATTGTTCTGTCCTGCCTCGTGTTCTCGTCTTCTGCAACCTCAGAATGTTTTGCCTCGTGTTGAAAGCAAAGTATCTCATAGGAAGTTGAGTGGAAACAAGAATCATGAGGCTATTAAGCATTTTATTTGACAATTGGTAAAATAACTTATTCCTTTCTTTTTGTTCTGTTTCAGGCACAAATGAATCGGAATTCATCCAGTAAGTGTCAATCTTTTAGTCTATTTCTGTTATGGTTTTGATATAGCATGAAAATATTTTTTAAAAAACTGTTGAAGAAATAAACTTCTTAAGTATCTGTATCTTAAACAGAAAAAATATTTATTCTCAATTCTAGATACCACTATGATATTTGCCTTTGAACTTCTCACAGTAAATTCAAAGGATACAAATTTTTTAGTCAACATTTCAACATAGCTAGTAGGAGTGCCCAAATATCTCTGTTCTTTTTTTTCTTTCTTTCTTTTTTTTTTTTTTAATATATATACACACATATATATGCACACAAACATACATATACATATATATGTATGATTCTGGGAAAAAGATGAGGTTGTCTGTGACAGTGAAGAAAAACATCCAAGAGCCAGAGCGGAGACCCCATGGTAAAGGCTTCTGTGCAAGTTCTTAGAACCTTTCCACCTGCTATGTTTAAGGTGATCCACAAGCCAGCAAGGCACACTTTCTCTGTTTTATAGTCAAAAACAAACAAAAAAAGTGGCTGTGGAGACAGAGGACAGAGCATTATTCTCTATCCTGTAGGGTTTTTTTTTCAATGAGAAACCAAGCCAGATTTGCAGAAGAATTATATTCATGTAAACAGTACAATTTAAGGAAGAAATTTCAAATGAACAACAATTCCTCACCTAATGTATTGGTCTATCTAGTCCTCTCCTATTAGAAGTTATTTCAGAATTATATGAATTTATAGTTAGAAATAATGCATTTTCTCTTTTCCATTTTAATAATCCCTAATTAGTTTCAAACTTCAACCATTAATATTTACTTTTTTTTAATGAAGATGAAATTCTTGAGTGCCACAGCTTTAGTGATAATACTGTGTCTTTTGCTTAGGTGAAGAGTTAACAAAATCAAAGCTTTCTGCTCCAACTAATGAGTAAGTTCAAATTTCAAATTCTATCAAGTACAGTTTTGTGGGAATTTAGTCTTATTTTGACCTACTACTCAGAAACTCAATGAAAATGTCAGCTGTCTGCTATTTTAAACTGGGAATTGATAGCATCATAAGAATCAAGCATTAATTATGTCAAAATAGTGACTTCTGTTCATTTGCTTTCCCCTTCTAATGCGTTGGCTTCAATGTGATCTTTCTCAGTTGATGTTTATAATTACATGGTTACAAAACACTGTTTTTTATTAAAATCTCAGGTTTACTTTCTATTATATAGTGTTTGGTAGTAAAGCATTTAAGATTAGAAGCCCCAAATTTGGACAGGTCTGTATTGCTTACAGATATACATACTGAAATAAATTGATTTGAAGATGTATGTATCCTTGAAAATGACAATCATTTAACTGACATTATTAAGTTTGCCCACACACAAACTTGCACCAAGGTATCTGTTCAGATATTCTCATTATGAATAAATCAGTTTCTTGACCCGCAATTTTTAAGTACTTTTATTTTTAGGTGTGAAGACTAATAAAGAAGCATTTATCAAATGTATTTATTATATTTTTACATTTATTATCAAATTATTACCGAAGTTGTAGTTTGATTTTTATGAGTATATACATCTTTCATTTGTATTCCAATTGTAACTCTTAATATAGAAAGGGGAACAGTGACTTCCTGGCATGGGATCCACTCTTCAGCAGTTCTCTTGAATCTTCCTCTTCAGCTTCTTTGGCATCCTCATCCTCCTCAGGTAAAATATTTGGTAGTAGAAAACTTTTTCTCTATATGCTTCAGAGTGTTCTGTTGTTGCTTTTTTAGTTATTGCAAGGGGACATGCTTTGACTATTGAAAGAATTTTGTAAAGCATTATGCTGTGTTATAGGTAATACACAAATGAGGGTACACTATATCAGGCTTTCATACTAGAGAACAAAGGTGCAAGAGGGAACACTAGAAGCCTTAGGAAAATTCTGTCTTATTTCTACCTGGTTTTTTTAATCACCTTCTTTCACTTTCCAAAAAAAAAAAATATCACCGTCTACAATATAGTCCTGATTTATCAACTGGTAGGGTTGGTAGATTAAATGGAGATTGTTGCAGGAACTGTGAGCCAAGATGAGCTTGCACAGTGAATAGGATGGATTTCTTCTTTCCAGGAACGCCTGTTGAGCTCTGTAGTACAAAGGCACCACAGAACTTTGCTGTGAGGAAATTGTGATTCTGTTAAGAGATATACAGGCTTAATCCAAGGGGAGTGGGATAAACACGGCAGGTCTGAGACTAGAATTAAGGGGGAGTTCCTGGCACCACCTGAGAGCAAGGGTGTTGGGAATAAAAGAGGGTTCAGAAGTATGGGATGTAGAGGGGGGAGGGCAGATATTGTGTGGAAATTTGGGGGTGCAGGATTTTTGAGGATATTAGTGTGGGTGGGACACTGGCAGGCTTTCCTGAAACCTGGTGTTTGGGGAAAAAGGGGAAAAAAAAATCATTGATTGATACATTCAGAAGGCACTGAAAGAGAGGAAGGCAAAATAGCGTGTGAGTGGGTATGTGTCTGGAAGAGGCTGAAAGGAGGACATGTTGAGAAATTAGCTCAGAAAGAGGAAGGAGAGATGGAAACAAAAACAGAAATTATGGATATGTTAGGACCTACTCACTAAAAATATTTCTTTACATTATTTATTATTTGTGTTGATTATCTTAGGGGATTTAAAGCAGAATCTGCTATTTACTAGCAGCAGCAGATATGCTGTTTCCATAGTACTTTTAAATCTGTCTGCTGTTGATCTATTTTCCTGCTGTCTTAATGTAGAGACTCTTCTCCCAAATGCCTAAGAAAGGAAGTGTCCACTATTACTTTTAGCTAGATTTTAATATTAAAAAAAATATATGGTAGACTTCACTTCTTAGTTCACAGTCATTACTTTCTAGCTGTTTTCCTCTGTACTTAATCATACATGTATCAATAGGGGAATCCTGTTCTTCTTGGCCTTGGTAATGTCCTTTTAGCAGCAACCAGCTTTGCTATGTAACCCTTCGGGTTTTAAGAAAAACTTCTTCTTTCACTACAAATTTCTGTTCCTTAAAATTTATGGGTTTTTTAAAAGTCTAGTTTACAGAAATCATTGGACCGTCCCTTTCTCACTTAGATAACCAGTAAAGATTATTGGCTAGTGGATCCAACTTTGTAACATATTTAAGAATAAATTGTATGTATATAAGTGGAATATGCTGAAAAGGAGCGATGCTTTCTCAAAATGCTCTCTTTTGCTAGCTTTGGTCTGGTGTCGGAGTCTGTAGAGGATGGCAGAAGATACTTAATTTGTTGTGCTTCTGGTTGTTACTGTATCTAGTTGTTCATTGCTTTGTGTGGATGGAAGTTAGAGCAGGTCAGGAAATATTCATACAGTCCCTCGTTGCAGCAGAACTGTGCAGAAAGTATTCCTTGGCTGATGAGTAAGTGACAGGTAATTGGGATCCATAACGTCCTCTGTAGCCATGTCTGGAGGGGAATCACCTGCCTGAGCCCTCATACCTGACAGAGCCCTAGATTTAATTGAAATCAGTGGAATATAGTATCCTTTGGGCATAAGTCAATTTTTTATATAAGACATCTCTGCCTTGGCAAACTGTATCTGCTACATAATTGCTTAAAGGATTGTTGTTCTAGGCATTAACTGAGATATTTACATTTCTGTAATGATCCCTGGAGTTAAGTAGAAAAGTGAGTGGTCTAAAGTATAACAAATTACTAATACATTTTTTGGGGGGAAAAAAATGTATTGGATTAATGTAGGATGAGGGGAAACAGCCACATACTGAAACATAAGAGGTTCTACTTGAATACAAGGAGAAACTACTTTGATGGTGCCAGAGCACTGGAACAGGCTGTCCAGGTAGCTTGTGGAGTCTCCTTCTCTCTGGAGACATTCAAAACCCATCTGGACACATTCCTGTGTGATCTGCTCTGGTGAACCTGCTTTAGCAGGTGGGTTGGACTAGGTGATCTCCAGTGATCTCCCTACCAACCCAACCATTCTGTGATTCTGTGATATTGTTTAAATCAAGTTCTGATACTGACTAACCTGCAGCTTAGTTCTAAAGACTTCAAAAAATACACGCCTTTGATGTGGTTGTATTTTCCTTAAAATCAACGTTTTATCTTCAGCTTCAAGCTTAATATAGGAAGGCTGATGCTTAAAGCTTTTGAAAGTCTGAATACAAAACTTAAATTACATAACTTAGTTTGTTTTTTATCTGCATATCATGATGTAGCATGTTTCAGAGATTACTTTTTTACTACTAAAACATTTCTTCAGATATTGTTTTGTAATTCTGTGTTAATGATTGAACACTTAAACTACAATGGTATTTGAGCAGACAGTGGTTTATGCAGCACAGAAGTAAACTTCAGTCATCCATGAATAATCCTGCTTTATTAGAAGCTTAATCTAACTTTGTTATCTTAAACAAACACAACACACATTTTTTAGCTATTGATATTGTAAAATTGCTTCTCTTTATTTATTTTCCTCATTTTCATCCATGTGTATTTTTTAAATAGTTTTGAACATTTCCGCATTGCTTTTGAATAGGATTTATTTCATATCCTTTGAATGATACTTAAAATATCTGGGAAATGGAAAGCTGTGTCAAAACTCTGTTTATGTGGGCTTAGAGAATGTACTTGTTCATGACTGTAAGACCACTGTAGACTGGACACCTGTGCTTTTGATCTGAACTTTTAAGCATGTTGCTCTCTCTTTTCTGTTTGTCTGCTGTTGCTCCTAGCTTTGCCAATCTGCAAGATGTCAAGAATTGACTAATGTTGCATTTTCTGCTTCTGTTGTCATCTGCTGCAACAGGCTACAGCCAAGTGCAGTGAATACTTTTGGAAAACTCCTGTTTTCTAGCACCTTGAAGACTATAGGATGAGAGAAAATAAACTAGGATGGGTGACAGTTACTAGATATGGGTTGATACAGACAGAATAATGTCAGACAGGATCGTGTGACTGCATTGTCTTTATTCATTCCATGAACAGCCATTTATGTTGGGCCTTCTCATAGCAAATGTTAAGGATAAGAGTATAAAAATGTTTGGAAGAAACAGGATAGGATAGGTTTGATTAAATAGCTTTGAAATAAATTAAAAGTAGAAAGCTATAGAGAGGAAACAAAATTCCAGTAGGACACAAGAAGGGAAAGACAAAGATGAAAGGAAGTTAAACCACGACAGAGAGGAAGTTAAAGGAATAAGGGAAGTCATGACAAGTAGTGGAAAGAAAGACAGAACATGACTTTTTGGCTTAAAAAATTGAAAGTAACAGTATGAATGAAGTACATGTGATATGCGGTTGGCGTTTTTATTTGTAAGTGGTGGGGTTTTTAACCTTGTAGAGCAGTTACTTTTCATGCTGGTTGGTAATCCTCATGTAGTAGATATTGAATACTTTTGGGGATATTGAACTTTTTATCTTTTCAGTGTTGGTCCAGTTTCAATTCTTCCCTTTTCCTCCAGCCATACTAAAAGAGCACAATAGGAGCTCCTCCTCATCTACCATTGATATGCCGGGGTGTAGAATATCTCACTCTTTGCTTGGACACCAGGCTGATTCTGGGTCTACAAGCCCATCCTCACCAGACTTTACTCTTAGCACTTTGTGCAAATCTGCTGTTACAGCAGCACCATCAGGGAGCACCAGTACTTTATCCTGTGTTTCATGGTCTCAGAGTCAGTGGATTTCCTTTGCTGATGAACTTCTTACGATTAGACATACAAGCACAGACAAGAAGGAGCCCCCAAGATTGCATTTTAAAACTGAAAATGCCTGCCTTGCCTCTTCTACTTTGCTTGGGAATTCTTCCAACAGCTATGCTTCTGAGGATCAAAGTGACCTTTTCAATAATACTATATGCCATGAACAATTATTCATTGAAGAAACTGTCACTGCTGCTGAAATTTCTTCCGCATCATCTTCAGCACTACTGGATTATAGCTTAGTGTCTTCTTGTGCTCATACAAATAAGGGTATGGCAAGCATGCATTATGTACTGCTCTTTGCTAATAACTGTCTCCTAAAAGCAAGCTTTTGACTCATTTTTCTTTTTGTTATTATCGCTCACGTGACACTAAAATTAATTCATCTTAGAATGTACTAAATTGCTTCCTTGAAAGTTAGGACAATGAAGTAAATATTCAGCTTGAAATAAGAAGGAAATTCCAAATTAAAGGCATTGCTTTCTCTTAACTATGGAGAGCTTTGCTCTTTTGTAAATAGGAGTGTATTTTTGTAGGATGTCAGACAGCAGTAAGATCTCAACGATTAAGTGATTGAATTTGCAAAAACAATTCCATTCCTAAACAGCTTTGTATAGATATTTTCAAATTAAATAAAATTAAATAAACTGAATTTATAACTGTTCCTTTTTAACACCCAGTCCTTTGAAGCATGGATGATATCATGGTAGTGCTACATATTATGAGGGCAAAGGAAAAGTGCATTTGTGCAGGTGTGCCATGACTCATTGAATACCTGTGGTACTGTAGCAGACTACTCAGTGTTTAGCAAGAACTGTCATTTTGGAGCATAATAAGAATTTTAAAGGAATGACTGATATTTTAGAAGTTAATTTTTCTAGGCACATTTGACTTTGCAACCCTTATTGTGGATGTGGTCAGTATTAGCCTAATTTCTTTCTTTCGAGTCAGTGATGAAACTCCTGTATTTAGAGGACAGAAGCGTTATGCTGAATGCCTGAGAAAACTCCATACTTAAAAGCTGCGTTTTAAATAACATTATATAAATAACATTTATATAACTAAATAAGTGATTTAATTAGAAAAAAAAGAACCATCCAGAATAATTTGAGAGAAGTAATAGGATGTGCTGCAACAACATAGTAATATACTAGGATTTCAGGGGTTTTTTAAGTTTATTTTAGATCTGACATGCTCAATGAATGGCATCTAACATTTATTTTGAAAGACAGTTTTATTCATTTATTTAGAAAAGTGACTTCATAAAAGTGGCATCTTTGTACTGCCACCACCATGTGTTACTTGTTTCTGATGGGTTTAGGAGGACATGGGGTCAGTATTTTTTCAGTTGCTCTTTACTGCCGATAGCTTGGCTAAGTGACAATAAGGAGTTAGTGTGTTCTTACAGTCAACAGAGTAATTTATCTGCTACACTGGTATATACCTATTGAAGTCAATGGGATTTCAGTAGGGAAAATTTGGTGTAAGCAGGGTTATGTCAGTGTGAGCCAGGACTAAATATGCATTTCCACTGAATTTGTGGTGCGACATGAAAGACTGACCTAAATTCTGGATCCATATAAATTATACACAAAAGGAAACTCAGGTAAAATAATCTTTTTACATACAAACCTCCAAGGATAGTTGGTATAAAATCATTTGAAAGCAATGAGAAAACCCATGATGCCACTTTTAGAGTCACTTTTCAGGGTATCACATGGCCCTATTTTTTTATGATTAGTGGTAAATCTTACAAAATGAAGCTTGTAAAACAGGAATTTTTGATAGAAACATAACTTCCAATTATCTATTCAAGTGTGTATGTATTTGTGTTCAATGTGACCTTTCTAATATTTATTTCCTTACATTTGCTTTCTTTCAGCAAGGCCCACAACTCCTCTTTCTGTAGGCACCATTGTACCCCCTCCAAGACCTGCTTCAAGACCAAAGCTGTCTACCGGGAAACTTAGTGGGATTAATGAAATAGTATGTATTGATTGTTTTTAAAAATTCTTCATTGTAACTGGCTTTCAGATACACCGTTAATTTACACTGTTACAGCAGAGTTACCTTCCAGCCAATGTTCAAGAAATCGCATAAGCGGACTTTCACCATTGCCAGATATGCATGGAAGTTGTTCATGATAACTGTATTACTATAACAAAATAATTCTTAACAGAACTACAAAGGGCCAGATCATATTTTTTATGTCAGCTGAATGTTTTTAATTGAACAAGCCCATAATTTGATAAGGAAAGGATAGCATGTTCATGAGATTGAACTTTTTACAATATGAAAGGGTAGTGAAGTTATTAACAAAGCTCCATTGATTTAGGGATATCACCAAAGCTTTGGAGTATGAATGGTATTAAGTAGATCTTTATCAGTCACGTGTCAACACAAGTAGCCCTGCTGTGACTTCTCCCTGCCCTTGGTGCTGGTTGGTGGAGCAGGGAGGTGGCAGATTGCAGCAGCTGCCCTTTGGGTTAATGAGAGGCTGCATGCTGCCTGCACCTCTGCTCGCTGCCTGCAGTACAGGTCCACCTGCCAATAAGGAATGTGGCAAAGAATGCAAATACCCAGACAGCATATCAGACCCAGCCATGCTTAATCTCCTCTGTGAATGTTAGGATTCTTTGGGTTTCATCTGACTTACTGACTCGGAAAAATGTTGTTGTGGTAAGATCTTCTTCAAAGTAGCAAGATATTTCCACCATATTGTTGTTCTGGACAGAATTCTGGTCCTATGCTTTGACAAATCTGGAACATTTTTAAACTGTACTGCATTTCTGTAAGGTCAGAAAGCGTTTCCTTTCTGGATGCTTTTCTCATTCAAATATAAACTTGTAGTAATTGCTCTTAGACCAGGGAATCTATCATTCATGTTATTATAGTTAAAGAGAGAACTTAGCTGGTACTGTTCTGCTATGATGTATGATTCTGCACAAAGCTACATTCATTTAAAACTGTTGGTTTAGAAATTGGCTATTATCTGGATACAAGTAGAAGATTGCCAGTTGGCTTTGCTACATATTAACTCCTTTTACAGTTCCCATAATCTGTCTTTTGACACTGTATCCCACAACATTCTCCTGGAGAAGCTGGCAGCTCATGGCCTGGGTGGGTGTACGATTTTCTGGTTGAAGAACTGGCTGGTTGGATGGGCCCAAAGAGGTTGTGGTGAAGGTAGCCAAATCCCGTTGGTGACCAGTCATGAGTGGTGTTCCCCAGGGCTCAGTCTTGGGGCCAGTTCTGTTTAATCTCTTTATCAATTATCTGCACGAGGGGATTGAGTGCACCCTCAGTAAGTTTGCAGATGACACCAACTTGGGTGGGAGTGTTGATCTGCTGGAGGGTAGGAAGGCCATACAGAGGGATCTGGACCAGCTGGATCATTGGGTTGAGGCCAATTGTATGAGGTTTAATAAGGCCAAGTGCCAAGTCCTGCACTTTGGTCATAAAAATCCCAGGCAGTGCTACAGGCTCAGGGAAGAGTGGCTGGAAAGCTGCCTGGCTGAGAGGGATCTTACGTCCCTGAGAAAAGCCTGACTCTGCCTTCTTTGTACCTCCTTTTAGCTAGTGAAAGACTGCTAGGCAGTCCCTCCTTAGGCTTCTATCCTTCAGGCTGAGCAGGCCTAAGACACAGGTTCTTCAGCCAGTCTCTCTCTCTTTCTCTTTCTTTCTCTTTCTCTTTCTTTCTCTTTCTTTCTCTTTCTCTTTCTTTCTCTTTCTCTTTCTTTCTCTTTCTCTTTCTTTCTCTTTCTCTTTCTCTTTCTTTCCCTTTCTCTTTCTTTCTCTTTCTCTTTCTTTCCCTTTCTCTCGCTATTTCTCTCGCTCTTTCTCTCACTCTCTCGCTCTTTCTCTCGCTCTCTCGCTCGCTCTCTCATGCTCCAGTGCCAACTGTTTTAGTTGCACGCTGCTGGACTCCACTTCCAGTTTCTTAGTAGCTCTGCTTTGGCTTTGTAATCCACGTTTGCTGCACACGTACACAGGGCTGTAAATGTAGGTTCTGCTACTGTGTTATAGCACAATTATTGACAGGCTGCCACATAGTCAAATACATTAGACTTAACTACCCAGGCAAAAAAATTAATAATGATGCACTATGAAGTAGTGTAAGTGATTTCAATGGGAAATGTGGATTCTGTGTTTTACACTAAAAATAGGGTAGTATTAAAGGAACTATGTTGAGAAACACTATAAAATTTATTTAGGCATGAAATTAAGAACTCTTTTATTTACATTTTTTTCATCTTCTTAAAACCATTTTGTGTAATGCTCTTGTAATCTCTTTTGTTCAGCCTAGGCCATTCAGCCCTCCATTGACCTCTAACTCGAGTCCACCACCTGCAGCTCCCTTGGCACGTGCAGAGAGCATTTCCTCAATATCTTCTTCTGCTTCCCTTAGTGCAGCAAACACACCTACAGTTGGTAAGTTAAATTAACTATTTTAACGTATTTTAGAAATAGCATAATTCTGCCACTAGGTTCCACCTGCTAGGAAAATCAGTCATTGACGTTAGTTGTTCTATGGTAAGTCTAGTCTAGGTACTTCAAACATCCTTTGCAATACCTGCTTCTAAATGACACCGAGACACAGGACAGTGGATTTGATTAGATTAGACCGTAGATCAAATTACCATATGGTCTTTAGGGAAATATTTTTAAAAATTATTATTCCATGAATTCATATTTTATTTGCTTGTATATACATTCATCAACACAATGAGTTATCACATTTTTGTTCAGAAGATGTTATTGTATATGTGCAGAAATATTTTTGGATACAGATAAATTTGAATGAATATAAATGTTCACAAAATTGGATTATTTTATGTTCTTTTTATTTTGTTTGTTATCCTATAATTGCAGTTTCAAAAAAAAAAAAAAAAGAAACTAGAGCATTTTTTTCAAGCTAGTGAAGTATATAAGATAAACAGAGGTTTTTACTAAAAGCAAAATAAACAAATGAAGATGAAGAGCAGTCTTGATGTGTTGCCACAAATTTCAGATCTTGGCATAGTTTTTAAAGGAAAGTCCTTGTCCTTCAGTTTTGATATTTGGTTATAACAAATTAAAAGGACACTTATTTCAAGGTTTTGGTTGGTTGGTTTGGAGGTTTTTAAAGACATTTTAACTTGTTCCGTTAGCAGAATTTAAGCATTTCTGAACACTATTACCACTTGAGTCCCAAGTTAAATCAGGTTCTTGAGTTAACAGTCAGTTATTTGTGAATGTTACTGACGCCAAGGATTCCTCGCCCAGGCTTAGCAACTTGGGGGAGCATCTGCGCAGTTTCCAGTGGAGTTCTGCACTGAAAGCAGTGCAGCTCTTTGGTCCTTGTGCAGGACCAAAGCTAATAAGGTCTGTCCAGCCTTAGCTGCCGCAGTTCACTGTCCAGCAGTTTCCCAAATACTGAAAAGCATCACAGGAAGGTAACTGATATTTTGCTTGCCAAAGTCCATCCAGGCTCACTTTCTTGGGCCTCAGCACTGGTGCCAAAGAACCAAAAGTTGGTGGCAGCGGCATCAATACCCCCAGCTCTGAGTGTGTGTGTTGTTGGAGACAGCGACAGAGTGAAATTGTGAGGTGAGGGAGGAGGTAAGGAGGCGTGTGCTGACACAGGTTTGAGATGGTTATTAACCTAGCCTACCAAAAATAAAGGAGGTCAGTTCCATCTGCACTGACTGTATGAATTAAATAGTCCTGAAGAGCTTGAAAGGGCAGTGCAGACAGCTGAATGACTTCTGGACATGAGGATATACTCTGGACTACTGCCTGTATTCTCCTGACTTTTGCACAATCCAGTTTCCCTTATCCCATTTGTTCTGAGTAATGGATAGTTGACTCTATCTTCTTCCAAGTGAACTTTATGGTATGCATAATTGAAAGTTTCTTTTATGCTTTAGACTTATTTTAATTTGCAAAGTATTTTTATAGATATATATATATATTTAACATCTGTTTTTGCTTGAAATATTTTGTTTTCTTGCAATGTTTTGTTTCATTTAAATGTAATAGAGGATGATCTTTTGATTGGAAATCTTCCTACAATTGAAAAGCTTTGTGAGACACCACCAGGTATTGTACTCAAAGCAGATTTACATGTTAACTAATCATTCTAATACACTACACCTAATAAAATTTAATTTCTTTTGAAACAAGATTCTCCAGCTATTTCTAGTATCTGGCAGGTACAAGAGGCTTGAAAGCTCAACTGCTTAACAAGTTATATGTTGTTGAAATCACCAACACTTGATGTAGTTACTTTTATATAATGTAATCTTCTGTCTATCCCTCCTACCCCCAAACAAGCTGAAACTTGGTCTCGCTTCTTTGATTTGTCATTACTACTTTCTTTCAAGTGAAATGAATGTATTTTTACTTTGACAATCCTTATTCTTACAAGACAAGCAGGTAAAAATATCCTATATTTACATACAATACTGATATTTGAAGTTACACATAATAAAAGTAATCTTTTTTAGAAATAAATTTTATTTTCATGACAGCCATTTAGTCAATATTAAAATTGCCTGAATCTTTGTTCCTAAACTGAAGTAACAAAACTGTTTGATCAGGCTTATTCGTTTGCCCTTTTTATGACCAGTGATGCAGTATTTTATTTGGCAGCTTGGCAACCGCCTTGAGTGTGTCAGTGCAACTGTTGGCACAGTTGTGTCACTAGCTTTTGTGTCAGCCCTCCTCAGGGGCTGTTAATGGTGGTCAGGCTGAGGCAGGTGCCAGGGCATCAAAGGTGCCTTTGCTGAGGGCGCATTGCATTGTATTTTCAGCAGCCAGGCAACAAAACAATGACTTCTGGAGTTAGGTTAAGCAGTTACGTTTGTTTCAACTTACTGGTTTTTAGGAGAATGCATAGATTTTTGTGAATCAAAGGGCGATGAACAGTGAGGGCAGAGCAAATAAGACACCAGCTATCTCATTTGTAGTCTCTCAAATACATCTCAGAGGAATGTATGTACATAAATATATTCACATTGGTGTTCCCCCCCAAAAAGTAAACATAATTTTATTATTCTAATTAATTTCACCCTTTAGTCAAGAAATCAATGTTTGTCTTTTACCAGTAGGACTGTCATTTATTTACTTGCTTTACTCTGCATGATTTTGAAATATCAGCATAAAAATATACATGAGGCCATTCTAAGTAAAAGATTTTAAAATAATCTGTAAACAACTTGCCATAATTAATACGGGGAAATCGCCTTCCCTCTGCTCTGCAGTTGTTTGTTGTTCCTTAGTAGATTGGGAAATAAGACAGAAAACACACCAACAACTGTAGTGCCACACCCATTTGTAGAACCATTGAATGGTTTGGGTTGGAAGGGACCTTCAAAGGTCGTCTAGTCCAACCCCCTACAATGAGCAGGGCCATCTTCAACTAGATCAGGTTGCTCAGAGCCCTGTCCAGCCTGCCCTGGGATGTTTCCAGGGATGGGGCATCTACCACCTCTCTGGGCAATTTGTGACGGTGTTTCACCACCCTCATTGTAAAAATTTTCTTCCTCATGTCTAGTCTGAATCTCCCCTCTTCTAGTTCAAAATCATTACCCCTTGTCTTATTGCAACAGGCCTTGCTAAAAATTCTGTCCCCCTATAAGCCCCCTTTAAGTACTGAAAGGCCACAACAAGGTTTCCCCGGAGCCTTCTCTTCTCCAGGCTGAACAACCCCAACTCTCTCAGCCTGTCCTTACAGCAGAGCTGTTCTATTCCTCTGATCATTTGTGGGGCCTCCTATGGACCCCCTCCAGCAGGCCCATGTCTTGTGCTGAGGACCGTACTCCAGGTAGAGCCTCAACAGAGAGGAGTAGTGCATATTTTGCTTTGGTGGAGAATGCTGGAATACTGGAATGCTGTATTTCAGCAAACAGAATTTCTTGTTGTTGTTCACTCTTTATTGCACGTCTGCTTCTTGAAATAATGATTTCTCAATTCCTGAGAGTATTGAGAATCACAGCTTTTATCGGTAGTTTTCAGGGAGAGAAAGAAAACTTTGCAAATGTGACACATGTGTTGTCTGAAAGAATTAAAAACAAACAAGCAACAAACAAAACAACAAAAAACAAAACAAACCACCACAAACTACTGTTAATCTTGAAAAATTAGATTAAGCGGTGTTTTATAAGTAGCATAATAATATTTTATTCATCTAAGATTTTTTGGTTTTGAACACTTGTGACTGGAGTATCACTTCTGATCTAAAGAGGCCTAAATGTTGCCCTAAGATTTTTTTTCATGGTGCTGGGAAGTATTCCGTACATTTTACCACCTTAGGCAAGAAATCAAGATGGAGAGTGAGGCATGAGGTAGAATAATTAGACCAACTCCTGTCTTGTATTCTCTTGTTGTTACTACTTCTTTCACTTATCTCTGAAGTTGAGGTCTAATATCTTGTATTAGATCTGTGTAGAGCTGGTCCCAACTATCTTTTTCCTTCTGAAAAAACTCAGAAGGCACAGCCACTGTTCTAGAGTAAATAGGATTAGTTTTCCATGAGCAATATTACAGGGAAGCATTTTGTTTCTGCTTTATGGTGTGAAAGAAAAATTGTTGATGAAACAAGAAAGATCCTGTCTCCATTGTGACAGAGAATACTGTGTGATACAGGCCATTTCATTAGTGGTACAAAAACTTAGTAAGATGCTCTCCACTGTGCTGCTGCACTAATAAAAGGGTGCAACTTCCAGTATTGGCTTTTATATTCAGCACACAAATAGAAAATTGGTGAAAAATAAAATCCCATGACAATTGGTTTCGTCAACTGTACACACACATTTCAAAAGCTGTAGCATAATATCTGGCTTGATTTTTATAGTTATACATTGAAACTGTGTTGTGTTGGCACGGGCATCCGTGAAGGCATCTACAGGCATTTCTGCTTGGGAATTGTAATCTTTGTTGGCTGAAATAACTAAAAGAATGTTCAACAGTTTGTTTGTATGGGGCAATATCAATATATTTGCATTTAAGTTCATGCATACTGTAAGTGAATTCTTTGCATTTCTGTGGCCATTTTATCATACATTCTTCCATATAATAAGCATACAGTAGGAATTTTTTTTTTCTAAGTATTCTAGTCAATGTCTAATTTCCTTTGGATCTGTTGACTTCCATCTGTAGCCATTTTAATGCAGTGTTCCTCTCTCATGTGTATTTCCTTGTGTCTGTCCATTTACATGATGTCATACTGATAGTCCTGTTTTCTTAGGCTGCTAAGCAGTGTTTTGATGGTCCGATTGTACTGTACTATGTTCATATTTTTCTACACACTTTTCAAGTAATGTTTCAGGCTCTACTGTGAACTTGATGGTGGTAACCTCTTCTGAAATCTGTTGCTAAGCTTTTTGAAAATTAAACCTATACACTGTATGTATTCTAGGTGTTTCACGTGGCCCCAGCCCTGTCAGCCTTGGAAACCAGGACACCCTGCCTGTTGCAGTAGCCCTTACTGAATCCGTTAACGCCTACTTTAAAGGAGCAGATCCCACAAAGTTAGTTAAATAGTGAATTGTTTTGAATGTAATAAGTTACAGTAAGAAAACACACTGGTTTTACTTTTAATATTTGGGGGGAAAATGTGGATATGCATTAGAAGGGGGATTCAAAGGGTACTTTTTCCCTGGTCTCAGTAACAACAGTGGCTTATTGCTCTGTATTGGCTTGCATCCTGCTAAGAGTTCATATATCCCTGCTTTACAAAAATGCCTTCAGTGAGAATACTTGAGAAGGATTTTTGTCAGCCAGGTAGGTGCTGCATGTAAATTTGGGCAGTTAAAGCACCTCATTTCCTCTGTCACATCCCTTGCTATGCTACTTAGGCCTTGCCTAAGCACAGCTGTGTCATCTTTTCAGAGTCTGAAAATTATCCACCAAGACTACTGTATGCTTAATCAGCTAAACATTTTCTTTACTTATTTCATCTGACTTCTGAGTTGAAAGTGATTGTACATTGTCACAGTGCCATATTACCCTTATTTGAAGTTGATTTTGTGTCTTTAGTTTTAGTATTAAAACTAGGCAGTGAATGAGTTGCAATTAAACGGATGTTTTCATTTTCTTCTAGATGTATTGTGAAGATTACTGGTGATATGACAGTATCATTCCCCAGTGGGATTATTAAAGTCTTCACCAGCAACCCATCTCCAGCTGTGCTCTGCTTCAGGGTAAAAAACACAAGCAAACTAGAGCAGATTCTTCCAAATGCACAACTTGTATACAGGTTTTGTATTTTTTTTTTCATATCATAGTGAACTACATGATTTGTAAAATGTGGGTTGTGTATGTAAATCAGAATTCTCTACAGTCTTGCTGATTTGCCTATAGATAACTTAATTTCCTTAATTAATCTTGTTCAGCTCAGATCTCTCCACTGTCACCATTAAAAAATCTCAGTAACTCCTGGGCTTGAAACTTGTGCTGAATATAACGGGAGCCATCAAAAATAGTTTGTAAACATAGCTGTGTTTTTACGCACATTTGATAAATTATTTCTTTATAAAGTAGTAACAATGGTAAGATTACATGATGAGACAATAGCCTTAAATGGAAAACAAGTAGTAGGAGCTGCATCCGATCTCATTTGTCACTCAGTAGTGTGTTTTTAAGCTGTATCGTTTCTGCAGTAGATGAGATCCACTATATAACTGTATCTCTCAGATGTGTAGCAGCGTGCTTGGGATAATTCTTGAGAAAAAAAGGCTGCTGGTTGAGTAGGATAATTGTTGAAATCACAGCATTTGGAGATCTTAGATAGATAAAAGCATAATTAGCAGAGGTCTGTTTCAACTGAGCAGTTTCTATTTATTTTATTGGAGAAAATATTTGAAAACTAGTTAATGCTTTTAGATTCTACATTTTTTTCAGTTACTGAAATAAAGAATCAAACTACATGCATCCATTCTTTTGTATTTAATTTCATTTTGATCATTCATAGTTAATGAGTGATTCATGCAAAATCAAATTTAATAACTTTTTGAAATGACAGTTTATAACTGAAATGTTAGCAAGGCTGTATCTGACAGAGTGAATTATACTGAAAAAGTCTATTTTGCAAAAAAGTGCAAATGTCAAGTATTCTTGTCTGAGTGCCGTGATACTTCACTTTTAATTAGAAAGAATGCGTGCAATAGATATTTACGAAGTTAAACCCGTATGTTAATAATTTGACTTTTCATCATATACTGCGAAAGGTATAATTTGCTCGGTATTTATAGAGATTAAAGTTTTTAATGAGAGTCATATTTGTGGTGACATTTGAATTTCTTCACTGTATCCACAGACATTCAGAGGAGGTGTTTGATTCTTAAATTATTTGAATTTCACTTTTGAATCAGTTTTCTTCTTCAGCCTTAGTCAAAGTAAACCTGATACAACCAAAGCTGAAATATTCTTGATCTGCAGAGCACCACGTTCCAGTAGCTCCCAAACAGGATTTTGGTTCAGCAGTCTTGTGTGCTCTTACTTGCATATAGAAGTGATATAATAAATTGTCACTAAGATTGAATGCAATTATATGTATCTGAGAAACAATTCTTTAAAAGAATTTGAAAATTACTTTTAGTTGAAAAAATTTTGGAAGTTCACCCTCTCCACAAATATATGAAAGTATAGTAACACATATAGCCAAAATCTTAATTCAGTGCATTAGTGAAGCTATGTCATAACCAAACCTAACTGTGATTTTAGGATTTATTCCAATCTGGGTAACATTCCTTCTCAAATACCACTTTCATCCGCACCTCTCGTACATTGTCACAGCACCTAATCATATTAAAATTCTGTTTTATTGACTGTAAAGTATAAAATTCAGCATTAACTCAATCTTGTGATTGAAATCATCAGTGGAGAAACTCACTGCTCCACAACATGGAAGAATTTTTACCAGATACAACAAGCAGTTAATTTGTCTTAATATTTAGGAAGACACAGTCATGTCTTGTAAAGTGTTAGAACAAATTCTTTCTTGAAGTAGTGAAGAAGGGGAAAGGTTGAGTTGCAATTTTTAGACTTCCAAAATAATAAAACTAAGTATTGCCTTCTGACTCCTACCTTGCTTTTTCTTTATAGTGATCAGTCACAGAGTGATTCCAGTACTAAGGATTTTTGGATGAACATGCAAGCTATAACTGTCTACCTCAAGAAATTATCAGAGCAGAATCCATCTGCATCCTATTACAACGTGGATGTTTTAAAGTATCAGGTAAACTCTTTTTTCCCTTTGGAACTTGTTAAGGAAGTCTGGAGATTTGGTATCTACACAGAAATTAAAATTGGTTGTTCTTTGGCTGCTAGCATGCAGATGAACTGCCATCCTTCATCTAGATGAATTCTGGGTGTGTCAGTGTTTACAACACACAGGCTCTGCCCAGGCTTAGTACATTCCTGCTATGCTTCAGGTCATTTCCTTGGATTCATGACCTGTTACAGCTTGCTCACACTTCAATTCATGTGTGCAAGTTTCAAACACTGCTTCTTTAGGTATTTGCTAGCAAAACCAAATTTTCCTTGAATTTAGAGGTTTTGATGAGGGTTTGTTTGAGTTGGTAGTTATACTGTCTTTGATTTTGTAATTGCATAAGTTTTGCATTGCTGTAGTTGATAAATTGTAATATGTGAGAATCTATGATGTTCTCGCTTCTTGCAATATAATGAAACGTCATTCTGGAAACCATGTACAAGTACACGAAGGACAAGAAGGTCATCAGGAGTAGTGAGCATGGATTTACCAAGGGAAAGTCATGTTTGACCAACTTGATAAAATTCTGTGATTAAATTACTGCCCTGGTGGAAGAGGAGGGAGCAGTGGCTATTGTCTACTTAGACTTCAGGAAGGCTTTTGCTACTCTCCTTCATAGCATCCTCATAGAAACGCTAGGGAAGTATAGGCTGCATGAGCAGGCACTGAGGTGGATTGAAAACTGGCTGAATGACCAGGCCCAGAGGTATCAGTGGCATGAAGTCTAGTTGGAGGCCAGTAACTAGCAGTGTACCCCAGGCATCAATACTGAGTTTATAGTCCTGTTTAACATCTTCATTAATGATCTGGATGGTGGAGCAGAATGTACCCTCAGCAAGTTTGCTGATGACACCAAACTGGGAACACTCTGTGGATAGACCAGAGGGTAATTCTGATATTTGCTGGGGGCCACCTAGCTGGAAATCAGCTTGGCAGGAAAGGGTGTGAGTGTCCTGGGGGTCACAGATTTTGAACACGAGCCAACAATGTGCCCTTGCCGCAAAGGCAGCAAGTGATATCTTGGGCTACATTAGGCAAAGTATTGCTAGTAGGTCAAGGGAGGTGATCCTTCCTCTCTACTTAGCACTGGTGAGGCCATACCTGAAGTACTGGGTCCAGTAGCCCATTGTAAGAGAGACCTGGATGATACTGAAGAGAGTCCAATAAAGGGCCACAAAGACGCTGAAGCAACTGGAAAGGCTGAGAGAGCTGGGACAGTTCAGCCTGGAGGAGGGAAGGCTTCAGGAGGATCTTGTTGAAAGATACAAATACTTAAAGGAAGGGTACATAGAAGACATGGCCAGGCTCTTTCCAGTGGCAGCCAGTGTGAGGACCAGAGGTATTTGGCACAAACTAAAATGCAGAGGGTTCCCTCTGAGCATGAGGAAACACCTTTTTCCTGCAAGGGAGATGGAGCAGTGGAACAGGCTGCCCAGAGAGGTTGTGGAGTCTCTATCCTTGAAGATATTCAAAAGCCATCTTGACATGGTCCTGGGCAGCTGACTCAAAGTGGCCCCAGGGGACTTGGAACAGATGATCTCCAGAGGTCCCTTCCTGCTGCAACTATTGTGTGAATCTGTGAGAAGATATTCTGGCTGTCAATAAAAAACCTTTATGAAAATTCAAGGTAGACTCAGCTCAAAGAGAGAACAGGGATTTACTAGGCCTGCATTGAGATGGTTTAACATCTGAGACAACAGTGTACATCAAAAAAACAACCGAACCTCTCAGTCCAGCTATTAATATCATTGTACTTTCCACATCCTCCCAATATAGTTTAAAATCTTGGCATACTGAATCTATAAAAAACATGTTATGTACACAAAGTTCTTGAGAAAGATGGAAGGAACAACACATTTATTTGGATTGCAAAAATAGTACTGTGGAAGAATAATATCCATGTAAGATCTTTACTGCTGGGGAAAAATGAGGCATTGGCATACAGAAACCCTGGCAGATAGAAAAGGTTCTCAGCTACCAAGGAAAGGTGAGAGAGGGGGCACATGGATATAGAAGGTTCCTCAAGTAGGCTAAGAAGGTGGTAGAGATGCAGCAAGGCAGTAGCACAAGCTTGACTACAGAAGTGGTAGCATCCAGCCCTCCCACAGCAGGAAAATAATGCTTTGAACAGGTAAGAACTGTGTAGCTGCCTGCCTGTCCCACAATGACAGTTATTACTCTCTGCTGCTGGCTGCTTGGGCAACTGAACTGGTATGGCACACAACTACTAAGGATGAAGTCATTTTGCCACAAGCATGTGTCTTGTGTGAAGCAGAAATCAAGACTAAAACAAAGCAATTTTGACTCTCCAGCTTTCTTGTAGATCCCCTTTAGGTACTCAAAGGCTGCTATAAGGTCTCCCATGAGCTTTCTCCAGGCTGAACAACCCCAACTCTCTCAGCCCGTCCTCATAAGAAAGGTGTTTCCAGCCCACTGATCATTTTTGTGGCCTCCTCTGGCCCCTCTCCAACTTCCTTGTCTTTACTGAGGGCTTCAGAGCTGGATACAGGACTCCAGGTGGGGTCTCACCAAAGCAGAGCAGAGGGGCACAATCACCTCCCTTGACCTGCAGGACACGCTGCTTTTGATGCAGCCCAGGATACAACTGGCTTTCTGGGCTGTGAGCACACATTGCCGGCTCACATTAAGCTTCTCATCAACCAACACTCTCAAGTCCTTCTCCTCAGGGCTGTTATCAATACATCCTCTGTCCAGCCTGTATTTGTGCTTAGAATTGCCCTGACGCACATGCAGGACCTTGCACTTGGCCATGTTGAACTTCATGAGGTCTGCAGAGACCCACCTCTCCAGCCTGTCAAGGTCTTTCTAGATGCCATCCCTTCTCCCCAGCATGTTGATGTGAGCACACAGCTCAGTGTCATAGACAGACTTGCTGAGGTTCACTCAATTCCACTGCCCATTTCACTAACAAAGACGTTAAATAATACTGGTCCCAATACCAACCCCTGCAGAATGGCACTCATCACTGGTCTCCACTTAGAAATTGAGCTGTTAACCACAACTCTTTGCATGCGACCATCCGGCCAATTCCTTATCCAACAAATGGTCCATCATTCAAATCCATGTCTCTCCAACTTAGAGACAAGGATGTCATGCAGGACAGTGTTAAATGCTTTGCATAATTTCAGGTAGATGACTTCAATTGCTATTCCCTTATCCACCAAGGTCGTAGTGCTGTCATAGAAAGCCACCAAATTTGTCAGGCATGATTTGCCCTTAACGAAGCCACAGTGGCTGTCACCAGTCACTTCCTTATTTTCCATGTGCCTTAGCATAGTTTTCAGGAGGATCTGCTCCATGATCTTGCCAGGCACAACTGTTAGACTGATTGGCCTGTAGTTTCCTGGGTCTTTCTTTTTCCCCTTTTCCCATTTTCCAGTCAGTGGGAACTTCACCGGACTGCCATGACTTCTTAAACATGACGAATGGTTGCTTAGCAAGTCATCTGCCATCACCCTTACAACTCACAAATGTGTCTCATCAGGTCCCATGGATTTGTGCACCCTCAGGTTCCTTAGATGGTCTCAAACCTGATCTTCTCCTACAGCAGGTGGTCCTTCATCCTCCCAGTCCCTGCCTTTGACTTCTGCAACCTGGGTGGTGTGTCCAGAGCACTTGCTGGTGAAGACTGAGGCAAAGAAGTTGTTGTGTACCTCAGTCTTCCCCATGTTTCGGATAACTAGGTCTCCTGTTTCTTTCTGGAGAGGGTCCACGTTTTCCCTAGTTTTCCTTTTATCACTGACATACCTATAGAAGCTTTTCTTGTTATCCTTGACATCCATGGCCAGACTTAATTCTATCAGGGCTTTAGCTTTCCTAGCCTGACATTTTAGTTAACCTACTTTCAATTATTTATTCTTTTACAGGTATCTTCAAATGGCATCCAGTCCACTCCCTTGAATCTTGCAACTTACTGGAAATGTAATGCTAGCACTACTGATGTGAGAGTGGATTATAAGTACAACCCAGAGTCTATGAATGTGCCTAGTACACTGTCTAATGTCCAGGTTGTGGTACCAGTAGATGGAGGAGTAACAAACATGCAATCACTTCCACCTGCAAAATGGTAATATTTATAGTTTTCTTTTTATTATTTCAGATTAATTTCAGTGTATTCCTTGGTGTCATAAGACAGTCTGAAAAATGTCACTGAAAGAAATAGTTAATTTTTTGTCTTGATAAAATGCATATGTTGTGGTTAAATCCAAGCTAGCAATACAACCACGATAGCCGCTCACTCACCCCTTCCCCCACCCCCAACATGAGAGAGAATCAAAAGGGGAGGGAGAAACTTGGATTGAGATAAACACAGTTTAATAAAATAATAAAATACTAATACACTACTAGTAAATATATATATATAAAATAGAAATAAAATATACTCAAGGCAATTCCTTACAAGCAGCCAGTCCTAGGAAACAGCCGAGTCCCAGCAGCTGATCTAAGTGAGAAAAGAGAAGAAAAAGGCAGAAAAGCCCAGAGGCCTCCTCAAAATGGCAAAAGGCTGGGCTAAATGTCCCAACCAAACTTCCTGGTTACCCCCAGAGAGAGAGAAAAAACAGAGAGATCAGAAGAAGCAGCAAAAAAATGGGGGGCTACCCGGAAGAGCAACTCTCCTTAAATAATTAGCATGATGCTAATGGAATGGAATACTCTCATTGATCAATCTGGATGTCAGTCAAGACAGACCCCATCTCTGCCTCGCTGTCTCACACCTGTAAGCAAGGCACTTAGAATGTGCTTGGCTCTCAGACCAGAGCAATTAAAAATGTTAACTCTGTGCTGGGGTGTTATCTCTTGTTCTCAAACTAAGTCCAAATAATGAGCATGCTAGCTATGGAAAAGAAAGGTTTCTAACTGCATGAAGAAAATTAACCTATTTTCAGTTAAACCAGCACAGCATAGTATCAGTTGCTTAGGATGTTTTATGGTCCAAAACAGATCATATGCAGCCAATTCACATAAACTACAATGACACAATATGCACCTATTCCAATTGTGTAATCATACATTATGAAATTTCCAAGTTTGCTTTATTTTGGCCAATAGACATGATAGACATTTTTAATACAGTAATTTGAAATCAAAATCTCTTAATGGTTAAAAAACATTTTGTGTGTGTGTGTATAAATATATCCATATATACAGATGATGTAGAGTAGAAGAAATGCAGTTCTTAAAAAGATTTCTTGATTGTTCAAGCTTAAATATTAGCTTCTAATTGAAATGGTTTTAAAACAATCCTTACTAACGGAGGAGCTCTTCATAAGCCAAGTAGCATTGTCTCTCACTCAGGCATCATGCAGATTATTATCTTACTAGCAGCTGCCTGCCACCACCTTCTAAGCCTACATTTACAGTAGCACTTGAAAGTGAGACACAGATCTCACGTAATTATGTTTCTACAAGTTTGTGAAAACAAGCAGATGGTAGTGGGACTGGGCAGAACAGCACATCCCTGGAGCAAAAGATGAGCAGAATTCAACCACCGCACCTATGGTTTGGCAGCCCGTCGGTACTTCCCCAGCTGTAACATAATTCCTGGACTGTGTATTTCCAAGAGGGTCTTTTTAATGCAAATAGAGTGAAGAATACCAGGTTGAAGGAAGTCAGGCTTTGTTAACGTTGTTACTTATAGATCACTTTACCTTATAAAGCAAGGTTCAGAACATAAATAAACCTGATGCATTTGTCAGATAGATTCTGATGTTTCTGGAGGCAATACATTTAAATGCGTTAATTGGACAAAGTAGAAATACAGTATAATTTTAAGTGGAAAAAATCCTGGCAAGACTGAATAGTTCTTGACTTGATACATCAAGGGAGCAATACTTTTAATGAAATCACCTTCAGCTTAATCTGAGCAAGGGCAGGTTCAGCATCCTGCCTGCACAACATGACTAGAACATCTGGTGAGCCCAGACTACTTGCTCAGGCTCCTTACACAAACCCGTCTGTAAGGAAACCTCAATGAGAGTAGGAATGCCTGCCCAGAGCACTTAGTGTTAGCTTGGAACAGTCAAATCTTAGCAACAGTTTCCTGACAGATTCATCAGATTAAGGAACTTGAGCTACAGCTCTAGTATTTGTGTTGTGCTACCTGTTTGGTCTACTGCATTGTGTAGTGGGGTTTTGTTTGGTTTTGGTTTGGTTTTTTCAAATATATGTTTTATAACTTGACCCTCCTGCAAGCAACTGCTACCACCTGTGCTACTACTGTGAGCATTTTACTCCTGCAACAGCACTGCTAAAAGCAATTCCAAACCTATCAGCACTTCATGCCACTCACAGCTTTATGTTGTTGAGTTTTTTTGGATAGAACTGCTGCAAAGTGCTCCAGGAGTTAAAATGCCCTGACAGCTTAGAGCCTCTGATGCTTGTTGCCCTTTTCTGCCTCTTCAGAGCATCAGAAGTTAGCTTAAACTCTGTGTCACTTAAACCAAATAGATTTATTAGAATAGAAATGGAATAAAATTTATGCTGTTAGGAGTCTCACATAGGCGAGAGCAATTCTTCCCCATACCGTCGTCATGAAGCATAAAGACAAAGCTTTCAAACTCCTTCCAGGACGTCTGGACTGTCATTGCTCTTTCAGACTTAGAGGGGTTTGAATTGTGGAGTCATAGCCGGGGCACAGGACAGTGTCAACTGCATTAAAAGGTGATGTGTACATCTGAGCTCTGCTGCTCTGGGGCAATGCTGACACACCCTTCTCTTTTCCTGTTTGCTTTGCATAGTTTTCCACAAACTTACCTTAGAATGATCAAGTATTTTTATAAATCTCTGTTTAGAGATATCTGTAACATACTGCCATAAATCTAGGGAAATAATATTCTAAAAATTGGTCCTTATAATTAACCTGCTCCTCTCTTACAGGAATGCAGACCAGATGAAAGCATATTGGAAAATATCTAGCATTTCGGAAAAGTCTGAAAATGGAGGCAAGTTGAACTCTTTTTTTTTTTTTTTTCCTTGTTTTCTTGCACAGAAATAATGTTATAGTAAAAAGGCAGTAATTTTAGCCTTTACGACCTAATGACTGTTTACACATCTTCTCATACTGTACCTGTTTACTAGTTCACCACCTTCTCAATGGATTTCCTCTGAGAGATTCTGTTAACAGTGCAATATCAAAATATTGTTATTGATTAACTGTAAAAGTAAAAATAGTGAAGCCCCTGAAATCAGTTAGAGACTCTGAAATAAAGTTTAGGCTAGTTAAGAAATTATTACATTAATACTGTTTGGAGATAAGCAGTTATTCAAAGGAAAATATGTCTAATATTTGTATATTTACACACTGACAATTGACATAAAGTAGAAAGAGGCAAGTAGAAGAACCACATGGAAGAAAAGAAAAAAAAAAAAAGAAAAAGTCCTGTGCTGACGTAGGCTCAACAATAGATAATTCTAGACCAACATTTTAAGGGTCTTTGTTTTGACCATGTACAACTCCAGGAAAAAAATGAATCTATGTACAGCTGCTCAGAGTAGTAATTTACATAGCATTTTGTAAAGTACCAATAGTTGTCCTCTGCCCAGCTGCCTTTCTCTGAGGCCCAGATGATATCACAGCTCTTGCAGCCTCTGCAGGGGCAACGTTCTTCCCAAGCAGAAAAACACAGGGAGTCATTTATCTCATCCTTAAAGCCTCTGTGGAGGAAAGAACTCATGGTGTAAAGGAAAGGTCTCTAGCCCTGATAAGAATTCAGTGAAGGGCATTGTGAAAGCACAGATTTGCTTGTAAGAATGACTGGTTTCACACAGAAAGGGAAGGGAAGACCTCTTCTGTTCCTGCAAAGGCTGCAAAGTTGTGGTCGTCATTCAAACAAAATCAGGGAGGATTTTATCTGACAGAGGTTGTTGCTGTAGTCTGGTGTACTTTGTCATTCACTGACCTCACAGGGCTTTGCCATCTGTCTTCCATTATGATTATGTAGGGATAGCCCTCTTTTTTTTTTTTTCTTTCTTTCTTTTTTTTATAATTTCCCCAAACTGTGGAGCTTCTTTTAAAAGAAGAAATAATACTAAACCACAAATACAGCCACATGAAGAGCTACCGTACACCTGCAGAGCAGCAAAAAATGGGTTGCCAGTGGTACAGATTGCATCTTGTGTATGTTCAGAAGACTTGCATATATGCCACTGCTTCTCCTGTATTTCCATCTCTTCTCACCATCATTATTCCCCTTTTCTTTGAGTATAAACACATAGTACTCACAATTTGGTGTTTAAGGGGAAGTAATACTAAGCTGGTCTCATAGAAAGAAAGGGAGAAAGAAGTTGCATAAACACTGTTGATATTAGGACAAATAACTTGAAGTCTTATTTACTCTGGTGTACAGGGTGGTAACACGTTTTGCTGGTTTTTATGGTCCAATACATTATCTAAGCTGTCAGTTGCAGACAGAGGTAAAGCACAGAACAAACTTTCAAAGCACTTGAATATACAAATTTCCATACTTACAGTGGAAGACAGACCTACTGAAGAAATAAAAAGCATCTTAAGCCAAATTTATCAAGAACAAGCCATTGCATAGAACAATTTCATCCATTAATTCCCATTTTTATCCCAGTAACATTTCGGTTACTAACTTCTTTTGTCATATAGCAGTTCCTATTGACTAGCAAGAGTAAGTTGTTTTAAAGAAGTAAAAATAATTGACTTTCATTATTCCATTATTAATTATTTAAATCTCATTTTCCACAGCATATTTTGCAAGAATCAGAAAAAGACTTGCTTCAGTACTAGAAAAATATACTAGTAACAATATTGTGGGGGTTTTTAAGTGCCTTGCTATGACTACAGAAATGTACTTGAAGTAATTTTGAGCTGTTATTACTTTATAATATCATTGAACAGATGACACTTCACCGCTGTCTTTGAAAAAAGCAATTGAAATTTGTGGGGAAAAGTATTTAATTACACCTTGTCTTTATTAGAAAAATAATAATTTCTTTCCTCTAGGTACATTACTGTATAGCTGCATTTCTTCCAATGTTTTTGTTCATGTACATTCATCCAGACAGATCACTACAACGTCTTAATATTCTGATGTAGTTTCCAACCTGCTAATGAAGTACTACATACAAGATAGGTGATTTAAGTACTTACAAACCAGTAAGCATAAATTGTAATTATAGGAACCAATCAGATATTTCAAGAATAAGAGATTAACAGGCTGTCTGATACACATATTCTGTATAACCTTGCAGAAATATGTATCCTCCTTCTTTAATCATTCACTACTCATTGTCTTAAACAGAGTATTGGAAAAAACAGACTTGGACTCTCATATCTTCCAAAAATTTATGTAGGACTGCTGCAAGGGTAGATCCAAAAGCTCACCATGTTGGTTCACTTCTTACTGCTAAAAATTTTGGGAGATTATCTTGTTCTTACAAAACAACCAGCTTTTCAGTTTTCTTATTTTTGTAGGTTCTGGATCCCTCAGGGCAAAATTTGAACTTTCAGAAGGACCCAGTAAACCAGCAACACTTGCAGTGCAGTTCATTAGTGAAGGAAGCACTCTTTCAGGAGCAGATGTAGAGCTTGTAGGCACTGGCTATCGGCTTTCCCTCCTTAAGAAGAGATTTGCCACTGGTAAGGCACTGACGTGCTTATACATTCAGTTAATATTATATATTCTGTAGTGTTAAATTATAAAATATGAAACTCTTAAATAAGTTATGCATAAATAACTACTTTTCATTAAAACATGGCTGAAAAACTGTTTCACAGGTTATTTGGTTTTCCATGGTTACTCAAACTGCTTCCAGGAAAATACTGACAAAATCTGTTTTATCTACTGACTGCAAAAAACCTACCTTTATTTTTCAGGACGATATATGGCAGACTGCTGATATACCTGTGAAAGTCATTGGATCAAAGGAGTGCAAGAAGCT
This sequence comes from Nesoenas mayeri, assembly GCF_963082525.1. NCBI lineage: Eukaryota > Metazoa > Chordata > Aves > Columbiformes > Columbidae > Nesoenas > Nesoenas mayeri. The sequence continues at coordinate 64,565,011 of NC_137542.1, read as the reverse complement.
CATTCTGCCCTCTCTACTTTTCAAACACTATTTTAACATGCATTAATTTTTGTTTAAATGTTGACCTACTTTGAGGCTGAACTACAGAGCAGAAAATGCACTTTTAAAAGTCATTTTGCAAACTTTTTATTACTTTATAATAGCACTGAAGTTAACTTCAACACTGTAAATTATCAACTGCAATATTTGGGAAAATTTGTTGAAATTTTAGTAAATTTATGTAGATGAATTCAAAGTAGTAATCCATAGTTGTAATGAAAGTATGAAATTATACGTTATACTGTAAACATTAAACCTAAAAATGTAGGAGAGCAAGTAAGACATATTTGAGCTTTCCATAAGTAATATTCATTTTCAGATTCTTTAATTGCCAGTTTTTAAAGAAAACAGAGGCAAAGTCTCATGTAGTTCTTCTATCCACTCATACCACAAAACCAGCTGAGTTAGGGATACATAAAAGAAATGTGACTTGATGCCCGTGTATCATATATTATTAACACGTAACTTGTTTTACGTAGGGGTTTTTTCCTAAGTGCAATGTGTTACAAAATTGCAAAAGACAGCAGAGATTTATTTCTGCATTTAGTAAATTTTATGGGCGCTGTGATTATTTGAATTAATGCTGTAGATTTAATTTATTTTTATATGAATTGCATAACATTTGTGCCTTTAAAAAAAGCCTGTGCCTATCCAATTTGTTATTCACATGCCTCACTTCCTTTTTCAAAGTTTGGCTCTTCATCAAGAAAGCATGGTGTTTGTATAATATACACAACTTTATAAAAAAATCCTTTGACTGGGATTTATTTAGAAGGCAGATTTGCAAAAACTGGGGATTGTTTTAAAAGAGGTTTTAAATACTGGATTACTTCCTCATGGGGTAATTGCAATAAATGCGGTTGTAGTAAAGAGAGGTGCATCACACAGGACTTTGGAACTTTGAGATAGTAACATTAATGTCACCAAAGATGAGAATCCTGAAAAATCACCAAGAATGGTAAAAGCAAACTTGTAAAAGCAAAGAGTATTTCACTTTGACTGCAATTCTTTGGACTTTGAGTACTGTTGGGGTTGCGTGATGTGAATGTAAATGCAGTACTTTGAGAGAAATAGCATTTTAGAAGGGTATTTTATGGCAGCAGGATGACAGGTACTGCCATTTCTATTAGTTTAGATTTTTCTATCATCACCAATTTTAATATTTTATTGTCATCTAATCTGCTTGCCACAGCCTAAGCACAGGGACGTGACACATTAGTAACATTTTTTAAAGCAAGTCACTGATTTAGAAAATCTTCTATGTATTTATATCACCAAGTCTTTTTTTAGTGCTGAAATCATATGTATTGGAGCAAAATAATTCAGTAACCTGCATGTGAGAATTTTTACATGACCATTTTGAATACCAGTATCTATTTCAAATTCTCTATTAAAACAATAAAATGTACTTCAACTAGTTCATGCAAAACCAGTAATGAATTGGACTGCTGAAGCTTTAAAAAAATTGAACTTGTAGGGGCTATGTAAATTATAATGTATACTCCACACTTTTGCAGATGACAGTTCCACTATTAGCACTAAACACATACTGTACTGTAGATTTGATGGGAAGAGTATATTTGGCTCTTAATTTGCTAGTCTTAGTGAATGGTAAATTTCTAACTCATAAAATGGTACAGTCTTTTTACTGGAATCTTAATTGTAACCTGTTTTGCAATCAGACTGTGTTTAACATGACAATATTTTGTTAATGAAAACCCAAAACTGTATTGCTGTTTTTAATCAAGTATTACTTTCATTTATGAGTTAAATGAAGTAGTTATGTTTCAGCACTTTTTAACTAGCCTTCATTCAGGTGATTATACATACATTTGAATTGGGTGCAGGTTACAATTTTGAAGCCATACAAGTTTATATAGATTTTTTGTAAAGAAATTCAAAAACAATGTAAAAAAATACATGTAGGTTAAAAAAACCCCAACATCTAGCAAGCTGGTTCTTGCTTATGTACACAGCAATATCTCTTGTAGTTGCCTCCTAAGAAAATTAATTTGTAAACACAACTCTAAACAATCTGAATTTTTATTAATTGTTACTACGTCAGACTGTAAATTAGAGCATACAAGTTTATCTTACAAAAATTGTAAATATTTCTGATTTTTCATAAAATGTAATTTTTTTAAAAAATTGCACCCATAATAAGCATGTAATATATAATTTAAATACTGATTTATATTGCCTATACTTTTGCAGTTAGTCTCACAGATGTTCTAAGCAGTAAGATGATAGAACAAAACTATGTCTGTATTGAACATTTTTGAAGTTTTAATTGATTTTTAAGTGATAAGGGGAAGCGATAATATACAAACTCTTTTATATATTTAAAAGATGCCACAGAGAAGTTGAGTGGAAAGATGACTTCTGCAAAGAGTTGCTTCTTTACTAAACTGGAATGCTTGAGATGTCTACAATGGCTTATGCCGTTACTAAATTTATATGCTTAACTAAAAACTTAGATTAAGCAAAACTGGGGATATGTTTATGAGAAAAATCTTGACTTTGTAGACATGAGCTGCTCTCTGTAAATAGTGCTATCAAATGCTGTACATTCCCTAACTTCCTTAATAAAGCTATGTTTTGTTGAATGCACAGAAAAAAAACAGTGGCTGAATTAAAGTAATTCTTTCTGATTTCTTATGTTCCACCAGTCCGAAAAAACAGATGATTTAAATAGTACTTCAACAGTCTGAGAATAGTCCTAAGCTGTGAGCACACCATCACAAGTTGAAACCGAGCAAGTGCGTTTGAATGTTTCTTTCCTGCTAGTCCCACAGCCTGTTTAAGTTTAGTAAGTAATGGCTTATTAAATTGACTTTCTCAGCTGGCTGGATATCATTGCAGTAAGTACCATTCTTGTCATGCTGGAAAGGAATTGTCCAAGGGCTTGATTCTTATCTTCTGCTGGAAGGCAGGAGCAAAGAACAGAAACGCTCAGTGGTCAAACAGTAGTCTGTCTTCAACCAAAGAACAGAATACGGCATGGAGAGCTCACAAGCCATTTCCTTTCTACTCCCCACCATCCTCAGTTATTGGTTAGGGATGTAAAAGGGTACAAGGCTGCTCAGTTCTTACATTATTCATTGACATTAAAGTGTCAGAGATCACTGCTCTGGCACTTTGTTAACATTTTACTTCTGTTTTTGTAATGTAGTGCCCATGTACTACTCATAACTACTATAAACTGGATTTATACTGCTCAAGCAGGTTTGTGATTATCTAAGCACATGATCAGGTTGTTTTTCAGGGATAACTGACTCCCTTTACCACTGCCAAATAATATTTATGTAGGGTATTTGAAGGAGCTAAAATATTTGGTTATCAACTCGAACAGCGTGGGAGTTACAAGTGTGGTGGGGTTTGCTACCTAACTAGAAAGGAAGGTCTTGCATAATTTCAAGTTTTGTGTGTTTTAGAAGCTTAAGATAGGCATCTTAATTTCTGTGTACCTTTTGTTTCTTTGGAATTGCTAGATAATTTGTTTCCATTTCAGTTGTCATGAAAGGGCAATTTTACTTTAAAGTATACAAGAAAAAAATCAGGAATTCCTTCAAGGATATAGAGTAAGCTAAAAACAGTTCAAGGTAGTAAAGCAGTAAATAAAATATTTACTTTGATTGGGCTGATTGCCAGGCCTCTTAATTGAAAACTTGATGTTTATCTTCAACTCTGCATGTTATTATGCTACTGAGTATTCCTTCTCAACTCAGTTTTACCTGAGTCATGTTGATTTTTAAGTTCTCCCTTAGTTCATTCAATAATTGGTAGAAAGCATACAGTCTTTAAAGAATAAAATAATCTTAAAAACACAGGAGGCCTTTCTGGATTACTTATTAAACATTTAATACTCAAATTCTGTATTTTCTGTAGCTGCTTTCACTTCCTTTGGAATCCATTCTTTCTGATTTTAAATCCGGGATGGCTGTTTTCTTTATATAAAAAGCTGTGTTCTGTAACTTAGCTTTTTTTTTTCATTATTAAAACTCAGCTGTTTGTTTTTTAAAACATAGGTTAATAAATTACAAGCCATAAATCATGCCAACTTTACCTTTCTGATTATGATTCACCCAATCTACCTTCTTGAAGTTCTCATTTCGTGAGTAATGTTTTCTTCTCCAGAAAGTTAGCAGTGGTTATGTGTTCAGCAATGACTCAATTCCTTCTTCATTGTGGTTAAAAGAAGCAGCCCATTTTTTATAACAATTGCTGATTCTCCCCTCCAGATGCCTCCTACTTATTTGTAATTAGATAAACTCCTGGTATAATAGCCACAGCCTTTCCTTCCAATTCATTAATATAGAAATATTAAAGCTGCCCCAGTGTTCGCACTGATAAGACATTGCATCCAGGCACGATGCACCAATACAATCTGGGAAGGAAAAATAAGAAAAAAGACAAACCCAAGCTCCAAAACTGTTATTTATCTTCCACTTCTATTATACTCTGTTTCTCTGGAGCCTTACAGGACTGTGGATTTAACAGAGAACCAGGGTCCAAACAGACACAACTTTCAGGCCCTGACTAAGCATTTGATCTCATTCTTGAACACAGGTTTCTCCTCCACATGTCGGAATCCCTCAGCCTCTGTGTACATGTCCCTTCTGGCTTCTGAGCAATTCCCAGACTGACAACACACACTAACTAGTTGAGTATGTGAGCACAGGAGGACTGTCACCATCTGTGATCTGCCATCTCTGCAGATGACATTCTCACCAGTCTATTTGCATGTATGGGCCAAATGCTGCTGCAGCTTTTCTCCTGCTGAAATCAGATTTCCATGTTCTGAGTCACTTTATAACAAACAATAAGCTCGATGTCCACTTCTAGTGAGAAAGTGGAATTTGATGACTGAAATGTCAGAATAAATTTAGTTTTGTTTAACAGAAGATTGCTTGGTTTAAGGATTGCATCTTGTACATCTAGGACAAGAAATTTTGCCTCAGATGAACACACTGAGCAATAATGCAGAGCAAACACTACACTCACAGGAGACAGAATAAGGAAATTACCTGGAAAAACAAATGTGAGCTCCAGTGTTCTCTTTAGATTAAGGGGGTGAATATGTGTTGGACAGAACTTTCCCATAAAGGAGTTGAATACTAAGAAGTCGTGGTGATGGGCCATTATAGCCATTCTCTTGCATTTAGCAAAATATTTGAGGCAGCCATCAGCCCACTCAAAACTGAAGCTCAATCTTTAATAATACTGTGGGAGAGCACACAGGATATCTTCCCTTGCAAGAAGTGCTGCTCTGTCCATGTAGCTACGAGCCAGGACTTGGCATTACTGCATTCAGTGCTGACTGAGCATGGGGAGCGCAGCTCACCTGAGCATCCTCCTCCGCTTTCAGACAATAGTAAGTTTCCTAGAGGCAGAATCAAAATTCAGAGGTTTTTGGCAAATAGCTCCTTCTAGCCTTTCCTCCAGTGGATCATCCAGCTTAAAACAGTCCTACAATAACCTGGGTTTGGTCAAAATGAGTAAAACAATAACTCCATAATCTGTGTTTCAGGAAGCAATTCATCCCCTGTGTAGGCAGCAACAGTGCAGTCTCCCGGGTTTTATGCTACCCTTAGAAAAAGCCAACAGTGGTCACAAGTTGAAAAGAAGCTTTCAAAGAATGTTGCATCTTTCTTAAACTGGTTACTGCTACTTCACACCGTTTTTAAGCAAAAATTGTCCTGAGTTTTACCCCTAAAGGGTCATTCCCAGTCCAGAGGAACATAGACTCAGCTCTACCTTCTATTCAGGTCATCAGTAAAGTGTTTGCGCCAGCACACAGCAGGAAGAGTAGTATCCAGAAGACATGCTCACTATTTCAACTCCACACAACAGTCTACAAGCCATTATTTTAGTATCTGAAGCGAACCTTAAAACCTTGCTTCTATGTCCAGCAGCACCTGCAGCCTGCTGTGTCCTCTTCACAGAAGCTGTAAAGTATTCATAGCATACTGTGCCATATACAACCTATTACAGTTTGGACGCAAAACAGATTTCTACATCAACCCTGTAAAAATTAACTGCTAGCATCTGGAATCTCACACTACTATATTTGAACCCCTGTGATCTCTTCTATTGTTTTGTTTTGTTGGGTTTTGTTGTTGTTATTTGCTTTTTTCTGGAATTAAAAAAAAAAAAACAGTAGAATATTTTTAAGAACTTTGTTAGCGTTCATAGTGAATAACAATATCTGCCATCTCTCGTCTGTCCTGTCCAAAAATGGATTAACCAACTGTACTAAATTTTTTAAGCCTCTTCTGAATATTTTCCTTTAGTTAAAGGGGCTTCTATTCTCTTAGACTTTTTAAAGCATTCTGTACTTGCCTCTGTGTCTCCACCATGAATGTTTAGCAAAGCCTTCTTCACCTCTCTCCCAGCAAGGCTTGTTTTTTTATTGTTATTGCTACCATTAGCTATATTTAAACACACACATTAATTGTATGTTTACAAGAGATAAGCAACCAGATCTAACCAGAGGTTTGCAGGTAATGATTCAAATGAAGGTTAGACCACACCAGGTACAAGTGTTCTCCCCAGACTCCACTGGCTCTACAGAGAATACTCTCAGCATCTTGTACACACTCCACTGTCATCTCTGTAAGCCAAGGCAAGGAATATGTTAAAAATTATGTGGGAGTATTTCCGTAGTGAATAGACTGATGCCATCTTTCCAGAATCAAGCACGCTGTGCTAAAATTCAAGAGAACTCCTTGCTGTAGTCAAGATGCACATTAAAATCAGAAACACAGAGGGCTGCTGGTAAGGACCATATTGGAACTACCTACAGTCTGCTCACACCTTGACTTAGAGAGATACTGTTAATGTTGAAGTGATCTGCTGTCAGCCATATCTAATCTTGGAGATTCCCTTTGGCCTGTCACTTTCCTGAGTTAGGAAATTCTGTGCTATGATAATTTTGTACAGCAGCTGCTTTCCTCTAAGAGGGTTCCCAACTCTGCAACAGCCCCAACACTTGCTGAGTGCAAGCAAATATTGGCAACTGTTTCATAGTGCCCCAAACTGATCTCAAAACTGCAGGTTGGAGCGTAGAGGTTGTGGAAAGAAATAAAATTTGTATGAGACACTCTTGGATGCAGTTTCCATCAAACAAAGAATCATAAAATATAACTCATCTTAAGCTGCTTGTGTGGATTGCACAACCAAATATTAGTGACAATCAAGTCACCATTACCTGATTGCATTTGCTGTTTATAATCAGGTTCAAATAGTATGGGCAAGTGGTACTTCAAAAGGTTGACTTCCAGATTTTTTAGATGCTCATAAAGCAATAATCGCATGATTGAGATACCTACACTAATTAAAACCAACCAAACTGGCTTAGGCTACAGGTTCTTGATGAGCCAGGTAAACAGTTCAATATTGCCAAAAGACATAAACCATGCTCTCCACCTTCACCCACCACACCTTGTAACAGCTCTGGCATGCATCATATCCATCTATGAGTCAACTCAGCAACCAGACATATATTCAACACACACACACACAAAAAATAAAAGAACAAATATTTACACTAAGTTAAACCAACTGAACCAGCTTGCAGCAGGGTCCGGCAGACACCATGCAGAAAGAAGGGGTATGGAATGAGATTCCTCTCTTGATAGCACCCTCCGCTCAGCTGTTCACTAAACCATAGCCAGAGTGAGGAACTAAAAGCAGCTGGCTCCAGTGACATAATGGAAGACTTCTCCTAACAGTGGCTATGAACCCTGAAGTCATAAACTGTAAGAGGTCGATAAGAAAAGCAAATAAGCACAGGGGGTAGTAAAGTCCATGTAGATGGTTTAACTGAGAATGATAGAAAGGAGTTTATTCAAAAAAAAACCCCAACAAAATAAAATTTAACTCCCACTGTGCTACTGGACCCTTGCTACATAGAAATGCCAGAGTAAGTAAGAACACAAAACAGGGAGAAATAAAAATGTTTGATAAATATTTTGTCACGTTTCTTAAAGGATATGTACATTATGTAATCACATGGTAAAAATACTTTGCAATCCAACGGTATCTAAAGAGAGATGTTGACACATGATCTACTAAAGCTAAATATTTTTAAACCAGCAGATCAGATAAACAACATTCAATAATTTAGGAAGTTGAATAACACATACTATGGGCCATTAATTTTTATTTCATTGAGTCTTAAAGTGCTGGAAAGTATTAGAAGAGTAGAAGAAAGCTAACATTGGACCATTAAAACAAACCCAAACCTGACAATCCAAATAATTGTAATAGAGAACTTGGTAAGAAAATTAAAATACAGTTCAGATAATTACTATAAGTCATGGATGTACTAAATAGAGGTCTTAAGGTAATTTAGGATTAGGTTGAAAATCTGGATCATAAGAGTAATAGGGTCAAAGGAAAAAAATATTTATGTAAGATATCTGATTTAGCAGTACACAATATTTTGCTTTATAACTAGAGCAATGCAAGAACATGATACTTTAAAAAAGTTAGTCTTAAGACATAACTAAACTGGGAATCAGCTTTAAGCACATTTCTGGTGGGTTCCTGCAGACTTCATATTATTTAATATTTTTTCCACTTACCTGATGTTAAAAAAACTGAAGTTTTGCAGATGAAAAAAGACTGGTAGAGAAAAAAAAAAATAAGCCAGATCTCACGTATAAATAGTTTTTGCCACTTAATTGTCACACAAAATAGGCAGGGAGAGGCAGGACTAAATAAATAAGGACAAAATAACCTATCACTTTGGGATAATTAAGGACTTTACTGAACTATTCTTAAAAGACACAGAGGGCCAGAACTGCTAACAACAAATATGCAGATCTTCATGAGATCGCAGAAGAGCTGAGGCTGGAAGTGAACTCTGGAGATCATGTAACCATTTCCCCTGCTGAAAGCAGCAGCGAAGACCTGAAGTCTCACCAAACTAGTGAACTCTTCAGAGTTTAAAACGTGGTGTTTAACAACAAAAAGGTCCAAAAAATAGTTATCTCTGTGGAACCAGTCATTCCCCCATTTACCAGTACAACCTTCTCCAGGCTGTATTGGCTTTCTGAACCTTCCATTAGTTTAGTAAACATCTATTTAACTATTATCTTATTATTTTCCTTCTTTTATTGTTATATTGACTGAAGCTCTGCTCCCAGCATATTCCTTTGAGTTTTTCTTCAAATGAAGAAATAAGTTCCCTGGAGAAAGTTTAATTTTACTCTCTTGACCTCAATAGAATAGTGACGTAAGCCTTTGGTTTCATTTACTCTTTTCCACCTTAGTAAAACTTGGTATCTGGCATCATTTACTTTAGCTACAATAACTGGAAAAGGCATAGGCCAGTGCGACAGATCTGCCTATACAAAAGAGTTTTGGAGGCAAGGTTTGCTTCAAACGGACCTAAAATTCCTACTGAATGGTAATTTCTAAGCTTCACCTAGTCCAAACTAACCCTACATCATGTCCTAAATCTTGTTCATCCACAACAGAAGTAACAGTCTCTACCCAACATGCTTAGATTTTTTTTAATTTGGACAGAATAAACTTCTGTTATTGCTTTCACCAAATAACTTCCCACAGTATCCACCCATCTTTTCCTAGTGTCCATGTCAGATCACACTGGGAAACGAGTAGCTTAGGTGTGTGGCAGTAGCATCCCATAGGTACCATTAGTTAAATGCTTTCAGCTCCAGCCCCTGGATGCATCCATGCACAGGCATGCGCTCACAACACTCAGAAGAATCAGTAACCTGCCTTTCTTCTGTGATGGTGAATTCCACAATACAGGAGAACAAACTTTGAGCTTGCACAGAAATGAATTTTTCATCAACTCTAATAGGAAAATAATTAGATAAAGCAAGCAAAACATCACCAAAAAAATCAGCTTAGGTAAGGTCCCTCTGCATTTATAATCATATGTGGAACTGCTGGCCATGATTAAGACAACACTCCTTGTTTCTTGGTTTTTATTTTTAAATAAAATAATTTAGATGCACTAAAATGCAAAATGCAGAGGTAGAGACATTAAAATGATCCTAAATCTTAATATTATTCCATTTGACTTACTTTAAAGCCAATATGAAGAGTTTTGTGGGGGAAAAAAAGGCCATGGAACTTGCAAAATGAGTGGAACGGGACACCAACACTTTGAGTCCATTTTATACTATTAAAGTCACAGCTGATATGAACACAGGTAGAAAAGCAACATGCCAAGTATGGCAACAGCACTGTAAGGGAAAGATTAACAGCAGTTATACTAGATTCTTTAGCTACCAGATTTTAAAACAAAGACTGTGTAACTTTTTAAGATGATGTGCTCTAATTTACGGGGGAAGTGATACAGAAATGTTGTATGGCCTGCACTTTACAGGCTGTATTATAAAACTGTAGTGCTTTATAAGCTGCAAGTTTGAGCAATAATTCTTGAGGGCCACCTTAAATGCTCTTCCAATAAAAAAAATCCTTCCAGGTCTATAACCTCTTTGTGGAAGGACCAGAAAAATAATACCTGCAGGTGGTTGTTGCTGTTGTTTGGTTTTGAAAAACAAAACAAAAACTTGTGGATCCATCAGTTCATTCTTATTTTGAAACTGAAGATGCATATCCTTTATATACGAGCTCAAAAAGAGAACTTGTAAGCTGATATAAACCATACTAGCAAGCACCATCCTAAGCTTGGTTTGGGTCAGTCACCTACACAACAGACACATCTTACGCTCATGCACGCTTTCTACATGTGTCTGCTTTGGATAAAATTAATCAAGAAAAAAAGTTGACAAGAACATAGAATGTCAAAATTGCATTACTAAGGGACAGTAAACAGTACTTACAGAATTCTTACTTTTCCTTCAGCTCTCTGTAAATCTAATTAAAGACGTCATTGAATCTTCTCAGAGCTATGCTTTACACAAAAGGATGCCCCATGTGATGAAGATGTCATTTGATGTGTGGTCTGATGACAAACTGAACTTTACATAACTCATTTTATTTATCCACAAAAATCAGTTAATTTTGCTCAGTGAAACACAGTGAAATCTCAATTTCACTACGAACGCCCTCCTCTCTAACTACTAAGTAGTCTTGTTAAAAAGAAATGTCTGTGTTTTGAGAGCAACCCTCCTAGAAACATCACCTGCTTAACCGTTTGGCTAGTTCACGAAGCACTGTATTCCACGCAAAAGCTCGTGCACTCATCATACGACAAACAGCTGGAAGCAAGAAGACCTTTGCAATCATAACCTTCACTGACGTGCCTCCAACATACTCTGTAGCTCTACTTAAAGGTGTCTCTCTGAATTCTCAGGATTAGATTAAAAGAGGAGTAGCCCAGTAAAGAACGGGAGAAAAATCTGTTCGTGGGTCACTCCTTCAAGTCCCACTCACATGCTATGTGACTGGAGTGTGTAAAAGTTTTATTTTAATTACTTGGATGTTATGATCAGTAGGTGCCTAAACAGCATCCACTTCCGCTATGTGGAGAGGGCAGGGGGACACAACTTCAGCAGCAACAACAACCCGATTACCTCACCCAGCCACAGTTCACTGTTAGTCTGGTTTATATTTTGAAATACATCCAAGTCCTGGTCTTCGAGAGAAGTAAAACCACATTCAAAGGGGATTTTTACCTGTGTAAGTGAAACTATCAAAACAAATCTAAATATCACCTAGGATGCTCATAACATAAAAGTTGCTTAGAAAGTAAAATAACTGATTAGACAGATGGAGAACTATCCACATTTCATTAAGACTTGTTATTCCCCTCTCCCAGGAAAAAATTTCATATTCCAGGAAGTTTGTCCTTCTACAAGTTGCAGTACCACAACATGAAATTAAATTCTCTAATTTTTTTCTGTCTGATAGATTACTTAGTTTTAGGTAAGAAATACATCAGATGCGCAGAAAGCCTTCAATACATTATAAACAGTAAGTCCTGCACTTTCAATACTACAACACAAAATTTTATGTTTGCAAGTGGTTTTCCAGCCAAAAAGCTCTCAAGCCACATGTTACAATGATAAATTTATCTACCCAAAAGGTTAATAATAATTTGAATGCACCTACAGAAGAAGAAACAAAGTACAATACGACCAGCTTTGCCACTTGAACATTTGAATGCAGTAAGTCCTTCCCAAAAATGAACTCAGAAGGTAATCTTGGTTAATACTTTCCAAGGAAGATTAATTAAAGGAGTGCTAAAAAAATTTATCAAGCCAGTAACATTTGGCACACAACCTGGTAAGGTTTTCCTCTATAAACTTAGAACAGATACTATTTCCCATTCAATACAGCAATCCAAAAGGGCGAAGTATAGCATCCTTAGTTCTGATATCACACACTGATGATACGTCGCCATCTCTCTCGAATAAATATTGATTCTTCACAAAGATAAATGTAAAACACCACATTTTGACCACTCAACTCAAGCTCTTTCAGCAGTGCTAACCTCAAAACAACAGTTCTCATTGAATACTTCCAAACAGGTCCTCACCTGTAAATAACCTCCCAGCTAGGACCTGCCCTCAGTTTGAGGAGTTCAAGGTTTCTCATTGACTCAAACTCTGCTACAGCTCTGGAAAATACAATAGGATGGGAGGACAAAAATGCATGGATGCAGGTCGCTGGCAAACCAAAATACAAGTCTCCCAGGTCACAGAAAGTAAGTGGTCTGACCTTGTAGCCTGGAAATGAATACTCAGCCCTTGGAGTCCTTTCTCCTGGATTGGGGCCACTTAATCATTTACATTTAAAAGTTAATTGAACTCAGTCAATGACACATCACCAACATGCATTTTTCTCCTGGTTAAGCGTACATCCAACCTACTGGCCTTGTGTTCCTTTTAAATAAGGGCACTGATGGTGAGCTCCTAAACAGAAAACTACAGGTCTTTTAAGACTGCTTTGGAAGTGTGCAGCTTACATAGGGAAAGGATTCCTCAAGTCCAGACTGGGTCTCTGTGTGCACAGGATGAGAAGAAATGGAAGAGTTTTGCATCCCTCTTCGCATCTTTTCACAGCATGACCAAGCTGCGCGTCTCCAGGCTTCAGTTCCTGATAGTCAGAGGCAGCACAGCCTTCAGCCAGGGACAGGGTGTCTGCTGCAGGCTCCACACCAGCAGGTGCAGCACTGAGGAGCAGTCACAGGGCCCACCCTGATTTTCTGATCCCCGTGCCACCACAGATCAGTGCAACAGATCAAGGGTTACCAGCACCACCAGCTGAAGTATCTGTCATGCCTTTCTCCTAAAAATCAAATGTAAGAGTGGTAAGCAAATCCAACAAATTAAGATGAAGGTGTAAGATATGGGTCTGCATCTCCTGGCCAAAACAAAGCTATTGCATTTTTATTAGAGTTAATGCATAACCTCTTTGAATTTTATTAATTTTTAATCACTTGTCTCTAAATATGTCAATTTCCTTTCAGTACTTAGAGTGGACTTATAGGAAAGATGGGGACAGACTTCTAGCAGGGCCTGTTGCAAAAGGACAAGGGGCAATGGTTTAAAACTAAAAGAGGGAAGATTCAGACTAGATATAAAGAAGAGGGTGGTTTTTTTTAATTATGAGGGTGGTGAAACACTGGCCCAGGTTGCCCAGAGAGGTGGTAGATGCCCCATCCCTGGAGACATTCAAGGCCAGACTGGATGGGGCTCTGAGCAACCTGATCTAGTTGAAGATGTCCCTGCTCACTGCAGGGGGATTGGAGTAGATGACCTTTAAAGGTCCCTTCCAACCCAGAATATTCTGTGATTTGCTAACAGAAATATTAAACTGGACTGTTGCATTCACACACGTTTTAGAGGGATGAGAGGGAGAAGGGTGGGAAGATTTATGAAGAAGAGGCAGTGACAGCTAGCCAAGTCCTGAACACTCCTGGCATGCCCAGGACCTGAAGAGAACAGTCATCTTGGTTTTGTTATTGAGTCTTAGTTCCTCCCTGGGGGAGGGATCTTCATGGGTCACTAGGGCACCCTGCAGGAGCACAGTGCCACAGACCCAGCTGGCTGCTGTTTTGGGGTGAGGGTGTCAATGCCTGGTTCACCCTCCCTTCCAGTATAGCCAGCAAGACACTCTTTCATGTGGTTCTTTTGTAGCTATCTTCCAAACTGCAAAGAAGAACCACTTCAGGGTTAATTAAGTTTGGTTCAAAAGCTTACTGAATGTTGGCTGCAATGATTTTGTCATTTCTGAGCCTATGAACAGACAATTCTAATAAAACAAATATTTTTATATGGTCCTATTTATAAGTATAGCTCTTTTGAGTCTACCAGAACTTAAACCAAAACACACAGTTCTCAGCTATTCAACTGAGCTTTGCAGTTTGTATGCACACTGAGTGCTTGCTGTGAACTGGCTGTACAGAATTTAACGAGAACTGGAGAACTGGGTCACTCTTGACTTCTGTGCCATCATCTCACATCTCATTTGGTCCACACTACCACAGCAAGCAAGTTGCACTTCTAAAAGTAACATGGACTACCTCTTACTCCATGCCTTATGCAGCAGCTCTTGCTTCAAAGTATACCAATGAAAGGTCAGCTCCAACTGAAACAAAGAAAGCAGCACCAGATCCTTGACCCAAGGATCTTTTACAATTTCAGAAGAACAGAACATAAAAGCTTCCAAATGTTCTGTGAATTACAAACACTGGGTATTTCTCCAGTGTTTATATTCTCATCAGGACAGGTGGGGACAGCCTAGATTCTCTCACTGTGTTTTCAAACATCTAAACAACTTCTGCAGATAATATTCAGTGTTTTGAACTAAGGCATAATCTCAGTACATCCAGTATTTCACGTCTTATTTCAAAATAGAAAAATGAACAGCTGTGATTTTATTTACCAATCTCATATTGCTCACAATGGATTAACATTTCTTCTGCACAGTGGAATCTTATTCTAGAAGTGACTAGTATTTCGTCTCACTTACTGCATGTATGCCCTCATTTCTAGACACCATCATCATTAGGCAAAGAATCCAAACCACTTAAATGGCTTTGCTGTTTATAAACATATTTGCTAATTAAAAAAAAAGGCAAGCAAAGTTAGTAATTTTCATTTCTATTTCATCAGATTATTGCTATAAGTAGAGGCTTCCACCAAAACAGTATTGATTAATTGCCAACCAATAAGTTAACATTTCTCTGCTCATATCACAAATATATATCAATTCTTGTTATTGACCTCACAAGTATGTGGCCCCAGAAATTAATGGCTTTCTGGTAGTTCTGTGTTCCCTGACATACCCTAGGTGTGAATGCACTGTAGCTCTCCACAGTTCTAGGATTGCTTTCTACACTGGTTCAAAATACTGTGTTTTATCTGTTAGTATCAACATCTGAAATACTTTATTAGCATCTACATTCAAAAAATACTGCCATACAACTATGTCCAGACTTAACACAAAAAACTCTCTCAGTAGTTTCTTGTACAAACAAAAACATTTTAGCTCAATTTTTGCAAAATATTACCACTTAGGGCCCGGAATTGAAATATGCATTACTCATAGTTAAATGGTTACTCTGTTAAAAGTTGTGGGGGTTTTTTTGGTTTTTTTTTGTTTTTTTTAAAAAAAAAGGTTAAAAAATAATTCTTATCTTAAATCACAAGATATGGCTCAAGATTAGAGTTTTATGACTGTAGTCGTATGACAGGAATTAACATCCACTTGATCCACTGAAAACTCACACCAGGCTGAGTCAGAATCTCACAAACTGAAGAATGATATTCCTGAAATCCCTTCTTTCATCCTTTGTGTCAAATCTTGAAACCCAACACTACAAGAAACCCAAGTGGTGGATGGAGGGAAAAAGCTGATTACAAGCTATGGAAAGAGAAAACATTTGCATGTAGATGCTAGTCAAGAAGCTTATGAACGTTTGCCAAGACTGGCTTTTTTTTACTATTTTTAAAAAGTGAAATGCTTAAGACATGTTATGTTTGGTACAAGAATTATTTACATAAAATGAAAAAAGCATTCACATAACAGGAAAAGAGAACATATATCACAACGGTGGTCCAATCATTTAATGGTATCAGACCACTGAAGAAAGTTAAGCCTGACAAAGTACTTCATACAGAAGTGAGCGCCACAGAAATTGGATTCTTCTAATTGTTAAAGCTCTACGCTAGAAGAACCACAACAGAACCAGGGTCAGATACTAGAAAACTGCCATATAAACACAATTAAATCTCCTTGTGTCACACATCATAAAAAGTCTGAACTTTGTTGCTCTTTCACTCTCTTCAAGACTTCAGCTTATGTTCACAACAAACAGTGCTCCTCTTCTTTTGTTCTCTTCAGGCTTTTTTTAATTCCCTACTTCATCTTCACTGAGATGCTTCACTCTTCACAGAATACAGGAATCTTCCCAGACTCTTCACAGTAGTGTCCCAGTGTTTCACAACTGCAGCCCCCCTTCCAGTCAGTGGTAGCTGAGTTGGGGCATAAAACAGTCAAGACAGCAAAAGATCAATAACATATAGGAACCTACAACTTCAGAAAGCTTGAAGTCTTGTGCCCTATCACAACCTCCCTCCTACAGCCCACATATATTTTCATACTTTGTAAGTCCCCACTCTAGTTTTTCACTCAATTCCAAGTTTTCCCTGGTTGTCTATCCAAATCCACATCCTTTCCAAAAGCCTACAGAACTAATTTTCCCCCAATCTCATTGTGTAACCAAACTATCTCCCTGTCAAGGAAGACTTTATTCCACTCCATTTTCCTCCTTCCATCTATTTTCTGGGTATCACCCCACCTTTAAGCCCTACGCTCACTCCGCTCATTTTGCCTCACATAAACCCAAGTAGGTTTCCCTCGCACCTCATCCGGTTCCAGGCTGTGCCGAACCACTCAGGCAGTGGTTTAGTCCCAGCTTTAGTCCCGCTGTCATTCAGGTCCCACCACTGCTACACCCACCTACCAGCGGCACATCGAGACCTTCCTCCCCTGGGTCCTCGTCCTCTCACACGGCTGCTTCTTGCACTTCACAGCTCTCCTGTCTCCACTACCACAGCCGGCTTCCTCCTCCACACTGCCTGCACCTAGCAAGCAGGAAACTGTCTCCTCTATTCCACGGCTGAACTGGCCCACCACTGAAGGAAATCAGTCACATCTGCGCTTGGCCTGTCTTTAATGTCTAGCAAGCTCCCAGTTTGCAAAAGGAAGGTTAACGCTGGTAAGGCTGCAGTGACAAGAACAAGCAGGGCTCCTGCGATGGGAAACAGGGCGCAGCCTCCCCGGGAGGACGCTCACTCGCCTCACCGAAGCCGCCGGTACTCCAGGGGCACACTAGACCTCGGCCACGCACACACGCCTCCAGAGACGCCTGCGGCAGCCCTGCCCAGCGAGCTGCGTTCCTGCTCCAGCCCACTGGCTTGGAAATCTCCCAGCCGGGCGGCAAGCACGGCCGCACCAGCCGGGAGGGTCTCCCCAGCCCGGCCTCCAGCGCCCACAGCCGCCGCGTCACCTCAGCGCCCCGAGGCGGTAACTAACATGGCGGCGCCCTCACCTGCTCCGCCCCGCCCGCCAGGGCAGCGGGCAGGGCCCCAGCGCGGAGCCGGTCGCCGTCACAGCGCCCTGAGGCCGGTCGGGCGTGTGGGCGAGAGGCCACCCAGCTGCCCCCGCAGCGGCCGCCCCCTCCCTGAGAGCCGTGGGAGGGCGGGAAGCGCCCTGACTGCGGCGGGGCGGGGCGGCTGGCGGACGACACCACCCGGCCCAGGCCGCCGCCGGGCGGGGCGCTCGGCAGCGCGGGAGGTGGTGCCGCGGCAGCTGCCGCCCAGGTACGCGCTGCCTGGCGCAGGTGCTTAAATAGCGGCGCCTGCCGCGCTGCGGCAGTCTTCCGCACTGCGGCCAGGTAAGGGCGGGCGCTGGGAGGCCTTCGCTGCCGACCTTCTTCCACACCTGCTCCGCTCTGCCCACCCCCGGCGGCGGCCGCCGGCCAGCCCGGACTCCGAGGCCGCCCCGTGGTGTTAGGAGGCCGCCCCGCTGCGTGCCGCCGCCGCCACCCGCCATGGCGAGGCGCTTCCCCTGGCTGCCGGCGCCGGCACAGCAGTCGCCGCCGGTTGAGGAAAGCGAGCAGGGGGCCGCAAAAATGGCGGGCGGCCCCCGGGCGCTGCTCGGGGCGGGGGGAGGCAGGGCGCGGCGCGGAGAGCCGGGCACCGCGGGCTGGCTGGGGACCGGCAGGGTTGCGGGAGGGCGGCTCGGCCCCCGGCTGCCCCCCGTGAGGTGCCGCGGCAGACGGGTGGGCTGTGCCGTGTCTCCCAGCGGCCGCCGCCGGCTCGGCCGCTGTCGCCGCCGTGTTTTTCACTCCCCTCAAGCAGTGGGCAAAGGCTGGGGCAGTGCACCTGCCTGTCACTTGTCCGGGGGAGGGCACAAAAAGCCTCTTTTTTCCTCATCCCTGGAGAGCCCAGCTTGCCCCAAACTGCTTTCCTGCAGTGACCTTTATGCAATCCCTGTGAGTGGATGGGGTGTCTCAGAAGAGGCCTCTACAAATTATTCCACTGGCATAAAATGCTTTGGCTGCTGCTGGGACATATGACTGGGAAGTCGTAGAATCATTTTGGTTGCAAGAGGATGCTCTTGCTGGGTGATGGTCTGGCCCCATGCGTCCTGGTTTCTGCTCCCTCACAGGGAGGTGGGGACGGGCTCTCCTGCCCTGCACCTCGCTCCAGTGCAATGCCTGGGAGCTGTGCTTTTGGGGCATAGTCCAACCTGTTGAAGACCTTAGTGTGACCTGGAAGATGCAGTGGCTTGGAAGAGAGCCTGCCTGACAGGCTGGTGCATAAGGAGGGGGGTGCCATGGGATGCTACTCTTCCCAGATGGAGTGGAGCTTAATTGCTTGTCTGTGAGTAGATTGTGGTTTAATGCAGCACGCCAACCTCAAGAAACTGGGTCAGGAAGGCTTTGGGCAGTTTTTGCAGCCCTACAACTTCCCGATGATCACAGTCTTAGCATCTCAAAGATCTCTAAGTCTCTTTGCCTGTGCCTTTTGCTGCTTTGAGGTACATTAGCCCCACAGAACTTACCAGAATTTGCTCTGTCTTGTTACCTGTTTGAAGAAAGTCAGCTCTGCCTTTAACTGTGTTCATGTATCTTCTACCCAATCTCCCTTCAGGTGCTCCAGAAAATAGTACTTCTAGCTCTTGTGTGTCACCAATGTGTTGTGTAAAAAAACATCCCACCCACATGGGACCCTTCAGAGCCTGTTGCTGAATCTGGGTGCTCTTTTAGCTGTCTGCATGGCACACAGCCAATGGGTTACCAAACTCTGCTTTGCAAACTCCTCTCTGTTTCCAGACACTCTTTTGGAGTCCTCACATCCAACTGTGACATTAGGACTCTCCTGACAAAGTGAGTGGGCAACATTTGTGGACCAGCTCTTACTGTAGCTGTTTTTGTCTCATAGCCCACAGGAATAGTAGCTTCTTCACGGAGTGTAGATCTGTCTGTCACAGGTCAGAATCCGTGTCTATGCTCATTTGTGGTGGGAAGGGTTCCTGAAGCACACCTGTTCTGGTGGCTGGCAGGATTTGTCCTATTTTCTGGACCTACTGCAGCTGCTTTCCAGCACTTCTCCAGACGCGAACTCCTGTCCCACCTGCAATGGTCATAAATAAGAGCATAGCATTACACTGCTAACACTGTGAGCTGACACAATCATTTTGTCAATCCATATGGCCAGAGTTTCTTTCTGTGGCATCCACTCCCTGTTTAGGGATCTTTTCACAGAGTATCTAAATCTTGGAAATTCTCCTTCTGGGATACCAGGGTTATATGCATTTTGAGATGAGAGAGCTGTCAGGCACTAATTAGAGACTGCATTGCCAAGAGGACAAATTGGATGTTAGACTTCTTAGTGCTTGCAATCCTAATGTTGTTTGAAATCAGTAAACTGGAAGTACATTTTGTTGGGCATTTCCCTGAAGTTCTTCACGTAAGTGATTAAAAACACCATGGGGAAGAAAGAGAGTAGGGATGAAGGTAGCAAACTCCAGATTACTTCAGTTTAGCCAGCTGTAATCACGGATGCATGCTTCTGCTGAATGTCAACTAAGAGTATGGAGGGAAAGCTGTGATAGAAGAAAGAACAGACAGTGGCATGTGTACAGAGGCAGATGTGAGTGGAGGAGGAAATTAGGTAAGAGGAGGTGGAGAGCCATTCATGTTTTGACATGGAGACTAAACTAAGTGAAGAGGACTTTTCCTTCCAGGTCACTTGTCCTATCAGGAGTCACATTTTAACTTGAAACTTTGGGAAAAAAAAAAAAAAAAAAAAAAAAAAACAAACCAAAAACCCAAACAATCACAGAATGGCAGTGGCAACTTCCCAGTAGCAGTTAGAAAATTGGAAGTATGAGTGAAAACATTTAAATGGAAAACTCTTTTAAAAAGTGCTTGTGACTCTAATGGGGTTTCCATTGGGGACTACAGCTGACCGGATATTATAGTTCTTGAAATAACTACACAGACTAGACCTGATCATTCTGCATGAGATGATTTGAGTGCTTTTGCAAGCACAAGAGCAGGAATGAGGCCTACTCTGGGAAACATAAAACAGACGGACAGCAGTGTTTTAATTCTTCCAGTGCCTTTTTTTTTTCTCATAATCCTCAGTTCCTGAATTTGTATGACTGCATGATGATATCAAATTTCATATGAGTAAGGGGAAGTAAATTTACAGCCCTGGTGTTTGCAGTGGAACTCTTGGAAAAAATGAACTCTGAAGGTTCGAATAGAAAGCGAAAAGTCCCAGTTTCATAATTAAAACTTGTGTTTTAAAATCCTTGGAATTGTCCATAATGTGAAAGTTGTAATACAAGTGTGACACAGAAAAATGACAAGAAATTTTGATTTTTTTTCCTATTCTATATAGCTGACATGGGCTGGACTTAAAAAAGGATGAAGCACTTTGTCATTTAAGTTAAGCTCATAACCAGACTTCCTTTACAAGCTCTGTTTCCAATTCCCTCTTCCCTCATACTTAACTGCCTCCACACTTCTGGATTTTTGTTCTAGCATTTTCTGACCTGATATTTCCATGTCTGCTTTTAGACTTGGGGTCAATGTGAAGGAAAAATTCCCTTATGTCAATATGTCTGTGGAGATAACAGATCTAAAGGGAGTATTTCCAGCATGTAGTCAATATAAGGCTTGCTTCTTTCTTAAAATACTACTTCTTGAAAAACAAGGAATAAAGCTTGATATTGTGTTGGGTCTTCTGTTAAAATTTGATGCTAGCATAAATGAAAACTAGTCCTTTCTTGGATTTTACAGCATGAAATCTGTGGTTTTCTTCTTCAAAGCCACAACAGACTGTTCTGAATGTTCCTTCTTTTGTGGCCTGAAAGAATTAAGAAAATATGCACATGTTTAATTTCTAATGTGTGTTTTAACTTAATCTCATAACAAGAAGATTGGTGGAAGAGAAACAGGCACTGTGTTGGAGCAATAAAAACAAATCTCTAGATTTTTCTTTTTAAGGGCTAAAGGTTTGAATTTGTTGTTTGTGGGGGTTTTTTTGTTGTTGTTATTTTTTTTCCCTTCACATTGTTCCCTTTTGTCCTAATGTACATACTTCCATGTTTTCTTCCCAAGAGGGAGCTGCAAAGAAAGGATTCAGAGTTCTCTCTAATTATAGTATATTGCTGTTATAATGGTTAATGTGCCTCCGCAGAAAAATATCTCAAGACAGTTGTGTCTGAAACTGGATTTTGCTGTGGCTTTTTGTATTTCAGAGGCCCGTTACTCAGTTTCATGCATTTGTTGGTAGGTTAGATAATCTGAGTCATCTCAGATCAATTATGAAAATGGGGAAAATTTCTAGACATGAAGGAGCATATGCATTTATGAGAAAAAAAAAAAAAAAGTTATGTTAGGAAAGACTAATGAAATAAAAGGAGTGTTCAACCTAATCCAAAATGGATTTTTCTCAGAAATAGAAATTTCTTTTCTTAGAAATAGAGCCTTCAAACTGACTGAAACTGTTGGAGTGTTGAAAATGTGCTTGGCTAAAGGTCTTCAGTTTGCAGTCTGTCAGAATTCATTTAATTTCTTTTTTGTAAGATATTATCGTGTTCTTTATAACCATGTTTTTTCCACAGTGAAGCTGTGACTATTCTACTAAGGAAACCTTGGTTAGCAGTTTTTCAAACTAGTTTAGGTAGAGGGATAGACTGCATTCAGAACAGTGAAGAAATGCTTGGCAGACATGAGATGGGGCTTTGAGCAACGTGGTGTAGTGGAAGGTGTCCCTGCCCGTGGCACTGGGGTTGGAATGAGATGATCATTAAGGTCCCTTCCAAACGATTCTGTGACAGTTTACAAATTAACTGACCACAGTAATCTGGTACATTAAGGCAGGTCCCGCAGTTTTTCTGTTCGGGCTACCCATCTGGGAGACTTTGCTGCTCCCCGCAGTGGCTGCACTGCTGTGCGGTGCAGCCCGTGTCCTTGCCTGTCAAGTCTCGTGCTTATTGCGCCATTTACGTGCAAGCTGCTGTCTGCCTCCTCCCACGCTGCTCGAGGTCTGTTCTGATGTTCAGCAGTAAAACATCCAATAACTTCATCATTCATGTATCTGCTCAGCCAATTCTTTGATTGGGTTCTACTCTTGCAAGTGGCTAAGTGACTCAATAGATTGCCTTGCATTGCAGACAGATAATTATGTATTTGAGTGACTAGTGGGTTTTATGGTTGTGTTTTGTTTTCATCTCAGTGGGGCACTGCAGTCACTGAGGAGTGACATGGAGCTTGTTGTGGCTGACACATGTTCAACAGTTTGCTTCCAGAAATCACAGAATACTTTGTTTTTCTTGTGGAGTAACTGTTGTCAGGCATGTGTGAGGAGGAGTCAAGCTAACTTGACTTTTAGCTTACAGTCATCTGAATTAGTAGTAAGGGAGTGGAAGCTGGTAGAGACTGAAGGTTAAATAACAAACAGCAGCTACCATGCTACTTCCATCTGTGACAAACTTTCCCAGTCCCTCTATATCTTCTCTGATACATCCAAGTCATTGATGAAGTCATCTGTTGTGGCAGACAGCTGCTGAGGGGAGGTGGGCAGTGTTAAAACACAGAAATATGGCCATGCTTAAGTACCTCCTACACTTGGTAGGCAACGGCTTTGTCATGGTTCATCCAGCCTTGTTTTCTTTCCATAGTATGAAATTCCAGTTGGTTTCAGATTGGCTTTTGATGGATGGTAGCCACTTGGACTGAGATCTCTGTGGTTGCTAGTCACTATGCTATGCAGTACAGGTGTCCATCTGAGCCCCGTAAGCTGGAATGTTGGAGCAGGACAAACTTCCATGTGGGTAACAACAGGAATATATATATAGATATCCATTTTTTTTTCTTTTCTCTCCTAAAGCTTACTGAATGGCACTCTGCCATAACTTTGTCAGGCTTTCCCTGGCCCAGTTTGTTCACATCCAGCAGATTTGTCATCCATACGGCTATATGGACTGGTTTTGGCCACAGCATTACTATCTGTTTTATTATTTTTTACTTCTGAATCTAGACTCCTGTGGACCTTGAAGCCTTCTGTGAGCCACCTTTGCTATATTTATTTTTAAAGCTTTCTTGGAGGACAGAAAAAAGGTTCAGGAGTAGGGAAAGTTGAAAGGAAGTGTGGGAATCAGCGAGACTTGAAGTACACAGTCTTTAGTATGGCTTTTAAATTTTTCTTCTTTTCTTTTTTTTCTTTTTTTTTTTTTTTCCCCTCAGAATGGAACCAAAAGTCTTTGGTTTACCTGCTCTTGCTGTTATATAGGACGGGAAGCCAATTTAAGGAGAGAAACAGAAAAGTCTTTATTGCCTGGGGAAGGAGAAGCAAGATTTATGTGCTTTGAAAAGGTATGTATTAGATTATTTACATTATAAAAAGTCTTGTAGTCATCAATACTCATTTGCATTAATGTTCCTTCTCTCAAGAGCTGTCACTTCCTGCCATTTGCTACAGAAATTTCCCCCAGCTTTCTGTTTTCAAGGAGAAAGCTAGCATGTCCTTGTTCCCGAGATTCAGCCTTTGAAGATAATGTGCCCTTAATCATAAGACCGTACATATGAAGAAACAATGTAGCTGTGCAACAGCAATTACAGTTGTTTTCAGTCGAACTGTAGAACAAGTTCTGTCTTTTCATTGGCATTTAATGGCAGCAAACTTGATTAGGCCCTTTACTCCATAATGGAGGTGCTACCAAGGGTATACAATTCTAATAGTCTGAGAAGCAAATGCAGGAGTAAATATTACAATGTAGCCAGTCCCACTGTTTGGTATTTTTCTTCTTCTTCTTTTTGATTTGTGTATTTTTATGTTCACAGATCTACTGTAGTGTTCTGCCTCTTAACAGGGGAAAAATAACCAAACAAACTTAACCTGCTGGAGGAGATTCTGTTGTCATGTATCCAGTGGCTGTTCCTGCCCCAGGAGGTGAAGGAAATAATGGACAACATGGGAAAGTTATTTTTTTCCTTTTTGTTTTTGGAGCTGTGTTGCTCTGTGCTGGATTCCTGCTTTCAGTCTTTATTCTCCAGTCTTGTCCATCCGGAACCTTCAGTGACTGTAATGGGGTCCTTAAGGCTGCTGGGCCAGTGCTGGCTGTGACTGGACTCGTTTGTGTTTTACTGGCACGATCAAGGGCCAGGCTGTATATAAGACAAAGACAATTGCAAAATGAGCAGGTGTACAGCCTTGTTTTTTGTCGCGGGAGCTGTCAGTTTGCCCAGTTTCTCATATTTGGGTTCCTGTTTTTAACTAGTGGAATGCTAATCAGCATCCTGGGCATTTGGGTTCCTGGCTGCAGCCCCAGCTGGCACAGCATACAGCTCAACTACACCAGCAGTTCTGATGTGGACCTCCAGGGCTGTGGATTCTTGTCACTTCAAATCATGGGACCTTTGATTGTGCTCACTGGGTTGTGTTTCTTCGTGATAGCTCATGTTAAAAAGAAACAAAACTTAAATCTCAACCAAGAATCTTGCGAAAGTGAAGAACATCCTCAGAGCCCTGAATCTTTTCAGGTTACAGTAGGTGGGTAAATAACACTTGAACTGCACATCTGAGACTTAGGGCTTTTTTCTTCTAATGATGTACCTCTAAATATTACTCATTTGAGCTCCAGGCTTGTTGGTTCTGGCATGTCAGACCAGCCAAAACAGAATAATGTTGCTTTGTCTCATATGGTTTTGGTATGGTCGTTTCAGTTAGCTTTCTCTCAAAGAGAAAACCTTTGGCATCAAAAGAAAGGTCTGACTGTTTGGCAAAAAACCCCACATAATCTGATGCAAGTCAGTCCAATATGCCTTTCCCAAAGGGTGTAGCTGACATTGCAAATCATAGGTCTTAATGACTTCTATGACTATCTGTAAGATTTTTGTTTAGCCTTGAGTTTTGACCCCTTAAACAGGAGAACCTGATTCGTAAGCAGTGTATTGTATCTTTTTTTTAATCATGGCCACATCTTCTGTCAGTAAGAGATGTAATTGCAAGATGCTTCTGTTAATTGCACGGTATTTGAGTAAATGTGGTATGTTAGCAGGGAATACTCCCCTGCATATAGCACTGCTTTTAGTACCCCATGAACACATTCTGTGCATAGATTATTCTGATAATTTTCTAGCTCTTGGAAAGGATTAGTAACTCAACCATAGTATTTCTTGACTGTCATCTGACTGACTGAAGTTCATTATGCAAATTTTCCTTTTGCCTGTCAAACCAATGTACAGACCTGTAACCTGGCAATCTTCAGAAAAGGTGACAGTTTAATGTCAGTTTTCCAACCACAGGATAAATCAAAGGGTGATAGAAGAGAATTCAGATTGTCTTTCAAGGTGAGAAAGCAAAATTAAGCAAAATCAATGGATTCCTTTTATACTTCCATCAGGAAAAGTAAAACTGTAAGGCTGAAGGCTGAGGCCTCATTGCCATAGTGACATTCTGGAACAGTAGTGACACAGCTAGAAAACACTTCCTACTTCACTCAACATTTCTAATGCTCCTTGACCTGTCCCTTCATACAAATCACAAAAGAAAAAAGGTGCCAGGCAGCTGAGTGTTTACATAAATTATGCGAGCTCAGTTACTGATACAAACTTTTTGTTTAAAAAAAAAAAAAAACACAACCTCAATTACAGAAGATATGCTGCACAGTACACTTAATAGTGAATTATCTATCAATAGTGTTGTGGAAATTGTCGTGGCACACAAAATCAGTCACAGAACCATTTATGACTTTAATACTTTTGTTATAACACTGCATTAGGTCCACAAAAACTTAGATCACCCTATTTTAGGAAAACAAAATACTTGCCTACCCCTGAAGTCTCCCCACAGTAACTGTGTGCTTTGCACTTCAGTTTTTGAAGACAGACAACAGTGAAAGGTTTCTGTCTCCTGGCTAGATGGAACACTACTCCTCCCCTAGCTGTAATTTCTAAATGAAATCTTCCATTTATGAATATGCTGCATCTTTCTTTTGGGGTAATTTTGGTTTTGAACGCTTCCATTGTACTTTAACAGCCCAGAATGTAACAAATCTGTATGTGGGATCATTGAACTTTACTTTAAAAGATAGACAAATACAAATACTGTAACTCTAAAGACAGGAAATGTTCTAGGATACAGTTAGAATGAACAGTGGTGCTCTGTTTTGCAGAGGTGGTAATTGGTAATTTTTTTCCTAGGTGATGCTGTAATGGTATTCCCACCTCCACCACCTCCTTATTTTGCTGACCCTCTCTCACCAACTGTGACACGTTGTCTTATGTCAGGTGGTTTGCCTACAAGTGATAATCCTCCACCATACCACTCTATCTTCAGTGATGGGTAAGACTGTTTTCTTGTCTGTCTGTGGAAGTCTGAGATGCTTCTCAAGGTATCCAAGACCATGTTCTTAAATATTCACTCTGAATTAACTCTCTGCTAGGCTATACAAGGTTTTCTAGAACCTCATTCAACTTACTTTAGATACCTTCCTTGAAATGGCATTAAAATCTAGTGTACAAGAGGAATCACAAATCACATCACCCTCCTTCATGAAGGTTAAATTCTTACAGTCTATTACGACTGAAAACAAAGCCTTAAATCAGTGGCCTTTATTTAAATATATTTAGATTCAATTTCTTCTGGATTGTCCAAGAGAAAGTGCCCCTGACAGCAGTGCTCCAATCACATGATAGACATCACACTGCCAGATTTTAGGAAGCGTCTGCAGACCCACTGCAGCAAACCATTCGTGACACCCATCCACAGGCCCTGTGACTGTGGGAGCACCACTTCGGTGTGGCTGGTTCTCCCTCTGACGCTTATCTCACTGCCTTGAGGAAGCGAGACTTGTAGTGCTGGTCTACCTTGTTCCTGCTGTGGCAGTGTGTTGAGTTAAAAAAGATAACCTTGATATTGCGGAGGAAGAGCAGGAGTCTTCAGATAGCTTAAAAGGGAGGTTGCAATGCCAGCTTCATCTCAAGATGTTGCACCTCAGCCATGCAGCTACTCTTCTATACACTGAGTACAGCTGACTTGCTAGATGTTGCCACCACTAAGCTCACGGTGGTGACTGGCTGAAGAGCTGTGTGCACCACAAGAACTTGCAGGGTTATTTATCCTCTGTGGGTTACTGCTAACTTGAGTGTGGAAGAGGTTGCTGCAAGCGCCAAATACTAGGAGCCAGAACTAGATCTGGCCAGGAAAGCTAGATGCCACATGCCTAGAGCCCCCAACTTATTTTCAGGCCCTTAATGATCCAGAATTGACTCGGTTTTACCTTTTGGAAAGTCGTATGTCAGGTTTCTTTTGGTCTGTGGGTCAGTAGGTAGTGGGGGACTTATTCATTGCATTATTTTAGTTTACAAGACCGTGCCTGCAGCATCCTAAGAACCGTTGCTGCAGCAAGATCCCCAGCCTGCCTGGCTGTGTCCAGTCATAGTAGTTTTTGGGCCATTGCTTTCATAGCCTTCCACCATACTCCAGACTTCTCCACTCACATGTGGCAGTGCATTTCATGACCAGCTGTACCAGCTGTGTGCCTGATGTTAGTACTTTTTCAAAACTCTTGTGCTAATCTTCCCTTTGAAGCAAGCAAGCATGAACCTTCTTCCTGCCCCAAAGACTTAAGTGCCACAGGAGAAGGATGTTAGCAATGGCCCTTATTCTTGTTACCACGCTGTGTGCAGCTATGTCTGTGGTTTAATTAGTAATCCTTTGAAGTACACCTGGTGGAGTCCTGTGGCTCAGCCCCACTGTGCAAGATGCTCTGTTCCCTAGTCCACGACTACCAACAACATGTCATACTGTCTTCTGTTTCCTAGTGCCCTCCTCTAAACATTTCCTCCCCATCTTTGTTGGAGACAGCAGATGCTTCCTTCTGTTGCTGTTAACACAAGCCAGACTGTCCTTCTGCCTTTACTCAAAACCACCTTTCTTTTTTTTTTTTTTTTTTTTTAAATAGAATAAAGATCTCTCTATCAAAAACCTTACTCACTCTTTCTACTACTGCAACACTCTCCTAGTGTGCTGTTACATGCTCTATGGTGGGACTGGACCCCGAACAAAAAAATAATGTACATACCACCTAGGAAAGGAAGACAGTGCTTGGGTCCCACTGACTGAGGTCCAGCTTGAGGCTGATGACTTGTCCTGAGAGATACAATGCCTAATAAAACCTAACAGCGCACTTATTTCATTCAGTCTGCTATTTTTCCACTTATATTGTTTGAGAGGGTGTACTTCTTGGACAAAGCTGATGAGAATCTGTTGATTAGTCAGTGCCCTAAACACCTGCTAATTCAGGATGATGTGTAGATGTGGGAAAGAGAGGATGTCAGGGTTGATCAAGCCAAAATGCTTTCCAGAGAGCTGTGGTTCTCATGACCAGGCACAAATGGCTGTGTGAAGAAACATTTTATCTTGTTAACTGTAGAAGCCTTTGCCTGTTTTCTAACTGCAAGTGAAATACATCAACTCTCAGAGCTATCCTACTGGAATTGAAGGTTACCCAGAGCAACCAGGAGAGCAAATAAACTCCTGTCACTGAAAGAAGGAATTTACATGAAGTCTCTGTGTTCTTATGGGGCTGGGTGAAAGCATTCACAGCTGATGGGGTGGGGTTTTTTTTACCAGCTGCTGGTGGTTCTGGAGTTAGGCACCGTACTGAGCTACAGCACGCACTCTGTTCCTTTCTGGCATGTACCTCCAAAATGTACATATAACACAAATTGAAGTCTTTGGAGAAATGACTTGCCCCAGCTGTGAACCTGGACCTCTGATAGCCCTGAGATAGCCAAATACAGTCCAAGGGAACCCTC
This sequence comes from Nesoenas mayeri, assembly GCF_963082525.1. Lineage (NCBI taxonomy): Eukaryota > Metazoa > Chordata > Aves > Columbiformes > Columbidae > Nesoenas > Nesoenas mayeri. The sequence continues at coordinate 64,535,673 of NC_137542.1, read as the reverse complement.
AATATGTTTCACTTTAAATACATTTAGAAGACCAGGCTGGAGTGAGTAACTAGGAGAAATATCATATCATACATGAAAGCTGTGTTCTGCTGTAGTCTTACAAGCAGCTGAGAGACAGAGTGACTCTTGCACCTCTTGTCTGTAAAAGTCCAATGCACAAAATTGAGGGCTACGAGTCCTCTCTACCCTAAAATTTCAGACCCTGAGTTCAAATGTGAGCTGCCTGCCCACGTGCTTGGTAAGATGTGTGCATTATGAAAGGCTGTGAAAGTATGCAAGCAGCACATGCTGCTCTGAAAAAGGAAGAACAAAGGGCAGTGAGGGAATGACAAAAAAGCTAGTTCCTCAGACTTCTTTTGGGCTCTCCCTGCTGGTGCACATACCAACTTGACCCCTCTTTCCTTCACCCATTCTCCTACAAAATCCCTTGCAGCTGGATCAACTGCCTCAACCCACAAATGTCCAGTTTTGATGCTCTGAGCTTCATGTATGATCCCAGTAACTCAGCCGTTGTTGATTGCCTTGTCTGGACTTCTCTGTCTTGTGAACATATGTACTCAAAGATGCAGTCTGTAGCCCAGCTTGTTGGGGCAGTTTGTGGTGGAGTGGACAAAACACCTCAACCTTGGATTCAGAAACCCTGGACCTCCTGCTTTGGTGTTCTGTGCCTGGGTGTGCTCTAGCTATTGCCTTTCCATGCTCCCCAGGGTCCTCACAGAGACCCTGTGAGTTCATACCATCTCTGGTTATTTCACTCAGTCATACTCTCCCATGGCTTAGCGCTTGGTAGCAGGCACAACATCTTGACTAGTGAAAATGAGTTCACAAGCCCTTTTCATGGAGGCTGAGCTGTGGCCTTGTTCCTCCTGACATAGGGCCATGGTTGAAGATCTCAAAGCTGGGAGGGAATACCCATTTCACATGTGGGTGGTTACTAGGCAAATATAATTTGTCTTTTCAGTCCATTGCTCCACATGGTGTCAGCAAGTGCTGCGTTGGAGGCTGTGCTGGATGAGAGAGCTTGTAGGAAGCTGAGTCATGGTCTGATCCCAGAAGTGGTTGTTTTTTTCCTGCAGTCTGATATATAGCACTTCAGCATTTGTATTGTAGTATGTTCTCTCTCCTTTAAACACACATCCTTATACACCAGTGACAGCACTAAAGATTTTTAATTCTTTAGCAGATTAGATAAATATCTGTGAAGGACCAAGTATTGATTCTCATCTCGAATGTTTCCCTTTCCAAAGCAACAAATTAAAGCTTTGTGTGTAGATGAGCTCAGCTGGAGATAAATGATGCTGAAGTGAGCTGGTAGGAAACCAGCCCTGCTTATGCCTAGTACATCAAGAGAACTGGGGTTGTTCAGCCTCAAGAAGGCTCCAGGGAGACCTAATTGCAGCCTTTCAGTATTCAAAAGGGGCCTATAAGAAGGACGGGGACAGACTTTTTAGAAGAACCTGTTGTGATGGGACAAAGGGTAATGGTTTCAAACTAAAAGAGGGGAGATTCAGGCTAGACATGAGGCAGACGTTTTTTACAACGAAGTTGGTGAAACACTGGCACAAGTTGCCCAGAGAGGTGGTAGATGCCCCATCCCTGGAAACATCCCAGGCCAGGCTGGACCAGCCTCTGAGCAACCTGATCTAGTTGAAGATGTGGGAGTGCAGATGTATGCACAAAGGCAGGAGTCAGCTCTGAGAGCAAGTTGTGAGGAATGAGGAGTTGTTTTCTTCTCTTGAGAAGCAGCTGGAGCAATATGCTGAGGGTCAGCTCCTGGGTGAGATGAGCAGGATTCCAGGACCAGATGGGTGCAACCAATTGGGATCCAGTTGTGATTGTCAGAGGAGGGCGCTGCTGTCCTGGACTGTCACTGGGAACTTGGCAGTCTGGTCATGTCCAGTTGCTTCTGTTCCTCCAGCTCTGTGCTGGAATGCTACTCCTTATGTCTGTCATGGGTTGCTAGAAAGCCTAATGAAAGATTCAAGTTGCCTTTCATGTAAGATCTCAAATGGCTAAGGACTGCGATTTTTTTGATGTAATTCTAAGTCTAGTAATTGTCTTTCATAAGAGAATGGGACAATGTAGATGTGATAGACTACAAAAGGGAAGATACATTAGGAGCTAAGTATCGGAAGATTTAATAAGATTGTGAGATAGCCCTGCCAGAAGCAGCTAATGCCTGTAAGCCAGGCTGTGACTGGTGATGTTAAGGGTTAGAAGGCGACTTGTTTGCCCTTCCCCTCTGAAGTAATAGAATTTTCATATAAGTCGTAACGTAGCCCATAGTATGAATTCCTAATGCTTATGCAAGTTCTTTGCTTCAGGCATTCTAGGGAATGTGTGCATGCATGTATGTTTATATAAGTCAAGTGGAATTTCACTCACTGTAGAGAAATGAATTATGCTAATATGCAGTTTTGTGTTTTATAGAGCACAGCTTGCAGATGATGAAAGAACAGTTGCTGTTAGAGACTATGAGACCATATATACAATTTCTGGAAGCGGCTCACCTTCAGATGTTTCACCAATTCTATACGTCTCCTCGGAATCGCCTCCAAAATATGAAGAAAAAGCATCAATAACAAATAACGAATATTCTCCATCTTCTTCTTCATCTTCTTCATCCATTTCCTTAGCCACATCTGACAGCAGTTCATAGAGGACTGTCAGTTAGACTTCATTTTTAAATTAAATTGTACACTCAGATGTATGATTTTGGAATTTATTTACATTTTGTAATAAAAGCAGTAATGTTGGCTGTGTCTCATTTTTCATCCAAAAGCATAAATGACGAATTTGGGTTTCAATGAATGTTAGATAATGCTGGGGTTCCAAGCAAGTAGTCTGAAGGGATTCAGTTCACTGCAAGGATATTAAATGCTCATCTTGTTCTGTTCCAGCTTCAGTTTCTATTTTTAGTTGTTCTTTATATAATGGAGGCACTAAGTAGAGACCAACTTTTTATGCTTATTTTAATTAAATCTGTTTGGAGCTTCAAAAAAGAAATAACTAGGGAGTGGGTTTATTTCTATTTTTGTGTTACTTTTGTGGAAAATACTTGTTTGTAAAGTTGTTGACTTCATGCTCTGAGAGCATCGTGACTAGGGGACTTTAACACTGGGAACAAGTCTGCCATGGAGAACTTAAATGGTTACTTTTTGGTCTGCCTGGTAACAGCCACTCTGCAGCTTAATTTAGACCCTCTCTGGCCCTTATGTAAGTGTAATCCCCATGAAAATCAGTTTTAGCCACCAGTTAAGAGCCATAAGGCAACGTTGAGGATAGTTAATAGGCTAACAGTTTAACTGTGGTAGCGACTGATTTCAGGGGGAGTATACACCACTGTTACATATCATCATTCATGGTTTATACAAGGAGTGCTAGTTTTGTGGGAGTGAGCGCCACTCGACAATGGCGTCTCCCAGGAGTAAGCGTTACTTATCAGTAAATGCAAGAGAGACAATTTTGTGGAAATGCATACAACAGATGTTTTTAACTGACAGAGCGCCTGCCAGACCCTTCCTTCAGAAATGCAACCATCTCAGCTCCCTGTCCAGCCCCTGAGCTAGCAGTAGCAGCCAGCTTCCAGGATGGAGTGGCAACAGGTTCTAGTTCTATTTTGTGAATGTTTGCGCCCCCTCCCAAACTGTGGGATTTGCTGATAGTAGATAATTAGCAGGAGCTGTGACCCTTGTTGCAATCTCCCAGTTTGAGAAAAACAAATCTGATTTGGTGCCCAGAAACAGACGGTAGCAGAGCTACTGCTTGGGCATGGTTAAGCATGGTGAATTTGCCAGCAATAAAATATCTGGCAAGAGTGCTCTCTGTCTTGTTCATCTGAGTCTCCGAACACCTGCATGCCCTGGGACCTCAGCTACACCTCAGCTTGCCTTCTGCCATGCGAAATTTGAGAGAGTGTGACTGTGACAGAATGTGAAACTTTGAGTTAAGCACTTGGGTTCCCTCCTGTGTCTGAGGAAAGGCAATTGCCTTGTGTCACCTTTCTATGAAAATGCCTGTTGCCTGCAGAATTCTTTAGAGAGACATTCAGGAGCTCCTGTGTTTGCCCATTTATTTCCAGCTCTGTGTTCCCTCAGTCATGCTAGGGCAGCTCTTTGTGCAGCCACATAAAAACAAACCATCCAGTGACAGCAGTGTATTTAGCCAGCAATAGAGCTGAGGGGCTTATGCATGCACAGTAATGAGCAAACACAACACAGAGAGGGATTTAGCATGTGGGAGCTGATTAGACTGGCATGACTCTGCCATGGGAAATGTCTAGACGAAGAAAGGGGATCCACAGAAGCCAGCAGGCATTTTGTCCTCTTTTCCCTCACGTGTTTTTTAACTAGTGAGTTTTACAAGGATGCTGTTCCTTGAATGCCTTCTGTAATCCAAGCTTTAGTTTACAGTCTTTTTGATTTTTTTCTTTCAAAGCTCTTGTTTCTAACAAGATTTTTAACAGTGGTGCCCACTGCCCTACATGACTCGTGCATACAAAGCCTTGCACATGTCAAAGGAGCTTGTCTCTCTCTGGATTTGTCATGCTATTATATAGCAAGTACAGAAGCTGTGGTATTTTACCTAAAAGATCCTATGCAAAGCCAGACCCACATTGGCTTTGCTCTGTAGTTTGAATTACAAATGAACACTCATTTGCCGAAAAGGTTAAACATCAAAAAGCATTTAATCTAAACAAATAGATCTTTAAATATGTCACCATCTGTTTCCTTAAAATATATATATAGGGAGAATTATGTCAGTTTGCTAACTAAACGTATCAACCTTTTGCGATGCCTGCAATTTGCTCAATCAGTTGTCCTAAGATGTACCCAAGAGACCAGATGAATCAAGTGGAATATGTTGGCTCTGGGCTCAGTCCTCTGGAACACAAACATGATCTTGCTTTTCTTCAAGGTTTACTGTATTTTGATCTTCTGCTGCAGAGTCTCCAGTGTGGATCACTTTATTTATAAAAAAGCAGTCTTCATCAACAGCAAGCTTTAGAGAGCTGCTGACCCGACTCTTCAGCATCACCACCTGAATTTCGTTGGAAGAGTAGGTGCTGCCTCTGGAAACGAGGACTGAACACAGGATTTTTCTCTGTATAATTTTGAGAAGATGCCTAGGAAATAGTTCAATGTACAGCTGTGTTAGCATCTTCTATTTTTGACTTGAACAGTCATTTCTTGAAAACTCAGCAGATGTGCTGAGTGCATCTCCATAACCTGCTCAGCACCAAGAGAGTCAACATAGCCAGGGCAACAGTATTTGCTTACCATGTTCTCAAAATCTCTTTCAGCAAGGTCAGAAACCGAAGGCTACCACTGAATGAACAGCATTAGTGGGAGGAATTTTTGATGTGGGCAGTAGGGGTGAAATGTCTGTATTAGAAAGGAAGCAACACCTTGTAAAACTATAAAAGTAGGTTATAATAATACAGAATAGCATTTTTATTGAGGAAGTGAGATACTTTACTATCACACTAATGGTGCTATAACCCACTTTCAGCCCTAAGGTTAGCTTAAGTGCTGGCATACAAATGCTAGGGAGCAAATCAAGTTGGTTACTCATTCACACTTACTTAAACAGGCCAAGTGGGAGGTGAGGGCTGCTTATGCTCTGTAAGCAAAGTTAAGGTCTCTTCCCTGCTGCCTGCACTGACATTGCTCTGCTTCTAGCTGCAATGCTACAGTCCTTTGGATATGAGAAGGATTTGCAGAAATATAGCTGATGACTGTTCTCTAGGAGAAGTCTTTCTTCCTGCATTACCAACATATGAAAAAAAATAGAAGGCTAACTCATCTGAAAAAAAAAAAAAAAAAGATTTGCACACATCTCCGCAATGATGTTGTGGTTTTAGGGGAGCTGCACTTGCTGGATGGCACTTGCCCCATCCTTGCCCCTCACAGTTGGTAACACTGTAGCCATGTATCCCTTTTCCATCCCATTTCTTTGGAATCACGTTGCACAGTTCACAGTATCACAGTATCACAGTATGTTTGGGATTGGAAGGGACCTCGAAAGATCATCTAGTCCAATCCCCCTGCTGGAGCAGGAACGCCTAGGGGAGGTCGCACAGGAACATGTCCAGGTGGGTTTTGAATGTCTCCGGAGAAGGAGACTCCACAACCCCCCTGGGCAGCCTGTTCCAGTGTTTGTCACCCTTACTGAGAAGAAGTTTTTTCTCAAATTTAAGTGGAACCTCTTGTGTTCCAGCTTGATCCCATTACCCCTTGTCTTATCATTGTTTGCCACCAAGAAGAGCCTGGCTCCATCCTCATGGCACTCACCCTTTATATATTTATAAACATTAATAAGGTCACCCCTCAGTCTCCTCTTCTCCAAGCTAAAGAGACCCAGCTCCCTCCGCCTTTCCTCATAAGGGAGATGCTCCACTCCCTTCATCATCTTTGTTGCCCTGTGCTGGACTCTCTCCAGCAGTTCCCTGTCCTTCTGGAACTGAGGGGCCCAGAACTGGACACAATATTCCAGATGTGGTCTCACCAGGGCAGAGTAGAGAGGAAGGAGGACCTCTCTTGATCTACTAACCACCCCCCTTCTAATACACCCAAGGATGCCATTGGCCTTCTGGGCCACAAGGGCACAGTGCTGGCTCATGGTCATCCTGTTGTCCACCAGGACCCCCAGGTCCCTTTCCCCTACACTGCTCTCTAATATGTAATTTCCCAACCTATACTGAAACCTGAGGTTGTTCCTGCCAGATGCAGGACTCTACACTTTCCCTTGTTAAATTTCATCAGGTTATTCCCCGCCCAACTCTCCAGCCTGTCCAGGTCTCTGGATGGCAGCACAGCCTTCTGGCGTGTCAGCCACTCCTCCCAGCTTAGTGTCATCAGTAAACTTGCTGATAGTACACTCTATTCCCTCGTCTAAATTGTTAATGAATATATTGAATAATACTGGCCCCAGTACTGACCCCTGAGGCACTCCACTAGATACAGGGCATTTCTGTGTCCAGGCAGATGCTTCTGCCAATACCTCCATGTTTCTGCAGCCAATGTGTCAACCTTCATGTATATCTGTGCTCCTCCGTCTATCACACATACATATATCTGGATAATTAGGTATGGAAGTACCTTTAATTTGGTGTGGCAGCTGACAAGACAGCATTATCTGGGAGCATACAAAGCCACCTTGCAGATAGATGCAGTGGTGAGCAGCTGACTGAACCTGCTCCTCTCAGCTTATTTATGCTTTGAGGCTGGCAGTGCAGTAGTACAGGGTCCCAGGGTGCAAGTCCCACTCGTGGTTGTTCTTTAGGTACTGCTCTTACACCACCCTCTTGTGTTTTTCACTGAAGATGCCACATACAGTCACCTTCTCTAGGAAAAAGTCTTTGTCAAATAATTGGCTCCTTAATCTTTCTACAAATGTAAACTTTGTTATGAAGTGATATTTTTAGCTACTCTTTTTAAAGCCAATTAGTGTGAAATACAGTTGTATAATTTAATTTAATTTTATTCTATATGATGTTTTTTGAATATTCTGTGACTAAGTTCATGACTATATTACAGGCATGTAAGAAAATAAAACCTCACTGTGACAGGCTGGTAATGTGAATAACCATATAAAAATGAATAGCAGAAGGAGAGAAGAAAAAGATTAAGTGAAGGCCTGTCAGTGTTTGTTGGGATAATTCTTGAAACAGGTTAGAGAACTGAGGAGATGCAGAGCACAATGGAAAACCCACTTCCAGCAGCAAGCGCTGCAGGGGAAGTCTGCAATGGTGATAGAAAATTATGTGGAACAACAGAAAGCAAAACTACTAAGGTCCCTGAAGTGAACAAAACTGTAGTGAGACCTGAAAGCAGCACCCACCTTGAGAACTTCACTCTGACCAATTTCTTAGGTTTCATACATCTGTTTTCTTTTGTTTAGCAGTTATTCTAGCTAAAAGAGGATGCATTTAGTAAATCAGCATCTTTAAGTGAGTTCCCAGAACATACATTTACTTGACAAAGGAAAATACTGGCCTTAACAAATCAATGTGGTCAGGTAATCTCTTAAGACCTTGGCAGCTGCCTGAATGCAGCATTACCACTGTCTGGGGAAATAACAGTAGAAATATGGGGAGGCTTAGAGCACATCATATCTTATAGACAAAGAGGGGGCAGTGTACAAGGGAAAGGCTAATTTTAATCTAGATCCTACTGCACCAAACAGAAAGTGTTTTCCGTCCCATTTTCAGAGTTCCAAGTGACAAGTAGCATTGGAAGACACTGTCTGTATTCTTCAGCTCTACCATGCACTTGCTCAACAACCTGTAAGTCATATCCTAGGCCAGAGGCAAAGAGCATCTGCCACAGGACAATGCAACACCCAATTTGGAAAACTCTTAATTCAGGATGCATTGAAGGACCATTGCACAGGACTGATGAAATGCTCCAGCACAAACCTGTTGCAAATAGTGACTACAGAGTTCTTAAATAAGTGACAGTAGAAAGGTGACACTACCTCTTTATATATTTCACTACCTCTTTATATATTTTTAGTTAGACAGCCATTATAGAATAATAGAACAGTTTGGGCTGGAAGGGACCTTCAAAGGTCATCTAGTCCAACCCCCCTGCAATGAGCAGGGACCTCTTCAGCTGCTCAGAGCAGCTTCAGGGACATCAGGCTGCTCAGAGCCCCATCCAGCCTGGCCTTGAATATTTCCAGGGATGGGGCATCTACCACCTCTCTGGGCAACTTGTTCCAGTGTTTCACTGCTCTCACTGTAAAAATTTTCTTCCTCATGTCTAGCCTGAATCTCCCCTCCTTTAGTTTAAAACCATTACCCCTTGTCCTATCACAACAGGCCCTGCTAAAAAAACTATCGCCGTCTTTCTTATAGGCTTCTTTTACGTACTGAAAGGCCACAACAATGTCTCCCCGGAGCCTTGTTTTCTCCAGGCTGAACGACCCCAGCTCTCTCAGCCTGTCCTCACAGCAGAGCTGTTCCAGCCCTCTGATCATTTCTGTGGCTCCTCTGGCCCCTCTCTAACAGATCCATGGCATTCTTGTACTGAGGGCTCTAGAGCTGGATGCAGCACTCCAGTGGAGTCCCATCAGAGTCAAGTAGTAGGGCAGAATCACCTCCCTTGACCTGCTGGCCATGTTCCTTTTGATGCAGCCCAAGAGACATGATTTGTCCACTTTGCCAGCTCTGGTCCCATCTTTCATCCACCAGTACCATCAAGACCTTCTCCACAGGGCTGCTCTCAATCCCTTCATTCCCCAGCCTGTATTGATACTGGAGTTTGCCCCGACCCAGGACCTTGCACTTGGCCTTGTTGAACTTCATGACATTTGCAAGGGCACACTTCTCGAGCTTGTCCAGGTCCGTCTGGATGCCATCCCATCCCTCAAGCATGTCCACTGATACCACTGATACCACTCAACCTGGTGTCATCCACAATCTTCCTGAGAGTGCACTCAATCTCACTGTTTATGTCATTGATGAAGATATAATAATAAATAGTACTGGTCGCAATATGAACTCCTGAGGGACACCCTGTGTCACCTGTGTCCATCCAGATATTGAGCTGTTGACCACCACTCTCTGGATGTGACCATCCAGCCAATTCCTCATCCATCAAACAGTCCATCCATCAAATCCATACCTCTCCAATTTAGAGAGAAGGATGTTGTGAGGGACCATGTCAAAGGTCTTACAGAAATCCATACAGACGACATCTGTTGCCCTTCCTTTGTCCACTGATGTAGCTACTCCATTGCAGAAGGCCACTAGGTGGATCAGGCAGGACTTGCCCTTGGTGAAGCCATGCTGCCTGTCTCAAATCACCTCACAGTCCTCCATGTGCCTTGGCACAGCTCCTAGGAGGATCTGTTCCATGATCTTCCCAGGCACAGAGGTGAGGCTGACAGGTCAGTAGTTCCCAGGGTCCTCCTTTCTGCTATTTTAAAAAAATAAGTGTGATGTTTCCCTTTTTCCAGTCACCAGAGACTTCACCTGACTGCCATGACTTCTCGTATACCTTGGAGAGTGGCTTGGCGACTACATCAGCCAGTTCCCTCAGGACTAGTCGGCCAAGGGAAGCCTGCCGATGTGATCTTTTTGGATTTCAGTAAAGCCTTTGATACTGTCTCTCACAGTATTCTCCTGGGCAAGATGTCCAGCAAATAGCTGGATAAACACACAGTGCAGTGGGTGAGCAATCGGCTGACAGGCTGGGCTCAAAGGGTTCTAGTAAATGAGATTGTGTCGGACTGGCCACCCGTCACTAGCGGCTTCCACAGGGATCCATCTTAAGGCCGACACTCTTCAATGTCTCTATAAATTACTTAGACTCAGGATTTGAGGGATTACTTCACAAGTTTGCTGATGACACAAAATTGGGAGGAGCTGTCAACACTCTCGAGGGCAGAGAGGCCCTGCAGAGGGATCTGGACATACTGGAGAACTGGGCAACCACCAACCGCATGAAGTTCAACAAGGGCAAGTGGGGAATTTTGCACCTGGGACGTAGCAACCCTGGCTGTCCCTACAGACTGGGGGATGAGATGCTGGAAAGCAGCTCTGTGGAGAAGGATCTGGGGGTTCTGGTTGATGGCGAGTTGAACATGAACCAACAGTGTCCCTGGCAGCCAAGAGGGCAACCGTGTCCTGGGTGCATCCAGCACAGCATCGCCAGCCAGGCAGGGAGGTGAATGTCCCGCTCTGCTTTGCACTGGTGCGGCCTCACCTGGAGCACTGTGTGCAGGTCTGGGCACCAAAGTTAGTGACAGGTTTGGAGAGGAAGCCGTACAAGGAGCAGCTAAAGTCACTTGGTTTGTTCAGCCTGGAGAAGAGGAGACTGGCAGGAGACCTCGTCGTGGCTACAGCTTCCTCACAGCGAGAGGAGGAAGAGCAGGTGCCAGACTCTCTTCTCCTGAGTGACCAATGACAGAATGTGAGGGAATGGCAGGAAGATGTGCCAGGGCAGGTTTAGGTTGGACATTAGGAAAAGGTTCTTCACCCAGAGGGTGCTGGAGCGCTGGAACAGGCTCCCCAGGGAGGTGTCACGGCCCCAAGCCTGACAGTGTTCAAGCAGAGACCGGACAATGCCCTCAGACACACGGTGTGAACAGTGGGGTTATCTGGTGCAGGGACAGGAGTTGGACTTGATGATCCTTGTGGGTCCATTCCAACTCAGGACATTCTATGATTCTATATAATTGACTCTGGGATGTATCTTGTCAAGTTTCATAGATTCATGTATGTTCAGGTTCCTCAAGTGGTCGTGAACCTGATCTTCACTTACAATGGGAGGGACTTTTCTCCCTCAGTCCCATCTTGCAATTCATCCACTCGAGAAGTGTGGGAAGAGAGGCTGCCAGTGAAGACTGAAGCAAAAATGTCATTAAGTAACTCAGCCTTCTCACTCGTTGTTAGAAGTTTTCCAATTTTGCTCATCGGGGTGGGGAGGGAATACGCTTTCTTTGAACCTCCTTTTCTGGTTGACATACCTGTAGAAGCCTTTGTTGTTACTCTTTGCATCTCTTGCCAAGATCAGCTCCTGCTATGCCTTAGTCTTCCTGACCTCATCCCTATACAACCAGGCAATGTCCATATCCTGTCTTCCCAGGATACCTGTCCCTGCTTCCACTGCCTGTGTATTTCCTTCTTGCCCTTCAGTTTGACCACCAGGTCATGACTCAGCCTTGCTGGCTTCTTGCCTTCCTTACCTGATTTCTTACACCTGGGCATCATGAACTCTTGCACTCTCTGGAAAGCATCCTTAAAGATCTCCCAGCTCTGTTCTGCTCCCTTGTCCCCAAGGGCAGTTTGCCAGGGGGTCCTGTTGACTAACTTCTTGAAGATCTGGAAATTTGCTTTCCTAAAGTTCAGAGTCCTGACTTTACTCTTTGCCTGTCCCACATCCCTCAGGACTGCATACTCCATAGGTGCATAATCACTGCAGCCCAGGCTGCCTCTAATCTCAACATCACCTATTAGCTCACTTGCAGTGGTGACCATCATGTCCAGTATTGCATCCCCCCCCAGTAGGGCTGTCTATTACCTGGTTTAGGAAGTTATCCTCAATGCATTCCAGGAGTCTCCTGAATTTCCTACAGCCCGCCATGCTGCTTTTCCAGCAGAAGTCAGGGTTGTTGAAGTCCCCCAGGACAAGGGCCTGTGAGCACGATGCCTCCTGTAGCTGCATTAAGAAGTCTTTGTCTAGAGGCTCCCTCAATGAGGTGGCCTGCAGTAGACACCAGCCATGAGGTTTCCTTGTTGCCTTGGTCTCTGGCTGTTATCCATAAGCTTTCAACCTGCTCATGGCTATTCTTCAGGGGCAGCTCTTAATGCTCTATCCATTTCTTGATGTAGAGAGCAACCTCTCCACCCTTCCTTCCTCACCTATCCAATCTGAACAGCCTGTAGCCGTCGATAGCCACACTCCAGTCATGGAATCCATCCCACCAAGTTTCAGTAATGTCGACTAGGTCATAGCTTGCTAGCGGCACAATGGCTTCCAGTTCCTCCTGTTTGTTGTTCATGCTGTGTGCATTGCTGTAAGAGCACTGAGCTGTCAGCCACGCCACATTCTTGGAGGAACATCCTTTGATTCCTTTGAAGTATTTCACTGGTGTTTTCCTGTTGGCTTCTACCACCTCATGATCCTCTAGCTCATCTCTGTAAGTCTTTAGGTGTGCTCCAGTGTGGCCAACATGTTTCAGGGCCACCGGCTGAAGGTCCTCACTAGCACTAGCAATATGACATAATGCTGTTTTTAAAAGGATGTTGGAAAGCCTGGAAGATTCAGAGAACAGCAACAAGATTGATTCATGGGATGGAAAAACCTGACTTGCAGAGAGCACTGGCAGAAGTTCATCCCATTAAGTTTACCAAATACAAGACTAAAGATTACTTAAGTTTTGGCTGTAATTACCAATACAAGGACAGCTTATCTAGTATTTAAGCACTTTCTAATCAGTTGTTGTCATACAAAACCACTGCATTGCAAGCCCTAACACTTTGTTTAAGTGGTGCAGAGTGTCCTGACTAGACTTGGTGCTGGGGGAAGGGCTGATCTTGAGTGTATTTGTCAGAAAATTTTTTGGCACCCTGGGTAATAGATGAGCCATAATACTGACTTTGGAAACTTCCCAGACAAGTTTTTTAAAGGAATCAAGCACTGATATTCCTTAAGGTCTATCTATCTGCTAAAAAATGAGAAAGACATCTGCAATTGTGTTTAGCATCAGTTCTGAAGGCACCAAATTCAGTGAGCAGCCCCTTTCAGAAATGAGCTGTTGTCACACTGTGGTATGAATGCACAGTAGATTGAGCCACCTTTACTGATTTCGAAGAAGCAGTGTGAAAGATGGTGAGTTTTCTAGTTCTAGAGCTATTTTTGTCTATAAATCTCAGGATAAGCTTGCTTCCCCAGAGCTGCTGTTAGCAGGAAATAGCATTATACATTCTACCACCTGAGGAGTAATCCCTGTAGTGTGTGTACTTCTTTGCCATGCTAGTCAAACCAGATTGAGTAGTTCAGGACTTTTCCTTTTATACCAAGATATTCTACCAGAACTTTCTGAGAACAATTACTTTAGTCTGATACTCTAAGGAAACAGAAAATTTCAACATTCAGTCAATCTTTCTGCTTAATATATGGGACATATGTTCATTATGATGTATAAAAACTATTTTAAGTACTTCTGGATACAGGATGAGATCCCTCGTTTTACCAAGTTTAACAAGACATGCTTTCTCATTCCTGCTGTGGTGCACTATTGAGAGTGTGTGGGCTTTATTCATTATAAACTCTGAGCAAGCGGTGTAGATCCCACAACAAAAAATGTCCACAATTAAAGGAAAATTACTGAGTAATTATGCTACCTTCAAACAGCTGGAAAGCTTTAGCTGGCTTGAAATAATTTTTCTCCCATAACCAGCAGCTCTCCCAGGCTGTTCAACACTCACCACCCTCTTGGCGCTTACCATACACCCACCCACTACTCACCCTTGGCAAAATATCAGAAAGCTTACTTTGGTATTTTTTAAACCACAGAAGCTCTGGCCTGCAGCATGAGCTGCAACAGAGGTCAAGTCTTGGCTATAAATGTCACACTTCAGAGCACTGTGAAGCACTCCCAGTGATGTCCACGCATTTCCCTGCAGATCTGGGTTGGTGGAACAGTGGCCCAAGGAGAGCAAGAGTCACAACATTGCTGTCTGCTAAAGCGTATGCTGTCCATATGTTGAATGCAGCAGCTGGCAGGGAGCCTAGGAAAAGCCGCGGTGGCTGCAGTTTCCTTTCTTTCCCATCTGGCATGGGCACAGCGAGGAAGTATCATTGGTTTTCAAATTAAGGAAGAGGATAAACAAAGAGATAAGCAGCCATGCAAGGGTGAAGCCATTTCGGAAGCGATGGTGGTAATTCAAGAAGTCTTTAGTGATCACTTCAGGCTTCACTTCCCAGACCTTTATTCTTCTAAGCAAAGTTTATTCTTTCACATGATGGACTCTGTTAACCATACATGCACAAAGTTCTTGTATAACTAACCTGAACCTTCAACTTTAAATGCGCTGCCAAGTCCCTTACAAGCCCTCTTTCTCTTGAGGCAGAAGACACGTTACATGCGGTAATGGAGCAGAACAACAACAATGTAGAAGATTTCTCCTTGAATGTCTTTTCTGTCACTCCTTATCAGCCAAATAGATCTGATATCCTGGTATCAGATGGGGATAAAGCCGGCGCCACTTTGCTCTTTTCAGGTGTGTTTTTGGGACTGGTGGGGATCACTTTCACCGTTATGGGATGGATAAAATATGACGGCATTACTCACCTGGAGTGGACTCAGCTGTTAGGACCTATTCTGCTCTCTGTTGGGGTTACTTTTATTCTGATTGCTGTTTGTAAATTTAACATGCTTACATGCAAGACCTGTAAAGAAGGAGATGAAAATGTGTCAGACCTCGACCAGACTGCAAGTGGACAGTCCTTTGTCTTCACTGGCATTAACCAGCCTATAACTTTTCACGGTGCCACAGTGGTACAGTACATCCCTCCACCATACCCAGCCCAGGAAGGCATTGCTGTGGGTTCTGGTTACCTTCACCCGGTGCTCAGCTGCTGCGGTGCTGTTTCGTCCAGCACCTCTCCAATTCCCTCCCCGGGCTCTCCTCACTTCTGCCCTGCCTACCCCCTGGATAACCTGGCTTTCACCGGAGACGAGAACTACGCTTCTTATCCCGTAGAGCGTACCAGGAGTCAGAGGTACATCTTCTGAAATGGTTTATTGTGCTTGGACACAGGCTTCTAAGTATCTTAAGTGCTAAGTACAGAAAAGAAACAAAAACTAATCCAGGGTGCTGTCCTTCTTCAGACTTTTTTTTTTTTTTCTTTGTTAGAAGTATTTATTGAGTAAAGACTATGGAGACATACTTATTCTGTAAAGCATTTTTATCCAAATTAAATTAACTTCTGACTCCCTTTCAATTTACAGTCTACTAAATCTCTTGTTATTTTTGAAGATATTAGTATATAAGCTTCTGTACATGTTTTTTATGCTTATATGTTTTTTATGCTTATCTACTAGCTTTAGATAACTGTTCACCAGAAGGTTATTACATGTACAGCCAGAGGATTCCACTCACAATCACAACACACGAGTCAGCGCACAAACAGCGTTTTTATGACAATGAAAGAATCAGTTTGCTACCAGATGCTCTCCCTCCTGATTAGGCCTGGTCACACCATGCGCCTCTTCCAGCATAGCAACCTTCCAGCTTTAATTCTTTTCCTAGTTTTGGAGCATGAACAAGATCACTGATATTACAAAGCAGTATGAAACTGGTTTAGTCAGATACAAAATAATTTTATATAGTTCTTTGCTCTAAGGGAAAATATTCTAATTACTCAGAATTATATCCTTCCTAGAACAAAAACCACTTTTAGGTCATTTATCAAAGCATGTTTGAAAAACTGCTGACTGACCCATCATCCTCAGCAACCTGTGAAAGGCATAAGCAGCATGAAAACAAAGGTCACTTCCTGACACTTTTACAGTTCACAAACAGAGCATATGGCTGAATCATAGTTAAACTTCACCTCACAGCATTTTCTCAATAAGTCAGGAAGTGCTTTGCCCAGATAAGGCTGACAGAATGCAAGCACTGAGGTTACCTGCATGCTTTGTGTTTGATAAATTCTTTTTGTGCCTGCTCCTCTTCCTATTTTCAGGTCAGAGGACAGTTCTGATGAGCCAGAAGAGCTGCTGGAAGACTACGCCTGTGATGACTTGTCACCTCCTCGTTATGAGGAAATATACCCACTGTCTTCATAAAATAACCATGGATGATATATGACACTTCTAAGAGACACCAGTTATTTAATCCCCAAGAATATTTTCTTTAAACACTTGCATGATAAGCAGGTGTGAGCAAGCTCTTTATACTGATACACAGTTCGGTATCACTGAAAATCTTTAACCAATCTTTTTTTTTCTCCCTCAAAAATTCATTAGCGCTTTCCTACGTAGTTTAATAGTAGAGGTATTAATTATTTAATAGCAAAACTATTAATAGTAAATTCAAGGATCTAAATCCATATTAGGGTTCCCCAACAAGAAGTCCAGTTTTCAGACTTGCTGAAACCACTGTGAACTGTGAATGCACAAGATGTTTGTCATGATTGATCCTGGACATTCAGCATCATTATAAAACATTTGCTTTGTTCACTATATATTTTCCCATTTTGTTGCTTGGGAGTCTTTAAAAGTGCCCAAGTGTCTGATCATGAAAGTGACTATAATGTCTTAATTCTGTCTGATTCCTTGGACTAGATCACTCCTTAATAAGTCCAGTCTACAGATTAGACTTTCTCTGCTTGGTTCATATGTCGTGTAGGCATTTTTGGAGCATCCTGCTTGAATCAAAGCACCCCAGAACAGACAAAATACAAATGGTGACCTCTGCCCATTTTTACCCAGACCTCTAAGAGATCCTGTGTGCATCAAATTCAGTTCTCTTCCACACCTGATGGGATGCAAAGCACTACCTCTCACCAAGAGTCCTTGTAACTACTATGTTAATGTCCCTAAATAAAATGGTACCTTTCTGAAGCCTTGTCAGAGCTGTGTGGTCCTACCAGTTTTAAAGGCTTTAATAATCACAGCTTCTCCCTGCTGTGCCCTCATTCTAGTGCAACTCTTCCTGAGGTTCCTTCTTGTCTGAATGTGGGTCTTAAGCACACAATGCAGCCTGTAGGTTTCCTCAGAGCATCCAGGTAATTATGGGCTGCAGTGAACTTTCTAATTCAAGTTCAGCTTTCAGGATCAACATGGTTCCAGACATTGTATCTACAAATCACAGCTGTGTCTAACAAAGGATGAGGTGCAGAAACTCCAAAATCTTGCAATCCAGGCTAAAGGTCTCAAAGAGCTTTGCTCTAGAGCTATCTAAACCCCAAGGCAATGAGAATGCCACGAGTCCTTTCATTTTTGTTTTGTATTTCCACATATTCTTCAAGTTCTGCTTTTGACTGTTCCTAGAAATGCCCTGACACAGCTGGACAAGTCAGGATCTCCCTGTGCAGGATCCCATCAGTTTTGCGTGTCTCCCTCAAATGACTCAAACCAAAATCTGTTCTCAGCCCATGCAGGCACCATGCAAAATGATCTAGAGGTCCACGGTCATGTCCAAACTGACCGAGCAGTATGCTGCTGGTGTGCCTGCGGGTCAGTCTCCTGGCTTGAAATGTTATGGTGAAAAGTGGGTGTCCACTATAGAATGCATGAACTTCATCTTACTTGCCAACACAGCTCTTGCCATTTGTCATCAATCTATGATGGATCTCATTCCTGAGGGCTGGAGAAGCCTGATATTGAGCAGGAGCAGGCAGTATGGGATGTAGCTGGCAGCTGGAAGTCACTGAGTGTCCATGCAGCCTCACTAGCAAGCAGGAGATCTAACTGCAGATGGAGAGGAGCATTCTGAACATTGTCCAGTTGCATGGAGTTCCAGGTGTGCATTCACCTCCCTGTCCTGTATACTTCGAGGATGCCAAGAAATAAAGCATTTTTGGAGAGGCACAAGACAACCACTGTGCTCCACAGTGATGGGCACGACAATGACAGGTCATATTTGGGACACAACATGTAAACCGAATAAAAGCTGGATTAGCAGCTGCAGCAACGTCTACTAGTAGTGACTACAAATTTGTGAGTGCTTTTTCTCACTAGAGAAATACGGGGCACATTGGTTTTCAGCAGTGACAGCCTAGTGTTAGCAGGCAGCTATGTACAGTTGTAGAAAGGCAGGCATTCTGTGTTCATCATGATCTCTATAAGACTGAGTGAGAGAACAGAAAGTCTAAAAATAAATGCAAGTTTCTCTTATAGAAATCTCTTGCTCCTCTTCCAGAATTTAGAGGGAAATGAACTCATCCTCCACAGTGGGAAACTGGAAGGTCCCAAATCTCCAGTTGTTTCCACATGGACAGATCCCTGCATTTAGCGTGTAGTTCTGCTGACTCCAGCAGGCAGTGCAGGAGCACAGAGGTCAGGCTTGACAGATCCAATTGCAGGATCAGGCTCAAAATTTCTACCTGATCACCCTGCCCCACAAGAAAATGCCTTCAGTCAGAAACTACAGACTTCTGCTGTTGCTCTTTTATTTGTTTCCCAAATATGTGGCATAAGTATGTTTCGTGGGGTAATTCTAGCTTTATTTTTATGATGCCAAATCGTACTATCGGAATAAATATGAGAAATCTAGAAGGTTGCCCTGTGGACTCCATATCGGGTTTAGAGTTTACTTCTGTATACACTGAGTTCATTGAAAGAGACCTGGATTTCTTTTTGGAAAGAAGGTTGAATAAATAAATTTAAATGACTATGTATTAAAATGATCTTGACCCATCAGATGAATTTTGTCTGAATTCTGTAGTCTTTTCATGTTGCACAGATACCTGACAAGCTCTGGTCTGATGATATTTCCTTGCTGTACAGATTGCTGATTACTGTTTTTAAGAATAGAGCAATATTCTAGGAAGGCTTTTATTCCTCCTCTTCCTTCCATCTTCTACTTTCATCATTTTTTTCTATTTTAACTTTTTGGTTTTGTCTTTAGTTAGTTTGTTTTTTTGCTACTGTATCCTTAGTCATTTAACCATCACATGAATTCACTATGATGAGTGAAAGAACAAACCTATTTGGCCAGACCTTCAACCAAGGTGAACTGACACAGCTCTACTAGATTATAGTGATTTAACTCCTCAAAGCACCTAGAAGACTGTATTTGAGATTTTGCTCAATCCACTTTTCATTCAAACTAGTGCTCTTCAAGCAAAATTGCTTTCTCCCACATTGCCTGCAATGCTACTGCAGACCTGCAGAATGTTTTGTTATAGTTAGATGCATCTCAAATTCTAGCTAGAGTGACAGAAAGTTGTGAGTATTCAGCTGTGTAACACTGAATGGCTTACTGGGATTTTCCTAATATGCCTTGATTTATAAGATTTTGATCATGAGGTGGTTAACATATGAATGGGTAGAGACATATCTATTGATACAAAGCTGAGCACAATCTGTTCATTGCAGTAAAAATTCTGCACAGACCTGCTCTAAGATCTAGGAGCTGTTTCAAAACACTAAATGCCATGTGCCAAATGCAGCTGCAGGATGTTAATTTCTTCTCAGATAACATTTAAATCTGAAGTCTGCTGCCATATCTGTGAAGAAGTACAGGAATATACGAGTCAAAGTTTGCTTTGCTCTGGTTTTGTAGAACTTTCTTTAAAAAGCCCAATTTCACCAGAAGTACCCGTTTCTACCACTGGTGCTCCCATGCATGTGCCTGAATACATGTACCCAAGCATAAAGCACATACAACCAGGTGTTCACAAGTAGCAGCGCCAAAATACTTCAAAGAGTTATTTTTTAAACTGGGTCGAGGTTTAGGAAATTGGGGTGTCAGTGAAAAAAAAATAAACCTGTAAGTAGGGCTCGTTCCTTTCCAGAGAGACCCAGTTACGCACAGGCCTCCTGCGCCACGTCACCGCGGGACACTCAGGGATGCTGGGCCGCCCTCTCCATTCTGCGCGGAGCCTGTAGCCCCCGTCCCCACGGGGCCGTGCCACTCTCCCCTGCCCGAGCTGGGCCACGGCCGAGCAGTTTCACCCCGAAAGCCGCCGGAGGGCTCTGCCAGGACGCGCCCCCGGGCCCCGGCCGGTGCCCACGTCCCGCCGTCCCGCCGCCGCCAGGGGGCGCCGCAGTGCTCCGGAGCGACTGGCGGGACCGGGATGGGCATGGGCATGGGCATGGGCATGGGCATGGGCATGGGGATAGGGATAGGGATGGGGATGGGGATCGGGATCGGAATCGGAATCGGGGCCGGGACCAGGGCCGGTGCTGCCTCGGTGCAGCCCTGGCCTGCGGAGCTGCTGTGCCGGCGACTGTCTCCGCATCGCGGCACAGCAGCTGGCGGGCGGGGCCGCGGCGCCGCTTCTGCTCACCCGCCCAAGCTGAAATTTCGCGGCATTGACGCGATCGCGTGTCCCCCCTGTCCCGGCAGCTGGCAAGGATGCGGAGTCGGTACGTTTTTAACCTGCTGCCTTGTAGGTCACCTGGCTTTTGAGCCAGGAGAGCTGAAGTTTTTCTCCCTTACTGTGAACACTAAAGATGCCATTAAAAAGTATCCTGAGCTTCCACACAACTGAAAGTTGGCTTGTTTAAGGAAAAAAAAAAAAATACCTGTGGCAAAAGATCTAGTGAAATCACCCAAGAACTGAGCATCCTCTCTCTCATAGCAGAAGTAGACATCTGGAAGGACTTCAGCTTGGGGAGAGATGCTACATAATGCACTTACGTGCACCCTCCTCCTACTCACCTCCATGACCTAATGGGTCAGACTTCTCTCTGCATGAAGGACCAAGGGGAGTCCGAGGGTCATTTGCGGAGAACTAGGGCGTGCTGATTGTATACAGCACGTAAAATAATCTATGCCTGCTGCAAATATCATTATTGGCTTCACTTTAGCTGTCAGAGTGAATAGACATCAGCAGGACATGCTGCATGTCGCTCTTGCCGCTCCATCCCCAAGTGTGCAGCAGTGTGTCTGGCAGAGAAGCATACAGCACAGCCAGGTGGGATCTCATGGGCTGTGCCTGCATTAGCTGAGCAGTGCTGCTCAGCAGGAGTGGGTCTGCAAAGTGAAACAGCAGGTGCAGAGAGCCTAGTGTCCATATTCACTGTATGTGGGTTTATATGAGCCTTAGTCCTGTGGACTGAATGCTGATTAGCAGTTGAAATACACAAGCGCTTCTCCTGGGTGTATTTTCTGGCTAATCTTCATCCAACAGACATTATTCAGCTCACATCTGTGATATGATGCAAAACCTCATAGGGCAAGTGGGGACCGTAGGGAGGGTGTCTCCAAAAGTGCCTGATTTATAAACACTCATTGCCCTACAGGCATGAGGTGACCTGCAGCAGCTGCAGCAGTTACATGTGGTGGAACAGATCCATGTGGACCTACATGAGAGGCTTGCCTCAGTTTTCTGACACCACTGAGCTCATGGGAGACCCTCTCTCAGTGCTTATGGAGGTTACTTTGAGAGGTTTCAGGGCACAGTGTCAATACCTCCAAAGTTACATGGAGTCTGATTTTGAGATTTAGCAGTCTTGTGTCTTCCTGAAGAACATGTACAAAGTGATGGAGAAGTTTTTCCATAGAGAACAGGTAAAAAAGGCTCCATAGCTCACGTGACCTGTCAGAAAATACCCTCTTGAACCTCACCCCACATGTGATAACAGCACAGGGTCAAGGGGAAATCAGCAATGACATGTTTGCTTGTCTCTGTGCCATGTGTGGCAAAGCTAATGAGCAATTGATTGCAGCTACATACACTATTTACCAAACAACATGGGACACGCTTTAGCAGAGTAGCTGCTATACATCCTTTATAAAATGCTAGGATGAGATTACTGCTCTGCTGCTTGGGTTATATTGTGTCAGATTTTTTTAAAATATAGTGGATAATTATTTTTTTTTCAGATGGATCATCAGTCTGTATGTAAGATGCTGTGTTTGCTACTTGGGGAACAGGGCATACTATTTAACAGCCCTGGGTAGATGGCCTGATGTTTTCATGTTTTGCATAGCTGCACCTTCCTCTTTATTGATGGTTCAGTGGATACTATCAAGAACTTAGATTTAAGGTAAAGCTTCAGGCTTTGTTAACCTGAAGACATACCTCAGGACATATTGAGCAATAATGCCGTCCAAGTAGGTGACTGCCAAAACAGAAATAGGTGTGCATTTAAACTTCTAACCGTGAAACTGGTGGTGGCTTCCATGATAATGGGCACTACCTGGAGTGTCCTTCTTGTTTTTCTGCCACTCTGCAACCCAAACCCAACCAGCAACAGGCTATGCCAGAATTCAAGCCAGCATTGGCTTGTCACAATCTCAAGTCCCCAGGCACCTGCCACACATCACTGTGGTCAGCTCATACAGTGGCCTGGCAAAATCTGGAAGCTCAAGAAGGCTGTGGCTTGCACCTCTTTACTGTGTTGTTGTTGCTTTCCTTTGCTTTTCACCATTCAACGTGCCACTTTCTGCATGAAGTAGGACAGGACAGCAGTCACCACAGCACATGTATCATGTCTACTGTTTCACTATCTTTTTAAAAAAACACATTATTTGGATAATCAGTTGGCCTCACTCTGCTTGTGCCATCTTAAGGGAAGGAGGAAAATAAACTAGTAAGACTTCATCAGAAATTCATCTGCACAGACTGCGGAGGTGCAATAGGATTTTTGCCATAAAACAACAGTTCCCTGCAAAATCTTTGATTGAAAGGGACAGAAAAAGACAAACAAATTATTGCAGATAGTGAAGTCACATAGCTCCATGTTTGTACATGTGTAATCCATTACCTCTGTGGTTTTGCTAATCCAGATAAAACATTAAGGGGAAAAAAAAATACCATATTTGCTCAAATAAGGCTTATATATTCCACTTCCCCAGATTTTGCCCTCAAAATCAGAGGTACTTCAGTTTTTTGTGATGTGCCAACACTCTGCATTATTACAGAGCCTTCCATATCTTTCTGGTCTTTTGCAGACACACAGGTGCTTGCTCCTCCTGCCCTCCAAGCTGTCTGGACATGGACTGAGCAGGACACCCATAGACAGCACTATGCTGCCACAGAGGCACAGAGCACCTTTCTCATCAGGGTTGTTTTTAGACCATGTGCCTTTTTGCACAGACAGAATGGGCACAGTTGCATGTGTAAAATCAATGTGAATATGCATGTGTTTCATCTTCACAAATCAATCACATCTGATAGGGACTTCATTCTTGTATTTCAGGATCCTTGAATGTGGCCTTCATTTGTATATAAGAAGTCTTGAGAGGCACAGAACACTTGATAGTATGCATAAAGGCAGTTGTACAAAATGTCTTATGCTTCTTGTGTTTTTGCATTTCTTTTTCAACCTGTTGAAACCTGGATAAGCTGGGAAAGAACAGAAAGGAAACAGAGAAGAAGCTGTGGTACAAATTGCATCTGCAAATCTTTCCCTTAACTGTAGTGACATCAAATTCCACACATCTTCAAGAAAGCCACAAGGTAAAAGCATAAATGTCCAAAAATGTGGGCAGATTGAAAAATGGGGAATTGTGGGAATGGCAGCAGAGGCTGGCTTCTATTTGTGTACTTCTATAATGAGAAGGAAAGGCAGGAAAAAAAAGCAACAAACCAAACAGCATAACCAGTCATTGATGGGGAGGGGAAAAAAATGATAAGCTCTTCACGCTACCAAATGGTGCAAGTGAATATTTCCCCAAACAATGTTTCAGTTAAAAATAATTTCTTAACTCTTTGATGCAAACACATTGGAGATGCCCTCCTAGAACTGCATTTCTGAATGAATTCCACTATATTAGAAGAAGCAGTTAGATGGGTATGCAAAGAACAAGAATACACAGATGTAGATACACATGAACCTCAGTATGCACGCTCAAAGAGTAGAATACCTTGCTTAAAATCACCTACTGTAGGGCTATGTCAGTGAGAACTGGACTAATGCAGCAGCTGATGAGAGTATGCAGCACTGGGAGCATCAAAGTTGAAAACATTTGCACAGCTCCTGCTGTGGTAGGCAACTGAAAAAGCCCTTTCATAAATTGTTCAAATTCCATGTTAAAATTATTTAGGATTTGGCCTTGCTTTTAGTGGAAGGTAGGAAAAAGACAAGAAGAGAGAGTAAGATCCAACATGGCAGAAAAGAAAGAGCCAGGTAGTGGCTAGGGGAAAAAAATTGCTCTTTTTACAGATTATGCTACCTGTTTCACATACTTCTCCCATCTCAACTCATGCTCTATATGCTGTACTTAATATTTATGGTAAACCAAAATAAAGCAACAAATGTGTCAATCTTTAATGTTTACTTAGCCATACAGACCAGGAGGTGGTGACCCAAAGGGTAGGATTACTAAGATGTTTAAGATTTACATGACATGTTGTGTTACCTTTCTGTTATTTTCACAAAATAAAAACAAGCTCTCCTCCATCTGTTTAGTAAAAAAAAAAATCCAGAAGAGCTGCAAAACTATGCCCTTGACTCCAAGTAAATAATGAAACCTTAATGTGAATAATCAACATGCCTTCGTAATCAAAGCCGGGCTTGTGATACAGCTGGATAATAATTCACTTGCAATATCATCAGCTCGGAATGAGTATCAGCTTAAATATTGTTGGTGCAGGTGTAGCCTAATTAATTCAGGCTCACTTTATCTGGCGTTTAGTTGCTTACATTGATGTTGGGAGTATTAGGTCCTTCAATTTTTCATAACAAGCAACACCACTGAACTGCCACAGTGCAACATAAATCAGAGATTTTTCTTAGACCCCATAAAATAACTAAAAAAAAAAAAAAGTTATGGTTGCCAGATTCATTATGTGCTTTTATACACCAGCTAACAGAACTGACTAGCAACAGTTTTCTTTTGGCTATTATTTTTTGCTATTGTTTCAACAGTGTATGAAAATCAATGCAGAAATAAAAGAGAAATAGTCTAGTCTGAAGAACTCACTGTAGAAGTCTTAAAGATGGTAGCAAGATCCTGAATGTATAACAGGATCTTTGCTTGTGTGCTTCTCTGCTGCACTGGGACACATATTTTAGTCAAGTTACACACACACTACAAGCAATGAGGACAGAAAACAATGTGTAATTGCAGAGTCAAGTCACATGTTCGTTTAGAGCATCTTGTGGTGCATGAGTGTACATAGTTGATATGCATATGCATGCCTAAAATACATACGTCTTGATTTAACCTGCTAACACATGTCTGTATTAAGTCATTGAAGACTGAAAACCAAGAATGGAAATATTAGGAAAAAAGCATCCATTGTTATTTTTCAGAAGTTGATGTTATTAATCATTGTTTATTAGAGCATAGATTATTTTAATGGTTCAGTTTCATAAGAGTTACAATATATTGTATAATAATAAAAATATTTTGGAATTTGTATCTCACAGATAAATTTTCCATCTTCGATTTATTGAAGAGACATCTAATCCTAATTTGATGGCCCTCAAGAGCAGAATTTTATGTTACTCAGCCCTCTTGCCCCTCACCAAATGGAAAATTACACACTGCCTTTCATGTTTCATACGTGATTATGTATTTCAACCCTGTGTGAAAACTTCTAAGATACTCATTACCTACAATATTGGAATAAATTCAGCCATGATTCCCTAGGTGCAACAATTTTTTTAAAACGTCACTTGCCCCCAGTTATGCCAAATTGGCCCAATAAATCTGAAAAAAATACTTATCTTCATATCAGGTATTTGCTGCCATTTGCTAACCAGCTATAGGAGCTGAACAATGTGATGAACTCTTTAAACCAGTTAAATCAAATAGCTGTCAGAAAATGCCCAAAACAGAAATCTTTACTGCTTTTACAAACAATTTTAATTAATGTCTGAATAAACTGCATATTTGAATTTTCACCAACATAACGGTTTTTCCCAGGAAATCACAGTTAAAAGCTGAAGTCAATGTTCCTTGAGAAAGTGCACTTTGTTTATGGAAATAGCCTTAGCAGTTAATGCCTGGCAAAGCTTCAAGCTCGGAATTACATTACACTGGTAATTTTATCATCTTAAATAGATCCAGTTTGGATTTATGAATACAAGCAAAGTAGGACAGCCCTCAAAGAACTGTCTTTAAGCAGGCTTCATTCCATCCCATGAAGCTTTGTAATTCCTTCTGTTATTATTAATAGCTGTTAAGTGCTGACAGCGTGCTTGGCACTGAATGAAACGCAGGAGCAGATATGGTTCTTGTTAAGGTTGGCCCTCGGGAGGCCATTTACTGTGTATAACAACAACAACAACTTTATTGGAGTAGTAACCCACTAACACAGCTGCAGCTCGGGTGTCAGGAGATGTCGCTGTTTAGACAAAATAGCGATGTGCACATGCATGCAGACATGACTATTTTATGCATTAATTTTGCCACAGCTAACAAGGCTATCCACTGAGCAGACAAGAGTTTCTGAGGCAGCCAAAGAAAAGCTGTAGCCTGGAGTGCCATTTTTGCAGGGTTTCCTCCCTCAGCAGTGGAAGTACAGACCACTGGGACAGGCCAAGCGCTTAGGAGCATCACAAGTGCTGGATGCAGTGGGGTGGAAGGAGAATCTCAAAAGGCAAACCTCTGCTGCTGGAGGTTATGGCAGGTTGAACCACAGGATTAAAGGAAATGGCAGAAAAGAACGGGCAAGAATTTCAAGCAAAGGACCCCTGAAGCTGTCTTACATGGATGGCTTCCTTTTGAGCCAAGAGCTATGGAAGTGTTGAAAAAAATATTTAAAGGGACTGAAGGGATGGTACGGGAGGTGGCTGCAGACCCTGAACTCAAGACACATGGAGGGAGCTGGATTTACAGAGTGGAAGGTAGGGTCTCTGCTCTTGTGCTTCAGGGAAAGCTGGCATGCTCACCGGATGCCATCTGTCAACAGTCAAGTGTAGCATACCGAGATGATGCTCAATTCCTGACCTTCAAGTTCCTATTAAACGCCATTGCTCAGTTTTAGCCTAGCCAAGATGAGAGCTCTGCTGCATCATCACCTATGGAATATAGAAGAGAGGCAGTGGCACCAAAACTCTGCTGACAAATTCACACTTTAACATGTATGGAGTCAGGAGCTTTGCAGGGGATATTTATCCCAGCTCCTGATCAGGTGGCTGTGCAGTGCCCAAAGTAGAGGAAAAGGTGATGAGGTCCCCCACTCAATGACAGCGGTGCTCACATCCACCAGTGGGTCTGACCCAATGGATAAATGCCACAAAGGCAGGCGTGCCCTTCTTCTGCTGTCTTCTCCTTTGGATGTGCCCTAGTACTTCATCTCTGTGTCCAAGTACAGCCCTTGGTACTGTAGGTTGAGTGGTGTTTGAGTCTGCTTCTCCAGGGCTCTGCTTTGCTACTCCAGCCATGGCCACAACAAACCTTACACTAAACAAGTCTTGCTGGGGCTTCTGCCTTGTAAGCATGAGGGCTAAAGCTCCACAGAACTAGATGCTGCACCCTTTGGGAAGTACGTTACCTATGGGTGTACAAATGCTGGTTGGTAATAATGGCAGGAGAAAGTACATCCAAGCAGCTAAAATAGTTCTCTTTAAAATGTTTTTCTTAGTTTCATTGTAATTGCCTGACTGGCTTGTTTCCTGCTGCACAAAACCTTCCCTCTCCCTTCAACATCACTTACTCTCAAACATTTTCCAAAAAGACTCCTCCCCTTTGCTGTCTGCCCTCTAACATTAGTTTTAGATGACTCTGCTTTTCAAGCACCTTTGCCTAAAAGCAACCAGATTGTCTGAAAATACTTAATAACACACTGAAAACCAAATACCTTTAAGGTTTTTTAGCAAGGTATTAAAAAAATTATTAATTCAGATGTTATCAGTCACCTGTGGCCATTTAGACTATAAAATTGATTTTTTTAACTTCCTTGCTTTCCATACTCCCGTGTGCAGTGCTCCCCTTAATTAATTAATCTCTGCTTTTCTGTAAACCCATTGATTCTTCCTGCTGTATTAACACTTGAGTTTGCAAAGGCTGTTCTCTGCATAGTGTCTAGAAGAGATCCATTTGATCATGATATATTTTTAAAAGGAGCATTGGAGACGGTGGCGTGGGAAGCAGGTCTGCCAGAACTGCATAGTGACTGTGAAGAGTGAGTTAATTTCCTTATGATTCCTCTGCTGGGAACGTGCTCTCATACCTCACACAAAAACAAAGCTGTGACGGCACTACGTGCAGGCAGGCAACATGGGGTAGATGTTTTCCAATGCACCGTATGGATCTGAGATCATAGGCACCCTGCCTGCGTTGCTGTTATGTACAGCACTGCCATGGCTGCAATACAAGAGGCACAAGTGCCAGTGAGGCTGCAGTTATTTGCCTCAGGTGCTGGCAATAGTGTAGCAGGGACAGCATGGAGAGCTGAAAAAAGCATTTGAAAAGCTGAGTAAATATTCAAAGAGTTCACCCACAATGCTACAGCTGGACTAGTAAGGGTGTCAAAGTTGATTTTCAGCTGCGCTGCATCATGTTCCAGTGGCTGCGGAGCAGACCTCCTCCCCACTCCTTGCACCACTGTGGTGCCGCTACAATCTTAGTCTAAGGAAAGGTGAAAGATAAAAGATACATCATGCTGGCCAATACAGAAGTGGCTCATTTTCTAGAAGATTTTGTTTTTGACAGCAGAAATAATATGTCTGTTACAAGATAGCGAATAGGAAGCACTTCACTGAAACAACTGTTGTCTGCACTAACATCAGTATTTACATAGCCTTGCTTTCTCCTTTCCTCCAAAGAAAAATCTAGATTAATTTTTTGGGACAGAGAAGATCTCTCCCGCACACTCACTGTTTATTACTGCTTACTGCATTTCACATCATCCCTGTTCTTTAAGCCCAAGGCTATTACCAGTCTTCCTCCTCAACATGACATCCACTTGATGTGTCTCCTATCACTGCTCCCTGCCTCCTTCTGCATTTTGGCACAGACTATGCTTGATTTAGTTGTTTTTAAACACTAACTCCTCTGTCATCGCATTTGGAAGAGCAACCTTGTGCCTCTACCATAGCAGTAGCCCCTTTATTTTGCTGTTGTGTTATTAAATTAACCAGCACTTAACTTCTCCAGTATCATTGCAGATAGGATGGTCATAAAGGCATTTCCAAGTAGGCTTTGAGAATTAAATGCAGAGTTGCAAAGTACCCCAATCAAGGCACAAAATAGGCCCAGTCATCCTCACCCTACTTAGTATGTCATCTTCTTCCTATCTCTTAAATCAAATAATCTGCAAACCACCGCTATATTGGAGCATTGTTTCTGCTATAACTTATGTCAACTTGGATCACACACACCCCTTTTTCTTAAACAGCGTTTGGCAGCCAGCTGAGTGTGGAAACTAGGCTGTTTTACATTAGTCATCAGTACATTTAAATCATTCTTACCAAATGATTTACTGAGGATTACAGATTCTCATATGGCATTTAAAGTTAATGATTAGGCAAAGTAATATATCACTAAAATGATTTGGTGCATATGTTTTTTGCTTCAATGATTCTGAATTTCTCTTTAGTTTGGAAGACTTCTCTACTCTTATTTTCCCCAATTGAAGCAAAAAAAATATTTTTGAGAGAAAAGAGTGGATGGCCCAGCATTTTGCCTGTCTTCTCCAAGAGGATTTTCCTCCGTGCAGGAAAGTCAGATCATGAGGAAACACTGGTAAGTTTAGTGCTCTCCAGATAAATATTGGCAGGTGTCAGTATTGCACAGCATTTCCACACCTTGCTGTGTCCCAACAACAAGAGGAAAATCTGGAGGAAAAAGAATTAAGATTTTATATCCAATAAAGCAGTGAATGAACCACCTGGAAGGACAAAATTTTATGGCAGAATATGTAAAGAGGAGTATCTCACAGGAAACAAAAACTGTACACATTCTTCAGGAACAGACCTTTCTGCAGACTTCTGAAAATTGTAGATGTCCTATGAGAGTGGAAAAAAAGGGATTTGCCAACTCTGTCTAGCAAGTGGACTTTGAAACCTGAGCGAAAGAAAGGTAGAGCACACTAATAAAACATGCACTGTTGCACCAGATGCTCACATGTGACTGGAATCCTTAAAAAGAAAGAGTGACGCAAAATAATTTGTTTATTTTATTGCTGTGGGCCAGGATCCTGCAAGCACTGAAAAACAACAAGCCATTTTGAATTTACAAGATGCATGAAATAAAGAAGACAATTATATCTTCTTCATAGGCAATTAAAATAAAGGAAATCATTCATCAGTGCAAAGTTACCTGTGTATAACCATGTGCAAATCAGGATTTCTGGCCCTAACCCTGTAGTGTGTTGCAAGCAAGCAGCTGCACAATTAGTTTCACTAGGGCTGTGTGTGGCTGCAAGGATCCATTATTGTGAGCCTCGTCCTTGGTATAGTAAAAATAGGCAAGATATGCATTGCATATTCATTTTGGCACCAATCCTGTCTTTCATCTCCAGTTTCAGATGGCTGACAAATAATGGACAGGATTATTGCAAAAATTATTTCATATATTAGTACCCATAGGTCTTACTCAAAGCATATAGTGAATAAAACAAATAAGTGCCATAAATTAAGGAGTGATCTGGTATCTATTATTAACTTCTGCTTGGACTTCTTATCACCTCCTGAGGTTTCCAGCACTTTCCATAATAGATCTAACTCTGTACACTCCTCAGAGAAGTCTGCCCCAGCTCATACCAAAAGGGGTATGCAACTTCCACCATCATGGCTCTTCACTAAAAGTTTGTAAAGAAGAACACTTCTGTCTGCCTGCACCAAAACCAGAGATGTTAAGTCTTCTTTCTCCGCCAATGCCATCACTCAGGAGATGACATGAGAGAGGCACTTACTGGGGCAAGATTTGGTATCATCAGATAAAGCCAGTGCTTTGTGTTGGCCCTAGGACAAAACTGAGAACACCTACCAATCATACATCATAGGCGCAATGTTGTCTGATGGAGAAGCAGATTGAAATAGGTGGTGTTCAGGAGGAGTGTCCAAAAAAGAAGTTTTTCAGAGAAATATATCCCTGAAGTGAGCAAGGCAGGGATAACTATAGCAATGTGAGCCTACCTGAAAAAAAATCATAGATTCACACCCCACAAAATCATAAGGAACTAAAGGAACTAGGGGTGACACCAGTGAGTCTGGACTGAAATACGGAATTCAGCCTAAAGTGCCCATGTTCCCTGTACAGTGCATACACAGCTATAAGAGGGCCCAGGCAGTTATAAAATGAAGCACAGAGCTGTACAGAATGGGGTAATGAAGAACACTAGGGACATGAAATCTCATCTGACCTTCTGCAGTTTAAGCACCTGATGGATATCTCTGTAGGAAGCCGTCTTTACCTACATGAGTAATATAGCCCAGCACCCACTTTGGATCATATGGTCCACACAGAGCATGTGATTTATCTTAGGTGAAGGAAATGTTGCCATTTGCTATATTGAAAGGATAAAAAGAAAAAAAAAAAAGAAAAAAAAAAGAAAAAAAGATCGCAGCATTTTCTCTGGAAGTGGGAAGGATGGTTTCATTTCCTGTTTTAGCCCAGTAGTGGCTGGTGGCTCAAACTTGCATCTCTCCAATCCATAAAAGCATAGATGTTCCTCATTCCTCTTGTAGCTGTATGGAGAGAAGAAATTAGACTAACACAGTGAAGGAGCCTGGCTTCAGCCTCATAAGCAACATCACTTGGATGGCATGGAAGTTCTGGCACTTTGAGTCCTCTTCTGAGGAAATAAAAATAAAAGCAGTAGATTAAAAGTATTAGCAGACCAGGAAGCAGGTACCAGAAGCATAACTGAATGCCTGAAAACCAAGGATCCAAAGCTATGCTCCATAGCACTGAGTTTTGGATTAATTTCTGCAGTGCAGCTCATCTTAAGAAGGGCATTGGCTTTGATGCTGTCATATAACAAATGGGAAACATAGATTTCATCTAAGATTTTTCAGTCTCTGAGGCTGAGGACATTGAACTCAAGTTTCTCCCTTCTGTCTCCGGGTTATCTATCCAACGGTCTTCATCATTTAGTCCTGTCTTTCAAGCTGATACCTTGCAGCATATTTCATCCAAAATAAATGAAGTCCAAAGTCAGGTTTTCCTGGCATCTCCTAGATTAGCTTAAAAGTCACCTTCTCAGACAGGTCACATAGGGAAGGGCTGATTAGGGAGAAAACTGGCAAAAATTCATATTAATATTTCAAGCTCATACTGGAACCTTGGGATCCATACTGCCCTCATCAGCCCTTGGGAAAGGGGAAGGACAAAGACTGGGTAGTAACCTTTAGCAAAATTGTATGATAGTACCTGTAAAGGCTGCAAGTCTTCCTACATGGCCAGCAAAGAGCAGTATTGGCTGAGATACCCAGGTTTCTGGATTTTGAACAGACTTAAGAGAGATGGTCTTAGGGTTCAGATTGAAATGATTCAGAGTAGAGACTGTAAATGTAAACATCTGGAGAGTTACACAGCAGCCTATTTGGGATTTTGTGGGACCCAGTGGGCATCCAGTTTTTTTCTCAGCCTTCTCTAAATTCCTATATATTTCATTGTATCCTACCCCAAGAGATTACATAAATTGTCCAAAGCTACCCATCAGGATAATGATGACAAGACAGCTCTAAGCATTAGATTGCATTGCTTCTGCTTTCAAAAAGGGGAAATCTAGTACCTTAGCGTTTTGTATGTAGTACTCTGTGAGCTAGAAGAAAGACAATCTTTGCTAAACAGTTTCCTTATAAAGGCCCAAGACACAATCCTAATGGAATTTATTTTTTCTTCCAGCTAACACAGCAGGATTGAGCCTTAAAGTATCTTTGTTAAACTAGTTAATAGATTATTGTCCAAAGTAAATATATTTCAGTAAGTGCAAGACTGCTTTTTTCCTCCCTCTTTCCGTCTTTTGTTCAACTTCTACTCAGCTATTTATGATTCATTTCATGAGACACTAGGTTTTCTCTGAAGGCACTAAAGAGGGCCAGAGCTATCAAACAGTTTTAGTGACTAGTGCCAACAAGGAACTGTTTTCCTCCATGCTATAAAACAGGCACTGTCAATAGACTACAACCGGCAATAAACTATTAAAAAAGGAATTTATGATGGCTACTTATTATCCTCCTGAAATAATGTTGTTACAAGGCTGCCCTTTCCAGTCCTCCACACGGATCACATGGCAAATGTCTAACAAAGGGAAAGGCCCGGACCTGCAGAGACTGGCTGCAAACAGTCCAGGAGCTGCCCACGTTGCGTGGGCACACACTGCTCCGGGGGTTCAAAGCAGCAGAGCGATTGCCCCACACTGGATTTAGGCTTGAAATATACAAGTGCTTGATTTAAGGTGGGATTACATTATGTATAGAACATGTTGAATCATTTTAATAGCTAAATATCAAATTATGTGGCAATGTCTATTATTGTTTAGCAAGGAATTGGTGAACCACAAGGATAAAATAAGAAATGGCGCAAACCTCAAATGGAATCAAATCTGCCTCCTTTTTTAGATTTCAAAAAAAAAAGTGCCGGTTCTAGTTCTTGTCCTTTCCTCTCCAACCCCATAACAGGCTTTCTTCTTTGCTGAAGTGTCTGCCTGCTAGGTTGACATTTGACTGTGATATGGATCTGTAATTGCTATAAATTTTGGTACACCACTGGCATAAATAGAGCTGTCCTATCTTACTCCAATTAATGAACTGTTGCCTTCAATAAATATGTCAGAAAGAACGGGGAAACGATACAGCTCAAACTTCAGCGTCGTGTGGATTGTCTCCTTTTGATCTAGACCTTCATCTAGTGTGCCTTTTGAGTTCCCAGTATGTCAGACTGGAGACACACAGGCTGCGGTCGAGGCTGAATGTACCACCCTGGAGGGATGTCTCCTAATAATGAGCGTCTTTCAGGAATGACGAAGAAGGTCCTAAAGGTGTGTAGGGAAAAGAAGGAGGTAGTTTGAAGAGCTTAAGGAAAAAGGAACTTTTGGATCTAGAGAAGTGAAAGCTAGG
This sequence comes from Nesoenas mayeri, assembly GCF_963082525.1. Classification (NCBI taxonomy): domain Eukaryota; kingdom Metazoa; phylum Chordata; class Aves; order Columbiformes; family Columbidae; genus Nesoenas; species Nesoenas mayeri. The sequence goes on along the minus strand of NC_137542.1, from coordinate 64,501,578 downwards.
CTGGGCTGAGAAAAAGAGTGAAAATTGAGGTGTAGATAAATGGGGTGGAAGAAGATAGTCACTGAGATTCGGATTTAAAAAACAAACAAACAAACAAACAAACAACCCTCCCACAATTACAGCGTCAAGATTTTTTAATGTCTTGGACACTCGCAGTAGGGTTATCAAGGGGGATTCTCCTCTCCTCGACGTCGCTGTAAACAAAGAATAGTTGCCTGATATCCTGTTCCCTGGACCATTCATCCGAGGGAAAGAAGAACAATATTTTTTAGCAGCAGGTATTAACCCGAGAACACAACACTTATTTGCAGCAAGAGACTATTCTGAAGATTTAAATCCAGTTTTGTTAATTTTATAAACTCCAAATAAAGAATGTATACCACATAAAAGCAGAAATTACATGCATAGAGACCTCAAACGAAAACGTATCGTTTTACTATTGATAAATTTTTACTAATAGCGTTTCTATGCTGAGAGCACCGGTGAGCAGGAGTTAAACTGCTGCTGAGATTATAACGTTGTGTTTACAATGTGTTCGGTTGTTATTTCTCAGTGAAGGAGACAGCCCTGCCTGTGATTGTCTCTCGCTGGCTTCTTGACTTAACAACTCAGCTGTGTCAAGACCGCATTGTACAGCGAGAGGAGCAACCATTAAAATGCCAAGACCATATAAGAAGCCATATATCCCGCAAAACCATCAAAACTAGAAGTTCCCCACTTCCATCTCGGAGTGCTTATTGACATTATTGCTTCTCAGTAAGTTTAATAATAATAATAATAATAATAATAATAATAATAATAATAATAATAATGCCACCTTTTTTTTCCACAGTACCTTCTGTCCCTGTGACGCTCCCACTGTCAGTGGACCCCCACCCAGAGGGCCGGGGTGTGGAGGGAGCCGAGCCTGCGGCCGGCAGCGAAAACTCCCCTTCCCTCGGACCCCCTGCAGTGAAATGCGCTCGTTAATCATTATTTATCTCTTCCTGCAGCGTATGAACGGTCTAAAATGAAACCATCACCCTTCTTTCAGCCCAGGGAGGATCGCAGGAAAAAAATCTTTAAAACCTGTGGTGTGGCAGTATTTTTTAAGCAAGGGGCTTTGGAGGCAAGTAAAAAACAAAAGTGTTTAAGTGTGCACGAACGGAGAGAACCGTTTAATTAAAAATGTGAAAAAGGACGAAAGACCATATTCATTCCCACTTTTCGGTATCATATGCCTATTCTACAATTGCCTGCAAATAGCCACTGCAAAAGCAATTCAGATTAGTGGCTTTCTGGATGAGGGACGGAAACTCTGACGACTTTAGCTGCCGAAAGCTTACATGAACTTGTGCTGCACCAGGGGGAAAGAAAAAAACAAAACCAAAACCAAACACACAACAACAACAACAAAAAAAAACACACCAAAAAAACCCACAAAAAAAAAAAAACAACTACAGAAACGCTGGCTTGCAGGGATTTTGGATTTTTTTCTCCAATTATCACCTTGGTAAGATATTGCCTCGTACTTCCAAAGCCAAGCTTTCCCTCTCCAGCACGGGCTTTCACTCTCTCAAATGTCCTCCACTTCCCTCCCTCCTTCTCTTGAGCTTTCCATGGGTTTGAACAAATCACCCACAAAAATGTCCCTGGGTGTCGCTTCACGGTGCTCTGAGCCGGCGGGCGAGGGGGGCTGTACCAGAGGCTCCTGCTGAATGGCCGCAGACCCTCCGGGGTACAGGAAGCGAAAGCCGCTCCCCTGGGCCACCCCATGTCCTCCACAGAAGCTCGAAAACCGCTTTTTGGGGTTTTGTTTTGTCTTTTTCCCTGTGAGGGGGGAGAGTCAGCCCTCTGCCAAGCGCCTCGGTAAGACGCCGCGCATTTCAGGACAGAGATGCAGAGCCGTGCGTGGAGAGAAAGGAGAGGGTCGAAGTAGGACAGAAAGCTGTGCTGTGCCCACGGAGAGCCCTGCAGGTCGCCTCGCACTCCTGCTGTCCCCAGAGCGGGCACAGACGAAGCCCCACAATGGCGATGTCCCCTGGAGCATCCGCCACCGCAGAGCCCGGGTCGATCCGAGGGAAAGCCAGGATCCTTTCTGGAGGGCGAGGGAGGGGAGGGCCGGTCTCGGGGGTCCCTTCCCCTTCCTCTCCTCAGGGGGTGACGAAGCCGCCGGTAGTGGCGGAGTTGGGGGTGCGAGCGGCTCCGCGGGAGGAGCGACCACAAAGTCTGCTCCATGAGCCTCACCGGAGGGTGGGGGGCTGCGGAGGTAATCCCATGGGGCGGTGTTTTGATTTCTCAGACGTTTCGTTAATAACGTTTTGATTACAGCACGCTCGTCCTTCACGGGAATCACTGCGCCAGTCTATGGTTTTACGACGGGATCGAGCCGGGAGATGGGGATTTACACCGAATAGGGCATATTGTCCACTGTGTTGTATTAAAACACACCAAGCTACCTGGCTACATCGACATCTTATTTCAAGTAAAAATGTTAGCATGCCACACTGGCACAAATTCCACCCACTTCCCTGACCTGCATCCCCGCAATAGCACCGGGACAACCACGGATGCTCGGGAAAAGATGTTGCTGAAAATTCAGCGTCTGCACTTTCCCCTCGGCCACCGCCGGCCGCCTGTGCAGATCCGAGAGCGGGGAGTGCAAAACTGCCGTGTCGTCTCCCCGCCGCCCCCTTGCATTGCTGCTGCCGCCATCCACATCGCCGGCGGCAGCCCCCCAGGTCCTCCGTGCAGGCTCCCTCCCATCCCCGAAAAGCACCGGCGGGGCACTTGTGCTGTACGTGCGGCACCGGGCAGATTCGGGAGCAGAGGAGCACGCAGAACTCCTCGGCTCCGTTTGACCGAGAAAATCTGTTTTTGAATACCTGCGTGTTTTTGCAAGTCAGAGTTTTCCATTACCTGTCGACGTGGGTCACGTATACGGGCAAAGCTTTCGATATAATGCTCTGCCGCTTACTGTAAACCCCAAATGCTGCAGTCAAATTCTTAGCAGATGGGAGGGCCAGAGCAGTAAAACCCAGCAATTCTGTTTCATCGTAAATCAAGTTTATGAACTGTAGTACAAGGTATATAACTCTGGAAGCTGCGCTTTTTAGTGTTAAATGGCTGTTGAAATGTTCGACTGCGGCATTGTCAAATTCTCTTTTCCACCTAAAACTTGACACAAGCTAATTCTTACAGCGATCAGCGTCTCTTGCTTAATTTGAAAGAGAATCGTCTGGCATAAATTGTATTAGATAAACAGAAACGTAAACCTCGAAGTGTAACATTTAAAAATAAAACCCCCAGGCGCTGATGCCGCATCCAGCCCACGGTTCCGAATCTTACATTTATAATCAGATGTGTGCAGGCGGCAGGCTGGCACGCAGTTGTAGTCAAAGAATAAATGACCTCATTTTAAAAGGAAATACAAAAGTACCCGTTAAAATTTCGTTTTAAAGGATTATTTTCCCCGCTCTCTATATTTGCAATTTGTACAACAGGGTCCGAAGAGAATTATGCCCGCACAAGATAAATCACATCTCAGAACACTTGGTATTTCCTTCTTGTTTTTAATTTCTTACTGATTTGTTTAGGAGCTGTTTAGGAAAAGAGGAACTGAAGGAACGAACGGGTGGTGTCCTCTCATTCGTGCTAAAATGCTATTTTGCAGTAGACTATGACTCTTACGCCTCTCATTCAGACTTGGGGGTACCATTTACGCCGAAGTGAAATGTTTCTTGTTCGTGGTTTGATCCTGCATTAGGTAGGAAGTTTCCCCAGGAGTATTTAGAGAAAGCTGGTTTAGCACATTATTTGCCCTTATGTTTTTCAAACCTAATGATTTCTAGGAGATTTTCAGAACGAACTACAGCGTTTAGCAAGTCACCGACGATTATTATCATAACTATTATAACCACAAATATTGTGGCGACTACCAATAAAATATATAGATCCAGCAGCACAGCAGTACGGCAACATAATAAAAGATTTTGATAGACTCCTCCGAGTCCCAGGAAACAGGGTAGGGTCTCTATCAGGGCTCCGCAGCTTGTCAAAACTTGTCTAATCAAAAGAAATTAAAGTGGGGATGAAAAGGATTGGGATTTCGCTGTGTAACTTTGCAGCCGGGAGACGGGTTAGGGATCGAGTCGAACTGGATTCGCTTGTGTCAGTGTGCTGGTGAGGCTGCGGCGGGCGTTTGCGCTAGGAAATACAGCCGGTACGTTTTTCTCCGCAAAAATCACCCTAAAGATTCTCGTGAGAAACAGCTGTCAAGATTTTACCCTTGGGGGAAAGAAAAAAAGAAATCACACGCCACATACCCACACACACTGCATTTAAATGACAACCTGTTATATACTGGGGACCCCCGAGATTCTCGAAGAGGTGTGTCTTGAGTTTGGACCAATTTAGAGACACTTTAAAACTGATTATTGCTCAGTTTAATCACTGCTTAATTTTCCCGTCCGGTAGCAGGATATTTAGTCTTAGAATAAGCCCCATAGATATCCGCAATCGTCTTGAGAAAGTACAGAGACGTGACCCTTCCCTCCCCGTGGGACCGAGTTTGCATTTTGTGTTTCAATGCACTTATTTTAATGTTTATCCATTCAAACTTCCGCTCATTATTTTTGTACACTTGAGGTGAAGAGCAACAATAGCAAATAACTCCGAGAATGCCCTGGATGGCGTTGTCCGTGTGTGACACACCGCGTTTCCTTGCAGCATTTGCGATCTGCAATCTCGATTTTTGTGTGAAGTTACAGCGCTGCCAGCGCTGCCAGCGCAGGCAGGGGCAGCCTGCCCAGCCCGGTGCTGCTCCTACCTAGGCTTGGGGGAAAACAGGGAACGGATGTGGGCAACTCACTTGCTCTTGTTTTGGAGCTATGAAAACAGACTATATTTTTTTTAATATCCCTAACATTTTAATATATGTTTAATATTTTTTTTCTGTGTAAAGTATAGACAGACTGTCTACGCAGATACATCTAGATTAGCTACTAAAAATGCTTAAAATCCAGGATAAACTGGAAGAAAACTGCTATCCTTTGCAAGGTCGTCATAATACTGTAAAATAGGATTGGGAGATTTAAACCCTCTCATCCATTTTATTCCACAGTGTATTCTGAAGTCACCCAGCTTCTGGATGTTCGAGAATTTTTTAACGGGAATGAGCTCCAGCAGTAGAGTCTGCTCTGCTGGAATTAGATGTGCTACCGTTTCCGTGCCTCGTTTTATCTGTCACCCTTCGGACCAATTTTGTATGATAATCCGTATTAAAGTTTCGCCCTCATTAGTACAGCCCTACCTAACCTCCATCAGTTCCAAAAATGCATCTTGTTTAATGTTCTCAAGCGCCGCTGCCACAGCAGTGATGCTGCTGCTAAAGATCTCTTTCACGAAACACGCTCGTTGTGTCTCATTCTTCTGGAGCAATATAGCCCCATTTTCACCAGCGCTTTCAGAGGAGGGATGAGAACCTTGCTTTACCTCCCAAATGGAAGAGCAAAGCATCCGCCTATTCCCGGTCTCTTAATGTCCAGCGCCTTACCATTATAATATTGATCATTAACACACAAATATAATATCTTCTTCAAAAGTTTAGCTTGTCCGATTAGGCAGGGAAGCTCTGGCTGAGCCGACACTAATGGGAAGCATGAGAAGGAGACAGGATCAGGAGAGAGACACAAGGCGACTGGGAAGAGCTTTATTAGATAAATGTATTAATCTGGATCCCAGCTGTATCTGCAGTGTTTTCCAAGATTCCTTTCAAAAATCTTTCTTGTCGGATGTGGGTTTTCCTAATTAATCACTCATGCCGTTGTATACATTACAGCTCAAGAGTGTAATTTTAGTCAGTTGTTTTGAAGCCCGTTACTGTCCCCATCTGATTTGTATTTGTCGATTAAGCGTACAAGAAACGTAACACTTGTAGATAGCAGTCCCGGTACCCGGCTCCCCAAGGCACCGAGCACCCGCCCGCGCCCACCCCGGCTCCCCCGGCCCCGGCTGCGCGTCCCCCCGCCGCCCCTAGAGCCCACCCCTCGACGGAAAGGTGCGACGCGCTACTCCTGCCTGGGGCCGGCTCCGGCCGCCCGGCGTCGTTCCCCGCGGCGGCGCGGTCCCAGGGCTGGCACCCTTCGGCGCGGAGCCCATCGCTCCTGCCCGCCCGCGGTGCGGGGGTCCCGGCGGGCTGGCAGCGCGGCGGTGCTGCGGCGGCAACGCTTAAACGGCCTCTTCGTCCCTATCCTCGTACTCCAGAGGGCCGCCACCCCCCGCCGCGGGCACCGCGTGTCTCCCGGGGACTGCCCGGCTGCCGGGGTGCTGGCGCCGCCGAGCCCCGCGGCCGTTACGGCCGTTGGGGGCAACGGCAGCGCCTCCGGGCGGAGCCGGCCTGAGGGCGCGGCCATCACCCCGGGGCGGTGCGGCCATCCCGGGGCGGCGCGGCAGCTCCTCCCGCCGAGGGGCGGGTCTGAGCGGGGGGCGCCCCGGCCGCTGCCGGCTTCGGCCCGTCCGGGCCCGCCCCGCTGCGCCGCGGATGCCCGGGGACGTCTCGCTTCATCTGTCACCAGCTCTGCTCGCCTGCCCAGCTGTCAAAACAGGGGGTGTCTTTTTCATTCCAGCTCACAAAGTACCAAAGGGGAAAGGAGCTTTAATGCCTGTGTTTGGACACAAGCAATTATCCCTAATTATTGTTTTTCTTTTGAGCCTGCCCGTCCTGCTGGAGAGCCAGCAGATGAGCATGCCCTAATCCTCCCCAGTCGGTTGATCTCAGTAGGTTTTGCGGGACAAACCGGGCGAGAAGGCTTCGTAGCTTTCATCTCGATGTGAGTTTTGAACTGATTGAAACTCGTTGCGATGGGAGAATTAACCTCGGAGCCCAGGCTTTCAATGGCCCCTGATAAGAGATTATACGTGTTGATGGCAAGCTTTTCTTGGCAAAATGTTTTCAAAGGACTCGGAGCTGTTAAATCAAAGCCCTATTGAATTGGTGGTAGGCCCCTTTGGAGCTTTCCCTCCTTCTTCATTCCCCGGTACTGTGTGTTGGTAATTACTGGCAGAGGTGGGAGAAGGAAAACAGAAAATCCTCTCGAAGGTGCACACCTATGCACACAAGGATGATGAACAACAACGGCCAGAGAACAGGGAAGCCAGAGGAAATTTTTCTTCATCCCGCGGAGGATAAGTCCATGAACACTCAGGCCAGTGCAAGATAAATCCTGTTCTGCTGTGGTCTTCTTTTGTATGTCTACTTCTTGCTTTCGTGGGGTTGCAATAATGATTCAAGGACTCAAGCTTCAATGTTATTTCCTCAATAGTTCACCGTCTTATTATATATATATATATATATAAAGAATTAAGGGAGAGGAAATTCATAGAAAAGCTAGAGGCTATATGGATCTTTCAGCCATGAGTATGTGCATGTGTAAAAAAAAGCTAGGTAATATTTTAGACTAGTAGAAACTTTGATGAGATTTCTTTAAACAGGACATACTTACTCTTTGAGTTTGCTGATTCTCTAGCTGTCCGAAGAGTGTGTCCTGGACTCCAGAATTACATATCTTGGTAAAGAGTCACTGTAATTACAAAATTTGGGTCACATTTGGTTGACTGCTTTCTCTTCCACTGTCTCATAATGGGGACTTTGAAAAAGCCTGTGTGCAAAAGTGAAATTTGTTTGCTCCCACTGCTCTTATAACTTAGGAAATCTTTGTGTGTTGATCCACCCTGGATTTTATAAATGAATGTGTGTTTGTTCAGAGACATTTCAGGCACAATGGATGTGGTTCTGATTTTGATTGTGAAAGGCTAAGTCCTAACAGAAGAAAATCTTCCAGGAAGTAGAGGGGAAGGTAAATGTTTTCTATTAGACAGACAATCCACTTCAAGAGAAAGGCTGTCAAGATGGTAGCACCTATTAAGCTGGAAAGCTATTGAGCTGGAAAACCAAAAACACTTAGTCCCACATTGGTATCTGCTGACAGGCACAGAGAGATGTTTGGGTGGGCCCAACCTTATTTATATGGTTATCACATAGGACTTTGAGACATTGTTATTGAAATTACATGCCAGTTGGATGTTGGGAGAAATAAAACATTGATATCCAAAATTTTATAAGAGCTGCCAACAGTAGAAGATTAATCTCTCGAACACAGTAGCCTGCAGTGGTAATGAGGAGGCAGTTGAAGTAGCGGCAATATGGTGTTGGGCAAATGGCTTGATGGTAAAACAACTGGAAATTGCCTTAGAGGGAAGAGATTGGGTTGGCCAGGAGCTGGATTGCCATAAACTTAGACAATGACCTATGAGAGTATCACACCCACCTGCCTCAACCGACACCCTGGCTGCAGGAGGAGGCGTGGGTTCAGGGCTATTGGAAGTGTGTGCTCTGTGCTGATGGTCTTACTAACCAGACTGCTGGTATTTAAAATAGATATTTCATCACATTTGCTTTTTCTCTCCAATAATATTCCACATATTTTAAGTCCTTTGTTTGAAATCTTTAAGTGTGAGGGAATATTGTTTATTTTAGAGTGCTCTGCTGGTTACTGATATGCCTTAGGTTCTCAGCTCCTGACTCAAGCTTGAGCCAGTGTAACTTACTGAAACCTCTGCGACCTTGAACTCAGTCCATTTGCATATCTGTGTTTGCCAGAACAAAACATGTTTTGTTTTGTTTTGTTTTCATTTAGAAGTGTGAGCTATAGTTATTAAAATATTATGATTAAACTGCAATTGCCTGTGCAATTGCACAGACTGTACAAGTTCCAGAACAGTAACCTTTACTTTTTCAGTGACATTTAATTGTCACAAAAGTCCAGGTTGTTTGGGATTATTTCAGCTCATATAATTAATTTTTCTTGCCAGCAGATCATTTATTGGGAGGCTTGATAGTTACCGGAGAATATGGGGGGGGTTGAGTTGAAAATTGGTAGTTTGTCGGGGGCTTTGTTTATTTTTGTTTTGTTTGGGTTTGTTTTTTTTTTTTTTTGTTTGTTTTTTTTTTTTTTGGTCAAGCAATATCTCAACAAAAACTAGAATTACAAAGCACATATTTCAGCTTATTCATTTCTTAGTGCTAAGAGGGCCTGTGAGTACTGTGGATATTCCAGGAAGAATAATAACAGCTTTACTTGTTTTGACTGTTTTGATTGTTGAGTGTTCTATAAGGGATCCTAGAAAGTTCACAGGCTGTGCAAGGTCTTAGTAGAATTTATACATTATGCAGGATCTCCTCTTCTTTGGTGAATTGCCTGAATCATGACTAAACTGTTGCAAAGTTTGTCAGGAAGAACATATTCACAGAGTTTACTCTCTGTATAGACGCAAACAGCTGCAATGTGGATTTTACAGTTTACATAAGATGAAAGAAACTTGCAATAGTTAGAGTATATAGGGTGGCTTCATATATATTGGGCAACTCTGAGACACATCTGGAGCCAAGACTGTTTCATGGCTACTTCAAAAATGCCTGCAAGTCCCAAACAGTTAGGTAGTTTGCCACATAAACTGGTGTGCATCCAGTTTATAAAATTGGAAGGGCTGGTTTCAGCCCCAAAGACCTTAAAATTTATGTAGTCTATAAGAAGCAGCACTTGGATGCAACAAGCAGATGGTGGAATTGTGGCATATTAGTAACACCTTTATCAGTCCCAGTGGCAGCTGTAGCACACCACCTCTCAGCCATGGTCATGGACTGACACTCCAGGCAGATGTTTTCTCTTTCACCAATGGAGAGAGACCCACAGTAACTAATATGATGGAGCTTCTGAGAATTGGGAATGTATTACGGCTCAGTAGCTTCCATGGTCTTGGCTGTGGAAGAGTTTTGGCTCTAGCAGCTGCTGGCCACAATTCATGACCTAAAAATAGATAACTTTCCCATTTATACATCTCCACTCCATTCATAGCAGGACTTCCAGTGTCTTAGGTCTCACTCTTCAGACTCAGCAAAAGAGTCCTTGTTCCCTAGAGCAAGAAGGCCATATTAATATTTCCCATTCAGATATTTCCTAGTAAACTCCACACATCACAAGATCACTGTTAGTGACACAGACCAACTAACTGACCCAGAAAGAGTTCTGATGTGTTCCTGTCCAACCCTTAAGTAGCAGAAATCAACATTGCTATAACTATTTTCTCTACTCGTACAGATTTGCCATATAATCACATACAAATAACTATATAGTCCAGTCCCCTCCACTGCATTATTCTTTGCCATAGGTCAACAAATGCTTCGTTCTTCAAAGCAATAACTAGACCATGTAGAATTAGACTTCAGTTGTTGCTCAGCAGGAACAAAGGGGAGCTCTTATGTGAAAGTACTGTATGGGCCAAATCCCACAGTCCTTATTTTTATACACGCTACTTACTTGTGAATATTTCTGTTTGTCCCTGTAATGGTTTTCAACATTTATTATCATCAAAGGATGAAAAATAGTGGGAATAGCTACCATACACGCTGTGTCAAGTATTTAGTATATGATGCTGCAGAGAGAGAGATGTTCATATCTGGAGCCTAGTTTCCAAGCTTTAAATGTTTTTTAGCTATGGTGAATTCTGGTTTTCAATCCACATTTATTTTGTAATAACAAGGTGGGCTTTTTTTTAAGCAAAAGGCAAATATTTGGAGTGTTATTACTTGTTTAACAAAAGCTTTCCTAAGGAAGATGATTATGTTTCTGTGTATCTTGATATACTGTAGTAGGATTTGAAACAACAACAAAAACAAATCAGCTCAAGGAAATCTGCAAACACTTAAGAGAGGACATTTTTAACAGACCATTTTTTATGGCATATGAGAGGCAAAACTGAAAATGTTCCATCCTGTGGCAGGTCCCACAAGCCTCAGAGAAGAAATCACGAAAAGTAATTACATGCAAATACTGCAAAGGAACTAAATGCTAGTAGTAGAGTTTAATGGCATTAAAATATAGAGGCAAAGGCAAGTAAAGATGCACAACAATTTGCTCAGATGTCACTTGGTGGATAAAAGACTCTTTGCTGGCATGATATTAGGTACGTCATTCATCCTGGCACACTGTGCAGGAGTATGCAGAGTAACACATAAAGAATCAGCCATTCTGCACAGAGACAGAAGTCTGGATTAATTAACTTTTACTGTTCTGCTTTCTATAGCCATTTCAGAAAGTGATCTTAGTACAGAGTTTTTTGTGGGTTTTTTTAGAGTGTCTTACATATAGCTTAGTTAAATCCATTATACTCCTTATATATATATATATTTTAACCAATTTATTATTTTATTATTCCACTGTTGCTCTGTGTGAAATAACACTGGCTTTAAGGTACCTCTAAATACATAGTTCTTAAAATCCCCTTGCACACTCTAAAGAACATGCTCATTTCCTGGTACAAAGCTGCAAATGTTCCCCAAAGCTTGCCTTTCACACCGAATGCAATGCCATAGCTTGCCTATATGGAACCCCAGACACTCCCATACATTAAACTGCAAAACTCTTATCAACTCACAGCATTCCCTACAGCTGCAAACATACTGTCTCTACTGGCCATACACAGATGGACATAGACACGAATAAGTACACATGGTCAAAGGGTTTATTTAATGTAACCTTACTCATTGGCTGAAGTCTTGAATAGTTTGTGCTCGTGGGGACCTTAGCTTTCTTAGAGATTCCTTTTAGCCTATTCAGGAATTAACAGTGCTAAGCAGCCTTTTCTTTTTAAAAAACTGGGAGGATGACAAGTACTTTCAGTTTAAAATCACCAGCACCATAACAGACTTTTTTTTTTTTTTTTTTTTTTAAGTAAGTGTAATATTTATTTAACTGTTTGTCTGAATTCTGACATTTAATTTCCCACTTTACTTTCTGTTTTGATAGTATGCCTTGCTCTCCTCTCACCCCACATCCTCAAAACTTATCTGTGCACATTTCCCTGGACACACGAGATCATAGACATCAAACTTGCTCTGATTATAACATCACCTGAAAAACTGCTGAGAGAGTTCTTGGAAGCCAATGACTTTCTAGCAGAGTGACCTGTGCATTTTATGAGCAGTAAGTGCAGTTCCTGTGACTCATGATCTGTGGCTGGATATTGCTGTCCCAAATGCCCCATGAACTGCAAGACAACAGGTGCTGAAGAGCCTAAAAACACCAGGTGACCTTGCAATGTATCCTAGTGTGTTTCTGGACAGAGGACCTCAGCTAGCCTTTGCAATATCTTTAGTGCTCTTTGTTGATTCTTTTCAGAAGTGTGTAATAGATGTCTTTGATCTCTCAGGCCATGAAGATCCTGGCATACAGTTTGTCATACGAGATGTTGTTCACCCCTTGCCTAAAGCTTGGAGCACAGGCTTGGGAGGTCTGTCACAAGCCATAATGTGAGCTTTGACTTACATAGACCTGGCAATCTGTATTCCCTGTAGAAAAACAAGGGGTAGTCTTAATATGCCTCTTAAATTAACTTGAGGATAATTTCCTCTGGATGTGAAATTGTGACATACAACCAAAATCCACTAGCAAGCAGCTCTAAGGAAAAACATTGTCTGTGCTGCTTAAGCGCACCAGCCCAGACTTTACTCCAGCCTCTACCTGTGACCAGTGTTGGAGACAAAAGTAAGAGGCAACCCTCCCAAATAGAATATCTATCCCGTAGAATCTGCTAGGGGCAAAATACCTCATTTGCCCTTTGCAGGCTCCTAGCTGAACCCATAACACAACTCATTCTTCTTCAGTTTAGTTTGGGAAAATCTTTTCAATGAATTGTACATTTGAGATATTTCATTTGAAATAGTGAAGATATAACTCAAGAACAAAGGCATAGTTAAAAAGAAAAACAAGTACTTGTGTACTTGCATTTTAACTAAGGTGCATATCTGTCATCAAAGAATACTTTCCCTGTTTCTAATAGTCCATCATTCAGGAAGAATTTCCCAAGTACATGGATAACAACAGTTTCAAGACTGCAAAACCAATGCAAATTGACATACAGGACTGGGAAAGCAAAATTTATCTTTGTAAACAATATGAAGTAATTCACACAGTTGCATTGCTTCTATTAAAGTTTTTCAGTCTTTGGTTTCGGTTTCCAACAAATGTTTTTGTAGAAGCATGACAAATGAACCCTTATATATAGCTAACTGCATGAATAATCTCAAAAACCAATTCATGTGATGAATCTGCCCTTTTAACTCAATCCTATTGGAATTACTTTAGCAGATGTTGGCATTTTAAATGCAGTTGGGGCATGTCTTCTGAAATAATTGTTGAACTTGAAGTCATTTATGATCAGCTGAAGTGATGATGAGTTGTAGATTAGAACCTAGAATGCAGATAGTTACAGGCATGCTCAGTTTACAGATGTTGCTGTGTTAATTTTTGGTATCCTGGAGAAAAGTATTCAAAGATATTGAAAACATCTATTTCTCCTGTTAGTACACTGAATGCTTATCTTTTTGGTCTATATATAAAAATATCTGTGTCAAAATCTACCGTTACTGTATGAACTGGAGACACTTGATCTAAGATATAGATGGTTCAGTCAATATTTTGCAGCAGCTGCTCTTAATATATTTAAAAACAAAATTTAAAATATTATTTTGATCATTATTCTCTAAAAATATGACAAGCATGAAGGAAAATAAAGCAAGTGATAAAGCAGTCACAAAATAATCCCGAATAAACCAATTATTTTGGAATTAAATAGCAAATGTATTTTTACAAATGATTTTAAATTAGGTGGGTTTGCATTTCTGATTCTTAGGGAATGTAAAATGTGGGGTTTTTTTTCTAACTCTATGGAAACAAAAATAGAACTTTCACTACAATCTGTAACATGAAAATTCTAAGTGGTAGCTGGCTTTACATGTTACTTGTACCCTGTGAAGGGTTTAAGAAGGTTACCAAAAAGTGAGACATAAGATATAGGAAAAGTAAGGAAATTTCAAAATGCATCTCTGAAACATGGAAGTGTAACTGGAACAAAGAGAGGAGGGGAAAAGCCATGGAAAACAGGGAAGAGGAAGGCCATAGCTAAACCTCTATGTGCAGGAGATGGTGCACAGCATTTATTTGAGAATTAAAGGAAGATTTTACACACCTGTATGTCTTTGGCAGAATATGAGAGGTGGCTCACAACAATTAGTCATCTTTGTGGTTCTTTTCTGAGAATGATGACGAAAGTGCTGTTCACAAATGTGCTTGTTTGACAAATTGCATAAAACCATTTATGAGAGACTCATCTCCCAGGTGCCCTCAATACTGCATCCAGTCAGCAAAAGTGATTGCAAACCTCCCCTGGGTCAAAAAAGGCCCATTAGAAGCATTGCTCTCCCACCCATCTGCTGAAACTGTTGCATGAGGCAGCTAATTATATGTTTCACTCTTTCATTCCCAGAATCAAATGTATCTCTCAGCCTCTGTATTATTGATTGCATTAACTGGAAATACTTGTAGGAATCACAAACAGTAAACTTTACTTCACCATGAAGACAGAGATAATAGTCTTTCCACCTTTTATTTTTTCACTTCATGAAACTATTTAGAACAGGGAGAGCAATCTACTACAGATGAAAGTCCCTCTAAGTGTGCCTTAAAATAAATCTCACCTTCTTAGTAAAATTGTACTTATCTTTCATTTTTATACCTCACCATTGGTAGGGTGTCTGAACGTATCAAGTGCAGTGTGAACAGTTTTTGGTCTTTTAGTACATATTGCCGTGCTTCTTCAGATAGCACAGAAAGATACTGATCACACTGTGTATTGCAACGGGCAAATACTTCTCTGGAATGTGGTCTTAGTCTTGACTTGAAATGGATTTAGTGTGGAGCAGCATCCGTCTGGGAAGAAATTGCAGTGAAGAGTTACTGGATTGCACTAAGCTGATAATCAGAGATTCAGCAAGCAGCATTCTTCTCTTGGTATCAAAAGTAAACTAATACTTCTGAATTGTACTGGAAGGCCATCTGGTACAAAGGTACCTGGATACCATTGTCCCATCAAAAGCAAGCAGTCTAAAATTCTTGCAGAAGACAGGCTTATGTTATCTCTGGCTAAAGCACAGCGATAAAACGGTGACTTCATGCACATGACCTATTCTGCCTCTCTGGTCTCCTCAAATTGGTTACAGTATACACAGTCTTTCTGCCCCAAACTTTTCTAAACTGCTGTAACTCACTTTGTTGCACCCAATAGCATACTGGGAGTTGATCTAAGTAATTTCATATAGTCAATGTCCTATTATTTTTTCTTGGTAGATAACTCAAAAAACATAAGCTATTTTCACATATGTTGCATTGATCATCATGGTCAGAACATGTGACTTTGGCCTAAATTCAGCAATATCTAGGACTTCTCAGGACTTTCTCCTAACCCCTCCCAAGTCTTGCACAATCATAAAATCTGTAGTACTTCTTGCATATGAACCATTATGAATGTTGCTTATGAGATGAATATTGAAATGTATTATATCAGACTGTCAATACAGAACTATTTCCTAATTTTTCATCTTGTTTAGCAGTGTATTGCTCCGGTAGACAGCAGCAACAGGGAACACACTGCTCCACATGAATGAAGTGTTCCAGAAATGCATTAATTTCCCCAGAGTGGGTCATCACCAATAACTTGGTGGTAGGAAGTGTGTGCTAGGGAAATGCTGTTGAAGGATTATAGTGGCCACAGGTGAGCAAACAAGAGTAGTGGTAAAGCTGTATCACTGATAACAAGCTCTTGGATGCAACTTAAACCACTAATAGGCACTTCTACTGTTATTGTACATTTTAACCTTAATGACCAAAAGAGGCTTTATCAGCAAGAAACTAGTTGGCTGCCATAGATGACTCTACATTAGGAATAATTAGCCTCAGTTACCAGAGTATTGCTTGCATACTTTCCAAAACAACATGTTAAAAAAGACGACAAATCCTAAACATAGTTTAGTCTCACAGAAATTTGTACAAATGTAGTATATTTTCCTCAGTTGAAGCTGCCCATGCTAAGTCCAGTTTCTAAATTTTAGACAATTACTGTATTTCTGAGAAATACATCGAGCTCTTTTCATAAAATTTGCCACTACCCATGGCCAAAGGAATGTAAGCGGTGGGGTGTTGCATGTTTTTTTTATCTTTTGTTCTTCGGGCTCCTTTCCAGTAGGAGCGATTTCAGCCTTATGGAAAATGCCAATTTAAAGATGGTAGGAAACTAGAAATTCTCTGAAGTCATTGTGGGAAGAGGGCTTAAACCAGAATAGTATGGTCAGATAAAACCCCTCCCTTTCTCTGCAAGATATTCTTAGATTGGATTCAAAAAGCTGTTGACTTCCCTTTTGTTGTCACATCCATAGTTTTATTGACGGTTTTGTTTTGATTATCTGATGGAGTTTTATACAAATTAACAGAACAGGATGAAAGACTGAAGATAGTTTTATTTAGGAAGAAAATTTTGTATAACTTTATATAGAGTATACTGATATTAGAAGTTAAATATTATATGTGATGTTCTTGAAATTCTTCAAGAGAAAACTAAAGAAGATCCTGAGGAACATTTATAAGCATTACTTCTGCACAGTATCAGAAGTTGCTGAAGCAATTTATCTATTGTGTATAAGCATCAGGAACTTTCTGGTATTGGAAGTCACTTATTGTGAGCTAGGTGGACAAAACTTTGCTTATTTTGGCCCCACTTCACTTAGGAATGACTCCAGATTAAGAACATAAGAAAATTATGCTTTGTTTGGAATGCTTGTGTAGTCTCCTACTGGATCTTCAGATATTTTTTCTGACATCTTGAGATCTGAAATCTTGAGTTGCATACAAAACCCATTCACAAGTAGATAATAGAAATGTGTTGAATCCAATGGGAACAGCATTGCTAAGTAGCTCTACAGGTAAGAGAAGGGAAAAGTGCAACTCATGCACCATGCAATATATCAGAGATGTAGTTAAGCACACAAGAATATTTTCTTGGATTATCTGCTGGTAGATGTGTATGTTATCAGCCATGAAATTGGTTACAGTGCTGGAAACAATCTCTTACAGGGCAGAGTCTGTATTGTTTTTTTTCCATGGGAATTCTGAAAATACCACTTACCTGACACAACAGTGAAAATACATATAAAAACTGTTTCAGAGTTTTAGGTCAAATTTTGCTCTTCACTATGCTAATGTTAATACAGAGAAAAGCTACTGCATTTCCACTTGTGTAACCAAAACCAGAGTTTTGCCTTAAGGAACATGAGTGCAAATGGCAAGGTATTAAAAACACAGATGTAGAGACAGAGGTCCATGTGTGGAAATGGTTTATATTAAGAGGCAGTTGCCGAAGTAAATGAGAATTTTGCCCATCTCCCAATACTTTTTCTTTGTGAGTAGCCGTTTTAGAGAAATCTTTAATTAAGCCAATTTGTAATGCCTAGCATTAGTACTTCAGATCACTCCCCCTCCTCTTTCATCCTTTTGGTATTTTTCTGAATTAGTGCTGGACCAAGGCTGAAAGCCTAGTTGTCCATATACCCAACCCTTATTTTCTATGTCATCACAGAGTTATTTCTAGTCAATCAGAAACATTGTCAGTTGTGATAACTGGCTGCATAGAATACATGAAACTTTTCGTTTCCCTGTGCATTAAAGGCCTGCTAAATTCTCTGCACAAAATATTGGTGTGTTATTGCAACACCTGACGAAATTTCTGAGGATAAAATTTCAGTAAAAAACAAATTCAGGTCTCCTCATTTTGAATGAAGATGATAGAAAATATTAAGCAAACTAATTCCAGGTTTCCATTGCCTCCTGAGAAACCTCGACACCTGGATTCAGCATCTTTAATAATAGGCTAATATTGGGTGAGTAATGCTGCAACAGCAGAATAACATTCTAAAAACAGATGAATATTTATTTTTTTTTGTTACTTTTCTGAGATGTAGATATTGGACACTGTGGTCAGAGCATCTGCTACCTTCATCAAAATCTTCCTCAGGATCAGGGTTGACTGGAAAAAGGTGTTAGTCATGGAGTTAACAGCTGGATCATAACAGGTAAACATAGTAATGTTAAATTTTGAGATTTTTTTAATGTTTGAATTTTTAGCCTGAAGTACTTTCCACATAATTTAAACACTAAGAAAATAATACAATTACTTTGGAGATGTCTTGTGGTGTTTCACCAG
This sequence comes from Nesoenas mayeri, assembly GCF_963082525.1. Taxonomy (NCBI): domain Eukaryota; kingdom Metazoa; phylum Chordata; class Aves; order Columbiformes; family Columbidae; genus Nesoenas; species Nesoenas mayeri. The sequence continues at coordinate 64,483,452 of NC_137542.1, read as the reverse complement.
TCACAGCACTCTGTGCTGTTTCCAATGACTCAACCACACGTTACTGCATGATTTGTGTGTCTGGAGACTGAATCACTGCTAATGTGTTTTGCATTGAAAGATACTATCATGCCTGCGAAGCAGGTGGACCTCCTGTTACTGTTTACCACCAAACTGAATTTGGGTGGCCTCTAGGGAGTGTACGTGTGTGTGAGTGGACACACAAAATCAGCAGAGCTTTGGGAACACAGCAGAGAACTCCATCTTGGCTTGTTGCTAATATTCCTTACCCTAGGAAACAGTCATTTGTTTGAAAACTGTGCATACAGCAGGGAATATTATTTTGGTCATAGTAACACAGAATAAAGCCAGAAGGTTTTTGTTAGTGAAGATGGAGAGGAGGTAGGTCCAGAAAGCAAAAGTGACGTTTCTCTTCTTAGCCTTGAGTCTTGTTGGCTATGCCTGGTTTTATATGAACCTGGAAAAAGCATGAAGCATTCCCAAATCCTGCTCCGTGTCTCCACAATGTCCTGGTGGACAGCATGAGCACAACCCGAGTGCAGCTTCCTACCAAACAGTGTGGCCCATGTGGCAAGTGGCTTTCTGCTCCCAAGGGTCACAGTGATGTCACACAGGCAGGTGGGACACACAGGGGTGGCTGGCCAGACAGACACTTCTGGGGCTCACCCACAGTGCAGGAGAATGTGTCCCAGAGTACGTTTTAATACTAAGTCCGCTCATGGGGTTTTCCCTGAGCAAACTAATTGAACAGCTCCAAACTGGACCAAAAGCTCCAGCAGATGAGCAGTGCAGTTGGATGGTGAACTTGGTTTCAAAGTCACTTGGCATTGCAAAGTAGATGTTATCACCTCAAATTTAATATTTGCTTAAAAATTGCAATGGTGCTGATAAAATTTAAACTTCTGCACTAATCTACTGCCTTCAGAGGAGGTGCAGTGATTTTTTTTTTTCCCGGTTGCACTTTTTTTTTTGTTTGATGTTTATCTTTTTTTAGTTATTTGAGCAAGCAGTCAGAAGCCTCTAGCTCATAAGCAAGAAAGAAGCAGTAAGGGTGTAGGCTCTGTGTGTCCACAATTATTTATTATCATAAATGGCACTATCTACTACCATATGCAGAATCGCTTATAACTTAGTAGATTCAAAAAACTGCTGTTATTTCTTGCAAGTGACTTTTTAAGTGCATCTCTTATCATGGTGCCAGAAGCAAAATAAATTTCACCGCTTAACTTCTTTGCTGTGGCTGATTGAATGGATTCAGGCATGGCTGTGAGCAAGACTTCATTCTCTGGTGCGATGTGTATACATGGGTTATTTGTGGAAAATGGACTTTTTCCAGAGAAGAATGGAAAACAATGCAAAATACATAAAGGAAGGTTAGCAATCAGGGTGCCACACCACATGAAGAACGTATGGCAAAGGATGTTTTTTTGACATTCTTTTTAGAGCTAAACTAAAGAAAGATGGAACAAAACCTCAGATAATTTGGAAAAGTAATAGGTACCTAAGAGAATTTTTGTAACGTAATGTAATGTAATAAAAAATGTAATATTTCTTATTACATCCACTAGTAATAAAATCGAAATCAGAACAAAGAACCTTGTTTCTGTCAAGGTTTGACAGATGCACAGTTGAACTTCTTAGGTCTAGAAAGTGCTAAGAATCAGCAATGATAAGCTACTAAACTTATATTGTCATGGCATTGGAACTGGGCTATGGTATTGATCAGCAAGCAGGAAAAAAGCCTAGGACAAAAACAGCTGAAACAACAGATGATTCACAAAAGATCAAGACATAAACACAAACTGAAACAAACAAAGTAGATTTTGTAGACAGAAGGATAAGTGATGTAGGTGCTATGAGAAAGCATTTAACAGTCATCATGATCTTGCTTTGAGAAAATAAATCACATGATATACTAGAACTATATTTTAGAGCAAGTGGATGGTGAGAGTAACTTCTGCTTTGATGGGTTTGTCTTCACTAACACCTGCAAGGTGAGTCCCTGCAAAGTAAAGATTGAATATTGTACACATGCACAATTTCAGCCATGACCAAGGCAAGCAGCTCAGACTGCAGCGCAGCACACTTTAAGAGTAATGGCAGGATGAGTTTGCAAGAGAAATCTTCCTTGCAAACTGTCAAGATGCTCTGGGCACAATGGTACTTGAGGACGTGTGTTTTGGAATGATATCCACTGACAGATCCAGCCAAAACCAGGTCTCACAGAGAACACATTCAGAGCACAGCTGGGAAGCATAGAGAGCCCCTTCCCTGCTTTTTGGAGGCAGGGAATGGAGTGAATGGTGTGAAAAACTTTGAACAATGTAACATAATAATAACGTAATGCCGTGTACAATTCCAGCTTAGTGCATTCCATGTAAGAAGAGATACTGCATTTATATACGGGTGCTTTTACAGGCAATGCATGCTTACTTGAAGAACAGCACTCAGAAATCAGCTCTGAGTTGAAACCAATACGATTTTTATCAATGGGTGGCAATTCCCTTCAAGAAGAAACTTAAAAAACAAATTGAGAACCATGTGGAGATGGGGAATGTTAAATAAAGTTATACAACTAACAGAATGGATGAGCAATATGTTAGCTATTAAAAACCAGACAAACCATACATGTGTATTGTTCAAATCTAAAATAAAATCACATGATGTGGAAGAGAGAGAATTGCCCTGTAATTACACTGATAATTGAATGTGTTCAGCCTCATACAGGAAAAGACATGTATACTAGTTCTATAAATCAAATACTCCTGCATTTGTGTAGTTCATTTTCACGTTAACTATTTATTGGCACAAAAAATTGTGTAGCAGCGTTCATAAAATTGTACGTTAAGCAAAGTTGCAAACTGTTTCTGAATACATCTGCTGTGCAGCTTACGTTAGCCAGCTCCAAAGCAAACAAAGTATGTATTGTGCCTTTCCACTGCTTGTACATTTTTTGAAGGAGAAAAAAGTACACAAGGAGAGAAAGTTGTCATAGCATCCCTTTCTATGTTAGTCATGGAGGAAATGGATGTTGCCCGCCAAGCACAAGCATCAGGATCAGAAACACTGATCCCCTCCATGCTTTTTCTCATGAGATGGCTGAGGAGAAATCACAGTACAGGAAGACAAGGCAGGGCAGTTCTTTCACAATTCCTGAAAGTGAAGCCTGTTGCCCCAGCAGGATGAATCAGAGACCCACAATGAAATCCTAGTCTGGAAAGAATGAGGCATCACAGGAAGCTGGTCCACAATGACACACAAACACTGAGGAGGTCCTCAGGGAGAGGTTACCAGCATCAAGTGTGGTGCAAAGCTGTGTCTAAGATGCTCATCCTCTCTGGAGCACAGTATTTGGGATTCAAAGTCTTTGGGTGCCAAACTGAGCTGGGTTCCTTCCCTTTAAAACACAGCTACTAAAGCTACTGTCTGCTGTCTTTTGGTAGCCTTCAAGTTTGTTCGTTGGAGCAGAGAATGAGATACTCATGTGCATCCTGTGAAGACAGAGGCCCATTTCTTAGACTCTGGTACAGAGAAGTGTCAGAAAGGAGCTCTAACCTCCAGTGCAGAAGTACACAGCTTGCATAACCACTGTATAGCCAGACTATGAGATCCAGTGCATGCTGGTAACTGGATAACTAGACATGGATGTCATCTGCCTGGAGTTGTGCAAAGCATTTGACACTGTACTTCATTACATCCTTGTCTCTAAATTGGAGAGACAAGGATTTGACAGATGGACCAGTCAGTGGATAAGAAAATGGCTGGAGGGTCACATGCAAAGAGTTGTGGTCAACGGCTCAATTGTCCAAGTGGAGACCAGTGACAAATGACATTCTTCAGAAGTCTGTATACGGATCAACATTACTTAATGTCTTTTTTGGTGACATGGACAGTGAGATCAAGTGCACCCTCACCAAGTTTGCCGACCAGACCGAGCTGTGTGATGCAGCTGACATGCTGGAGGGAAAAGATGCCATCCAGAGGGACCTTGACAGGCTTGAGAGATGGGCCTGTGCAAACCTCCTGAAGTTCAACTAGGCTAAGTGCAAGTTCCTGCACATTGGCTGGGGCAATCCCAAGCACAAATACAGGCTGGATGTAGAATGGATTGAGAGGAGGAGGATCTAGCAATGTGTGCTCACAGCCCAGAAAGCCAACCATAGCCTGGCCTACATCAAAAGAAGCATGGCTAGCAGGTCAAGGGAGGCATTTCTCCCTCTCTACTCCACTCTGGTGAGACCCCACTGGGAGTACTGTGTTAGGCTCTGGGGCATTCAGCATAAGAAGGACATGGACCTATTGGAGTTTCTCGAGAAGAGGGCCACAAAGATGTTCAGAGGGCTGGAGCACTTCTATGAAGACAGGCTGAGAGACTTGCAGTTGTTCAGCCTGGAAGAAGGCTCCAGGGAGACCTGACAGAGGCCTTCCAGTACCTATAAGAAAATTGAATGGGATCTTTTCACAAGGGCATGTAGTGATAGGACAAGGGCTAATGGCTATAGACTGAAAAAGGGTAGACTGGGATTAGATATAAGGAAGAAATTCTCTACTACGAGGGTAGTGAGGCACTGGAACAGGCTGCCCAGAGAAGTTTTGGATACCCCATCTCTGGAAGTGTTCAGGGCCAAGTTGGATGGGGCTTTGAGCAACTTGGTCTAGTGGAAGGTGCTCCTGCCCAGGGGCATTTGAACTAGTCTTTGAGGTCCCCTCCAACCCAAACTATTATATGATTCTCTGATTTTAGGATTGATAAGTTGGTATTCATGTACTCAAAACTCAGATAGGATTTGCACTTACTGGTGTACGGGTTTCCTGGACTGTTTTCTTGGATTTGAGTACTTCCTAAGTGTCATTTTGCATGTCTAAGTAGCCTTTCCACTCCTTCCCATTAGCCCCTCCAGCTACATCTGCATTGTGTCTTGGAGGTATGACAAGGCAACAACTTAAAACCCAATGTGTTTTCTGACCCAGGTCCCATGCCTTTATTGCCGCTGGTGAGACTCGAGCATTTCCCCTGCTTCCTACCATTCAATACCTCTACATTTGGATGACATTACTGTACAGGAGCTTTCCTGCCAAAATAGTCTCCCTAGTGTGCTTCCCTAGGAAACCTTATTGTGAGAAGAAACCCTTGTCTCATCTGCTGTGAGATGACAATGACATCCTAATACCACATTTAAAGACATGATGCAGGCTACAGAGTCATGCAACTTTATTACTTGTTTAATTTGAAAACAACCTAGAAAAAAATTTAATTCTGCTCACTTGTGGCTTCCCCATCTGGAGGGCATTGAGCTAGTCTCACTGAGAGAGCTGCCACAAGCATATTGGGTGGATCAGATCCCTGTCAATGTCAGTGGGATGTGTACACTATCACTCATTGATCCTACTGGCATTCTTAGTACAAGCACCAAGGAGGGACTATGTCCTTCCACTAACTGACATTGCCATACAAATTAGGATCTCCCAGTGTTTGGAATTTACAAACTGATTAAAATCAAAACCAAACCATGTGCTGCTCACTTATACCATTTCTTTACAGGCTGACAATATTTTCTAGTTTTAGGTGCAAGCCCTAGAAAAAACAGCAGCTATTGTGATTTGTATTTCAAGCATGGTTAAAAAGCCAAAAGGCTGAAATAAGTGAGCAAAGAGGAAGGAGCAATTTTAGATGACTAATGGAGAAAGCACTGCAAGGGGACCATGTGGCACTTAGTGGGGCCTGGGGCAGCCCAAGGGGAGGCTGTGATGATGCTTAGTGCTATACATCAGGGCATTCCCATTGCTGCATGACTGGCTCCACCAGGATGCAAGGTGCATCATGGAAACCTGAGTGGGGCTTCTCTCAGCTGACTTTGGATACATCCCAAACTGCTCCCAGACTCCTAGATCTGCATCCAAACTCAACATCTAGGCTCCCTTACAGTCAACTAAAACTTCTAGAAAAGAAATTATCTCACTGATTTTTTAGTAGTGAGATTAATTGCATTCAGAACATGTCCTTGATCGTTTTTTCCTACTACTGTAAAGAAGATATAGATTATTTGCTTGATGTACAGCCTATTTTTATATAACAAAGAAGTCTCACCCTTGGTACATGAGTTTTCTTGGCAGGAGACAAGCCATACCAAATGGAGGAGAATTTGGAGTTTACCGGAATTATCTGCATGTATGCATTTCACCCAATAGTCAAATTGTTAGCATTAACCCACAAAGCAACAGACCATTCTCAAAACTTCCTTCATCCTGATTTGGAGTGGGGATTGAACTCAGCTCTCCCACATCCCATGAGGGTAGATCCACTGCCAATCTGTTGGTTAATTGCACTCCCTCTCTCCTGTAGAAGCTGTTCTGGTTTTCATGAATAATTAACTAGTCATTGCAGCGGTGGTTTGGACATGACCTGCCCACATCCCAGATAAGCATGCTAACCAGCAGGCTGGAGAATCACTTGCTTACGTTTCCGCCTCCCCTGTCTGGCCCAATGAACACTTAATTATTTATACAAAGGGATGTACATAGCTTAAAGAGAAGAAAGGCTCATTTTGGGACAGTCTGGGGAATGGGAGGCCTGAATCCAAGTCCTTGCTCTGAGTCAAGCCCATGGATTATTTGAAAACTGGTCTCTGTGTTCAGATAAGCTCGGGACCACTAAGTTAAGTCTGATTGTGCATGCAGCAGGGTACAGTGAAAGACCTTTCTTCTCAAAATACTGTAGCAATGAAGCCAAGCTTTGTGATTCCAAAACAGGGGCTGTAGTTGAGAACACCACCTGGACATAGCTGGGAGTTATACACCTTAGGTGTTGCTGTTGCTAGCACTTCACACCAGGGTGATATTGTCTGTCTCAGAATCCAAACCCTTCCTGTGGTGCACGGAGAATTTGAGGATTGCTGCTTTGGGAATGAGGATCCAAAATAAACTGTAAGCGTAAACATTACATCTTTGTCCTCTCTCCCTTTGTTCCCCTTACTCCATAAACTGACTACAAGAACTCCAGGAGATTATAACTCAAGTCTTTAGACACTATGATTAGGTATAACACCTGATGTGAACTTGAACTCTTCAGCTGAATTGGTGCACTTTGGCTGTATCCATACTGCCCAGGTTTTCAGGTTTCTTTCAGGTGTTGCAGTGAGGTCTACCCTGTGCGTAGGGGTGGGATGACAGTGTAGACTGGGTACTTTTGCTGCTCGTGTGCCTTTTTCCAAGGGAGTCAGGGACCACAGACAAAAGTAGTGCCCCTCTGCACACTGATACTTGCTTTCACATGGGAAGTTTGGAACCTGGTCTACAGTGCAAAATGAGGCTTACAACCTTGCAGCAGGACACCAGTCCAATACACGGTCATGCCATTCACAGACGCACTGATGTGACATTTTAACAGACAAATGTCCTTCACAGTCTTCACTGTGCTTTTTGAATATTCAAGGAAAAGAAAGAAGTTTCTGATAATATTCTGACTTTTTCTAAATAAAGCAGCCATTTTCTCTCCAGAAAGAGGGGAAATTGCCACCAAATCCACATTTTTATTTGAATGAGAATTAAGCACTGATCAAGAAAAAAAAAGAGTTGTAACTCCATTCCATTAGAAGTGCCTGCATCAGAAAAAATATGAGGGCATACCAATTTCTGTTTATGCCAGATGAATATGTGGCTTTCAAAATAACTGCACAACACAGTACCTTTACCTGTCTGACCCGGAAATATTACTTCAGTATGTGATTGTGTATTGGAATGAGGGGGTCCAGTGTTTTGTCTGGACACGCAGATTCACCTGATGCAGAAAATCCAGCTTTCTGTGCTAATGACTCCTGCAAGAGCCCACTGAAATAGCCTTCAACTGACAGCAATTTTCTTAGGCCAATAGACTTCTTCACCAAGATTAGAGAAAGCCAGGGAGGGGTGTTGCATTTGTTGGTTTTGTTTGTTTGCTTGTTTGTTGTCTAAGGAGAAAAAATAACCTCGAATTACAGGTATTGTAGAAGGTGCTGAAATAAAGGACATGGCTTCAAAATATGGTCTGAATATTCCTCTGTTGATTTTTTTTATATATAGCATTTGCTTGACGTGCCATTGCTCTCTAAAGGAGTCCTTCATATTCAGAGAAGTGACCCTACAACTTACCTGGCTTGAAGTGTTAAGGCTGTGACTTCTGCCCTCTGGTAGGAGAAAGTGTTAAGATTAACCTAGGAAAAGGTTTTGAAATTAGCACAGGAATATCTGTTAAATTGAGTAATTTGTGAAGAAAAAATATCTACCTGCTGGTTACATGCTACAAAATTTGAAATACCACTCACCAGCTGGCTAAGAGAGTGCCACTCTTTCTTAGTTCCTTTCTGAGACTGAGGATCTCCCATGTGATTATTTTTGCTAATTGGAGAGTTTTTTTCTCTTTCCCTGGCTATTCGCACCTCTGAAAGCTGCTCCCTCTTGTGGCCTAGATTTTTGTCATAGGATATGAATGCTTGACCCTCTGAATAAAGTGGGGAGCAAGCCAGGGGCTTACGAACTGTAAAGGAGACCAGTTCATAAATTTGATTTGTGTCTGATTATTTCCATTGTCGCAAGGTACCCATATTCACCTTCCTTAGGGACAAATGATAAATTAAAATGACTAACTAAACATTTGCAAATTTTTAAGGAAAAAAAAAAATACCATCCTCTTGAGTAAAGGTTCTCCGCTCTAGCAAACAAAACACAGTGCTCCGTTTCTCATTCTCATCAGTACAACAGTAATACATGGCACTTACATATCTGCTTTCTTCTGCAGAAAGTAACCTCACAGTAGTTTACAAAAGAAGTCAGTACCATAATGCCTCAGGTAAGCACAAGTGAAGGAGCTGCTCAACACACTACTGGTTCCTTTCAACTGCTAATTCTACATGTTGGTTCAGTGTGTATATTCTAAGCACTTGAAAATTATGTCAGTAAGCTGAGGGCAACTTTCTGTTCTGGCTTTCACCAGCGTTGATATTCTCAGGTGGCCTTGGTTTCGATAGAATATGACAGAACTCCTTTCTGAACTTTTAATTTTTATCATATGGCTTCCTCCAACAGCAGGTAACTAAAAATCAAAGAAGACCTGCAGTTAGTGTGGTTGTGTCAAATACTCACAGGTGTATTCCTTCAGGATGTTAGTACTAAAATGTTTCCACCTCCATCCCTAGTGACATGTTTTGTCTCTGCTGATATCTTTCATCAACGCATTTCACAGAACAATATAGGAAATTATGTGGAACTCCCTCTCTCTGTCTCTCTCATTCTTATTCCAGAGGCCTCTGGCTGGTAGGCTGTGGGTACAGCCAGAAGGGAGCAGTTGTCACATTCTGTGATTCTGTGATTCCCTTTCGCCTGCCAGCTCCTAAAGGACTGATCATATTTAACGTCTTCTCTGTAAAATCAAGTATGAGTGGCAAGAAATGTCCAGCTCTGAATTACACACATCCTCTCATGTGGACCTGTTTAGAGGATCTCTTACTAGGTTTCTTATCTTCTGTGAATCTCACATCTACATTCAATAATATTACCTTCATCCCTTGAGCAGCCTGCGGGACCACACGGGGCTATGGCTTGCTGCAGCTGGCACACAGCCCCTATCCTCTTGCTGACTGCAACCTTCATTCCAGATTGCATTTCCAACAGACTTGAGTGCCATGCTGGTCTTTTTCAGTTCTTTTCCCTTGCACTCAGTGACCCATTTCTAGCCCTTCTCTCCCTTCATATTTTGGTTTTGGCCCGATGCCTATGGTAGCAGCATGAGAACTGAGTGCACAGGAGGTTGGATCTCCTCTTCTTCATAGCCATGGGCAGTTGCACTGGCCTTGCCATCTTCTCTTTCCACATGTCCTCTGGGACCTGCTGACCCCTTTCTGTAGTCAGTATTATTTTTATTCCTGTAGACCCAAAGCCTTATTACTTCATTCCTTGACTTTGACAGCCTACAGTTACCAGGCTTTTTGCTTTATCACCCTCCAGTCTTTCCATCTGAATCACTGGGAACCACATGCTCTGTCTCTGGCTGGCCCTTTTCATCTCCTGTCAGTACCTTTCTTTAGCTTTTTACATGAAATTTTAGTTTCATGTCTCATCTGTGGCCTGCACTGCATTGCTTCTGCCTGCTTTTCTCCTTGTCAGTTTTCATCTTCCCATGCCAATCGGTTTCTCTCCACTCCACCTACCCTACTGTCCTCTTTCTTGTCTCTCTCCTGGTCAGGTTCCCCATCAGTCCACATCTTCCATCTGCTCTTTCAAACCAGAGCTTCCGCTAAGCCTCCCTGTAAACATGCAATTCATCAACCAAACCAATAAACAATTCTCTGCTCTCCTCTTCAACTGCAGAAAATTTAAAAAGAAAAAGGAAAAAAGAAAAAAGAAAAAAAGCTCTCAAAGATTCTAAGGGTCTAACAAAACAAACAAATGATTTTTTTATTTATTATCCTTTCACATCCAAGTATCTCCTAGGATCTAGGTAGTGCGCCTGATACATGACTCTGTAAGCACTTCATCTGGAAATAATTGTTTGCAGGACCTTCTCTACCCCCCAGAGGACTGTAAACTCTCCAAGATAGGGATGCTGTCTTTGATTTGCCTGTAAAGTAAAATGCACAGTTGTGATGCACAGCAAATGTGATGCATTATTATGTCTTAGTAATAGTGATGTTGGTGTGATGATGATTAATATCATTATCACAAGCAATTTTAAACTATTTTCATTAAGGGATACCTTCCCATGACTTCAGATTAACAGCTCATGTTTTGCCTTCTGTTTTTCTACATATTGTAGCTTTAAATTGTGAAAATCCATTCCAAACTTCTCTGTACCAGATAGTTGTGCTGCCTGAAACAGACTACCTGTTTGTGTTCATTGTGGTGGCGAAACAGTTAGGAGCTGGACAGTAGGGAAAAGAGGAGGAAGGGTTCATACAAGGGTATGAGTTGTTCTGAGTCATCGTTGGAACCTATCATTCTTCCAGTCACTTTAAAAACAAACAAACAAACAACAAAACCTGGCTTCTTTGTGCTTTTTGGTCAGTGTGATGAGGTTGTATTTTATCACTTTAGCATCATATGTGGAGATGTTTGTTATCCTCAGATAACTTGCAGTAATGTGATGGTCTTAGAAACAGATTGCAGATAGTGTTTCATATCTAATGTGTTAGGATTCCTCTAATAGCCACAAAATGGTTTGAAACATTTTTATTCTGGTTACTGAGTAGATTTTAAATGGACAAATTCAGCAGAAGTCTGAGGTACTCTTTTAAAATGCTTTTTGCTTATCCTTTGTGTACCCCATGACTTTGCCATAAAAATTTACATCTGTAGAAGTCTGTTGCACATGCATGTTTGCAACATGAAATGAAGAGTGTATAGAGGCATTTTGGAGTTACTCATTGTTACAGTAATGTGTATATATGAGAGAATAGCCTTACCCTTCACCACCACCACCACCTATAACACACACACACATGTCTATTTTTTAATTGACACTGACATACATTTCATACATCTGTGCTGTCACAGCTATTTTGAGGGTAAGGCTGTACTGCTCAGGGTGCCATCAGTCTGTTTTAGTGCCCTCTCAGTGACCTCTGATGTTGCCTGGGTCACTAGATTAGATGCACTAATGCATCTAGCCCATAATTTTCTAGACCCATCACTCCACTGCTCAGTCAAAGCTTCCTTCATTACAGCAGCAACTTGCTGCTGGTATAGTGGTATGGTTCCAGACTACAGCGATGTCTGTGTTTGCATGCAGAAAGGTTGAAGAATCCATAAACTTCTCATTAAAACAAACTCAAGTCATCAGAGGAGCCTTTTTTGGACAACAGAGGCAGTAAACTTGCACTTGATCTGGCTTGCTCTTGCCAGTGGGTTTCACTGCAGTCACTTGCAATTACTAGAGAGAGCTAATCAGCTAGATATAGAAGATATATTCAAATATATATCCAGAAGATATATTTTAATTAGTTTAAAAAAAGGTGTACAAGATTTTTAAGTAATTGTGCCTTGGCACAATGTTAGAAATAAGCAAAAGCAACAACTGCAAAGATGAGTCTCTGAAGTGTTTAAAAAATACACAGTATGCCATTTGGAGTAATCAGTGTTGTTAGCTTTTGAAAATACAGAAAATAACATCGAACATTAAGTATCTTTCACTTGAAGCCATTATAAGCACTACAGAAATTCACATGCTTTTCCAAAATCACCTAAGTATACTTTTATATGATAGTTCATTAAGAAACTATCATAATTTGTGGGGGGGGGTTACAAATATTTTAAATAATTGTTACGTATCTATAAAAATTTCAAATCCCAAGTAGTGCTCATTAGTATTAATAGCATAATTATTACAGAAATATTATTTTCATGGCTATTTCATGTGCCATATGTATTTTACAAGTGTACTCATGTGAATAAATGTTTGCGTTTCCTTTTCTTTGATATGCACGTTTCAGGTTGTGCCCAGATCTCCCCTTTCACACCGGAGTGGAGCATGTCTGCAGCTCCGTCAATACAACTGAATTCAGTATTTGCAACTGTTTTTTGTCCAACCTTATTACACCTCTCTACTCAGAAACCTTCCTGGTTAGACAGCACAGCACCTTCCATTTGGGAAGGACCACACTGAAGGGCCCACCCCTAATTTGTCGTCTTATTTAGCCTGAAGGGAAAGTCCTCCCAACTGCAGAGCAGAAGTAATGCTGTTTCTCTTCAGAGAGACAATTCAGCAGTGCTGTGACATATACTGTACACTTAATCTAAGACATATTTTGCTAAAAACCTCAAGTTATATTCAACATATGGCAGAAGGTCATTATTTTAAGTCTTTAAGTCAAACCAGATATCCAGTTGGAGGTGGATCTATCATGATCTGGCAATATTTTCTTGGAGTGCTCAATTTGAACAAGTGTAAAAAGGAATTAAAACTTAGACTAAATCTACACTGATGTGCTGCAGTGGTCTCATGAGGGCTCCTTGGTTGCCTTATACTAACGCTCTGCTACTAAAATGATCAGAGATTAGGATTGTTTCTAACAGCTTTTGCCTTCTCTCGTGACTCTGCTAAACCAACCCAGCCAGAAATGACATACGAACTTACAGAAATACTTCCGTAAAGCAAACTTTTCCAAAAAAATACCCACCCCCAGCCCACTTTGGTACAAGCTGGTTTATCCCAAATGTCAGGTATTATTAAAAACACTTGGAAGTAAAGTTATGCAAGGTCTTTACAGTTATTTTTATGTTATAAAGACTGAACAACAGTATGCTTGGGGCTTTAATTTCATTTTGACTAAAACAGCATTACCAGCCCTCATCTGTGCTTAGGATGAGCTTTGTCTGGTTCTTCAGCCTGTCTCCGACCTCCCTATCTGACTACTGTAGAGTAGTTGGTTGAACCAGGGAGATAAAAGAGAGAACTTAGGTACTCACTCTTTCTTTCCGTAGCGCTCCCACCAGGCTCAGGAACACCCATAATAAAAGAAGATTAACATATTTGTGAGACAGCCTGCTCATATTTTGAAAACACGAAACCAATTATGATAGCTGACCTTCCATAAAGGGTCTTGTATAAAATTAGATGCTAACTAAAGGATAATTTGAAAACAAGCAAAACAAACAAAACCAACAAAATAAACAAAACCAGCAAAACAAACAAAACCAACAAAACAAGCAAAACCAACAAAACAAGCAAAACAAACAAAACCAACAAAAACCAAGTAGACTCAAGCAGGTCAGGACAGGTGCTTTTACCTGAAATCTTAACTGCGCTGTTACTAAGTGACAGCACAAAAAAAACTTGATTTTGCAGTCACTTGGACCCAAAAAACCAATTTATGAGATACACATTACTGATATGGAAAAGGGGCTTGAGAATATGATGTGAGTGTGCTACAGCTGTACTTTAAAATTAGAGGTGCCTGTCAGGCCTACCATGTGGCAATAGATGTTAGTACAAAGCCTGGGGTTTGCTAATCTGTGAATGCAGGCACGACAGGACTATAAGAATTACATCTGCATCTTTTGTGGACTTTAACATGCTGGAAATCCAGGTGATCCAGATGCAATTCATCTAACACAACTTTCTTAAAATGTATAATTTATTTACTTTCAGGGAATCCTAAGTAATATAAGCTGCAAAACAGGCTGACTTCATGAAAAAGAGCTATGTCTTGCAATGTCCTCTTCCCAAAAAGGACCAACTTTTCTATCTCTTTCCATTTTTAACAGTTGCTTGTTAAATTAATGTTTTGAAAAAGTAAGCTGCAAATGTTTCCAGTGCTTATATTACAGTATTTATTTTTTATTAGCAGTGGTGATTTTACACTCCCAAATACTTCTTTGTAAATGATGGCTTAGCATTTGAGGTTAGCATGCTTAAGTAAATATTTAAAGAAATAAAGGAAAAATATCAAATGTTCATAGTCGTTGCCTGATATCAGGCAGCCAGATTCAAACCCTGCCATGAACTCAGCATTATTTCTTTCTCCAAAGTATCACAAATTCAATTCAGCAACTTGAGGAGCAATCTACACAGAAACTTTTTTAATTTTGGGGTAGAAATTCTGTTGTTTGATCTAAGGGGGTTTGTTATCCAGTTTGCATCCGATTTTGGAAAAAATGAGCGGAAAAAGATGAATGACACCTCTTTTGGGGAGTAATGTATCCATCCTATTATATGCTCTGTTTCCTGCATAAGATCATGATTATTATTCCATCTTTCCTCTCAAGACATGTCTAAAATCTTAGTCATGTAACTTGTTGAGAGGTTATTAGTATTATGTATAGACTAGGTGTTGTGTTGCAGGTGTCCATGTTTATTATGAAAAACTAAAATTTAAAAATTGCAATCAGTACTTTGTCTGTCTCAGCTTTCAGCTTGGCCTCTGAGTAACCTGATGCTCCAAACCCCACAGCTGTCCCTCATCCCAGAACAAGATCTCAGCGAGGGGCCAGGCTCTCCTCTCTTTTTCTGCAGTGCAATTTCGTTATGGCAGTGAAGTTACTGGAAGTCTAGGATATATGAGAGTCTGTTTTGGCACCAAGAGTCTCTGTGCAGTGAACAAAGGATGGCATGTTTTCACTGATTAGCAGAGCTGCATCAATGCCACTGAGAAGGGGAGCTGTGACAGGGAGCAGGCACTGAGCTACCTGAGGGGCTCCAACTGTGCCACAGATTATCCCCAGGTTAACATCAACACAACTGCGACTGCAAGACGATTTTTCCAGTTTTCTGACAGGGACACAAAGAGCAAGCCTGTGGGGAATAACAAAAGGTTTTGGTGGATGTCTCTTACAGGCAGAAATTCTTTGCAGCTAATTTTTATTTCAAGCCTTGGTTGAAAGAGTAAGTGGGTCAGAGACACAAAGGGGCAGCTCAGGCAGGACAGGGGACTCAGCTAAGTGACCAACCCTGTTGTGTGTGACCACCAGTTGGCAGACAACACCCTTAAAATAATGTTTTTCTTTGCAGAAACACTAGCTTAATTGTATACTGCCTATATTTGGTGTTAGCTGAGACTTTTCCTTTTGAGTATTAGTGATGTTACCAGGATTTCCACTTGTGCAAATGACTTGAAATAACTTCAGATTTAGAAAAGATTTTATTTTTATTTTCTTCTATCTTTGCAAAAGTAGACATTTTGCCTGCCCTCCATTTCATGATGCAGTACAGAGGGAGAATAAACCAGTTTCAAGCATGTCACAGCAAGACAGAACCAGGACCTAGAAGTCTCATACCTCTAGATTAAAATTAATTTGGGTTAGGCTACTTTCACATTCTGAAAGCTTTTATTTGAAGGCAATTTGAAAATATGCATTTAAAAATGGCACAATATTCTTCTGTTTCTTTATGATGCATCAAAAAATTCCTAAGAAGACTCTTTGAAATATCATTTCTGAGCATTTGTTACCTTTACAGTATCAAGTTTGATGCTCCCTATGTCCATTATGTAACTTCTTAGTGATTTACACAGAGTTTGCTGCTCTGTATGAACTGTTAACAGGATAAACTTTCTTCAAAATGAATGCTAAAAATCATGTTTGCATTAGGTTGTTTTTTTTCAGTTCTTTTGCAGATTAAAAAAGTACAAAATACTTTAATTTTCCTATTTTTGAAGGAGTCTGTTAAAAATGTTTGTAGTCTCTAAGTAAGACTGGACAAGTGGAATTACCTAGATTATGGCTTAGTGGGATAATGTTCTTAGTTATAATTAAACAAAATCTCTCCTCTCCTCTCCTCTCCTCTCCTCTCCTCTCCTCTCCTCTCCTCTCCTCTCCTCTCCTCTCCTCTCCTCTCCTCTCCTCTCCTCTCCTCTCCTCTCCTCTCTTCTCCCCTTCCCCTTCCCCTTCCCCTTCCCCTTCCCCTTCCCCTTCCCCTTCCCCTTCCCCTTCCCCTTCCCCTTCCCCTTCCCCTACCTCCCTTCCCCCTTTCCCCCCTTCCCCCCTTCCCCCCTTCCCCCCTTCCCCTTCCCCTTCCCCTTCCCCCTTCCCCCTTCCCCTTCCCCTTCCCCCTTCCCCCTTCCCCTTCCCCTTCCCCCTACCCTTACCCTTCCCCTTCCCCTTACCCTTCCCTTCTACAGTCACATTGACTGACCTCCTGCTAAACACTTGCATACAACAGGAAAAAATCCAATAAAACTTGTGAAAATGGAAGCCCTACCTTAACCTTCTTCAGGAGTCCTTAGAAGAAACAGTTAAATGCCACTGGCCTGACCATGTCAAGTAGGTACCTGCTGCAGTTTTCAGTAGGGAATCCAGTTCTTTGGAACATCAGGTACGGATGTAAAAACATTGGGTTCAACCAAACACAAATCCTTGTTTGACATAAATGTAACAGTCTTGTAGAGCTCTGACACAGAAAGCAGAAGTTTGCCAGCATTCCCTGTTACCAGTGTGCTCATCAATCAACGTCACATTGTGCTCAGTGTTGTACAGTGCCAGAAGAGCGCTTGACCTAAGAGCTTGTAATAGAACCTGGAGGCTAGACAAAGTAAGCAGAAAGTAAGATATATTTAAACAACATGAGGGGAGAGTGGCTAATTACATCTAGGCTGCATCTCTATTTGCCAGAATTCTAGGGAGGACACAGGGGGATTCTTGTAGTTTCCTGCAGCTTTGTGGCTTTTGGTCTAACTTTGTGTTTGCAGCAGTGATTCCCACACTGAGATTTGTGGATTACCAGGGAACTCTGAGGACATGGCAGAATGTCTATGGAAATACAATATTCTGCAATGTTCTGGAGCAAAAAATATTCAAGTAAAAGTTTGATGACAAGTATGGAGAGTGTTTCCTTATTGAAGAGTTATAACAGACTGTTGGCCTAAAAAGTTTAGAAACCTTCATGCTTTTCCATTGCTTAGTATTGTTTCAGCCCACTAATACCAATGATTACTACAACCACCTTTTGGAACACTTTGTTTTAATTTTTGAAAGTTTTTAATAAAAAATAATTTCTTACTCAACTAATTTGTGGACTTTGCCTCATTTTGGCAATTCACTCCATAGTTCTTAAGCAATGTGCATCATATGTAGGCTGAAGCACTAATAATAAAATTGGGGCTTAGATCTCTGAAATTAAAAAAAAGGGGAGATATCAGCTTTATAATCTTGGCTGTGCAGTAACTACATCACTAACATGGTGACTACAGAGAAAATTGTATTCAGAGTTTTCTGTGTTCCTCCAGGCAGTGCCGGTTGGAAGCTGAAGCTCTGGACTTTTCTATACAGATGTACAATTCTTCAAATTTGAGGCTTTTCTAAACAGACAATATTTTCCTCCTTCACCATTATGTGTATGTATGTAAGTCTATGCATTTTAAGGGTTTTAAGATTCTTCAGCCCTG
Source organism: Nesoenas mayeri (assembly GCF_963082525.1). Taxonomy (NCBI): domain Eukaryota; kingdom Metazoa; phylum Chordata; class Aves; order Columbiformes; family Columbidae; genus Nesoenas; species Nesoenas mayeri. Next base: position 64,465,606 of record NC_137542.1, on the reverse strand, counting down.
TAATCACTGCAAGTCAAGTCTGAGATCTCATAGCTAAGAAAGAAAACTTTTAAAGAGCTCTGGGACTGCACTGAAAACCAGCTAGGCCAAGGGGAAAAGACCTGTAAAGAAGGGATTGGGACTGTTGTCTGTGAAATATACGTTTTCCAGACGAAGTCTCAAGAAGGAAAACAAATGGACTCAGTGTTTCCTTGGCCTCAAATCAAAAGGCTCCTCTTGTGAATCTGGAATATGAGGTGGCCCTTCATGAAAGAGCATATAATTTTGGAGTTTAGCAATAGAGAGGTCTTGAAGGATGTTTCAGAGACATTGACCCAAAGTTCAAAAAGACAATGATTTCATGCCAATGAAAAAGCTGAAATGCAGCATATAAGCATCAACCCCACAGATAAACAAGGAAGAAAGCTGTTTACAGAAAATGAAAAGGGAAAAGAAAGCTAACACCAAACAAGGAACAATGCCACTGATGTGGCAGCTGGCATAGGAATGGAAAAGGTCTGTTGATTTGCAAATCCTCCACTGAAATATGCCAGCAAAGGAAAAACATGGGTTACAGTCAGGGTTCAGGGACTTAAATGATGGAGGAAAGTTTCTCATAAGAGCACCAAAGAAAAGGAGGAAGCTACAAATGCAAAACGAAGACATATACAAAAAATACTTAGAGCTTGTCTACACAAGGCATGTAAAGGATACTCAGGGATGCAAGTGAAGTTAACAACTGAACTTCTGCGATAGAAACATGGCAATGAGGCGCTGAACTGAAAGGCTGAAGGTGACAGCATGTATACCTGTCAAGAAGGAAGTCCCAGCCCTGTGGAAACATGAACCAGAGAAAATCACCAGCTGGAACAAGAGCTTGCAGTAACATGCCAGTTCTCAGTCAGACAGAGTAACCATGCTCGTGGCCACCGGGCCACCAGTTGGCTGGCGTGCTCATGGGAGCGGATTACTTTGGGGCACAGACTCACTGGTGAGTCGACGGGAAGATGCAGCATCTGTCATAAGTGTTGGCTCATCTTTTGAGGGGAAAACAGGCCAGAGGCAGAACTATAAAATGTGACAGCAGATGGCATTATCTGTAGAATCAAAGAACCAGCAGCCTGAGCAGAGGCCTTAAAAACTGTAGGGAAGAAAGGGGGCAGACTCAGACTCTGCATTGACCTCAAGGAGCTGAGCAAGAACATTAAAAGGAGACATTTCCACTTGCTAGCAAGTAACAACATGTGTGTTGAGAGAGCAGGAGCCAAATTCCTAAGCAAATTTGCTGCCTTGCCAGGGCTTTGGCAGATTCTCTTGGACAGAGAAAGCTGAAAGTTCTGCCTTCTCAGTAAACTGCTTAGCAGATGCTGCTGTGTAAGGTCACCTCTGGGCACGTATCCAGGACCAGAAATGCTTCTGCTGGCACTAGTACAACCAAACTACTACTAAATGACTAAAAGTTTGTGGTTGCTATCTTGAAAAAACTGTTTCACTGGGACTCCTGATATCACTGGAAAGGCCTTTCTTGGAGAACTGAGGAGCAAGAAGGGACTCGAGAGACTCATCCCATCCCATGTTTCCCATGTGATCTTGCATGTTGTGTCTGTTAAAGGAGACTTTTGCAAGTGAGTTGTGGGGATCAAAATGTGCGAGAGAGTGAGGAATTCAAATACAGTGCTGAAGGAAGTGGAGAAAACACTGCTGTTCTACTCCCTGTCTCAACTGTCATGCCGCAACTATGACAAAGAGAAACATGGATGGCATTTTTCCTGACTATTGCAAAAGTCACCAATATTGAGAGGAAAATTGCCAGCTGGTGTGAACTGGCCTGAAGCATCTCTGCTGACTCACACCCACTGACGACTTGAGCATACCAATATTTTAAATGAGGCATTAATTAGATAATAGCAATTTTGTCAGAAAACTAAGAGAGCTGAATTTGGCGTGGGTGACCTCCTCTAGCTCTGCTCTCCATTCCTCCCCGGGGGCTGTGGAGCTCTGAATGGCAACAGCTAGTAAATCTTTGTGTCTACTCTTCTTCAGTACAGGCTTCTCAGGTTAGCCTTTGCAGAGCCTTGTGCCCAAGTCCTCCCCAAAGCAAACAATGCATCAAGCTGGATGCTAGCAGGTTCTGCTGCCCTGCAGCTGACACTTTTTCACCTGCCATTCCTGTCATCTGAGCTGTCGTATCTTCTGCCTTTTGCTAACACAACTGCCTTTTCTGTTGTGTAAGAAAGTAAGTGTACCACCACAAATTGTTTGCCATTTGTAAAAATTGAGTAGCAAATGTCAATAATTCCCAAAATCTGCTTAACGCAAACATCATCTTGGTTCAGCGCACCCCTGCTGTGCCGCTGGCCACAGGTAGCCCCCAGGCAGCCTGAGTAGTGGCACCATCTCTAGCTACAGAGCAAGGCACAAGCAGGGTGAGCAGCTCTGTGGCAGCCCAAGGCAGAGGACCACCAGGAAGAGGGCTTCTGCCACTTCTGTGCCCAGACCATCCCCAGCAGCTGCTGGGACCGCCAACAAGGGTGCCAATTAGTGCCAGTCGTGCAAGTGGTTCCTGCAGTGTGGACACCTGCCTGGGAGGGAAAGCACTGAAATCACCCACGCATCCCACAGAGGTCAACGAGCAGCCATTCGATGCTAATAACTTTTGGTCACTACCAACTTGGGCCACAATCGAACCATTGACCTAGAGGTGAAAGGCTGTGTATCCCATTACCAATCTGCTAAACCATCCAGTCTCCCTATTACTGCAATTTTAATTAACTGAGTCAACGACATGAAAGCTGAAGGAAGGAGGACCAGGCAAGGAAGCGAGAACACATTGGCTTTTACACAAGATTTGTTTCTTTTGACTGGATTCTGCTTTCTCTTGAACAGCCTTGTCCTAGCCTGAGCTGCCCATGAGACACTCCTCAGCCTGCTGCTCAGCATAGGACCATGCAGTACAGTGTCTGTTAATAGCCAAATATGTGAAACTGCTGCTGTCCACACTTTAAAATGCAACCCTTGGTAAAGCTGTTTCTGATATCAAGAAGATTTGAATTTTACTCTCATCATCAACAATCCTTATAATAAAACAGATTTAAAAAAAAAAAAAAAAAAAAGGAAGACCCAACATAGTAAAGCCTGATACAGTCTTTTTTTTTTTTTTTTAATTAATAATCAAAAAACTGTTTGCTCTAAAATTTCCAGATGTTGGGATACAGTGAAAGCCTATCTTAATGTGATCTGTAACTGCTCAAAAAGCAGAGAAGTGTATGCCTCTGATGAGCCAATTATTTGACCAGCTCTAAGCTCAGCTGATGGGAACAAAACACTTTGTTCCTTTGGTGAGAAATCATATCACTGCCAGATGGTGAAGAAAAATAGGAAATTGTGATTCATTCAGACTTTGGCAACAGGTCACGTCATTTTCTCACCTGCCACTTTTCATGACTTCCAGTCAACATTTTCACTGTTAGTTGGGAGCACTGTAGGAAGCACAGTCAGCCTTACAGGAACTCTGAGGTTGCCATTCTTAGTTTCACTCATGCCATTATAAGCAACAGCTTCTCATGCTGCAAGAACTTCCATAGCTTTCCTGTGGTCTCTGTCACCGTTGCTTGAATGATATATTGCAGCCTCTGTGGATTCAGAAACAAGGGAAGCTGGTGATTGCCTCTACCTCAAGCAGCTCCGTTGCCTTGTTCCCTGTCTGCATGTGGATCTTGCACTGGAATTAGACACCAAACTGTATTTCTCTTTTGTGCTCGTCTGCTCGCTTAACCAGGTACCTACATTTCAAACAGCATCCTCTCTGCTGCCAAGCCTGGAGTGCTTCATTCCTGTTCCTGCATGTGTATTTGATAAGTCATGGCATGACTATTTTTCTTGTGTGTGATGATTATTTACCGTGGTCTAATCCCACAACATAAATGACAGACAGACAGTCCCTAAAATGCAGCAGCTCCTTGGGGTCTTGCATCCTGTGAAAACTCTGCTCCTCGCAGGCTGTTCCTGTCTCCAGCAGCGCAAGCACAGGGGGAGGCCGATCACAGCTTGATTCCAGTCCCCAGCTGTCTGCAAAAGCCGCTCTTTGCTCAGGGCCTCACACACAGCAGAGGCCAGTCCTTAATGCAGGGCTTCCCAGCGTCGGAGAATGTCTCGGCTGAAAGCCTGTACAACTCCTTGTATGCATCAGCCTCTTTGATGCTCTCTTGCCTTGTTATTTCAAATGCTTTGCATGTGTAACTTGTGTAAGAGGTCTAGAAAAATAAAATGAGCAGAAGGAAGCCAGGACTAAACTGCGCTTTTAATTATACCTGTGACTTAAATGGGAAGTAAAGGATCAAGCAAATCCAGACTATGTGTGCTCTTCTGGCTCTTCTGCTTTCCCTCTGCTGCTCCTTGAGATGATGTTCTAACTTGTTGTTTAATAATCTCTATTTTCCTCTTAGCACCCATCCAGAGTACAGTCTCTCTCTATGTCTTACTACTCTGCAGTCCTTCACTGACCACTCTCCCTGTTGCTAAAGAAGGTGTTAAAGTGTTGCTGCAGGGACCCAGCTGTTTGTGGCACTGAAAGGAGACAGATTAGAAATGCCATGGCATCTTTGTTGCTCAAAACAGGAGGAGTGGAGATGGATTAATTATATCAGGAACATAAACAGCAGCATCCCTGCAAATGAACTAACATTCAATTCCTGTAGCAGTCTAAACCTGAAGACCAAAGTGTTGAAGTCTGAATATGAGAACTGCTCTGCTGAAAGTTTCAAAGTTAATAACCTGTTGAGATATATGAGACAGTTCACTCACTTCAGAGTTCTTTCCCAGGCTGCCTGCAAACTCAGCATGATGAAGATTTACACTTGTTTCCTGCTTTTAATAATTTGGTTTCATACATATCATAGCTAAAAATGTGTGTTAGATATAGAAATAAAACTCTAGACTCTGAGCACATTTCTTGTACAAGAGGTGGATACCACAGCAAATTGCACAGAAACATAGCCCCAGGTTATGCTTACAATACATTCATATCTCAGGCACAGCGCAGGTGTTTTGCATGCTGATCTACAAAAACCTGCCACAGAGGAATTATCTCCTCTTTAGTGACAATACATTACACTTTATCTCTGCAGAGCTAATTATTAGGAAGCATTACAGCCAAGATCCCCAAAGCATGCCTCTTCAATGCTGCCCTCCCTCCAAGAGCATGAGATGATGCTGTAGCCTGGAGCTCTATCTGACACATCATGATAAACTGTGGAGAAGAGGTCCTGGCACACTCTGCAGCTCATGGATGCTCTTCACAGCAGTGTTGTGGATGGCAGTACCTTGCTCAGTGATTTATCCACGGCAGTGGCACAGTGCTACAGCTTCCACCTGCCCTGGAACTGCACTGTCAGGCACAGCTGGGTGGGCACAGCTGGATGGCAGACACAGCTGGTGTGGGAGACAGAGAGGAAGACAGAAGGACTGGTCCACACTAACATGAGAAAGACAATCTTAGCTGTGGGACAGTGTGAGGAGAACGGGAACCTTAACACTAGAGATTCGAAAAGACACAGATGTCTTGTGAAGGTCTTGTTTCCACTTGCTTCAGTGAGTTTTACCCATCAGTATTGCTCAGAACATTTTGAATCAAAAATACTTTGGCAGAATTTCTGTGCTTTCTGTGTCCTCACCGTTGCTTCACCTTCCCCAAGTGGTCTGTGGCTCTCTACATCTGATGCTTTCACTCTTGATCTGCCATAGTACTTGGAAGTCGTGATTCCTGAATGGGCACCAGAAGCCTCTGCTCCCTGTTGTAAAGTGGCTTAAGCTAACTTACTTTTTCCTTTTCTTTAATGCTCACCAGATCTGGACTTCTCCTTACCTGCATCAAAGCACTTCACATGACCTGTTGTCACATCAACATCCAGCAACTAAAGACAGCATCAAACTACCACCCCTGGGAACCTTGCTTGCCCCACATACAAATGAGCCACAAGACAGACCATGCTCTCGGCCATCGTGGTCCAAGCACTGGCGGCTGGGATGCACAGCAGAGACCTGGGGGCCTCCTTGGATGACTGCCTCATGCTGGCAGCTGTCCCTGGGGACTGCAGGCAGGGCAACCCATGGTGTGATATTGCCACAGATAGAGCAGAGGCCAAGAATGGCACTGTACTAGAACTGAGCATCTGAAGTGAAGCTGCAGCAGACAACAATAGACAGTCACAAGGCACCGGCATGACAGAAACCTCCTGTGGGAAACTTAACTGCATTTCATACAGCTTAGATCCTCTGGGAATTATGGATTTCCAGCTACTGGAGATTTTAAAATCACTGGCTACATTTAGGCAAGAGGAGGATGGGCAGGGCACTGTAGCAATGAAGGCCACTGGAAGGCACAGGAGAGGAGATTCTGCAATCCTGACCCAGTCCCTACCCCAGGTGTTCCTTAGGCCCCTTGTTGCTTTCCAATTTATGTTTTGGTTTTTTGTTCTGGACATGGCACCAGGTCCTGGGCACTTTACCACACTCTGCAGCTCAGCATGGAACTGAGGTGGGGAAACGCCCCAGCTCTACCACTGCCACAGCCCTGGCATGACATTCCCTTCCATCCTCCTGTGCCTGCTCTCTGAGCTTGCCACTCTCAGACTATGGAGCAGCAGTCCTGAGAAAGCAAAAGCAGGCACAGCCATTGACCCAGGTGTTTCATTCCCCAGGAGGAATGCCATCAGTACAGCAAGGACTTGTGTCCCTGCCCTGTGTGTAATCATCAGTCACGTGTTAAGCTTTAGCTAATGCATGAAGCGTTACCAAACTGAATTTTAGCTGGGAAGAGCGAAGCAGCATCCTCCAATTCCCAGGACAGCATGTTCAGTTCCTGAAATAGAAGGTACTCCAGAAGGTACTGTGCAGATCATTGTTCCTGTTCTGGAGTTAAGAACTTATCTAAGTGTACTTCACTGGGTTTCCCTAGGCTTGGATGAAGACAACAGATTTTTCGATCAAGTGGCACAACTCACCGTCATGTCATCCAATGTGACTGTTACCTGCTCATCAGTGGAGTGGTCCCCACCAGAATGGAACACCCAAAGCCCAGCTCTGTCTTCTTACTGGCTGTGGGTTCTTCTCCTATTGACCTGCACTTAGTGTCGCCCTTCCCTCATCTAAATGCCTGCAGTACCCAGGAACATGTAGACATGAGATACTATCAGCAGCACACAGACTCCCTTCCTGTTGCTTTGCTCACTGCTCCTGACAAATTGCTGGCCTGTGCTTTTCAGGCATGAATACCCGGACCAGCATCAGGGAGAGAGGCTCAGTTATTGAAGCAGACAGAACAAACCTCAGCCTCAGATTGTTTAAAACAGGGAAAATATTCTGATGACAGTGTACTTTAAGTAGAGGGGAGGGCAAAATGCTTTATCTGCCTTCCTGCAGCTCCCATTTTCCTGTTGAAGGAGTTTTGGTTTCCCTGGGTGAAGCTGGACCACCCAAGGATGCAGCTATGCTCTGAAGCGCAGAAATTGAACATCTGCTGGCAAATACAGGAGGGTGGGAAGCAGAGGCAGCAACAACAGAGGAGAGACTATAAATGCTCACAGTCATAGGCTGAGGAAAGCAAGCAAGCTCAATGAATGTCCATGGTACTGCTGCAATCTTACATCTAGGGGAAGAGAAGAAGCAGGGATGAACTGTACTTGTAATCAGTTCTGCATGGCCACATTCTTGAAATTTGTGCATCTAGTCACGCTAACAACTTTTTTAAACAAGTAGGTATGTTCTTTTCCTCCATCTTACAAAAGAGCTCACTGTACATTCCTTCAGACCTTCGCAAATGCCCTCTGACATACCAGTGGTTGAGTGCATGAATCACTTTATGGCATGGCATAAAGGTCCTGCTGGTATTCACTCTGATCTCAGCCTCTAACCCTAGGCACTCATTTGTTAATAGGTTTACATATGGATTCTCTGTAAACAAGAAGGGTTTTGTTTGGGGTGGGTTTTTTCACTTTTTTTTGTTGTTTTTGGTAAATGCATTTTTCCTTCATTCATCTGACTAGTTTTCATTAGCATCTCCAGGAGACTGAAGGCCTGAGGATATAGACTGCAGGGGAGAGTGGCCAGTGCTGTTGAGACTATGGGCTGAGGGTGTGGGCAAGCTGTGGAAGGCAACATTTGAAATCAAGAGATGCCAACAACTATGTTTTATTGCTTGCAAAGCCAAACACACAATGGGTAACACCACAAGCACTGATGACTTCTGCAGAGTTTGCCAACACACCCTTTCTGGATTTGCTCTCCCAGTCAAGTGAAAAAGCCACATGAACGTTCAGTGTCCCGTGCTGAGTGTCTTCTCCTCCCCAGGTACCCAGTCCTCCCTGACCCTGACTCTTCACAGCGCTGTGCTGAGGGCAGCTGGCATGCTGGAATCTGGTAAGGAACAGACCTGGATAAGGGTGAGGGACTGCTGCCCTGTTTTCAAGCAGCCAAAAGACAATCAAAACTGCTTATTTTGCTTTCCTTATCAGTGTTCTCCCTAATTCGCTCTAATCATCCCACATCAATCTTATAAATGAGCATCGCCTCATTATTTTTTGTCAGTATTTTGGAGTCTCAAAATACAACTGTGACACAAGGTATCTGTCATATCCACCACAAGAAGGAAGGAAAAAAAAATATTTCAAATCCACCCTCAACAATGCATTCCAGAAGGCCTTTCTGATTGCAAGATGCCCGCCCATAGAGCAGGTTTTTCCACCAAAAGAAGAAGGATTTTCAACCAAAGTTGATAGAGAAGGGCGGGGTTTTTGTAGCACAGGGCCATCAGTGGCTTCTGATGACATCTTCAACTGCCCTTTCATTTTCTACTGGAACACTGGTGCTTTACTGTGGCAGGGGTAAAATTCCCCCAGTTAAGATGGGGTATATCTTCATGTGCCCACAGATGCTGGCTGGCTACCTGTGAGCTCTGGTATGTATCCAGGATTTCCCAAAAAACCAGACTCTGGAATGGAGTTGTGCTTGCGAAAATTCTTGTCTTTTCTGTCGATCTTCCTTCCCATTGCTGTATGGGCCTGTTTTTGACAAACGATAAATGCAAGCTATTGTGAAATGGCACTGTTTTCAAGGTTTAACAGGTTACATTTTCATACATGGATGCCTTCCTAGCTCTTTCTAGCTAATGTTTCTTTACAGATTCCCCTAGGGAAAAAGACTTCATTCTCACTGATGCAGATGACAACAGAAGGACCTTCTAGCATTTGATCACACTTCTGAAAATAAAGCCACTATACCACAGAGCATTCACTTCTGCTGCAGTGTCCTAGTGAAAGACATAAAAAATCAGGTTGAGACTGTTTGCAGTGCCTCATGCTGTTTCTCTGATCACATCTAGTGGTATCACCCAATAGAATAAGCATCAGAAATAGTGTGTTCAGTGGCAGAAGGAGAACTGGCTTTGTTAGCTGAACTGATTTTCATGGGATTTGTGCTTTAGTTTTCAATAGAAAAGATACATTTCATGAACAGAAAAGAGGGTCAGTGCTGTCACTCGTAGTATGCAGTTTATCCAGAAGCTGTGTTTGAAACTGAAGAAAAGCAAGAGAGGATGTTTAGATAGTGTGATAACTCTGAGTCCATTTTGTAACTTAATTAAAGGTTTGTGTGATGCCATTTGTGAGTCTTCTCTGATAGACTATTACAGCATGCTGCCTTACGCAGGTTTTCTAACCTTACAGCCACCACCTGGGTTTATCATTTACATGTGTTCAGTTCAGAAAATAAACAACCAGGAAAAGTAAAAGGTCTCAAAAATAGAGAATTGCCTCTGTGTGCAGGCAATGATATAGCTGTGTATCCCCATGTGGTCAGTGCAGCCTGTATGTTTTTTCTTAAACATTTGGATTAATTCCCTACTCAGAATAGACCGATCCCTCACTGAAGTAAAACCCATGTCAGCTTTAGTAGAAATGTTTTCAGAGTCTCCACCTGGGAAGACTATGTCTCTGAGTGGGAAAATAAACACATTGGCCTTCAGTCTCTTCACTGACTATTTTCTCTGTTGACAACACTAATTGTTCTGTCACTTGGGATGATGATAGTTTTCAGCACCAGGTCCTGAAAGAAGGAGAGTATAATGTTGTCTTTTGTTACCATCTGGGCTTCAAAAACATTGGTGGTACCTAATGTCGCCTGTGCTCGTAAAGTTAACTTAGAAACCAGGGAAGGCTGGATAGCACCTCCCAAATGATCATGAGCTGACACAGATAAAGATAACTTTCACTGTCTCTTCTGAAAATAGTTAGTTTTTTTCCTTCTAAATGAAGACCTTTTCTATAGAGGAGGACTTCCACAGAACTCTTGTAGTACCAATAGGAAAATACCAGTGATATATACCACAAAATACTGGTTCAAATCAGCACAAAATTTGTAAAATTGCTACTGTAAAACAGATCAAAACCTGTAACCAGTAGTTGATACTACTTGGCCAAACTTCTGAACCACCTCAATCCACATCTGTACTGACAGTGCTCTTCTGAAAGTTCAAGGATTTGGTTTTTTTAACTGATCAGGTACCAATGCAGTACTATGGGAGCACAGAGCCCTCTCTGATTACGTACAAGATAGTGAATATACCCCTCTCACATATACACAAAAAAAGGAAGCAAAAAAATGTATCCAGAATATTTTTTATACAGTAATGGTTTTATCTGTCTGCAACATAGGAAAGTGAAATAGTCTCTCATAGATAACGCTAATAACTCCAAACACAGAGGTATCATCCTCTTTCCCTCAAGCCATTAATTTCCTACCCAGTTAATTAAATGTATCCAGAAACAGCTCTTTATCCTTTAATTCTACTATCCTGCAACATTTGAGTGTTACAACCCTGAAAAGTTTGAGAGACCTACAGTAGTACACGCTTTCCCTGTAGATGGCAATACACTGTGTATTTATGAAAGTATACATGGTTACAGGAATTGATAAAGTGTCCATTTGACAAAATACTGTACAAGAAACCACAATGTCAGTGTGCATATACATTTTGCTTAAAGATGGTTACACTAGTGTAAATATCTGAAACACAGTGTTCGAGGCACTGGCATACCCTCACAGTAGATGGCATTTGCAGCCAGTGAACTACCTCTACTCCTGCAGCCATTAATCCAGCTGCAGAAATTGTGCATTGCTTCCTCTCATGTTGCGCCACTTCAACAGTACATTATGGCTTTCAAACACAAAACCCAGGGATTTATTGTGAGGGTAAATAAAACAGTATCCATGGTGGAAGGCAGCACTGAGCTGCTCTCTGCTCCTGTGGAGCTCTGCTCACCTCTCTGTGTCCTGCTGTCCTGTCTTACCATCTGATTTCTCTGTTTAAATTGCAGAGATTATCTCTTACTCCACATCTTCAAGTGCCCACAACAACAGAAACTTCTAAACAAGTTCAAGGCCACTCACACAAATAGTATGTAAGTAGTAATGAGTAATATCAATGTGGCACACGCACAAAATGCCTGCCCTGTTCTCAAATAGCCATCACATGAGTCACCATAGACATATCTGACAGTCAACCTCACCTACATTTCACACTGCATCACACCACTGTTGGTACTGTATTTTCTATATGCTTAACTGTTTTCCAAACAAAAAGCTTGCTCAACAAATATTTAAGCATTAATATTGCAGATATTCAGCACTCTAAGACATTCACTAGAAATAATGCACTGATGAAACTCTATACGGTTCCATGTGTTCAATTAGTCTAGGCCTGAATTCTCATCTCCAAAACCAAAATTTTCTGTCAGAAAAGTCTCACAGGACTGAAGTCTGATATCTTACTCTACTCTGTGTCTAAGTGCTCCGTCATGCTGGATATACATAGAGGCCTATCTATCACCCCTCCACACACACATCTAACCCATACAGACATAAGACTGTGGGTGTGGGAATGATTTTTATTTTGTGGGCAATATATGCTGCTTCAAATTACTGGATGATTATGCAATTTATTATTATTGTGTGTGGGTTTTGTTCTGCTGCGGGGTGGTTCTTCTTGTTAGGATTTTTCTTTTAAATACCAATTACAGTGCCAAGGGATGTGAGTAGCCATCCTTGAAATCAAAAGGAATAATTAATCCACAATATCATGAAGACAAATCTTCAGTCCTACAGAAAATAGGTGTTACGCTGTTTCTTGTTTCATTCCTGTCTGGAGCTGCTAAGGGTGGTTTCAAGCATGGCTATCAGTGAGGTCATTCAACTAATAACTGCTTTAGCCTCTCTTCCTTTGTTAATTGATGTTGGCTATAATTGGAGTTAACACATTGAACAGAGCCAGAGCTGAAATACATGAGTCTGGAACTCTGCAAAGCAGGGAGCTGGGGCTGAGAGCCAGGATTGAGATCCTTGCAATATCCCATCCTTAAGAAGGAAATTAAAACGTCAAGATTTTGACAACATCAGATCTGAGGTGGAGATTTAGTAGTGTTTTTTCTCAATTCCATGTCCAAGATGGAATAAAGTAGTGATGGAAGAGTTTATCAAGCTGCACAGCTACTGCAGAAAACTCCTGTCTTTGGTGTCTTTCTCATCACAGCTTTTTTCCTCTGTTCCATCTTCTCTTCCTCTTCTGATTCTTTCCCTTTTCCATAATGCATCAACGTTTCTTCAGCTTATTTGCTCTTCTCACCCTTTATTGTTTCCATGCTTCACCAGACCTCAGACTGAGGTACTAGCATTCATTTATGTTACTCAGATTTGGGTTTTTTTTGTGTAAAGGAACATCTCACACCAAAGTAACTGTTTGTGTGTTCTTATTACTTAATGAAATAAAAAACTGCTGCTGGATATTCTGAATGAGCTCTGAAAAATCTGGTTACAATACAGTAATCATATTTTTGGGGCATAATAGTACTGCAAGACTTACCAGAGTAAACATTTACTAGCCATTTATTGTAGTGTTATCTTATTTCTCCACTATTAGCTAAGCTCCAAACTTTTATTTATTTCTTCTGAAAACAAAGCCTGACACAGACTTTCTGCACTGCCCTTTTATGTTTAAAAGACCACAAAATATTTTGCAAGTTGTAATGCCAAGTAAGTAAAATAAAAATATGAAATAATATTTGAAGATAGAACTCGCTCTTGTATGCTCTTATGCTGGCATCAGAAAAAGCATATCAATGTCATGTTAATGGGACGAGATGGGCTATGCTTTAGGTTTTTACATATTTACATTTTATTATCAGGACAGTAGAAGACTATCTCACTATTGTGTATTGGCAGTAAACTGCCCTATCACAAATGGCTACTTCATTTTCACACTGAATTAATCCTGTTGACAGACATGACATACTTTTGCTGCTGGGTTATTGCTGCTTGTTGCTGATAGACTGATTTATGATTGAGAGGGATTGCAAGAGAGCTGCATTTTTGTTCTAAGGTCTTGTCAAGAACAGTCTAAAGCAAGTGAAGGTGTATCTCCCAGCTAGATGCACATATACCTCTGTCTTGACATTTACATCCTGGCAATATATAGGCCTGAGATTTGGAAAGTTATTGGAGCAGTTAGTGAGGATTAACACCACAGCTTTGTGCTCTTTGTTAAAATTTCAGGCTATATCTCTGATACCTGTCCCCAAACCTGCTGGGTGTCTCCCAGGTCTGTAACCTGCCTGTAGCTCTGACTGGGATTTTCTATAAGTTTTAATTCCCTGGTTATGTCTACACAGTTTTGCCACACATGTTTTCTCATTCATCCACACAGGCACAGCTCTCATCCAGGTTTGTGGTGTTTCATGTTTTGAAAGATACAAGGTCTTTTCCTGTGGTGGTGACAAATGCAAGTTTTGTCCCTATCTATTCTTTCATATGGACTCTGCAAAGGTCCTTTCCACTTTGACCGTGTCCTCTCTCTCTTCTCCCTGTTGACTTCTCTTCCTGTAAGGCACCAGACACCAGCAGCCTGGTCATCATGTCTGATTACCATCAGAGCTTCTCCACATCCTGCTACTCTTCCTCTCTCTTTCTTGGAGTTTGAAATTATCTGCCTCTGCAGATCACCATTTGAAATGGGAGCTGTCAGCAGCAAAGGACTTAGTGCTCTCTGCACACTGGAGGTCTAGGAGATGTTACTAGCCTTTAAAGACCAAAAGCACAACATTCAATCACTGAGTCATCTCCAGCTCAACTACCCCATGATAGACCAGTCTGTAGAGTAGCCCATGATGTGCCTAGTGTAGCCCTGAGATAGTTAGTTGCTGTGAGAGGTGTGAGCCCAAATGAAGATCCACAGCCATGGGAGGGTTCCTGCAGGCATCAGTGACTGATAACCCAGTAACAACTTGTTTTCTTTCTGACAGTGTATTGCACTAAGCAGCTCACCAGCTCACTGCCACTGTGCCTTTGCCCAGTGGAACAATGCCACAGTGGTCCTGCAACCTGGGCAAGTGGCAGCATGGTGGAGAGGATTTGGGTTTTTTTCTGCAGCTAAGCTTCTGCTTCCCAATACCCATCACTGCCCACAGCTCACTTTCTCTCCAAGAGCGCCTGTCACTTGGACTAACATTTTACTCTCTGCCCCAGCCAGACAGCAGCAAACAACAACAACAACAAAAGCACCTAAAAAAAGAATGCCAACCCCATCAGGAGGCTGCAGGAGCGTCTGCCATGATGAGAAGTGGGAAAGGTTCCTCGGGCGGCACACACGGCGGGTCTCAGCCCCAGTCCCGAGCTCCCGGCCCCCGTGGAGTGCTCCAGTGGGGCTGCGCCGATCCCCCGCGGGCGCGGAGCGGCGCGGTGTCCCCGCGGGCTCCCGCTGGGGCCGGGGACGCTCCCTGCCCCCCAGGACAGGCCGGCCCCAGCCCCGCGCCCAAGACGTGGGCAGCAAGCATAGAGGGAGGAAATTTTTTTTTTGGGGGGGGGGGAGGGGGGGGCAGGGGGGTAGGTTTGTTTTTCCTTCCCTTCCCCCTCCTCCCCCAACGGGTGGCTTCAAAATAGCGCCGCGGCCATCGTCGGGCACCCGGCACGGACGTGGCAGTCTTCGGCGAAACAGGCACTGTGAGTTTGCCATTTGTATCAAAACATTAATAAACCTAACGCAACCTCGATGGCATCTAAAATACTACGTAAGAGACCAGTTTCAGCCCCATTTCTCACTGGAGGGGATACACTAATATGTTTCTTATTTTTATTTTCCTTATAGCCTGTTAAATTGACTAATAAAGTCAACACAGAGTTCTCTGTGTGACTTCAAAAAACTCAGTAATTTTGTTAGAAAACGTTGAAATCCAACCCCAAAGTATTCAGCCCAAATATTTAGTTAAAGTAACCCTGTGGGTTAATAAACTAAACAAAGGCAAACCATGCAAAACTGCAGCAATGAAAACCAGGCTTAAATAAACGAAGGAAAGTTTATAAGAACTCTTTAGCTGGAAAAAAACAGCGAAGGAAAACTGCATGGAAGTTTAATATGAAGCATGTGATACGCCGGGGCTCGTTTTACAGGTACGTGCCTTCGCCTCGGACGGTCGTTGTCCCCAGCACAATTTGAAAAATCATTTTTCCGCTAAACTATCTTTCCTTCCAAACCTCATGGCAGTGATTTCTGCTGAAGAAACCTTCGGCAGCTTTTGGCAGGTTATGAGGGGAGCTTCTCTACCGTGCTGCAGCTCCCTGACACCGTCCTCACTTCACCAAGCTGCTAATTTCGGTGTCTGACTTGTTTAGTTATTTCAGCTCCAGTAATGTGGTTGAAAAATATTTACCTTTCACACAAGAATCTGGATTATTTTGATTAGAGACCTATGTGCTCTTCAAAATGTTTGCTTATGTGCGAGAGTTCTTCCAAGAGAGGCACAACAAAAGACCTCTCTTTTCAACCATGGCTTTTTAACTAGTTACTAATGGCTGAAAACCGATTTGCTATCGCGATCGAGTAAATATATATTAAAAAAAAGGCGGGGGGAAAGGGAGGAACATTTAAAATAAGTTGTTTAAAATATCTATGTTAAATTATCTCGACTGCCTTCAGCACTTTGGCAGTTTGGTAATAATTATAACCATTGCTGTTCGCCGGTTTAGATCACCACGAAAGAAACTTTCACGACAACTGTTTTTTGATCAAATAAAGGGCATGGGATTGGTGACATGTTTTTCTCTACGGAATAATGGGTTTCCAAAATTATTTTCTTTTGCATTATATCCCCAAAGAAGCAGTCGGGGAGGAGAGCGCTGGAAAAACAAACCCAAAAATAACAAGAGATTGTTTAAACTTCTCTTAGTTGCTTTTCATTTTCAAGAAAAGCTGAATAAACAGCGTCGGCCCCGCCTGACAGCACAGAAAGCAGGTTTGCAATGAAAGAGGCATGCAGGGGGAAAAAGAGAAGTATTTTTCTTCTCTTTTCAAGTACTTAACTTTCCTCTTAAAAAAAAAAAAAAAAAAAGAAAAGAAAAAAAAAGAAAAAAAAGGAAAGAAAGGGGCGGGGGGGGGGAAAGCTGCGTGCAGCCCAGGGAGCACTTTATTTACCGTGTACAGAAGAAACAAGTCAAATTTAAAATTAACCTTGAGTCGTGCTGGGAATAGATCGGACCAAATGTTGGGGGAATTCCTTTATTCCCCCTTCTGATATTTTTGTCTAATTTCGCTGCTTAACCGTCACCCCTTGTAGTGCCAAGGAAGGGAACGGTCCCTGTCGGTGACAAACCCTGATGAAACGATTTTCTTTAAAAAGAAAGAGGAGAAGAGAAAGATGGACTAAGGAACTTGGGGTAACAAAGCTTTACAAGGAGAGAAGAAAGACTCCGTTAAAATACGACACATTTATCTATCAATTGCTAGACAAGACAAAGAAGGCTTAACAACAGTTTGAAAAGAGTGGCCTGTGAATGGTTACTATTCAATTTGTATTTTATTCCCCGCTGGTCATGGAATTGAGATCAGAAGAAAAAGTGAAAACACATGGCTGAGGTCAGTAGGATCAGAGAACCACCACATACAGCAAAGGGAAGGAAAAGCAATGGGAACTTGTGTGAAGAAATGGATTATATAAACAGAGCTTACCATCGCCTGCACCCCATTATCCTATAATTTACACTGCATGGGAGCATAGAAATATATTAAACTAGTGATAGGTTTCACCGTTGCTTTATGCCAATCAATTCCATTATATACTTTCAGACATGTTTAGAATTCTTGGACTAATGTGTTTATTTTAAATATCACAGGGAAATTATGACATCACCGGCAAATAATGCTGGAGAAGGTTGCCTTCCTTTTGAAGTATGCTGCAGTGAAACATGATTTTAATTACATAATCACTTTGAAACCGTAATTATATAATAGACGAGGGGGATTAAGCGGGAAGTATATAGTACATTAAAAATTGCTTAGATTCTGGAAAAACAAACCGAACATACGATGAGAAATGCTCGGTCACACGGGGTCTGCTTGACAAATTCGGGCTATCGCATTTATTTGCGTTTCGTCCGGGGCAAGAAAATATGCCTTCTCCTACAGCCGGCGATGTTCCCTGTCCCGTAGGAAATAAACCCAGAGTTGGTTTCACGAGTTTTCACCGCAAACCCCGCGGCTAACTTTGTCTAGCGGGACCGCGGCCCCTCCGCGCCGCTCCGCGCCCGCGGTGCTGAGACAGCAGTCACCTGGGAGGAGGCCGCCGCGGCCCCATCCATCTTCCGCCGCACAAAAGAGGCAGGCAGGGACAAATCTGTATTTAAAAGGGGAATTAGTCGCCCTCCCCTCTGCCCCGGAGGGCACTGCACACGCTGGCGGCGGAGCGGGGGGGATCCTCCGCCCCTCTCATCGCCCCACCAGGAGCGCCTCTGCGGGCTCTCTGCCGAGCCCACGGGGACTGTCCACGGGGAATTAAGCTTGCATCCGCAGGCTGTGCACGGAGTCCCAAGGCGTCGGCCCAACCCCAGACCCCTGGCCCTGGGGAGGGACCTGCAGCCCCTGCCCGGACCTGATCCACTGCGGGCTGCGGTGCCCCGCTCTGCTTTCCTTCGGAGAGACGCAGAGAGGAAGTCTTGATTCACTTTCTAGGCTTTTTTTAAAGCTGTTGGTTTGTGGGATGGAGTGTGTTTGGTTTGGGTTTGGGGGTCTTTTAAAGTGCTAGACCAGGGTGGAGCACAGTCCTAGCGACCCCTCCCTGGCCCCTGCTCAGCTGCCATCACCTTGGCACTTGAACTGGTTGCATGTTGCCTCTTATCCTCCCCAGGCACAGACCCAGCTCTGCCAGTCTTCCTCCACCTTACCTCCCCGAACCCAGCCAGGCCCTGGCCATGCATGGGAGAGGAACTAGCCACGGAGACCCCCATCAAGAGCACAAGGAGCCCTGAGGGGACGAGCTGTGCCTGCACAGCTGCGAGGGCAAAGCCCTGAGGATGGACCTCCAGACCAGCATGACATTCAGACCCAACTAACCCAGCAAAAATGACTGTGCTTGCAAAGGCAAGTCTAAGCTGCATCAGGGGATGGTGCTTCCCTGCTTGTTTCCAGTGTCAGGGGTCAGCTTGGATCTCTGGGAAGCTCAGGCTCGGCCCTTGGCACGCTGACAGTGACCTGCTCTTGATGCTTGTCATCTGTGCAGCTCCCATCAGGGCCATGCCTGGTCTTTGGGTCTTCACTATGTTTCCTCCCCATCAGGACATCTGGTCTACTGGGAAGTGGTGAGGAAAGAGAGCAGCATGGGTTTACTACATCCTAGGAAGGGCTTGGACTACACATGGCATTGTGCTGAACAGGACCTATAGGTCTGTCTTTACACCTCCTGAAACCTGGAGATCATCTCTGCTTGGGTTTGCTTTTGGCAAATCCACTGCTCAGAGGAGATCCCTGCAAGCTCAGACAGGTTGTGTGAACAGCTGGCTTGTTGGGCAGTGAGCATAGGCACTATGCTTAGCGCAATCTGACTTGGCCCCTGCCCACAGGGAATGAAGCAGATTGACACCTAGGGGCTAGGGAGCTCTATATATTCAATTCAGAGAGTCTCTGGCCTCCCCAGTCTAGCAGCCTTTTACTTTGTTCCTGCAGTGCAGGGTCACTCTTTCTGGGAGCTGCAACTCCAACATGCTGCCACATGGCTGGTCAGGAAAACACAAAGGCAGAAGACTGCCTGCTAGCATAATGGAAATCCAAAACATGTACAGAAGCCTTGTCAGATTGCTCTGGACCTGGGCAGACCAGCTGGTTCCCCACAGTTCCCCACAGACCCACACAAAATGCCTGTTTCACCTTCAGCATGGCAGCTTACATACAGATGCAGATGCTAACTGCATACCCAAGAGACTGTCCCAGAGAGAGTAATTTCCCCAGGTGTTAGTTGTGTGGTCATGGATTCTCAGGAATATAATTTTTTCATATGAAAACATTTATTTTTCCTCCAGATGTCACGGTAATTAATGCAGAAGGATGCACTCTGTTAAGTGTATGAGGGAGATCATGATGCCTCACAAGTCCCTGGAGGACCAAGTACCAGATGGCAGCAATGAGGCTCTGACGAGTGCGTGTGGGTGTATAAAACAGGCCTCATCAAAAACCTTACAAGAAGGTATTAAAAGATAAGAGAGAAGCTGGTTACAAAGAGGGGGAGAGAAGATGGGGGCAGGTTTGTGCCGGAGGGAGATGGCTCCAAAGTTGTCTAGTCAGTGCCCTGCACTGGCCAAAGGGCAAGTGTGACATGGAGTGTTTTGGTCAGAAACCCATCTGCTTTTTGTGCTCATCATGGTGTAACCCCAGGTGGAGGGTATTGCCAGAACTCCTGATCTCATTTCATGTGGGAGAGCTAAAGAAGTACAAAGTGACATATGGGGGACCTGCCAGAAAGAGGAGAGAACAAATAGTTTTGAGCCTGGAGAGTCAATCACTGACACCTGTAAGCCACAGGCAGCAAGGCAAGGAAAGCAGGGAAACTTTCAGGAACTAAAGGGTAACGAAGAAAGTGATAAGAGGACTTGAAGCACCCACAACAAGTGTGTTTTCAAGTGTGCATATGTAGAACTTCTCACCTCAGGAGCCCTCAGAGGACCGAAGTGTAAACAAGTTTAAAAAAAAAAAGAGGTAAATTCATGCTTAGGTCATGACAGGACAGATCATGGAGTTTGTCGGTGCAGTCAATTCCTAAAGCATAGGTTATAGGAGATGAGGAGATTACAGGGTAGTATCACTTCCAGCTTGCTTGGTTCTCATGTTTTTTTTCCTCCCAATCTGGCACATTTTACTCTCTGTATAAACCAGATTGTTTTGGAACATCTCAATAACAATGATAGTATAACAATTCATACTTAAATAGCTTATTTAATCAAAGGAGCTCAGAGCCCTGCACAGACTTTGGTTAGGCTGCAAAATAACCTTGGACTGATGCTGCAGTTTGTTTGCTTCATATTTAGTAAAAACTGTGTGTACGCTTGGACCGATGGATGGAAAGACATGGAAAAATGATTTAAATAGACTTTCCCTAAATACAGTGTGTTGCAAAAATCTCACTGGTAGTTTGAAAAGCAAAGGAAACTATGATGACAACTATACCGGGAAATTCTAAGGTTGTGATATAATTAAACACAACTTCCCGGGCTGGGTATTCTTGGTTTGCTTCAGCGTAGGTCTGTATCAGGTTCATTTAGATTTAATAGGAGTTGTTCAGCTTACAGTGAAATGAGTTGCTTTGAGATAAGATGTCCTTCCACATTTTTTTATTTGACTTGGGAAAAAAAAATACTGCTGTTTCAGCAAGAATCATAAGGATCTAGTAAAAACCTGATAGAAACAGTTGGTGAATCTGCCATCTCTAAATGCTCCTCTTTTTTGCCTGGACTGAGTGTCAGCCCAAGAATGCTCAAGGCTCTTTCTCTGACAGATGTAGGGAAAGAAGATGTTCAGGTTTGAGAGAAGACACCATCTCCCACACACTGACGGTAATGCAGCTCTGCCTTACATTCATGATACACAGGTGGTGGAACAGAAGCTCGGTAAGGACCTAAGACAAAATGCCCATGATCACCCTCTGGCAAGCAAAGGGAGGGTTCCAGTCACTGTTGGTGCAAGAATGATTTTCACATAAACCCTGGCAGAGTCACAGAGAAGTGGACCTGGGTAGACATTTCAGGTGTCCCAGATCGTAAAACAAAAGTGGTCAAAAGCAGACTGCACCTCTTGCAATTCACAAAACCATCTGAGACCATTTATGGGCTCTGCAATTTACCAGTGGACTAGCAAAGTCACAGAAATGAAGGAGAGAGAGCAGTTTAAGTAGTGGTAGTGTAGCACTGCCATATGACTGATGTGCAGTATAGTCACAAAGAGAGTGCAAGATGCTCAGCTAGAAGAAAGAGCAGCATAAGTAAATGCAGTAACTATTTCTGCTACTGTTAGTATTCCAGTTAAAAAAGAAACAAAACCAAAACAAAACAACCCCACAAAACAAACAAACAAACAAACAAAACCAACCTTCTGCTTCAAGGCTGTTGATTGATGTAAAAGAATCAATGAGACAAAATAAATGGAAGGGAACTTAAACTTTTTATCTTTCCCAAAGACAGCGCATTTCAAAGTTTCCTCTTGTTAGTCTTAGATATCCATTAGTTCATGAAAAACTGCTTGCCAGGTTTTACAAAGCACAGGGGAGAGGATCTGTGACTTCATCAGTGTCTCCAGAGTATCTGGAAATAAAACCCTCCAGAGAAGACAGTTTGTTCATTTTCATTACCAATCTGCTATGAAAGAAAAGTCTGTCCATTCTGAAGGTCTTCGGTATTAAACAAATTTAAAAAAATAGGCAACTCCTGAGAGTGAGAACTTGTTTGAAAGGAAATTATCCAGATGTCAGCTAGGGCTGGGAATACTGTTATATCTGTATTAAGCCTTAATATTTGTATTCTGATACATTTATTTTAATCTTAACAGTATGTAGGAAGGGGTTTGAGATAAACTGCAAGAGCCATTTTATTCTTGGTGTGAAAATATGCACATGGAGGGTTTTCTGGAGTTTTTGTTAAAGTCGTGCCACTTGAAGCAGTGAGCATCACTTGCAGATGAGCCTTAGGAATTGTTCATTTCTCTTCTGCAAGCAGGCAATTTTCTGCTTAGGATTTTGTAAATAGAAAGATGGAGAAAGGAAACTGATTGTCCTTTGATTGAAGCCATACCTTCCTTGAAGTCCAGACACATGCTTATTTATTTCTTTGCCTTCAGACACACTTAACTGACAAGGAAAGCAATCTTGGATATTTCACCGTAGTAGAGAAGACCTAATTTTCTCTGAGCATAAGATATTTAAATAAGAAGTGTTCCACTATTCATAAGATGCAACTCTGCCCAAACAGTGTCAAAGTAACTATCCACCAGAGAAATACTTTCTGTGAGGCCTAGAGGTCTCTTAGAAGGGAGCTGTAAATTATATCCAGGCATCATTTTTTTTCCTTCAAAGTGACTCAGTGGATGTAGAGCTCTGTGTGGCTCAAAGCCTAGATCTGTGAAGTGTGATAATTTCCAACAACACTGAACAAATCTAATATAGCTTGTGTGCTAGGAAGTTTCAAATACATGGAGGCACAGGTATGTTGCACAGAGAGCATGGAGCTCTTGCTGAAACATTCCTCTTGCTTAGGTCACCAAAATATCCTCAGGAGGACATGCACATAAGCCAGTAAATAGTTTTTATTACATTTCACATGCTCTTATAGCTTTTGACCTTTTCCAGTCTGTGGTGCCATAAATGAATTTCTACTGGAGTTGATGATAACCAAACGCTACATGTCTTGCATCCCACACAACTGCTTTTCCTAGGCATCTTCCAAAGATGCTTTAAAACAGTCCAGAAACCTGTAGGTCTATGGACCACAAGCTCATAAAGAAAATTAATTGGTCGGTTCAAGCCTGTTACCAAAATTCAGGATACGTGCACCAAACACATTCGGCTGAGCTACTGCTCATGGTAGATCATCCCTTTTAGATTCCTCTTTACAGGAGCCTTTGGTTCTAGAGGAATATACCTTCAATTTAAGAGAGGATCTTACATATTTGAAACCATCTCAGAGGCATCGTCTTTTCTTCTCTGAGACATTGCATATTATGAAGGCAAGTTTCCTGCTATTTCCCAGCTGAGCCTCCATCAGACTGTTTCTATATCCTGCTCCCTGCTGCTGGATGGCCTGGGCTCTCAACTGCAGTTAGCCATTGCCAACACCATCTTTTGTGGGTTATTGAATTCTAATTATCTCTGTAATGGTTATTTGATGTGAAACAGTTAAAATCAGTCCAACAAAGACAGAAGTTACAAATCTTTGCTATGTGATTACAGCATTACAGTTTCCTTCACATTGACAACCCCAGACCTGTTGACCTAGAGACTCAGCTTGCAGAGAGCACTTGAGCAGAGATGTACCAATATCCTTGCTTACTTTGCTGTGACTTGCTAATTTACTGCACACAGAAAATACCTGTGGACACATGGTGCTCAAAGAGAACAATCTGGTTCAGTTACACGAGCTGACTTTCTGAAGCTTCAGAAACCAGGACCCTAAGTGGGATCTGATCCAATTGACCTGGTCAGTGCTCATTCTGAAAACATAATAAGAACCTCCTCAGGCTGCTGTCCTGAGTCAGTACACTCTGTCTTGGATTTATAGAAGACTCTGCACAAGGTCAGACAAGGTTATGTTGAAGTATCATCTCCATCTCTCAGAGGGAGACAAGCCAACACGTTGTACTTGAAGCAGATCATGTTGTTGGTATCTTACAGATAAATAGCACTTATTGCACCAATATCACACAGCAGGGCAAAATCATAATAGAGGACACACAGTGAAAACAAATGTATTTAAACATAACCACATGTTCTGTGATTCCACAGGACTAAGTCTTCAAAGTAATAATATTATTTGTAAAACACCTCCCTTGGCAAATTATGCTGGGCCGTGCAAATACTGCAATAAAAATGTCATTTGGAATGTTATGTAAAATCATTCAAGTAAAACTCCAAACAAGAAGAGTACATAAAGGAGCCTTGGATGGAGACAGTGTGGCTGTATACCAGCGAAAGAAATAAGATCAAGATGAATCCACCTAGAAAACGTATGGGGAAGTGAAAGGTTTGTAGGTGCCTATAAGAGTGGAAGGGAAAGCAGAGGAGAAGCGGCGAAGTGTGATGAACGCTAACAGTTTCAAGCAGGAAGACAGGCTGTTAAACGACATCCTATTGCTGTAAGAGAGGCAGTCTGTATCAAGAAGTAAACAGGGAAAGCTGGCAGTGATCAAGGCCCACATTCTCAAGAGTAATAGCCCAGAGATTCTGTGTCAAGCTGATCTTCTGCCAGGTCTGTGAGTCTGCAGAGACAGACTTTCTCCCTTCAGCGCTCACTCATCTGAGCAGCCGGCACCGTGTATGGTGCACAAGTCCTCCCACCCCATGTGCAGGGCAGAGCACAGATTTTGGCAAAATTGGCCATGGCCACAGGTGTCCCACAGACAACTTACTGGTGAATTGTAGGACATACCATTTGAGCAGTGCTGATTGTAGCTTCTCTGCTAGCTGCTGATGGTACGGAAAAATCCAGCTACATTAAATATTATATTAATTGCTGTACTACCAGCTAAAGCAACTGGCTTAATTTTTGTGGAGAGCTTACAAGAACCTATGTACCACAGAGGTGTTCATTCAGGGCAGCTCTGCCTATTGACACACACCCTGAACTCTTCCCTGGCACTGGACACTGATTTCACCAGTGACTCTGGGTTGCTCTACACAAAAATTGCTTTAAGAAATAGACCCTACCACCAAATCCAGAGCACTACAATAATGACAACAGAGAAGGCACCTGACAGTGACTGGGAACATGTAGTGGGTTGTCATGGTTTAAACCAAGCTAGCAATACAGCCACGATAGCTGCTCACTCACCCTCTGCCCTTCTTCCCTCCAATAGCGGGGAGAATTGAAAGGGAAGGGAGAAACTTGGATTGAGATAAATACTGTTTAATAAAATAACAAAATACTAATAAACTACTAGTAAATAAAAAGTAGAAATAGAATATAAAATAGAAGATACTCAATGCAATTCCTCACAAAATCTGTTCACAACTGAGCAGCCAGTCCCACCCCTGGTCCCAAACAGCAAATCCCAAAGAGAGAAAAAAAGACGAAAAGGGAAGAAAGGCTCAGAGGCCTCTGCAAAATGGTAAAATGCTGAACTGAACATCCTGAACCAAAACTCCCCCAAGCTCTGGCAAAAAAGACTGAAGAAAAAAAAGCACATGAGAGAAAGTGCCCAAGAGCCAGAGCAAGAGCGAGAATGCCCGAGAGAGAGCAACTGAAGATCCTGACTCTCCTTAAATATGAAACATGAGACTAATGTGATGGAATACTCTTATTGATCAGTCTGGATGTCGGTCACTCTGCCCCATCCCTGCCCCACTTCCTCGATGCCTCACACCTGTGGGCAGAGTGCTCAGAGTGTGTACTTGGCTCTCAGACCAGAGCAATTAAAAACATTAACTCTGTGCTGGGGTGTTATCTCTTGTTCTCAAACTAAGTGCAAATCATGACCATGCTATCTATGAAAGAGAAAGTTTTCTAACTACATGAAGAAAACTAACACATTAACACAACACATTTTCAGGCAAGCCAGCAGTTCTGTCCCATTTTCCCCATACCTTCAGAGGACAGTATAGTGGCTGAGCAGCTTTCTTGTGACAGACCAGGCTGCTGGGAGTTTCTTTGGCAGCAAATAGCTTAAAACTTCTTTATGTTTCCAAGGAAGACTCTTTCTAGCTGCTCAGACACCTAGAGATGTGTCATTTTAGTGACCTAGCAATGGTACTGATTCTGGAAACAGGGTACTTTCCCACCTGCTGACACATCTTCCCTGCTACTGCCACTGAGAATATAAAAAGGCTTTATGATTCCTGCCGTGTATGACAGTAGATAAACAGAGTGTTTTGCTATTGGTCCTGACATCATGTATGCATCTCCCAACATTTTGAAAACTATTTGTGAGGCAACAGATGAAACCAAAAACTTCTAGGAAGGCATGCTTTGATTTTTGTGTCATACAGATGCTGATACAGGTTATCATATGCCTGTAGGTTTCTTATTTCATTTAATTCTCTGTCACTTGGAAGATATCCACAAGAGCAACAGATCAGTTGAGGTGTTCAGGCTAATGATGCCTAGATGTAAAAAGAGATGGATTTATCATTTGGCTTCCCCAGTGTAAAGCTGCCCCTTTTGAGCTTTCCTTCCCTTCCCTTCCCTTCCCTTCCCTTCCCTTCCCTTCCCTTCCCTTCCCTTCCCTTCCCTTCCCTTCCCTTCCCTTCCCTTCCCTTCCCTTCCCTTCCCTTCCCTTCCCTTCCCTTCCCTTCCTTTCCCTTCCCTTCCCTTCCCTTCCCTTCCCTTCCCGCCCTGCCTCTCCTCTCCTCTCCTCTCCTCTCCTCTCCTCTCCTCTCCTCTCCTCTCCTCTCCTCTCCTCTCCTCTCCTCTCCTCTCCTCTCCTCTCCTCTCCTCTCCTCTCCTCTCCTTTTTCCTGCTGGCTTAAAAAAATCAAGATTGTTGAAAGTCAGGTCATGAATGGAACACACCTCACTTTTAAATCAGTCTAAGTCATTCCACTCATGTAAAGGAAGACGGTAGTGGGAAAACTGGTATGTGATGGATTGGACAAATGAATAGGTCAGAAAAGGAATGAGAGGAACAGATGAGTTATAAGCACTGGAAAAAGCTTCTGCTTGAGAACTCGCATTTGATTCACCAAATCCATTTGATTCACCAAATCTTCCACACCCAGTAGAATGACTGTGAAGGTCTTGGAAAATGTGTATCTTGTTCTTGTAATAGCAGAGCCCATATGAAATGATGACAGCCTGATGTTACTCTTGCTGTGTTAGGTCTGCACTGAGGGTTTGAAAAGTCTTGTCCTATTAATCTTTCAACTTGGAAGGAGCCAGTTTAATTTCAAAAACAAAGGAAATTACATGTTTGATAAAACATAAAGATTGTTGAGCCAAGAACTCAAAATCTAGGAAAGTAAGAAGCTTTTGCACCTTAATTCACCCCCCTCATGTGCTGACATGATGAAGTAGTTCAATTGCATGTTTACACTTTGTTTTTCTTTTCCTACAGGAGTATTGCATCAGTCAGAGCATAAGATGCGATACTTGGGGATAAAATGGGCTTGTTTACTGAAGAAACCTGCTGTCTGGACATCCCTTGCCTCATTTATTGCAGAATTTGTAAAACATTCAAATAATAAGGCAGAACAGTTATAAAGAGGTAGTCTCAAGGTTAAGGTAGTTGAAGAATCTTGTAACAATGCCTGTCATCTCTGTGTCACGAAATTCCTCTATCATACTGGACAAGCCACTTAAATGAAGTGAACAAGCCAGAAATAGAGAATCAGTTTGCAAAAATGAAAGCCACCTGAAGGCAGCTTGCATGTCCAGAGGGAGTCTCTCACCCAGACATCGTTTTGGCCTTGGCCAGTGGGCTCTGTGGCTCAGCTGGGGTCAGGGTCTGCTTCCTGCCAGCGCAGCAGCCAGTGCCTGCTGCCTGCAGGATGAGGCATCCCAGCTGGGTCATCGCTTGTTCCCACAGCAGCGTCAGGTCCTCCTACCCAGGTGTGCGTGTGAATCTGTGTACTGGCAGGTGAGGTCAGTCTGGCTCACGCGACTTCTGCAGTGACAGGGACACTGCCTGTACCAAGGAAAGAGAAAAAAAGAACTGTGTGTTAGCAGAAGAAAAATACAAGAAGTCCAGAGAAGTGGAGAAGTCAGAACTAAGCAAACAGGCAGTCATTTAAGGGCCACAAAATCCATGTTAATCTGCCAAACCAAAGAGGCCCTTCAGAGTTGCCTTACAGGGAAACCACCAGAAAAAAAAAAAAAAAAAAAAAAGAAAACAACAAACAAACCTATATTGCTCCCACAAAATGCCTTACAGATTAAAAATAAATAAATTATAATTTAAAAAGTCAGAAAACCCTCAATGATTGCAAAGCCCCAGGCACACCAAGACAAAAATAGCTGGAAGACTTTTCAAACAGCCAGAAGTGAGAAAATATGTAATTAAATAGAGCCATGCTTATGCTGCTCCATGACAAGACTTAAGCCACTCTAAACCACTTTCTTTTTTGCCTGTTTCTGCCACATTTTGCCACACACTCAAACACTTGATTGATTTTGGGAAAAGAGAAGTTATTTTACAGCTTACCTTCTGCTTCTTCTTTCACCTGTCCCTCTCTTCTATGCTTTTACCTTCGTGGGTGTTGAACCCCATTGTTTAGCTAATGTTTAGTCCTTTCTTTCTGTGCAAATACAGAGGAAACATCAGCAAAGCTGCTGTAATCAATGGCTCAGCTGCAGAGCATAAACAACCTAGGGGAACACAAGAGAGGGGAGCAAGGATTGCAGATGAGGTACATTTAGCAGGGAGGAATATACGATGTTTTCAAATACTGAGAGACATATTTTTCCCTTCTATGTCTGAAATTGTAGCAATCCCAGACTTACATCCCAGATCCACTAGTCCAGCAGCATACTGCCCTGAAGGACTTCTAGTTAAGTGTTGCATGTAAGTCAGTAAATTTGGGTGTCCAACCATAGTGAAGGATTTCTAGGTTTCTGCAGGAACTATGAACCCCTGACCTTTTTCAAATCACAGCTTTCCTTTCCCTTTACTGTAATTAAAATGCTTGGTTCAGCTAGTCCATCATCGCCCTGTGCTGCTCTTCAGCACTACCACAACACCAACCATAGCAGTAACAACAACAATAAATCACATAGTGGACTTAATGGAGTATTCGAACATTTAAATCATGAAGTGTTTTGCATTAATTTTCCAATGAATAAAAATGAATGACTACAAGTGTGTTGTGCCTCAGGAGCCATGGATAGAGATGTATTGGAGTCACAGAGAAGCAAGGTGGGCAAAGCCCTCCTGCTGCATATAAGAACGTCCTGAGTATCACTCATAAGTGGGGCATAAGCTCCAGCTGCCAGGTTCCCTCTACCGTACATTAAGTTTGAATCATGCTATGGTCTCTGTAATCAACACATCACCCCGATCCTTTAATCACCCTGGGCTGAAAGTCAAGGTCAGGTTGACAGGGGAACTAAGCTGACATTAGCAGAAATCTGAAAAAATAAGAAGCTTTTGGTGATGTCAGAACAGTAGCTCCCTAAGATTTTAGTTCTCTGTAGCCTGGTGAATACTACACCACAGACATACTGTTTGGAACACATAAATGCTTTCTTGACATGTATATTTTCAAATGCAATAATGTTTTAGCTCATCTATTCTTCAAGCCATTGAAATGGTAGCACAGAGCATGCACTTTGTCCATGATGTTTGTTAGAGTTCAACAATGACAGCAGAAAGCACTACAAATCCTTCACAGGAGTCTGTTCTTGTATGGAATTGCAATCTAAAAGTGAAAACTATTATTTACTGGAGTTTAATCTATGTGTAATTAGACAGACATCCTTGGTGGAATAAGCCATTGATGCTTGTGGAGTTGGCTAGTAAATACTTTGAAGGTCTGTTTTCAAATGAGATTTCAGGCTCCTTTCACTTCTGCATAGCCATCTACAAGAGTGTACTTGCTAACTAAAACCACCTGTGTGGTTGCTTCTCTCTCTAGCAAGTGCCATTGTTTGTATCAAGGTACTCACCAGAAGCATGTGTGTGTTTGCACCGCAGAAGGGGAGTTTCTGAAAACAGTAGTATATATATATATATTTTTTTTTTTCCAGAGATGTTCTTAATACTTTGCTGTGAAATGATTGCTAGGATACTGATCCTTTAATTGCATTATGAACTCTGGTTGAATCACAGGACAGCCTATGAAATCAAGAGTGATGCAACCTACATAACAGTATCAGAGCTTATCTCCCACTATGCCATGGCAATTAGGAGACTTAAACTTTCTTTCTTACTTTAACTATGTTAGTGCTTTAAATTGAAATATTTTATTAATTTTACAAGGCTGAATGATGATTTTCCCTTTGATTTACACTAGTTTGTTGTTTTTTTCTCCCCAGATATTATGTCTATTATATTATGATCATTGCTAGAGCAGTGAAACTGCTTCTGAAATCTTATATTATTGTTATATGAGTGCCAAAAATTCAGGCTAACTGAAGATACAAACCTCAGTGAAAAACATGTTGTAAAGCAAAGTTGGTTTCGTGTGCTTAATAAAGAATATTACACAATCTACAAATAGTGAACATTTGGATTGTTATTTGAGAATGTATTAATGACTGCCATACACACTACCATACACTCATTCCAGTTGTTGTACCTAAAAATTGTACAGTTTTATCATACTCTACTCTTCTAATTTTTTATACAGGATACAATAGTATCAGTTCAGGAATGTAAAACAGGGATCCTTGTGTCAGAATTTTGCTCTAACACTACCTTGGAGACCTTGAAGAGAAGGTTTAGGCCAAGGTTGTCTCAACTGCGGATGGCAAGTTACGCAGCTACATTTCTATCTACGTGCTCAACTAAAGAGAAGCTTGGTTTTGCTGTTTTGTTTGCCCGTCCATTTAATACAGAGCAGCTTTTGATGTGAACCCCATCCCTTTTGGTATACAGATATCTTGTTCCAAAGGCATTAAGGACTTACAGGTCTACCAGGTTTGCAAACCTCAACTTTGGATATGTGATTGGATACACCATGAGCTTTGAAAAGGCCAATCTCGATTAATCTATGTAAAAACAGTATTTTGTGGGCATAGAATTGGACCCTGAATATTTTGAGGGGCATGTGTTAGACTTTGGTCTCTGGAGTTAATATAACTTATTTCACAATTACTTGTACAAATAATCCTCATTTGTGTTGACTGTCCAAAATACTTCTTAGGGCCAAGGCATTCATAGAATATTATATTTTAATGATCAGTAATTTTAAAAGGATGCAAGTTGCTCAAAAGCTGTTGACATCATTATTTTTCTTTGCATATATCAAGCACTAATAAAAATCATCCAAATTCAAAGATAATCACTACAGAGACAATATAATGCCTCTGTAGCTGACTATGATACCATTACATTCTAATGCTTTTTGTTCCTGATATGGTTTGTTTGCACTCTTAAACAACAACATTGTCAGCAGTCCTCTAAACAATTTGCAAGTCATACCAAAATCCTCCAAGAAGCCACAGGAAATTTTCAAAGCAAGACTGTGTTGACACAAGCCAAGGAGTAACAGAAGAGACAGAGCAAGAAGTAAGCACAAACTTTCCCAAGGAGTATGCCTCTGTACTGACCTCACAGAATAGAAGACTAAATATTTATTCCTTTACCAAGGATAATTTTCTCCTGATACTCCCTATTCTTCAGGAAACACTTTTGGATTGAATGACAGCCTCACCAAGCTAGAAGGTCTCACTGAATAACTATATGCATCAAGAGTCATGTTTATCAAGATAATTTCAGAACAAGCCCTTTTTTGGCTTTAGATGGTTACATTTCCTTTAAAAAATCTGGACTGATAAGTCTTAAAGTGATTTTAACAAAGTATTGTATCAGCATTTTTCTCTGTGTGGGGACTACTTGTGGTTTTTTGACAGAACATTTCATTCAAATATGAGAGAATCTATCCTGACTCCTGCAACACTGTTGTCTAAGCAGCATGTATGATGACAGCTTTAAAAGTAATTTTAGAAAGGCTTTCACTAATAGTCAGAGGCCTACTGCTCTAGCTAGCCAGTACATGGAGTCATCAGTGAGGCCAACGGTAGTTTTACACGGCAGGTCCCAACAGTAGCACTTGTGCAAAAGGTTGATACCATCATGATGTTGATTCTTCAAATGAATGTCTAAGCTGAACTGTATGGCATAGCGATGTTCACAGTGCTCAGGTCTTTGCAGTTCAGCAGTATAATTGATAGGGCTGGCCAACAAGCAACTGTTGGCAGCAGTGATGCCTGTCATTTTCACAAGTGCATTCTGTAAGCTTCAGTTGGATTTCTGAGAAGTCACAGAAAAGCAAGGAACATAGACTTAGCTAAAGAATCTCTCAACAGGATTGATTTTACTCTGTGAAACAATTGAAAGTTAAAATTATTTGTGGGGAATACCAACCAACCAACCAACCAACCAACCAAAAAAACACCCTACAGAAATTAGGAGACACACCTTTTCCAAGGCTTTAAATCTTGGACTGCTCTCTTGTTGGTTTCTCAGCAACAGCTGCCAAAATGCTGGATGCGTTTCCTAGTTAGGGTTACTTTCTGAAGAGCAATTCATTGGGCTTTGCTTGGGCAGGTCTAGCACTGAGACGCTTGAGAAAATTAATGACATGCTGTAAGATTCAAATAATAATTAAAAAATAGACATTTTTATTTCATCAGAAAAAATTACTACCTAGTGAAACTTAGGTAAGCTGCCATGAACTTAACATAGTCTTCATCTCTGCTCAGCTGGAGGCATCTTTATTCTATCAGTCAGACATACTGTGCCTCAGCAAGCCTCAGGTTAAGATGACACTGAAAATATTACATAGTATAATTTTGCACATTGATGTTCACCATTCAGTGGAAAAGAGACTCTCCTGTTCCTCAGCATCAGGGACCAGATCCTCAGGGCTAGCCTGGAGGTGGAATGAGAGCTACAACAGCTCTGTGATTCCTTTGTCCTCAGACCATCAGGCATCCCTCTATTTTCAGGGTAGTGCAAAGCAAATACAGCAAGTCAGGCAACCTAGTCCAGCTAAATATAGTTCACATTACTTGTTGGAAATACTCTCTGTGCTCTAATCATCTTCAGTCTTTTCAACAGATTTCTGAGTCCTTCAGGGTTTGCTTCAGCATAAAACCCTGTAAATAATTAAATGTGTTGATTACAATGAAAAACTTCAGATTATGCTGTAAGTACTTCTGTGGTTTTGCTGAGAAAGTCATGCTATTCTTAGGTAGGACCATGCAATCAACATGTGAAGAAATGTGTCACAAATATAAATGACATTTACAGCTTTTCAACCACCAGCATTGGTTTGTTGATTCCTATATTGCAGTTGGAACGTATGTATCAGTTCCATGTTATGTAAAGTTAAAGAGGCAAAGCCAAATCCTGGTGTCTCAATCAAAAATCTCACTGATTTCATGGCTGTAACAGAAGTGGGGAATTACCAGATTTTTCAGTTGAAGAACTTACTTTCCTGGTTGCCATTTCAATGTCTGTATCAGTTAGTCCATGTGCTGAATCAGATGATGATTAAAAGGGTAACTGATAGGCAATCTTCTTCCTTGGAAGGAGATGAGAGTATCTTGTCCTCGCATAGGGCATGTTTTCTTAAAGAACCGCAGAGGAGAGATTTGAGGGCATATTTTGCCGTTCTTCCTTTCAGCATTCCATTAAGGTTTTCAGGAAAACAAATGTGGTCAGAAAAGCAAGATTTCTGGTTCTTGAATGTAAAGTGAGCTGAGAACAGAGAAGCAAGCTCCATTGTGGAAATCACCACAGAGGTTACATTTCCAAAGGAAAATTGATCTAGGTTTTAAGGAAAGCTTCTAACCAGCAAAGGCTCCATCAATATAACAGGATTTGTAAGCTCTCACATTAATTACTACTAAATCTGGTTTTATGCAGTCTGTATCTACAAACAGAAAAATTGAAGCTGTTTGAAACATTTCTATCTGAAACAAATTTGTTTTGAGCTGAGCCTACAACTGTGAAATAGCAAAGGCTTATTTAATTTTTTTTCTTTTTTTTCTTTTCTGACTAGTTCATATTGTGTGTGTATATGGTTTGATATATACATATATATTGACATATGTTGGGGTAATGATGATGGAGTTGCTCTGCCACTCTTGATATCAGTCATAGTTTCACACAGTGTTAAGGACATAACATGTACGCTGCCAGCCACATTAGCTTTCTTGGACATGCAGTTTCACTTTTCTGCCACTCAACCTTCCTTTGCAGGATTTGTTTCTCCAGCATGATAACTACCTAAGTAAAAAGGCCAGTTTGGCCATCTGAAGTCATACATATCTTAAATTACTGTCTGGAAAAGGGATTGTGTGCCAAAAATGTCAACTTCTCTAATAAAAAGACTATCTTTACCCGACATTTTTGTTGGTTATGCATAGCTGATCACTCTAAAAATATTAATAAAGTCATAGAAATCACTGGGCAGAGATTTTTTTTCTAGACGCTCACAGTGATTATATTAGAAATACCTGGAGCCAGAAGGAGAAGGGGATGTGGATTTTCAGCAGATTTGTCATTGTACAAATGATATTCTGCCTCACTGAGACTGATCAATTCATACAGCTTCAGAGCTGAACTGAATGATCTGGACAAACAAAGTGAGCTGAGAGCACTGTGGGAAACAGGCTGGAAAGAGACAGCAAAAAATCACCTACAGTTGATAGCTCCCTTGGGCTGCTGTTTGTCCATCAGCAGGTCCAGACAAAGTTGCAAAATGTTTCTTCCCAGGTCTCTAACTGAGGTGACCAGAGGCTCAGCAATGTTCAGAGCTGCTTCTGCTTACCACACTCAGCATGTTGAGCCCAGGCTGGGAGCCTAAACATGTGGCTGGGAGATTCAGGGGCTGGTCCCTCCCTTATGCTACACTCTGAATTTCTCAAAACCAGACATACATTGTTGGATGTCTCTTCAAGACACTTCACTTCCCCAGCATTTACTGATCTGAGTGCCCAATTAGTAGCGTTCAGCAAGCTCTGACTTCAATTTGCATCTGCAGAGGGAGGAATACATAGCTCATGTTACAAACCATTTCAGTTTAAGAGACCAGATTCTGAGTGCTCCTGCACTCGTTTTATGCAAAGCGTGAAGAAAGGCCACAGTCTACTTCGGAAAGAACTGACCGTAATTTTGCACTCTAGCTGTGCCATCTTTTAAAAATTTTTTCCACCCCCTTTTTCGAGTTTTATTTCATGTATCAAGCATTTGTCCACATTTTTATAGTGAAATACAATCACATTGTTTGGATATCTTATTTTAATTATTGTTTTTCTGTTTGCAATTATTGTACAGATCATAACTAACTAATTATAAGTAGTAATATGTCTTGATGAATATTACATAGCCAGTATTGAATTTTGCAACCTCCCTGCTTCTATCCATCCTGTTCTACTACATTGCACAATCTGACCATATTGAGGAAGATAAATGACAACTCATAACTAGTTTTCACTTCAAAGGGCTCCAGTGATCCTCAGATAAAAGCTTGAATCCACTGAAGCCCTCAGTTAACTTTGCGTTTCAAATTCCAGTGACAGTTAGTGTAAGTAATATCATTAGGAGAATGAGAAAAGGCAATTAAAATACTCACAAATGGCTTTGTGAGGACAAGCTTCTTTTTTTTTTTTTTTTTTGCATTATAAAAATATTTGCACTCATTATGAAATCATGTTAGAATGACAGTACCTCTGGTAGAACTCAGTTCTCACATCTGATGATTAAGTCAAAGCGTCACTACTATGCTTCCATCTTCATCAGAGTTCCTACATTGTTACACGCATGTAACAAAGCACCACCACATGGCTCTCTAAGTGTTACCACCAGATACTGGAAACTACAAATATACTGCATGAAATATTTTTAAAACCTATTAACATTAGAAGATAGTGTCCACAGTCTTAGTCTTTAGGTAGTATAGTCTATACTCCTTAGTCCGTAAACCCCAATGGCATCTGGAAATATTGACCAAAATCAAAATAACTGTATCTGTGACTCTTAAAAGTGCATATGTAAATAAAAACCAGAGCCTACTCCAAGCCAATTTGAACTTGGCCTAGTTGCTGTGGCCAGACAGGCATTTGCTCAACGACAGAGATGCTAAATTAAGAACCAGTTGAATAATGATTCATACAATTGAAAACAAAACAACAAATGTGAAATGTTTTACAAGCTGAAGAAAAGAAACCAGATCACGTACATCTGAGGTTTAATATCTCCACACCTTTCGGAGAGATGCTCCCCTCTTGCTACCTTGTACCACCATTTCCAAAACTATGTCGGCTGCTTACCTGAAGCTGGAATGTACACCTACGTACGTGCACCGACATGGTGTATGTGAGACTGACTTCGCACCAGGCATTCTCAGAGAGATGTCTTTGCATAGGCAGCAGGTGTGTGTGGACACTTTCAGGATTCTCTGACTGCTAGAAAAAACAAATAATGAAGAAACAGTCATATCAAACTTAAGTTTTAGCCATCTCAGCACACACTTTTCTCTGCTGACCACCATATTGTGCTCATCCGTAAGTTCCAAGTCTGTTTATCTTTAGTTTATTGCTTCCATAATCAAACTATTCTGCACAAAAAGCAGATCCTTTATCTTCTGTAAGAGCATTTGCTTTGGAGAGAGAAGGGCATATCAGTCCCTTGTTAATAACAAGATCAGACCACTTTCATCCCCATGGTCTGCCACAGCAGCTCAGCTTGGTTGTTGTGAGGAAGCAGAGCCACAGGAGTCACCACTCTTACCTTGGTAGACAGGAAGGATTTCAGGGTCCTTCCCATACCCTCTAACCACAACAGGCATTTCTATCTCTCCTCCTAAGAGCCACATACTTCACATTTTCCCTGTACAAATAACTGCTTAGGCCCTTCTTTCAAAGAGCCTTTATTAAACCACCAACTATTTGCTGTCGAGACATTTAGGATGAAATCATCGTGTTAAACAAATAAACGCAGCTTCATATAGATCTCTGCTCTGGGAGCAGAGTAAGAAAATAATTTCTGTCTGCTCTCCACAAAAGCGGCTGGAAAGGCCGAAAGAAAAATATTATTTTTACTTCATTGTGTGAAATATCGTTTTGGAGGATCTGACGCGTTGAGCATTTGAAGAGTTTTTGCTGGCAGGTTTCAAGGATCCCCTGGGTTGACCCCCTGGGATTGTTTTCTTCATTAATAAACTTAGCATGATGTGTGTTAAAAGGAACATTCTGTTTGCTTTGTAAATAAGGGATGTCAAACAAGAAGCAGAAGCCTCACAGACACTAGGTGAGGTGCTCTTCAAGGGTGGCGGGATGTTTGCTCAGAAAAAAAAAAGCAAGCCCTGGAAAACTCAGGAATGGTGTGATTGCCTTATTCAAGCTGAAGCTTTGCTGGGGAAACAGTCCTGCCTGTGAACCCGAATGAGGTATCTTCCTTGCAGATCGCGGTGAGAAAGCTCTGTGCTCTGCCCCAAAACAGCAGGGAAGGGGCTTGGGAACGAAAGTGCGGGAGCGTCTTCCTGCAGCCTGGCAGGGGACACAAGATGATGTGGAACAGGTAATCCCATCACTGTTTGGAAGGTGCATTTTGACAGCTCTGCAAGCAGCCCCAGGCAGGATGAGAGAGAGTTTCTGCAGCAGCCTTTGACAAATCTGATACTGCTGTGGAAATTACTATGGTAAAGCTTTTGACCGGATTTAAGGGCATAATTTGCAAGAAAGTAATTGTCCCTCGGCTGGTCCTGGGGTTTTCTCTCCCATCACAAAGGAGAAGAAAAAACAGCCTGCTGTTTAGCAGTGTTTATTTTCTACTGCCTGCTTCCTTGCTTGTATCGCCACTCATCTCTCCCAGTGTTTCTGAACCCATTCATTTCACATCTGTCATCCGCCCCCTTGAAGAACTCTAATAAGTTTATAAGGTGGCTTGGCTCCTGTTACTCACATTGAGTGTATCAGAGATGCAACAGGAATGCCATAGCTAGGAAGAAAAAATGTCCCAAGTGTCACTGGGGGTCCCAGTTGCAGACAGGGGTAGAAGCCAGCAGGTAGGATACGTGACTGCTGTTCGGTGTTGGACAAACAAAGCCCCTCAGCTGGCTTTGCCCACCCTGGACATATGCCTACAGTGTGCCACCATTGCACTGGTTCTCATCAGAGGGGAAAAAAGAATTCCTGAACCACTTAAAACCTGCTTACTTTAGGAACAGTCAAGCATATATAAAAGATGAGACAGGATCAGTTCTGTAACTTTAATGATCCAGAAGAAACATTTCAGTGTCCAATAGTCCTTGGATGTAGTTACAGCTGACAGGATCATTTCATGCAAAACCATGCACTGTAACAAGAAGAGGTGAAGCTTCTACAGATAAACCTCAGACTGGCTTTAGAAACATTTCTAAACAAACATTGAATTAGCAATATTACCTTTTTCTTAAGCTGTATCACATATATATTGCTGAAATATTTATCATATGTAGGTCACATACCAGGCAGTCAGTAAGCTTTCAAATTGCATTGGAAAACTATTGACCTCATTAAGCTGATTTTAGAGTTATGTTAATAACTGCAAGAACAAATGTTTAATTTTTCTAAAGTTAATATATAATTTCAGACATTTCTGTCACAAAACTAGTGGAACAGAAATAATTGTTCAAAGAACTGAATCAGCTGCAGAACTGTAAGAGCCAGCATAACAGGTTATGGTGACAAATAGGAGGATTTTCAGCTAATTTAATAGACCAATGAATATAAACAAGGGGGAGATGTCTACCAAAAATGGTGAAAGAAAAACTGTTGGTGAGGTGATTTATAGTGGATTTAGAATGCTAAAAAGAAAATTAAAAAAAAGATAGTAAAATCTGTTTTGATTCTAGAAATTTGACTGTGTGTGTCTTATTCTGCAAGCAGTCTCTGACTGGAGCCCTAACTTGTGTGATGCTAACTTAGAGTTACTATTACCGTTAATGATTTTGACGTGCACAATGGATAAGATTCGTTAAAAGTTTGCTCTACATACTGCTTATGTCTTAAATAGTCTTACTATGTGAAAATGTTGCTATTTTGATTTTGCATCCAAAATCCTGTTTAATCTTCCCTTATTACCAATAAACCAATGTTTGATTCACAAAATATTCTTGATCTCGTAAGCAGAAACAAGCTTTTTACCTGGTCTGAGTTAATTGAGCTGCAGCTCAACTTCAGCTACAACTTGTGAGTTTACATACAAGTAGGATATGTTCGGGAGACCAGATGGCCTAGAAATCTGTCATAATTTTTTCTAGGTTTGGGTAGTCAGTCGGAATACAAGTCACTCATGAACAGCTGATAACATTTACAGACCTCAGTGACTACACAAAATTACTGATGTCCATCTTATTTTTTTATAGACAGGAGAAAACCATTGTACTGGTGGCCCTGATGGCAACCACATTAGAGATGCCAAAAAAGGCATGAATATGAAGACTGAGGTGATCCCTCTGAAAGACAAAGACCTGATAGTAGGTAGAAAAGCAAAGTATTGTTAATAGAGAACAGAGTTGGAAGAAGTAGGGTCTTGTCAAAGTTATGTCAAGCCAGAAGTACTTAAAAGGACGAAATGTAAAAGCATCCTTAAATATGTCCAAGTATTTTAAAAATAAATTAAATTATACTCTGATACTCCTTAGAAACAAAGCCAGGCTGTGATGACAAGTAAAGAATCCTGAAGCATTGCCATACGACCTTTTAATGGTACAACACCATAATATACGACCTTTGGAGTCCTCGCCTGCTTCAAACACCTGACATTTATGGCTGCTATAGGGAACTCTGGTGATAAAGCTCCAAGGGTTGTAGATGACAAAGCTAGGAACAGCCATGCTACCAATGAGAAAGGTATTCAACACTCACAGTCTGAACAGACAAGAAGATAATGTGTAAATCACTTACAAAGAGATCGAACTAGATATTTGGAAAGAACTTCAGGACTCCATATAGTTGAAACAAAGCAGGCAGGCTCAAGTACCTAAAGACCATACCTGACAGGTGTTTAGATAACCTCTTTTAAAAAGGAAGGTTGTTCCATGAACCTCTCTAGGCAGTCTGTTCACTAGACTTGGAGTTAAAAATTGTCTAATCTATCTTCTTTGCTCAAATTAGTGCACTTTTTACTCTCTGTCCCCAGTGGACACTGAAAACGTTTGATCACTGTCCTCTTCATAACAAACTTTTACATATTGGGAAATTGTTACCCCTTCCTCCCTCACCCCTTGAGCCTCATGCTTAGTCTTCTCTTTTCTAGACTAAACAAACCGAGTTCTTTCAACCTTTTCTTGTAGGTCATGTTTTCTAAACCTCTGATCATTCTTGCTGCTCTCCTTTGCACTCTATCCAATTTGTCTACATCTTTCTTGAAGTGTGGTTCCCAAAGCTGGACATAGTACACCAGCTGAGGCCTTACCCATGTAGCCTAAAGCAGAACACTTACTACTTTTTTCAGTGGTAAGACATTTCAGATGATGCACCAAAGAGTAAGATTTGTTTTTATCTTAATATTGCTTCAGCAGGTCATGTTGTTGTGATTGTGTGTGACCTCCAGATCACTTTCTACAGTACTGCTGCAAAGTCATAATCTTTCTCAACTTATTTCTGTGTATTTAGATTCTTCTTAGCAAGTCTAAAACATTTCTCCAATCTTCATTGCACTTCATCTTGAAGACTTCAGACCATCTCTCCATTTTACCGAGATTACTTTGTATTCTGATCATATCCTCTAAAGGGTGGCCGTATGTTACCGATCACCATAGTTCAAAGAGGTAAGGACTGGGGTCTCATATGCTGTGATCTGATTTGTTACAGTCCCAAGGCTGTATGACCAGGCCATGTATTTAGTAGTAATGACACTTGTGCCATTCACCCGTCTTAAGAGATCACCAAACATGCAAAGAGGGAAGTCCTGCCCGCCTAATACATGCATTGCAAGGGATGTGCTGCTGACAGCATCCCAGTGAGCAACTTCAGCCTTGGTTCCTCTAGCTGGGGAACCACTCTGAGCACACAGCTGCTCTGCTTGAGTGCATCTCATATGACACCAAGTATGAATCAAATGCACTCTATGTATGTATTTTCTTTGAAATAGCACAGTCCGCTTTTAAGATTACTTCATCAGCCCAGACTGTTTTGCCCTATACTTTATCTTCTTCTGAAACCTGATGCACAAATATCTCAGTT
Organism: Nesoenas mayeri; assembly: GCF_963082525.1. Taxonomy (NCBI): domain Eukaryota; kingdom Metazoa; phylum Chordata; class Aves; order Columbiformes; family Columbidae; genus Nesoenas; species Nesoenas mayeri. The sequence continues at coordinate 64,424,735 of NC_137542.1, read as the reverse complement.
TAATCATCTACTTTCTTGTTATTTACTATCCTTACTCTGTCACTCCTCTTACTTCTTTCCATCTGTTCAACCTTTTTCATGCTATGGCAAATTTTCCTCTACCTTCAGATTCCCAACCACTTTTTCCTAGAACCCACGGCTCTCCCTCCGTAAATGTCCCTTCCCTTGAAGCATTTTCTTAAGATGTCTTTCCAGTTCCAACGGATTCTGGCAACATGATGGAACTTATTCCACTTTTGCAACAGATAAGCAAGCGAGTGGTAGAAACTGTCCTTTAGATATTTTTTTACTGGAGCGTTTTGGTTTATATACTTCACAATGTCCTCCTTACCATCCAGCATGGTGGTTTGTGGTCCAGCTTGGCTATATCTTCCCTTTACTTTTTAATGTTTTCTAGCTACAGACACAGTCAACAGTGCTGCCTCATGTATTTCTTTGAATTTCAAAATAATTACACATGCAGTATTAAAATTCTTGTATCAATATTTTATAGGACCAATATTTGCATTCTTAAAATAAATCTACAAAATAACATGAAACTACAAAATAAAAATAGTGATTTTTAAAAAGCTACAAAATACAGCTCCATTTTTCAGCACCCACGCTGTTATGTCCTTCCGTAGTCATATAAACTCCTCTGTGCTTGTCTGCCACATCCTGTTACATCTTTGTGAACGCAGCTGTTGTGAACCTAGTGGTATATTAAGACTGAAAACTGCTTTGGTGAGTTCCTCCTGGCGTTTGCCTGAAGATGCACTGGCAAAGTGCTTTGCTATCTTCCTTCATTTCTCTCTCCTCTTATTTCCACTTTCCCCCATTTACTACCTACTTCCAAGCTTTTTCCTGGATCTCTGTTTCTACTTTTTGCTCTTTTGAGGATCTTATCAGCAGTTTCCTTCAAAGTCAGTGCAAGACCTGGCTCTGCAGAAAGCTTTTCACCAGGGGGATCCCATTTCTGCCTAGCAATTATCCTTTGTAACATACTCTCTGGCAGACAAGGAAGCCAAAATCCTTCTGTCAACACCTTCTGTGCAGCCAAGCATTTTCCTTCAGCCCAGGCCATTATAATCTCTGGGATCACATTGAGAGACTATGTTCTCAGCCTCCCAGTGCCAAGCAGCTGCCAGTCAGGTGGATCCAGTAAACCCACTAAAGATCTTCTGTCCTCCAGCTTTCCTTAACCTGGTTCTGGATTATTTCAAGCCACTTTTCTTCACTGCTCTGGCACTGCCTGCTCTTACCACTTCTCTGCTGTGCACACACATGGGTGCCTCCTGAGGTCTTCTCAGCAGCAGAAGGTGCCCCTGCACTTCCCTTGCCTGGCCAAGGGTCCCTATGGCTCAGCAGTCAAGCCTGTGTGTCCCATGTCACTTTGCCACTCTCTGCTTCCCCATGCAAGGCTGCCACAGTCTGTCCAATTGTGTGTCTTCTGCCTGTAGACCTCAAAATGCATTGCAGACTTTTTCCAGTAATGGGTGGTACCAGGGGCAAACTGGTGATGTAATTAATGCCAGGTGACCTGGTAAATTAAAAGCCAGATTAGAAATAAAAGTGGTGACCTTATTCTAGTCAGCAGCCTCCAGTCACGTCTGAGTCACGGAACATCTGCAGAGGTCCATTGGGTCTCCTAACTCTCCTGCAGATCAGGAAACATTATTAAGCCTGTTTTATACTCCTGGCATGGGTAGTCCAAGTGATTTACCCTGAGTCACTCAACAGAAAATTTCCATTTCTCGTAAGCATTATCAGACTAGATGCTGCTGCTTTCCAGGTTTAAGTTACCTCTCTTATTTTTTTTATTGTTTGGTTTGAATGAGATGAGATATTTTAAAATAGTGTTGCTGTGTCATTTCTTTACGGTAATAGGCTTTACAATTACCAACTTCATTCATCAGCTGGTTCAGTGCCCTTGAAGGAAACCTGTCCATTCCTTTACATTACTTCAGTTATACAAAATAGGTGTATTTATTGCAGAATGAAATTCAAGTTTCAGAAACTTCAAAGACATCTACAAAAGATATTTTCCTTCATTTTTTTATTTTTAATAATGAACTCTTTCCACTGATGGGTTTTTGGCACAGACCATTTTGAAACCTTGCTATTTAAAACAGCTTGCTGATGTTTTCTTAAATTACATCCTCTTGTGGGTCCATAAAATCCTGAAGTTATTACAAATAAATAAACGGAATTTCTCCTCATGATGTAAACCAGCTTTGAATGAAGTCATTGAGTGGAAGTTTGACTTGGATTGCTTCTGAAAAGCTGCTCAGACCCAGGGCAAAGTTCTGCTTTTCTTCTCTGTGCTGCAGAAATTGGTGAGCAGCTGTTCTAAGTCAACTGAGTGGAGCAAACCCCTGTTGCTTAATGTCTTGTTTTAATTTCCAGTGGGAAACCAAGTATCAGAAAGTCCATGCTCTCCACTCCTTCTCTTTCTCTCATTTTTTCCAAGTAGGATCCTCCTGTGCGAGTTGCACAGTCAAGTGTTAGTGAAAGAGATGAGATTTGATTGTTTTTCCTTCTCTCTTATTCTAGACTCTCACACTGGAGATATGTATCACCTTTTAAATTATGTTGCTATGTGAAAAGCCCTATGCAAACACTGGAACTGTTTGTAGAGTGAGGTACTACCTAGACTCTCAACCAAAATTAACAAGTATCTGCCCATAATCTTCACAGAAATCAACTCACAGATGAGCAAAAGGCAGACAAGATGTCAGGACCCTTGGAAGATAAAATGCAAGCCACATGACAAGATTTAGGTTGAATTAGAAAGAACAAATTATTAATATGTGAAAATCAATATAAGTATTTTATTTAGCACTATGATTGAGACCTGTGTGTTATTTGCTTCTTCTTACTTAAGATATTTCAGTCTCTCATTTACAAGCAGTCTGCCAGAGGGTTTTCATCTTGGTCCTCCAAGGGCTGAGTTCTTGCACCACTGCGCACCCCCGTGCTTTGTCCACAGGCAGGGATTAGCACTGGTCAGAGAGTGACGTTCTATTTCCACCTCTCTTTCCCTCTGCTCTAAAAACTCTGAGCTGAAAACAGAAATATTGGCAGATATTTATTTGGATCTGGAAATGCTGTTGCCACAGCCCATGGCAGAGTGTCCAAGTCCACTTCTCCCACTTGTCCCAGTGAGATGGTGAGATGCTCTGCCGTGTCCTGCTCCATGGGGTGGAGGAGGCAGTGGGTTAGGTCAGTAGGGCAGCAACGTGTTTTAGCAGCATGTTTAAGCACAAACGGAGATGCTGGCTGAGGGAGCAGAGCTGATGCATACAACTTCCAACTACTGCTCCATAAAACTCTGTGGCAGCATTTCAGTGTGGAAATATTTCAGTTTTCAGACATTAGGGGACAGAGTAGGGTATGGAAAAAAGCTGAAACTGTTCACAGAAAGCCGTTACTAAAACAAATAATTTAGCTACACAACACTTTTCTGTAAATAAAGAGTTTCCAAAATTTCCTGATCATCCCTAGTCAAGTCTGCAACCCATACTGAGATTTTTTTATTGCTCCAAGTACCTCTGAACCAGTTAACCCTGCTGTTTTCTCTTCCTCCACATAAGGTAGAGATTTGTTCATCTCATGGGATGTTCAGTCAACCCTTGGCTCCCCACACTGACAGCCAAGTTACAGTTTCAGCTCCACAAAACAGTGTTTATGTAAGAGCTAGAGAGAAAAGACACCTACGAACAAAGAAAAATAATTATATTTGTTTGTGTTATAGAAACCCTCAGCAGCCCCACTCATGCTTGGGCCCCAGTGTGTAGCACAGGGTAAGATCATAGTTGCAGCCCAAAGCTGCTTACAATCTCGTTAAGACAAGATGTAACCCACTGGAACAATGAACAGTTGAGATGGGGATTGAGGATGGGGGAAGTGGTCTCTTCTTAAAAGGAAGACAAAGAAAGGACAGATTTTTTCAAATTGCTGAATTCCTTCATCTAGGGCTTGAGAAATCCCACTGAATATCACAAAACCAACAGGTAATCAGGAGTTTGTAATAAACCCTGAATGAGCCTAAAGGTTTGACATATTGGTCAACATTTTTTTTTTTCCTTTACATGGATGTTTCAGGTTTGAAAGGTGAGTGAATTAAACATGAATTATACTGGCCTATATTTTGGAATGTTGTATATACAGTGATGGTCTGCTCGTGGCACTAGCTGTGGAACTAATCTCCAGAAGGCAAGGTTTTGCTAAGCAGTCATTGCTGTTAAGAAACGTTTGAAAACCGTTATGTTGTGTGCAGTCTTGAAAGATCAGCTCCCTGAACCTGTAAACACAATGCTGTGAAAGAACAGACGAGAGGTATGGATCAACCTCCTTCATCTGACTGAGTAGTTGAATCTTAAAATTACCCATAATCATTCATATTTTGGTATTACTTACTTCCCCATGCATTGTCCTTTTGTAAGTACTCAGGTAAAATGCTAATTTCAAAGCCTTAGTGACTCCCTTTATCCTCACATGTCCCAGCTCCCATTGTTTTTCTAATTATTTGCCTAAACTTCCGGATTCTGGAAGAAGCATCTGCACATTTTTGTATTTAATTCACCAAAACAACTTTCCTTTAACAACTATGGGGACCAGGCAGTAGGAGTAAGCATGTGCAGGAACTTGTATATCAATCAGAATTGTGATTATGTCTTGTAGTGTCATTCAGAAACATAGGAAAGGTGACAATATGCTACCAGAGTAATGTTTTAGGATGTCCTGATTTAATACCAACACAGTGACATGCTCAGTAGCAGTAGTTTTGGTTACTATTTGGAAACCACTTGTAAAAGAAAAATACTTGGCAGAAGCAGAAGGCAGCAGTGATTCAGTCTGTAACACCCTTCTTTCTGGATGTGTCTTCACTACAAAACTAAACTATGACACTCAGACAATCCCAATTTGGTTTGAAAGAGTTCAACCAAAATAATATTTTTATTTTTTTAAGTGTCAGAGAGATAACTGGGGAAAAGGCAAAACACCTACAGTAAACAAGTTTTCAGCATCACACAGTCAGTGATTGTTGGTGGAGAAAATTTAAAAAAAAAAAAAAAAAAAATCATTTTTTCAGCAAGCTCTTGACTGAAAATTTCCACCTTGGAAGAGGCGTACTGAAATCCCAACACTTGCACATAACTTAATCTTGAAAAAGTGTAAGTATATAAATTTTTAAAGAGTTCACAAAACATGACAGCTGCTGCAGGGAAGTGCTTTGCTATTTAGATCTATTACAACCAGATTTAGTTAGATTATCAATCAGTCATTTTTAAAGTACTGCAGTCACTAAATTATAGCTCAATCAGCCTTGGCTGAGAGTGCCAGTCTCCATCTCTAATGATTTCAGCATTATTCTTAGAATTGCATAGTCCTAAATACCCTTCAAAACTTTACTCCAATCTGGTCTAATTCTTCAGAAAATATAATCCTTCAAAAACAGTGCTGAGTTAATACTTCGATAGGATAAAAAGGGATATTCATGATGCTGATTAAGATGGACTGTGACTATGACAAGCCTTCAACATGAAATGCAAACTGCTTGTGATCATTTAACTCCTTGGAACACAGTGTCCTAAAAGTAGGCTGTTAACTCAATTTCCCTGTTAAAGCAATTACAACTTGCTCATGTACAATTTTTCAAATATTTATACATAAATATGATGTATTTCTTCATTTCCTGTCCTGAGCTTATGTAGCACTTCTGCATTTTGTTAAAAAAGCTGCCATGTTCCACCTCACTGTTGGCTGTGTTTCAGATGTAGTTGGAGGAGTTATTGAAGCATACAAGGAGTACCCACACTGCAAAACCTATTTGCACAGTTATTTCAAGATATGTGTATCTGTTCTAGTGGAAAAGAATACTTGTATAAGGACTGTTCACATTTGTCTACACTTAATATCTTTGTTCTTTAGAATAATAACATTAGCCTCCTTCAGCAGGAGTGTTAGATGGTGAAATTTGACCACAGGGGCTGCCTGTTACTGAGCTGTGAATCTGCCTGTTTTGATCTCTGTTTTCTCGTCAAATCCCAGTGACATGTCTCTCATGTGGCTCTGTAGGACTCCCAAGATTGCACAGCTAGCATGAAAGGAATGCAGGTCCTTCCTTATGCTGCTGGTACAAACTATATCATGTAAATGTGCGCTAGTGATCTAAAATCTTTTGCAAATTTTTAGTCAAGGAGAGCTTGGAAAACCTTAGACTGCAACAGCAATACTTATTTTGATAAAACAACATCTCTTTTTCTAATGTGCAGTTTATTAGAATAGAATGGGGTCTGAAGAGTACAAAAGGGTAGGCATTGAACCATTTTGGCTGGGATCTGATAACCCAGAAGGAAATTTTTGGGAAGAGATTTTTTAAAAATAACTCTTCAGATACTAAGCCTCCCTTCTCATGCTTCCCTCAGATCTAGTCCTTTCCCTCAGCTTGATCAAGGACTTTGTGTGGTTTTACAGAGATTTTTTAATGAGGCTGAAACTTATTTGTGACTTGGAGGAGAAGAAAGAAGAGATAGGCAGCCCTTTTCTAAGCAGGCAGCCCATTTCCATACGGTTTGTCTGACCAAAACCACTGCTGTTACGCCCTACCCACAAGCTGACTGCAGCCTGCAGAGAAGCGCTGATGAGGCAGGGCCTGGGGAATATAAGGAAATACCTTTGTTGTACTATGAACAGTTTGCCCACTTTACAAATACAAGTAATGTAAACAGGAGCCTTTCTACATGTGTCAAGGCAAGGAGACCAAGACTGTCATGGAAGGTGCTAGTTTAATGGCTCTGGCATACAGCCAACAAAAAGGCTAGAAGGTCACGCCATTTCTGAAGGCGCAGGGTGCAAGCTAAAGCTGGAGGAGAGGTGGCCATTATATATGCTGGTGTAAAACAGTCTCCCACCAGCTGCTCTGGTTTATAGGAACTGCGACTGTGCAAGCTGGTCTCAAAACCAAGAGAATACAAAACAAGCTTTATGCCCCTCATGTCCCCATCTTTACAGTCATGCATTCTGCCCCCTTTCCTTTTGGAGTCTCTAGATTTTAATCTAAATATTAAAGGCTCCTCCAGGTCCCTGCGCCAGCTCAGACTTTCTTTGTTTAGAGATAGCTGCCTGCTTTCTTAGCCACAAACTGGTTATCAAGTCAGCTTTGCACATTTTATTTATTGATCCTCCAAAGTCAATCAAGGAGATTAGTTTCTCTTTTATGCAGCTAGCAATGCTTCAAATAAAATGTTATTGCAGTATGTTAATCCATATGTATTAGTCCCAAACGCTGGGGTCTGTAGGTTTGAACTACCTACTTATCAGCTGGCATTCAAAAGCAGATGTACACCTGCAGTTCTCTGCAGTAACACAAGAAAATTTACACAGAATGCCCTGTACAACAAGGAAAGGAAAATTTGCAGATCCTTCCTCATTAAAGTATAATCTTCATTTGTGACATGGATATCAGCAATACAAACAGAAGTACTCTGATCTAGCAGGCAAGGGCACATAGTCTTCTAACAAATAAAAAGGGCCATACTGCACCAAGTTCAAATAAACCCTTGTTACACATCTGTTCAGCTGCCACTAGTTGCACATCGGGATGTTCTTCAGCCTGAAGGCTGACTCTCTTCTGAGTGGGCGCCACAGGAAAAACTGCTCTGGGCTTCCCACATCGAAGTATTCGATGCAGGGGGAGCCAGGATCCAAGCCTGGCAGTCTTGCTCCCTTTTGGGAGAAGATAAAAGCAGCAGAGGAGAGTTACAGCACAACCACAGCAACTCTGTTGTTAAACAGTACTTGAACACAATGTGGTTTTGGTTAGTTAAAGGAAGGATAAACAAGATTTAATATCTGGCAATGAGCACAGGGGGTTTTTTCTTGCCCTATAAATGGTATTTGGATTCATTCAGATTAATATAGCTTCCACTCACGTAAAACTCCATTCTATTTCCTAATTTTCCATCTTCCTTATTTCCCAAAACATGAGTTGTTAAACTAATGAATTAAAACACTCTGAGGTTTGCTTTTGGTCTGTGTGCATCTGTGCTCTTTTACTACCATAATTCAATGTGACAAGTTTATTGTCCTAACAAACACTAGCACCTTTTGTAGAACCATAATAAAAAAAGAAAGATTGCTTTAAGCAGCACATCGTCTGCAGAGGAGACCTAATGCTACTTATTGTCGTTTTGTTTTCCTCAAATCATGTTTGCCTTTTCATTCCATAGTGGTCACTAAACATGCAAGTCTGTAGGGAAAATAGGCTAAATTAGAATCTAAGGATCAGCTTCTGCAATGAGCTGGATCAGATGGAGTTCATTCTTCTTATTAGCTTTCAACTGATACTTGTGAGCCTGAGCTCAGAACTGCATTTGTGCAAGGCACATTAAACACTGTGAGTGCAACCCCTGCCCCAAGGAGCTTGCAACTCAAAAAGACAAGTATGCAAAGATAAGCCAGATAAAAAGAAAAGCTCAGGACTTTGCAGAAAACAAAGCCAGGATCTGCATTTGCTGAATCAATGTGCAAAAAGCCAACACAAATGAGAGGTCAGTTTCTACATAAAGAATGACTTAAATGTTTCTATACAAATCAGTAATGCTCAGGACAAGACTGGCCCTCCAGATAAATGGCTGTCCAAAAAAACCAACTAACCAACTAAACAACACAAAACATCCCCCCAGATCTACAGCTAAGTAAATAAACTACAACCCCAAAATAAAATGTGAAACACTCTGTTTTTCAAGGCTCACAAAACAAGATTTTAATGTTGCATATGGTCTTTATTTGACCCATAATAGTTCTTTGAAATATAGTGGTAAGGCTTTAACTTACTGATGGAATAACATTTTCATGTAACTCATCCTATTGCTAATGGTATTATCAAGCCTTCTCTCCTCATATCTCTTTGAAAGGCTATATTCAATAGCAGATCTTGGAATATTTTACCAGCAGAGGAATGACAGAAGAGTGGCACACAGATAGAAACTGAATAGGAGTCCCTCTGTTCCACTTGTTCCCTGAGAAAAAAAAAAAAAAAATCTATATTCTTGGAGAGAAGCACCAGTTCACCATGAGGTGAGCTGAGCACAAGCAAAGAGGCAGTTGCCTACTGCAGAATGCTCCTTCAGGAAAGAAAGTAACCTCTGCTAAGCTGTTTACACCAGTGATGGAAGAGCCCTGGGAGGGTGGTCTTACTGTGGCAGTTGGTGCAGTGGGATGTTTGGCATGGGCCAGAGGTCGTGGTGAGCTCTTTGCAAAAGCACCTTTCCATACTCCTTTCCCTCTTCTCACTGCTCAAGAGCAGCAAAAATGGTGACCTGATGCCTCGAGGCCTTGCTTCCCTTGCCCTTCTCCTCAACCTTGCTGTGGCAGGAGCAACCTGTCCCCAGACAGGTCCAACTCTTTATCTGCAGTCAGCAGTTCAATCCTGCCTGCACTACCAAGAAGTCTTGAGCTAGTTTTCATGGGTGAACTGGGGGAAAATATAGATGAGAACATAACATTGGTCTCTTCTCTTTCAGACCAGCTATTTCCATGCAGCTATTGAAGAAATTAGCTAAGAGTAATTAAATGCATTCAACCATACTAAGGACTCTCTTACATTACTATTACTTTCTACTTTTGCAGCACTCTGTCATTAAAAAGCAGAGATATGGTCTCTTCTTACAATATTATTTATTTATTACATTCGCTGATGCCAAGTTTATGACGTTCTGTGGCCTTCAGCAGACTGCGTTAAGCACCACATTCTGTGGTCATCCTAGCAGACTGCATTAAGCACTATGAGGATCAATCTGATGTTAATTTGAGTTTTTATTATATTCTGTTTAAATGAGTATACAAGTACAGCAGGCATCTGTTTGGAGCATCTTTGACATGGTTCAGAAAAACTGTATTTCACACAGCTTTCATCTCTGATTTAGATTAATTACTACTTGGGGACAGGGCAGAAACAGACACAGGTATATACAATGCATGTGTTACATATGCCTTTTTTGCCCCATGGGAAGAGAGTGATGGGGAGTGCAATTTTAAAACCTTCCCACTTAGCCTGCTTTTTCTATCCCTGTATAACCAAAGAGGCTGCAATATCACAGCTTTTTGATACAGTGAGATACCCCATGTAATCCTCAGAGGGGGAAAAGAAGGCAAACCTCCACTCACATCTCCTGCAAATCCATGCTCATCCCATGCTCCACTCCATCAGACAGACCAAGACACTCCATCCTCAGCCCCCCAGGACCTGGAGGAGACACAGACCTCCACCTCTGGCACACAAGTGAGAGGGACCCAGGAGCTGCAAGGGAGAAATCTGTGGGTAATCACAGTTTTTCATCAGAGATACAATTGGGTAGATCTACATATAATGCTGAAATCCCTGATTAAGTTTCAGAGGGCAAGGGACATCAAATCCTGTTCTCTGCATTAGTGGGGACCAGCACAATGCAGACCTTAGAGGACAGAATTCAGCTCGCTGTATGGGAAAGTCAAAAAAACAGAAAAAGAAAAAATTATTCACATTTTCTTTTGCAACTAGTCTTAGAAAAGACAAGTCAGGTATGAAACATGAGGTGTTCATTGTATTTTTCAATTACTAAGAGAGAGATAACAATGTATCTTTTACTAATTAAATGTTTTATCTACAGAGTGCTCTGCATCTGAGTAGATCTATGTATACCCCCTTATTTCCAGACATAAAGAGGACAGAGAGGAATTGTCTTGCCCTTTTTTTGCGTGCAGCAATTTACCAGGTGTAGGTTTACTATTGAGACTTACAGCTAACATACTGAAATGTATCAAGAGGGTTTAAGGCTTCCATTTATCTTCATTAAAACCAGTTTGAGTTTGAAAACTGACTTGAGGATAATTTTTCATATTAGGAGTGAGAAGACAGAGGTTTCACCCCAGCTCTTCAGCTGATTTAGGCAGTGATTTCAGACAAATCACATCAGTTTGGGATATGAAAAAATGAGGTTAATAGCATATATCTCTCTCCAAAACAGTCTGACATCTCCTAGGAAAAGCCTCTGTGAAGGAATAAGATGGCATTGTAAAGGAATGCAGCTAAATTCTCTTGTCTAATGATTCTGAGTCTGAACAAAAGGACCTACATACACCTAATCCATGCTGCAAGTTCCATAAAACAGGAGACAATGTGCAGCTCTTACAAAACCATGTAACATTTTATTAATATATATGCTGCTGTTTATAATAAAGTAAATACTTTTTAAAAGCATATATAAGTAAGTAAAATAAGGCAAACTTTCGTGTCGGCAACTGCTGGTGAAATCACATCTTTCCTGCATTTCAGAAAAGAAAAAGATACGCCTTCACAATCTTGTGCAGATAAGCAGAACAGTGCAGTGCTATCCAGCTGGACAAATGTGAAGGAGTCACATCCTCTGTGACTTCACTTGTCCCCCTTCATGCTCTGCTCAAAGTAGTGCTGCAGCCTTTAGGCCACCCAAAACACCCAAGGCTGGGTGGGAAAGGTGCCAGGAGAATTAAGCAGTCCAGACCCCTTGACTAGATCCCTTCAACACCAATCAGCAGGTGAAAGCAGCAGGATTAATTCTGCTGAAAGCAGCAGAGGAGAATAGGAGTACCCACAGCAGCCTCCCTCAGGTCAGGGCGCAGCACAGAGCACTGTGGCCTGAGGTCGTGCGGAGCTGCCATGGGTGGCAACGTGGACTTGGGAGACAGTGTGGGCGGAAAGCACAGCTGAGCAGCAAGCTGCCTGTATGGCCCATACCAAGTACTGCCACTCACTGTTTGGTCCTTAGCAAAATAGAAAGAGCATGCAGGGATTTTTAGCTTCCAAATAGTCTGCACTTAGATGTGGCTGGGAACAGGCACTCAACAGAGGTCATAAATAAACACTTTGTCTCAAACCTCTGGATTTTTAATCTTTTCTGAAGCTGGCAACAAGATATTCCATTTATGTTATTCCACCACTCTGTTTGAGAGCATCACAGTGCCTGCAATGAGCACTGCACAATCCTGCCATCATTTATGTATTGTAGATGATGCTCCAGCTACAGGCTTCGCTGTTCCAACATGCCTGTTGGTGTTCCACAAATAACATACATGTTGCATCTTACAGGAGCATCAAGTGAAGCAAAACTGGAGTCAAGGTGTTGTGGTATAACCTGAGGTAGCAATATAGCCACACTAGCTGCCCACCCACTCCTCCCCCTTCAACCCTCAGTTGAGGGGGAGAATCAAAAGGGAAGAGAGAAACTTATGGATTGAGATAAACACAGTTTAATAAAACAACAAACTACTAATACATTACTAGCAATAATATATATAAAATAGAAATAGAATATAAAATAAAAGATGCTGAACCACAAAAGCACAGGTGGGGTGAGGTGTATGTGTGTGAGGTCCAGGGTTCATTCCTGGGCATCTCCACCAGATGCTCAAGGCGGTTCTTCACTAATTTCATCCACACTAAGCAGCCAGTCCCAGGGAGCAGCACCTTCGTCCTGAACAGCTGACCTCAAAGAGAGAAAAGAGAAAGAGGCAGAAAGGCCCAGAGGCCTCTGCAAAATGGCAGGATGGCAAAAGACAGAACTAAAGAAAGTCCCAAACAGAACTCCCATGAAAAGGTCTCCATCCTGGCCCTGAAACTATTTTGTCACTAGCGAGAAGATTCTGACTCTCCTTAAATATGAAGCATGACACTGATGGGATGGAATACTCTCACTGATCAGTCTGGGTGTCAGTCAAGCTCTGACCCATCCATGCCCCTCTTCCTCACTGCCTCACACTTGTGGGCAGAGTTCAGAGGTCTTGGTTCTCAGACAGGAGCAATTAAAAACATTAACTCTGTCCCAGGGTGTTATCTTCATGTTCTCAAACTAAATCCACACAACAATCATGCTAGCTACAAAAAAAAAAGGTTTCTAACTGCACAAAGGAAAGTTTCAGTCAAACCAGCACAAAACATGTCGTGAAATAGACTGAAGTTACAGGGATCTCAACACTGTCTCTGCTCTGTCTCTAATTGCAAGGGTACTCTTGGATGAGACACCTCTTAGTGTCTTGGAAACTTTCTGTCTCCATTTTCTCTCCTTGTCAAATGCTATGAAATGAAATGAAATGAAATGAAATGAAATGAAATGAAATGATGAAATTAAATGAAACGAAATGAAATAATGAAATTAAATGAAAATGCTAGATGGGAATTAGGTATTTTCGTTGTTATTACTGCTGCTGTTTGTGCCTTTGCACTGAAAGTAATGTTACTGTTGAAGGCCATCAACTGAAAAATGTTACTAAAAAGCCACAAGTATGTGATTAATCTTCAAGAAGTAAATTCACATGCTTGAAGTTAAGCAAAATATCTTGTGGAATTAGATCAGGCTCTGCAGATAACACTTGCAAAATTAAGCCCCCAATTTTTAATTGATTCTCTCTTTAAACAAAACTCAAGCTTTGATTTCAACTGCTTTTCAGTGATTCTGTGAAAGAAGCCAAAACACCTTCTCAGAGATTATGCCAAGCAGTAGTTTTGAACAGGTTTGGGGCAATATTCAATGAACTGTAACTAATCATTTTTATCTTATCGCCTACAGAGTCATTGCATTGGAATGATGTTTGGCTAATTTTCCAAAGGACACATTTACTATGGGTTGTTCTATAGAGCTGTCAGGAGCAACAGTGAGCCAAAACATACCCTGTCAAGGGAAGTGTTTGGTTGATGAAATTATAAATAAGTCATCAACCAAAAGTCTGTTAAAATGAATCATCATTAAATGTTTCTCTAAATACAGTGTTTAATCTCAAACTCCAAAATAGGAACTGTAAGACTGTCTTTCCCTACCTCATTCACAGATCTTCCCTTTGAACACATCATGAGAATATTAAGTTAGTTAATTTAAGCTATATGTGCATGCGAGCACATGCAGAGAAGCAAAGACTGTGATATGTTTTACATAAAGCAGGCCATTGTGCACTGATTATAATGTGTAAAGAGGAAATATGTTTATACCACAATCTATTCTAAACTCAAATAGGCAGCAGTACCCTGTGTTTATAAATATAAATGAAAAACCTATGTTAAAATAATGTTAAGGGTCTGGATTCTAACCACAAAAGCCAGGCAATTCAGAGCAAACGTTGAAAGTTTGGGCCTGATTCTGATTTCATACTCTTGCTTTGTAACTCCAGTGTCTTCAGCAATGGTTTGTATTGGAGAAAACACACTCTTTTGTCTGAGGCTCTCTAGGTATGGCAGGGCCTATATAAAGTATTATATATTTAGGTCTGAGGGCTAGACACAAGAAGAGGATGTAGGCAGCTGTGACAGCGTATTCCAGGGCTTCTCTTAATCTAATGAATTGTGTATACACATATGTGGGTATGTGCAGGATGGAAAGGTGCCGCCTTGGCAAGCACATCCTCAAAAGTCTCTTTTGTTCTCCAGAATACACGTAGACTTTATGGAAAGCTTGGAGCAAGCCGGATTTCAGTCTCTAGAAGGTGCTTATTCAATTAATATTTCTCACAATGCATCATTTACAACATTATACTACTACATTGTAAGGAGACTACAACAGAGGAGCACAGCCGGGGATGTCTGCATTGAGATATACAACTGATATATTAATCAAGAGACTTTATTGAGGAAGTGAGGGGAAATTACCTAACCCTGTGCAGTCCTGTATTATGTCCTAGTGCACAGTCATGAAAAGAAAAGAAATTCTCATGAAGGGAAGCACAACACTGGGTCATTCCCTCTAGACCCAGGTGACCTAAGCACAACAATGAAGGATGGTTGGTCTGGTAGTCATCTCTAACAATAGGAGCTCATGTTGTCTCTACTCTAGTGACAGAAGTGTACTAGCTATCCATATGATGTTGCTGAGACACTGGAGCAGCTGAGAAGGATCCGCACTGTTATGTGCATTTCATGTTTTACCTTTCTGCAGCTTTATTCCTCAAAATTCCAGATACACATCCTGCAGTAAAACAGTTTCTTAATATCTAATTTTCTCTAGTGATGAAGCTAGTTCTGTGAAATCTGGCACTCAGTACGTACATCAATCTGCTGAATATAGCAAAACCGTCCTTGAGGGATAATCTTCTATGAGTGCCTTCTAGCCAATGCATTGTAGAGTTCCTGGATATATGTAGAGGAACACAGCATTTACCTGCAAGGGAAAGATAGGTGGTTAAAACAAGTAACCAGGTTATAGTGCGATGGGTCTCTCAGTAAATGGTAGACCAAGACTAGGTGACAAACTTGGAGTTCATAATGAGCTTCCTGAAGAGCCCTGAAAGGGTAGTTTAGGTAGAATTTAGGCACTAAAAAGGAAGTGAGCTATCCACAAAAGCATATCCAACTGCTTGAGCTCTTTAGGAGCTATAGGTGCCTAAGTATAAGGCAGCTGTGTAGCACAGATCCCATAGGCTCCACTTTTGTGGTGACTAGGGACCTCCACCTTGAATGGCCTGAATCTGCCTAAAAGAAAGTGTTGACACCCACATTTCCTATGATAGCTGGTGAGTAGTGAACCCTCATGAGAAAGAACAGAGATCAGCTGCACACCCTCCTCAGCCTGGAGCAGTCCACACTCATGCCCTGTCACACATCCAGTGCTTTCCTACAGACAGTACCACAGGTATTTGGCCATCCCTTGCATTGGACCTTCCTTCTGGGCTGGAAGGCAGACAGCACAACCAGAGAGCAATGAGACAGCATCCACATCTGTGTCTTAGTAACAACAGCACTTGCTGGCAAAACTGACTCTCAGGTCAGTCACAGTGTCATAGTCCCCCAAACCTTCAGTGGCAAATCCAGAAAGTTGAACTGATGGGCTTTTAAATCGGGTTGTCCATCTCTCTTCATCCAATAAGAAAGGCAGTCCAGTGCACAGACTGTGTGAAAGAGGGGTAAAGAAGCACGGTGAAATAATAACGTATGCTGGTAAATTCCCAAAACACATGAAAATGAGTGGAATATACCTAGAGGAAATGTTTCAATAATGGGTATGTTTGCTTAGATGCATATAATTTTCAAAGGAACTGTGAAAGCAGACTGATGGTGTTAATATTCCTGTTCCCAGTTAATTAAAATTATGCTTCTGATGTTTCTCCTACTTTTCTGTACTATCCAACAAATAATATTTATTGAGACACAACTTCAGCTGCAAATACTCTGATTGTCTTTCCATGAGTATCATTAACACGATTCCTGCAATCAAGGATCATTGATCTACTAACTAGTCCTAAAATTCATTACTGTAGAAAACCTGAAAAAATGGGCATCTGTCATTTGTTGTTAATTCTCAATTTATTTAAACCAGTACTTTATTTTGGATTAGTTTATTCATGAATTCTGTGTCCCTACTAGGTAAAATGGTCACATGCTTAAAAAGAAAGTCTGAAAACCAACGTAAGTGTGTATGGAAAGGAAAGGATTGTGACTGTAGTCCCAGCTGACATACTCTAGTGAAATCCAGGTGTCAACGAACTAGAGTAGACTTCTGTGGGCCAAAAACCCTGACAGGATAAAACTCAGTATCAGTTCGTTGTTCCTACCCCAAGGACAGGAAAAAAAAAACAAACAAAAAAAAAAAAAAAAACACCACCCAGGAAACTTGTTCTTTATTAAAAAGGCATAATGAGACACACTGTACAAATAAGTGTGCCAGATGAGAGCATTACTATATAAGGCTGGGTGCAGAAGCCAAATGCAGAGATAGAAACCCTGCCTCCAGCCAAATCCACCAACACAGATTGTCACAAAAGCAAAGGGAAGGTCTCAAGTAGATCATATTGTCCTGCATCAAACAATTTGACACACTGATACAAGTCAAACCTCAGCAAAACAGAAATAATCCCAAAGGAATAATATTCTTGTCTTCCTGTGGGGAGAGCATGTTTGCATATACTGCAACTGTTGTTAATGTGTCCTGGGAGATCTATACATAATTACTCTTGCATCTAGATGGAGTTGCCTCCTTAACTGTGTACTGAAGTGTTAAATTTTTTGTAATATGCCCTTTCTACAAAGAACTTAGTATCAAGCCCAAATTATTATTGATGTTGATTTAGAAAAGGTTTTGCTGTTGATCACAAATGTATATTTCTCTTATTAGTTTTATCTGACAAAGGTTAGATATAGAGCGTTAGGCTGACAGATCAGTAGATATACTCAAGCCAGAGATCAGCAAGTCTGATAGTCTGTCTGGAGACCCTGTAAACTTCATCACAGTGCTCATCACCCTGTGCTGAAAGGAGGCCTCAAGACCACAGTTCACAAGTTAGGGAGATGACCGGCCGACATCACGGTACTTATGGTTTTCAGGCTTTATTCCATTTGTCCTCGCACTGATACAACTTTGGAATAACTCCATGAGGGAGTGGTACGTTACTCGGTCAGCCTAGATTTGCAACGCTGGAAAATGATCTAGAGTCCTGCTGCACGGACCCTTGCTTCATAGAATAGAGAGTGAGAGAGGATATTCAGATTTCTAATTTATTTACCATCTGTTCCTGATAAAATGGTACACTAGCCAGCTACACACAGAGAAAATAAAATTATTTAAAACTAGTAATAAAATTATTGCAGAAGAACTAGTTACACCTAAAAACCAGACTGGAAGCTTCTGAGAAAATAAATATTTATTGAGAGCTTTGAGTTTTGACAGTTTTTTGTTATAATAACAGCCACATAAGAAAACACCTAGGTCCTTACCAACTCTATGTTTTTTCTTTTGCTTCATAGTTACTTTTTTTAGGAATTTTCCAGAAACTATTTGTACATAATTAAGATTTTTAGATCAACACTTTGATGGTAAAACTTTGCAATTCCTTTGCAATTTCTGTGCCATATGCTCTATTACTTTGCAGTGGAGAAATACTGTGGGTTTTGGTCATTGATAATCCAACTTATGATTTATCACCAGGTGATAGTATAGGTCATAATACATATTTTTTTACTTGAAATCCTCAGGCATTTCAGAGTGCATGAGTGCCATCAACACAGATCCTCTGCCAAAAGAAGTAGAGGTATCAAGGTGTTAGATTTCTAGTTTGTGTTGGAGGTAAACCTGTGCTGCCCAAAGGCTCAGTTGGAGAAGAAATCAATAATTAACAGATGAGCCCCACTGAAATCACTGAGGCAGAGGAAGATTGCACAGGGTACCTACTTCCACACAGAGCATGAAGGAAAGTTAGATGAACCTTAGAGGGAAATGGAGAAAGAAGGAGAGAGAGAAAGAGAGAAAAAGAGAAAGAGAGAGAAAGAAAGAGAGAAATAAAGGAAGTAAAGTTGTCCACAAGACTTCAAATGTCTGTGAGAGCGAGAAAGAAGAGGATGAGTAAGATTTTTCTCCCAGGAGACAAGATAACTTTAAAAGGAGTGTATTGCACAAGGGATCAGAGATCATTCTTTAGACTTTGCCCAGCATTTTCTCAGTTCTTCCAGTGACTCCCACGCAGCCCTGCAGAGGTATTTAAGGTCTGACAGCTCTGTGTGTTCTTTGTGCTCATCTAAACTTTGAACTTTGCCCAGGCTGTTCACCAGGGTGCCACTTGCAGGTTTTGTTGTTCCATGAGCAGCTGGTGTGTGACTATGAAATCTTTGCCCAGAAACACCAAAATCCTGTTTCATTGAGTGGCACATGGCCTGGGAGTTCCATATGTTACCCTTATTTAGTGAACTGACACAAATTTCAAGCAGCTCTCAAGATACTGAGGTGATTGAAGTAATTGTAGATACAAGACAGACTGCCAGATTCATGCTTCGAATCACACTTCTGCACAGAAAGTGCTCACACCAACCTATACATTATTCATCATTTGGGATTATTTTTTTTTTAGAAATTTGTATGGTTACATTTTTTCTATCTTCCAAAAAACCCTGAAAGGCTCATTTTTATATCTGAAAATGCATCCAAAGCTTGTGGAGGAAGTCCCTGTCTTCAGACAACATGGTGCTGCCTTCATTCCCATTTTCCACAGTGGTTTCACTGTTTTCTTGTCTTTGATGTGGTCTCTGGCACCTTGAAAGCAAGTAAGTCTATCTCAGCTCTTGTATGCCAGCAGTTCAATACCCTCAGCCATCACGCCAGTACCTACAGCTGAAAGCTGGGGCTGGGGAGTAGACAGAGGGGTGTGAGGGACATCCTGAATTACATCCTTACACAGCCTAACTTCTAATTCTGAAACTAACAGCACAGCAGTTAACCAGAAAGCTTTACCACTGGAGTCAAATAACATCCAAAAAATTGGGATTTACGCACATGTCAGAGACTGATTGCAGCTTGTCAGACACTCTGGGGTAAGTGATTTTAGAGCAATTTCTCCAATTACCAGTCTTTGTGTTTGTGTGGACCACCATGAGCAGACACCCAGAAATCTCACCACTCCATTAAGGACTTGGCATAATATACAGACTCACATATACACATACACACACACGCGTGCACAGAGAAAAGAAAGAATATTGTAATGCCTGCAATTTCCTACTTCATTGACTGGATTACTTTTTTGAGACTGGTTCAACAGACACTGTGCTGGGTGGTTAGTGATTATAATTTTTCTGCAGTGTTAGGGTACTTGACATTTTCATTCCTCAGTGACTTCAGTTAAAAACAAATAGGTCTACCTGCAGTCCACATCTGATTGCCAGATGGTCTCTGTGCCTATGAAGCTCCCATCTCCAAGTGAATGCAAATGACCTCACACATACATCTTCAAACATTGCTATCTGACCACAAAAATGTATGGAAAACACAACATCTGTACATGTCTGTATCTTAAATCCCTGTTGTGTTACAAAATATATTGCTTGTCACCCTAAAGTCCAAAGTCTCTTAATGATCTGCAGGGGGAGATGCAAAGGGTAGCCCATGAGTTTAGAGGTTGTTTGTTGCATACAGCCATTTCATTTAAATCAAAGGTCAGAAGATTCAGCACTGTTCCTTTGAATCTACTGAAGCTAGCCAATAGATCCTGTTAAGTGCTCCAAAGCACAGCTGTGTGTGACTGCACGTCTCTGTTGTGTGTGTTACTCCTGCAGCTGATGCACCTAAGCAGTTAAAATAAACTTGAGCTCTTATTAAACCGTTACTTAAACTGTCGAGTTGTTTTTGCCTATGTAACAAAGCATTATTAAGAGTCGCACAGCCTGTAAGATGTAATGTTGTTTCAAGGGAATACCTTATCATGTCAATGTCATTTTATGTGTAAACCCAACAATACGGTAAACACAGGCCCACTAAAATGGCTGGATGAAAACACAGATGGAATATCACAAACATTTTTAAAACTACAACAGACTTCTTGGCCAATTAAACATGGTTAACTTTGAATGGGAGAGGAAATAGTTTTGTTTGCTGCTAAATGTCAAAAAAAAAAAATTCCTTGAGGCATAAAAGCCCAGTTCATTTTTGGAAACGTGGTAAAATTAATCAACCCTATGTGAACTTTTAACTAAAACGTAACAACTAAAAAAAAAAAAAAAAAGTACAAATATATAGGCAAATATGACTAGAAACACAGAAGTGGTGGGGGTGGGAAATATATATATATATAGAGAGAGAGAGAGAGTTCTACAGTACTTAAAAGAGTAAGAGCTTTTTCTCAGCCTTACTTAACTTCTGAGCAGGGAAAACATTTGCTTGTTAATCTTAGCAGAATATTAAGTTAACAAAAAAAAAAAAAAGGTTTGTTTTATTATTACTAGACTCCTTAAAGTTTGAATGTAATAATGAGAAGCTAGGTTGAGATAATATTTCACTGCAAAGCCAGTCCAAAACTTTTAAATTTCAAAATGTTTTCCTTTTTTCTTTTCTTATAAAACAAACTTAAATTTTGTCACCTGAGAACTGTGATTTGCCTTCTGCGGAATTCGTTAAGATGACTGCTTACCAAGGAGGAAATGCCCGTCTAAGCTATTTGTCCCTTTTGCTTTAGTACGGCTTCATTTTAAAAGGGAAGAAATCACATTTGAAAATCCTCAGAATAGCTAGCCGTCCCAAAGTTCAGGCATGCCAAGTTTCCTGCATGGATGCATGTTCAGCTCCTTAGAAAGCCTTCAGCACACAGCAAAGTCAATAGTGACCATCAGGAAGAAAAGAAAACATTGGAGAAATTCGGTTAATCTATCCTAGTAGACGAGGTCATGACAGGACCACGTGCGTAAATAGTAGAGGTATTATTTTCAGATGTAGATGTCCCGAGCAGGAATGGACCAGCTGGGGAAAGGCTTCCCTCCAAGTCCCCTGAATAAATGGCAGCTTTTGGGTAGAGAGAGTGCGGGTTTGGATGTCATCCTTTTCTATCAGGGTTAGCTCAAGGGAAAGTGGGAACAAATCAACAACCAAAGACACAGGGAAAATCTGTTCCACTACACCTGAGAGGCATTAATACAGAGGAAAGGGTGGAAGGAAGGGGAGAAGCTGCTTTTTGACTTTCATCTGTTTTCATTCTCATTGTCTTATTTTGTTTAAAGAAGAGAGGTGTACGAATACTCAGCCCACAGTTTACATTGTAGCTACAGTGTAGTTTTTTAATACTGAACTTAGATGCGCTCTCTCTCAGTGAGATCTGCCCGATTGCCATGTGCTGTAATTCCTTGACAGCCTAGGGATTAACTATCTGCTTTCTAAATCAAACAAATGCAGTCCAACCAATGTCCTGAAGGGTTTTTCAGTGATTCTGTGGCATCTGACATTTTAAAGCATTTGGGCTTAGATTGGCTTTGTACTCCAGACTGTTCCTGCAGCAGCAAACCACAACCAAAGCATTTCTGTTTCCTTGAAGCCGCTATTGCAAACACTTTTTGCATCGCATGTCAGATGTGAAGAGAGGATGATATAATTGAGCCTCCTTCAAAAAAAAATCAAACTGACATAATATTGCTAGTAACTTGACAGCTTTATGTGAAGCCTTCCCCAGAAAACCCAAGCTGATCACACTGCTGAAGACAAGCAGAGGTTAGGGAGAAGGTTTAGGCTCTAGGACTCCTGGACTCAGCCTCTCAGAGGTTCAGCCATATTTAGCTTGCCCTTTGACATGACCCAGCCTTAAACAATAGCTTTCTGGGTATGCTAAATGACCACATCTTGCCAGTTGCTGCCAAATTAATGAGCCCATGTCATTTTTAGTTTACAGTTCAGTCATAAAGCAGCCAAGTGGAAAATGAGGCAGGGACCGTTAAGGAGTGTCACGCAATTTTCAAAGAGTATAGTCCCTAATTCCTCACTGCCCCTTTCAGAAGTCTCTAATCATCGTTCTCTTTCCTTCCCTTGCTTTCTTCAGACCCTCTGAAGATCCCCCTCACTGTGCGAAAGAGGCAGGCCAGAAAAAATGTTTGCTGGTGGATCAATGTGAGAGAGTCAAGGAGGAGTAAAATGCAACTTGCACTCAAGATTTGCCCAAAACTAAAGCAATCTGAGTGGTCACCTGAGTTCTTCAGCTCAGGGAGGGGGATATAGGCAGAGCACAAAAGTTTAATAGCTGGAGGGAACACAGCAAGGGGAATCGAAGCAGTAAAGGTTGAGGGCTGCCTGGGTTACAGTGACCACGAGACGGTGGAGTTCAGCATCTTGTGTGGCAGGAACAGAATAGCAAGTAGAATTGCAACCCTGGACTTTAGCAGGGCTAACTTTGGCCTTTTCAAGCAATTGCTGGGGGAAATCCCATGGGCAAGACTGCTTGAAGGAAAAGGGGCCCAAGAGAGCTGGATTGCATTCAGAGATTGCTTCTTCCGCGCTCAGGATCAGAGCATCCCCACACGTAGGAAGTCAAGGAAGGGAGCCAGGAGGCCTGCGTGGTTGAATAGGAATCTATTGGGTATGCTCAAGCAGAAGAGGAGAGTTTACAGGTCATGGAAGCAGGGGCTGGCCACTTGGGAGGAATATAAGGCTGCTGTTAGAGGATGTAGGAAGGCAGCTAGGATAGCCAAGGCCTCCTTAGAATTACAGCTGGCGAGAGGGGTCAAGGACAGCAAAAAGAACTTTTTCAAATACATAGCGGATAAAACTAATACCAGAGGCAATGCAGGCCCACTGAGGAATGGGGTGGGTGCCCTGGTGGCGGAAGATACAGAGAAGGCAGAATTACTGAATGCCTTCTTTGTCTCTGTCTACTCTGCCGGAGGCTGTCCTGGGGAGCCCTGTACCCCTGAGACCCCAGATGAAGCCAGGTCAATGGAGGAGCTTGCTTTAGTTGATGAGGACTGGGTTAAGGAGCAATTAAATAGACTGGACATCCATAAATCCATGGGTCCAGATGGGATGCATCCGCGGTTGCTGAGGGAGCTGGCTGAGGTCATTGCTGGACCGCTCTCCATCATCTTTGCCAAGTCTTGGGAAACGGGAGAGGTGCCCGAGGATTGGAGGAAAGCAAATGTCACTCCAATCTTCAAAAAGGGCAAGAAGGAGGACCCGGGTAACTATAGACCGGTCAGCCTCACCTCTGTCCCTGGGAAAGTAATGGAACAACTTATCCTTGGTGCTATCTCAAGGCATATCAAGGATAAGAAGGTTATTAGGGGCAGTCAGCATGGCTTTACCAAGGGTAGGTCATGCTTGACCAACCTCATAGCCTTTTATGAGAATGTTACAGGGTGGATGGATGATGGCAGAGCCGTGGATGTGGTCTACCTTGACTTCAGTAAAGCCTTTGACACAGTCTCCCACAGCATCCTAGTTGCTAAGTTGCAGAGGTGTGGTCTAGACGATAGAGTAGTGAGGTGGTTTACAAACTGGCTTAAGGAGAGAAGCCAGAGAGTGGTAGTCAATGGTGCGGAGTCTAGTTGGAGACCAGTATCTAGTGGAGTACCTCAGGGGTCAGTACTGGGGCCAGTATTATTCAATATATTCATTAACGACTTAGACGAGGGAATAGAGTGTACTATCAGCAAGTTTGCTGATGACACTAAGCTGGGAGGAGTGGCTGACACGCCAGAAGGCTGTGCTGCCATCCAGCGAGACCTAGACAGGCTGGAGAATTGGGCGGGGAATAACCTAATGAAATTTAACAAGGAAAAGTGTAGAGTCCTGCATCTGGGCAGGAACAACCCCAGGTTCCAGTATCGGTTGGGAAATTACATATTAGAGAGCAGTGTAGGGGAAAGGGACCTGGGGATCCTGGTGGACAACAGGATGACCATGAGCCAGCACTGTGCCCTTGTGGCCAGGAAGGCCAATGGCATCCTGGGATGTATTAGAAGGGGGGTGGTTAGTAGATCAAGAGAGGTCCTCCTTCCCCTCTACTCTGCCCTGGTGAGACCACATCTGGAATATTGTGTCCAGTTCTGGGCCCCTCAGTTCAAGAAGGACAAGGAACTGCTGGAAAGGGTCTAGCGTAGGGCAACCAAGATGATGAAGGGAGTGGAGCACCTCCCTTATGAGGAAAGGCTGAGGGAGCTGGGTCTCTTTAGTTTGGAGAAGAGGAGACTGAGGGGTGACCTTATTAATGTTTATAAATATATAAAAGGTGAGTGCCATGAGGATGGAGCCAGGCTCTTCTCGTTGGCAAACAATGATAGGACAAGGGGCAATGGGATCAAGCTGGAACACAAGAGGTTCCACTTAAATTTGAGAAGAAACTTCTTCTCAGTAAGGGTGACAGAGCACTGGAACAGGCTGCCCAGGGGGGTTGTGGAGTCTCCTTCTCTGGAGACATTCAAGACCCACCTGGACATGTTCCTGTGCAACCTCACTTAGGCGTTCCTGCTCCAGCAGGGGGATTGGACTAGATGATCTTTTGAGGTCCCTTCCAATCCCGAACATACTGTGATACTGTGATACTGTGAATCTTTCATGTAAAAAGGGATTGTGTTAAAGGGAATCCTATCCAGAAAAAATGCTCGGAGACGGGCACAGTGTAATTTTCCACTCCCTTACATCATTTATGAGTAGGAGAAACATTCTCAATGAAACCTAGCTTCTCACCCCCACTCTCAAATTTGTTTTTATGGTCTGTGGTTTGATGAAAACCTCAAAACTCATTCAGGGTTGAGAAGATTTCTGATTCAACCCTTCAATGATACGTGTCCTGTACAAGTGGTTTTAACATGCTTTCAATCTGAAACCACACAAATCTTGCCAGCTTTCCAGTTTGACTTTGAAATTCTGAGCAGCTTTGTTTTTTTCCCATCTCTCTCAGCTCCCACCTGCAGTTTGCCTCCTCCTGACTGCTGTACCAGCATATTTCCTCATTCTTAGTCCTACTCTTTCTTCCACATTTTCTGTCTCTATTTCTCAGTGACTGTGGATCTCATACTTGTACTCCACAGCCTGGGCACCTACCTCTAAGCTCAACTATTGAATTTTCTTGTGTGTGGCCTCATCTGGATGCACAGGACTCCCCCCTTCACAAGTGTCAGGGATCAACATTTGTGTCATCCTCAGGCAGCCTCCCTGGTTTCCTGTTCAAATCAAATTTGTCCTTTTTGTTTTTAAAGCCCGCCTCAGACATGCCTCAGGCTCTCTCATACACTTTGTCTCTCACTGTTCCTCTTCTTGCTCTGTTTCCTGTGTCCCTCCAGGAGCTAAGTATATTTCTTGAAAATTTTTCTAGGACTATACATTTGAACAAAAAATGGTTTCACTTCATTCTGCATTCACACAATTTTGGCTCGAGAGAATACAATGAATTTACGAGCAGAAATATTTGCGAGAGCAGAAAATTTGAAGAATATAGGTCAGAATATTCTTCTGAATATGAATGCTGGAGCCCTAAATACAAGTATTTGCAAAGAAACTCAATTCTAGGAGGTATGTTCTTCCAATTGGGAAGCAGAGTGTTTGTCACATGACCTCTGTGCCCATCCAAAATTTGAAACACATTTCACATTTTAAACACAGAATTTTCTCACGGAACCTCTTGCAAACCATTTACAGGCCCTGGGCTAGATTGTGGTGCTCCACCACATGCCCTAAATAGAGAGCAGTTCAAGGCCACACAGGAAGAACCAAAGAGATTGAGTCTGTCTAAGAAATTTTCTTCCCCAGGGCTGGTCTCTGTGTGTGGAGGTGAACAGTTGGCATCAGCCAGTAGAAACAAAAAGATTTAGGAGTACAGAAAAAGTTCCTCAGACTACCCCTGGCTGTCTTGGGGTGCACCTCAGGTCATCCTCCTCTTGAGCGTGTGAGCAAGCTTCCCCCAAAATCAGACATGCCCCTGTCCTTCTGTTCCAGCCAGGAGCCCATCACATCACCACACTGCTCCACTGCTGAGGAAACCTCTTCCAGTTTCCAGCCCAGTGGTGTTCCTAGCTGTTTCAGACAACTGTGTCTTTCTGATAAGAATACCATTAAGCTTTCATTAAGCTATCTTTTTTCCTTCCTATAAGCCAGCTCTCGTGGTTGATTTATAAGCAGCAAGCAGATCATCTCTCAGCCTTTGTTTTGCTGGGCTAAGCAAGCTGAATGATTCCAGTTTTCTACTACAAGATCAGTTCTCTGTTCCCCTAAATGCCTTCTGTGCTGTTTTGACTGAAAATGAATTAATTTTCTTTGTGTAGTTAGAAACCTTTATTTTTGTGGCTAGCACAGTCATTAGTCGGACTTAGTTTGAGAACAAGAAGATAACGCCACAGCACAGAGTTAATGTTTTTAACTGCTCTGATTTGAGCATTGTCCACAGGTGTGAGGCATCGAGGAATGGGGGCATGGATGGGGCAGAGCTTGACTGACATCCAAACTGATGAATAAGAGTATTCCATTCCATTAGCGTCATGCTTCATATTTAAGAAGAGTCAGGATCTTCAGTTGCTCTCTCTGGCTCTTCTCTTTGCTCTTGGGGACCTGTTCAGGGCATTTAGTTCAGCCTTTTTGTCATCCTGCCATTTTGTAGAGGCCTCTGGGCCTTTCTGCCTTTTTCCTCTTTTCTCTATCTGGAATCAGCAGTTTGGGACTAGGTGCTGCTTCCTGGAACTGGCTGCTCATTGTGGACGGCGTTCATGAGGAATTACCTTGAGTATCTTTTATTTTATATTCTGTTCCTATTTGATAAATATGTATTTACTAGTAGTGTATTAGTATTTTGTTATTTTATTTAACTCAATTATTTATTTATTTATTTATTTAATCTCAATTGAAGTTTCTCCCTTCCCTTTCTATTCTCTCCCCTATTTTGACGGGTGGGGTGGGGGCTGAGTGAGCAGCTATCATGGTTATATTGTTAGTTCGGGTTTTACCATGACGCCCTCCCAGTCAGCCCTTCTTGGCCTCTACTCCTGTTCGAATTCTTCTTTCTGAAACAGAGATGCCCAGAAAGGCACATTTTGTTTCAGAGGCCTCACTGGTACCTGAGAGATGATCATCCTTCCCTATGTAGTGGAAATGCCTGTTCGACATATACTATAATCATACTCATTCAGTACTGTATCATGTCTATATCTTCTTTTTATTCCTGTTCTTTTCAACTGAGAAGATTAAATTTTATTACAAAATCCCTGTTACTTACCAGTAAATGCATGGTCTTGCAATTTGCACTGATGACTGTTATCCTATTTCCATTACTTCAGACCCAAAGTAATTCTGGTTCTCTTGTCATATATTGTGGCTCACCACCTAGCTCTTCTGTGTTGACAACAAATGTCATTTGAAAATTTTCATGCTTCATACCAAGTCATTGTTCTTGTCATTAATTAAATGCTTAAACAAGTTTAGCTAGAGATTAATCCTTGAACATTTTTCTCAGTAACCTTCAGCCGGCTGGACATTTTCCCTTCCAGTGTAACTCCTTTGGCTGTCTTTCTCATCTCCCACTAGTATATCTTCTCCACAGAAACTGGTAATTTCTTATGTAATATAATGTAACATGCTTTACTGAAGCTGAGATGAAAGATATCATTAATTTCCCTGCTTAGTAACATAAATATCAAGAAAAGTCATCATTTTAGTCCGGCATGTTTCATCTTTTTCTAACTCAAATCTTATTTTTCACTAACATCCATATGTACAACTATTCTTGTCTTAGAATTTTGTTGAAAAACTGGCATACTGCTGTGGTCAGACTAAGACTATTTTCCAGATTACCACTTTCCTTTTTCCTAATAGAATACACACTATTAATGCTTTTGCTCTCCTCTAGGCAGATGTTACCAGATTTGATCTAATGCGATTATTTAGGATTCTATGACCTGGATGTTCAGTCTCACCTATCAGGTTCTGGGGGATTCAGGAAAAAGCTATCCCTTCCCAAAGCACTTCATATTCCTGAATCATGCTCCTCCTCAGTGACAGCGAATTTCCATCCTCATACCCTCATTCTTAATGGACTGCTCTGTCCCCACAAAACGATCTCATGGAAAATGAGGGAAAACTATTAGCTTTTCAGATCACACCCAGACTATGTGAAGTCTCAGCACTCCTCTCTCTTCAGCAATACATTATCTTATTTTTTGTTCTTCCTTGTCTTCTTTCCTGCCCTTCCATTTCCGTTTCCACGGGCTCAACTTTGACCTTGGTAGTTTTCGGTCCACCCCTGTACTTCTGGTGCTGGTATCTGACTCCTTGCTGCTTCCCTCGATCTTGCACAGGACCTCAGCCCAATGTGCTAACTACACTCAACAAATGTGCCTCAACACTTGTGCCCAGGCCCTGTCTCTTGGTCTTCCTGTTTTTTTCCAACCCTTTCAAACACTCTGGTGAAGCAGAGCATAACTCCTGCAAGCAGGTGCTCTAAAAGAAAGGAGGAGGTATCTGCTGATTTAACCCCTTTGTACATCTGTGGAGATGATCACAATCTTCCTTCAAAGTTGCTTTCGAAAGATTTAATAAAAGTACCTGGGAGCAAGGAACAAACCTGAGAAAAATTGAGATGGGTGCATGGAACTATACCCAGGGAGAAGGAGACAAATAATTAGCATGGATAAAACAATAGTTAAAAGTTAAAAATACTCACTCTAGTCTGTCTGTACAAGATCTTTCTTCCTCCTCCCATCTCTTCCCCTTTCTCTCCCACTGTCTGTAACTCTTCTGCTGCTGCTTCTCATTTCTCCATCACTGTTACTGTCTGCTGGGTTTCCCTAAAGCAGCTAGAAAGCTGCTGACAAAGACATCCTAGAAGCTGCACTCTAGAGGTATAAGGTACTGCTCCTCCACTTGGTTGAAGATATTATGCTGAAGCTGGTAAAATCAAATGCTGGCACTGCTTTCAGCCACTCCTTTTCTGTCTGGTGCAGAGAACAATGGTGTCACTTGAATCCTTCAGAGCAGTAATTTCTTCAAAATCATCATCATCGATGGAGAGGAATGGTTGCTAGGGAGGCCAGAGGTGGGCAGGTCAGGAAAGAGACAAAATTGGCCTCAGAAAGGTGCCCAGGACTGGACATGGGGATGCTGTGATACTGCAACAGTGTCTACACCAAAATTTTGATATTATTTGGCATCAGAGAAACTGAAGCCACTGCTGTGATACCACCTTTCTGTGTGCTGCTGCTGTGTCTCCTACAGAGAAATCCCCTTTCATCAGAGGCGTAACTGGGCTTTGCAGGGGAGCTGCTGCTGAGATGTGGGCATGTTCTCTGTTTTGTTGCCTCTTCTAGAGGCACAATAACCCCTAGCACTGGAGCAGAGTGAGCAGCTGGGAGCTGTAACTCCTTGAATGGTTAGAGCAAGAGTTAACAGCAGAAAACAACACCGCAAATGAACTAAAAGCCAAGCCTATGCTGTAAAATACCTGGTGAAAACGCACCTTTTCCTTCATCTGAAGCCAAAGGTCTCACTCACACTGATTATGTCATTTACAAGACAGGCCTGCTGCCCTGACCAAACAAGTCCTTCTATGCAGTTTAATTTTGGACTAGACACATATCCAATACAATGAAAATCTTGACTTAAAAAGTTACAGGTAGAGCTTTCAAAATACAAAGATATTTCTAATGACAAAATTGTATACTGGAAGTTGCTGAAAAAACTGTCAATTGTATTGTATTTTTTCACTTAGTGGGTTTTCTATCCCTTCACTTCGTGTCCTTTACCACTCTGCACAACAGTTCTGAAGGTACCCCGATTAGTTCCTTAGGACCTAGACTAGTGTGGTCAGCTGGCTTGGCAACTACAGGCATTTGGCCATAACCTGACCAGCTAGGTTTGCTTTAATCCCATAAAAAATATACTGGAATACAAATGTGCCAGATTATCAGCTGAGGCAAACTAGCTCTGCGTCACTGGATTCAGTGATGTTGTGTTGATTGAATCCATAGAAGCGTTTGGCCTCAATATATCTTGGAGAAACAGTCTTTCAGAAAAATAATCAGTGCAAAACAATGTTGACATTGGAAGCCTGGAACCGCTGCAAGTTAGAATTACTCAAGTTCTTTGGTGTGATGTTTAAGCAGCAGTGCCTGAGTGCCAGGGAGCTATTATAGAGGCCAAAGAATCTATTCCAAGTTGGATTTGGTAAGCACAGGCTTTTACTTTAAAGAACATTAGTCAGACAAGTTCAGTCAAAAGTCATATGTAGGATTATTAGCTCTTGTGCAGGGGTTTTCTCATTTGTGTTGGCTCTTCAGATTCTATGGAAGCTGTTGTGAGAAAACACTGAACAGCTGAACATGATTGTGCTGGAGGCATGTTTTTTTGTTTTGTTTTGTTTTTTTCCATGCCTTTCTTACTGTGCATCCAATTGCCATTGGAATCCCACAAGAAAAAAAAAATCCATTCTTACAATCATGGTTTTGGGAAAGCAGTTCAGAAATAGGAAGGGAAATATATTATGATGAAGTCTCCTTTTTCCAGCTTTCTTAGTATCAGAGACAATGGACCCCGTGGTGTCTCACACAGTAAATAAGAGAAAGGAACCAGCAGTAATGAATAACGTAGTCATGCTAAAAGAATGTTTCTAACCCTAGGACTCCAACTTGTGAATTGGTCACACAACCTTAACTCCACCCCTTGAATGTATTGTGAGAAAGCCTCTAATTATCTGATTACTTATTAGACCTGTCACTGAAACATATTTGTTAAATGAATTAAAGCAAGATTGAAACCAGAAAGAGGAAGTATATGAAGACCAACAGGTGACCCTTATAACACTGAGAGCTTGGGCTCACATAAATGTGGGTAATCTACAGGGGCTAGAAGGCTCAGGGACCAGCAGAGGTTTTTCAACAGGATTCTGAGGCTCCCAGTGACCAAAAAGCTCACAGCTCTGGATTAAGGAAAGGCCTAGAGCAACTACAGAACTTGGAACTAATTGGATTATATGTGAAGAACACAGAGACAGGAGCCTTTAAACAAAGGGCAAGCTGTGACCAACGTAGCCTGGCATGTGAGCTACTTGGATGAGCGCCTCACAGATGACTCTGTCTCACATTAGGTTCTCCATACATACCCAGTAGCAGGAGCTTCACATGGAAGTATAACCTTGTTCTCCTACTCTTCCCTTAGCATCTGGTATCAGATACAAAATTACATGGACTTTGGTCTGACTGAGTACTCGTATCATATATTCTCATAAAGTGCACCAGGTAGATTGAGTTGAGGCTTAACTCACTTCAAGTGTAGCAGGTACACTAGGAAATACAAGCTATGGCAGATCTCTCCTCCTAGACAGTGAAAGCAAAGCAGTCAAAGGATATTCACAAGTCCATGGGACCTGGTGGGATTCATCTCAGGGTACTGTAGAAGCTAGGAGATGTTATTGCAGGACCTCTCTCAATCATCTACCAAAGTTTTTGGGAGTCGGAGAGGTCCCTGCTGACTGGAAGCAAGCCAATGTTATTCCAGTCTACAAAAAGGGTATGAGGGAAGATGCAGGGAAATACAGACCTGTTAGTCTGACCTCAGTTCCTGGAAAAACTGTGGATAAGATCTTACTGGGTACTACTGAGAGGCATTTAAAGAACCACACAGTCATCTGGCACAGTCAACATGAATTCACAAAGTGAAATAACTGTTTAACTAATTTGATATCTTTCTATGGTAAGACCCCTTGCCTGGTCCATGAAGGATGGGTGGTGGATGTAGTTTTTCTGGATTTTAGTAAGACTTTTTATATTGCCCCTCACATCATCATTCTGGATAAGTTGTCCAGCTGTTGGATGAGTGGGTGCAGAGTGCACTGAATGAAGAACTGGCTGAAGGGCAGAACTCAAAGGGTTGTAGCAAATGGGACTACATCTGGCTAGTGACTGATCACGAGCAGGGATCTTCAGGCCAGTTCTGTTCAATATCTTTATCAAGAACCTGGATGCAGGAGTTGAATGAACCATTAGCAGGTTTACTGATTATACCAAACTGGAAGGTTCTGTTGACTCTTTTGAGGGACAAGAGGACTTGCAGAGGGATCTAGATAGATTGGAGCATTGGGCTATAGTTAATGGGATGAAATTTAATAAGTCCAAATGCCCGTTTCTGCATCAGGGACACAGTAGTGCTGGACACAAGTATGAATTGGGAGAGAAGTGGCTGGAGAGTGGCCTTGCAGAAAGCGGTCTGAGAGTGCTGGTTGACAGCAGTTCAATATGAGTCCACAGTGTGCTCTGGCAGCCAGGAGAGCAAACTGCATCCTGGGGGACATCAAACACAGCACAACCAGCTGGTCAAAGAGGTGATTATCCTGCTGTATTCAGTGTTGGCGCAGCCTCACCTGCAGTGCTGTGTGCAGTTCTGGGCCCCACAATTCAAGATGGATGTGAAGGTCCTTGAACATACCCAGAGGAGGGCAACAAAGCTGGTGAAAGGGCTGCAAGGTATGTCCTGTGAGGAGCAGCTAAGGACTTTGGTCTTGTCTAGTTTGGAGATAAGGAGGAGCAATCATTGCTCTCTGCAGCTTCCTGAGGAGGGGAGGTGGAAAGGCAGGTGCTGAGCTCTTCTCACTGGAATTCAGTGACGGGACATGTAGAAATGATTCCAAGCTACACCAGGGCAGGTTTAGACTGAATGTTAGGAAGCATTTCTTTGACCACCAATAGCGTGGTCAAACACTGGAACAGGCTTCTTAAAGAGGTATTTGATACCCCAAGCCTGGCACTACTTAAGAGGCATTTAAACAATGCCCTTAATAGTATGCTTTTATTTGTTCAGTCCTGAACTGGTCAGGCAATTGGACTAGATGATCATTATAGGACCCTTCGAACTGAAATAGTCTATACTGTCTTTTCACTCCAAACACCACAGGTCCTCTGCTCTTTTCATTTTACTTTCATAATGCATATCCTAAGTAACTTGTAACACTAATTTAACATTCACATTTGACTCAGTTATCTTTTAATTAACGTTTTCTAGATTGGCCCAAGGCTGAGCATTCATAAGCAACACTGTCAACACTCCTGTGGAAGGCAAGAGAGAACAAACACCTCTCAGCTCGGGCTGCCTCCCTCTCCTGCACAGCAAGTGTTTTGAACATGACTTAGGCACAGCAGCCTGTGTGAATCTCCTCTGTACTATTCTTTGCTTCTGTATTCAGTTGCAACCATTATTTGGCACAAAGCTAAAGGATTTGGAAGTTACCTCTATCATATTAATTTTATTTCAAATTGTGACTCTAGAATTAGATTTATGCCTCCTATACATCAGTGTCTCTCATGGCATATCTGAAGCCGAAGCTGCACTTGAAAGCCAATTTAAAAGTGCATGTGAATGCCTGAACATATGTGTTTTTCTTTTTTTCTCTAGTCTCGCCAGTTAACTGCGGTGACAAGGCCAGCACCCTGGTGGCACATCAACAGGCTGTCATGCAGTGATTCAGAGCAGATCCTCTCACCGGATGGGCAGAGGGGCTGCACACTCTGATTATGACACCTGCAGCAAATCCTCCTCCCAGCCCAAGTGGAGGACTCCAGCTTCCTTCACTCTGCTTGGCTGGAGACTTAGACCTTTGGCTCACCTGTTTTTTTTTAAGCCACTCCCTAGCCAACCAATGATGGATATCAGAAAATTCTGAGCAAGCTGTCTTATTTTATGATTTCACAAACTGTTATCCCATCTGACACAGAAACGCCGTCTGGAAGT
Organism: Nesoenas mayeri; assembly: GCF_963082525.1. NCBI lineage: Eukaryota > Metazoa > Chordata > Aves > Columbiformes > Columbidae > Nesoenas > Nesoenas mayeri. The sequence goes on along the minus strand of NC_137542.1, from coordinate 64,390,815 downwards.
GAAGCTGTTGAAGTATGAGTTGACAAGAAATATGAAGCAAGAGACAGAGAATGTCCTTTTTCTCTGGTTTACAAAAGAATTTTCTTTCCCTTAAAAAATTAAAAAAAAAAAAAAAAAAGAAAGAGAACAACTGAAAGAAGTTGTTAGAAATTTCTATTTCATAAATGTGGAACAAAAATCCCTTTCTTCTCTGCTCACCGTCTCTGTACTCACTAGTAACCAACTCTGATTAGAGACCTGAAATTACTGATTAGCATCTTGGATTTACACAAATACACAATGCACAAACAGACTGTCAGTGTATTTCAAGCAGAGAAACGTTAATGATTATCATGTTTATAGCTGGAGTTAAAATGAGAAAGCCATAAAGACAAACCTCTGATAAGGCAATGCCCACATCCTAGTGAACTGGGAGTTTTCTGCTGAGTCACATGGACAAGCTGCTTATGGGGGTAGTTATATGAGAAGGTAGTTTAACTTAGCAGGACTAAATTTGGTCAGTGGCTGTAGCCGCACTAGCATAACTGCTTGCTTTGGTCAGCCAGTGATGTACTAGACCTCCCTCTTAGGTGTAACTCTAAAGGACTGTTATTTTTCCCTTCTGTTTACTTTGAAAATCCAACAGAGCTTGACTAACAAGAAGCGGACATCTCTAAATTACAGTATGCAGCCTGTATGTACATTGGTGCAAACCATGTGTTTGTTTCAGCTATGTCATGCTGTAATAGATGAGTCTTTCATCAACAGCATGAGAAACAGAAGAACCTGGCAAAATCAGAAAGGGACTTTCGTCTTCAGATCTCAGACCTTCAGCACAAACATGTGCCATTGCTGCTAATGCTGTAATTGGTGTACCCATCTGCTCTGTTGCATATTGCCACAGGTGCAGTTTGTTGTTGTTTCTGACCTTTTACATATGCTTATCTAAACAACCAGACAAGTGTCTTTTTGTTTCATGAATGTGGTCTGTTATTTTCCCTGCAGCTAGTGCTTTGTATAGCAAGAACCTCATGCAAAGCATTAGTGAACTACAAACAAAGATATCCAAAACTTAGCTTCATTACTCTTGCAGTCACTGAAATTTGACTTGAAACTTAAGCTTTGAAACACAGACAAGGCTGGAGAGTGTGAGATCCATTTTGTCTGCTAGAAGAGAAAGCAATAGCCAGCCGGCTATATTGCGACTCCTGTCCTAAAAACTATAACTGACTGATTGGGATGAATGGCTACAGACAGTGAAAAAAAAGAGGGAGGAATAACTACAAACTTCAGTCAAAAGGTGTAATTGCACTATGCTTTGGGCAGAAACTAAGCCCTGTAGTATTTTTGCCAACACTGGCCTGTGTTCAGCAAAAGGGTGGAAGTTCTAAACCCCACTTTAGAGGTTTGAGAGGTCTCAGGACACTACAGAAAGCCAACAGCTACTGCTGGAACATTCAGTGCCTTCCTGTGTGTCAAATGTGGAAAGCAAAAACATACAAACAACATGGAGATTAAATGGAATAAGCAAACATAACTCTTCACTCAGTGAAGCTCTGGAAAACAAAAGGGACACCTTGCAAAAGCATGGATAAGGAGATAAATTTTACAAGATGAGAAAACAATTATAGAAACCATTTGCTGCTGCTTATACCATCATAACTCTGAGAAACAACAAGTGATTGACTGCATGGAGCTATACAGGTTTGTGTATCCAGTTTGTGCTCTGCTAGTCAAGACATGACAGTGAATAGTTGGGTTCATTTAATTTTCTCATTTGTTTTTGACACAAACTACAAGTAAGAAATGCAATTTAAAATTACTGATATCTCTTAAACCTATGAAACATGTGCCACGTGAAAACTGAGAAGAAATACATCTGTAATTAGAGGACTCACAATGATATTGTATGATTCTCCTTTTAGCACAGCTGGGAACTGGAAAGATCTTTCTTCATCGGTAGAAGTATCTCAAGCCTCAAATGCAACAGAGTTTTATTACCAATTAATATTTCTCAGTTTCTAGCTAGCTTACAACTCTCCAAAAATAATGAGAGACAGACAAATGCTGTTCCTATATTACAAAATCAGCAGATATAGAAGAACAAGGATTGTGCTTGACACACTTGTTCCTTTTTCTTGTGGTCTCGTGATTGGACCATGATATCAAGCAACAGTCCAAAGATTTCCAAGTGTGTGACTCTCAGCCACTTGCTAGAAGTTGGTGTGGGATTAGTGGAACATGCAGTTCTTGCTGTCTTCTGTGGTTTTGGCTGTCATAATTGCAGAGATAAACTTGGAGGTCTACAGAATCCAGCTTTGCAGCCTGTTGGGGATTGTTAATAAGCAGGAACAGAGCCAGCTTTTGGGATTGGAGCCATCAGCGAATGCAGGACGATTAAATACCACAAAGTAAGGTCTGGCATAAGGAAAATAGGAAATTCAACAAGGCAGGCATGAGAAATATGCAGAGGAACTGAATTAGCCAATACCAAAGCAGCAAATTAAGAAACAAAGGAGAATAAATTGCAAGAAAACATGCAGAGAAATATCAAACACATACTGCATCAGAAACAGCTACAAATACATACTATCCTAAAACAACTTTTCTTTGCAAATTAATACTCTAGTTACCACAGAAATGTCACACATCTATGATAGTGAGGGAAAATGTCCAGAACTTTATTCTATTTAGATACACAAATACGAGAAATGCAATACTGTGTGAGCCCATGGGTTTGTATGGCTGAGAGCAGAGTCTCTCTCTGCTTCTGGCTGGTGGAAAATGCTGAAGAAAGGAGTATAAAAAGCAGGTCAAGGATAAGGTAATCCTCCACTAACATCCTTTATCTTCTGGTAACTAACATCCTGGAGATCTCCTGAGCCAGAAACTGTGTCTCAGTTATTGTGAACAACCTTTTCCAGAACCATCACTACAAACTTGCTGGGTCTTGGAGCCACTTATTCCTGCCACTGCTCTGCCCTTGAATTATGCCTTCCATGAAAGAGCCCTTGGTCTAGTTGGTCTTTAGCTTGTTACCCAAATGTCATTAGACTTTGCTCTGGAAATTTAAAAAAAGCCTGTGACCAGATGATCTGTACATAATTTGGCAGAAAGCCCAGCCTCTTTCTTTAAAGAATTGTTCAAGTAAAGAAATGCTCACAGAAATTTTTAACTTTCTCTGAAACATCAGGTTGTCAGTGCTCTAAATGAAAAGGTGCAATTATGACACACTTTAGCAGATCCTGTGTTAATGAGTGTAAGTGCAGAATCCTGAAGAGGAGCTGAAACATTGCAGGAGATTTTAAGTCAAAAATTATTGTATTTCTTGCAGTTACAGGAGATTAAACAATTGCTTTTATTATGATTCTTTTTATACCTGTTTAATAAATTTGGACTGGGTAGATTTTTTTTTTTTTCATTATAGTCTCCTAAAGAATGATTATTTCTTGTTGTAGATTAATCAAGTATAGAACACTTACAGAGATATTAGCCAGGTCAAAGTGAATTATTGTTCATGCACCAAGAGAGCTAAACACACTTTAGTAAATTGATTTACTGAGAGCTGGAGGTAGTTCAATGTACAATAGATGTGATTTGTAGAGATTGGGTGAGGAAATCACACAAATCATGTTCTATGCACAGGTAAAGGAAGTACAGTATTCAGTGAGTTCACACAGTAGAACTTTTTAATGTTTCTTTCAGTAAACCTAAGTCTAACCTTAAGCTGCAGAAATGTTATAGAATTTTTGATATATATAGTACACTTAAGAAAATTAATCATCTAGTGTAAAGTTTAGAAAGTGAAAACCATGTACAATTGAAAACAAAACCTCTATCACTTTGTACTGTGACGCTTGTAACTTCACTACTTCTTCCCTCTTGTACCTAGAATATAAGAATATTTCTGAAACCGTTTAATTTACTTAATGTGTGGGAATTTATTTGGTTTGGTTTTTTACTAGCAATATCATATGAAGAGATTAAAGGAATTTCAATACAAAACATCCCTTCTTCTTTCTCAGTTTGCTCGGGATTCCAAGAATATACTTTATTCAGCCCATAGCTGCGTACCTCCGGCTAAAGTCTCAATGATTTGTGTGCATGCATGTGTACACATGTGTGCATAAAAGCACCCATGTGCACAAAAGCTGGTAGGAAGAACACCTCTAAAAATAAATAAATAAATAAATAAATAAATAAATAAATAAATAAATAAAAAAAATATCATGAGGTAAAGTTACCTTTTGAACATAGATAACTGAAAACCAACCCTTTGTGACAAAAGCTTAGAGGACTTTTACATTTAACATAACCCTAACTAAATGTATGTTAGAAATTTAATATGAAATAACTTATGTAGGTTATTAAATCTGGAGATAGGTGTCCTACATTGATTAGGTAGCCTCATCAATGGAAACTGCTGCTATTACTAGTGGCAGTAGTTCAGTGGCCCAATATATTTTGTTTTCTGTAGCGGTTTTCTGGACTCCACCTTTGCCAAGCCTTTGCACAGAAAATGGTTGGAGATGCTTAATAATGCTGACAGGACTCGATCTTAGAGCTAAAAGAATCTATAACTCTCTATTAAGTCCTCACAAAATCAGGTTATTTTCACTAACAACAAATATTATATTGTGAAAACTATTGAAGTCTCCATTTCATAGTAGAATGAAATACAAGGTGTATGCTGAAATTATAATGCATATTGTCAGTTGTTCTTTGGTGCTGATATAGCAGAATAGTGGAAAGAGTATAATCAAATAATCAGAATCCTTCACTGAGATCTATGTGGCTGTCGCCATCTACCCTATAGGGAAGCAGAAAGGGTGAGATTTCAAAATCACTAAAATCAATAAAAAAGAAAATGGTAGAGATGACTCCTTGAGTACTCCATCTTAAGACCAGTTAAGCAAAGTAAACCTGAAACAAAAATGTTCTCCCAACTAAGAAGGTCATTCAGATAGCAGGATGCCTCAGGGTCACCTCTAGAAAAATTGGGAACAAAGGGCAGAAAAAAAACAGCAGAAAGAGCGCTCAGGGAAAGGCTGATGGGGGATGTGCTTGGGACTCAGGACCCTGGGATCCCCATTGGTAACTCAGTTTCCATCATCTCTGATCTCCAGATATTTTCCAAATTGTGGCATATTTTTGTTAACCTACAACTCAAAATGGAAGATGGCTAGCTCAGTGGCAGTGACTCCAGAGAAAATGAATTCTAGCACTGGTAGCACTAATACTGTTTAGACTTATAGTCTCAATAAATTTAGGTCCATTTGATATCTCATGTTGTCTGGAAGATGACTCAACACAATTCCAAGTTTCTCAATGTTACTGCCAAAAAATTATAACAAATATGTAGTCATTCACATATGTGCAATTTTATATCTATATGTATATATATATATGTTTAGAAAACACTTAAAGTTGGCATAACCATATTGGTGTATACCAAAATGACAGTATACTCAGTAAGAACTGACCATAGGTATTTATAAAAACCTGTGTTGTTTGAACAACTCTCCCTGTCTTTATTGATCTGTCACTCTGTCTGTGGGTGTAGGCCCTATCTGAAGGAATTATGGAAGACCTCCCACAAGACATAAATAATTATCAAAGCAATCTGACTGGGAAAAACTCTTTAACCGACAGCAAGCTGCTTCACACTGTGCTACATTATGTTTTAGCAATCAAATGCCTCAGTGGTTAAAATTAATTCATTGAGCTCCACACAGATGAAACAAGCTAGAGTGCACTCATCCTCTTCTTACGCAAAAGGAGAAGATTTGGTTCAAATGTTGATTTGCAACATGTCAGGAAATGTTTTCTTCAAGTAAGTAATCTCATTTTAAAGTGAGCTCTGTGACAGAAAAACAAACAGTACAACTTTTCCATACATGCGCAGTAGTTACATGCAGGATACAATCTTATGATTTCTGGGAGGCTGCTCTTGAAAGCAAAATAATTTCTATTTATAATGGGATCAAAGGTACAGAAGAATTAGGCAGATTCTGCTTTCCATTACATCTGTGTACATCTATCATAGTCAATGCATATTCAGTGGATATACACAGATTTAGTGATCAGAACAGAAAGGCTCTAATGTGAGCCCACATATTTTGCACTGGAGCTCTTTAGAAATGATTAATCTGTACATAGACTTTTCTTCACACAACCTTCATTATTTTTATGTCTTATGCACACTTAATTCCTTGCAGAAGTTTGTGGGGTTTTTTTCCTTGGATCAGAAACCAGTTGACTGGAACAAAGATAATCAGATAATTATTACTAAATAAATAATAAACATATATTTCTTGATCTTCATTAGGGAGGTCAGACATACAAGATACTCATGCTCTTGCAACAGATCAAAACAAAACAGGAACACCACCACTGTCAGACAAAAGAAAGCTACAGAAAATTCAATGTGCTCTCTGGTTTTATCTCAGCTTCGAGCTCAATAACTGGGGGTTGATTATTTGCATCTCAAAGTTGATGTAGTTACAGCAAAGCTGATTTTTGGCCTTGTGACAAGGAGTTTAGCACAGCTAACTGGACATAATGAAAATAAGTTTTCACAGGACTTTGTGACACAGCCATGGAAACACCACCCTGGGACATGACCTTGAGGGTGCGGGGACACAGGGAGGTGAGAAAGCCTGTGCGAACCTATGTTGCGAGTCGTAACTTGCCACTTTGGTCAAGTTTTAGAAAGCACAAGATAGGGTTGGAGGGAGGGCAAGGAGGTGTTTACACATATCAAGTAACAAGTGAGTTTGTCTCATATTTTCTCTAAATAAAAACAGTAATGATTTCCTATTGCTTAAAATTAAAAGAACAACAAAAACAACTTGAAAAAAAAAAAAAAATAGGCACACCCAAAGTATCTGCAGTATCTATTGACTTGCCCTTACTGTCCCTCAGGGGGAAAAAATCCCAGAGAAACTGATAATCTACCAAGTGCTAGATACCCCACAAACCAAATCTAATAAGCTCTGTTGTAAGCTTTAGAAGTTGGTGGTCTGACACATCCCCTACTGCTCTGAGCAGGAACCCAAACATGATGAAATCCCCTTTGCAGAGCTAACACCAAGGAAGGCTTATGATACACCTCAATTCCCTGCTGCCGGTCTTATACCACCTTGTTCTTGGTGTGACCACACTGAAGCCAAGTAACCTGGCAGAACACCAAGCACCTGCTGATGCTCTGATTCTAGGGCTTCATATGTACCCATTCTTTAAACATAGCCCAAGAAACAGCTTCAGAACTGGTCACCTACCTATACTCACGCTGATGCTAGCCAGCCTCATAGTGCTTTGTGGCACATAGTAAATATCCAGTGCTTCTAGGAAAAAGCCTGGTGGTGTTGCCATCATGGTCCTTGACACATGCATGTGTTGATACCAGCCCCACAGAGCGCTGTGGCACACAGTTGACGTCCTCCAGGAAAAAGCTTGAAGGCACTGCCCACATGGAGGAAGAGATATGGTGGCCAGCACTGACACGTTGCAGAAGTTCAGGCTTTCCTCCCATCTTTCCCAGTGTAGGAGCTGGAACAGGTGCTTAAATGTGGGCAGGTGTTGAAACACTTTGGACATGAGACAAATTCCAATTCAAGTACAAGAAGAGGCTTGTATGGCAAGCTAAATGCAGCAAGGTAGCCAAACCATGCTCCAAGAATGAACATAAGTATTAGTGAGAGCAGCCAATTAATCAAGTTACAACCTAATAAACCATTACTTAGTCACAAAAGTATAATGCTTTTTTAATTAAGGTTAAAAAATGGTTTTGAAAAAAAGTTTCACATTCTTCAGACACTCTGGGATCTTTGAATTTTAAAGAGAAGTAACAGCTTCTTCATGAGAAAAATGATTTGTCCCTGCTGGCTACTTCACTGAGTACTGGGTTCAAGGTGGTACCACTGTCCTACACAGATAACCTGGCTGAAGAAACACTTCTCCTTAATTCTCCCTTTCTCTTATCGGAAAAAGCTGAACAAAGTCAGTAGAATTTCTTCTTGCCTTTGACTGACTGTTTGCCTGGGGATAAAGACTCATTTTCCATTCTGTTCATAGGGTTTAATTTAACCTTTACCATAGAGATGTTGCAAAGGCTAAGTGCTGTTTCGTGCAGCATCGCATAAGATCTAAGCAGGATCCCACTAAGTATCTGGCAGTGAAGAGCACAGGTAGTAGTGCAGCTAAGGCAAGTCTGGCTGTCCCTTAGCAGCCTCTTTCCCCATCAAATTCCTACATTTTGTTCCACATACATTGTTCTCTGCAGAAAGTACAGTCCTGTGAACTTCACCACATACACTTCTCATTTAATTTGCAAAGCTGATGACCTGTTCCTACAGTTCCCAGAGACTGGGATTTGTTTCAATGATTTCAATGGGGCCACTGCTTGTTCTCCATTTCCTGTTGCTTTGATCACGGGTTTCCAGCTCTCCTTGAGTAAGTTGTATCCTCCAAGGTGGATTTTACCCTTTCCTGTGCTGGGCCAAAGCATCCAACTGACCTTTGATTTTTTGCTTCTCTCTCCTTTTTTCCCCTTTGGCCCTTTTTTTTATTTTTTTTGTTTCTGACTCACCGTATGTGAGATAATTGTGCCCACAGGAATTCCTTTCAGAGTGCCTAAGCACAAAAGAAAAACACCCGGCCAGCTCTTTTTCTAGAGCAGTACAAACATTTCCTTAAACCTAAGTGTCTCAAGAGGGGCATTGACAGAAGGCTCCTTTCACCTAGAAAGCCTGCTCTGCGCTGAGCTGCCAGTGAACCCTTAGCCACCTCCTGCATTTTGACGTCACTGATGGAGGGAAAGTTTTGCCAATAAAAGCAGTCACGTTCTTTGATTCCAACTTTATGACAATGGTAAGGAGGCCAGAGCCAATTGTGCTGTGGTGGGTTTTATTAATGTAAAAGGGTGATGGGAGCCAGTAACTCCTTAGCAACTTTGCTTCTTCAACTGCTTTCCCCCTGTATTGCACTTAGTGGAAGGAGAGATGCAGGGTCTCCTCTGCAGTGGCAGCTTTCCCATGCTATTAAGCTCCCCAGTAAGTAGCCTTAGACTAACATCAGGAACTTGTATAGACTAGGGAGAACAAAGCAGATCTTAAAACCACTCACGTGATTTGATGGCCATGAGGAACCATGCTAAGAAAATATCCCTGTACCCTGAATTCATCTTATTAAGGAAATAAATCTGATCTCTTCTTTGAGCTCTCCTCCTCTGTGGACTGAACTACTAACATCTTGATTTTTATAGATGAGTTATGTCCCTGGACAATGGAACAGAGATTTTAGTCCTATCTTTAGCAGTTTCCAAGAAAATTAGTTGTACCCTAGCCCCAGCACAAATGCACTTCAGAATGTTTCTATCAGTGCACTAACAAGGGACAGGTTTGTCAGGTAGCTTATCAGGAAATTATTTTTTCCCAGGTTCATCATGATTGTGTGGTGAGGAAAAGAGTTTTTAAGTCTGAATCTCACTTTGTGGAAAAGGCAGCTAAGCATTGCACTTTCTCCCTTCCTTGCTCTGTCACTGTCAGTGCCAGCAACCTCCTGGAATCTGTGCTCCAAAGCAGGAATGATCCCTGTTCCATGGACCACTGCATAATGGTAGTGACAGAGGGACATCTTCTGCTTCAGTGGCCAAGCCAGCTTTAGGGCAAGCAAAATCAAAGTAAGGACCTAAACAAGCCAGAGCTTGGCTGGCAAGTAAGAATGAAGGGGCAAATGCCAATTCATCGGGCAAGAAGGAGATAAAGTGGCTGCTTCTTGCTCCAATAATCAAGCTGCAGAGCAGTAAACATCACAGAAACCCTGAGAGCAACTTCCCTCTCCTCTCTGGAATGCGAGGCTCAGGACCAGGCACTCTCAGTGCAGTCAGAAGTCATGCAAGTTGGCTGGTTGTTTATGGAACTTTGGTGGGCACCAGCAAGGAGGCAAGCACATAAGCCACATCGTGAGCACTCAACTCCCAAAAGCATCTCCCAAGGAGGCTGTAGCCATCGAGGATATGAAATTACTGCACAGAAGACTGTTGCAGCACAGATGAAGTCAATGTCAATAAAAAATCTGAAACAGCACAGTTCTGTCGCAGTTATTGCATTATTTATTCATTGATAAGGTCCTGCCACTGAACAGCAATAAAAACTAGTGGAAATTACAAAGGACCAAAGCCAAGGGTCCAGCTTCTCAAAGACTGTCCTGTTCCTTTAGTCACTGGTCCTAGTCCTGCTCAAGGCTGCTGTTCACAATAACCAGCCTAAACACCAGTACACTAGAGCTGCTGCATCTCCAAGCCTGGTATTCATCCCAGCTATAATCGAGCCTTCAGTTACAGCAAAGAAATCTAACTTAATTAAAAATATACTCTTTTAACTCACTGGTACGGCACCATGAAAACCAACCAAACAAAAAAGCTCTGGTAAATAAAACCAGGGTGCAGACAGTGGGTTCTGTGTGGCTGCTCTGCAGGGTGCACAGTGTAACTCTCTGACTGCCAGGAGGCTCTGGCATATACACCAGCACCATGGCCCACCTACAAATCCCCCTCGTCTTCTGGAGTGGGGCATCAAGATCTGGCAGGCCTGAAGTGGCCAAACTGTATCCGGAGGAAAGTCCCTGTTATTCTTTGACACCAAACTGAGTTAATTAGGTGATTCTAGGATTAGCAACCTGTGTGTTTGATTTGGCAAGATCTTTGTCAAACTGCCTAATCAAAATTAGGTCCAGGACTTTTCTGCTCTTTAAACTCATCTGGACTGTGTAACACACCTTCCTGTCTGGCATGGTTTGGAAAATTCATAGCTTTATCTATCTACAGTAGGTCAATATCACTTGATCTGGAGTATTTTTTCACTTAAAAAACTACCCTCGCACACACATATTTCTATGAATTACCTGTCTCTTGGATTTTTACTCATTGCAGATATAAAAAAAAAAAAAAAAGCTTTAAGGAACACTTTGGGTGTGACGTTTTTATCATTGTCTGTATTAAAAAAAAATCTTTCATTTGAGCTAAATATCTCAAATATTAGCAGTTGAAAACAGATTTCAGAAGAGGCCTTGCAAAAAAGACTGTACAGCTAAGAAAGCAGCAATTCATTCCTCTCTTTGACTGAGAAGGAATAAAACATCTCTCTCTCTGAAAGTATACCATTTTAGGTAACTAAATATTTTTAAAATTTCATAGAAAACCAGATGCATTGAAATGTGATTTATAAATAAGCATTTGCAGGGGGTGAGGGTGCTAAATGTCCAGGGATTTTCAACTTTGTTAATATTGGGCCAGATTCATACAGGTAAGTATGAATATATGATACATTGATATATGTATTGGGGAGGGGAATAAATGCTGAAGTTCCCAATATGCCATTCAAGTTATTTATTGCAACTCAAGACCAGAATTTACAGAGTGCTATTAAAATGTCTTGGTTGTGTTGGATATTGATTGCAGCTGGATTCGCTTTTGTTTTTATATTTTTCTTTATAGGACAAGGAAGAATGTGGCTGTGCATCCCAGCACGTGAACGAGTCTATCAAATACAAGGCAGCAGCCAGAACAACAGGAAATCGCATTAGAGAGTCCAACTCCTGGTTGGCAGAAGCACGTTAACCTCTCATTCATGTCACTGGGTTTAATACCCCAACTTCGCAGTAAAAGCGTCTTCCCCGAGCCCGGGTTCATAAAAGTGTTAGTGGTCCTTGATGTTCCCAGCAGAGTATAGTAAGGAAAACAGTCCTGAATAGCTCACATTGATTGCAACAAATACGGAGCAGGAGGGTCAGCACCATTTCCCAGCCCAGAGCCAGTGCTGCAGAACTGAGCAGCTATTCATAGCCACTGGACCCTCTCCAAGCCGTGAGTGTAAATTTACTTGTATCATCTTTGCAGAGAGGAACTGTAGTCCCCAGTGCCTCCCGCTTGATTCGTATAGACTATTTATTTGTTTAGTCGTGTAATGATATTATCCACAGGGCTAGAGCCACACAGGGAGGATTAGGAATTCCTGGAGGAGAAGCCGTGTGTTTATTACCATGACAGCCCCGTGTGACACAAGCCAACAGTTACTTGTATTTGTTCTTACCCTCTCTGAAAACCCGGAGCTTGCAGCCGAGAGGCGAGGGTGTAGGATCGATCTCACAAAGGCACAAGGCGAAGAGGCTGTTGCAGGGAAAGTGGTGGGATTAGCGTGCTGGAAACTCTTCCCCGGCTGTCGGCAAACAGCTCTATCTCAGAGTGCTTTCAAATGTAAATGACGGGAGGGGGGACATCAGCGACTGGAGTCTTTCCAACAACGATAACACCACCAATACTGAGTGTCTAACCTGCGTTTAATAAGAGCATTTAATAAGACATGCAACTGAGATTTGAACCTTTTCTAAAATAAGCCCTGCGTTTCGAAAACAACAAACAAAAAATTACGGCCACAAAAGGCTGTTGCAGATATGTCTATAAGCCCAGAAAAATGGAAAGAGGGGCCAGGGGAGAGGAAGAAGGTTTATTTCCTTTTGTTTTCTCTCTTGTTTTCTTTTTTTTCCCCCTCCTTTTATTTCCTATTTTAATAAATATTTAATCATGGAAAGAGAGCAAAAGGCCGAAAGTAACAAAGAACTGTCGGTTGTTTAGATTGCTTGGAAACTCCCTCTTTGCAGCTGACCATTGCTACATGTAGGTTAATTTCCACATGGAGCTGGAGAAACTCTATCCCCGCTTTGTGAAGTATGGGTCAGCCGAAGCATGTTAATCTGTTTAGCATGTGTGCTTCGTGGAGGTGCCAGACCACCACCGTGCAAGAGCAGAGGCAGCAGCAGCCACGGTCCTTGGGGATAGTTAATAAAGACTTTAAGATAAATAAGTTTATGAAGATTTCAGTTCGTACACCGTGCCAGTTTTGGACATTTCAGTCTTCCAGCCCTGCGGACCAGCAAGTCGAGAAGTCTCTGGGCTGTTTATAGGAGCCTAGAAGGGAGAGTGCCGGTGCCACAGCCGGCACGGTCGGGGACAAAGCGGCGGCAGCCCTGGTGCTTCTTCTCCCCGAGGACAGAGGGAGAGGCACCAGCCCATCCCCCGCACTCCAGGAGCATCCTGAATCCCCCGTGGCCCAGCACACAAGGGCATCTTCCCTGCCTCGGACAGCCTGAGAGGTTTTCGGGACCCCGGGTTTAACCTGCGCCCTTCTCGATGCAAAGCTTCAAATCCCGCTGAAGGCTTGGAATATTGTGAGAGTCGCTAAACAAGATAACAGCAAATAAAGCTTCGAGTCTATTCCTATAGCCCCACACAATGCAGACTAATCAACGTCTCGTCTCTAATTCGGGGATGAGCTGTGAAGCATGTGGCGCCCTGGCTGACTCTCTGCTTCTCTCTCAACATTTTTTTAATTTTCTTTTGAAATGCTAGACACTTATTAAAGCATTTTTAAATAATCAAAATATTTGCTGATGAGTATTTATTTTGACAAGGGTTTTGGTTTTGCTTTCGACTTCCCCCTCAACTATATAGACTGCAGTATTAATTTACTATAAAGCCAAATATGGTTGAGGTTATTCTGCCTCGGCTCTGGATTTCAGTCATTCGGGAGAAGTTTCTATGGTAGATGAAACAGTCACAAGCACATCTCTTTCCATTTTTCGGCGTGCTTAGCCATGTGTTCCTCAGAGTCAAAGGAAGCTCAGCATTGCTCAAGAGGAAAAATGTACCGAGAACAAACACATCCCCTCGTCATATCCAGAAAACAAGGACATCCACGCAGTCCCGTGGTGTCCAAATCCTAGCCGTATTTAAATCACGGTGGCAAGCACGTCGAGGATTAAACAAACAAACAAACAAACAAACACAACAATAAAAAACAACCAAAAAAGAAAACCAACGAATTGGTACTGGGACAGGGGGGACACCCGGCACCCCTCCTGCTCCGCTCCGGAGGGGTCCAGGGCGGCACCCCTTCACTCCCCAGGCACCGGATCCTGGCCTGGGAAACGACGGTGCAGTCGCCATCCCGCAAGGCTTTTTCTTTCCTCCAGGCCCGGGCGCTCGTTCCTGTTATTTTAAGCGTTGTCGGTGATAAGGTCTTGAAGAAGGGTCCAGGACCAGAAGAAGCCGCGATGGCGATGTACGTGTCTGGAGAAACGGATGACTGCCTTTTCGCTGGCGGACGGACCGGCTTCCAGCTTTCCTTCCAAGAATAACCACATGCACTGTTTCCCTTGTTTCTTCTTCGCTAGCAGGAGGCAGTGGCTGTGGTCATCCCCATGTGTCTGCTGGGCTGAGGTCGGGCTTCTCGGCGATGCGCCCGGGAGAACCAGCTCAGCACCAAATGACACCCCTTCCGTGACATCTGCAGCAGGTTGCTTTGCCCTGCAAAGTTTTTTTACTAGAATATTTTTGCCTTTTGGTTGGTTGGTTTGTCTGGTAGTTATGTTTGAGTGTGTGTTTGTATATATTGCAACCTTGCACATATTTTTCTCAGCACTTTTAAAAAATTATTTTATTAATGGCCAAGGAATTGGCCAGAACCTAAACCGTGGTCTAGCTTATATACTGGCTCTCCTTGCCACTCACTCTTACCTCTACTGGTGGAAGATATTGTCCATCATTTTGAAAAGGGCGACACTGAATATCGGGGGTCCTTAGGTCGCGTTGTACAGGGGAAGGTGTCCACTATTTCAGAACAGTTGACTCTTGCGGGGCCAACACACGCACACACAGAGGAATTTTTAAATTTTACTGGAAGAAGAAGTGTCTGTACGAAGTTAAAAGTTTCCAGTACTGAACTGCACCCCGCTCTACTTCTCCCGGTGAAACCATTCACAAAGTGTTATTTCCTTGGAAAGCGTCCAGGGATCGGCAGTATCCCTGGAACAGCACCGTCTCCTAGCGCGAAAAGCCCTTTTCCACCCAGGGTGTTTAGTGCTCTGAGGTACCCTCGAAAAGCAGGCGCGTCCTCCTCTGAGCATAGAAGTGATCTCAGCCGTACTGCTGCTTCTCGATCTCTACCAGCCGGGCACGGCACACCGAGCAGAGACACCCTGTCGGTTCAAGCTATCAAAACCTTCTTTTTTGCTTTAATGACCTACAACCTATTTTCTTTCCCTGAAGGATCCAGTCAGAGCTATTCTATCTGGAGCAGCGGCTGTACCGCCTGGCCGCAGGCCAAGTGAGAGTCCTGCGAGAGGAAGTTAAACAATGAGTTTCCGGGAAATTCTTCGCTTGAAATGTGCTCCTGGTCAGAAACCTGGGCATCCCTCACCAGACAGGTCTGCTCCCGGGCACCTCTGCTTCTTTCGGAGCAAAGCACTTTCACTTCGGTCAGCAATGCCAAATCAGGAAAATGAGGTGGTGCCTGCACTTGTTTATGCATAATCTCGATAGTTAACTGACGTCTGGCTAGCAAACCCGTTATTTCCGACAGCCCGGTCTTTTCGAAAGCCGAAAGCGTAGCAGGGTTGCTTGAAGGTACCAACTTGGCTTTCCAGCCATTAGGACAGCTCGGCCACCTTCCAGCAGCTTGACCCCTCGCCTGCGCTAGCGCTGCCGCAGCGGCGGCCGGGGGGCGTTTGCGTGGACGGGGAAGTTCTCCCTGATGCCAGCCCGCACGGAGAGGACAAACACCGGCCGACCACGGTCGAGGGAACTCATCAGAAACGATGCGAGGCGGCCCGGCGCAACCCGCAGGCCAGGGCCAGGGCGCCGTGGGCACGCCGCCCACGCGAGAATGGCGAGAGGCCGCGAGGCCGATTAGCGTTGAGAACAATAATTCCACGGCGGCATCAGGAACCTGCGGGAACACCGACGTGTTTCAGAGAGGATACGTGGCACCGCTGCCGGGCTGTTACCCGCCGCCGGAGCGGTGGGAAGAGGACGGGAACCCGACTCCTTCGGAGAGGCGGTGACGGCAGGACAACCCACACCCGTGGGCTTTCGGTACAGTCCGGCGGTACCGACACGTCGAGTGGGAGCACCCGCACCCGGGAGCCGCTGCAACCCTTCCGGGCCCCCCTGCAGCTCATACCTGCCAGCCGGCTCTGCGCCGGCGCTGAGAGAGGGTCCCGCCGCCCCCCGCTCTGCCCGCCGCGGGCGGACGGCTCCCGTGGCGCTGCGCCGTGTCAGGGCGCTCCCTCGCCGCCGTGGGGCAGGCGCGGGGAAGGGCGGGCACGCATGGGAGCAGACGGGGCGCTCCCGCGGCGCTGCCGGCACCAGGCCCGGGAGCACTTGCCTCGGTTTCTGAGTGTCTCGTAGAACAAACAACGTTAGAAAATAAAATACCCCACGCCACTAAATTCCTCCAGCGCGGCGCGGAGTAGGCTTCCCACTTTAGAAGCTCTCTTCGTGTACAGAGGTATTTTTGTTGTCTCCGAAATAATAAATCGCAACGGCAGACAATAAAATTTACTATCACAGGAGTAACGGAAGCCTAAAATATTCCCAACGTGTTCCTTGAACAAATAACATAATCCCTGGCACACTGGAACACATGGTTTGCTTCAAACATGTTTCATTTTGTCATCGCATTGAGTGTACAGTATTTCTCTTCGGGTGCAAGAGTGATTGATATCTTTGGAAGAATTGTTTGTAAGAACATGAAAGTTGCCAAAGCAAACACGTTGGAGGGAAGTGTGCAGAAGGGGGAGCAGAAGTATTTGGAATAGATCTGGGTTTTGGGAGTTCACACAGAGGTGAGACAGCTAGAAGTAGAACAAATAAAAACATTCTGCACACTTCATCTAAATAAATTATATACAAAAATTGCCCTTTTGTAGCCGGCAACAGCACAGTTACCACTCTTCCCTTATGCCCCTATAGAATGTGGGCTGGAAGCCAATTTTCTTCGGCTAATGATTTGTAACTTTTGCTCCACTTGAATGAATCTATTAATATTTAGATCTCTCCAATTCTGCTTCGTACTAGCTGTCAACATTGTTAAACAAAATAATCTATTTACCTTCTGTTGAGTGTGTCCAGCAGTGGCTTGCGTGGCTCGATGATGTACGCTAATAGGTTTTTCTTACGCTCCAATGCACCGACCAAAGGCAAAACTTCACATATTTTGATCTTTCTTTTTTAAAAAATAATGTTTGACAAAACTCATTAGAACGCGCAAACTTTGAGGCGTTAATTTAATAACTTCCATTCCTGAAGAACAAATATTTATTTTAATTCCCCTTTTATCTCTTTCTGCCATCAACATCTGGGGAAAGTCCTTGCTCTGGCCAGCTTGTGATGGCCAGATCACAAGCGTACTTTGACAGGAGATGGCGAGGGGTGCCGTGCTTTCAGACACATATTTCCGAGGCAAAACCCCTCGCTTGGGCAGGTCTCTGTGCCTCCGAAACTGCCCTTAGTAAAGCCCCTGACCCTCTGCCCCCACTTTCACCACGGCAGCCGCCCTCAGGACCCTGGGAAGGGTTTTGAGGAGGACGTGGGACCTCCCACATCAACCCACTGCCCAGTGCTGAGTCACTTTCTGGCCTGGTCCTGTCCTGAGCGCCGGACGTAAAAAAAAGGAAACAAACAAACATTAAAAAAAAAACAAAAACAAAAACAAAAACAAACAAACAAAAACAACGACAACACCAAAAAAACACCAAAAACAAAGAAAAAAAAACAAACACAAACAAACGAACAAACAAACAAAAACGCCAGAGCACTCATAGCTTCGTACATCTCAGAGAGCAACCGGTTCCTCGGGAATGAAACTCCCGGGTCATGGGACGACTTTGACCCTGCAGCACCGCTGCAGGGGATTTTCACCGAGGACTGGGTTTCAGAGAGGTTTGCCCCAACTTCTCTTCCTGCCATCAGCCTCTCCTACCCCCAAATCATCCAATGCTCCACCTCTCTCCTCCCTGCCCAGCCCGGGGTGAATAGCACAACTGCACAAGGGAACAAGGGAGTAAGGACACTGCCAAGACTCGCAGGAGCAGAGGAGCAAATGGGTGTTGAGGCATAGGTTTCAGCTAAACATCTCAAGCCGAAGTACTGACCCCATGTTTATGCTACTTGCAGAAACTTCCCATTTGGATTAAATTTTTTTTAAAATCCCCAGTGGTAACAAGGAAATTTGCAGTAAAACGCCCACGAGGAAAACAGTATGAAACATGTAAAATGTAGCCAAACAGCTCAGCCACCTGCTGATTGCAATGGACTACCAGACATACAGCTGTAACTGCCATCGGGTCAGGACAGGGACAGAGCAACCTCAGCTCTCATCTAGTTGTTTTCTGAAAGAGAGAGGTCATCAGCATCAGGACTTTCCCTGGCGGTCCAGAAATGCAGATACTAGCCCTGTGAAGATCTTGCACTCTAAAATTAAGAAAATTCTAAAACTGAGTGAAACTCAGCAAACTGTCTTCTGCCCCTCACCCTAGTCCTTTGATCCTTGCAGGCTGGATACCCTGTTCTAATTGTCTCTTCGGCACCTCCGGAGCTTCCTTTTGTGGTGAAAGGCCCCAGAAGCTATCCGTGCTGGAGGGCTGAGGGCAGGGGCAGAGCAAGAAGAAGCGACAAGCCTGCCTGTTGAGAGGGGTTGGCCTCCCTCCTTACATTCTCAGCGGCCTGTCCCAGTAGCTGGGGGAAGTCTGCTGCTGATCCCCCAGAGCCAAACCTCCCTCCCTGGCGTAGGGGGCTGCCTTCTTGCTCCCCGAGGTGACCCTAGGGGTGCCTCTAGCTCAGCGGATCCAAGCAGAGAAGGGGTGAAATCCTCTCTGGAGCGTATAATGGAGAGATGGGCTTTCTGCAGCTGTGTACATCTGTTCTCTGAGCTGGGTTCGCTTTTGAAGTGGATTAAATATATATATATATAGGATAGGTTTTGTCCTTTGGATCCGTCCTGTCGAGTTCACTGGGAACAGAGGTGATGCACAGTGAACAGCTCCCCACCCGGCCGATTGCAGAGGACAGCGAGTCTGAAAGAGCACGCCAGACCCGAGACACGGCGGAGTCTGTACCCCTTCCCACCTGCCTGTTCATCGCGGGCCCTGAGCCAGTCCTTCCCCCCCCAGCAACGCTGTCTGATTGCTGGGGAAAAGAGGAGGATACTAACGAGACCCTCCTAATTCTCTCCCGTTCCCCTTCCAGCAGAATGGGGGGCTGCAAAAGGAGCTCTGGAGGTACAAAAGGGAAGAGCCCACTTGGTTTTCCGTGCTTGCCAGTCCGGTGGGTTTTTCTCCCACGAGACCCCACCGGCCAGCGGCTCCGCAAGGCTCGAAGGGGTCTCTCCTGGGGGCAGACAGGGAGAACAGGACGCAGATGCTTCCCCCTGGCAGATACGACTGTTTCTCCAGAGAGGTCCATAAGTGCTCTTAAAAAAAAAAAAATCCAACTTTACTCCATTTTATCCCACTCTGCTGACACGTGGTGAGCTGAAATTACGAAAGACCTGGGGGTGAAATCCGCCCTCCCCGCGCCCCGCCGGCTGTACTGACGGGGCCGCAGGCGCCCCGGCGCCCTTGTTTGCAGGCACAAAGGAGGCTGTAGCCCCCAGGTGAGTGCCGTCTTCGGCACCAGCTGTCGGGAGCTCGTCGACTGCCAAATCGTAAGTGCGAGCTCTTTTCAGGCACTTTTGGTCATAACTAACCCATAAATTAAAGCATCTGAGTGTAGCAGGGTGGTGTTAATGAAGAAAAAAAATTTCCTCCTCCCTTCCTTCGTCAGCACCCATCTTTTACTCGCGTTTATGTGCACAAAAATCCCTCGGTCGCATGGGGAAGCAGCGGCGCCGCACATTTACGAGGTGCTCGACACCGCTGCGCTCCATCGGGGCTGGGCCTCCCCGGGAGCGGGGCATCCGGGGCCGTGAGGCAGGAAACTCGGGTCTGAGCTGCTGCAGGGGGTGCAAACGCGGTTTTGGGTGCGCAGAGGTGTTCCCAACTACCAGCTGGAAACACAGGGCACCCCGTGAGAGATTTTAGCCGTCTTTCCCCCACACTCCCGGCGGGCCCGGTGGAAACCGTCTCCCTCCCCGGCTTGCCGCAGGCAGCGTTTTGGATGCAGGAGCCGTTCCCCCGGCGGGTGACCTTTCCCCACCCGTCCTGCTCTCTTTTTATACTCTGCTGGTGCTTTCTGACCCACGCCGGAATGGCCTAGCACAGAGGCCAGCGGAACAAGGGCGAGAGCCAGGAGCCAGGCTCCGCACCTACGCACGCACCACGGCAGAGGGGGAGCTGGGCGAGGGGAGGAGAGTGACAGCTTTCTTCCCTTCCTCAAGCTCCCTCCTAGCTAGCAGCAGGCAGCAGACCTTGAGGTGGGGAGCTCAATACAGACACCCCCTCCCCTACCGGTCTGACGGGATCGGGAGCATCCTGGACAGTGAGAAATCCCGAGGACCGAGAGACTGGCCCTGCGAGAAGAAAAACAGGGCCCGAACATAAGTTTCACGCTTGTGGTGGAAGACCTCAGCCTAGCGCCATTTTTCTGCCCCCAGATAGCTGCGTTATCTCTTTCTCTCCATCCTTTTATATTTTTTTTCCCCTCCTCTTTTTCTTTTTTCGAGGTGGGGGTGGGGTGGTGGTGGTGGAAACATGTAATTCTGCTGAACAGAAAAGCCAGGCCCGGGAAGAAGTTTCTTTTGACTGCTCAGGGTGATCTATCCAGGCCCTCTAATTAGAGAGGGATCCAGGGTGGCATTAGTTTCCAAACATTTTAATCGAGCTTTAAGCAGAGCTCTTTACAATAGCAGGAGATAAATGTAGCAACTGTTACCGTCCCCCTGAAAGGCCACCTCCCATGGTGGGCATTCAGTCTTCCTTTCACAAGCCACAAGCAGTTCAGTCTATGGACCCAGCAACACTCCACATATCTTCTAATTAGTCTAATTAGAAAGGTGGATTGATAGATGCAAGGAAGACAAAGTTAGGAAGATGCTCAATGCTGCCAATCTGTGCCGGGGAGCGGCTTATTTTCTGTGGGAGGAAAAAGAAAAAAAAGCGAGGGGGACGACGAAGCGGGGAAAGGAAAAAAGAAAAGGAAAAAAAAAAAAGAAAAAAGGGGGGAAAAAATTGAAGGAAAAGAGAGAGAAAAAAAAAAAAAGAAGAAAAAGAAGGAGCCTGACACGAAGGATGAGTTCCGAGGAATTCGAGGGGTAGGAGTTGCTGTCTCTTTATTGAGGGGGATGCATAATTGAGGTGCCTTTCCTGGCCAGGTTTTCCCCTGTGGGTTGTCCTGGGCTGGAAGAGCTCCCGGCTGCAAGGCACAGCTCCTGGCCATGCCGCGCCGTCTGTGCACCGCCTCGGCCCCCGCCCGCTCGCCACGGGGACGCGAGTCCCCGCCATCGTACGCGTGGAGGAGAAGGAATAGAAAGGAGAAGGCGCCGAGAAGAGGCTTGCTTCCCGGTTGCCCACCTCGGTTCATCGCCTCTCAGGCTGTCGGCAGGGAGCGGGGAACGGAGACCCGCGGAGGCCCCATCGAAGCTGCGTTTTTGCAGGGGTGCGTGATAGGGACCTGGTGGGGCTGCAGGGGCAGGCAGGGGGCTGAGGAGAGTTTCCGCCCCACATTCAAGCCCACCTTTGCCTCCTCGCAGGGAGGAAGGTGCGGAGGGAAGCAGTTCGGGTGGTTTGAAGAAGGCTGAACCTTTAATTGGGCGATAAATCAGGGAGAGGTGCATGAGGCAGTGCGCGCAGGTGTCAAAACAGAGGACAAGTCCGTCGGCCAGCACGGCAGGGCAGGGCCTCCTCGCCCCCTCCCTCACTAATATCACCCTGGTAAGTCTCCCGCCCTCAGACAGGACTTAGGGAGGGGGAAGGCAAGGCGAGGCCGGCGGATAGCGAGTCCCTCCGAGCCATGGGGTAAGGCTGCGGGCTGAGTGTGGGTTCTCTAACCGCCACGGCCCGGGAGACCGTGTCCACCGGTGGGCTTCCCCTTCTCTCTCTTTCGTCAAGTCGGCACAAGAGCGCGCAGGAGAAGCAGGTCGGAAGGAAAGGTCCCCGTCTTTCATTTCGGCACCCTGCGGCAACTGAGCCGCCACTCGCCTCCCCGCCCGCTCTCCTTGCTCCGTCCTCACTACCTGTCTTTCCCCACACTTGCTCGCTCTCTGGTCCATTTGGATTACTGACCAAATTATGAGTGATTTCAAATTCAATACTTTGATAGGAAAAAGGCGGCAGGGAGAGCGAAGAATTAAGACCCAGCCTGTCAAAGTCCCTAATCAAACTGCTAGCAAAAGGGGATTCGCAGACAAAAGGAAACAATGGAAGTCTCGTTAGATCATTTTTCTGGACATTGTTTATGGTCTGGAAGGGATCAATCGTTTCAAAATGTTACCAGTAAAAATGATCCTGTGTGGAATGCAGCTAATCCTTTTAGGTTCCTGTCAACTGTTTCCACTCAAGGAATCCGATTTTTCAAATCAAAGGTGCAGAACTCAATTGCCGAGGGATTTATAGCGCCGGCACCAGGCTCCCCGCACCCTCCCCCAGCGCCCCACGGTATCTCCAAACGCCCCTCGTGGGTGCCGAAGGCAGGGCCGACCCTGGGCCACGGGCTGTCCATGTCGGAGCGCGTTATCAACCCAGGGCGCTCCCTCGACGGAAACTTAGGGCTGCTCTGCCGGCTGGCGACTGGGTGCCCAGGGCAGCCGAGGCAGGGCCACAGCGTACCTGAGGCCGGGAGAATACAGGGAGCAGCTGGTCCTCTCCAGCCGAACTCCCCGCGGGGCCCTCGGCTCTGCCTGGAGCGGTCGCGGGGATTTGCGCTGCTCTCTAGGCGAACAGCTCCGTCTGGCAGTCGCAGCAGCTGCCCCGCGGCTGGGTTCAAAAGCTCGTGTGGGAGCCCTGGTTTTGTGTTGCACGTGTGTTAGCAAGTTGTTGCGGGCTTCCTTTGGGTCGGGAGGAGGCTAGAGAGGAAGGGAGTCAGTTTGAAAGCAGAGACATCCATGTTGCTTGTCGGTAGCTCCGCTCCGGTGCGCGGGCAGGGGAATCTGCCTCCTAAGAGTGCGGGAGGGACGAGAGTCTCCCCCGAAAAACATGTCCCGATGGCGGAAAGGCAGATATTTGAACACCCGGGGAAGAGCCATAGCGAGGGAAGTCGTGCTGAAAGCGATCTAAATAGGTTAATTTCCAAAGCAGAGCCGCCCTTTTAGCTTCTCGTACAGAAGCGGGAGGCAGAGAGGAGGAGGTCTGCGGTTTGGTCCTAGCGGGACCGCCGGCTGCCGAGCGCTTGCGGGACAGTACGAGGACACAAACCCGTGTGCGCTGCCTCACATGCTGCGCCGTCTGCACGGAGAAAGACCAGTTAAGGACTTCCAGGAAGGCGAGGAGTATGTTTGACAGAACTCGCCGAGTTGCCCCAGGAGGGATTTCGAGCAATCAGACCCCGGCTGGAATTAATAGTATGAATTATTTTCCACGGTCAGTAATGCCCAACCCTATCCACTGCAGAGCAAGCCAGTCACCTGACACACCTACCCTGGACTTTTTTTTTTTTTTAATCAATGGTTCCTTTAATCATGAGTTACTGATCTGAAGATTTCCTTTAACCCTCCCTTCGTGCAGCCGACAGGTGGAATTTCACTGTATACACGTATATTAGAAAACCATCAGTTTCGTCTGGTGGTTGCTGAATAAGCAGAAGTGACAGTGTTTATTTTACGAAAAGAAAACGTGAGGAAGACACCTCATTTATCTTGATTGTGTGTATTTAATGTATTTCGTGTATACAGGTGTGCATGTGCTCCTCTGTAATGAAAGCTGAGAAGCAGACCTACGTCCACCGTGGTAGAAAAAGCCATATTCCCGGGTTTTACAAGGATTTTTCCAAAGCGTGGGCATTTGCCTGAGCCACCACCGCAGTGCTACAGATGCCCGGGTGCGGGCTGGTGGCAGCACCGGGTCCCAGACACACAGGCCTGAACGTACACACGTGTTTCGATGCACACATACGGATTTCTATTGCATGGATGGCAGAGGAATACCTTCGGATTAACCAGTCTTAGACAACGAATTAATGTAACAACTGAAATCTCTATTTATCCTTTTGCTTCCAACATAAATTGTATAATTTATCATCTAAATATGGGGCCCCACAGACTTCTGCATGCCGTTTTGCTCCATCAGCGAAAGGAAAACTTAGAATCAATTCAACAGGTCTCTTGTGGTTTGGAGAAAGGGCAAATTTAACTATTTTGATTTAAAAAAACAACATAATATTCCCTCTGAATTCAGCTCAGTGATATCATTTCTGAAACTGGCTAGACACTGCATTCTAAAAATAATAAACTTTAAAAGTCTTCTGTGCAGTCCAGTCCGTATTTTTTTCTACTTTCTGGGCACTCCGGGGCCTAGCCGGTAGATCTCTCTTCTCCTGGAGGCGCAGATCGCAGCGGGAGCCCCGCTGGCCCTCGCCGCGGCGGCCCGCGGATCCGCAGCCCTCCGTAGAAGGCACACCTTCTTACGAGGCGCCCCTTCCACGGGGTTCCCGAGCTGATGCCCGCCGAGCCGCCGCCGCCTGCCTCCCAGCTCCCACGCGCGGGCTCGTCGTGGTGTCCCGCCGCGGTGGCGGACGCTCTCCCCTGCAGCATATAGTCCGCGGAGCTGCCGCGTTGCTGCCGCCGGGCGGCTTGCGAGTTTTACCGCGGGGGTCTCTGACCCCCCCCAAGACGTGCAGCCTTCTCCTCTCGGGAGCTGCGCGGCGAGCCGGCCGGGCGACAGAGAGGGGGCCGGCAGGCCCGTGGGGTCGGCAGCTCACGGCACCCCTCTGGGCGAGGGCCGGCGGCGGCACACGGCGCTCTTCTGCAAGAGAAAAACAAGAACAAGGAGTCTACCGACCTGAGGCTCGCCTGCAAGTCTCCGCCTTCCCCCAAAATCGATGGGCAGCCCATCTTGCACAGAAAGGCAACGGGAATGTTTGCTGCTGCAGCGTGGATCGGAAAGCACATCGTGCGCCGGCAGTGCCATTTTCCTGCACACGTACATACATGTACACACGCACCAATCTTCTCTCCGCATCTCAGTCATGCTTTATAGCGCAGGAAGGGGCAGCGAGCGGAGGGTCCACAGCGGCTGCTCGACGTGGCTGTCACCGGGAGGGTTGTGGAGCGGAAAGGACTTATGGAGAAGGTTGGAGAAGCCCCGCAGCCACCTGCGGCAGGTCACCGCGGCTGCGGATGAGGAGCGAGTGGGCACCTACCTGCTCGGAAGGCACCCAGATGCGGGTTCCCGGGTCGCGCCAATGTGTGAGACCGCAGCCGCGCTGAAAGGGAAGCAGGAGAAGCTTCGCTGCGCGGTGAGGAAGCCGCTGGTAACAAGCTGAAAAACGGATCTGCTTTGGTTAGTAAATCCCAGCGCAGGGAGAGTTTGGCCATGATCATAATTTCCGTGGTTTCTGTCAAATACAATATTGTCGGAGACTACTGAAATACTTCCAGTGAGTAATGAGAGAAAGTATTATGTACGGAGCGGATCCTGAGGGTCCTGCCAAGGGGCCATTAAACCAGACCTGCTTTCCAACAGATCCCTCACACAGGCCTCAGTCTCGGCGGCTGTGCCCTCTGCCCTTGGAACCCGCATCTCAAGAAAAGGAGCAGCTGAGAGCAGGTGAGGCCCTCACCCCCTCTATTACCGTCATGACTCAGGGATGGGACACTTGAAGTCAACCTACAAGGACGGGGGGTGCACCAGCCGACACCTCGTTGCTCCCGGGGGTACCCCTCGCTGCACCAGAAAAATGCCCAGGAGCGAATGCATGACCAGAAGGAGTTGCGGATGGGGAAGGTTTGGGAGATCAGCTTCAGGGCCGCGGACCCGCGCACGGGGGCCCCACGTCTCGGCCGGACACCCGGCCTGAGCTGCCGCCCGCAGCCCACGCTGGTCACGGCAGAGACCGCGCGGTGTCTGGCTTCTCCGCGCAAGGAGTTGGGGAGCCCCCAGGCGGGAAGGGCGCAGGGTTCGGATGTGCAAACTAATCAGCTTCGAAACGGGGGAGGGAAGGGGAAACTTATACGGGATGTGGGAAGGGACCTAACCAAGTCCTTCTTGAGAGAAACGCTATACAAGATGCTTGGAAAGAAAATTTTTTTAAAACCTAATTAAAAATATATAAATCACCCAACAGAAACAAAGAAATATGTAGAAGGAAACGTTTCTGGATAGAGACACTGTGTGTGGCATAAAAAGCGATTGAATACATAAGGGCTTCATTAAATTCCCAATAGATAACATTTGGCTAAATCTATCCCTAGATTAAAACTCTGCATAATAGCACCATAAACTAAAGTTTCTTTTTGTGTGGTCCTTCTGGAGGAACTGATTGAAACATTAGCCCCCATATAGAGCAATCCCCTCCCAATTCAGCTCCAGTAATTCGTCTCTCAGCCCTACGGGGACATGATGAGAAAAGGAGACGGGTTAATGAATCTACACTTTGTAGCTGGGAGGAGGAGAAGGAGACAACATCATCCTCTTGTCCCACCGGCTTGTTTATTAGGGTCCAGCCTATTCTGGAGGAATTATTTGTCCGGGCTCTGTCTCTGCGAGGACTACACGTACCCCCCTGTTCGCCTTGAAAGCCGTGGGGGCACGGTAGCCCATTTGCATGCGAATGAGGCGCTGGGGCTCGGCGGTGCTGCGAGCCCATCAAAGATCTGCGGGGTCGGCGCCTTATCCGGCGGCACCTGCTCCGGCGCAGCGGCTCCAGGAACCGGGACCGCGGGGCCTCGGGGCCTCGGCCGGGCGGCTTTCCCGAGGACTCGGAGAAAACAAACGAAGAGGTCTTTCCCTCAGCACCACAACCTCCTTCCCTGACCCCTTTCCTCAGTGCTTAAAACAAAACAAACCCAAAAAAACCCCTATACCACGTATTACAATTTGCTCCTGTCAGGTTGCCTACGAACTTCAGGTGAAGGCCCTGTCCTCACAGGATGCAGACGAGCAGCATAACGCGTGGAAGGAACGAGTGACTGAGCAGTTTCCTTGCCGTATATTTTCGAGCAAGGGTTTCTTGTGAAGAGACCCGAGGGAAGGACGGCGGGCACACTCGGACCCCACCGCCCCCGCGGACCGGGCCGGCCTGCACTCACGAGAGGTCGCCGGGCTTCCCGGGGTTTGCTGGGGGGAAGCCAAGAAAAAGAAATACCGGGTCGTCGGAACCTGTTCTTGCCATTTAACTGCATGGGGGCAGCACAAGGACTCCCATGGCTTCTCGACCTAGGCCACTGCTCGAGCAGGCAGGAACCGGAGCGATGGCAAGTAGCATCCCGCTGCGGGGACTCCCGTACCGCCGTGCTCACGGCTACAGCCCCTTTTCTCCCTCGCAAAACTTTCCCCTGCTTGATTTTAGCCGCATCTCCGAGGGCCGCTTAAGCCGGGATCTGTATCCCTCGTTGGACTGGCGCGGCGGCCTGGCGCATCCCTCGCCCGGGACCGGGAAAAGAAAGTTAATCGTTCCGCCGTGAAGAGGATGCGCTTTCCCATACGGGCACGTATGTGGTGCCTCTGAGTTCTTTTCCCCTTGATTTTAGGAATTAAATGGGAACCTACATCCCTGCTCTCTAAGGAATGCGGGGCACTCAAATAGGCCCTCCAGCTGCAGGCAGCAAATGGAGCCCAGTAGAGTTCTTACATTCAGTTTTTCCACTTATTTAAAACGGTTACTTTAACCCTGCGTTGCTACAAACAAAACAGAAAAAAACCATCACTTTCCTATCTACGAGAATGCTTAAAAGAAAGGCGACAAGATATTTCGATATGTAAAAGCACGTAGCCAAACAACCTCCTTCCTTCCAAAGAACAGTAAGACACATCCCTCCCTCCTTTTTTTTTCTTTTTCACCCAGAAAATTCACACAATATACCCCTGAATCTACTAAATTGTTTTAAGTATAGTCGTATTTGAAAAGTGCCTCCCTGAATTGAAAAACTCCTATTCCTATTCCACAACAAGCAATCACACACGTCTACTCCTAAAACCTGCTATTCTCTTTTCATGCCTAAGCTCCGAATACTTGAGGCACACTTTTTGCTTAAAAAATAATTCTAGTGTATGAAATAGATATCCATGGACCTTATGCATGTTAAGATTGGAGTTCAGAATGAGAAAAGCTGCTTTCACGGTTTTTCCCATACATTTACATATCCTTACTTCAATAGCTCGTGCACTTAACCAGGTCGTCACACGAGTATATTCTAATGTTCATTTTATATTATATGTATTGAAAAGTAGAAACACATGTCCCTATTATCGTCACAGAAGCATAAGAGTGTAGGACAAGCCTCTCTGAAGTTCAGTACGTGCCCCTTATTAGTAGTATTTTCCTTTGGGCCTCTTGGAAAGCCAACTGTGAAGCAGTTGTGATTTAGAACACACCCAAAAGTATAAAAATAGTTTAAAAACGGCTTTTTAATCAATCCTGTGATTGGTGCCTTACAGAACTGGGTTTTACTCCCGCGAGAAACAGATCTATTTCTATTTATACCCTCTTTTGTCCTTGCTTTTTTTTTTTTTTTTTTGGTTGTTGTTGTTGTCTTTCACTCCCTGCTAGTGTTAACAATGGTTTGACTGTGAAGATCATATTCTGATCTTCTTCTTCGCGCTCAAATCCAGTCATAACAAATTTCAAGCTGTAAAATTCCTCGGCTGTTGTGCTATTAATCCCGAAGAAAAAAAAAAATTCAGTGCCCCAAAGAAGGGAGAAGTATTACAGAGGGAAGAGTATGAAGCCAATTGTTTGGCTGGGCTCCTTTGGTCTTCGGGTTGGTTTTTGCCTTTTTTTTTTTTTTGAAAATTAATTTTTTTATTTTTGAAAACGTGTAAAAATTTTACATTAGAATGGTACAATAACACTTGCCAGTAATTTTTTAACAATATTCCTTGTAAAGAATACGCATAAAGTACGAAATAAAAAAACTCCATAAGTCTATTATAATACAAAACACAGGTTAAAATAAGAAATTATAATCTTGAGTTTCTTCTGTGTAAACATGTTAATCTTTTCTTTTATAAAAGTACATGAGACAAGTGTACTAAAAGGAAAAAGTATTGCTTTGCTGTCCTCCCTCAAGTCTTTTTTTTTTCCTGTACATTACTGTATTCAAGCTCCTAGACCTGAGAATCTCTGAACTTCAACGGTTTAGAGACGTTATTTATCACCATATCACCTTTTTTTTTTCTTTTTTTTTTCTTTTTAAGGAGTAACGAGTAACTTTCCACGAGCGTGACCGCCTGCCTGTGCAGCATCTAGACCAGGCTTTGCAAAAACACGCGGCGGACTCCCTCCGAGCCCCACCGCGCAATCCCCGCGCAAAGCCCGCAACCCCTCCGGGCGGCGTCCACTAGACATCCGAGCGGTCGAGAAAGGAGATAACCCAGATCCTACCTTCGGAAAGACTCCCAAACCCTTAACAATTAGAGATCCGTGCCGCGAAGCTGGAGGCGGCGGGCAGGGCGGCGGCGGGGCGCAGGCTGCCCCCGGAGCTTCCCAGCGAGCGGGCCAGCCCCGGCGCCGCGGCCGACTGCGAGGCGCAGCTGCTGCCCGCACCGGGGCCGGGACCGGAGCCGGGGCCGGCACCCCCCCCGATGATGCTCTCGATGGAGAAGGGCGAGCGAGCCAGCGCCGCGCCGCTGCCGGGCTTGGCAGCGTGCAGGGAGGCCGCCAGCGCCGGGCCCAGTGGGTGCGCGTAGCCGAAGGGCGTCCGTGCCAGCTCCGCCGCCGGCAGCAAGGGGCCCGGCGGCGCGGAGGCGGCGGCGGGGGGCAGCGCCGCGCCGGGGGCGCTGCCGGGGGCGGCGGGGGGCTGGCGGGACGGCGGGGAGGGGTGGTGGAAGGCGAAGAGGGCGGAGTGGGGGTGGTAGGGCTGGAGCTGGAGGCCGTAGCCGCAGCCGTAGGGTCCGTAGGCGCAGGGAGGCTGCTGCGGGGGCTGGGGCGCGGGCTGCGGGAGGAAGGCGGCGGGGTCCACGGCACGCAGCAGCAGCTCGGGCGCCGGGAGCTGCTGCCGCTTGAAGCGCTTTCGGCGGCGCAGGAAGCTCCCGTTGTCGAACATGTCCGCGGACTCGGGGTCCAGCGTCCAGTAGTTGCCCTTGCCCGGGTTGCCGGGCTCCCGGGGGATCTTGACGAAGCAGTCGTTGAGGGAGAGGTTGTGGCGGATGCTGTTCTGCCAGGCAGGGAACTTCTCCCGGTAGTAGGGGAAGCGCCCGCTGATAAACTCGCAGATCTCGCTCAGCGTCAGCCGCTTCTTGGGGCTCTGCAGGATGGCCATGGTGATGAGGGCGATGTAAGAGTAGGGCGGCTTCACCAGACTATTCTTGCCGCCGCCGCCCGCCCCGCAGCCACCGCCGCCCGCCCCGCCGCTGCCCGCAGCCACCGCCTTCTGCGGGCCGCCCCGCGACGGGGGCCGAGAACCGCCGGCACCGTCGCCGCCGCTCGCCCCGCTGCCACCATCGCCTCCGCCGCGCACGGGCGACCGCGGCAGCAGGGCATCGTCGTGGAGGTCGCCCACATCCTCCTCGTCCTCTTCCTCCTCGTCCTCGGCGTAGGAGCGGCGGCGGCGGGGAGGCTGCGGCTCCTCGTCGTCCTCCTCGTCGTCCTCCTCGCCCACCACATCGATGTCGGTCTCCTCAGCCAGTGCCGACGCCTCGGACATCTCCGAGCTCAGGGTCATGGCGCGGCGGCGGGGCAACACATTGGTGGCTGACGGCGCGGCGCGGCGGGCGGGCGGGAGCGCTCCCCGCCGCCGCCAGGCCCCCGCGCCGCTCCGCGGAGAGCCGCCCCGCCGCCGCCGCCGCGGGCAGGCGGGCCGCTCCGAGCCGCGCCGGCCCCCAGCGCCGCCGCCGCGCCGCGGAAGCGTTCCTGCGGCTGGTTTGGGGTTTGTTTCGGGGTATTTTTTGCTGCTTTTTTGATTTTTCTCTCTCTCTTTTTTGTCCCCTCCCCTTTTTTGGGGGGTCTTTTGTGGTTTTTTTGGTTGAGGTCGGGGACTGGGAGGCCGGGGGGGCTATGCCGCCGCGCCTGGAAGTCTGTTCCCCCTTCTTCTCACCTCAGCCCCCAGACATTAATGGATGCGGGGCAGGAGGGAGCGCGCCTAGTACTGGGAGGAGAAGAGGGGAGGAGGCTGGCGAGGAGGGAGGGCAGAGGGGGCGGCTTGCTCGGCCTTAGGAAAGACGGTGAAAAGGCTGGGGCCGAGTCCCAGAGAGGGCGGCCTTCCTCCCCGCCTTATAACGAGGGGGCCATCACATGGCTCCCAGCGTCAGAGCGCGGTGGGGCGAGCGGCGGCCCCGGGCGGCGCCGTGTCTCCCCCCCACCGCGGGGCGCCTCGCCATCCTCCCCCGCCCCCCGCCCTCGCCCCGCCAGGAGGGACTCTGGGGGGCCGCGGAGCGAAGCGGGGCCGTCTTACGTGGAAAAGGGGGGAAATAAAGAAAAACGCACACACACACCGCCGGGAAAGAAAACGGGGAAAAATTAATAAACAAACAAAAAACCCCAAGCAAACACCAACACCAAATGAGTCTGTCCCCAAGTTCTGGAGCATCTTCCTAGGAGCCGTCCGGAGGGTGCTGGGAGGTCTGCGTCTGCCTGGGCTGCTCCCAGGATCGGGGTCCCGTTTCCCGTGGGAAGGAGTAAAAGCGTCTTTTCGTCGAGATTCCGGCGCACCGCCGCTGTTTCGTCGCCCGGCGCCCCGTGGCGCGGGGCGGCGTGGGGCCGGCCTGAGGCGGGGGCTGCAGGAAAGCCTGGCTGCCGGGGTGCCGGCGGGGACGGCCGGGGGGGACTTGGCGAGAAGCTGTTTTTTCTTTATCCTCAAAATCATGCCACAGAGAGAGATGGTGAGTTAATAAACTTCAGACTTCGGTCCGCGGGACGGTTTAGAGACATCTCCCCCTCACTTTCCTCTTCCCGCTGCATAGTTTAATTCATTTTAAAATGAAATCAAATATCTCTCGATGTCGCCCTCGCAAGCTCTCAAAGAACCCCGCTAACCTAACGGTTTACTTGTAAGGCTATTGTTTTTAACAGAGTGAAGCAGCTTCCTCCATTATGGGAAACACTAACAGAGAATTAGCGTTATCTCTTTCATATGCAAAGCAAAACAATTCACTGGCCTTTAAAATGCCAATTCTGTTATGAGTGTAAGAGCAGCATCCCCAAGAAAAGTGACACAAAATATTGCTTCCTAACTAAATCTCAGTTTCAGGTGATACACTCGAGGAGAGCAGAAGAGCTGGGACCCCCTTTATGCGGGGGCTGCGGGTTTTGGTGAGGAACCAAACTTGTATACAAATGTAATTACCGTGGTCTTAAAAAGAAACTCTTTGAAAATTCCCGTCGCTCCTAGTTCTGACAGGATAACCCACGATCAGGATCCGATTGATATGGGAGTTTGTAGGAGACCATGTCATGCTCAGGCAGAAATCGTCGTGAGAAGGACGGGCTGATGCCTAGTGTCCTTACTGCCGAAATCTCTCTTCTCAAACAACTCTAACACATCGTTTTCTTGAAATGCATGTTCAGTATATTGTCCTAAGTCAAAGCTTCAAGCCACCTTGTTTCAAACTCAGTTCCACGGATTTACAACATAATCCTTTCTACTATTTCTAAATAATCCTATTTACATTTTGTTCGCTACTAAGGCGCCTGCAGGACAATACTACCAAAAGTTACAAAAGAAAGAAAGAAAATAATAATAATAATAATAATAATAATAATAATAATAATAATAATAATAATAATAAAACCAACAACAACTCTTACACCCAGTAACGGACTACCTTTTTTTTTTTTTTTTTTTTTTCCCTACAGAAAGATTGATAACGTCGCTCGAGATTTACAGTTCACAGGAAGTAAAATGCCTCTTTGAATTAGTTTTGAGTCCTAGGGCAAGTCACTAAAAGGAAGGCAGAAAAGACTTTTCCTCTCCGAGAGGTTTCTCCTTTTTACAAAGCTAGTATTTTTCTTTTTCACTCTCTTTTTGTTCCTTTTATCCTTGCTCTTCTGGTGGTACTTTCTGATGTGCATGAACATTTAAAACCATCTTGAAACAAAAATTCACTTTATCAGATAGGAAGAACGATGTGGTTTAAAAATTTTTTTGTGCAAGAACCCAGGAAAGCAGAACCGGAAAGCTAGATCTGTCCGCTATCTCCTGCTAACACCCAGTCAGGACGCACTGGTATTTCACTGAGAGTGTGATATCGGAGGCTCTTCGGCAGCACCGGGTGCCCGGGAGCACCGCAGCTCCGGCGTACCGGGCGGGGCCCGGCTGGGGTGAGGGTCCTCCTGGACGTGGCCGGCCGCGGTGACCTCGGAGAGATGGTGGCGGGGCGTTGAGGACCCCCCCTGGCAGACATGGTCAATAATGTAAGCCCTTGTCCGTCTCGGAGTGAGGAATGGAGTGTCTTGCTTTCTGGGGGGCAGCTGAGCCAGCCCAGTGCGGACCATTAAGACCTGGCGTTACCGCAGCCCCTAGAGATCGCGACTTGTCTTTGCGCATCTTCCGCTTGCTCCCGTCCCAGCCCGGCAGGTGCCTTCTCAAAATGGCGTGAAAGAAAAAAAAGGAAGGCGAGGAGTAGCGGCACAAGGCATGAACGGCGTTTCCCCAGGTAGGACCCGCCGCCCCCCGGGGCTGCGGGTTTTGCCCCGGCCCTCTCCCGCGGCCGGTCCCGCTGCGCTTCCGGCGCTGCTCAGCGCGGGCGGGCGATGCCACCTACCGGCAGCACTGAGGACGCCACCCACCGCGGGGACGGTCGGGCCGGCTCCGGCATGGCTGTGTGCCGGGGCAGAGCGCCCGGCAGGGCCCCCCGCCCAAAGCAGCACATCGGGAAGGAAGCCCATCCCGCATCCCCACACTCCCGGGGGGGACTCCGAGACCCTAAGGAAAAGCAGCGTTTTGGGGACACATGAGAAACTTCCATCCATGGGAAGGCTGGGACTTCCCTGACCACTTTCCCACCGCCGCCGCGGGGCTCTGCCACCCTGCAGTCTTCCTTGAGGGAGCGAGGCTGCCCTCCTCATTCGCCACACATCCACCCGTGAAACGGCCACCACGGGCCCAGGACCTCGGGGGCTGTCTTCCATGGTTTCCTGTTGTTTGCGAATGATGTAACATAACGTGTATCTAAAACAAGAGCTGGACAGAAACGAGATGTGAAATACAGCTATGCAGGTGGGGTTTATTTGTTTATTGCTTAGGGTTATTAATATTAATTATAATCATATGTTACACACAAAATTCTTGCATGCATATATAGAACACCCCACTCTTCATCAATGCAGTGCATGTACTGATCAAAGCATACAAGCAGTCCTGGTGACTCCTGCTCTTCACCTAAGTCCATGGTACTCCCCAGCAATAAGGCTCAGATCTTGGTGTCCACAGCTCGACAGTGGACAGGAGCTTCTCCCCAAGCCTCATCCTCAGATCCAAACCTGAGAAAGACTGGGTATTTTGGCAGCTTTCTGCAGCTGGAGCTGACAGGAAAGCCCCAGAAAGCCAGGGCAGCCTGCTCAGATGGAGGCTCCAGGGACACTGGGCAGAAGCCAGACTGGGTGGATCCACCACCATCTCCCTTTGATGGGTTCTGGGGGACAGTGTCCCTTGGGAGACCCATAGTGCCCCAGGCCACACATTCTTCTTACAGCTGGGGAGTCCATGACTGAGCGGAGCACCCTGGAGCCCCTGTTGCAACAGGGGATAGATGAGCCTAAAGACCTCCCCTGCCCCTGAATTCAAAATCAAAGAGCACCGCAGGCACAGCTTGAGGCACTTTCCTGCAGCCACACTGGCACACTGGCTGAGATGCTCTGTGTTTTCCAGGGTTGACCTTGACCATGCAGATTCCAGAGCCTTCTCCAGCTCCACACAGGTCAGTTGCTTGGGTGATTTTTTGAGTGTTTGAATAGATGCAGCCTGTGGAAAGTGCCACAGATCCTGGCCACAACCTACACATGCTGGAGCTGAAGAGCCTGCCCTGAGCTTTCTGCACCTTGCAAGACTCCATCACCAAAGGCTGCAGTTCTTTTGTTGCACACCCAGACTTGAGTTTTACGTGCAGAACAGACTTTCTGTTAATTGAAATAAAACCATTTTCCAAATTAATTTTCTGTCAATGTAGTTCATTTGACCAAAGATTGGACTGGGTTATGAGCTGCTTGTGTCATGGAAGATAAAAATCCTTCACCAATATCCATACAACTGGATGGTGGTGTTCCCTGCACAGATAGCTGTGGTGTCCATTGTCCAGTATCACTGTGACCACCATTTTAGATGCACTTTTTAGTGAGTTTATCCCCCTGTTCCCTTGCTGTGTAGTTTTGTGGTAAGGTAACATTTGTCTTAGCCTCCTGAAGAGGCTGGGATTATAAACAGGGTCTGTGTGACCAGGCCATTGGTGAGGGGTTGCAGCAGTCATCTGAAAAGCTGAAGGAGGCTGAAGGAAAATTTGAGGCTTCCTGCCATGTCTACTGCTGAAATAGAGTTTCTCACTCTTGGAAATGACCTTTCCACCCCTTCTCACTCTCAAACAATTTTTTTCTTATTTGGTTTGTTGGTTGGTTGTTTTTGTTGTTGTTGGTTTGGTTTGGTTTGGTTTTTGTGTGCTTTTTTGTTGTTGTTGTTTTGTTTTGTTTATTTGTTTGCTTTCTTTCCCCCCCTTCATTCTATAATTCTTGCAGGGCAAATACATTTGCTGTGACAGGTGAAATTAACTTTTTTTTAAGGCACTTTTCAGCCTTTAATTACTGTGAAATGCAATTAAGTGTTCTCAGGACCCTTCTGCACTTCTCATCTAACACAACACAATGAGAGTTTATTCCAGGTTAGACCAAGACCCATACAGCATTATAAGCTAACTTCAACATCAGCCAATACCAGATGTGTAAGGAAGAATGCAGGAACAGAACAAGTGTGTAAATTTTCTTCCTAGCTGAAAGAAATCTAGGTTTTGTTTTGTGTTTTGTTTTGTGTTTTGTGTTTTGTTTTGTTCTAAGCCAGTGATAACATCTGAATTTAACAGCCTGTTATGTAATTTATTGTGTGAATTTGCCAAGTCACCTTTTGAAATAATGTACATTTACACCACTGAACATGTTCTGTGGTGAAATGCTCTGCAGCTCTAACCACGTGTGGTGTGAAGTGCCTCTTTTTGTTTGCTTTAAGCCGGTCACCCGCTCATTTAATCCGATGCACTCTCATTTTTGTACTAGAAGAGGCAAACAACAACTGTTGCTAACCACCCTCTCCCTGCCGCTCCTGACTCTGTAGATTTTATCACACTTTTTTCATTGGTCAGCTCTTTTTCAGGCTGAGGGGTTGACTTCAGAATCACTGGATTAGCATGAAAGTAATTCTGTACCCGTGACAATCTTTGCCATTCTCTCCACCTTTTCATGTTCAGCTCAGGCTGACTACTGTAATAATGTTCCAGAACAGCCTGAAGTGCCTAAATTTGCTTTTACGGTTTTCTTTTCAACTTATTATTTCTACTTTTTTATGTCAGTTTCTATTCCCAATGCTAGTGGAGGGATATCTATTTTCAAAATGTAGCACTGGCCATCAAAGCTGATGCAGCAGAGTACTTGTCATATAAACAAAACATGTTTGTTTAGGTTACAATTGATTTCATGACTACCCTGACTATTGAAAATCTTTCTAACACTCTCCACATAAGCACCGAATTTTTCATTGTAGACAAGCTCTGGCAAATTAGGGGGAGATGCCATAACTAATGTCTCAGATATTTGAGATATTTTCCATTTAATTCTGTAGTGATGCAAGTAAGCCCTGAGGGAGTATAAACCCATTCGTAAGTGCAGTGAATATTGGCAGGTATGCTCTTCATTCACTTAGAAACCCTTGGCAATAAGCTATACTGTGATCAAAGACAGAGAAGATTGATTTTTCCATCTAAAATTAAGCATGTGGTGCATTCCTGACAGGGCTTGAGCAGAAATAACAGCTACCTGCTGCAGAAGGAGGAAGGCCCTTGCCCTGTTCTGCCTCCCCACCTCTGGCCACCTGTGCTTATCTCTTACCTCCTGACAGACACCTAGTGGGATCAGGAGGCCCAGAAAGCCAAAGGCAAAATGCAGAATGAATCACACCTTCACAGTTGCCAAGACATTAGTCCAAGGTGGTATTTTGACAGCTACACACCTAAAGAGGGGCAAATTTAGTCCTGATTCATCCTGGGCTAAATGTGCCATCCTTGGGTGGGACTATGCCGATTTTGGATCGTGACTTAATAGCATTCCTGACTTGTAACTAATTGTCTTAGCAGGGGTCCAAAGATTTCTGTGATTTTAGCTTAAATGAGAAATTTTTCTTCTGTGTATATGTTGTCTACAGGAATAATCTGTTTGCTTGAGTCTCTGACATTTCTGCTTTAATTTAAGGTACCATCTTTTTCACACACAGCCAGTGACAAATATGGTGACTTCTGACTTTTACCTATTATCTAGCAAGATCTTAATTGCTAACTAAGACTAACACAAGAGTCTTTCTAGGCGAGGCTTTACCAGTCCAATTAACATGAACTCCCAAGTATTCGGCAAAGCCTGTTCAAACCATGTTCAGTGAAGGCAGGAGATTCTTCAAGTAGCACAACTCCAGCTACTCTCTAGACAGCCTCTGCGGGATGTTATAAACAGAGAGCGGCATCCCACAGCTCATGAAAGGCTTGTGATGTGGCTTCAAGCCCAGGTATTTTGGGTTGCTGAGTGTAAGAGTTTCAGGCACCGTGATGAGAGGACGCTGTTTGCTGATGAGCACTCTCTCTTCCCTGACACGGAAGTCTATTATGGATTACTCCATACAACTCACTGGCATGTGGTACAACACTGTAATATATGAGATAAAAACAAGACCGCACTTAGGTTCAATGTTCCTGGGCTCCCATTCAATGCTTATATATTTAGTATCTCTTAAAAAGTTAATAATGCTTCAGTGAGTCTTGTGTCTGGACTTTTGGAGATAGTTTCTTTTCCATTCATGTCTATCACAACACGTTTGCTCCTGTACCCCATAATGTCACTATCCTCTATTAAATCACTAACATATAAGCATATTATTCCAAATTACTTAGTGCTTTCCTCCTTACGTCATACAGCAGCTACATTAGGAATGATAACACCATTATTCCCTGTGGTGCCCTGCTGATGTGCCATACACTTCTGCTTTCTTGACTGCTGAATACAGCACTCTTTTGAAAAAATGCTTCCTAATGACATTTTGACTATCAGACAGGTTTCCTTCACTGCCTGAAAAAACATGTGTTCTTTGTGGTCACTGGCAATCAGGACAAATATTACCTCACTTTAGACTGATCACTTATTTTTATGACCTGTGATTTGTTTCCTGAATAACTTAGTAACTTACGTTCTACACATACTCTGTTACAAGTTACACAGCACTGGCCATTTTTTTAGGAGAGCTTTTCGACTAGTATTTTGACAGCAAATTCTTATTCCTTTAAACATAATTTAGGACACAATTTTCCCAAGTAAACATTTTAGTGATCTTTTTCCACTCCTATGATGCTTCTGAGCAGCTAACGAACTTTGCTTTAGCAATGTGTATTCTTTCATGATTTTGAGATCCTAACTGTAACCCTTTTTCAGACCTGAAAAGATACTTACTGAGCTCAGGCTTCATTTCAGTGTAACATGCTTTGGCGCTATTTTATTTCTCAACAGAAGTTCTCCATCTACAACTAAATCCAGGCTTAGGTTTATGTTTCCCATTATACAAAATACACAAAAAGGACTGAAAAAGCAAGCCAATACTATTTTAGCATTCTAAAATACTTTTTCTCTGATGTAGAATGTGTTTTTTGAAGGTTTGCTGTTTGATCCAGGAAATGTAACCACACCTTAGAGAGTCCCTTGAACTGCAGCTCTTGAACTGCTTCAGTTGATTCCTGATACCACTCAGTGATATAGTTTTCAGCATAATTTGTCTCGTCTCTGAAATCTCACTTGAGGAAATATGAGATCATATCTCCAGCCTAGTTAATCCTAGGCTGACAGCTGGGACACACTTCCTACAGCTTCTGTCTTGGAATAAACTTTCTGTGACTCATTTTCACTTCAGTATTTCAGACTATTAAAATATTTTGCATGTTGGTAATTATCAGTTGTACTAGTAATTCTGAAATCTTTCTTATATGTTGATGGTAGACTGCAGTAAGTGTGAAGCTGAAGTATTTATTGTTTTTACTTTCAATAGCCTGCAGTGATTCAGTTTGGTTGGTTTGTTTTGTTTGTTTTCATCTTGGCTCTATTCCCTTTTGCTGCAGGTACACTGCCAATTTCATCTTGCAATAAATTTATAAGCTTCCTTTTTAGTTCAGAACAAACTCTGTCCTCCCCAGATCCCCTCTTCCTCCAAATCCGTTTTGTTCCTTCTGAATTTGATATGCATTTGCTAGTTTAGATACAGTAACATGGGCTTCTTCCCACCCCAGTCTTTTCTGAGCAATCTGATTAATTTTTCCAATTTTACAGATATACTGGACCAAATTGCTGCAGGTCCCGCCACCATCCTTCATATATGTTTGATCATCCTCTAATTCTTGGCTGTGATGTTAATCCGTTAGCTGCTCTTCAGCAGCACCTTTTGAATCATCACATCCCTGAGACCTTCTGTCACCACTAGTTGAGTAGTTTCAGGTTTATCATTTATTTTCACTCATTACAGAAGTCTCAATTTTAAGTGATCAAAATCCTCTGTACAAATTGACTCTCAACTCCAGTGTAGTGAAGAGGTATCATAAGAGCCAATAACATTTACACGCACATGGAAAGCAATACCTTCCGAAAGCCTTGCCTAACACAGGAACCTTAAGCTTAGTCAAGAAAGAATAATAAATTAATTATTAACATAGTCTTACAGAAACAAGAACAAAGGGAACAGTTTATTGCGGATATTCCAGAGAAGAACTGGTTTAAAAGGCACTAAAATACAGGATGAGATAACAAGGTCAGTGCTATTTGTAGTTATGCCAGGAGGCCCATTGGGTTCAGGTGTGGTGACGGCGGAGGCAGGACCATGGCACAGCACAGCTCCTCTTCCCTCGTGTCCCTCAGCCAGCATGTGTAGCATTGACGGGAACATGAGGCTTCTTTCCCCATAAATCTCCTCCTGCACCCTCCTGTGCAACGCTGTCCCAAACTCCGCAAACACTGCTGAGCTTTAACATTCATTGCAGACGGACTAACAAGTTCCTGACAAACGTGAGATTAGGGCCACCGAATTACTCAGCGAGGGCAAAACAAAACACACCGCTAACCTGCGGACGACCAAAACTGCGGGCTGGGAATGATCCCTGCCCTGAGGAACGGGATTTACAAACACTCAACTGCAGCAGCAACGGCTTGACTTAGGGCCTTGAAGACGTCTCATTAGTTCTCAGAACGGGAAAATCACGGGCGCGGGGAAGAGGTTTGCGTTACACGAGTAACGCGCTTCCTGGGAAGAAGAAAATTAAATAGGTGCCACGTCGGGCACGAATTCGCTCGTGACGGGGAAGCGCCGCAGCAGCGGAGACAAGAGCCTGCCGGCGCCCGGCCCGGCCCCTCGCTGCCCCGGCCCCCGGCTGCCCCCGCCCGCCCCCGGCCCGGCCGCCAACACCCACCGGCGCGGCGGCCCCGCCCCTCTGCGCGTGAGGCCCCGCCCCGCCGCCGCGGAAGGGGCGCCCCCTGCCGGCCCGCGCGGCCGCGCATGCGCCGCGGGGCGCGCGGGCCCTTTCTTCCGGCCGCCATCTCGTTGTCGCCCGCGTGCGCCGCCTGGTCCAGCGCCCCGCCCGCGGCCCCGGCCTTTCCCCCGGCCTCTCCCCCGCTCCGGCACCGCCGCCACAGCGCCGAGAAGGTACGAGAGGGACGGTGGGAGGAAGGTGGTTTTGCGGCTGGGGGTTGCGGGTCGGCGGGTGGAGGCAGGAGAGGCGGTGACGGGCTGGGCCTGAGCCGGGCCTGAGCCGCGCCTCAGCGCCGCTGCCCTGGAGTAGAGCCCCGTCCGGCCCGGTGCCGGGCTGGGGATGTTTCTGCCGGGGATCGGAGTGGAATGAGGGTTCGCTGCGGATCCGCCTGGCCCCCTTTCCTGCTGCCGGGCCAGCCGCTGCCTGACCCGCCTTCCACGGGCGCTCTTATTGCTTCCGCAGATGAAAGAAACGATAATGAACCAGGAGAAGCTCGCCAAGCTGCAGGCCCAAGTGCGCATCGGGGGCAAGGTAGGAACCGCATCCCCAGCGTGTCCCTGCGGGCACACCGGGCCGAGCACCAGCGGCCCCGCAGACCGGAGCGAGAGCAGCCCCACGTTGTGGGAGCTGAGCTGCTGCAGGGACCTCTAGAGTCAGCCCGGGAGAAGCGATGTGTAGTAGTTCAACCTCCAGCCTTTTCTGTTCGGACTTGTGGTTACATATTACAGTAGTCTCGCAGCCTGTGTTCTTGTATGAGCTGTCTTATAAGGCACGTAGGATTTGACGTGAGTAAACCTTCCAGCAGGTGAGCTCGCGTGTAGGTTTTGTAACAGATTGTAGGTGGTTACATTCCAGACTCTTATCACAAATCTTTAAGGTGTCTATGGTTGGTTTTTTTGCCTTTTAGGATAAAGCTGGAAAATCTGTACTTTTCATACTCTTGTAAAGTAGCGTGCTTGGAAGACCTTTTTATGATGGTGTCTGAACATATGTAGCCGTGTGGTTACTGAAAATTTTGAAAGTATGTTGAGTATAGTCATGTGCTAATAAACATTTTAAGTACAGTGTTGATTTTAAGGTAAGAATTAGTTTTTTTGTATGCCTGAGGAAGTGTAACATGATATTCTCAAATACAAACTATTCAACAAAACTCTTCCTGACACAGTTCTCAGAAGCTTTCATTCTGTTTTGAGTCTTTTTTTGCCCTTAGCTGGACATTTAGACAGCCTTAAGTCGGGGTTAACATAGTAGTTAACTGGTTTAGTGATTTTGCATTTGTTTTTGTTTGGTTTTTTTTTTGGTATGGGTTACTATTTAGGCAGAGAATTGCTATATTATATTGATGATAGTCTTTGTGTTACTAGCGTGTGTGTATTGACTATGGAGGCTTTTAATGTTTGTCACATAAGAGCATACATT
The DNA here is from genome assembly GCF_963082525.1 of Nesoenas mayeri. Classification (NCBI taxonomy): domain Eukaryota; kingdom Metazoa; phylum Chordata; class Aves; order Columbiformes; family Columbidae; genus Nesoenas; species Nesoenas mayeri. The sequence continues at coordinate 64,348,812 of NC_137542.1, read as the reverse complement.
CAGACTACAGCTCTGACAGCTCTCTTGTCAATATGGGCTTTTTAGAGACATAAAGCAAAGCTGAATGATACTGTCTTTCAGTTTTAAAATTGGTCTGTGAGATACTTTGAATGCCTGAACTTGTCTTTCAAAATCGGTTTTACAGCTGGAAATTATTACTGGGATTCTTCATGGTGTTGTCACCTTCTAAGTTGAGATGGGTGTGGAGGCGACAAAGAGGGAAGAGTCACTTCTTGTGAGAAAAAGTTGCACGTGTCCTCTGTTGGAAGGTTTAAATGATGTTGCAAGGCTGCAGATCTTACAAATAAGCTAAATACTGTGTTTAGGTCGAGGGCTATTGTAGTACTTATGTGAAATTTGAGATTTTTGTGTAGAATATTGCTACGGCTATAGGTCATGGCTCTTATTCCAAATCTATCTAGAGGAGTGGCAGATGAGTCTGAAGTACTCCATTGTTGGCCTGCTGTATCCACTCCCCTTTAATATAGAGGTAGGAGGGTGTGCACAGTATGTTTAAGCATGATTAGGATAGATTTTGCTTAGTATAAACCTTCAGTCTTTAGAAGCTGAAATCTGCAGAGGTGAAAGCAGCAGCTCTTCATTTAAATTCGATTGTCTGAGGTTTGATGCTTATGTTCAATATGGATAAAAAGGAGGTACATGTTCCTTACATAGCTTTTGATTCAATACTTCATTTTTTGAAATTTACTGAGCAGTCTTTTTTCGAGAAAGACTTAATGTGTGTCTTATGTAGCTCCATTCCTGGGTAGTTAAGAGACTAAAATAAAGCCATTTCTATTATGTTAGTAATTTTCACATTGCTGTGTGTGCAAACCCAACGGTAGCAGGGAAAAGATATCATGCTTTCTAAACAAACTACTAAACTTCTGAGCTGTAGTCTTCCAAGCATTAGTTTCATGTGAATTTGTCATTAACATTCCTTATTGCTTGTAAATGGAATATGTTAGAGCTGTTAGTGTCCAGTTGGTTTTCTAACTTCTGCCAGTTAACTCAAAAGGTATTGCAGCCATTTATACAACTGTGCAGCATCACATTCTCTTATTGCTAGCATGTGGCAAATGGGCAACTGGAGTAGGACTTAGATTAATAGTTATAGTGTGTCTGAAAGGAACTTAGTTTCACCTGTTCCTGGATGTTTTATGTCTGATATTACTGTAGCATTATGATTGTGAAGAAAATATAGAATGACACTTTCTGCTTTTTTCATAGGTGTAGATATATTCTAATATGAGACAGTTATTTCCCTGGAGAAATCTAGAGCTCTTTGTCTTTAGGGGAACTTGACCTTTGTTTGTTTTGCTTTCTAAACAAGGGTAGTCTGGAATACTATGTAGACATATTTTTTTAAAAAACCCGTTTATAACATATTTGAAAGACGCTTATTTTCCCCAAATATGCATGTGTAATTCAGTCAGATAGGAGATGTCTGTTTGGAATAAAAGTTGAGTGTTTTGAATTTTCTCACATTCGTTATTGATGAATTCATAACTTACGGCCTCTGACTATTATCAAAATTTGGCTACAATTTAAGACAGGCGATCTAAGGAAAAATTCATAAACTTCAGAAGTTATCTAAAACTGTGCTCATTTTTCAGTTTTACGCTTATGATAACAGATAAGGTTAAGCTTGCAGTTTTTATTTTCTAAGATGCTGCAGAATCCCTATGAGAATTGTGGAATAAACATTTTCTGCAGCATTGCTTCCTAAAACCTCACGCTTCTCTGCAAAGCTTGCTTTATAGCAAGGGAAGGACTGCTGCAGTGCAGTTGCGGGGGTGGGGTTGTATGCACTGTAGCAAAGAAGCAAGACTTTGTATGTTAAGTTAATCTGTAGATGGCTGCAGAGTAGTTATACGGCTTTGAGGATTAGAGTTTGTGAAGAACTACTTAAGTATTAATTTGTAACTTTTTTTTTTTTGGAAAGGGTACTGCCCGCAGAAAGAAGAAGGTTGTCCACAGAACAGCTACAGCAGATGACAAGAAACTTCAGTTTTCTTTGAAGAAACTGGGAGTGAACAATATTTCTGGAATTGAAGAGGTAATTGCTTAAAAGGAAAAAATACTTTTCTATGTAGAAATATAAAACGTATCAGAATCTGTTTCCTGGTAAGTAACTTACTAAACTTGTCTGTAAATTATCAGTAGGTCTTTGTTGAGGTTTAGGAGCTGCAATTTCCTGTTAAATTGAAAAATCTTGTTATACTGGTTCAAATACTGGATTTTTTTTCTTGCAGGTAAACATGTTTACCAACCAAGGAACAGTCATTCACTTCAATAACCCCAAAGTTCAGGCATCTCTGGCTGCTAACACTTTCACTATCACCGGCCATGCTGAGACAAAGCAGCTGACAGAAATGCTTCCTAGCATCTTAAACCAGCTCGGAGCTGACAGTCTGACCAGCCTGAGGAGATTGGCAGAAGCCCTACCCAAGCAACGTAAGTTGAAACTTGAATGCATTTCATGCTGGCAGCTGATGTGTGGCTTATTTGTGTAGCAGCAGTGAAATTCATTGCTCTCTCACTGTCTACAAGCATATTATAAAATGCCTATAAAGAAATGGGACTCTTGGATGTTATTTATAGCTCAAATCCAACAAAGAGTAAAACCAAATAGAGCAGGGGCACCTGTCAGCATATCTTGCAGCTGGTCTGGCACTGGAAAGCTATAGCCAGGCTTGATTTCATGGTAGTTTACTTCTTGGTGTGGCTACCATATTTTGACATACGTCATTCATTAACGCTAGGTATAAGAGTTAGGTTTTAAGAAAATACATACTTTGAGTTTATCTGTTTTGACACTTTGAATGGAAACACAAGTAATAGAGAGAGTTACTTCAGAAATCTTGCAACTGCTTTGCTGGTTCACAGGTGTGGATGAAGGTGTTTATTCCATGGACTTTTTGATAGTTAGGAGTGAATTATGCAGTGTTTATAAGGGAGTATGTTAACAGTTCCTCTGTGTGTAGAAGAGTGTAGAGAACAGGACTATCAGGAACATTATGTTAGATGAACCAAATTCTAACTCCATCTTTAAATTAGTAAAAGAACGTGGACGTATGTTCTTCCCAAAACTGTGTGGGAAAAGTGGAGAAGGGACCTAAGTGTATGGTGTTTGGAAAAACTGCTGCTGCTAAAGGGTGAGAATTTGGAGTGAAACACAGGCTTGTTGATGCTGGGAAAACTCCTTGTGTCCTGCATGTACTGTCTTCCTAATTTTATGAAATATCTGAATCACAGAATGTTAGGGATTGGAAAGGACCTTGAAAGATCATCTAGTCCAATCCCCCTACCGGAGCAGGAACGCCTAGGTGAGGTTACACAGGAAGGCGTCCAGGCAGGTTTTGAATGCCTCCAGAGTAGGAGACTCCACAACCTCCCTGGCCAGCCTGTTCCGGTGTCCGTCACCCTCACTGAGAATAAGTTTCTTCTCATATTTAAGTGGAACCTCTTGTGTTCCAGTTTGTACCCATTGCCCCTTGTCCTATCATTGGTTGTCACCGAGAAGAGCCTGGCTCCATCCTCGTGGCACTCACCCTTTATGTAAACATTAATGAGGTCACCCCTCAGTCTCCTCCAAGCTAAAGAGACCCAGTTCCTCAGCCTTTCCTCATAAGGGAGATGCTCCACTCCCTTAATCATCTTTGTTATCCTATGCTGGACTCTCTCTGAAGTCCGTTCCTTCCAAGGTATGGAATATCCTGAACACATAGTCTATCATTGTGTCCAGTTTGTGGTAGTTCTTAGCTTCGTTCTTACATTTTTTTTTCTTGTACTTTGCTGCCAACAAGACATGCTGTATTTCCATTCCTCAAGTTGATGATACTTTCCTCCTGTCAACTGCCCGCTGAAAAAGTCCTGCTAGAAGTAGTCTTCAGGAGGTGGAGTAAACTGCTTCTTTCCCCATGGAGCTTATCCTTCCTAAAGCTACCAGTGTGGCTTCATTGTAGCAGTAGGGCTTGAAAGAAAAAAAACTTGAAGGATTTAAAATGATTGCCTAAGATCTCTCTTCTCATAACAAAGTCAGTGTTTTCTGGATAAGCTCAATTGTGCAGTTTTAGTATTAGGGAAGATCGTTTTAAAGTGCTTGCTTTGTATGACCTAGCAGATGGCTATTCCCTTCCACTTTAGGTGGATGCCAGAGTAGTTGCACTAAACTTTCCAATCAGAATTGTCTTGCTAGATTTGGAAGCCTGACATCAAAAAGTAAATGGTCTGTCATTACTGTATTTACAGGTGCTAAAGTAAACTTAGTCTGGTCTTGGAGATGAGAGGGAATGCATATAATTTAGGAGGAAATAACATGGTTTGCTTTTGAAATGTTGCATTTGACACTGAGAGGTACTTAAGTTGTAACTGCTTTCTGCTGTTAAAAAACAAAGTAGAGTTAGAAGTGACTTTGTCCCAAGCCCTTACTGACCAAAGTTCATGCATTCATCAGGGTACTGGTCAAGTAGAAACCCATCTCTGTCGTCATGTTTTTCTTGAAAACTGAGGAGGATTAATTAGGATAAAACTGAGGTTATACAGAGTATGAGACAGCTTACCCTTGTAGTATAGCTAAGAATAGCAGTAAAAGTAGTGGCACAGGCACCCAGGGACCTGAGATAGCTATTCTTAGCGTTATACTGCTGCAGTTTTGGAGGTGCTCATTGGTCTGCCACAGCGGACATGCTTAAGTCTCGCTAGCTCTGGCAAATACAATAGGAATGGTTAGGAAACTACTCAGTCAGCAGATATATGGACCAGAACATGTAGTTACCTCAATCGCCTAAGTGTAAAATTGTGCATCCAGTTTCATATTCCTCTGACTTTGCCAGGGAACAATCATATTTTTAAGCACCTCTGGTCATGTGTGTAATTGTGAAGCTGCAGGCCTAAGATCATAAGATCCTTTCTTTTCCTTAAGACTTGTTGCAAGGCACTCAGTATACTTAGGTACAAGGTAGTGACCAGTAAACTGTAGCATGCATCCTCACATTTCCCCACTGGCCTGTTTGAGTGTTAGCAGCAACAAAAGTTAGTTGAAGATTTTTGTTCAGCAGGGGATCTGGATAAAGCATTGCAGTTTAGCTCAGACTCTTTAATAATGTTTTCAAAAAAACACAAAGCAAAACAACTAGTCAAGATACCTATGGTGAGCTTGACTGATGCCTTTGAACTACTTGCTCTTGCAGCTGTGGATGGAAAAGCACCACTTGCTACTGGTGAAGATGATGATGATGAAGTTCCAGGTAAAGCATGCGATGGAGTAAAAGTGAATTTTCTTGATAGATAACCTCTAGCATATGATTGTGCCAAGGAGGGTAGGAGTATTGACTAGTCCCTTGCTGTCACAGAATTTCTGTGGGCAGGTTATTTCATGGTTTTCAAACACCATGAGAGACTTAGATGGACTATTCATTTGAGCGAGTATTTTTTTCCTGTGTAGAAGTAATAGCTACGGCTAAGATAATTATTTAATATTCAATAAGAAGGGTGAGAATAAACTACCTTTTCAGTATCATTTTGCCCATTTGTGCTATAGTGAAGTTAAATGCTTTTAGAATTGTGCTTTATAATGAACTATCTAAAACTTACTTGATTGAACAAGAAGAATGAACTGTGAAGCTCTAAAAAGTTATTTGGTCTGTATTTTATAAGCTGAAGTCTTTATGTTGTAGCACTTGATATGAAGTACAACTTTGGGCAAAAAAAAAGCCAGAATGTTTGGTGAAGTGGATCAAACTTTAATTTCAATATTCTTGTTTTTCTAGATCTGGTTGAAAACTTCGATGAAGCTTCGAAGAATGAGGCAAACTGAACAAAGTGTCACTTTCCAAATAAAGTTAAAACTTGAAAAAGCTATATGGAGCTGCTACTTTATATTGTGACTGCTTTTATCTTATTTTCCGATGAGATCTCAAGATCTGTAATATTTGGAAACTCCTTGAACCTGCAGCTCTTTAGTTACTGCTTGTACACAATATTATTTTTGTGGCCTAATTGAACAAACCTGTGCTTTGAAATAAGTCAGATTGCTAATGAATTTCTGCCTAGACACAATTTTTGAGTAACTTGTATACAAGCAAAACTATATTTAATGAACTTTGGCATACAATAAAAATATAAAATAAAGTTCCTGGTGTGGCTTCTTGCCAGAAGACCATAAGTATTAAACATAAATATTAGACAATGATAGAAGGTCATGCTTTTCTGCAGAGCATCTTCTTTTTGCTGTGTTAGAAAGCTGGTTTTAAATTTTTTTTCTGTGCATAATGTTGCATTTTAGACTTACTAGATGAATTCCCAGTGTTTGTAGATCAGAGCTACTTATGCTCTAAATCTCTTTATAATCATCTACTGAATTAAAGAGGTAGATCTGTATTCTAGAAATAATTATTCATGGTGTAACATGACATAAAAAGTGCAGGCTGAGAGAGAACTTTACTTGGCAAAAACTCTGGCAAGCTGTTGGCATCTTGTGGGAACTAGATAGTAATGTTAGATTTTTATTTTCAGGAGTGTTTAATAGGTATTTCTAGGGTGTAAGTATTTAGTGAATCAAATAATATTTTCCCATTATTTTAATTTTACTTATCTGAAAAGTTCAGTTGTGGGAGGGAATGAAGTATAGGAATGGGAAAAAGCCTTAATAGAATTGATCATGGCTCTTAATTAATTCTGTATTTAGCATCTCCAGATCTGTTAACCAATAATCATATTTGGATGTTTCAGGAATATGTTCTTTCTGTTGCTTTTGTGTGTTTCAGAGGAAAGGAGAACTTGTTTACTGGGCACAAGGAATACTTTTTAAATGCTAGTCTGACATTTGCCTAGCTGGAGCTTCCAGGGATGAGAGCTAAATTTCACATTTGGTAGTCTTTGATGTCAACGGTAGATCACTTCCATAACAAGCTGAGGTAGGATAGAAGAGCACTCAACTAGCAGCCTTTTAAGGTTTTCTCTAGAGCAAGTACTTCTGGAAGTGGAAATTTGTCATGACTTGTGTAGCATAAAATTCAGGGGAAAACCTGGCTATACCTGTAGCAAACTTGTGCCTGGGAAGAGGTGGGGCTGTGTCTGACTTGCCAAGCATGTTTGTCATGGTGTAAGTCATTGCTGTTGGGAAACAGTGGAGGAATTAATTGCTCAACCCTTGCAACTTCTGTGGTTTGAGGTAAAACAGGAATCTTACATGAGCATGTCATGGCTGAAGTCAGGTGCAAGAACTTATAGTAACAATTTCATTTTAGTTGTCTCAGTTTGCAAGTACTTTATCAGTAAATTACACTTTTAACATTGAATTAATTTAAGTAAATAAAGTGCATTTATTGAATTGTGGCAATAATGTAGAAGAACTAAACTATGCAAATTTGAGTTTTGAAATGAGGGTGGTGACTTTAAGCTAGTTAACCTGTGAGCAGTGAAAGCTAAATTCTGCAGAGTTGTTTACCACGCTTCTTGTGGCCTGTCAAGTCAATAAATCCGTGCTGATTTTTTTTGAGAAATCAGTAATTTGTGACTCTGTGACTCTTAAGTCCTCAGAAATATGTCCTTTAAGCCACTGTAGGTAGCCCTTGCTTATGAGATGTTTCATACTGATTTCTGCCTCAGGAAGTGACGTAGTGTCTTGCTTAAGTGATTTAGATACTGTTAGCCTTTTCCCTACTGACAGATATACCTGGTGCTTAAAAAAATAAGATGCTTGCTAAAACAGTATCTTTGAGATGCAAAATAATGCTTATCCAGTGATAATCAGCCATGTGACTTGTTTGTGGAAGTCTGCATGCTAGGTATGCTACCAGTCAGGAAATACTGGCATGTCTCTGCATCCCTGAACTGAGACTAAGGATGAAGATATGATCAAAGTATGTTATTGAGTATAGCAGATTCTAAATGGAAGTAGTTCTGTTGTTGGAAGTTTATAGTAGTCTTCATGTCTAACAGTTAAATGCTCAGCTCTGGACTCAACGCTGTGATTATTTTCTTTTGGTAAGGAGTTTAGTTATGGTCATTCTAGTCAGTCATTAACTGCTAGAAACTGAAAATACTTGTGTTTATGTTTCTCGTTAGCTTGAACTTCTATGTAACCGTACTGTAATTATGCCATTACAGATGCACGTCTGTAGTCTTGCTTAAGGAAAATGGCTTTATATCTCCGTTCCAAATATCTTGGACAATGGAGAAATGAAAACAGATGCCTACATTTCTATTGAAACAAAAGTTTGTTTGAGCTTTTTATTTTTAAAAAGCTGAGGGAGTGTCCTGGGTTTGTCAGATCAAGCTTTGTAACAATTTGACTCCAATGCAGTGGTGAGATTTTATTTTTTTTCATAGTTTTTGCAAGATTTTTAGAAATATCTTCATAATTGTTAACCTCATGCTTTAGGGCTTTGTTCTGATTTAAAATTAGTATATGCTATAGAAAAACCCAATTACAATTCTTTTGGAAGATGGTGAAACTACATCTTTTATTAAGGTAGTGTGGTGTATATAGGAAAACAAGAACCTGCCTACTATGGTTTTAAAATAACATTGTTTTTAAAGCTCTAGAAGGCTTCTTGAGTCATTAGATGGGATTTTTTTTCTTTTGTTTTGTGATGTGTTGTGAGTTTCAGGTTGTGTCTCTTAAGAAGTGTCCCCAGTGAGAATTTATCCTAATTAGCAGTGCGTATTTAACATACGTGACCAAGGAGGATCACTTGGTTTAAAATATTCACAGCTCAATACCTCAAATGCCCAGTCAATACTTGTGTATCTTACTATATTGATTTGCTAGGTGTGTGGAGGAAATTCATCTAGCTCTGTGAATTTTTCTGCTACCAGTGTGTTTTGCAGGTGGAAAATCACACAGACATTTCACCTCCCTTAAAGTGATTTCCTGTAGCTCTGCTGAAAACTTAAATGTCACATTATGGTACAGATAAGAGTACTGGAAGACACTTGAAGAGAAAAGCTTGTATTTGTTCTCAGAGTCAGTGGAAGAATTAGATGAAAAACAAGATGTGATCAAAACAGTGTCCAGGAAAAGCTCTTGTGTATGTGGATTTAACAGGGTGGGAGGTGAGTAGAGGAAGCTGGTATTTTTGGCGGGAGGTGGGGGGGAGTCATTGAGAATCAAGAGCGTGGAAGCTAAGCTGGTTGATCATGCTGTTTGTGAGAAAGGATTTGAACAAGTTACAAAACTGGAGAGTTAATGTTCAGCAGAAATAGGGAAGCCTACCGGGAAGTTTGTGTTGATGACTACATTACAACCGTCTTGTCAGTCACTTACGGCTGTATCTGTAAAGAAGAGAGATTTTAAAGCTAGGTATTTTAAAGTACTAACATGTACTCAACATATCTTTGGCTTACATAAATATATGCAATGTGGCCCCTGATTTTTTCTAAGCTATTCATTGTTCCTTTTGAGACCAGTCTTGAGGGATGTGTGTTAGGTGAAGAGTAAAAGTCAGAACCCTGAATTTTAGGAAAGCAAGTTTCCAGCTCTTCAAGGAGTTAGTCAACAGGACCCCCTGGCAAACTGCCCTCAGGGACAGGGGAGCAGAACAGAGGTGGCAGATTTTAAGGATGCTTTCCAGAGAGTGCAAGAGTTTGTGATCCCCACGTGTAAGAAATCAGGAAAGGAAGGCTCATGGCTGAATGGAGACCTGCTGTTCAAACTAAAGGGCAAGAAGGAAATGCAAATGGAAGTGGAAGCAGGCATGGGTATGTTGGAAGAGCACAGGGACACTGCCCGGTTGTGTACAGGTCGGGGCAGGAATGCTAAGGTGCAGCTGGAGCTCAGCTTGGCACAGGACGCAAACAATAAGAAGAAGGGCTTCTACAGCTACCTTAACTGGAAAACAAAGGACGAAGAAAGCACAGCCTCCCCAATGAACGTGACTGGCAACCTGATAAAAAAGGGCAAGGAAGAGGCTCAGGTACTCAATAATATTATTGCTTCGGTCTACACTGGCAACCTCTCTTCCCACTCCTCTCGAGTAGATGAACTGCAAGACAGGGACTGGAGGAGCAAAGTCCCTCCCACTAAGGGAAGGTTGGGTTCATGACCACCTGCGGAACCTGAACATACATTATAGTCTGTGGGACCAGATGAGATGCATCCTAGAGTCCTGAGATAACTGGCTGATGTAGTTGCTAAGCCACTCAACAAGGTATTTGAGAAGTCATGGCAGTCAGGTGAAGTCCCTGGTGACCAGAATAAAGAGAAACATGACACCTATTTTTTTTAAAAGGATAGAAAGGAGGACCCTGGGAACTACTGTCCTGTCAGCCTCACCTCTGTGCCTGGGAAGCCCATGGAACACATCACAGAATGTTAGAGATTGGAAGGGACCTCAAAGATCACCTACTCCAACAGATCCTCCTAGGAGCTGTGCTGAGGCACATGGAGGTGATTCGAGACAGGCAGCATGGCTTCACCAAGGGCAAGTCCTGCCTGACCAATCTGGTGACCTTCTACAATGAAGTAACTACATCAGTGGAGAAAGGAAGGGCTATGGATGTCATCTATCTGCATATCTGTAGGGGCTTTGACATGGTCCCCCACAACATCCTTCTCTCTAAATTGGAGAGGTATGGGTGTGACGGGTGGACTGTTCAGTGGATGAAGAACTGGCTGAATGGTCTCACCCAGGGAGTACTGGTGGATGGCTCAATGACAGGATGGACACCAGTGACAAGGGGTGTCCCCAAGGAGTTCATATTGGGGCCAGTACTCTTAATTATTGTATCTTCATCAATGACATAGACCAGGAGTATCAAACTCATTTTCGCCAGTGGCCACATCAGCCTCACGGTTACCTTCAAATGTCTGAAGGTAATTTTAGGACTACTTATACAGTCCTAAAGTTACATTTGGGCCTTCAGAAGGCAACTGCAAGGCCGATGTGGTCCCCTGGTGAAAATGAGTTTGACACCCCTGACACAGACGGTGAAATCAAGTGCACCCTCAGCAAGTTTACAGATGACACAAAGCTCAGTGGTGCAGCTGACACCTGAGGGACAGGATGCCATCCAGAGGGACCTGGACAGGGTCAAGAAGTTGGCCCATGTGAACATCATGAGATTCAACAAGGCCAAGTGCGAGGTCCTCCATCTAGGTTGGGGCAACCACTGATATCAATACAGACTGGGGGATGAAGGAATCTAGAGCAGCCCTGTGGAGAAGGACTTGGGGATACTGGTGGATGAAAAGCTGGACATGAGATGACAATGTGCACGTGTAGCCCTGAAGGCCAATGTTATCTTGGGCTGCATCAACAGGAGTGTGGCCAGCAAGTGGAGGGAGGTGATTCTGCCTCTCTACTCAGCCCTGGTGAGACCTCACCTGGAGTCCTGTGTCCAGCTCTGGAGCCCTCAGCACAGGAAAGACACGGACCTGTTGGAGAGGGATCAGAGGAGGCCACAAAAATGATCAGAGGGCTGGAACAGCTCTGCTGTGAGGACAGGCTGAGAGAGCTGGGGTTGTTCAGTGTGGAGAAGAGAGTCTCTTCCAATCCAAACTATTCTATGATTCTATATTTTATAGCTTCAGCTGCATCCAGTGATTTGGTAAGTTGCTGAAGATGTTTTCCATCAGATGTGGAAGCTGAAAGATCCTGACCTATAAGAGACTGGATTCTGGGAGAGAGGTTTGTTTTATAGGAAAGAAGCTGACAGTGCAGCTGAGCCAAGCTAGTCTGTAGCATGAGCAAATTTGACTGTGAGTCAAACTCAATAACCTTAAAAATGGGTGAGAAGTGGGTGCATTTAGAAGCTGTGAGAACCAGGATTTCTGTGTATTCTCGTAAACTTTAAGCTGCATTTTTTTTTTGGTAGCATAAGCTACTTACAGTCTCATTGCGAAGTCTTTCATTGGTCTGTTGCTATTATGCCTTCATGTATTGATTATCATCAGAGAATCATGTTACTGAATAGAAGGAAGACAGTTTATGTTACTGCACTGTCTTGCTATAATCCCTGTGTTTGTTTATTTTGTTTCTGTTTTTTTGTTTTTGGTTTTGTGAGAAATAGATTCAACAATGTAACTTGTTTATTGCCCTTATGTTGCAGTGAAGGTATCGTGGCAATGAAAAAGCCATTCTAACAGGATTTGTGTTGTGCATGGATTAATAATTCTTTTGCAGATACGTTGCAGCCCAACCTTTTGTATTACTAATGAATCTGAACAAATCATAGGTTAATTAGTGTTATAATCATATAAACACTAATCATTATTTTTATAGTGAATGTCTATTATTTCCTCTGTAGGCAGAAGGCAGAATTATAGGCCATCTTACTGCTATTGAGATCCTGGGCTGGTTGAAGCTCAGCTTGATCATGCAACACTTTCCTCACACCATCTGGGATTTGGTGTGCTGTGCAGGATATTGGCAGGTAATGGTGGAAATAACTGCTGCACTTGAAATCTTTATTGTACATTTCTGTTGAGTATTGGTTTAGGTGAGTTTGGGTACTGGAAAAATGGAGATGTGGATTCTGCCCTACTCTCCCAGTTTTTCAAAGGCACCTGAAGTTGAGTTGAACCGATCTTACTTTCTTTATTTGGAGACTTCTGCCATTGTTTATTGAATTGTTAATGTCTAGGCTTGTGCTAGAATCTCGGAAATTTCAGCCATGTACATCTGAGCAGCCTCCTACGTCACAACCAACATGTAACTTGTGGCAGATGATTGCACCTGCTTATTATCATAGAATCATAGAATAGTTTGGGTTGAAAGATAACTTCAAAGGTCATCTAATCCAACACCTCTGCAATGAGCAGGGACATCTTCAACTAGATCAGGTTACTCAGAGCGTCCAGCCTGGTCTTGAATGTCTCCAGGGACAAGGTATCTACCACATTTCTGGGCAACCTGCTCCAGTATTTTACCACCATCACTGAAGGAAATGTTTTACTCATATCTATCCTGAAGCTCCCCTGCTTTAGTTTAAAACCATGATCCCTTGTACTGTTGCAACAGGTGCTGCTAAAAAGTCTATCTTCATCTTTCTTATAGGCCCCTTGTAAGTACTGAAAGGCCACAATAAGGTCTCCCTGGAGCCTTATTTTTTCCATGTTGAGTTTAAAATGATGCAAGAAGATTAAATAAGATTTGAAGGTGTTAGAATTATCTACTGAAACAGGAGGAACCCTGGGTTTAAGCCACAGCTTCAGAACTGTGGCTGGTCCTCTTGCATTCTGTTATTTCCAGCAGCTGCATCAGGCATTTGCAGAGGTTACTGAGTATGGCCTGAGGGTCAGATCTTCTCTCAGCAGTAGCATTTTGTGGGCTACTGTTTTACAATGAGTTCCTAATAACTATTCATCACTGACACCTTAAAGGACCCAGCTGAGATCCAAGAGTGCTTCTTGAACTCGCAACTTGTGACTGTGCAGGAGGACATAGGTAATGGAAAGATGGTTGTGTGGGCACACATCTATGCTAGATCTGTGACATTAGTGTTTGACATTGTCACTGGTGGCATTACAAACCTGTTGAATGTAACTGGCAGTCACAGTAAAATGGTGTTGGTAATGCATGTGATGATTAAGATGTTCTTTATCTCTTCAGTATTGTTGCTTCTGCAGGACTAGCAGGAGTTGAAAGCGGTGATGCCTCATTAGAACCACTTATGTGAACAATGTGGCTGTGGAACATAGTGAGCAGACCTTAGTGGGTAGGACCATTTTACAATATTTATTATGATCAGCCACGTTTTAAGGGCCTCTGCATTTGTGCTGGTTTCTAACATTGTTTGGCTCACCCTCAGGTGACCTTCACAGGTCAGCTCACATTTTGTTGTTTTATCATTAGGGGGTTTGTCTGCCCCCACCAGACATGAGTCTTATGTGGTGAGAGACGGCAGCTGCCTCAAGGCTCTTGATCCTGTGAAGGTAATGTGAATGCAAGTGTTTGTAGGCTTCATACTTAAACTAAAAACTAGATGAAGTGAAAAAATGAACAGCTGAGGTGCCTGTCAAAGGTTTTTGTCCCTGGGACAGTTGGTATCCAAAGCAGCAGGGAGGAGTTATATGGAAATTCATTTATTTGCCTTCTTGCTGTTTTGCACCACTTAGTGTTAGGAATCAGAGATGGTGCAGTTCTTTCTGGCTTAAGGAGGTCCCCAAACAACATGAAACCAGCATAGCCAGCTCGTGCAGCTGGGGTTTGCCTTTAGCGTATGTTGGGGGCAGCATTTGGATAAACAGTCCCCATGTACATCTGTGGCCTTTCATGCTCCAGTAATTCCCGCCCAGGGGTGGTGATGTTCAAGATTTTTTTGGTGTGCTTTTTACTGTTTGTAGAAGCTGGAGTAGCCTACAGGTCTCAGGATTCACTGAGTCATCTTCTTCCACCAGCATACCAAATTCAGACATGCTTAGATGTGACCTCATGCACGTACACACTGGTGTCTAGGCTGACCTCTGTCAGGAGCTGTAGAGTAGATGAATTGTCCTTCTGCTTCAGAGTGTCATTGCCCTCACATTTGTAGAATAGGCCTTCTACTCCTGTTCTGTTTGGTCCTCGTATTTTAGCACTGTCCTACTTCATTCATACCTTGGAAATTAAGCACTATTTTTTGTTTCAAAACCTGAAACTGTTTTTACTTTTGCTTATTCAATTATGTTCCATCTCTGTAGCTCTCTAATTTCATTGGGAAATACAGTATATTTGACAGACTAACTATGTCAGCAGGCTGTAAGTTAAATTCCAAGGAGGACTTGAGCCTTCAAGAATGCACCAATGTGTTTTCTGTGAGGCTGCAGGTCTTCTTGAAACCTTCACATTTTCTGTGAGCAGAAAAGCATAACACTTCTTAACAAAAGCCTGTTTAGAGACAATGGCCATGTTGCTATGTCTATGATCCTAGCCTGTACTCCGGATAGACATTATACCACAGATGCAGAATAGCTAGGCAAGCTGTTTTTTTGTGATGCATTTTCAGAAACAACGGCATTTTGAGTCCTTTATGTTATATCATTTAAGATAATCTAGGTATAGTCCAAGGGCTACAAATGCAGGGTGCAGGGGTTTTTAGGGTTTAGCCAGAGCTTGCCCATTTTTCAGTTGTTCTAGAAACCTGGCTAAGTGCTGGTGCATCAAGTTTGCCTGCAGATTGCACATCATCTAGTGTCCTCTAGCTGACAACAATAGAGAAGGGCTGAGTCAAGCCATTGAATGGTAAGACAGGTCCTCCTGAAATACCTGCAAGTCATATATACTAGAGTTTTTGTAAAAATTATACTATCCTGTAAGCTGTATTTTGTATTTCTGAAATAGAAAAGCTGATGTGCTAGAAAAACCTGTGGGCTGTGAAAAAATCATGCCATGTAGCTGTATTTGCCATGTTCTGATTTCAGTGCTAAAAAAGGAGCAAAAACGTTTACGTAATGAATCAAAATAATATTCTCCACAATGCAGGTTAGTATTTTTTTTTTTTTCGGAAGATTATTCAGAGGTTACTTAGGCTGCATCTTGCAGGAAAAGGACAGGTGGTACAGCACAGTCCCACAGCTGTAATCCACCTCGTTGCTGTGCCTGGTTTACACCTCATTTTCTGTGGGGCAACCTTCCCGCTGATTTCTGCATGCATGGTTGGCTTCATCACTGCTCATCTGCTGAAGATTGACTGACATGCTTTACAGTCCTGTATGCCTGGAGAGTTGCTAGCTTAATTTGGTGACAAATCAACCTCAACAGAAAGATCTATTCAGACATCATTCCTAGGACAAACCCCTAACAATATCTTTGATCTTTAAAGTTCCAAGTGACTGGATTCCTAATTTACCCAGTTATACATTCATTGCCAGATGGAGCAGTGTACTTCCTGAAAGCGTTATGTGCTGCTCAGCAGGAGGTGCGTGCAAGCGGAACTGCTATAACAATGCTAATGATGATCATTCTAGTGATGAGCTGTGTCTGCACTCCAGTGATTTATACTGTTGTTGTAAAGGAAAAAAAGTCTGGTCCACAGTGTTCAGGAAAAAGTCTGCTGGAATGTCCCTAACAATCATTTTCCCAGTGAAAAATGCAGAACAGATTTTAGTCTATCACCCCAGTATATACAGTCTTTCTCTTTTCTCCTACCACTTATGCTTTACAGTTTTATGAGAATATGGAATTGCATCTGGTTCATGCTAGGGATTAGCTAGAGCTGTGAATGTGAACTGCTTAGGCGGAACAAGTTACCTATTGTAGAATTGGGATAAACTTTCATGGTTACTCCTGGCACTTTCTGTTCCAAGTACTGTTATAAAACAGTTGTGGAAAATAAGTGGTAGTTCTGGACTTATTTTACAGCTGTCTTTTCAGGCTGTGAGATAAGTAGCATCATCAGGGTTTAAAGTGAACTTCAAGATTGCTTAAAAGTTACTGGAAGAATGTATGACCAGTAAAACAGCTTCAGAAATCCAAAATTGGTGCATGTCATAAGTAGAAGTTTGTCTATGTTGTTTCTCAGCCAACTGAGAATAAGGTTCAATAGCCGATTTCCATCTCCTTGGAGCTGAGTAATGGTATTTTTGCAGGAGTACCATTGGGATACCAACTTCTGAATTATCTGAAAAAGAGTGTCATGGAGGAAGCCTTGTGTCATGGCCTTGGGACAGCGTTTGCCTCTGGTGCCACAGTGAGGACCTGTGATCACCTCGCATGGATCCCGGGAAAGGCGGAGAGCAGAGGCCCTGTCTTCAATCCCTTGGCTCCCCCAGCTCCATGTGTGGCTTGAGGCGGTGCAGGATACAGTTTTGTTTTGTTTTGTTTTTTTCTTCTACTAAGGGAAAGCCCACAGGAGGCTAAAGAGACATGAGGCTCTGCCCTGGGAAGGTCTGGCTGGAGATTGCTGCTTTCTGTAACTGTCTCAGAAATGCAGGTGGGGAATTCAAAGTACAAGACAGACGAACAAAGAAGGCAACAGAGTGGAACTAGCAACATCTCCAGGGAAAAACAGAACAGACTGGGAAGAGTGTTGCAAAGTGCTCATAAATTTACATGCAAATAGTAATGCTAACACTGTACATGATTAATTGCTCACTTGATTGAATCCTGTCTGGATGAAAATGTATAGATTTAGAGTTACGTTTCTGTCAGTCGACACTGAGGGGACAAACAGGTTCTTTTAGAGATCCTTGACAGAATTATGATGGCACTAAATCATAGTTATAACTTAAGCTTTATTTTCTTAACAGGAAGTTACAATTAGAATAGCACGATTTCTACAAGCAGAATCAATGTAGTACAAGCTGTAAGTAGCGTAATACAGGATTTATAATACAACTTCATTTCTGGTTTCTAGTGACCTAGACTCTCTGCAGACCAGGTTGGATCTTAACATGTGGTTTGTTTTATCAATATAACAATCATAATTTAGACTCGAAAATCACGTAAAAGCATACAAGTCCCTCCCTCAGTCCTCAGAGGAGGCAGACGGTGGTGGGGGCATCCCTGGCCACCCAGGGGTCCCGGTCTCACTGTCCAGTAGCCATTCTGGTCCAAGTTCCCCTTAGGACTCGTAACTGCTCGGTTTTACAGACAGTGCCCTGGGAGCTGTTACGTTTCCCTGTTCCGTGGTGGGGGCACCAACACCACCAGGTTGGGCAGGTGCTGGAACCTTCAGGGCTGACAAGGGAGTAACGGGCCTGGTGCCCAGGAACCTGTGGGCGGTAGGGAAGGGAAGAAGTAGCCTGTTTGGTTTGTTTGCTTGGTGCACAGGGGCTTCAGGGACTGGTAAGGAGGGGAAAAGGAACAAACATGCGACCTGCTCGATCCCAGAGAATGGCTGCTTGCCTCATAAAATGGTGTTAGTTATGCCCACCATGTTACCAGGGGTTGGGAGTGGGGGGGTACCTGGTCCCAGTTCCTTTAAGAATTCCTTTACTCATAGTATCTTAACTTATTTTAATCGAATATTAACAATCTATGTATGGTTATTCTTCATTTTGTTGGTCCAGTTTCTCAGCCATTTCCTGTGAGAAAGAACTTTGAGCAATTATAAAGTGGATTTCTTTTCTCCTTGATAGTATCATTTTACAACTATATTATTGCCCTCTATGAACAGAGCTGCTTGCTTTTTTAGCTTTCTTTTGCCTCTCTGCCAGACAGATAAAGCCCGTCTGTCTTGCTCTGTAAGGTTTCTGAGCTGCCATAGCCAGCAGTAGCTGTAAGCGAATGTAAATTCTGGCAAATGTGATACTCACTGCACTGAAGACTAGAGTTTGTTTGTTGTGTGCTCACTGTGTTAAATAAACCAGAATACCCTGCGAAGTCAAAGGCGAATGGATGAGACAAAGACTTTGTGCAGCTCTGAACTGTTTGGCTGTTATTACTACCTGAAACTGTGCTAGGCAGCCTGCTTTGTGAGGCAGAGTTCATGACATCTGTGATTACACGCTGCACACTGAATTTGGCAAAAATAGTTAATCAGGAAAAGCAACTTGTTTGTTAACACCCTGAAATACAGTACGCTGTCATTCTAGTTCAAATGTAAAAGACTTTATTAACATTCCCATAAGAAATTACATTGGTAAGAGCTCTTGGTGAAAGGTATGGGGAGAATCAGGTCGGAGTTAAGATTTTGACTGCAGAATTTCCAAACTCCTTTGGTCTTGTGGCATGCTGTGGCAAGGAAACACTGCTGCCTTCAGATCCATACGTGTGGTTTGAAGGTAACCCCTAGTGTCTTGTCCGTGCCATGCGAGGCTACGGAAATGGTTCACCAAAACAAAATCAGTAGGCTGATGTTTCAAAATGCTTATCAATGCTGAATCAGGGCTTGAAAGTTTTTACCATTATAAACAAAGAAAACTGAATACTGAGAAGTATTTACAGCAAGAGAAACAAAAATTCATCATTGTGTCTCAAGAAACACAAAGTATGTGAAGCATGCTGTTAACATTGCATAACCAACCGTTGTCTCTACTTTCTTGATAGTAATTTTTTGCAGTGAGTGAAGCTTTTTCTTTTCATAGTTTTTTTTTTTTCATTTGCTAACTGTAAGTTTTCCTCAGGGTGTCTGAACCATAGCTTAAGAAATACTGCTGGCTGTCCCCTGTAGGGCCATTGCAAGAGCGACAGAAAGCTTCAATTCCATGTTCGCTGACTTAGCAACATAATGTTATGCTATAGAAGGGGTTCTTAATGCAGGAAACTGTTTCTGAAGATGACCATCTTCACCTTTGTACTCACTTTTGTGGGATGTGTGGTGATAACTGACTGACAATTGCTTGACATTCTACAGCAAAAGATGGAAGAAATTTTACGTTTTGCTGTCTTAATATACATTCCTCTATTTTTCACAGAATCACAGAATGGTTGGGATTGGAAGGGACCTCTGGAGATCATCTAGTCCAACCCACCTGCTAAAGCTGGTTCACCAGAGCAAACCGCACAGATCGTGTCTGGGAGTGTTTTGAATGTCTCCCGAGGAGACTCCACAGCCTCTCTGGGCAGCCTGTTCCAGGGCTCTGGCACCATCAAGGTAAAGAAGTTTCTCCTGATGTTTAGATGGAACCTCCTGTGCTTCAGTCTGTGCCCATTACCCCTCATGCTATCATTGGGCACCACTGAAAGGAGCCTGGTCCCATCCTCTTGACACCCACCCTGGAGATATTTATAAACATTGATAAGTTCCCCTCTCAGCCTTCTCTTCTCCAGGCTGAACACACACCACTCTCTCAGCCTCTTCACTTAAGAAAGATGCTCCAGACCTCTAACCATCTTTTTAAGTCTCCGCTGGACTACCTCCAGTAGTTCCTTGTCCTTGTTAAACTGGGAAGCCCAAAACTGGATGCAGCACTCCAGATGTGGCCTCACCAGGAGAGAGCAGAGGGGGAGGAGAACCTCCCCCAACCTGCTGGTCACAGTCTTCCTAATGCACCCCAGCTACCACCGGCCTTCTTGGCCACAAGGGCACATTGATGACTCATGGTCAACCTGTTGTCCACCAGAACTCCCAGGTCCTTCCCTGCGGTGCTGCTTTCCAGCAGGTCCAGCCCTAACCTGTACTGGTGCCTGTGGTTATTCCTCTGAGGTGTACGGCCCTACACCTGCCCTTCATCAGGTTCTTCTCTGCCCAATACTCCAGCGTGTCCAGGTCTTGCTGAATGGCAGCACAGCCTTTTGGTGTGTTAACCCTTCCTCCCAGCTTGGTGTCATCAGCAAACTTGGCTGAGGGTGCACTTGGTCTCTTCATCTAGGTCATTGATGAACAGATTGAATAAGACTGGACTCACTACTGACCCCTGGGAAGCCCCACTAACTAGAGGCCTCCAACCAGACTCTGCACTGTTATCACAACCCTGTTATTCTGCCATCTGAACAGTTCATGGTCCATCTCACCGTGCACTCATCCAACTCCCACTTCCTGAGCTTGCCTATGAGGATGTTGTGAGACACAGTGTCAAAAGCCTTGCTTAAGTCAAGGCAGACAACATCTGCTGCTCTGCCCTCATCTACTCAGCCACTCATACCATGATCCATTTTCTGTTGTCCCACATAAACCAAAAATGCATCTTCTAGGATACATTTCCAGGCAACAGTTAAGATTATCAGTCAGTTTATTTCCTATATATTAACTCAATGCTGATTGAAGTTCAAGACAAAATACAAAGCAGATATTGAATATTCATAATTTAGAACAAGTACATAACTGTAACACAAATCATACAAAAAAATGGAAATTATCTTCCTTATGTGTACTTATACAGCATGTGTATGCTCAAGATGTCCTAAAAATTGATCGGAAGTGGCTCAAGTTTTGATATTTCAAGAAAATACAGTTTGCTTTTTATTTGCGTTGTTTTTCAACAAACATGGAAGTTCAACATTTGTTTTTACAAATGCCATTAAATCTCAGTATTTCTACTATGAAACTTTACAGTAATTGCCACTTTGTTTTATTTTATTTTAAAATGACTTACAATAAGACATGTTTTTCTAGATTTTGATTATGAAACAATTTCTATCTCTTGCTTCCAAGGTATGTCAAATTTACTGTTTCTTCCATCTGATTTACTCACGCATGGTACAGTAAAACTGGCATAAACCCTACCTAAAAATACAAGTGTCAAAGCCTGAGAGACATATAGTCACTTAAGTGCTGCAAGGATTGCAAAAAACACCTCCAAGGTCAGTTATATTTTCTTGCTTCACCTCCCATAAGGTTCATTCAGATTTCAGCTTAGTAAAATAAATGGATCTTCAGACTGGCTCTCACACCAACAACATTTCAGAGGTTAAATCTCATCTGATTTACCCCTTTTATATACTGCAGATGTTTCAGTCCAGAGTCAGACAGAAATTTGGCCACAAACTTAGGTTTAATCCATGTAGGTTTGCACTTTTTTCCTACATTTTTCCCTTACTGTATTTTCAGTCACTCAGAAAAAAACAAAGTTAGCATTTTGAATTCATTATTTCTCTGGGTCTGACCCAAAGAAATTGGTTGGATTATTCCCCAGCCTTCCAGTACCTTTGATCAGGATCACAGTGCATGCACTTTGAACAGTATTGATTTCCTTTGTGTGTGGAATGATTTTCAAACAGAAGAATTAAACGCAGTAGAGATGCTATAGAAGGAATACAGTAACTTCCCCAAGTCCACTCATGTCTTGTGATCCTTAGGTGGAGAGTAAATTGGAGACTGGGCCTACTGCCCATGGAGTGGGGAAGAAAGGTGGGGGTTTGAGCTCTGTATATCTGAATAGATGCCAGACCTCTACTGGATACAGTGGATAAATGCTTATGGAAAGACATCAATACCACACAAGGGATCCATATGTACTGTCAGTGGAAAAGATTCTGAAAAGTCTCTTTCAAAAGCTTGTCTATTATTTGTGCAAAACTATCACATCCCATTACTCAGTGTAGCTTTGATTAAATGCAGCGATCCCACAAAATCGGTTAACATTGCCTGATCTTTCAACTGATTTCAAAATCAAAATTGCTGTTTTAATTAACCTGCCACACTGGGACATCCCCCCCGCCAAACTGGGGGTCAAGGGGCTGGAGGACAGCCCCACAAAGAGATCTGGGAGTTTGGTCTGGGGGTTTGGGTTGGTGGCAAGTTGAACATTAGCCGTGTGCCTTGGCAGTCAAGAGGGCAACAGTGCCCTGGGTGCATCAAGCACAGCATTGCCAGCCGGGTGAGGGAGGTGGTTGTCCCACTCTCCACTGTGCTGGTACAGCCCCACCTCAAGTGCTCTGTGCAGGTTTGCGAGCTTCAATGTAAGAAGGCCATCAAACTTCGAGCGTGTCCAGAGAAGGGTGACAAAGACGGTGGAAGGCCTCAAGGGCAAGACTTCAGAGGAGCAGCTGAGGTCGCTTAAGTTTGTTCAGCTTGGAGAAAAGAAGGCTGAGGGCTGACCTCATTGCAGCCAACAGATTCCTTGAGGTGGGCAGTGGAGGAGGAAGTGCTGATCTCCCCTCTCTGGTGACCAACAATAGGACATGAGGAAGGGGAATGAAGCTGCATCAGGGGAAGTTCAGATTGGACACTAGGAAAAGGTTCCTGACTGAGAGGGTGGTCAGTCAAACAGTCTCCCCAGGGAAGTAGTCATGGCACCAAGCCTGTCAAGAGTTCAAGGAGTGTCTGGAGGATGCTCTTAGTCATGTGGTTTAGTTTTAGGCAGTACTCTGAGAAGCACGGAAGCACTTGGTGGTCCTTATGGGCCCCTTCCATATTCTCCACAATTTGGCTGAAGAAGGCTGGAATGCAGCAGGGTCTGACTTCCCTTACAGCTGATGACTGCTTTCAGTCTTGGCAGGGAGGATATTTAGGAGCTAGGAATTCTGCACTGGCCCTTAGGCTTACTTATACCAGAGAAATTTCTACCAGGGACACTCAGGCCTAGTTGTTTCGAGACTACAAAAAGAAGGCAGAAGCAAGTGGAAAGAAATCAGATATGAATTAAACTACCATCAGAGTCCTTCAATTACCATCTTATTAAAAACTGGACAAAGCTACAAGCTGACACAGTAATATTAACAAGGGATCTTTAAAACAACCACGCGTTGTGTGCATTTTGGTATTACTAACAGTAAAGACATCTATCTTCTGTGGTGATATACTGCAATATCTAAAGAAACTTCTTCCTGTGAATATTTATCAATGACATAATCAAGTAGAACACTTTGTACAGTGCCACTCGCTGCACTCAGTGTAAACATTTAAATAGTCAAAACTGGGTTTATTTACAAAGTTTGTCATGCACAACAACTTTTTATTTTAGAATTATATAAAATACATTTTAAAAAAGGATGACATCCATAGTTCTGTGAACAACAATAAGAGGAAGCACATTAAAAAGCTTAACTAAAAACAGCAAATAGTTGAACTGAGGTAAAGTTAAAAAACAACCAACCCTTTTTACTGATTACAGGGCTAAAAAGCAGTTCATATCTCTAAGCCAAGAACTGACATCTGCAGAAGGGCGAACCATTATTCCTTGATATTTTGAAGGAGCCTTAATAAATGAGACTCAATAACCTGTTGAACTAAAGCAGAGAAAAATATCAGGTTAATCAGTGTTCAATGTTCTTCCACATCTTTAGGGTTATACTATTTTTTCTGACTGGCTCATCCTGTACAACCATTTAATAACAAACAGACAGGAAAAAATTCAATCTGGAAAGAGAGTCTGCATCCCTTCAGAAAATAAAAGCCTCACATAATGCAAAAACAATACACCCAGTAAGGCAGATAATTGTTTTTGCAGGTGATGATCTGTTCTCTGGCTGAGGCAGGGATGGAAACTCCTACCCATTTTGAGCTGATACATTTCAGTGTATTAGGACTGTCAGGAAGGAATCTTCTTACAGTTGCAAAAACTCTACTGGGCCATTACAGCAGCAACATAAACAAGGAGCAGTAAAAACAAAAATAAAATAATTTACATTTGCAGCACTCACCACTCCGATATCCCAAAGCTACAGCCAAATCCATGGAATTATAGCCAGCATCTGTTTCAATAGTTGGATCAGCACCACTTTCTATGTAAACCAGGAAAAGAAACTCATATTTCTGACAATGAGAATTAGCAGTACATTATTACTGATAATTCAGTTTGGACAGTCTACTTACCAAGGAGAATTTTTACACATTTCACATGGTTCCCATGTACTGCATATAGCAGAGGTGTACCTCCATTCTGCAAAAGCAGGGAAAAGTCTTAGATACTTAATGATTGAGCAGTCTGCAACTCAATTCCTTACACAACAGTATGCTTCTATGTACCAGTAAGAGACTTCACAAGTTTTATAAAAATGAGGTTTTGTTTCGGCTCTTCACAACTTACATCTTTTCTTGTCTACTGTTTAGACTGTAGGTTCACCCTCCTATAAGGACTCCACGTTTGTCTCATTCTCTTTTTACCAAGAAGTCAGAACCAGTACAGCAAACTTCCCTTAACCTATGGAATTTTTGAAACTCTCAGATATTTCAGAAGAGGCAGAACAATTTTCAAGCATAAGTCAGTGCTGTGCCCTATTTCAAACTTCGGATCAAAGTACCCTCTGACATAAATGCAAGCGAGAGTCTTACCCAGTCATACTCGTTGACATCAACTCCACAGTCCAGCAGCATTTTGACAATATCAGTGTATCCTTTACTGCAAGCCAGTGACAGGGCACTTTCTCGCCCTTTGCCCAAAATCTGAGGATCTGCACCCTGAAATAACAACAACATTTTTTTAAAGTGAGGTTTTACATAGTACTTTAAAACTTTTATGTGTATAGCACCATTGACAAACTTAGGAAGGCAAATTGAACTAAAAAGTAAATAAATTTTGTGGTTTTTTCCTTACATTCTGGAGGAGAAATTCCACTACTGCAATCTGCCCGTGAGCTGCAGCCCACATCAGAGGCGTAAATCCTTCTTCATCCTTATGATTGATAACATTTTCTGTTTAAAGAAAAATATGCAGCTTAGTAATCTCTTTCACTAATGCACTGTATAAGCTGGTGAAATACATTGATGTATCCATGGGGAATAGACTGAGGTACCAACATTTCCCAGAAGACATTCTCATCTTAACTTTGAAAACAAAATTCTGTCTCGATGGTGGTGCAAATATCTCTGTCCGAGAAAGAAAAAAAATCCAACTGAAAAAAGTAAAATCTCAGAGTTGGATTTTTTTTTTTTTAAGACCCATAAATCAAACTCTGATTTTACTCAGAAATGCTACAAGTTGTCTGTAATCTGGGCATTATTTTTGGAAAGTGTCTTGGTTTTGAATAAAACAGGACCAATTCTCTCTTAGCAAATTTTCGTTTCAGCTAAGTTCTTCTAAGTAACTGCATTTTTCTGAAGTTGGCTGCACATTTTTTAGACAGTGTTTGCTCCAGAATTGATAACACCTGCTGTTTACAGTTTTACTGACCTAATGGTAGGAATTGTATGCAGAAAAGGCCCACGTTTGTCTTTTATTGCTATAGCAGCCAAGGTCGCTGGTAGACCTCTTATGTCCCATAAAGTGAGGGCTTGTACAAGGGCCATACTTGCAAGGAAGGGAGGACAGGTAACCCAAATTGACCAAGAAGGTATTCCATGTCATCCGCGTCATACCCAGTTCAAAGCTGAGGGATCATAAGGGTCTTGGTCTATGGCCAGTGTCTGAAGAGGACCCTGCCTGTTCTGCTGCCTGCAATCCTCATCCTGGTGCCAGTTCATGCATCCTTGAATCCAGTTCCTGTCTACTGCAGAATCCAGTTCAGGACTTCCTAGTGTCTGCCACTTGCTGTTGCTACTCAGGAAGATTCAATATTGGTTTTGTATATTTTGCATTATTTCTATCATTATTATTATTATTAATAAAGCTTTTAAAACTTTTCATCTTGTAAGTCTGTCTCTCTTTTCCACCTTTTCACTTTCCTTAGTGTGTGTGTGGGTTAATAGAGAGCATCTGCCACACTTTTATTGTTGCCCTGCAATAAACTGTGGAAGAAAGAAGGGCCACTTGAAAATAAAGAGCTGTTCTGTATTATGCTGAAAAGTGGTTTTCTTTTTCAACAAAGTGAGCCACAGAATATTGTAAATTATTAGCCTGTAAAACAATATAGATGGTATAACTCCAGTTATAGCTCAGTTTTACAGAAACAATTAAGGTCTACTTCTAGTGCAGCTGGAAGAAGAACAAGGCTGAGTTAAGTAGTTGAGGTGGATTTTTTTTTTTTTAATATCTAAGTACTTAAAAAAATCCCATACTTATCATAGCACCACAATGTCCCTTTTTAACTGTTACTGACACTCCAGAATAAATTTTCTTCCCATAGACATGGTTCATTACAAAGTATATAGACTTGGTGACTCATCACCTGCTTTCCAGTAAACATCTGAACAGAGATGCATTGCTGATGCTGATTACTAATAGTACAGTAAGAATATACTATTAAAAGTACTTAATTCAATATGTTATATAGAATTGAAATTTTGTATTTGTACTACGGACACACAAATGTCATACTGAAGACTATCACACAGCTCAGAACGAGTAGTGCTGCAGGTGTGAGCTATAGCTTAAATGACCAACATATAGCTCTGTATGTTGATTGATTAAATAGAATTGGAAAATCACTATTAATATAAATGTGTTTAAAATTACCAAGACAAAAAAGAATAATTGTTCTGATAGAACAAACAGATTCTCCCTTCTCTTTTCCACAATTACCTATACAGCTGGGGAGCAGGGGGAGGAAGAGATTTACCTACAACTCCTATTAATGCTAATGTTAAATTTAAAATACAAATTATAGATGTGAAAGAATAGTCCACACCAGCAAAGAACAGATACTTCAAACATCCTCCAATTTGTACCACAATTGATGATTTTTAAAAAATACAGCTTTGGGTAAAAAGTCAAGCATAACAGGGTTATAAATAGCCCAAAGAAAAAGGAAGGCATTTAACCCCCCTGTGTCTCACCTTGTTCAATACGTGTGGCCAGATATAACATTTCTCCCTGAGCAGCCAGCTGATGCACTGATAAAGCTGAAAAAAGGGAAACAAAACCCCATGTTACACACATCAATTTTCATTGTGCTCCATTTAGAGCTGGGCATAACATGCCCACCTGCTTGAGCAGTACAGAACTTGGATCTGAGAGTGTAGACAGGTTTAACCTTATACTCTTAACTGGAATAATTATCTTAAAAAATGAAAAATTTCCAAAGAGTTTAACAGATTTAGACAATTTTTTAACCAATGTATAAATCATACTAGAAAGTGAAGTTACTTCCTACACTGACTCTTTACAAGGCAACAGGCTCTCTTTTCTGCTGCGTGGTCAGCAACTCAAGATCATATTAAGAACACTTATCAAAAGAAAATAAGCATCTTTTGACAACTTAAGGCTATGTAGTTTAAAAATAACATCTAAGAGAATACATGTCATCAAGAGACCTGTCATACTGCTCAATAAATCCTACAGATCAGACATCAAAACACTATACACAACATGACATCTACAGGTGAAGAAAAAAGACTTTTTTAAAAAAATTATTTTTAATAAAAAGTACCAGTCGTTAAAAGCAGCACAATTCTTAAGAGATTATGAAGAAAAAATCCCTGTTCACACAGTAAACTCTCTACAGATGCATGGTTTTGATAATTGCAACTTGGAGCAAGTCTGAAAGGTGCTCAGGATGGAATATATAATACATTATCGACATTATGTCATAACAAAATTAGCTAATGATTACACAAAATATAAATGTTCACTGTCCTTTTTGCCACTTGAAAGGTAGATTTTTTTTTTCAGAAAGACTGTGTATTTTGTTCAGAGGCCTGTGTTGCAGTTTCAGATTAACTTTCTCCATGCAAGCAACGTTTTTGGTTAAAACACTGGACTTACAATTTATACAGGAAATAATTTATAGATTAAGTAAATTACAGATAATAATTTACAAAGAAAATGTTTGATAATTAAGAATAACAAAACCCCATATGTAGTACTGCCTTCTTGACTTTCAACATCTGTGACAATCATAATATTTGCAGCAGTCTGTAGCACTTACCAATCATCTAATTTTAACAAATTTTACAAGATCCACAAGTTCTGAAAACAAGTATATGAAGCACATTAACTTAAAACTTGATCTGTATTTTTTAAACCAAGAATTGAATTTTTTCTGGAAAAAAAGCTTCAGTCATGGATTCAATACAACAGATGGATTACTACTATTTTGCAGTTGAGACCACATGAAATTAGACAAGACTACCTCAATGTTTTCTTCCTATATTACTGTTTCACAGAATCACAGAACACTAAAACACCAAAGAAAAAATATCAGAAAAATCTGTGAAGCATCTAACATACACTTCACAAAATAATTATCAACAGTAAGGCAGAAGGATACTTACAGTTTACAAGCAGAGGTGTTGTAGAAACTTCATTTCCCCTGTGTTTGTTAGTTAGGGTAGTTGATTGTTTTATCGGTGAGAAATGCTTAGTAGTTGATGGAGTATAAACATGTCTTACTTGGATACCAGGGGAAGGAGAAGTGTGGATGTTGCATTCAGCTACATTGAACAAAGAAAACAGACAGAATTTTAGTACTAGTAAGAGCATCAAAGCAAGCCATAGGCTCCAAGTCGAACAAGAAAGCCACAGTACCAAAAGATCTTTAAAATCCATGTTAAGTAAGCTTTGTGACATACGCTTTTTTCCAGTGTGTGAGAATTGAATAAAGGGTTGTATTCATTCCTGGCATAAAACAATGCTGCTACCCAACATGTTCAGTATGGTGTAACATCACCCAGAGACCAGTTGGTATCTAAATAAGGTAAGCCTTTGTCTGGACTTTGAACATGCCTGGCACAGATTCATCAGGTGGGGTGGCTCCACTTAGCCTGTCACACCTTCACTAACACTGTCCAGTGCAGTAATGTGATGCAGCTCTGCTTAGCCATGTAGGCAGGTAACTGCTCAGCTGACCCCTCTACCCACTCTCTAACCAGCCCACTGCATGGGTGGAGACATCCTTCAGTCATTTTCTTCATCAGGACTTTTTCCGCTCCCGTTGGATAAAACTGTAACGACATTACGAATTTCTTACGAGTATGTATCCAGCAGGAAGACAGATATTCCACACTATCTTATATAAAATGCAACAGCAGGTCACCACTTAGAATTCAAGAAATCACTCAGTGCTGCTGTGTTCATTTGTATTAACTTTTCTAGCTTTCTATTACAATCTAACCTAATTTAATTACAAAAAATGTACCTTATCTTGGCTTCTAATTTTCACAAGTATGTTTTGAGAAGTATCTGAGAAACCAAATAATTTTTAAGAAGATAACTGATTAAATACTGGAAAAACATATTGAAGGATTAGACTCCATTACTGGCTAAATTGATTTGACATTACTGTGAAATAATAAATGATTGGAAGCAATTAACATGCACACTGACTTCATACCATAGAGAACGTCATGATCATAAACCCAAGCACAAATTTGGTGAGAGAATCAATTAAAAGTAGAGGGTAACAGGATGGAAATGAAACTATATTTTGTTTGCCAATCAAACAGCTACAGCTGACATGACCAAATTAAGAGACCTACCAGGGATTTTTGACCTGCGGTCCCTGGATCCGCAGGACTACTTCTAAGGGGTTCACAAATGTTACCTAAGAAAAACAACCCTATCGCTGATGGGTCTAACTTTGACGTTCAGGTCTGCAGCTCCACTAGTAAGCACTTAGGGCCTGCAAATCAAAAAAAGTTTGAAAATTACAATGGCTGAACTGCAGCCAAACAATATGAATCAGAAAAATCATCAAAATCCACAATAAGCTTGTGTTTGTTATACGAAATGAGACAAATTCAACCTCTTGAAAAGATACATCACTAACAGTCTGAAATATCACAGCAAGAGCTGGAAACCACAATTTTTAAGGGGAAATAGATGAAAGTCCTAATTCTGTTCTCTATTGATATGCTCAGCCATGAGAAAGCACAGATCAAGTCTGAAGAAGCTGCCTAGCAATGGCTGGACATTAACTGCAGAGATCCAGAATTGCAGCAACATTTACTTTCGAATAGTGTAAGCTGAACTGGCAAGCCAATCACTACAACTACAGGTTTTGTACAGCCATATTGATAAAGGTCAACTGCATGACCTCTTTTGTCTTTATACTAGTGAAAAGACTAAACATGCTGCAGAAAGCTACTGAAGTTCAAATGATCATATAGGACTCTCATTAGTGTTTTGTAAAGATACATACATTCAGCAATGTGTAGGATATCGCAGGACATGCTACACAAAAGAAGCTTGTTTTCATAAATAGCATCAGCTCTCATTAAATTAGAGAGTTATTGTACACCTACTTTTTCAGTTTTAAAAAACTGTGATTTAAAAATAATCTTTGGGGAAATTGATTTTACATCAATAATCCATTAAGCATACAGTAAAAATGTTAAGGGAACAAATGCTGGAAAACTATTACTGATCAACACACATATAAAGCAGAGACTTAAAAAAAAATAACAGTTAAAAAGGATAAGACAGTTCACACATAAAAATTTATACCATAAAGTTCAACCTTTAAATAAGACAGATGCCACTTCAAGGTCAGAGTTAACTTGGTCTTGAATATTTTTACTGTCCTCCTCATTCAAAGATTTCACAAATCGTGAGCAGACATTCATATCAAATCTGTTGGGCAAAATGAATTTCATTCCCATGGTGACACTCTGAGCTGGGCCTTCCTCTGTGCTGGAGTCAAGCTGATGCTCCACCTTAATATCTGGCATGGGTGGAAGGCTGTAGCTGGTGGTACATTCTTCCACAATTAACTGGGCACCAGCATCTAAGTTTGCTGAAGATGCCATGGCCTCAGTCACGTAAAAGTTTTATGCAAAATATTTCTTCATAGCTTCTAGCCAGGAGCAGCTCCAGCCAACAAAGCTGTATCTAGAGATGCTGATGTTTGAACTACCTGAAACTGAACACAGGCAAAACAGGTTAACAAAATTCTGGTGAAGTAATGCATAAACAATACATATAACCTGGCTTACAGAATTTGGTTTTGATAGTCAAAATCTTACCAAAATATCAGTCTCCCTGCCCTCACAAACTATTGACTAAATCTTTCACTTAGATTTTATTATATGGATATTTAAGCCAAATTCCACAATGAAGGCAGTAGGAGCTTCATCTAAAAGACACTTCAGAATATTAGTCTGGTTGCAACAAAAAACCCACCACAACCAAACACATTTCTATTAAGATAGGAACAAGCTATAAGAAGATGACTTAACTGCCTAAACACATTAGACTTGAAAGAAAAGTTTAAGAGACATTTATGACTTTATGTCTTTTCATAGCCTGAGAGAAATCACAGAATGTCAGGGATTGGAAGGAACCTCAAAAGCTCATCCAGTCCAATCCCCCTGCTGGAGCAGGGACACCCAGATGAGGTTACACAGGAATGTGTCCAGGTGGGTTTCAATGTCTCCAGAGAAGGAGACTCCACAACCTTCCTGGGCAGCCTGTTCCAGTGTCTGTCACTCTCACTGACAAGAAGTTTCTTTTCAAATTTAAGTGGAACCTCCTGTGTTCCAGTTTGAACCCACTACCCCTTGTCCTACTGTTGGCTGTCAGTGGTTTCTACCACGCATGTAGGAAAACAGTCGATCCGTTTTCGATCTATGACAGCAAAACATCCCGCAGCACCCGGGGATTTCTGACAGCACCGCGGGAAACCCAGCGTCAGGCCGGGCTCCGCGGCAGCGCCTGGCGGGCAGCGCGGCCTGGCAGCCGCTCCTGGCGCCCTCCCCGCACCGCAGACCGCCGGGAACGGGAACGGGCCGCGGCGACACCCTTCACGGACACGGCAGAGCATCTCCCACCGGGAACGACCGGGAAGCGCTCCGGGAAGCGCTCCTGGGGCCGCTCCGGCAACGCGGGCCCGCGGCCCCGCTCCCGCAGCCCCGCCTCACCTCGGCGCCGCCATTTCGGCCGTTGATGTCGAGGGAGGAGTGACGTCACGCCGCCCCGGGGCAGGAGAGCATCACTCACCCTTCGCCGCGGTGTGGATTGGCCGGGGGAGTCGCTTCCTGATGACGTCGTACGCACACGATCCCGGTGTGTGTCCCGGCGGCCGGCGTGGGACCCGCCATCGCGGCGGCGGGCGCAGCGTGGCCTTCGGGCGCCGGCGGGAGCAGCGCTCGGCGGCGGCCGCTCCTGGTCAGACATGGCTGCGTACAAGCCGGTGGTGGTTCAGGCGTTCCCCAAGCTCGGGGAGAAGATTACGCAGGACACGCTGTACTGGCGGGGCTACAAGGTAGGAGGTGGCGCCGCGCGGCAGCGGGGCTGCCCGGGCACTCTGCGCTCTGCTCCCCGAGAGCTGCTTCTGCCGGCTCTTGGGCTTTCGGTCAGAAGCGGTTCTGGAGTACCGCACTGGAACCTGTTAAACGGCTTCCTGGGAAACGCGGCTGAGTTGTGCCCCGGGTTGGACCAACAGACGTAGTTATTGTCCTTGAATATTTTTTTCAGAGATGTAGAATTACAGAATCATATATTAGTTTAGACTGGAAGGGACCTTGAGCTACTCCAGCCCTCCTGCGGTGAGCAGGGACATCTTCACCTAGATCAGGTTGCTCAGGGCCCCATCCAATCTGGCCTTGAATGTCTCCAGGAATGGGGCATCTACCACCCCTCTGGGCAACCTGAGTCAGTGTTTCACCACCTGTATTGTAAAAAATTTCTTCCTCGTGTCTAGCCTGAATCTCTCCTATTTTAAAACCATTACCCTTGTCCTATCGCAACAGGCCCTGATATAAAGTCTGGCCCCATCTTTCTTATAGGCCTCTTTAAAGTACGGAAAGGATGCAATAAGATCTCTCTTGGCACCTTCTCCAGGCTGAACAACCCCAGCTCTCTCAGCCTGTCCTCACAGCAGAGCTGTTCCAGCCCTCTGATCATTTGTGTGGCCTCCTCTGGCCCTTCTCCAACAGGTCCATGTCTTTCTTGTACTGAGGGCTCCAGAGCTGGACACAGGACTCCAGGTGAGGTCTCACCAGGGCTGAGTAGAGAGGCAGAATCACCTCCCTTCACCTGCTGGCCACACTCCTGTTGATGCAGCCCAAGATAACGTTGGCCTTCAGGGCTGCACATGCACATTGTCAGCTCATGTCCAGCTTTTCATCCACCAGTATCCCCAAGTCCTTCTCCACAGGGCTGCTCTAGATTCCTTCATCCCCCAGTCTGTATTGATATCAGTGGTTGCCCCAACCCAGATGCAGGACCTCGCACTTGGCCTTGTTGAATCTCATGATGTTCACATGGGCCAACTTCTTGACCCTGTCCAGGTCCCTCTGGATGGCATCCTGTCCCTCAGGTGTCAACTGCACCACTGAGCTTGGTGTCATCTGTAAACTTGCTGAGGGTGCACTTGATTTCACTGTCTGTGTCAGGGATGTCAAACACATTTTCACCGGTGGCCACATCAGCCTCATGTTTACCTTCAAAGATCTGAAGATAATTTTAGGACTATTTATACAGTCCTAAAATGACATTTATACAGTTCTAAAACTACATTTGGCCCTTCAGAAGGCAACCGTGAGGCTGATGTGGTTCCCTGGTGAAAATGAGTTTGACACCCCTGGTCTATGTCGTTGATGAAGATGTAATAATAAAGAGTAATGGCCCCAATACGAACTCCTTGGGGACACCCTTGTCACTGGTGTCCATCCTGTCATTGAGCCATTCACCAATACTCTCTGGATGAGACCATTCAGCCAGTTCTTCATCCACTGAGCAGTCCACCCGTCACACCCATACCTCTCCAATGTAGAGAGAAGGATGTTGTGGGGGACCGTGTCAAAGCCCCTACAGATATCCAGATAGACGACATCCATAGCCCCTCCTTTCTCCACTGATGTAGTTACTCCATAGCAGAAGGTCACTAGGTTGGTCAGGCAGGACTTGCCCTTGGTGAAGCCATGCTGCCTGTCTCGAATCACCTCCCTGTCCTCCATGTGCCTCAGCACAGCTCCTAGGAGGATCTGTTGGAGTAGGTGATCTTTGAGGTCCCTTCCAATCTCTAACATTCTGTGATGTGTTCCATGGGCTTCCCAGGCACAGAGGTGAGGCTGACAGGACAGTAGTTCCCAGGGTCCTCCTTTCTATCCTTTTAAAAAAACAGGTGTGATGTTTCCCGTTTTCCAGTCACCAGGGACTTCACCTGACTGCCATGACTTCTCAAATACCTTGTTGAGTGGCTTAGCAACTACATCAGCCAGTTCTCTCAGGACTCTGGGATGCATCTCATCAGATCCCGTAGACTTATGTATGTTCAGTTTCCTCGAGTGGTCATGAACCTAACCTTCTCTTAGTGGGAGAGACTTTGCTCTACCAGTCCTGTCTTGCAGTTCATCTACTCAAGAGGAGTGGGAAGAGAGGTTGCCAGTGTAGACCGAAGCAAAAATATTATTGAGTACCTCAGACTCGTCCTTGCCCATTTTTACCAGGTTGCCACTCAAGTTCTTTGGGGAGGTTGTGCTTGCTTTGTCCTTTGTTTTCCAGTTGAGGTACCTGTAGAAGCCCTTCTTGTTATTGTTTGCGTCCTGTGCCAAGCTCAGCTCCAGGTGCGCCTTAGCATTCCTGCCCCGACCTGTACGCAACCGGGCAGTGTCCCTGTGCTCTTCCAACATACCCATCCCTGCTTCCCCTGCATTTGCATTTCTTTCTTGCCTTTTAGTTTTCTGCTTTCGTGCCGCTAGTCCAAGTATTTTTAAGCATTCGTGAGTTTATGTTTTTTCCTCAAAGCGTGTAGTTAATGGGTTGGTTTTAATGTGTTAATTGGAAAAAAAATTATAAGAGCAGCGTAGCCTGGCGGAATATAAACTCAATAGGATTGTATTTTAAAATAATTTGGTTCAAAATGGAGTTTTAATCTCTTAGTATGAAGAATGGGTATTGTTTTGCTGTTTTCATTTTTGATGATGTGCTTATGGGTATTTAATTATCTTTATCACAATTATTTCAGACACCTGTTCAGATAAAGGAATTTGGTGCAGTAAATAAAATCCACTTTTCCCCGGTTCCTCCATATAACTATGCTGTCACAGCCTCCTCAAGGGTAAGTGGCTGTTTCGAAGCTTTTGTGTTATTGTCCATCAACTGGTATCATATGATCGAATGTAATGTCTTCTTATTTTGCTAGATCCACATTTATGGCCGCTACTCTCAGGAACCAATCAAGACGTTTTCTCGGTTCAAAGATGCTGCTTATTGTGCCACATACCGTGATGATGGCAATCTGCTTGTGGCTGGCAGCGAGGAAGGTAGCATTCGCCTCTTTGACGTTAGTGGAAGAGCACCACTGAGACAATTCGATGGTCCTACTAAGTAAGACAGCCTTGTTTTTTTTTCCTTTGTGTGCACAGGCTTGTTCCATGTATTTACATGTGTCTGCTTTGCATGTTGCTGAAAACTGAATAACACTGATCTGTAATATATTGCTTGCAACTGTATGATGTAGATTTTACTGAAAATTACATTTTAAAATTGGATGCAAAATCGGATTTAAAAAAAATTCTAGATATGAATTGAGTAAATGGAAGAATAAATAAATTTTCTAATTCAGGTAGATGTCTGTTAATATGTTGTGTAGACATAGTCTCATGACTACATGGCATTGATAAGCACATTTTATTTGATGCTGACAGGAAAAGAGTTCTAAAAAGTGACTGAACAAAACCACTGAAGAAATACACCAGTAAGACTGGGCACCCCTTAAAAAAACCAAAACAGAACAAGTGCCTGATTGTGGGATGGGGTTGGGGTCCGAAAGGAGTTAGAAGAAGAGTTCTGATGTACCAGTGAGGAGAAGAGAGTAATAATCCTTAGATTAAACAGATCATGCTGTGGAAGAGCAATACGTGTTTTATCTATGTAGAACAACAATGAGAAACCTTCTTTCACTGGAAAGCACACAGGCAGACTTTAAGAGTGTTTCTATTTTAGGTCTGTCATTATAGATGTGATATTATTTTATGTCCTAAACACTAGGTAAACTGTAATAAGATTTAGAGTATCTGTGTTTTCTGTCAGAGTCATTCTCTGTCGGGATGTTACGATGGTATTAATAATACAGATATAAATAGTGGTTTTAAAGGACAAGAAAAGTGTCTGACCCAGTCATACTTAAAACTCACTATTATAATTTTTTTCTAAAGGACAGTGCTAGTGTGCAGACTTCTAAGTAACAGGAGAATTTACAGCTTTTGAATGAGCAGCTA
Organism: Nesoenas mayeri; assembly: GCF_963082525.1. Lineage (NCBI taxonomy): Eukaryota > Metazoa > Chordata > Aves > Columbiformes > Columbidae > Nesoenas > Nesoenas mayeri. Next base: position 64,312,584 of record NC_137542.1, on the reverse strand, counting down.
GTAGACCTGTAAAACCTTTAAGGCAGATCATATCAGTGCTTAGGTAAGCATCTATCAGCATGACCCTTTTCTGGCTGGAAATATAAAAACTAAAGTGTTTTTAACCTCTAAAGTGAGGCTTTGTAACTTCCAAAAGTAAATACTTTGCACTCTTAAGTTAGAGAGAATATCTTAATAAGCTCTTCATGAAGACTAGCTGCTCTGGAAACAAGTATATATTTTAACTTTGTGTGCTGTGGGCTTTGGTTTCTAGAGCTGTTCATGTAGTGGGCTTCCTGTCTGATAAATACCGAATATTTTCTGGTGGTGATGATTATTCGTCAAGTTTGTGGGATATTCCAAATGGTACAGAAATCATCTCATACAATGAGCATACTGACTACGTGAGATGCGGCTGTGCAAGTAAAGTGAATGCAGATGTTTTCATAACAGGTTTGATTTTCTTTTTCATACATGCTTCTTTTGGATTGAATTGAAGAAAAATGCAGATAGTTTTTGGTACAGTAGGATCTTGTTTATTATATTTTAAACATGGAGGATCTATCTTCCTGCTCAATGCCTGCTTTGTTGTTTCCTTTTTGCTTGCTTTTTAAATTTGACACTGATATTGGTAGGGAAACTCTGAGTTAACTAATTTTTAACATCTTTTTGCTTTAGCCTATTAGAGTTAATTGGACTGTTCTGACTGTCCTTTTAAAGTTTTAAGAAAGTCCTGTTAATGTGTCCATTAGTTGGGCCAGACTTCAGTGTTTTGTCAGGGTTCCAGAGGAGGACAGTAGTTCCATTGTAGTTTGTACAGCCCCAAAGTGGCAGACTCAAAAGTAATGTGTCAGATGAGGAGTTATTTGAAACTAATTGCTTTTTATTTTCCTAGCAGTAGCTTTCTATTAGTCTGTGGTAAATTGCTATGAAAAAAATTAGTATTCCTTACTTTAGAAGCCAAAAGAGACAAGGTTTCACCAGGTTGCCTACTCTTTTTTTTTCATATAAATACACTTGATTAATGGAATGGAAATAAAATTAAGACTTAAATTACTTTTAAGGCCTTACATGTTGGTAGGGCTAGAATTGGAAGACTTCTCCTACCTGAAGGCTGTAAATTAATTAATGTAAACCACAAGGTGTTCTCAGCGTATGGCTTAAAAATGTTTCCATTTGGCAGGAGCTCCTTTAGATTGTAGGATGTGGCTGTTCTAGTTCCTGAAGTAATTGAAACTAGGAAACTGAAGCTATATTTGGTGTTGTTTGCAGGTTCCTATGATCACACCGTGAAACTATTTGATGCACGAACAAAAAGTAGTGTCATGACAATAGAACATGGCCACCCTGTGGAGAGTGTGCTTCTATTCCAGTCTGGTGGACTTCTAGTATCTGCAGGTACTTCAGTAAAATCAAATTTCTTTTCTGTGGCCCTAACTTGAGAAATACTTCAGCTGCTGCTTTCTTGTATGTTGTTCTCATTTGGTAATGAAGTAGCAGGTGATACAAGATCTTCTTTAGGAATCTGTGTTGATCTGGAGGGTGAAGGTAGGGGTATTTTTGTCTCTGATTTGATTTTCTTGTGGTTCGTCAAAAAAAAAAAAAACCACCCAACAAACTCACTTTAGCCCTATGCTAAAGTGAAGGAATGAACATAATTAAATTTTGAAATGGTGAGACTGTCTTTCTCTTGATGATTGACAAGTTTTTTTTATCTTCTTACCATTGTATCAGAAGTCCTGTAACCCAGTGGTGTCTACATTCTTCTTTTTTCTATAAAAAGTATGTTGAATCACTCAACTGTGCCTGCAGAGTGGCCTAAAAAAAGAGCAGGCTGGTAGTGTGTTTTGTCCCAGGAGGCAGTTGTAATGGGTGGGGATGGTAAGTAGGTACAGAAGACTATTTTACGAAGGAGCCATTGTATCAATGTGAAAACTTCTCCAGAGAAACATAAATGTGTATGTATGTCAAACTGTTTTTTGTGCTTCCTTCTCACAGGCGGTCGCTATGTCAAAGTTTGGGATATACTAAAAGGCGGACAGTTACTAGTTTCACTTAAAAATCACCATAAAACTGTAACTTGTTTATGCCTGAATAGCTCTGGCCAGAGGTTATTGTCAGGATCCTTGGACAGGTTGGTATATTTTGTGGCTTTGTTGTGATTTAAATTCTTAAGGACTTTTTTGCTTTGAAGGTAATTCTATGCCACTATGAAATATGTGCATGTCTTTGGGGCTTAAACACTTTTAACTGTTAGAGATAAAGCTTACTTAAAAACATGTGTTGGGGCCAAGGTCTGTACTGCTGTATCCATTAACCTTTTATTAGCCAGAATGTCACTAAGTGTTGCATGTGTCATTTGGGAATGCTTGTAGGGAACTTTTGAATAGTCATTTTTCTGAATTTCTGAACTGACCTTTGCAGTCTCTGTAAAATAACTACACTTCAATACATTTCAAATAACTGAAAGTGTATTAGTATTCACCTCTACAGAGCCTGATTTTTGTGTCTCTATGCTGTTGCTTTCTGTAACCAAGGTGAACAGGTGAAATATGTCCTCCCTGCGTTTTCATTTGTTTGGGTTGAGTTGCTGAGTACCAGTACTCAATATGTTGTCTCTGAGACGTTAGAAATATGAAGTAGTCTGAAATGACAGCGGTCTGCTCCCTCCCTTTCTCCTCTCTCCCTCTTGTACTTCCCAGGCTTCCTCAGGCTTTATGATGACAAAATATAAGATGAAGGATCACACTTGTCATTCAGTGCTCACAAGACTGAAGTTCATACTTGTAAAATAATGTTTTGTTTTCCCATTTGTTAAATATTTCCTACCTTCAACCAAATCATTAAAGAACAGCTGGATACAAGAATATCTGTGGATTTATTTCCAGAAATTGTCAATAGATCTTACACTTAAATTTTAGGAACAACTTTGGAGAAATGCTGTCTTACTCTTTCCTGATAAGCATTGCTAAAGTCAGATAGTCACTGCATCTGCATTCAATTTCTTTTTCTGTTCTTGCCCCATTTTCATCTTTTTTTTGGGTAAGGGTAATCCTTTCTTGACTTTTGTGTATCTTTTAGCAGAAGCTTTCTGTTGCAGGAGAGGTAATAACCAAGAAGCTCAGTGGCAGTCTGAAGAATGCTTTGTATAAATACTCAGTTTCCTTAAATGATATATAGAAGTTAAGAGTGATGGAGTTCCTGTAAAGTGTCTGCAATAAGGTGTGACTAACAAGGTTTTAATTATTGTTCTTCCATGTAGGCATGTGAAGATTTACAGTACTACTTCCTACAAAGTAGTCCACAGCTTTAACTATGCAACGTCCATCCTCAGTCTTGCGTTGTCGGTAAGTAAATTAGAAATCTTTCTAGGCAGGGTAATTACTGATACCTCTAAGTCACTGAAGTAATTATTTTTTGCTTTTATTGCTATTGAGTACCCATTTCAGAATAATGCTGTACATGCAAAGTAGGATGATTGAATATATTCCTCCGGAGTAAAAAATGCATTACGAGGTTTTAAACATAATACATAATACGTTCAGATGTAACCTGATTACATCTATACAAAAATATGTGTTTATCAAGGACAGTATAAATCATAGGGAAGGTGTTCAGATGGGAAGGGTAGTCCTTTGACTTTAATAAGATTTTACTAATCTTTTGCCTTTCATGAACCTTCTGAGTCCTTTTGTGCGGCAGTGATAAAAATAAAAAGTAGTTAATTTGTTGATAAATTTAGAATAGAGTGAACTTATTTTAAAAGTTGTTGGTGTCAGATTGGCCTGAGGAAGAAAAGAGGGGGAAAGAGGCATAAACATGAGCATAAACAAACTTGTCTGCCAAGGCGTGTGACTTATTGTCTTGGAAACAGAAAGCAAAGACTAATTTCTCTGAAACATTTGAATTCTAATAGATAAATGACCTGCTGGTCAGAAATTTGGAGGCTAGCTCTATATTTTAAAACAATGTTGTTGTCATGTAATTGCCCTTTTATGTCGTGTCTGAAAGACACGTAAAAGGGACTGTGAAGGGATCTTTACTACATTTGATATTTTACTATTGTCCTGGTCTCCTGGAACCTAAGGTGTGCATGGAAGTGGTGTTTTCCTTAGTGCGTTTCCTGCCTTGTTCACTAGGGAGCTAGAGCTAAACGAGCTCTGAATTATTTTGGTTGAGGTGAAGACCCCATGCCCTTTAAACCTCCACAGCAGCTGCAAAACGTGAGATACCCATAGTGTGTACATGTCTTTTGAAACACGATCTTTTCTTTCATATTGACTAAAAGCCTTGAGTTTTAAATTGTCATATGAGAACATAAGGCTGGCTCTACTGGGCCAAACTAAAGGTTAGTGTAGGTCAAGACTCTGCTTCCAACTATAGCTGTAAGTAGATGCCTATGGAAAACTAATAACAGGGTAAGTGCATATGGTAAATTTCCTGTTATTCTGCCAAACTCTAAACTCATTTTCAGATGAGAAATTTGCTCATCAGAGTACAGTTTCTGTGTATTTCGAAGAATTTATCTTGCATAAACCTGCTCAGTCTCTCCTTGACTTTGGACAAACTTTTAACCTTCACTATGTTCCTAGACAAGGAGTTCCACATTTCTGCTACTTGATGTGTAAAGAACTGCCTTGTTTTGTTCCATTTGGTCCTTCATTAGCTTCATTTGATGCCCCTAAATGAGACATTGACCAGCAGATCTCCATCCATACCTGTCATAATTCTGTATGCTTTTATCATATCCCTCCTCAATTGTCTTCTTTCCCCTGCTGAAGAGTTCTGTCTCAAATCAAGCCAATCTTTGATTCTCCTCAGGGTTTTTGATTCTTCTATTCTGAATCCACTAGTGTGTTTTGAGAATGACTCATGTAGGGTTTAAGATGTGGATAAACAATTAATTTATTCAGTGGTGTAATGACTTGCTAGTTTTTATTTATTCTGTAGTAATTCCTAACACTTTGTGAGGTTTTTCTTGTTGTTTTCTTGTTGAGCATTTGGCCCATGTTTGAAGTTTTTATAGCATTATCTGTTAAGATAATAGTAACAGGTCAGAACTCACTATTTTATATACGAAATCAGTGTTTTTCTCCAGTGTATCATTTAAAATTATAAACTTTAGTATCAAATATGTACAACCTTTGCTATATAGGTAAAACTTGTACCAGTAACTTGTATTTTGAGCAACTTTCACATGTTTCTCAAAATCCTGCTGCTCCATCGCTTTCTCATAGATGGTGTTCATGTCGATTATATATAGCATGTAATAGCCAAAGGCAGTTGTACCTCATTGAAAACAAACAAACAAACAAACTGTCATAGGTTATACTTACAGAAGGATGTTAATGCATATTTAAGCTTGCTTCTGTAGTCAGGCTGTAATCCCTCTAACTATTTGTTAAAAGTGTATTAGATTAATAACGTTGCTTATTGTTATAGACTTGAAGCTGTCCCTGTTTTGAATAAGGTAGTTGACCACAGGACCTTCCAACTTAAGTCATTCTATGATAGTGTGATTAGAGCCTTAGCATGAAGCATAAAAATGCAATAATCTGTATGGTAGAGCATGTATTATCAAATAAAACACTGGGTTCCTCACTCTGTGATTTCTTCATTTTAGCCTGAAGATGAAACCATAGTCGTAGGCATGACCAATGGAGTGCTAAATGTTAAACACAGAAAGCCTGAAGAAAGGAAAGAAGAGTCTCAAAAGAAGAGACAACCAGCATATAGAACCCATGTGAAAGGAAGAACTTACATGCCAAAACAGGTATAGGAGGGTGAGAGAAAATATATACTGGAGCATTCCTCAAAATGTCTTTTTTTTTTTTTTTTTTTGGTTTGTGCTAAATTGAAAAAAGGGAAAAGGGGGAAGATACAAAGACATATAAGCTTGTTAATGTAGTATAATACATCTAATCCATTCTGTGTGTCTGTCTTACTCTGAACTTGTCTTTCAATTCCAGGAAGATTTCTGTGTCAGTAAACCAGTAAAACGCGTTTTGAGGAAATATGACAAGCTGCTGAAGAGCTTTCAGTCTTCCAAGGCCCTCGATGCAGTACTGGAGGTGAGGCACTGCGTTTTGTTTCATCAAGAGTTATGTGCTGTCATCTGATGTGGGTTTTTTCTGTATGTCAAGCTAATTTTATTTCACTGTGTACCTAGAAAATAATGAAACTTGTGTGGGTTCCATTTTGGTTTTGCTTATATCAGCCCTGTTTTCTGTGTAAAGATGTTGCTGTGGTACTAAACTCTTCTTACATACGTCCAGCCACCCATCAGGCTTCATACTCCTGAAGTTACGGTTGCAGTCATGCAGGAGCTGCATCGCAGAGGAACACTGAGGAGTGCACTTGCAGGCCGAGATGAGAAGCAAATTAATCTCCTTCTTACCTTTGTGGCAAGGTATTATTTTAACCTGAGTTCTCTCTGACTATTTTGAGACCTATATTTTGTAATTACTTTTGCCACAGTGTCTCAAAAGAGCACTGGTACTCTTGAAATCTCACATGCCTTCTGCTTTCTGATATCGAGGTCTGGGATTTCACTCCTAGGACTGAACTAGTTTACTTGTTAGCACCAAAAAATTTCACTTGTTGTATGAGAGAGTATATTTTACATTGTCAGATATTCTACCCTTGCACTGTTATTTTCTGTCTCTTTGATGAAGCACATTGTCTTCATGTACTTGAGGCTTTTTTCAGTCCTCCAACCCCCACTGCCTTCCTGAGAAGAGGAGGGTAAATATCTCACGGCGCTTTTTTGATTCACATCTCTGACTGCCGTTCTGTGCCACCTTTTGACAGAGAAAACATTGTCCATGTGCCTGTATGAGAAAGGTGCATGATGATGGGAGGAGTGCAGCTGGCAAAAAACAGTAAAACTGAGCTGTCTTCTATTTTTGCAGACGTGTCATTGAGCCTAGATTTACTCCTGTACTGGTAACTGTTGCAGATATGATCACTGGTAAGTACAACGCAAAAACAGATACTCAGAGCTGGCTTGGAAATAAGGTAAAAGATGCTACATTTTTAAGAAACCAAAGTTTTATGCATTAGTTTTAAAGTATGAACTCAGTATCAAGAGAATGATCCAAAAAGAGGTATTGCCAGATCACAGTCAGTATCTGATTTGCATTGGTTGCAGGAAGCTCCTCATGGTCTCTAAGTATCTTTGATACTTTGTGTTTCTATACTTACATAGTACAAGTGACTTCTGCTTCTCCAGTGAGGTAAAAATAGAATCTGGGGTCATAAAAACAACTGTTAGTTTGACTTACTGTGAGTACATACCAATCATTAGCACTGTTTTCAGAACACCACTAAAATTGCCGTAATTGTACATAATGTTGGACCATTTTAATGTTTTTATAGATCTGTGGATTCTTAAGTGACTTTTTCTTTACAGACATTTATCAGCCTGTGGTTGGGCAATCAGCAATTGTCGATAGACAATTCTTGAAACTTCAAGAAGCCATAGGAAAAGAAATCGATTATCAAGAGGAGCTACTAGAAGTTTTGGGAATGATGGATACACTGTTTGCTACTTTTACTAAGAAAAGTACTACTTATCCAGAAGAGAACAAAAGTAATGGTCTAACAGAGACCATTGAAACAAATATGAATAATTGACTGACAACCATCACAACAAATTGTGGACTTGAAATACATGACCTGTTCTTCTGGTAACTTTTTATAATCATGACTTTCAAAATAAGCCCCTCTGTGTTGAAGGTCTGTCTTCTAAACTGTGTTTCCGAATAGGTTGAATTACTGAAGACAGAGAAAGAAGGACTTTTTCAAAATTTTCCATGCAATATTTTTCAAACAATTGAATTTTAAAGTTTTATTCCAAAGTTATATGTAACTTTTAAAGTATGTTTTGTGCATACAATAGTCATTATTTGATTTAGAAAACAATTTTTCATTTTTATTTACTAGAATATAATTGCAGTTTGCCTAATTATAATGTGTCATTGCCCTTATTTAAGGTTAAGATCCTATCTCACATACTTGGACATAGGAATAAAACCATGTATGTATTTGATAAAACTTGACTACTTTGCTTTTTCTCTCCTTTCATCTCTATTTCAGACTTCCACAAATTCCCAGGAAACAGCAAAATGACTAAACAAAATAAGTCCATGTTATTTTTTGTTTTGTTTAGTATAATAGAATAAATATGCTTATGTATATTTTTTAAAAGTTCTGTTTCTTAAACAATGCGTATACATGTATGAATTATAATTCTCTAGAAAATAGATGTTTCCTATTTCTAAATGGAAATTTATTCAAATTAAATTAATGTAGTGCATAAGTAAACTGCACACCAGTGACAAAAGCCTCAGTCAAGTAAAAGAACTATTTTTTTATGTAATTTTCTCACTTTCAATGTACAGTAGATGCAATTTGAGTCTACATTGCTATCAGTATGTATTTGAATGCTGGGGTAATGTTTTATTTTAACTTCAAGCAAGGCTGAAGGAGGATGGTATACTTCAGAAAGACAGATGTGCCAAAGCCTACTCAACACATTTAGGGTGACAGTACGATAGAACTTCGTACTTAGCTGGTTTCCTGTGACTTGCATTTTCCCCCTTGGCTTGGAATTTATTTGAGATATAATATTAATTTCCTGCAAAAGGAATTTGCTTTAGTTTGGCAGTGAGAGATGAATGTCAGTGGTAGAAATAACATGAGCAACTTTGCACGTTCTACCTATAATCTTAACAATCTTTGAAAAGTGTGGAACAGTATCTGGTCTACCCTTAAAGTAATATGTCAGCAATATATGTTCCTGGCTACGGGGATGTGCTGGTTTTGAAAACTTAGTATGGTAATAGGTAATAATGAGGAGCATGTTCATGCAAATTTTAAACTTCCAGTTTCCTTGCTGCTTACTTTTTTTATTGTATTTCTGCTAATAGACCTGTACTTTCTTTTATCTCTTAGGAAATCTGTGTGTTACTTTTAATTGTGTAACTTAATCAGGCAATCTCTCTTAGGAGACTTCACACAAAATGAGTATTCCATGACCCTTCAGTAGTGCTTGGAGTTGAAGGTGGATATTTCTCTTGGCAGCCTGGAGTTCCATGGCTTGAGAACCACTGACCTTGATGTCAAACATATTCTTAGTTCTTATTAACAATATTAATGTCTAAAGTATGCATCCACTGTAGTGCTTCAAAGTTTGATGTCTGGCTAACAGAACCATAGGAAGAAGTTAAGATTAAAATAGCAGACTAGTTTGATATGAATTGGAGAGGTATGGATTTGATGGGTGGACTGTTCGGTGGATGAGGAACTGTCTGCGTGGTCACATCCAGAAAGTAGTGGTGGATGGCTCAGTGTTTGGATGGACACTGGTGACAAGTGGTATGCCTTGGGAGTCCATATTGGGACCAGTACTATTTAATATCTTCATCAGTGACACAGACAATGAGATCAAGTGCATCCTCAGCAAGTTTACAGATGACACCAAGCTCAGTGGTGCAGTTGACACCTGAGGGACGGGATGCCATCCAGAGGGACCTGGACAAGCTCGAGAGGTTGGCCCATGTGAACATCATGAGATTCAACAAGGCCAAGTGCGAGGTCCTGCATCTGGGTTGGGGCAACCACTGATATCAATACAGACTGGGGGATGAAGGATTCTAGAGCAGCCCTGTGGAGAAAGACTTGGGGATACTGGTAGATGAAAAGCTGGACATGAGATGACAATGTGCATGTGTAGCCCTGAAGCTCAATGTTATCTTGGGCTGCATTGAAAGGAGCATCAAGGGAGGTGATTCTGCCTCTCTACTCAGCCCTGGTGAGACCTCACCTGGAGTCCTGTGTCCAGCTCTGGAGCCCTCAGCACAGGAAAGACACGGACCTGTTGGAGATGGGCCAGAGGAGGCCACACAGATGATCAGAGGGCTGGAACAGCTCTGCTGTGAGGACAGGCTGAGAGAGCTGGGGTTGTTCAGCCTGGAGAAGAGAAGGCTCCAGGGAGATCTTATTGTGGCCTTTCAGTACTTAAAAGGGGTCTAAAAGAAAGCTGGGAACAGACTTTTTAGCAGGACCTGTTGTGATAGGACAAGGGGCAATGGTTTTAAACTAAAAGAGGGTAAATTCAGACTAGATGTAAGGAAGATTTTTTTTTACAATGAGGATGGTAAAACACTGGAGCAGGTTTCCTAGAGAGGTGATAAATGCCATGACCCTAGTGACATTCAGGGCCAGGCTGGACGAGGCTTTCAGCAACCTGATCTAGTTGAAGATGTCCCTGCTCATTGCAGGGGGTTTGGACTAGATGACCTTTAAAGGTCTCTTCCAACCTAAACTGATTCTCTTCCAACTGGAGATACTCTATGATTCTACGAAAAAACTCAGCAGTTTGAATGTGACCACATACTCTTGCGTGGTGTGTGTGTGTGTTTGTGTGTGTGTGTGTGTGTACTTTATATTTGGATTCAGAAAACTGATGTTATCCCCATTTCCCCGTTAAGGCTTACTAAAGACAAACAACGTGTGGTCAGGCAGTGGCATGGGAAAACTAACCCAGCCCAAACATGGATAGGATTGACAGATAAAGAGCACTTTCTCAATTCTGTGGTGTGGTGGTGCATGGCTGTTCCTGGTGAAGCAATTTATCTGGTTGATTCCAGTATGATTCTATGACTCCAACAGATTTAACTAGTTAGACCAGAACAACGTCGGGAATGGAGTTCTGGACGGCTCCCTTGTGCTCTGTCTGAGAAGTCATTCTGACCCTCTCTGATCTCTGGAAGGCAAAACATGGTCTCATCAGCAGTTGCACACAACTGATTTTGTTCCTCTCTCTATGAGTAAGCCTTGGGTTTGTGTCACTAGTACACACTGAGAAAAAGAGGATGCTCCCTCCAGCATGGGGTGAGAGGCAGTAGTTCTACATTTAGTTTGGCAGGCGGAACAGAGTGCTAACATAACCATGGGGGTATTAAATTGTCAACCATGTCTTTGCCTTTCTGCTCAGGGAGTTGAATGTGTGGGAGTGGATGGGGAGGGTGACTACTAGATGAGCTCCCAGACCTCAACTGCTTTGTTAATTTTGATGCCGTTTCCCCATCTGAAAGAGAACTTAGGATTTGGTAGGTTTGTTGCATCACCACCTAAATTAACAAATAGCTGCTCTTACGAAGAAACTGTTATATGCAATTCTATTTTTTCCTGTATATTTTTCACTATCAAATGAAGTGAAAATAGGTGATAGTTATCTCTGGCTCTTGGAGATCTGGATTGATCAGGTATTGGATTTCATCTACTGTTGCTGGCTTTCTCTTTACATCTGATTAAAAATTATTTTATCCCTTATTATATATTAGACCTGTTATTTTTGTTGCACTGCAGTTGAGCTGGTTTTGTTTAAAGACCAATAACAAAATAAGTATATGTTTCATTATTAAAGGCTATTACAAAATTATCACCAGTAAAGTAGCATATGTGATTAATTACATATAAGCTCACATATAAACCGATCACAGAATTGGGACCAATGAAACACATGCCAGAAGTGGGACTAATCGACAATGGACAAGATCTTGCTTCAAAGATGACCTACATCACAGAGTCTGGAGCAGCTGGGTGTCCCCAGAGAGAATCTGATTCATCTAGGAGATCCCATAGAAAAGGATGGGTGCATGGGAAGTTCTTATAGGGAGAGGCTTCATTTTGGGTAGAAAGTAAGACATGTTTGTATTGCAGAGACAAAAGGGGGGATAGGATGCCACCACATGAGACAGCCAATAGATAATGATGTTTTCTATTTTGTGGGACCAATTTTTGGTTTTCAATCTTTTTTTCTGGTCTTTCAGTTGGAACAGCCAACAGCATTTACTAATTCCTACTTCCTCAGGATTTTTTCCTGTTTTTTTTTCTTTTCCAGACTATTTTTCACCTTTGCACATGAAAAGCTGCTTTTATATTTGCTTGTTTTTGTGCATATCAAGGGTATCTCAGGGTGTCTGCCATTTCTTGGTGCCCAGATGCACTTCGAAGATGCTCCTCAAGGATGCTCTGGTTCCCAGGCTGGCAGGCACTTTCTTGCTCAGTATTTGAGCAGACATCTTCCATTCAGTGTGTTTCCCCTTCTAACCAGGTCGTCTGTATCGCTGATCCCATCAGGGTGCCAACAGCATATGAAATAAGACAGCTTGAGTTAGATTTTTGAAGTGTACTTGATAAGTACAGGTATTTTAAATAAACTTGTCTTTCCAAACAAGATAATATAGGATATCTGAATGCAAAATTTGTACTCAAGTTTTTTTGTTGCAGAAAATATTAATGTTCCTGAGTAGTTTTGGCATTGTGCATCACCAGCCTTTCTTTAGTAGAAGGGTCTGAGTGATAATGTTTGTGAAGATGCACTGGTAATGGCAGTAGCTAAAAGGCTGCTATACAAAGTGTAAAGAATTTGACAGAGAAAACAGTAAAATGTGAATGGGCAATGATGTGTAAGTGTAATATTGAAGTCACTAATAAAGCAATTTCTGATTGATTGATGCAGCAGTAAGTGCTGGGAAATATGTGAATATAAAAGAAGATGGAAATATTCTTGTGTATGTACCAGGCTGAGTTCCCCCACAACTTAATGCATGAGCTGTCACAAGAGAGTTGTTCCAATACTATTATGGCCTCGAAGTATGTGCTTAGTCCAGCCCTCCTCAAATGAAATAGGTTCCTACTTACAGAGTCCCCATTTTTATGTAGTCACTGATGGAGTTCTGGAGTTGAGACAACATAAATCAGTTCATGTGCTCACAACAGTAAGTGGAAACAATACACACCTAGAATCTGAAGTTTAGATGCAGAATACCTTTCTTGATGCTTTCAGATCATCTGCCAAGGATTTCTGCTTTAGATTTGAAATGTTGTGAGTTGACCTTAGCGTGAAAGAGTTGGCTGTGTTAGGAAAAAGTTTGAGCACTTCAAAGCAGGCTTGAGACACCCCTTATTTAAAAGGAAACAAGCAAACAAAGAAATACAATGTACTCCTTCATAGATCCAATTTTTTTTTTCTGACCCTGCCCAGATGAAGCTTGTTATATTGCAGAAGTCCACCTGGATGATGAATTTGGTGTTGCTTTTGTCAGCAAATAGCCATCGTTAGTCTTCAGACTATATCGCGTCTCTGCATTTAAAAGCAAACAAAAAGCATTTGTAATGGCTCTAAGAATGCTTGTGCAACACAAGCACATCTTGCTAAATATTTGATTTTTGATTTATGTATGTATTCGAGCTCAGAGTTTGTGCAAAGGTTACAGCTGCAGTACTGAGCTGAAACATTTTCAGGTTGCTCTGGATAACCACAGTCAACCTTTCACTGACATTCCATGTTTGGAGCCTATAACCTGACCTGTTGAAATACTGAAAAACAAAGAAGTCAGAAGAGTTATGGAAAACCAGCAGATTTTATAGGATACCACAGTTTATGACTTAAAATACAATTTTTGTAGCTACAGACCAAATTTGTAGCAAAGGTCACTTTTTATACTTGAAAAAGAGGCAAAACTGAAGAAACAAACCCTGCATATGTAGTTTTCAATACTTCTTTGTTTAAAATAATTTTTTTTAAATGAAGGAAAAGGCACATACTTTACTTTACACTGCCTTGTAAAAGGATTGGAATGTAAATTGTGACCTTAATTCTCACCTATGTAGCTATTTGTAGCTACAGTGATGGATGATCGCTTAGAGTGGCTTGTATTTTTTTAAATGTTTTTAATGAAAGTTACTTTGTTTTCTGGAGCTTACCCTACCATGACTTCTAACACTACCTTTGCTGTTCAGGCAATGATTATTTCAGCATTTTACTTATTTTAGTAAGCATTTATTAAGACTGCAATTTCAGAAGTTCACTTGCAGAAGTTTTGCAAAGCTGTGTTGCTTGCGATGTGGTGGGAGGTGATAATTAGAGAAGTAGGAGGAAAAGTAGTAAGTACTAAGTAAGTAGTAGTAAGCTCAAGAAACCACCTCACTGCCTCTTTGCCTATGATGCTTTCAATTTTGTAACATTACATCTTGCATGTGTGTGTTGAAAGCAAAGCATTCATTTAAACAGTTAAATTCTTATTAAGGTAACAGTTGTGAGATCACAGCTTTAAGCTGTTTTTAATAACTGATATATTCACACAGAAATGGTTCTGCACATCATAAAAACCTAAGAAAACATTAGTCAATGACATTTAAGTCCTGGGCAACAGTCACTACTTTGATGCGAGGATGTTCTGTGTGATCTGAAGACAGTCTCTGAAGAGTGTGCGCTTTCTTTTTTCTTTGATATTTGAACGTAGTTTAGCAAAACTTGTCATGTTGCATGCATAGTCCAAACACAAAAAGTTTAACTAAATCCTGGTTTGCATGACAGAAATGCAAGAGATGGTTTTCTCCAGAGTTGTGGTCTAAGCCAGTATCTTAGAGTAATGCTACAGAAATTAAGGAAATTAAGTTAGAACTCTTAACTAGTCATTTTTGTAACTCTTTCAATTAGGAAAAATTGAAATTGAAATCCTGAGGGTCTACAGCTGCTGCAGATGCACCTAGGCTGGTCTTCTTTTCTTGGATAATATGCAGTTGGATAGCTTGAATATAGCAACTGAAGTAAAGCAATGTGTGCTTCCAGTAAAGTATGCTGGGGCTGGATGTAGAGGAAAAAAGCTGTAAGGTGGTTGCAAGCCAGCCCTAACCTGTCTGCAACCCGGCAACCTGTGTCTCTTATTTTTCCTCCTTGCAAATTTAACCTTCCAAAGTCCTGATCACACCATAGCCAGCATGTGTATTACCTTTGCAATCTCAGATTTGTGGACTTGTTCTGACAAGTACAGCACATGAAGTTCCTCATTTGTGCTCTGCACAAATATTTGTCTGCGTAATCAGCCACACAAAGCAAACCAATTAAAAGTTTCAAATTTTAGAGATGAACACACACCATGTAAAGCCATGAAAGAGCTGACAAAACACAAGGGGTAGTGATGGGGTTTTGCTGGCTTCTTTCTCTCCTTAAGGGAGATACCCTAATGACATGTGCTGTGTTGCAGCAATCTAATAGACTTCCTTTTTAAAAATGCTGGTGAAACTATCTTGCATTTAAATCAGTGAAGGTGAGTTAGAGGGGTTTAATTGTGTTAGGGACATCTGATAAGAAGATAGTAACTGAGAAGCTTGAATTTTTGATTGTGAAATGTGAGTCAGCTTGTGATCTTGTGCTTGCAACTAGGAGCTTCCAGGGTATTTACCAGCTTTGCTACAGCTTTTCTGATAGTTGAACAGGCAACACGTAGGCCTTTGAACATCAGCTAAGGAAAATGTTGGTCTGAATTGTGTTGCTGTTTTCTATGTACTGTTTATTTAAACTGTCAACACAGATTATTAATGTGTTTACTAGTCTCATTGTAAGTGGTTTTCAGCTTAAAAATCAGGACCTGCAAGTCTGCTTGTGGGTATGGGAAATGAGTATGGGATGAAAAAGTGGTATGGCAATAGAGCATGCTTTCACCTCAGATGGTGCTCTCAGAGGACTTGGATAACATTTTTACTATTGGCTTAGTCGATTTGAAACTGGTAGCCCCACTCAATAAACTAATACTTAGACCCTTCTTGAGCTCTAATGCCAGACTGAGCAGATTCAGCTTTTTTTTTTTTTTTTTAAATCTTCTTCCGATTAACGTTATTTTCCTCTGTTTCCCAGATATTTGGGATACTAAGGAAATATATACCTTCATAGTGTTACAGCTACTGCTTCACCGTCCCCATAGGACTGTGCTGAAGTGCTGCTGTTACAAATAAAGCATGCTGTCCGTCTTCAGCAAGCAGGGAATTAAGTTGCAGCACAGCAGAAGGAAGCTTGGTATGTCGCTACTCATCTGGTACTCAACATGCCACCTTCAGTGCTCTATTGTTTTTATTAGTGAAACAGGTTGTCAATATTATACAAAGACTTTAAGAACAGCTGAAGTTATGTACTGCGTATGTGTAGCAGCTGAAAAGTCAAAATACGGTGCGGTTTGTCGGGATCAAAGTACGATGCGCAGTAGCGCAAGCAACCAACCCGTCGGATGAGCAGCGCCCTGGTGTGTGCTGCGGCTCCGGGACAGCGGCCCGCGGGGCGCGGGAGGTCGGGAAGGCTCAGGCTGCCGTGCGGGGATGCTGGGGGGCTGCTCCCGGTCCCGCCTGACCCGCCGGCGGGCTCGCACCCTGCAGCCGCGCTGCGGCCGGGAGATGGCAGCGCTCCCCTCCGAGAAGCTCTGGCTGCCGGGGCTTCCCTCTCCCAGGGTCGAGGAGCTGTCGGGGCCGCGGAGGACTCCCCGCGGGGGTTCCGCCTTCCCGCCCGCTCCGTCCAGCAAGCACAGATACCGCTGCCAGAGGGGCCTGAGAGCCCAGCACCAGCCTCGCCCTGCCTGTGGCCATCACAGCGCCGCTTTGTTCCCTCGCCCCGCGGGCTGCCGGGGCCCGGGGGCGGTGCATCCGCGAGGCCGAGCGCTCCCCGCCGGGCTCCCGCAGGCGCGGCCCCTGCGGCAGCGCCGCCTCCTCTCTCGGCAGCGCGGGTGGCGGCGGCAGAGCCGCGAGCGGCGGCGGCAGACTCTCGGCCGGGACACCCCGCGTAGGTAAGGCGGCCGCTGCCCTCGGGGCGGAGACGGGAGCCCGGCCGGCGGCACCTGCTGCCCGATAGTCCGCGGGGCGGGTGGGCGTCGGGGCCGGGGCCGCTGCGCTGGGCTGGGGCGGTGGGTTGCCCTCCTCCTTCTCCGGGGCGCGATGTCAAGCCCCGGGAGATGTAGCGGCGGCGTTGTCGTTGTGCCGGCTGGGTCGCGGTCCTGGCGCCGCTGTGCGCCGTACCCAGGGCGGGCGCCGCTTGTCTCCTGATAAGACGTTTCCCGTGGGCTGTCAGTTACCTTTCCAAATCCCAAAAGTGGGGAGAAGGAGGATTTTTTTTTTTTTCCCCCTTTCTTACATATATTATTATTTTTTTTCTTGTTTGTTCATTATTTTGCCGTAAGAGCCGCTTGTGGTTTTTTTTCAGTTCTTATCCCTAAGTAGACGAGGATATTTGGTATTAATCGTGAAAGTTCTTGCCTTTCTCAACCGGAGCAAAAGAAGTTTTGAACTTATTTACTTTAACTTCTTTAACAACTGAAAAATGTAAAGGAAATGAAAACTTTCCTAACAGTAAAATTCTGATAAAGAATTTTCAAAGCATTTCTTGGTTGCGTTTTGTTGGGACACTGATGCGGTGGCCTAGAGTTCCTGAAGTTTTCAAATTGCACAGTGATTCTTACACAGAAAAAAGTCTCTAAAACCCTTCTTCGTTTTTGTGGGCTTATTCCTGCCTCTGTATTTGGTCCTATACAAAAATGCAGGTAGCTCTTCTCATAAATCATTATAAGGCATACAAGTGCAATAGAAAGCCCAACAGATTACACAAGTTTTTTCTTTTATAATTTGCTCTCTGCCACACTTGTGGAAGTAGGATTTCAGGAGTTATTTGAATGAGAGATTTTTCCACATAACGAAAAACTGAACTGTATTCTGTGAATTTGGTATGTAAAATTGACAGGACAAAATCGGGTTAGATGATTTAAGTACTTAAATGTTTTTCTTTTTCCAAAGTGGTGTTTGAATATCCATTGCAACAAAGAAAGTGGTAGTGTAGACTTATCTTAATAACAATCTTCTAGGAAACTAATCTGGCCTTCTCAGTTGACTTGTAAATTAGACATTTCTGCAAACATTTTGTTATGTAATACAAGGGAGGCGTATATCTTTTCTCAATGTGAAACTGCTGCTGTTATTCAGGAGAGGTTGCCATTGTCTCTGCGGAGAATAGTTCCTTTGTGGGGTCATTTCAGAAGGGTACAGTGAGTGAAATGTCCTGACATTCTTTTGATCTGAATAACATGTTGAAGGAGAATTTGCACCAGGATATAGGAAAGATAGCCTGGGGATTCCTAATATAGTGACTCGGAAGATCCAGTTCCAATTTTTGGCTTTGCCGTCCCAAACTGAGCTCCCTGCATGGTGGTGCATAAGTTACTTGGCATCTGCACATCTTGATTTTCCATTTATAGATGGTGGATACGGTAGTCTCAGGACAGGAACATACTTTCTCTGTGCCTTCTACAAATAGGTGTTTTAGGCACTAAGGTGCTGCCTAGAACAGCAACCAGGATTTGTGTCACCATGTGTGTTTGTGCCCCAGTATCGAAGCTGCAGAAGTAATTTTTTGTACCAGGAGTTTTCATACTTTTTGACTGGAGCATTCATTTTTTTTTTTTTCTCTTCTGTGTTAGCTTGAATATGACTACATCTGTAGTATCTTCTCATCCTCTGCCTCAGGAATGTTCTTGGAACTTTCCTCCGTGTTGTCTGCTGAAATTCTTCAAAAATTACAGAATTTTCAGAAACTTACAGATTACTTTTACTTGAAATAAAACTGCTACTTTAAAAATGTTAATACAAGAATGCATACCTCAGGACCAGGCTTCTGTCTAAGAGGCATTTTTCTAGAGTTGTTTTTGTGTTTTAAACCGTCAACCTATTTTTAAAAGGTTAAAAAAATTCACCTTTTTTTGGAGACTCTTTAAATATTTTCCATGCTAAAGAATACAAAATGCTTGTGGCTTTAACAAATCAAAGAAATCTGGTAGCTGTGAGTGGGCTAGTGGTTTTTGGAGGATGATTTAAGTTTCTTTTTATCTCAAATTATCAAAAAGAGAGCTATTTTAAAAGGCATTTTTCTGCATTTCTTCTGTCCACTTGCTTCAAGAGCAACTAATGTGTGGTGAAGTAATCAATACCAGTGCAAGCGCCTCCTGATAAATTTAATAGCCAAGGGTTTATTTTACCTTTCAGTTTGGATACTGCTAGAAGGCAGTAAACAAATGAGCTTGCAGAGCTGCTAGCTGAGCGTTTTGCTTTGCCCCCTCCCTATCCTCATTGCTCTAGATGTTTGGGAGAGCCAAATATAAAAACCAAAGATCATGTCAAAAACCTTGGCTGTAAAGGTGCAAAATTTACTGTGGGAGTGTGCTATTTGTTATGTGCGTGTTCTCAGCTTGCTACTTTTTGCTTTCATTTAATTCTTCTGAGGTCTTTTAATCTGGTCCAGGGCAAGGATCTGCATGTAAAAGAATGTTCCATACCATGTTAGACCCGATTGCTGCACAGTACGGTTCCTGGTGCTTGGGAAGCTGTGAGAAAGCTTTCAGGTATACATATGTAACGTAACTCAGATGGGATTTGTAAATTCAAAAATACACTTTGGTGCAGTTGCCATGCTTGTTGAGAGGAAGCAGTGGGATGAACATTATTAATGGAAACTGGCTGGTCTGTGAGTACCACAGTAGAATCTTACTGTTTTTGAAGACTATTAAGATCTGAGAAGTATAAACACAGTATGTACGACAGCTTATATCGATTTTACAGGGTGTACTTTAGCTTGGTGTAGCACCTGCCTCCTATAGACTAGTGCACAATAAATAATAATAAACCAGTGATAATGATGATGTGCAACACAGTCATCCAGTGCGAGAGAGTTTGGTAGAGGACCTCTTCATATGCACGTGCTGTTAGACTTTTATGATGCACAAGACATTTTACTTGGACAAAGATACTACACTTTAAGACATTGCAAATGATACTCTGGGGATTCCTGCCCACCTTCCAGTGGCCGCTGGGTGGAACACACCCTTGCTTTCCTGTTGCTCCAGTTTATCAGAAATAAAAATTTAATGTGCACGTCTTGATGATGGTAATATGTGTAATTCTCCGTGTTTTACAGATGTGAATTTCAATATGAACATCACCAAAAGGAAATAAAATTTAAAAAGGAAGAATTGAATTCTTAAGCACCTGTGAAACGTCATGGGAAGTTTATTTATATAGCTTGACAGTTTTGACATTTAGTAAGTTGCTTTACAATATCGGAAAGAGCAGTAGTGGTCTGTGTCCCAGATGTGTGTGATTATGGTCTGAAAGGAGAATATAGGGAGTAGGGTCCACAGATCTCGTGTTTTGTTACCTTTGAACTGATACGTGGAAGAGAAGTATGAAGTAGATATTTTATACCACTGCTTATACTTTGCAGCCATTTGCAGGGCGTGCACAAACTGCGCTCTCCTCTTGCTTAATGAGCCATGGAAGTTCATTACAGCCACAGCAGAGCTCTGAGAAAGTAAACTCCATACAAGTGGCTCCTGGATCACAGAGCAGCATCAAAGCCAGAGTCCCGTGTTCACTTTCTCTGTGTCTTTCTCCCATGGTTATGCCCTTTATTTACAAGGAAGGGGAGAAAGTCATGTTGTGAGTTGGAAGCAAGGTTGCTCTATGATCAGGAAGTGTCCTTTTGTGTTTAGGAAAAAACTGATGGTACACAGTAGGTGCTAGCACAGCCAAATAGCAGTCACAGTGTTGGCTGAAGGGTCACCTTGTGAACCAGTAGAAATGCCTTTCTGCTGAGATTTAGATAATGCTTTCACTTATCTAATTTCTTCAGTGTGTGCAGAGTAAAAAGGTTTGATAACTGATGTCTTTTCCATTAAAATACAGTTAAGTCAATACCTGATGTTTTTATTTTCCACTGGTTTATTTCCTTATTGTGTTTCCTCTAACATGTCTTTGTAATTGGGAAAACCATACTGTAAAGTGCTAACATTTTTAATTTTGAAAGAAATTGGATATGAGTCCTATAATTGGCAACCAATAAATAAAATATTGGTTGAGGAAAACTGTTGGAGGGATTATTGAAAGGTCTTGCATCTTTGGTAATACCCAAAATACTTGTTGATGTTCTTTTCAACTACTTGAGCTCCTTAGGAGACTGACAACAGCATTTGACACTAGGTTTAAGGGGAGATTGTAGGTTGGAAAAAAAAAAAAGAGAAGCAAAATAATTTGCAATTTTTTTTGCTCCTTTTTGTATATTTACCCCTGCCTGACCAAAATGTATGCTGCAAGTCTCTCTAGCTTGCAGCACAGCATAACAAATGCTTCCATTAAACTTACTGCTAGACTGGATGCTGGAAAGGGATTTTTCTGTGTATAGATTAATCCTGCTACTGCTGACATTGTTGTAATCTCAATATTTGTGGGTAATGCCTGAAGCTGGACTTGTTTGTCTGTTGGATGCCTGCCCTGCTGGTTTCTGTGTCAGAGGCACAGCTGTCAGAGGAAGAGATCAGGTGTTGCTCTGTGAAATAATGTGTATACCTGATGTTGAGCAGCTTGACTCTCTCCCCTTGCTGTGCGGAGCAGGACTGCTCCTCAGCACCTGGGAGCAGTTGTCTACATGACACCTCTTGGACCCTGCTTTTTGGGGAGCTGAGCAGCTCTTTGCTGTTACAGTTAAGGTGAGCAGTAGGGTGCATATGATGGTGTCTCCTTCAGGCCCTCGGTCTGACATGGAGGTTGCACAGAGCTGTGCCATAGCCAGAACTGATTACTTCCTCCTTACGTGCATCCTATTAGCCTTCCTGCCCCTCCCAGCCACTTCCAGCAGCCAAGCTGAGTTACAGTAAGCCCCAGATGGAGGAAGGACGTGAGCCATTTGTGTAAAACTTTTTTTCTAAACAACCAGCCCTCTTGAGGGTGTGAGAAAGGCAGGAGAGGTCGCTTGTTGCTGTGTGTTGACATGTATTGGTGTGTCTGCAGGAAGCAAAAAGAGTACCATTAGGTACACCTTGTATCTGGGAAACACCGTCATAAGCTGGTTTGTCAGGGGAGAGCGTGCTGAAAATACTGATCTTATTTCATTATGGTTCTAGGCAGTGCTGTATGGAAAACATGGGTTGCTTCAACTGAGCTAAACCTTCAGGTTATTTATTCATCCAGGTTCCATATTGAGCTAGGCACTTAGCATTTCCAAATGGACAAGCTCCTAGGGGACCCACAGTGTGACGCAAGCAAAGGGTGAAGGGAACTGAAGTCAGGATGGCATGATCTCTCCAGTGACTTGTGTTTGTATTATCGAATACAAAGAAGGGTATTTTATTGGTGGTGCAATGATAATCCCCCAAAGGAAGGGCTAAATTATGCCTTGTAATGTATGCTTTCAGTAGGATAGGTAGACTAGGCTGGATACCTACCTTTCTCATCCTTACGGAGGAGGAAGATGTTGAGATAAGTCTCTTGAGGTCAAGCTTGTCACGGGAAGTAACTAGGCATAGGTCTTGTTCTGTTGGCATGACATAATAGTTTGAGTGTGCTCATGTTGTCTTACAGAAGAGATGTTGGAGTTTAATTTGGATGTGTTCCTTTAAAGGGGGAGAACCATTGCAGGTGAGGGGATTTTATACAGCAGAATAAAGCAATGATATAAAACAGCTGACTGGCATGTTTCTAATTTCAGCCAGCCACGAAGTGATACCCTGTATATATTAATACATAATCTGTGTATGACAGTAATTGTGAGTTGGTGACGGGTCTGGGATGGAAGTTAATGTGTTTCTTCCAGTCGGTAAGGTGACACTTGTGAAAATCTCCTCTTTGAAATTCTCCCTATGGAATTAATATTATGGTTTCTTAATTTCTCTTGTAACCCTGTTTTCTTTTGTACAAACAGGACTGCACTTCCCATGCTGCTGCTCCCTAAGGTTGGGTTCAGGATGCTGTTTCTGGAAACTGCAGAGCTTTGTCTCTGTCTGTCAAAGCGAGACAGCTTGGAGTCAGCTGTGGGATACCTCCTGCCCCTGCAGAAAATAAGAAAGGACTTAATCTGAATCTCGCTGCTGACCTGGCTGGCTGGATTAATGTTTGCTTTGACACCCTTTTCTTACAAAATGAAAGGCTGTTGTTTTTCTGGCTGAACATTTGTGGCTGGTGATTTTGTAAAGGATTTTATCTTCTGTTCTAAAATCATACTGAAGTCAAGCTGCAAGAATGTAGGTGCTTGTGAATGCAGATGAATTGACTGGCATCAGGAGATGTGTATTAACAAATTTGTGGTTTAAAAGGAGTGGGTGCTGGGATGGTGTGTGGGTCATTTTTCATTTTGGTTGAAGCTGTGCATTTAATTTCTGCAGTTTGTAGGCAGGGAACTTCTCTGATCCTACCTGACTCATAGGGGGCTGTACTTATGCATTAACCAGCAATGAGTTGCGAACTGTGTTGATCTTGGAAACAGTTCAGCTGTTACAACAAGGCCACCTGTGCGCTGAGACAGCCTTCTCTTAAGAAAAGCTCTCTTTTTGTGTAGCTTTTTTCAACAAGTAGAAGACAACTTGTGCATAGTTGTTGAGCCCACATTGCAATTTTAAAGACGTGAAGCTGCATCTGGTATGCTTTTCTCATTTGACAGGAATATTTTTTTAGCATATGAATTTTGAGGATGCAGTGGGTGTGAAATATAATAGTAGGAAACAGAGTTGCTATGATGACTGTAATTATAGTAATTCCAGTGATGACTTGTATCAGTAGCTTGCTGTTTAGGATAGTGAAGGCATCCTGCCTTGGGAATATCTTATATGAAGTTCCTAAAAAACCAACACCAGACACTTGGGTTGTTGATGTGGAGTACAAGTTCCTACAACTACATCTTGAGGTCACATTCAATTTTTTGCATCTAGAAATAAACACCGTGATTCCTGCTACTTGATTTGCTGGAACTGTGGCTGGGCTCAGCCTGACCTATTTTGTTTACTGTGTCTATTGTGTGAAAAGCACACAGCATGTTAACTAAGACCAGCCACCCCTCCTCCAGCCTTGCATGGGCATCATTACACCAGTGTTTCCTCATTCTGGGGATATTTAGGGCAACTGGATAGCTGGTAAGCTTAATATCCTTTTTCTTTCCCTAATTGTGGAAGTTGTCAACTTAGCTTGCAGGTGTGCGTGGAGTGTAATGGTATCGATGCCTCCTGATGCGGAGTGTAATAATTCCACTGGTTTGTTCTGTTTTTAGATGCTGCGACAATGGAGTTGAGCTGCACTGAAGTACCTCTTTATGTAAGTTCTACAACACAAGGCTTCTGCTTTCTTTTGGTTAATGGCTCATTCAAAAGCAGGGTGAATGAAACCAGAAACCATTCTCTGGTTGTTTGAGACGCAGGCTGTTGAATGTTGCTGTCTGGTGCGGGCATGTGTGGGAAGAATGGTTTTCTGTACTGTGGCTCAGTTCTCTGAAGTACATTTAAAATTATTTAAAATTATTTTCCCTTTATGATCATTATTTTCTTCTCCTTTAGTAGTCTGAATCGCACTTTTCAAAAGCAGAGTTACTGCCTGTGAAGAGACACCATTCTCTCTCACAATTTATGGTTGTTTCCTGTAAAATGCCAAATTGCCATTCTCTCCACTTCCTCAAAGCAGGAAACTGTATGTTATGTCAAAATTAGTAACTTGACGTTTGTAATTTAATGGATTTTTTTTTGCTAAACCTGAATTAATTGCTTAAAATGAGTGAATTCAGAGTTAAAAAACGGGTAGTAACAGAAGTATGGACATACATTGGATAAACTTTATTTCCTTGTTGCCTTCAGTGGGATGTGAGTATGAGGATTAAAACTTAGGCAATCTAGTCATTATTATTTATAAACTATATTGTCTTTTTTTATTTGTTCTGCTATGATTTGCAGTGAGAGAGGTCGTAGTAGGGGCATGTGAGTGCTGGTGTCGAGGAACGAAGTGTGGGGGCACTGAGTGGTTATCAGAAGGGTAGTAAAAGGTGAAACAAAACCAGAAAGAAAACAATTACCTACTGATTGTGACAAGATGGGGATGAAAATGGAGGAGTACAAATAATGTGTACCTCAGAGTACTGAAGGAACATAAGATTACTAACGCACTAGCATGAGTTTCCATTGCATTTGTCAGCCTGGGAGTGGGAACCTCAGGCTTGTAAAAAATTAGATGCGATATCTTTAAAAGTTGCAGGGGAGAAAAAATTGTGAGGCCTGGTTATGTGATGTTGGTTGTGTGGTGCAACATCTTAAAAACAAATTTTGTCAGAAAGAATAAAGCAGGACATGGTGGTAATGGGTAAAATGCAACATACCTTTATCATAGGCAGCTGTGTCAGATATCTTTCCATGATAACAGGCCACCTAGAGAAGGGCAGTGCAATGGGCTTAATCTAGGTTGCTGAAAATGAAACATTTGATACTGTCTTTCACAGGAAATTCTTATGTAAGATAAAGGAGTTGGAGATCCATATAATATAAGAGATAAGAATATATGGATACTGCAAGAACACTTATTAGGGTAGAGAGAAAGTGGTGCTCCTTAAGGATCATACGTAAGGGCAGTTCTGTTTAATATTTTGGTTGTAATCCTGAGAACCAGATGTAGGCTTGTGAAATATGTGTAAATCTGTGGGCATCATAATATTGGGAGGTGTTGGATAGTATTGAGGAGAATTTAGTTATTATGTGAGAAGGTAAGGTTTTCCCACCTTTTATTTACTTCAGTTAATAAGAGCATACTACAAAGCTATGCGTTTTGGGACTAATAGTGATAAATGTCTTATGAACTAGGGACTCATCAGGTGGAGGCAGAGAGGAGGGATTGGCGTGTAGTAGTCACTTGTAGAGTCATGGATGTGAGAATGTGATTTCAAGTGGGAACATTCACCCTAAGCTTTGCACAAGTGAGAACCTGTACCAGACCTGAGCTTTGGTAACTTGCTGGTTGTGATCTGCAGCCTCTCACTAGCCCAGGTTGGTAGATCCCAGAGGCTCTCCTAATTTGCTAGAAACCCATTGAGAGTGGTTTGGATTGCCACTAGGCACTCACCAGCTTGTTTCCTTGTGAGGGGAGCAGGTGGAGGTGGTGTCTTTCCGCTGTGTCCCCAGTGTCCTACCAAGCCTGAGGATAGTGGTGAAACATGGACTTGCAGTGGGAGCATCTGGGGTGAGTTTTCCAGAAATGGTGACTGTCATAATTTTTGAGCAGCCTCCTATATTTTGTTTAGGTGAGTGTGTATGTGTGTATGTGGGAACAAAGGTATGTAAAGCTTTAAGGGCTTCTACAGGGGATGGAAAGGGACTATGCATACACCCTAGGGTGACTGAGAAAGATTCAAGGTCATCTCTCAAGCCCAATCTAAAACGTGGGGAGGTCTTGGCAGACCTTAACTGATCATATGAGGTTGATGTAGTTGCTCTGATGGGTTAGTGTCCAAAAGTGTTGCAGCTTCATAA
The DNA here is from genome assembly GCF_963082525.1 of Nesoenas mayeri. Taxonomy (NCBI): domain Eukaryota; kingdom Metazoa; phylum Chordata; class Aves; order Columbiformes; family Columbidae; genus Nesoenas; species Nesoenas mayeri. The sequence goes on along the minus strand of NC_137542.1, from coordinate 64,286,458 downwards.
TCTTGCTTGTCATAGTATTGTTCCCAATTTGAGTATTCCTCAGTGGATCTCGGAAGGTCAAAGAGGTCTGTTGCTCTTGAAAAAGTCCTTGATTCAAGGCTTTTTTTTTTTTCTCTTTGTTAAGTCAGATTACTTTATCAGTTCTGGAAACTCCTTCCAACGGCTCCTGCTTTATTTGCATTACTTTGCTGGAGAATACAATCAACTCAGCATTTAAATTAGATGTGCAAGTCCTTTCTGATCATGCAGTTCCTTAGAGGGTTTTCATCAAACCGTTTTCTAGCTAGCTGAGCCTATCTAAAACTTGTTGAATCTTCATCAATAAGAAAGGATTGGGAAAGCATCTTTTGGCAAGACTGATGGAACATGACAAATATTTGCATTGCAGTGAATTCAGGTATTTCTCTGATATGTTCCAGTCCCTTTTGAAGGACACAGTGGAACTGCAGAATACTATGCTGTAGCAATTGCATACTGTTCACATACAGCTTGAAAAATGTCAGCATACAGTTATAGCACATTGTTTTCCACAGAAATGAAGGGGGCTTTAGTTCTAAGTAATTTTCACTCTGTCAGAAAAATCTTTCAATGGAAGTGGTAGGCAGTAATCCCTTTTTTCCAGCCTCTGTGAAAGTGTAAGTTTCTGTTGTTTGTGAGAAAGGGAGATCTACTATATGCTGGGTCCAAAATTAGGATGCTTTTCACGCTATATTCAAACATGTTTAGCATCTGTATCAAGTGGATTTTACACTCTTCTTTGTTGCAAGAATGTCTATCTAAGAGGCTTGTACTTCATGTCGAATTATCTGAGAATTACTGCAGTTCTGTGTTTATAATATGTATTTTTAAAGATTATGTACTAGGTACTTTCTTGACTTGCTGTATGTGAGCAGCTGTTACACAGCATCCATACAGTGCCATCCATACAGTGCCATTACTTCAAAGTGACACACTTCATCAGTACTAAATTTCTTTGCAAATATAAAACAGTATGTGTAATCTGGTCAGCTGAGTGGTGGCTGTTTCTTTTTTGTTACATACAGGGGATTAAGTTGGAAAGCTCAGGGACCTTGCTGGGTAGTATAATTTTTGTGAAATATAATTTAAAAAGACTCTGTGAAATTAGTCTGATTAAAAATGCAATATTTTGTTGAACTTCTCCTTGTATGTAATCTTTATGGCAGCAATATGATTGAAATCTAATTATAAGACACGTAAATGTCATGGTTTAAAAAGTAAATGGTGATGAATCAGAAAATTAAATATTGCAAGCACATGCTTTTAACTTTAATTTAAGTTAAATTAATTTAATTTAAGTCTGTTTCTGGCTTCTAGACGGCAAACTACTGGTAACCACATCATAAAATTGCTCCTTACAAGTCAATCTAATTTTCAGGATTTACTAGCAAAGGATAAACTGAAACAACATACATACTGTCTCTTCTTTCAGTGCTAATAATACATTGTTTCAGTAGGTAGAACTTGAGTTTAAATAACTTTTGCCCTCCTAAATTACACTTTTTTAGCTGATAACAAATAAAATTATATTTATCCAGTTCTTTCTGTAAGCAAAGCAGCAAGCTAAGTCTTTTAATTTCACATTAGGTATATTAAACACAGTATGTGGAATAAGACCATAGTGTCTTCAGGCAGCCACTGTTTTCATTGTAGATGGAAAAAAAGTGTATCTGTGAAAGATAAAAGGCAAAGGATTTGATGAAGCACTTTTCTGATATTAGGGAATTTATATATGGCAGTTGTTCCTCCAATTGAAATAGTTGCCAGTGTGGAAAAACAAATCTCTCCCATGGAAAATCCTTCCTTCTTTCTTAGTGGTAGGTGATTTTTTTTGTTTGTTTGTTTTAAAGAAATATTATTGATCACTAACATTGATCTTTGACATTGTCAAAGAAATTTCGTGCTGCCATGAGGCAAGCATACTGTGGTAGTCAGCTCTCAGAAGCAGAAAATAAGTGATCTCAGACGTTTGTAAATTATTCTCTGTTGAGAGCCTGATTAAGGTTTCCTGTGGGAGCAGCAGGGATGCTGAGCCACGGAAGATATCCATAGCAGTTCTCTGTAGACATCAGAGGGATGGCATCCCCCAAGGAGATGCTGGAGGTTATGTGACAGTTCTGTCTTTCCAAAGGAGTATTTGGATGTTAATTCTCCGGGAAGAGGCAGGACATGGGCTCCGAGCTCCAAGACTCAAAATCTTCTGGAAAATGAAACTTCCACTTGGTCCTGTACTGTACATTGCTTACTCGTTCTTGAAATGCACTTTCCTCAGATGTCACGTGCTCCTGCTTACAACGACTGGAAGTTGGCTAAAAGCTCATGAGTTCAAAGCTTAATTAACTTCTCTTGTATTCTGCTATGCCTTGTCTGTCACTGTAAAGTGTCTCTGCTGGTTTGCTCTTCTTTGGAGTTGCAGTTGTTTCCCACACTGTTACAGCTGCTTTGGTGAAGTGTGGGGAGCAATGCTAGTGTATTCACTGTTTAACCCCGATGTATCAAAGTATTCCTACAAACAGTGAGTACTCAGCAGATTTTCCTCTGACTGGACCTGGGAGAGCACCAGGCTGCTCACAGCTGCAGAACATCTGAGTGCCTTGAGACTCTCCCACCTTAGATAAGCTTGGCAATGGTCTTTGTCTGGGCTGTGTTTTCTAGGGTTTCTTTTCCCCTTGCTTTTTTTCTCTGCAGCATTTTCCCTCTTAATGGTCTTTATGACGTTTGTATGGTTACGCCTGTTCTTTGCTCTTTCTGCTGTTTGGGTTGGTGATTTGCTCTGGGAAATGTGATATTGGCTTAATGTTGTCTATGTTAGGAGCCTATGTTTTCCATCACTGTAATAATGTCTGTGCCTGGTGATGTTTGTAGTGCATCATTCTTCACAATGCTCTTTTGTAGACAGGAGATGTTTTTTAACTTCATGTACAAAGACGGTCTGATGTGATGTGAACGCAGCAATGTACCTAAAATTTAAGAAAGGTGTGGTGAAACACACTCCTGTCTGGGTTTCTCAGATCTTAGTGCTAGAATGTAGCAGCATCCTTCCTCTATAACCCGTCTAGAAGGTAAATATATCTCTGTATGAAGAACATTTTTGTGTGTGGTAGTTCATTTTACTTTGATGGTAAGTGGAAACTGCCTCTAATGCAGTTCGCTTATGGCATGTCCCATCAGGGGAGGTGCATCCCATCTCATTTGTGGTTTCAAAGAAAGGAGTACAGCTGCTTTAGACAGAGAAGGAGGGAGGTGCATCTAATCTGTATTTGTAGGCCTCTCCTCTCTGAGCATAAATGGTAGCCAGAGAAACCCTGTCTTGAGCTCCATCCAGTCCTCGTGCAGGGAAGCAGGAGGTACCAAGGCCAAGGGCTGTTCCTGTGAGAGTTTGGAGCACTCGAGTCAATGTGTCCTGAATTCACACACTGGTTCCCTGCATGTGCAAACCTGGACCCTGTCTGCACCACCATTTCCCTTCACCATTGCGTTGCTGGAGCTCAGCCTTGGAAGCAGCGAAGGAGGAGGAGTGAGGGTAACCTGCGGCCCGTGTCTGGCCTTCCAGGTGGACTTGCTCTGAGCAAGTTGAGATGACAGTGTGGCTTCCCCATTGTCTCCACACTAACAGCTGGGACAGGAGCTCGCCTCTTAAGAGAGAATAGGAGTGCAGAACTGGGAATTAAATGCTGCTGTGGGCAAGAAAAAAGACAGTCTGGCAGCTTTTTTATCACATGCAATATACCTGTAACCTATCCCTACAAAGGCATGTCTACATTACAACCTCAGTTAATTATCCCTTGAATCCTTGCTGTTTTATTTCCTCCTGTCATTAAATAACAATTTTAAAGTGCTTTTGATCTTGTGCTATATTTTTCAAAGGAAATACCCTCCCTCCAGGAGTGTTTGGGCAAACACCTGGGCTACAGACAGGTTAATTAGCATCTTCACTCTTTTCTTGATCTGGGATCTTGTGGTTCTTCAAGGATGAGCTGGCATAATTCCCTGGGACCCAGTTGAAAACGAAGCTGCTTCTTCACAGCTACCTTGGCAGTAGAGGCTATTTGAGTAAGGAGCTGAGAGGAGAAAGTGAAATAAGGGACATATTCCTACCCAAAGGGCACAGACAACAGCAACAGCAAATTCCTTGGCTGAATTTTAAAGTTCTTCAAAGCAAAGTCTGCTGCATTGATGGACAATGTAACTACCTGGATTTCTGTGGGTGAGAAACATGGTGAAATATAATTAATTCTAAAACATTTTAGTTCACAAGTAAGCTCATTTCATTACCTAGTCAAAGACATAAGTAAACCAGTAGGCACTGGCTGAGGAATGAAGCAAAGGAATTCACCCCTCCAGCTGCGAGGGGCCATACTGCCTTACTCTGTTGCTGGCTTTCATGCCTCCCTGTTGAATTAGCCCTGGTACTGTTATACCTTCTTCGCACTGGACAGCAGTAGCATGGAGGTGGAAAAATAATTACAAACTCTCATACTGTACATTTGCATAAACTACTTCATGCCAATTTCAGAATGTGCATGGCTGTTCAGAGAAAGTTAAAACCAAAAAGTTTCATGTTAGGAGTCAAAGTCCTGCTGAAAAGGTCAGAAAGCAAAGGGTGATAGAAAGTTAAGTTTGAAAAGAGAGTTTTAATGTATATCCAGTTAATTAGATTAATTTTGTAGTCTGACAGCAACTTTTAGTTGTCTGGGCTCTTTTACCTCAAAACTGAGACTTTTCCAAAGTGCTTGGTGCTAGTTGATGTTGCTTCAGCTGAAGGCAAAGGTAAAGTATTCTCTGATGTTCGCACAACCCTGAATGCTTCTGAAATTTTCAGTTCTGCACTGAGGTCCGTGCAAAAGGTGGTTATATAAACAGGGTTTTATTTTTACTCTAGCACTATGTTCAGGAATACTTTAAGCACATCTTCTGGAAAATGTTCAGAGGATCATAGGCAAAGGGACTCTGAAAACACTTAGTGAAGAAGTTAAAAAGTTGTGAATCATCCTGTTTGACAAGAAGAAATTATTATTATTTTTTTTTTCCTGAAGTATGTTATTTATATGCCTAGTTAGAGCTAGAGGGACAAATGACCTGTAATTGTTACCTTCTTCACAAATGCATGGGTTTCAGGTGCATTTGAAGTGGGAAGCAGAATTAACAGAAATAATTCAACAATATGTTCTGTTTTCTACGTGACTGATGCAAAGTTCAAACTGATACAGGATGCCAGTGTGCTTTTGTATGGTATTAGAAGGAAGCAGCAGTAGGACTTTCATATTGCTCCCAAAGTGAGTACTTGGTCATCTACCTTGCCAAGCTGTGTGCCTTCCCAGTTCCTCCCTGGTGTACTAGGATTAGTTGGGATGGGGAGAGGGGTGGAAAGAGACAGAGTTTCCCATGGTCGGATGCAGCTTTTGGATTTTCTGCCCTTGCTGTGTGTTCCATCTCGTCTGGCCAGCAGTGTGGAACGAACTGGCCTGTCATGGCTGTCCTGTGCTTTCAAGCCCTTTGCTGTTGTGGTAGCCTTGGCCAAATGCTGGGCCAGTCTGTGTGTTTTGTTTTTCTCTTCAGTCCTTAGACTGGGATTTCTCTGGGCAGGGACTTTGTGCTCACATGTATTTGTGCAGTGTCTGCAACAGTTGGTCCCTGATGTCACATAGGATATGAGAATAATAAGTACATATATTTATATATATATTTTATATATTTTAAAGCAAGTCAACTGAAAGAGGTAACTAATTTGTTTTAGTTAATAATTGCATGTCAAAATGGATGTTCATTTTCTGTTAATATGCTTTATTGCGGAAGTTTTCTGACCTGCATATGTGAACAGATGATTCCCAAGCTTCTTAATTCCCCTGTTTGATTTTTTGCACAAACATAAATTGTGTTGACATTTACAGCAAAACACTGAATGACATTTTTAATGACAGAACAGCAAGAATGTTCTTACATTTTGGTACTGTGTAGTGCTTGAAAGTATTTTATTTTATTTTATTTTATTTTATTTTATTTTATTTTATTTTATTTATTTTATTTTTTTATTTCTCCTTTCTGATAAAGACATCCAGGCTATTTTTATTTAGGAGTTCCAGAATTAGATGATGCCCCATTCTCCACAAGTATTGATCATTTTGCCACATGGAACTTTTTTCTACCTTACCTTTTGCCAGTTGGATAGTGCACTAAACACAGCTTTAAGACCGTGCGTGACAAGTTAAAGAAGATTGTGGCCATGTGGTTCAATGTGCTGATTTGATATGAACTTGCTCTGCTCTGAGATTGTTTAAAAGCATTCGTAGATCAGTTCTGCACCAGCCAGATCAGGTACTGTCTCTTTTCCTGCTGCTGACATACAGCAGGCATAAAAAGTACAAAGCCGTCATAAGCTCTGTGCTGTATGCTGTCACTAATTGAACAAAGATGAGACTGTGTGCTCAGATCTTGTGTGGGTCAAGTTAGTGTGGCTGGATGTTGCTTATAGTGATGTGTAAATGGTCTTGCTGCCAGCTGTACCTTTAAATGAGAGATAAATGTTGTTTCAACTTTATCACTTAGCCCCCTATGCTGAGGAAGAGGTTAGTGGATGCTTTCATTTTCTTCGTCTTTATGATTTGCAAGGGTCATTTTGGGGTTCTCTTGCTCAACTGAATTCCTGCAGCCAAGTCGTGGGGGAGATCAGCACCTACTTGTGATTGTATGAAGAGTCTGAGCTTCTGTGTTTGGTGCTAGACTATATTACTGAAATGGCTGGTTATTCAAGTTACACTTTATTTATGTGCCTTTTGATCTTCTGTTATGAGTTAATCCCTTCAGCACCCTGCTAGTGTTTGTTTCTTTGCCCTGCCATCACCCTATATACCAGTATAACAGTGCAGTATGAAAGATTCATGTGACACCTGCATCACAGCATGCTTTTCAGACTACCTCCTTGCTGCATGCCGTGCTATTTGCTGGTGGCCTAAAATTGTACCAGGCTTCCCTTGCAACTTTGGTGAACCGTAACCTCCTGCTGTGTTTGTGCTTGACATCTTTTTGGGGATGGTGCTTTCCAGTAATGCGAACAGGAGGAGCTGACTGAAGCTAAGCATAAAGTGAAGGGGTGACTGGGAGGGTGCAACACTAAAACAAGGACTGAAGAGGGCATTTTTAGTGGTAAGATGATGCCATAGAAAGTAAATACCTGGAAACACCTGGTCTTGTTGCATGTACACTGAATGCAATGCATTGATATGCCTAGTACATATTTCTTTTTAACGTGGATGATGTTAGAGGCAATTTAGCAGTGCAGAGCAGCATAAAGACCTACAGACATGTATGTCATTACCTGTTATGGGTTTCTTCTATTTAGAGGAATTACGTTTGATTTTGCTGTAAATAAGCTGTGTTTTAGATTCGTGCCTTTTTTTTTTTTTTCCCCATTCTGATGGATTCTGAATCGTTTTCCTAGGGCCAAATCTTGCAGTTCTCAACAAGAAACTTGTTCTTTTGCCTGTGTCTGTAAAGAGAGGGACACCTGTGTTGAGGCTAGTGAGGAGGCAGGAGGTGTAGCTTATTTGGAAGCATTAGCTTTGGGAAAATGTCAGTGCATGCAAGCTCAGAAACTCTTAATACAGCACATATACTTCAGTTTGTCACCTGAGAGACAAGTATTGCAATAAGCTTGACCAAAACCCACAAGGTTTAAGGCTGATCTCCCATTAAAACCCAACAAAAGAACACACAACCCTTCATCTCTCCTCCTCTTCTAAACAAAAACATAATGCAGCTCCAAAGTCCTCAAAGAGCTCAATTTGTGCATGGAAGCAGTTGTACAGAAACAAGGAATATACTGAAGATAATGAGTAACTGGATATCTGTAATGAGTAAGAAGGTCAGAAGGATTTAAGTCAATGGACAGATATCCTTGAATGTCAGCATCCTTATCTAAACTAACTTGCTAAGTCTGCAAAGTTCCACTAATTGGTGTCCTGAAAGTGAACTAGCTAATTATAATATGAAAACCACACCCCTACTCTGGAGTTTGCCCACTGCCCAAAGAAGACCCACTGAACATGTGCAATTAATTTTTAAGACACTGTATTTTAAAATGAAAGTGAGAAGACTCTTAGCCAATTAACATATAAGTAGGAATGCATATGTATCAGAAAGGTGGCATTCAATACACACCAATGTATAAATAACCGATGTCTGGGAAACTGAGGTGTGCTAGGTTAATGGATTAGTGCCTAGCACCCAATTCTGCACAAAATTGTAAGTAAACAAAGATCTTGACTCTGTGTGTGGAGTGGTCATTGCAGACTGGGTTAAGAACCCATCTTTGGGACAATGGTATCACCCAGCTCTCATGTTAACCAAGGCTGAAGACTTATCAGGCCCTTAGAAAAAAGCTAAAGTATGTGCCAGCTGTGGCAAGTGGGAGAGGCCACATAGGGAATTGTTTGGGTGGGTAGAAGTTCCCAGTGTTTTTCATTAGTGACTGTGCAGGGGTTGTTTTCAGAACAGGGTGGACAAAAGCCATCTTTGAGGAATAACTTTGGTGGTGTTGATCCCACCTAGAGGCAGGGGAGTCAGCTAGTTGACTTCTTAGGATCTCGTCCATCCTTCTTGTTCTTTATTCCTGGAGTGTACTTTTGTCACTGTTTTGGATGTGGCAGAACACTTTATTGTTTTCCAGTTTATTTGCACTACTTAGCAGTCAAAGAGGTGGCAATATCTTCTGCCAGCACTTATTTTTCCTTTTAAAAAGGTGCCACATCTAAACCAAAGTGGTGAACTTGCTGATATTTCATAGCAAAAGATGGCATCTTATTGATCTTCATTAGGATATTTCTCTGTTAGTGCTTTTCTTTTCAAGGTTGTGCTGGGACCTTGCTAGAAGCATCCTTCAGGTTATATTCTGGGATGCAAGTGGTCACTGAACCCTTTTTTCTCACTCTTTTGACAAGAACAGAGAGCTTCCTCAGCTGCTAGTTTTGGGGTTCCCTTGTGCTCTCTTGCCCTGAGCAAAGCTGAGGAGATGCTTCTGACTTGTTCCCAGGAGTTTCTGCGCAAATACTTCCTCTGCATTTCTCACAAAGCTGTCTCATGCAGAAGAAGTACCTACAAATACTTGTTTTGTAAAGCTAGTGTTGTTTGGAGAATCTGCTGTGGCACATTTCCCATGTGCAGATGTGTCTTGTGCACAGGTGCAGAGGCTGAAAGGCATTGTTTTACCCGGTAAATCAGCAGAGGACATGGCTCTTCAAAAAGCAACTACATATACATACTCGATTTTTATAAAAATCTATATATAGCCATTTGGGCAATGTCTGATACTAAATATGACCATATCATCACATACCTTTTCTCCAGTTTGTATATGGAATTATGCTTGTTCTGTGTCCTGGTTTTGGATAAAACAGGATCAATTCTCTGACAGTGAATTTTTCTTTCAGCTAGGTTCATCTAAATAACTGCATTTTTCTGAAGTTGGCTGCAGTTTTTTGGACAGTGTTTGCCCCAGAGTTGATAACACCTGCTGTTTAGAGTTTTACTGACCTAATGGTAGGAATTGTATGCAGAAAAGGCCCATGTTTGTCTTTTATTGCTATAGCAGCCAAGGTCGCTGGTAGACCTCTTATGTCCCATAAAGTGAGGGCTTGTACAAGGGTCGTACTTGCAGGGAGGGGCAGACAGAACAGGTGACCAAATTGACCAAGAAGGTATTCCATGCCATCCACATTATACTCAATTTAAAGCTGAGGTATCATGAGGGTCTTTGTCGATTATAGGCTTCTGAAGAAAACACTGCGTATTCTCCTGTCTGCAGTACTCATCCTGGTCCCAGTCAGTGCATCACTGAATCCAGTTCCCGTCTACTGCAGGATCCAGTCCAGGACTTCCGTGTCTGACACAGCGCCAGCTGCTGCAGACCGCTCTGGTCCGGGAAATTCAATATTGGTTCTGTGTATCTTTGTATTATTTTCTTTCATTACTAATGTTTTTGTGTGTGTCTTGTTTGTTTGTCTGTATGTTTGTTTGGTTTTGTTCTTTTTCTTCCAGTTTTTCAACTTTTTCCTTAATGGGAAGGCAGGGATGTTAACAGAGAACATCTGCTGCACTTCAGCGTTGTCCTGCAATAAATGGTGAACTTATTTTACTCTGGACAGAAAATTAATTATACGCAGTTTCTTCTTCTCTTAAATAATTCAACTGGGGAAAACCCTCCTATTTTCGTGTAAGATGTTATTAGCTGTGCAGTTAGAAAGCTAATGCTTACAAAGAAATGTTCAGCGTTATCTTTGACAGTTTCTCAGCTCGTTACTGCTTTCCTTCCTTGGGCGTAACTGTTGTATCATTGTGTGTTTAGCCTTGAATCCCATTGCATTGCATTTAAATAGGGCACACACTTTCTTAAACAAGTCCACAAAAATGTTTACTGCAGTCTGGCTATGAGAAATCCCTAGTGAATGTTATCAAAATATAATTGAACATTAGAAGGGCATATTTATAACTTTGTCCTTGTTATTAGTTATTTAAGTATGGTTGTTTTGTGTTAAACCACTCTTGTTATTTGTGATTTCCCTACTGCTTCTTTAGCTTCTTTTGTGTATGATTATTCAAAGTTGCAGCTAAGCTTCATTACAAAGGTCAGGTGGCTGCTCAGGGAAAATATCTTGCTATTAGTCTTATCTAAGCACAAGTAAAATGTATTTAAACAATTAATCTTAAAATACAAAGATATTCTGAAGCTAGTCTTTTGAGCACTGAAGGAATATGATGCTAAATTGTAGTGGCTAGTAGTAGCTTACATAGAGGAGAGGAAAAGGTTCATTATTGCTGGCAATATTTCGGGATTCACATTTACTTTGAGATGTTGGGACTTGCCTTTTGGCAATAAATGACTTTTTTTTTTTCACCCCTGCATGTAGATATTTTCCTTGAGCATGTAATTACATATATGGAATCTTTTTATACCTTTATACTTACGTGTAACACTGAAAACACTGAATAAAACATTATTTCTCAAGCTATTATATTACTTATATAGTTTGGTAAAGACGTTTTTAGTGTACTTTACAATCTGCACTAAGGGTATCTCAAAATGGAAATAATTATTTTTTATGGTAAAAGGCTGTTGGAAAAATAGTTTTACCCAGGCTGTGTATGTAAGGATAGGGACCAGTCATTACATTTTCAGTGTTAGCCAGCACAACGGCCTGGATTTGGAAGCCCACCTAAGATCTAAGGAGCTCTTCTCCTGAGGCTGTGGGGGGACAGGTCTTTGCTGCTCCCCACCTGGCACATGTGGCTCAGGGGACTCTGCTGTTGCTCATCCATCTCCGTCAGCTCTCGAGTGCCTTAGAGAAACCAAAGGAAAACACATGTCTGAAAAACCTGTTTGATTATGTTGAAAGAGAGCACAGACCTATAAATCTTGTTCAAAACACAAACCTTCCTAATCTCCTCCTTGGCACTGGTGCCAGGGCAGTGTTTTCACTGGTAATTAAAATGCTTTCCTTTATGGATCCCAGAGAGGTCAAAGCTGCCAAACACTTGCTCAGCAACAGGTTTAATGCATGTACAGTGGGGCTGGAGTCTCTTTTTACTGGCCCCATAGCTGCAGCCTCTTCTTCCAGATACTCCCATATGCTTTTTAAAAAAAAAATAAAATAAAATAAAAATATATATATAAAAAAATAATATATATATGTATATATATAAAAAAGGTTATTTCAGGGGCTGCAGTAATAATCTTGGCTGTCATTAAATTGGTGGCAAAAGTCCTCTTGGCTTCAATGGACTGAGAGTTTCTCCCATGTTCTTCTGTACAATTTCTGGTACCTTTTTGCAGTCAGATGGTGGTGTGTCTGGCTGAAGTTCTCCACTGCTTGAGGGATCTCCAGTTTCCATGTGTTCCTGTTGTGGTTCAGCAGTGCTGAATTACTTGTTTTGAGCCAGTCAGGTGTAAATGTAAGATGATAGCTGGCTAGTCTCAGTAAGTCCTCCTTAACTTTAACATTTGCTTCCTTTACAAGTCCATCAGAATTAACACTGTGTGAACTACAGGAGGTTCCAGGAAGCAAGGACCTTCCCCAACATCTGCCTGAGAGACAAGCTGTGACCACAAGCTGCATTTGTTTGCTAGAGCTGGTGAAGGGGCACATCCTTCCCTTTGTTTTGATTAAATGAGGATTGAGGTCTATATGGACCCCAAGAAGCGTGCTTAACCATACATAAATGTAGAAATAAACCTAAAACTCCCGCTACATTTTTCCAGGTTCATCTGGATATAAAGAACCTTGTTAGGGAGAGGAAAGAGTGTGAGAGAGGTTGAACTGTTGTTAGAGAAATGAACTAGTGAAAATAACTGGTGGATTCTTGGGAATCTGGCTCAGCAGAGTCCTCTGGGCCCATGCTCTCACAGCTGCTCTGTATTCAGGTCAGTTGGCCAATTTTCCAAAGATGAGGTGCATGTGTGACTTATCTGGTTTGGGTTTTGGTACCTAGAGAATAAGTGTTAAGCCTAAATTGATTCTGTATTTAGAAAAACACACTATTTTGGAAGAAATTTGCTAGCCGGGATGTGTTTCCAGCTTTAGTGTCTGGAATGGGCTCAGAAGTGTCCTTTCTAGTACAGCATCCCCATTTCAGGTAGTGCATATGTCATAATTTATTTCTATTGTTTTTTCTCTTTTGTACTGACATGTGAATTAGGTCTCAACTACCTAATTTTAAATGCTGATAACTGTAATTTTAGTCTCTTCATGCTTTAGTGATGGGTCAGTGCCAAAGGTTTTTGCAGACTTGGGAAGGTACTTTGCTTGTCCCCTGCAGAATGGGATGCGAAGCAGTGGAGAAGTGCTTTTCCCAGGTGTGGTAAGAGTAATACTGAACAAGTGTCTTCTGTGACTATGAATTCCTCATGGAACTCCTCATAATGTGTTTCACCGTTGATTACTTACACTATTTAATTGTTATAAGTCTAGTCAATGTATGTTTTGATTGAGAGCCTGGGTTGAGCACTAAGGCTCTGACAAGAAGCAGCTCTGTTATAAAGAGAGAGGTAGCATCTCCCACAAAGCTCTTGGGAGTGCATTGTGAAGCAGAGATGCATTGCTTTGGTGGAGGAATATGTTGCTGAGTCTCGTTTCAAGATCTGGCTTACTTTCCTCCTTCCTGCATGCCTTGCTAGGAAAGGAGGAGGAAGATGGAGCTAGGATTGCTCCCACTTCTGTTGCTCTCCAAGTCCATTTTTCTGCAAAGATCTGCACAGGTAGTTCCTGATGCAACCTGCTCCCTGGGCTGGTCTTGCCCAAGGGAGCCAGGAAATAAATGCCTCTTCAGGGAATGGATGTACTGGAAAGATACAAATTATCCCTCAGATTTAAGCTGATAAAATAAGCCCTTTTCTCAAAGAAGATAGTTCTCAATAAGACAGTAGATTGCCTCTATGCAGAACTCATAGCATGGTAAAGTCAATGCCCTTGAGTGTTCTGCATTTAAATGCAAGTAAATTATACATGCCAAAACAGAGTGCAAAAAAACTAAAGTCACATCCTCTTCGTCCTTCTCCACCCTGAAAGGCTGCATTTTGGTCTGGCTTGGGAGCTGGCTGAATCCTTGTGCCTTTTCCCACTGAAGAGTCTGGAGGAGGAGGCTCACAGCAACATCACTATCTCCAATAATTTTTCTAGCTGTGAGTGTTCTAGAATTGACTGTAGATAATCTTTGTTTGAAGGCAAAAAAAAATTGAATACTTGAACAAAGTTTCTTCATGCAGACTAACTGAGCAACATGCTACAGTGCTGTCTCATTGCAGCTCATTTCACAGCTGTGAAAAGAAATGGGAAAGCATCCTTCATGTGTGCCTGGTCATACATGGGGACACCTCTTGCTGCAGCAGTAAAAGCATTCTCAGAGTTCAGTGGTATTTTTGTTCATGTGTGTGTAATGAATGACCCTCTGCCAGCAAAGTTTGGAGGGAAGTGCAAGTGGCTGTAAGAATGGGAAAGACTGGTCTGCTAAATAAACATATCTGAGCCAGCAGTGCAAATGGGTTGTGGATGCAGCCATCTCCATCAGTTACATCTCTTTGTGATATTTTCTAGCTGCATTATAGCATTTTTTTTTTTTAATTAATGCATATATTTGAGGATGTAGATTATATGCTACATATGCAACATACTGTCTAGTAATTAAATTAACTGTACAATAACTATATTAAAATCTGTAAAAAAGATTTAGCAAATATAGGAAAGAAATGGATAAAACATAGTATGAGGTTCTTCTTTCTGGTTCCACACTGTCCTATGAACACCATTTCTTTAGCATCATATAGATTCCTGGTGCTTTTCTTGGAAGTATTGCTTTACATTCAAACATGGCAATAAAAGGTATAATTCTGCACTGAGGGAAGAAATGCTTAAATATTCAGGTTGAAGTGGAGCATTATATAAATTTTGAACAGCAATAGCATTCTTGTTAGCGCAAGATATATTTTCAGAAGGGTAGCTAGCATATCTTACCTTAAAAAAGATCAAAGTTCCCATGGAGGTTGGCCTTCCCAAATACAGGCTGAGATAGGCTGTGCTGTGTGTAGATCTGGAGCTAGGTAGAAGGCTGTAGCTCAGAGGAGAGGATGAGGAGGGCAGAATGGCTGATGTTTGGTGTAAGAGAAGTTGTCCTGTGAGAGGGCAGGCAGCGGTGTCGCTGTCATGAGGCATGGTCAAGTACGATAAGTGTTGTACGAAGCAGAGGAGACACAGGAAGGCATCAAAGCAAAGCGGTGAACTCCAGCACTAGTAGGATCATAGAATCATAGAATGTCCTGAGTTGGAAGGGATCCACAAGAGTCATCGAGTCTAGCTCTTGTCCCTGCATAGGACAGCCCTACAGGATGCAAGTGTAAGGACTTTCAGGTGGTGAAAAGGGGAGATGACATAACTGCACCAAGGGTATTTTGGAAAGGAATAGGTGAGAATAAAAAAAGAGACTTGGAATCTAGAGCAAAAGGCATTTGTGGTGACCTGAACAGCAAAATGATGCATATTTTAGTAGTGGAAGTAGGGAAGAAGATGGTGGCATTGAGCAATGTAAAATGGGAATGTTTGAAGACAGAATGGATGTGAAGACAAATGGGAAGTGCTGGAGGTGATTATAGGAGTGTGTTCTTTGTGAAATAACTAAGGTTCTGATGCCAGGTGTGGTAGTCATCCGGCATCAAAAAAGGTACAGCTTAATAGTCCCTTGTGAAAGTAACTTTCTCTGTTCTCCTTCATTCCTCCCTAGTAATACAGGGTTTAACCCTCTTTTTGGATCAAGTGGGATTTTCCAAATTAATCGCTTAATTGTTTGACCAGATACAAGCTAGCTACCAATTTGCCTTCTATCTGTAGAACCCTTGCTTAAATTATCAGCAGTTTCTTTTTCTGGAGGGCTGTGAAGGAGTAGTTTAAGAAAAACCTGTGTTTTATCATACCCATGAGCTTTCCACTGAATCTTTTCCCCTTTGGTTTTTTTCCTTCACTCGTTATAAGACAAGGAATTGAGAAATTGTCTCTCATGCGTGTACATTGGGCAGTGTTATCAGTTTAAGATGTTCCTGTGAGTCTGGATTAACATTTTTTAAAAAGGGTAAGTGTAAGCCAATGGATACAATTCAAGCTTGGTTTGTGTGTGTGTGTGTGTGTGTATGTTTTTAAGAGTAGACTTATGAAATAAGAAATTTTGCCACAAAGTATCTCCCTTTTTTCAGGTACTTAGAGCAAAGAAAGAATGAAAGCTGGCTGGTTATATAGTCCCTCAGCATCAGGGATCCAGAAGGTATAGAGGTGGTTTGGGAGTTGTGACCCGTATGGAAGTTCTGTTGTGCTCCTGTGCCCAGGCTTCTGTCAGCTAAGCACCCACTGGAGCAGTCTGTGGAGCGCTTGTAGTTATTTCAGGGGCTTCTCCTGTTCCTATCTCCCCAAAATTAGGCATCCATAGTATTACACAATGGATGGAAAGTGCTATTCACAAGTAACAAAAAGATAAAAAAAAGTGTGATGATAAATTACAGATAATAATAGAAGAAAAGCAATTCTGTGTATAACAGCATAAAAAACAAAGAAAAATAGGAGAAAACACTTGGTAGTTACAGTAATACTTCAGACTACTAAAAAGAGATGTTTCGGTTTCTGGGGATGACAGACACGTTCGCAGGCTATGTTGGGCTCCTAATGTTACTTGCATCTATCCTTATGAGAACAATCCTATCTAAGGAAGATTTTGTGCCTGAAACCAGCCTTTGCCTCTTCACCCCTAGTTCAATAGAGCTGCTTGTATTTAAGAGAAAAACAAATACAGGATTTGCATTGTTGCAAGCAAGGAAAAAGATGTCCTTGGGGAAGACAGGCGATGATGTGACATTGTGGGGGCTGGCAAGATTCTCACTGCAGTAAAGTATATGTTTGCTGTATAATGAATGTAGGAAGGAGCCTGATTCTCCTTAGTCTGGTCAGGGGCACAATGGAAATACAGCCACGGAAATTTCTGTGCCACTGTGTCATGCTTTAGTGCAGGTTTTTACCAAACTTGTTTATGGAGCTGATGTAGTTAGAGCTGGTGGTAAGTTCTGGATAGAGGCAGGGTAGGCATCCTTCAGAAACACAAACGACTGAGATATTCTTCTGCAGTGTGTTTTCCAGAAAGCACCATTTCTGCCAGATGTTGGGGCAATTCAGCCTTATTTGGAACTACTGTGGCAGGCGGGGTCATGGAGCATGTTGTCCTTCTCTTCAAGGAAACACAACTGCATCTAAATTTCCTTCCTCAGACATGTCAGACACTTGTTATTGTTTGCTGCTTCTCAGATCCCTTTCCTGTTCTTTTCTGAAGCTATTGTATGACAGATTTTTCTTGGCTGGTTGCTTTCTATTTACTATAAAGAAAACCATGGGCAGATGTCTGGGAACTAGTATTCTTTGAAACCGGCAGAGTCAGTTGTAGAATTACATCAGTACTTTTGTTTTGTAAACTGAGTCTAAGATCATTTCAGCCACTTCAGAATTTTTATTTTTCTTAACACAAAGAATGCTTTTGTAAATAGCAAAATACTGAGGTTGACTAACTCACTTATTCAGATGCATTTTAAATTAAAAGTCAGTTATGTGGGTCAGGATGAAGGAATTAATTAAAAGATGTTATTTAAAAGGCAATTTATAAAATCACCTTTGCTCATGCAGGCATAAAAACTGTTATTTTCTAAGTGGAAGTAGAAAATGGCAGATCTGTCATTGTGTCACAACCTCTGTATAGTAGAGTTGAGAAGGTTATAATAAACTTGCATGTGAAGTATATATCAATGGGTTTGTTGGAGATGAGAAATTTACTGCATGTTTCTGAAATTGCCTTCATTTTTCAGGGACAAGTGACTATAAATGCAAAATTTGAAAAAGATATTTACCTCCCAGAGGATGCCGAGTTTTACTTTGTTTATGATGGATCCATGAAGAGGCACATAATGTTTGCTGAGCGAATTAGTGACAATGCTCTTCGGTCTGTTGTTCCAGGTGAGTGTTAGGCATTTTTCATTTTACATTTACATGTTTACATTTTTCATCTTTCTGCTATAGCCTACCCTTATTTCAAAGCTGGGCACAGCTGGACAATATGGTATAACTCTGTTTTATGGCCCCGCAAGGGAGGAAATGCAGGAATTGAATGGTGACCTTTAGATCCAGGCTGAGTTTGACTGACCACAGATAAGTCTGACTTTCATAGCAACCCACACCAGCACAATGTCAGGTGTAGACAGTGTTAGGGGCAGGGCTTGCGTAATTGAGTGTGCATTGAAGTGCAGCCTTTAGGGATGGCATAATTTTTAATCTGAATTGGTTCTATGCCATAACTGTTTGCCTCCAGGCATCCCAACATCTGCAAAAGTCATGTTTTTGTCTAAGCCTTCCCTGGGTGCAGCACTCAGCCCAGCTTGCAAGGCCCTCATGGTAGAAGCGTGCAGTGCTTTGAGCTCTGCTGGAGCTACACACGGTGCAGAGGTGTCAGGGGAACAATTCTGGGGATGCCTCACTGCAAACAAGGGCAATTTATGCTGCCTCGGCTGTCTCAGTGTCTGGACGTTGTTCCTCTTGTGGATGTAATATAAACCTTGCTTGTCAGCTTTGTGCTGTGCTTTGTGACCTCTTCGCTTGTGTTAGTAGATGTCTGTAGACACAATGTTCCTATGCAGCAGGATCTGCTTGTTATTTGTTCTTGTTTTCTAAAGGGGATTTGGAGTCTTAAAATAACCAGTGAGTACAAAAAGGGAAAATACACCACTGTTACATGGTGGCTTCTTTAATCCCATGAATGGTAAAAGATTGTAATGGAATACATCTGAAGAATATGCAAATTTTTTTTTTTTTAAGAGGCCTAAAATGACACTGTTAAATGACTGCTTCTTGGCTGGGAATTAAAAGAGGAGGCCACAGGCAACACTTAATCACCTGCCTGTTCAAACAGAAACTGTGGACAGATGAAAATAAAAGTGTGAGGTTAACATATAGCCCTGCCGTTGTTACTGTTTTTTCATAGTGGCCAAATTAAGAATAAGTGAATGGAGAACACTTTAAAAACTACTGCAGATGTGTTAAGTACATGCTTCCTTCCGCAGTTACTAGATTGCATAAATACTTGTAGTTATTTGGGGCTGTTCTGGAAAATTCAGATTGGTATCTATAGTATGTCATGTTTAGCTCTCCAGCTTGCACCTCTTTTAGATGTATGACATCCATCCTTAGATGGCAAAGGAGCATGAGGTGCTTTAGGGATTTGAGAGAGAAATGTCCTTGGACTTCAGTGGCTCCAGCTGTAAGTCAGACAGTTGATACAGAATTTAATTAAGTCTGTTAAAAGCATAAAACGTACATTTGTTAAAAGCTTTCAGGTTTTGGCCTACATGGGGACACCGATAGGTACAAAATGCATGCTAATAAGTAGATATATTACTCCGAGTTTCTGCCACTCTTCTCATGGGTGTCTCATTGTTCTTAATTTTTACCTAAGAACCTTCAGGCTTCTGATTTGTGGGATTTCATCCTGATGTAGTTATCTCTTCTTTCCATTGTTGCTAAAGAACCTTGACCTAGAATGACTGGCTTTAGAATTAATTATGTCAGTATAATTGGTAGGACTGGCAGTTCACAGTCTAGCAGAATCCAAGTTCATCACCAGAAATGGCTGATTGATGCCCTGTGACAAATAGATGTAATTAGAGGGAAGAATAAAGTAATTCTGGATGAGTCATCAGAGCTCTTAAAGGGGGGGAAAAATGAGGAAAAACTAATGTTAATGATTAATTTACATTATAATTACAGGCCATGGATGCCAAGAGGCAGTTTCTGTCTCTGTGTTAATGTACACAAGGGGATACTCACCTGTGGTCCTCGGCAGCTGTCCAGTCACTTACAGAGAGAATCTGTCTTCCAAGTTGTCTCGTTTTCTGGTTGATCATGCCGAACATGTCAC
This sequence comes from Nesoenas mayeri, assembly GCF_963082525.1. Classification (NCBI taxonomy): domain Eukaryota; kingdom Metazoa; phylum Chordata; class Aves; order Columbiformes; family Columbidae; genus Nesoenas; species Nesoenas mayeri. The sequence continues at coordinate 64,266,964 of NC_137542.1, read as the reverse complement.
TGCTGCTAGTCCCAAGATGTTGCTGGATAAGTTTGGTCTAAGGATAAAAGATTTACAGTCCCTGGATAATGATTTGATGATGGCCATAGCTCATGAAGAGTTGCCATCAACATGGAACATCCTTGGAAGCGGGTCAGAAGGCGGTAAGATTGTATTTTAAGTTTGAAAGCTTCTAACAGTGGTTTGGTGCACAGTTCAGAGCAGAGTATCTCGCCGTTTTATCCCAGGTTCTTAACACTTGTGCTTTATTTTGTGGTTATGATGAAAAATTTTTCAAGTATGAGAGGGCTAATCAGAGATTCAGTTTGTGGCCAGAGGTTTAAAAAGGATAATAATGGCTGTTGTAATTCAGTCTCTCCAGAAGCTGTTTGTGACTTGACTCACTCTCAATGCAGTTCATTATTTATAAATAGATTCTACCTTTGCAAGATTGAAGAGCTGTCTGTTTAAAGAATACAAGTATTGTAGCAGTGAAGTATCTCTGCCATCATTCCAACCAAGTGAGATATTTTAATTACACAGACAAAAAGAAGACAGTAATAAAACAGAAGAATGTGTCACTGTAGGCATTCTGATGTATGGAGTAAACATATTTTTCATCATGGTGCTGTCAGTGTTTATGCTTTATTTATGAGTATGACTGTTCTTTGGGGAAAATATAATTAAGCAAATTTTATGGCTTTAAAATTTTTGTTTTAGAGGAAGTGGGCTAAAATACACATGAAACTTTATGTTAAAGTATGCTATTGAAAAATTTTGTAAAAAAATCAGGTGGAATTTTCCTGGTTTCAGGTTTCATTGCAAACAGAAAACTGTAGTTAGGTTTTGCTGAGAGTATAATTTTTTTTGCAGACCCAACTGATTTATAGCTGAGGTTGGAAATAATGTTAAACTTGATGGCTTCACATGTTTTTCATTGAAAATTTGGTACTTCTGGCTGTTTTAGTACTTTAAATTGCTAAAAATTTGAGGACAGGCAGCTTCCATATAAGCCAAACTGAAAAAGGGATTCATGCAAGCTTTTGTGAAGTAAAAAACCAGCACTTAGCCCAGTTCTTTGGATGAGGGTGTTTTTCCTGTCCTAAATCTTTCTAATTCTTAATGACAGAAGGCTTGAAATCTGCTACTGCCTTCCTCAAGCATGGCTTTTGCCTCTCTGTTGTAAACAGCTCTTTCAAGAGGCAAGAGAGGAGAGAAAGAAACAACCAAGCCATTACTTGCTTCATTTTGGTGTGTAGTAAGTATTTGTTCGCATTATGCAACTGCTGGAACGGTTGTTGGACCGTAGCAATGAAGACCTTGATTCAAAGCCTGAAGAAATCAGCTGTAGTTTTGTTTGTAGACTGAGCTTTCTATCAAAACCAGCTGAAGCCCAAGCCAGAAGCATCAGCAGGTTATCAGAGGTACTGAGAGATGCCCAGACAAAGCCACCTGGGTACCTGCTTGCTTGAAACATGGGGAAGTTTCTCTTGGGTGGGAGATCAGCTCAGCCAGTACCAGACTAAGCTCTGCTAGGGCAGCTACTATCTAAACAGCAAAATTATTTAATTTTTAGTTATGTTAATTGTTAATTTTCAGCTCTACTGCAACATTTATATGGAAGAGTGTGTTGTCTTCATGTGATTTTCAAAGGACTTGTAGGTTTTTTTGTTTCTATGTCTTTTCCATACTTTGTTCACTTTTCGTTTTGGAACATTATACATTAAGGAAATTTTAATAAAGCAGAAGAGCAAGCATGTGTGCTCCAGTCACTATACAAAGTCTCTGTGAATGTTTGAAATGTGTCTTGAGCATGCTGCTTTAGTAGTTGCTTCATGGGCACTGTTGCACTGATGAGGTGACTTCTCCCTTTTTACCCCAGTTGTTGCTCCTAAATGACGCTTGGATCTTTCCCTTGTTTCTGAGTAAAACAAAAACTGACTGGAATTCCTGGGGCCTGGTAGTAATGCTCATGCACAGCAAAGACCTCTCAATGCATTTGTGCCTGGGCAGTGCTTGCTGGCCATCCTTGTTGAGTGGGGGGCTGCAAAAAGCTGTCCAGACTGCTTCTCCTTCAGCCCAAGGCTGGTCAGTCGTTTCTTCTGTCTCTTTCTGAGGTCCAGGCTTCAGGCTTGGGCTGGGCCTGGTGTTGATGGGTTTTCCCTTCAGCTAGGGTACGTGGAGCACAATAAATATTTTGCTGCCAGTGCCATAGTAGGCTGCGACAGAGGAGGCTGGGGCTGAATCAGGATAAAATGGATTCTGGCCTTTGAGTAGAAGTTTGCTGTGTCTCCATTAGTGCAGGCTGGTCATGAGGAACCTGCCAGATCCAGACAAGTTGTGACCTGTTGGGGCATATGTCTGTGAGGTCCTTCTAGTCCACCACTTGCAAGAAAACACCTGACTCTGTGCATATGTACAGAAATAAGGAAGGTTGTCATCTCAGAGGGTCTACAGTCAGCTTGGCAAGCATGTATCTCACCCCTGCAGGAACTCAATATTCAGCATTTTACTTTAAAAATCTCTGCATAGGTCTTTTAAAATGTCCCTTTTTGTTTTCTTTTTTTTTTTTTTCCTCACCAAGTTGGTCTATTTTTGTCTCCTTTAAGCAGTTTGTGTATTTTGCCTTCTGCTCCTGTATCCTCTCTCTCTCCTTCCTGAAAGTATAGTTTTGATTCTTCTTGGAGCCATATTCTGTTTTCACCTGACTGTGAGAAGCACTAACTCATATTGCTTCCCTGTGCTGTCCCCATCATCTCATCACTGTGTTTTGTACCCAAAGCCAAGAGGCCAAGTGTAGCCAAAGATTGCATGTGGCTGAGGGAGCTGTATGCAATGCAAGGGAAGGAGGAGGAGGGAGAAGGGAATGTACTGGAGCAGGAGGGTTTCAGATCCCAGCACAAATGAGAGGAGGACGAGCAGAAAGTTCTTCATCTTCTACCCTGAGGTGATCAAGGGTTGTCCCAGCACCTTGTTTCTTCCTTACCCTCCAAAAGATCAAACTGTGTGAGAAATAGGGGATTTATGAGGAGCTCTGTTTCCCTGCCTGCTGTCTCTGCAACTCCTTGCCCCAAAGCTCTAATGGTGCTTTGACAGTGTCAGGATGTTCTTTTTGGTGTTGGTGTTGTGAACAATGCGGGTGCTATTTCTGTCACTAATTGGGACCTCAAGTTTGTGAGATTCTGTCAGTCTTCAGAGCTACTGGGCTACTTTTTATTGGAAAAACATTACTTTTGAGTGACACGCTTCTGGAGAAAATTATTGCACCATCTGATGTTTTTGGACATTACTCATTTTTATGAGGATTTAGAGACATACAAGTTGATGGAAAGATAGAAGAATAATTTATTCCTAGGAGTTTTAGTATTCAGAAAAAATGTTTCTGTTCCCTTTATAAGGCATAAAAAAGGCTGGATAAAGAGTGAGCCTGGATTGTCTAGAGAGCATTGCAAGTAATTCAGGAATTTAGTGCAGTTGCTCAGGTCAGGACTTGTTAGCTACATTATTTAAAGTTCAACAAAAGAAACAAGAAAGCACAAACCTTTTGGTAATTCTCACTTTAATAAGTGCCTATGTGGCAACCAGGAGCTGCCTGCTCACAAAAACTGGCCAGATGTTGCGATCAGCTGGCCCACAAGCAGTTTGTTGCCAGAAGGAACTGAGGACCTGACACAGATGCTGTGCTTAGACATTTATTTGTTGATGGATTTGAATAAAATGGAAGAGGGAGAGGAAGAGACTGCTTGTCTTGTTGATCCTTCATAAAGGATATTTTGCTTTTGAAAACCGAATTATTCAGTTTATGAAGCTAATCAGTATTAAATATTAAGCCAAATAACTTGTTACAGCTGGCCAAGAAAAAAGGAATCTTCCCATCATTTTTCATTGTACCGAAAAAGAAAAGAAGAAAGAATGGTGGAGTGGTTTAATCTGGGTGAGAGAAATGCTTCAAAGTAACCTTTCCTCTCTTGATAGGATCAGGTTAGATCAGTCTTTTAGGACTGGCAGCCACCAGGGGCCTTGAGGAGGCATAGGTTCCACAAATTCATTGCAAGCTTTTTGTTCTTGAAACACTCAGGCTTATGTCCCTTGGCTGTTGGAGGGGGAGCACAGGGGTGTGGACCTTGCAAGGAGTTGGTGTTATCTACAGGCGGCGGAGGGCATCTCAGTTTCTGGTTATTTTAAAGGCGTTGCTGGGACGATGCGTTCAGGTGGTATGGCTGACTTAAGTATGCTGGTAATTCAGAACAGTTGCTGCTGCCTTTGTCACTGTTCACAGTTATTTTCAAAAGCAGTGCCCTTTTAAGTTTAATTTTATTAGTAGAAGCAATAAAATTACAGCCTGAAAAATGAAAATTAATTGTAGATCATAAGGAACGGAACAGTGTCTATAGTTGTTTAATTCCCTTTCACGAAGAAAGATAATTTCTGGTTTGTTTCATAAATGCTTCATAATTGTTTTCTAGGACTAGGTTTTGTGGAGTGGACTGAAGTGCCCAACCTTGTTGTTTCATAGTCTGCCTTTGGGGAACACAGTTCCATTTTCCATGGCATTTTCAACTTTATTTCCCTCCTCCTGTCCATTTCTTTGTAAATCTTGTTACTCTTTCCACATTCCTGCTAAGCTGACTGAGTTCAAACCTGGCTGGTAAATGTTGTATTTTTGGTCTAAATTAAAGAAAATTCTGTCTGTGTCTTTTCCTCAGTTGGAATTTTAGAGTTCTTTTTTCCTGTGGAAGGAAATGGAGAGGAGGACAGAGTGCCTGTTTTCTTTCATGGAATTAGGAAAACACTGGGAACAGCAGATAAATATTTCTGGGTGTGGTGAGACTTGTGAGGAGAGGTAGTATTTTTGGTCAGCCAGTTTATGGGGCCAGAGAAACAGACAAATCTTTGGCCCTGTAGAATTTTCCCCCATTGGAAACTACGGGGCAAGGGAGAAGGCTTCTAGCCTGGGCATTAGGAAGCAAGAGAAGTGTCTTCCAGTGCCTGCTGCTGACCAAGAGATCTGTGGCATGAGACAAGATGTTGGGAAGCATGCTTCAACCTGTGAGTCCTCATTGAATGATGATCCTCATCTTTTGGTCTGTGGTAGAAATAACAAGGAGGATATGTTTTGCCCCTGACCGCAAAGGGGCTTTTTAGGACAAGGATCAAGCACTTGGAGGAGATGGTGATATGCAGAGTGTCAGTAGAACAAGTACTTTAAGAGATACAAGAGATGAGGTTTCTTGTTTAAGGCAATATATAAGTAGTGGGGCTTGGGAGGTTTTTTGTATCCTTCTCTGCTTGTGGAGAGACCAGGTATGAAGCTGTGGTCTGACCTGCACGCCAGCTTCAGGTCAGTGTGGGGCTGGAGAGCCTTTCTCTGCTCCTGGCTAAGAGAGTGTCTCTGGTGTTGAGCATACCAGTGGTGCTCAATAAACAAGTGTCTTAAACAGCTCAAGGAAGTGTTCAGCTGCAGCACAAGAGAATGGGGTCACCCAAGCAGTAAAGGCAACTGAAACTTCACCTGCTGTTGTAGGTGGTGCACCATACGCAGTCTTTACCATATGGGAATAGTGGATGGGAACCTCCTCTAACCACCCTGCTGCTGAAACTGCTGGGGAAGGACTCCTTAAGGTCCATCCTTGCCATGGAGTTTAACTCTCCCCCATCTCCTCCTTTTCTTCTGCAGCATTGATGCCTGCTTCCAGGTTTTAGATGTGATGAATGGGGGGGGTATACTTAAAGAAAAGGGGGATGTTCCAGGTATTCAGTAAGTGGAAAGGGGAGATACCACCACAGCCTCAGATGGGCTGTCACACACCTGACTTTATGCACTGCTGCCACTGTCTGTGCATGAAACTACTCGCCGTATGAGTTAAGCTCCTATGTGTGTTTTTGCAGGAGCAGAATGCCCTGAATATAGCCTTATAAACCATCTCATACCTAAAGGAAAAATGAAAACGTGAACAGTAATGCATAAAAGTACAAAGCCAGGAAAAGCTGGAATTTGTCATCCAGTTTTGATGTCTCCCTCTGCTTTTCAAGTCACAAGTCTTGAGGTTTTTTAGTCTCCTTCCAGGAAATGAATGAGATTCATAGCCCAGAAAAGGCTTAGTCATTTATGTCAGAGAGAAATATTTGTTTTTAGTTTATTGTTTTGGATATAGGAAGGGATTCAGGTGCAAGGAAGAACAAAAGGATTTATTTAATGTTTAAAACAGACTGTGTTTGGCTCAGCTCTGTGTAACTCAGAGTGTTCTGGCTGGAGAATCCGGATGCGATGCAAAACAACATCTTGATAGGGCGTATCTTTTACAACACCACCTGCCTTGCAGTAGCTGACCTGTATGAATCAGCCAGCAGTGCTTCTTTCAAATCTTAGGAATTGTTTGGTTTATGTCTTGATGGAAGAGGGTGTTTTATATCAATTAAATACGAACATGTTAAAGAAGCCTTGTGTTTTCATTTTTTCCTGTTTTTCTTCCTATTTGCCACTGGATGCAGTGGAAGAAATTATTTTATTTTTATTTTTTTTCATAATATGTTTATTTTATGGTTTTTTTTTTTTATTCACACCCCCCCTCCCCCCCCAGTTTTGCCACATTTGAAATCTTTCTCAAGGAAAGGAGAAAGTGAAGTGAAAACTGTGGGAAAATGCCATTTGTTCTATCAAAGTGTGGAGCTATAAGAGGATATGGTGACTGACAGAGAAGAACCAAAACTGGAAATTGTTCTTAAGAAAAAATATGCTAAAAAAATTAGTTTCAGAAATTTACCTTTTATGTGTGTGTGTGTGATTTTTTTTTTTTTTTAAATTTTAGGCAAGTCTAGCTTGTTACTCTTACACCTTTTTGCTTTTTGTACTTCGATATTGCTGATCATGGAGTAGAACCACAGCAGAATTTTTCTGGCTGGGGTCCCTTGAGCTGGCCTAATCCTACCCACTGCTTAGAGCAGAACTAGCTTAAAAGTTACATCATGTTGCTCAGGGTCAGGATTTTAGTACCTCCAAGGACGGACAGTCTGTAACTTCTCTGGTGACCTGTCCCATTGTTTAACGTACTTGTGGTGAAAAATATTTTCCTTATATTGAAAGAACGTATTTGCCTTTCGATTTATTATTTTAACTTTAAAAGGGTGTATTTCGAATTTTAATATCATGAAGCTATTAGTAGTTACTTTATGTCACCAAGTTCTCCTCACTCCTGGCAAGCCAAGTGGGAATAGCCAAGGAATACATGTTGTCTATAGAGGTGAAGGACGGGGAGGAATGTGAGTGCTGTTTCGAAGTGGATGAGTGGTGAAAACAGCTGATTGAGCTGCTGAGTGGTTCTGCTACCATATGCATTTAAGCTAGCCATGAACAAATCTAGGCTAAGGTTAGATGCAGTTTGTTAGGTTGGACAGATAAAAATTAATTACTGGAATATTAGTGGTGAGATAATAGGAATTATTGTAGAAGATATTTTAAGACCACAAAGATTAATTGCTGTTTATTAAATTATTTTTAAAACTAGGTTATTTTGTAGTAAACTTATTCATACTGTTTTGTTTTTAAGACTTGGCTGCCTGAAGAGTAAAATGATTTGATGCAGTGTTGGAACACAGAGAAGGCTCTCCCTGGTTAGGAAAGTCTTCCTAAGGGCTCCCTTTTTACTAAGGGGAAAGTCATAATCTTATTTTGCTTAGAGCAGATTTATCTGGCACTTTTTTTTTTTTTTTTTTTTTTACAATATTAAAATACACATTGAAACCCAGTGGCCCCAGGCCAAATTTTTAATGAGAGGGTGGGGTTCAAGGTAAAGATTGCCTTTTTGTTTCTGCGTTTTTAATCTGAGGATTGGGGTGTGGTTAGTACTTAATCAGATGCTTACTGTGCCTAATACTGGTTGATATATTTTAATGTGTTTTAATTAGATTGGCTTATGTGCTGACTGCTTATTAACTCCATACATAGAAAAAATGGCCTAGTTGGAAACATCCTAAGAATCCACTTTGATATCTAAAGTGGAACTTCAGCAGAATTTAAGTACTCCAGACCAAGGAGCAATTCTGAAAGCTCATGCTTTAATGAAGATTTTAACCTGGAAATGCATAATGTTTGTTTGGGGTCTGTGTTTTGGACCACAACATTTCCTGGGCATCTAAACTTTAGCTCCCCAGTGTACGTATATATAAATGCACCAGACACGGGTGGTACCTGGCACCCCTCTGTGCTCTGCTGGAGTCCAGACCGGTGGCATAACCTAGAGTTTGTTAAGTCCTTGCAGTGGAGGCTCTCTAAGTACAGAAATAGCACTGGGGCCAGAGCAAAGCACAGATGATGTTATTGATCTCTATTCAGAAGCACGGCTAGGGAAAGGGAAGATGATGGCACACATTTTCATAGTGTGTCTGAATGGTTAGGGTGTTCTCTGAGCAAGTGAGACACCTGGGCTCCCAGTATAGTTTTTCACATCTCATGACATGAGAAATGCATCAGTGTCCAAAAATCAGCGACTTCTAGCTGATTGTTGCATTAGAGTCAGGCTGCGGCTTTCTTGGTCTCCTCCTGCCCCATGTCCCTTGGCTTTCCTGCAGTGACCCATTTTCAGTTACTTTGCAATGGAGGGAGAGGGTGTGCTTCCAGCAGATGCGTGATCTGAGCAACTCTGAAGATGCGTGTGGGTTCAAATCCCATCTGGCTGAGGAGGAAGTTGAACTGAGGCCTTCCATTTTTGAAGTGTCACATCAGCCATCATTTCCACTATCTCTGTACAGGTTTTGGGAACCCTGAGCCATGCTCATTTAAATGTTTCTCCATAGAAGAAGGTCTCTGATCCAGGCAGACCAAGGTGTTTGAGGAGTAGTGTTTGGGTGGGCTTTGAAGCTGTGAGTTGGAGTTAGATCCTCATGCCTTTGTATTCGCTATGGACTGGCTTTAGCTATCTTACTTGCACACCTCGTGGATTTTGCTCTGGTGAGACCCCACTTGGAGTGCTCTATCCAGCTCTGGGGTCCTCTGCACAAGACAGACATGGACCTGTTGGAGGGGGTCCAGAGGAGGCCACAGGAATGATCAGAGGGATAGAACACCTCTCCTGTGAGGACAGGCTGAGAGAGTTGGAGTTGTTCAGTCTGGAGATCTTACTACAGCCTTTCTATATTTAAAGGGGGCTTCAAAAAAAGATGGAGAGACTTTTTACCAGGGCCTGTAGGAACAGAACCATGGGCAACAGTTTTAAACTGAAAGGGTTTAGATTTGCTAAATACAGATTTGCTATAAGGAAGAAGTTTTTTAGGGTGGTGAGATAGTGGAACAGGCTGCCTGTAGAAGTTGTGGATGCCCCATTACTGGAAGTGTTCAAAGTCAGGTTGGGTGGGGCTTTAGGGAAGCTGATCTTTAGTGATGTTAGTAACTGAAATGCAGCAATGATCATTGTCTCTAAAGACTGAAATTAGAAATATTTTGCAGACCTTTGAGGAAAAAAATGTAGTTCACTACTTTCCTCTGTGGTCTGGGATCCTGCAGCAGATCCTATGCCCAACTGGACATGTTTTTGCCTAGAATCTGAAATGAGAAGACCAAGAAGTAATTTTATTGCCCAAAACCTGGCTAGAAACTAAGTGTTGCATGGGTGAGCTAATGCACCAGTTTATGTGTTGGCTAGCCACAAGTAAAAGGGGAGTTTGAAGATGATTTTTTTTTTTTTTTAAATAATGGGAGACATTTTATATGTGTTCCAGAAATACTTAGGTGGTACATATTGTGTATATGTTTAGTGATATTGTGGTTTAAAGAATCCTCCCTTCATCTTGTAAATGTGTCTGCTTCCGTTAGAACTGCAGTGAAATGAAGGTTTCAGGTGCTACATGCAGGTTTGCTGGCTGTTGCTGTGTGAGAGTCTGTGTCCTGAAATTCCCTTTTAATCTGGTGTCTGGAATTTGTTTCATTTATTGAATGGTTTTCTGGGAGTTGACTCTGTCTGAAAGTTTTGATTCTATTTGAAATGAAAAGGTAAAAAGTCTGGATGGGTTGCCATCAAATATCCAGAGCAAAAACTGATCACCAGTGGAGATGCCACAGTAATTTTCCGTGGGGAGCAGTAGAGCAAGTTGCGTAAGTCCCTTGCTATTGTGGCTTTATGAGATGGGTAGATATGCTTTTTTAAGTATTGTAACACTTTAAGTCCAGCATTTTCAAAGGAAGCTAATGATCTTTGTACCCAGCTCTGAGAGGACATTCCAAAAGCTTCAGCTTTGTAGAAGACAACTCTCTCATTATGATGTCTGGAGAGGAAGGATTCAGCTGAGGCGTGACAGCTGCCTTCAATTATGTAAAAGAAAGAGGTGAAGGGAAAGGAATGAGGTGTTTTTCATGCCTGTTTCAGATGGCACAAGAAGCAGCAAGCTTATACTGAGAAAAGGTGAGCTAGGTTAGGCATTTCAAATGTTTCTAACTGTGAGATTAAAATTATCCCTTGTGTAGATTGCCTCTTGTCATTGGGAAGTTAGAACAGATGAGACAAAGATCTCTGAGGAGCAATTCAGGTTGAGCTGATCCTGCCTGATGGCAAGGAATTGATTAGAGACATCTTGAGGACTTTTCAAGGTTTTCTTTTTAATGATTCTATAAAATAAATCTTCCTGATGCTTTCAGAGGGAGTACTGAAATGAAATATGAGTTAGCCATGAGATACTGTATTTGCATGTAACTACATGATACCTTTGCTCGATGCATGAATGTTTCTGGAAAACGTGTTTACTAGTTTTTGACTGGATAACTGCTCTCTCTACTAGGAAATTGCTTTCTCTCAGACATTTTATTCTTGTAAATAATGGTGCAGAGAGTAAATTTGACAGCCCTTTGCTGTTCATTTTAACTGTATTATTTATACAAATTTATACAAATGCGTGCATTTACCTACAAATGCTTCAGGAGCTTCACCTTTCCTTTACTCCTTCACTGGAATGTATAATTTTCAGTGACATATTCTGAACTGTTTGGGTAATAGGGAAGAAAAAGTTAGTTGAATCAGGATGAAAAATTTCAATGGAATTTAATTAATCATTGGAAACCTAATAGGTTTCAGCCAGTTGTTCTGAGAACTGTAGAGTAACTCTCCTTAAGTACTTGATCCTTGTGAAAGTACCCTTATGTTTAACCTCATACCAAAATATCTGTGTAAGTAACAGGTTGAGTGGCACTTGAGCTTAATTTTATTTATTGTCTTTCAATTGCAGAGGATTTGTGTTTGAGAATGTATGCAGCCAGATAAACCTTATTTGAATAAAGATCAGGCAAAGGTTTGAGTGGAGAATCATCATCCAGTGACTAAGTTGTCATTGTGTACTCTTTTATTTGAAGCTTCACCCTGTTAAGCTTGACGATTATGTGTTAAGAAGTGGAGAGGAAGTATTGGCAGATGAGGTCACCTTTCTGAGAAGAGTAATACAGGAGTTATCATGTGTGTTTTACCCACATGTGTGTTAGCTTATGGCTTGCTATGCTGCTAAGGATCTTTTACTGTTCTGATAAGCAGCATGCAGAAAAATCACACCTTTTTTAAATTTTATTTTTACTTTTTATTTTCCAAGTTCTCATACTTGGCCATGCTACCAGATGTTTTCTGTTGCTGAGGCAATGCAGATAGCTGGAAAATTGCCTCCTATCTTCTGCAGTATATTGGGTCATCTGCTGAATGCTATACTATGTACGAAGAAAGAGAGAAATACTGAGGTTATCTAATTCAAAGTGTTTTCTTGAACTGCTGAAATTTATGTGATATTTTCACATCCTAGTTTGGTTCCACAGATGCAACTAAGTACCTAACCATTGATTTCAGTGAGAGACAGATTCTGCCAAAGTACGTTTTTAAGTCTGAACCTGAGCTGTGATATTTCTGCAGACTATAACAAGTCTGATTTGATGCTTCCTAGCAAATAAAATGATGGGTTTTGTTACTCATGATTTAGTTTGTTGTCCTCTTTCAGAGCCTAAACACAAAGAAACTCTTCTCCACCTTGTGATGAAATTGGGCCTGGTTAAGCTTTCCCAGTTCTTAGCAGCCCAGCCTGGAGGGTCATTGGCATTAGCATTACCTAATGAGGATGGAGCAACACCATTAGATATGGCTTTACAAAGTGGGCACTCCAGACTTGTTGAAGTCTTCACAAAGTGAGTATAACAGTTTGCTGCTTCCTCTGAAAAAAAATCCTATCAGTTAAAGGATGTGTTGCTTTTCTTGAAAGAGTTGCCTATTTTGTGTTGTTTTCTGTTGCTTTAAAGGAAGTTCATTATGTGCATCCTTCATTACATTTGCAAGTCAATAGTTTTATCATTGACATATGCATCTGTGTGTTTTTAAGCTATTGTCAGAGATTATTTAGTTTCTGTCTTCAAACTGACTAATAAATGGTGCCTGACATTAGCTTGTAGCTTTAAGAGCTTGTATTGTAGTATTTAATAATTTTTGATTTTTGAGATGTCTAAAAGGAAGTTACTAATTAACATGTAGTCATGTTCCCAGGCTTGTTAAAGAACACCCTTGTTTGGAGGGTGATTTAAAACTATTGTCTTGAGCGATTCCCTTTGTGTGTTTGGAGTTACTCCTCTTGTCAGTGCCATACTAACAAAGTGAGATGAAGGGCACTGTATTCCCTCTTCTGAAGAAGGTGATTTTTACTAAATCTGAATGATAGAACGTACCATTTGTAGAAGTGTATAATGAAATAGAAAATATATTAAAATAACAAAAAATAAGCATCAGCCTTTTTAGATAACTTCAAATGTTACCTCTCAGTAGCATTTAAGTCTTGCTCTGTGACATTGTCACAACTTGCATGTAGACATAGGAAAGCAAAACAGGCATCCTTTGAGAAGGAATTAGTTGTTCCTTTGTATAGTCCGAGTTTTGAAAATGTGACTAAATATTGAGACAGTTTAAGTGATGAAAGGTCATGAGAGTTTTATGATAGTGCTGTATCCTGTAAATAACTAGAGAGCACGTAATGGCAGGGGAGCGTCTGGGAGCCTCTGCGAGCCCAATGTGCTCTGTGTAAAGTGATGGAGGACCAGCCGTACCATCACGTACCCCTCCCAGCAGTATCGCACCTGGATCCTGACATGTTGCTAACAAGTAAAAACATCCCTTAAGATATATATATGTAGAGAGAAATATATTGTTTTAAACAAAACCGTATGACCAGACTTTCACAAAGCCTTGGCAGACCTTGAGACTTCTATAAAGCTCAGGTTTCAAAATACAGGGGAGAGTCAGCAGCAAAGCCACTGCTGCAGCTATGGCTGTTTTTGCCAGAGACCTGCCACACTGACAGATGACTTAAAGGACAAGTGCTTTCTGGCATTTTTCAGCTGTCAGGAGTTTCCTCTGTAGGGATCTGAAGAGCTGTGTGTGGGGTGTGTGTGTTTTGGGGTACCAAATGCTCAGCATCAGAAGCCCCTTCTCACTGTTGTTTTTTCTGTGCAAATAGAAATATGCAAGAATTGGGTTACATATCTATTTTGGTATGCAGCTCTTTTGGTTCTGACTCCATGCAGCATGCAGTTTATGTGAAACTAATCCACACTTCAGTTTGAAAAAAAACCAACCCAACAAACTTAAAACAGTGCTACAGTACATTACGTTATGAATGTCTCGTTTGTAATGTCCAAACAATGCAGTATTCCCTTGAGATTCTGTTTTTCAGTGTCCTGCTAGCTGCTGGTTGTATCCTACTGCAATATACAACAACATTAACGGGAAAAGGTACTTTTGATAATTTACAGCAACAAGGAGAAATAGCTACTGTTACGGCTTTCTTCTTCTGGCTTATTTTGCCAGTGAGTAACCATCATTTCTAGAGCTGCCTTTGTTTTTTCCACGAAGATGGCTAGAAGTAGCTGCATTTTCTTAGTCCTGAATGGAGTCATTGGTAAGTATTTGTTTGCCCAGCTGTGTTTTTGGTGGATGTTTCAGATTTTCTGACTCTGTTTTTTGCAGCGAGTGCATTGGAATCCTGATGGGCCATGTCAAAGGGGAGCGGGAAGCTCTCTGTGACTGTGTTCTGTTCTACCTGTGCATGGAGCATCTGCTTTGGTTTAAAGAGCATATTGTTCCAGTTTCCAGGGCAGTCACTCACTTGACATTTCAAGAGTGGAGATCAGTGAGGGTGCTTGCGTGCAGTTTGTTCATTCATCAGGAACTCTGACGCTGACATTTAGCCACACCGCACAGCACTTGCTGGAGTCGGACATCAAGCTGTTCAGAAAATACTTCTGGGACAGACCTCTTCTTTACCAGGTAGGTACCTATCTACCTCAGGGCATTGTCAAAGCATTTTTTCCCAGTAATTTTCAGGCTGAATTTGTTCTTCTTACTGTCCTTTTTATTTAAGCTGCCTGTTTCACTAACAGCCGACATAATTGCAGGATTACTGTTGTGGGCTTCTACTTTGTGAAGTGTGGCTCATTGGATGCCTGAAGTTGGACGATAAGGGTTGTTGAGAACTTTATCAAAGCCTCATTTACCTCCCAAGTTGTTTTTGAATCACTGTGGACTCTACAGTGAATATCTTTCACTGAAATCTCAGTGTCTTTAATTTTGTTGCCATTGTATTCATGTTGGTACTTCAACATATTTCATTTAGTTCCTTTCTTCTTTCTAGTAGTATAGTGCCTGGGAGCCTTTATCAAGAACCAACCCTAGTCTTTTATTTACACCAGAAGTACAGAGTAGAGACTTTAATTATGTTGTAGTGGGTCTTATTTTACTGTAAGGGATCTGGAGCACTGCTGTGAAATTCTTCAGAACGTGTCTAAATTTAAGTAAATAGGAGAACAGCTGAATGCGTAAGTTCTCTAATAGTGATGCAGGTGCTCTCTCATGTTTTTAAATTGAGACCACATGACTCAATTACATACCAATGTACTCAAATTTTATCTTTTCTGGACTTAAAATTCAGCATGTTTCCTTATTTGTGCTAGATTTTCCTTGACTTATCTTTGTTGCACACTGTATGTTTTTTAACTTAGAACATGATCCACATGTTATGTTAAACACAAAAACCTTAAGGTGTGATTTGTTGTGTAGCCATTAAACATAATGTAGCCTCCCTACAATATTGTGCAGTTACTGCCAAGATTTTTATTTGTTCTAATACAAAAAAGTTGTTCTCTAGTTGTAACTTGCAGAATACCTATAATATGTGTGTGGCTTTTCCATGGAAACAATAGCAAACCCAATAACAAAACAAGACTGTAATGACAAACGCATTGTTATTTATATCACTGGCTTTTTCTTACGCTTATCAAAGCCTTCTTCTTCTTGAAGTCTTTGAAATGGAAAAAGAAAGTTAGGTATTTTAGGTATTTGCATGGCTCTCAGAGACAAAAACTGCAAAATTATGGGCTTGGTATTTTCAGGAAAAGCCTACTACCCTTTCTGGGTTTCCCTTTTGCTCATTCCTCTAGTTGCAGCAGTCTAGATCCTCTGTTGTGGGACCTTATTCCCCCCCTATCCAGCATCAGTGTTACCCTACTTTTACTTAAGCAGAAATAAGCCAGCATAACTGGGATGATGACATGGTTTGGTTTAGTTCATTTCCTACACATCGGATATGATCCCAAAGTATATGTGGGGGGATGATCTAACTGTCATGTTTAGACTATGTATTATGTCCAAGGTAAAATTATTTTTTTTTACGTTGAAACAAGGGCTTGTATCCCTCAGTTTGATCCAAAGCATAGGGTGGATGTTAGCAATTTCAAGATACATAGTCCTTTTAAATAAAAGTAGAATTTATTGCTGTACTGGATTATTCTACTCGTTTACAGCGGACTAGGACTGTACATCTAGTTTATTGTATCTTGAGACTGCAGAAATGACCACATTGGTATTTTAATGTTTGGGTCAAAAAGACATGGACTAAAGAGAAGGAGCTTGTCTCAGTTGTGGTGACATCCAGCTGTGGATGTGTGTGTGTGAAATGGATGACTTAGGGAGCCACACAAACTATTCTTGCATTTTTTTTCATGGAATAAAATCCCAGTCTTTCTCAAGTATATTGTTCAGTCCCCAGTCTGCATGACTATTCTGTATAAGTCTAAAAGAATAGTTAAAAGTTAAAACAAAAAAGCTATTGGTAAGCTAGAGTTACTCATACAGGAGCCATGCCTTCACTGGAAACCTTCAGGCTCTGCAGTTCAAAAAGTGTAAACCCATGGGTTTTGTGTCTGTGGTAGGCAATATGGAGGAGAGATTTCAGAAGCTGATGAGGAAGAACATGGAATTGCTTGAGCGTAGCGCAGCCTTCCCGGGGCAGAAATCACCGTGGTGGTAGCAGGAGCTGTCAGTGAGGCTGTGTGGTTCATCATGCAGCTCCACCAGAGCCCTAAGCAGCAGGTGAAGGTGATCTATTTGTCTGCCTGTGTTGCTGGGGGCAACATAGCCAGGGTAGGGAAGGGGTCATCTACAAGAGGAGAAGAAATCTGGGGACTAATGTGAAATGGTGTCAGGGCAATAAAGAAAAAGAAAGGTCAAACCAATATAATAATCTAAAATGATCAAGGTAATTTATGATAATTTAAGTAATTTTATTACTGGTGGTGGTGGGCAGATTTAGTAGTTTCCCAAGGAGGAGTTGATTTATTCCTGTACAGTAGGTGCAGGAGTAGGAAAGTGTCTTGTACACCAAAAGGCCTGCAGATGAAAATGGAACTAGCCCTACTAAGGTGGAAGATACAGCTACCTCGACAGCTGCACGGCTTTCAAATCAGTTTGGCTGCAATATTCAGCCCAGAGCCGTCCCTGACTTCTTTCATGCTCAGGTTACCTGCCTTTTCTCTGCTGCTCTGGTAGATGACAAATACACAGGCAACATAACTAAAGGGAAGGACTAGAAGCAAACAGAGTTGTAGATGAAACTGCAAGAGGAGACATTCCCTTTACTCGTTTTTTTTATACTCACTGGAAGTAATTGCTAAAATAAGGGAACGGATCTTACCTACCTGTTCCTTTTGATAGCAGAAGTGATATATTCGGTGTATGTACCTGAGCAAGGATGCGGCCTGCCCAGGGGTGCATGGATGCAGGGAGGGAATGTCTCGTGCCTTCCAGGCTGGGTTTACTATATAGACAGTGTTTAGTCCTGGTTTAGTTTTTTTGTGTTGCCTATCCGTCAAAATTGCTTGCTTTATATAGGTTAACTAGGCTTCTGAACAGAGCCATTGTGCATAGCTACCGTGCTGCTTTTCTCATAGAGAAGGTTATACACAATGAAGTACAAATGTTAAATCTGACCCTTTAGATCCCTTGTCTGTTTTATGCAGGAAGTAATTTCTTTCTGTAGTTGAAAATATTTTATCGGTTTCACTCTTGAGGAATTGCTGTTGCTTTCCCCTTGAGGACAACCAATAAAATACTCTCTGGAATCTCGGTCAGTCATTTTAGTGTTGCTTGTAACATGTTTGTTTGCTAGTCTTTGATTTTGTTTTTGAGTTTTCAGGTGAATGTCATGAGCATCAAATACAGTTACTGTCATTTTTATTTTTTTAATTTTTTTTTGTTTTGTTTTTTTTTATAGAGTATTAATTCAAACCAAGTTGAGACAGTGGAAGGTCCCAAAATGCCCTGCAGTACAAGCTCTGTAGAAGGTACAGTTTTTTATTCTGTAATATTACAACCCATAAAAGCTCTGGAAAGTTGGCACAGATTCATATACTATTTATTCATTCGGAAAGATCATGTTTCATCTGACATTAGAAGTCTGTAAGTAGACAACAGTGGAATACACAACTCATACACTATGAGAGTTGTGTAAATCATGATACTCCCTACAGAGCATTGGTTTCCCAATGTCAGACTGATATTGTTCACAAAATATTATGGCATTTGTAACGACTAGAAAAGCCTTAACGAATTTAATTGTGAGAGCCAGAAACATGTCGGTAGGTTCCAGGAGAGGGCAGTGTTTAACTGAATGAAGCTCCAACCTTCAAATTCCAGTAAAGCCAAATAGATCAAGTTAATAAAGATAGGAACAGATTAACAAAAGAGTAACATTTTGTATGAACAGTTTTGGGATACAGCCCAGACTCTTAAAGTGGCGAAATTCCCATGTGTTTCAATTACACATTCAGTATTTTGGTGAGTGGTTTACCTGTGTAAGGATTGCCAGACTGTTCTTGTTGAAGAGAATGCTCTTTCATTACCAAAATACATCCCTGTGTGCCACAGAGGAAGGATCTCTTAGAGTTGAGAAGAAAATAATACAAAAAAGGCCATTCTTCAGCATCAGAAGTATGACACTTTGGGTATTTATGTATGATGGTTAGCTATTAATTTAAAGTTTTTATCGGTTGACCATTTGCTTATGTGGCTCGTGCTGTACGTTTGGATGAAGTGACAAGCTGAAAAAGGTGAGCTCTGTGAGAGGCTCTGTCTGTTTCTGTGGCTGTGCTGGAGGCAGCAGAAATGTGAGCACCTGCACAAACTTTCAATATGGTCAGGACCAGACTGAGTGAAAGGAACGGGACTGCAGTTCCAGGTGGCATCAGCTAGTAGCTTTAAGTGAATGGATAAAATGGGGATGCAGTCATTGTGTAGCTCGTGCTTAAACATGCAGGTTGCTATTGTTACTACTGGAAAAGGAGTTTTATTATATACTCAGCTTCTCCAGCACTGTTCAGGCAACAACTGTCCTGCCATTAGAAGGTAAATTTGCAAAGAAATGATAAACAGTTGTTAGCAGTTGCAAACTATGCATCTGTTACTGTAAGTGTAAGCAGCAGTTTGCCATACAAGGCTTGTGAATGTCTTTGGTGATGCAGTGTGCAAATGTATTGGTTCTTGGTGTTCATCTGAGCGCTGTACTCTGACGAGCATGATCTTCATGCTGCTTCACAGGAACAAGAAGTGAATGGTCCAGATTTGTAGTGCTACATGTAGCAATAGCTTGGGTAATACAACTTCTAGGTGATGACTACTTTGATATTTTTCACTAAACCCAGTTTTAATTTGGGCTGATTTGAGATAAGCAGGTAACAAACATCAGTGGGTTTTGATTGCCCAGAGAGAGAATCACCAGTTCAGGACATCTAGTCTCATTTTGGATTCTGGTTGTAAAGCTTCTCATCCTCTTTTTATGCCAAATATATTTGGCATAGATATTGGCGTGGGCACAAAGATGTTTGCACGCCTACGTATTAGTGTTTTTAAGGGAAGCTGTACACTTCTGTGCTTTTATGCATCAGAGTTATTTTGTACCTGTTTTGTTTGAAAAAAGACCCTAATTTCAGTTTAACAGCAAGAAAAGTATGCCACATTTTGGCAATATCCAAGACTTACACAAACAAATCACAGTGACTATACTTGCACGTTTACACTGTGTTACCTGCTTGTAGATAGGAGCAGCCTGTGACTATTGTTTGTATGCTGATGGGCAGCAAAGTTTTTTATCTTCTCGTGTTTTGATATTGTCATTGGTTACTATAGTTCTGTAAATGAGACTTTTTTTTTTTTTCCATTTCTGCTAACAACCAGGTACTGAAAAATCATTAATGATCATTACTGGTGACTAGTAGCCTATCTTAAAACCTCCACTGGCCAGCATTCAGGAGACTAAAAGAACTTGAGTTGAAATTGTTGCTGTTAGAAGCTGAAATGTTGTGAAATGATTGATGGAGTGTTTTTTATGACATTCTCAGTTGCATTCAGTGAACTCCTTTATAAAGTGGCTGCTAAGCTCATGACATTAATTTGGCTCATTCATGTCATGAAACGATCCCCCTCAGATTTTAAAACTGCTGCCATTCTAAGAAGTAATAACTACTCAGTTCTGGGTGGGTCTAAAGTCAAGATCAACAGACCTTTAAAACAGAATGCTATCAGAAGCCCTGAGCTATTATCTAGTAGAGGTTTCTATAGCAGCATGTTGCTTCTTGTGAAATGCAATCATTTGAAAGCAGTGGGTCGGTGTAAGGCAATGCTACTAGCTTAGCAGTGAATCTCCCATAGCAACTTAATTAAATTCAAATACATGAAGTGTAACATTATCTAATGAGGATGCAGAACAAAAGGTAAAATAAATAATATTTTTGGCTAATTCAGCAGTTTGTGTCTCTTTTCTGACCTTGAAGTTCCATGTCCATGAGTTGACTGAGTACTGTCATCTGGAAGATAAGCCATTTGCTTCTGCAGAATAACTATTAGGTATAGAGCAAACAGCTTTTTATTTCTGTGAATTGTGATACTGCATAATAGTAATGCCAATTGCATGTCCATACTGTAAAAAAAATAAATAAATTTAGAAGAACCTGGACATTCATTTTCTGGAAACAAGCATAAAAAAATTAAGATTTTTTTCCCTCATCTGAAAGCTTCCCACTCAAGCTTTTAAAGTAAGTTTCTGCAGGCACAGTTACAAAAGAAATGGACTGTTCCTTCTACCTGAAAGATGATGGCTGGCTTACTTTGTTGATGGCAGTAGTGACTTCGTGTTCTGTGATTGCACTCACTTTGTTAGAACACGAAGGGAGGTGTATCTGTGACTGCTAAGGAAGGTTAATTAAAGAAGGTGGATTAATTAAAAATTAGCGATTGAGATACTGATCGGCATGGACCCAGACCTGGCTCTGGCCAGTATCCAGGGGCACTGCAGAGGTCAGGGACAACAGGCACATTGATTGCAATAGGCCCATGATTGCATCCCAGAATTTCATTTCAAAGAGACTTGCAAGTTACGTGAGGTCATTGCTGTTGAAGATTTTGTGATTTAGATAATAGGCACCTGTCTTTGAATTGTTCTTCCAAAGATACATCGATACATTTTCCTAAGCTTAAGTATAGACTTTGTGCAGTTAGAATAAAGGACAAAAGTCCCCAAGCCCCACATTCCTCAAGGCAGTTCCCCAGACCACTCTATGCTGTATGCTGAATCATACATAGTTTCACTGTTTGCTGGGGACTGGAGAATAGAGAGGGATTTATGTATCTGAGAACAGACGTGAACCTTGAGTGAAAAGATTCAATATTTTAATAAAAATTTACCAGCGTAACTCTGGCTATATAATTATTTTTTTAAAATATAGTTACTGAATAATAATATTCCTGGAAGCCTGGGGAATGCTGGTGTTCATCTGCATTCTTGTAGCCAGGTTACTCCTCTTTGCCCTTTCACAATTGTCCTTTAGGCCATGTTTGGGCAAAACTTGCATAGTGTGGTCTTTCGTTTCCATGTGCTATGCCATCCCCACAGCCCTGAGAAG
This sequence comes from Nesoenas mayeri, assembly GCF_963082525.1. NCBI lineage: Eukaryota > Metazoa > Chordata > Aves > Columbiformes > Columbidae > Nesoenas > Nesoenas mayeri. The sequence goes on along the minus strand of NC_137542.1, from coordinate 64,245,753 downwards.
AAACCATTAAAAACAGAGCAACAGAAATGAAGTTATTTTTTTTACTTTTTGGTGTGAAAATGCAAGGTCTAATTTCAGAAAACACATAAAATTCCTGTAGGAGGAAGACAGAGCCCAGTTGCTCTGGAGCGTTGGTGTGGCGCACTGCGCTGGAACTGCTGTTTTTCTGAGCTCGTCGGGGTTAATCAGCAGCTGGCTGACAGATCGCTGTGTTTGTCTAGCCCTAACATAACTGTGACAATAACATAGCCCTTGTTGTGCATCTAGCTCACATGCTGCCCACGGGAATGCTGCTGTGGGGAGATGCATGGGCTGCCCATTGCCATTGTTCACTCTGCCTGTTTGCCTGCTCCTTGTGTCCCCACTTCTATTGAAAAAAAGAGAGAGACTAGCAGCAGGGACCACAGCAGACCCAAAATGAATATGCTTGTTATTAAAGGCAGAAATCTTTGCTTTTACAGGTCCTGTCAACTTGACATCTGATGAGTTGTCCCAGGATTATATGAAGGTACAGATTTCTCCTTATACAAATATCTAAGCTTCATTTAGGTTGAGAAGCAGCAACCTCTGCTTGGCTATCTTAGCACCTCCCAGAGCTAACAAAAAAATAAGGTGACTAATGCCTGCCAGACAACATTTCCTGCCTGTTCCTGTCCTCCAGGAACAGTTACATGTATAGATGCTTATTATTTGAAGGAACCTATCCTGTGGTTGTGGGCCAGAAAGCTGGGTTTGAAAAGCAGTCTCTGCTCTTGGACTGGGATACTCTTGTGTCTGTGGTGATACTTAGTCCCTTCAGGGAGCCTTCAGCTCAGCTGCCAGTCTGGAGGGGGACACAACCTGTCTCCTATGTGCATAAGCTTCATCCTTGAGATGATTATATCTGCCCTTGTGGGCAAATGTGAGTCCTTAGCTGGGAAAAGTGCTTGATGTAAAAATACAGCATTTTTCATTGCCTTCTACATGGAGGTGTCGTAAGAGCTTTTGAGGAGACCAGTATTCGTGAAAAGTCCCATTACAGGTAATCAGTTGTATTTGATCTCTAGTCTTATATTATGCTGTTTATTTATATGTATCTGTTTACAAAGCCAGGAAAATATTTTGTCTCAGTGTTTTATTTTTTAATCACCTTTTTAAATAGGAACTTGATTGTTAGCTCAACAGTGTATGAAGCTAAAATAATGATTTAGATTGAGGGAACCAAAATCTGGTAAAATATGGCAGAACTGGTAAAGGTGGTATCTTCTCCATAGCTAATAACTATTGAATTTTCTAATGACGTTTGAGTTGAGAGGAAAGTTTTTTGACTGCCGCTTTTGTTAGGTCATTATTATAAAAGCAATTACGTATTTAGGTTGTTGGGATATTTTTAGTTGCCAAATGTGTAGAAGATTGACTGTTTGTTTAGGATTAACGTGTTGCTCTTGTCATCTCAGAATTGTATAACTGCAGGATGCAAGCATTTTGGAGTCTACATTGAAAATGCATGTTGGGGCAGAGTGTTGCAGCTCACAAATCTTGTTGAGGGGAAAAGGTTCTGGTACCATATTGACTGTGTCTTGCTTTAAGCTGACAGAAAGGCCATTGTTCACTCTCTAAAGAACATACTGACCTATGATATTTCTATAGATCTGAACAGCTCAGGCATTAGAGAATCTTAGAAATAAAATCACAGGATCATTTAGGTTGGTAAAGACCCTTAAGATCACTGAGTCTAGCTGTAAACCTAACACTGCCAAGTCCACCACTAAATGTATGTCTCTTTCCTCCAAAACACTGTTTATGGGCTAATTAGGGCACAACTAAACGTTGTAAGGAAAGAGCAGGCTGAAAACTGGGGTGTGCATGGAAAGTGAAATATGGTTTGGTCTCTCCTTTGGTTTAGAGATTGAGTCTAAAAGGTTCATGTTCGTATCTTAGAGTCAGGGGATGGCATGCCATATCTGTTACGTTTATTAAAATGGCTAAAATGGGATGACTGCTGCTTGGCAGTGTTTGAAATGAATTCTGAAACCCCATATCAGAGCGTGCAATTAAGCACAAATGCTATTACTGTCTTCAAATTTACAGCTCAAGTTTTCTGTTTCTAGCCTTTCCAAGACTCAGTGGTTCCTTCTAAAGAAAATGAAGATCATGTCCTGTTGGGCGTAGGTAAGAAGTAATTAATCGTTTTGAGTTTCAAAAAGCTATTTTATATACAGTAATGCAAAATACACACAAAGCTGTTTCTTTAGAAGAGGTGAAGGCCCTTGACACTGCAGCATAGCTTGGTGAAAGATCGATCAGTTATATCTATGTCAGAGAGTGAACCTCTTTCAAAGCATCTCTACTATAGACAGATGGTGTATCTAACAGTCTCATGATACCCGAGGATTTTTCAGTAGTATATTAGCTGTTGTATGAACACAATCTTGAAAATAATTCCTAATAGAGCCAACATATGTGACTGAAGATTAATTGACACATGTAGAAATATTTAGATGCTGCAGTGGTGAGTTGTGGGGCTGGTAGGAGAATATAGACAGCTGCACTAGACTGTATATTTAGAGAATGGAACTCAAATGGAAAGGTATTTTCAAGTTTGCAGAAATGTCCAGTAACAACATGCAACAACGGGCTCGTGCAAGGCACAGCAAGGCAGAAAAAGACAATGGGTAACTTAAGCTCTGCCAGTGGAAACCACTGTACCAGGCAGAGAATGACAGGCTGGCGTCATTTGTCTGTGGTCCAGTGCTGGGCTCAGAACAGCAGAGCCCAGATGTTGGCATTCAGACAGCTCATGTGCAAACTTCGATGGCTACAAAATGAAGAGGCAGTCTGTGTGTGTGAAATGGGAGGGGTTATATATGCATGAGTTGGAGCAGTATATGTTAGAGGGAGGTGAGCTGATATGAGCTCAGAGACGCAGTTGTAAGATAAGAAGCTAGCAAATTATTTTAATAATCTCTCATTAAAATAATAATATAATTCTCTGTTTTCTAGTCATTGTTATGCCAAATGCCTGCACTATAGCCATTTCATCATGTTTGTCTTATTATCCCCTCCAAGGAATATGGGAGCTGCAAAGGGAAATTGAGAGTAGTAGCAAAACCATTAATATTTGGTTATCCTGACTTTAGTGCTTTTGTGTGTAGGACAGTGTAGCAGTCCTTGTCTTGCACAAAAATGCAGTGCATGTACATGAGATGCTAGTGCCCATATAATCAAATCTGTTTTGTCAAGCAAGACCAAAGTACTGGACTGCATCTCAGCATAGGAGGGTGTGGGGCCTTTGGGGAGTGATTATGGTTTGCCAATCTGAAGCCACATCTGCTCCAGTCTCCATTTCAGTTACACCATCTGGAGGGAACATAAGGTAGTTTAAAAGCTGTCAGAGTGGAAATTTTCCACCCTGAAATTATAGCTGGTATTTCTTTTTCTTAGCCCTGAAATGCCTTTTCCTTCTAAGGCATCATTTGCACAGCGCTGCTTGTGACAGCTGGAATGGGAGCCAGGTCTTCTGGCTTCAGACCAGCTCACTCTCCTCTCTGATGCTTCGATAGGCAGCTGCAGCAGAAACTGAGTCCTCTGCAGGAAACAACCAAGCGACTTTGGCTGTGGTTCATACTGGTAGTTAGGAGTGGCAGATTGCAGATTCCTAGAGGAGCTTTTGGGTAAAAAAAAAAAGGTTGTTTGCGTACAAGTTGGCAGAAGGTTTAGGTGCTTAAAATTTTATTTATTTTCTGAGGCATATGTATAAAGTAAAATTATAAATATGGATATAAATGTGTAGATATACATGTATCTCTACACATACCTTTTGACCTTAGCACAGGCTCAGCGTATATTAAACTGAGATAAATACCCTGTTGCGGCTCTTACCTGAAAAAGAACCAGCCTCTCTGTGTCTCCCCGAAATTCCAGTTGCCTTGTAGTACATTTAAGAAGTTTACTTGTTTGTGGAGAAACTGCAGCCAAGTTGGATCTGCTTGTTTTAGAAGTTATTCGCTATAAGTGAGGATTTGGTCACCCTGTGTCAGGACTGGAGCATGGACTTGCTGCCAGCTGCACTCTTGGCTCTCCTTGGCCATCTCCCTGTTGTGCACTGAAGCTGGACAAAACGCTCATAACATAGACATCCCGTGGGATTTTGCCACTGACTGCAGCAGAGCCTGGAGGGCTTCTAGTCAGCACTGTATGTGAGATCTGATGGGGCTGAGGGGCAGGCTGGGGAGTGAGTGGGTGGTCAGGTGTGCAATAAAAAGTGGAAGTGAGTAGGGACAAAGAAGGATGGAAATAAAGTTTGGTGATAACCAGAAACTTATAAGTTGACTTAAACTAGTTTTATTGATTTATTTTAATGTAAAAATCAGTACATGTTCTAACCTGGCTTGTACAGCCGTATTGCTGAATGTTGTAGTTCTATTACCCTGAATTGTTTTAAACTACTTTTTAAAAACAATGTTTGCTTGGCAGCATGGTTAAATGGCAATGCTTTGGCGTGAAGGGCACACAGTGGGGGATAAAGAGAGAAATGGAAATGGTTGTCAGTGGGGAGAGGAAGAGGGAAAACAGCTAAAGGGGGCTGAGTGAAGAAGAACGAATAGAAACAAGCAGACTCTGGAATCTCACTAGGAAGTTGGATGCGTAAATCAAAGAGGACTTCCTAGAGCGAGAATGTGAGAGTTCTTTGAATGGGTAAAAATTCCCCTGCTTCAGCTTCTCACTTCTTCTTCCCATGTGGTTCTTACTTTTTGAAAAAAACGTAATTAGAAAAAAATCAGTCTAATCATGGAATGGTTTGGCTTGGAAGGGACCTTTAAAGAAGTGGTGGCTCATGGAAGGTCTGTCTTGTTCCTGCTCTCTGTTTTCCTCCCCATCCTGCTCTTTCAAGCATATTGACTGTTCTGTCTCTTTCCCCATACCCAACAAAATATCTCTACAGCGACACTTGAAAGTGTTGGTAGGATGCTAAAAGGATACCTACTCTGGTTACTCTTTGTCTTTTTCATCTTTGTTTTGGAACTGGCTGCCTTAGGCACTGTTTGAGTCTTACAGTTCAATTTTGAGAACTGTTGCCCTGGGCCTCTGCTGCTCAAGGGGCTTCTTGTCCTCCAGGGTCGCTGGAAAGCCCCTGGAGTCCCTCCTGTGTGAGTGCTGGGGTAAGGATGGACCAATAAGAAGTCACCTGGGCTTGTGTTTGCTGTATTCAAGAACTGAAGGAATAGGAGTAAACTGTGGGACAAAACAGCATGCCAGACCAGGCTGAAAGAGGGTTGTTTGGAGACTCCTGAGTTCAGTGCTGGTCACACCTGCCAGTCTTCTCCCCAGTCCCACTGGCTCCCTTAGTCTCCCCTGGAAATTGTTATAGATATGTCTTGTGTTTACAAGGAGGAAAAAAAAAAAAAAAAGAGTCTTTTATTTTTTTCATTGAAAGAAAACACATTTGAAGTATTGAGAGACAATCCAAATACCCAGTTGGGGAGAGTGAATGGAAGAAACAAAATGGAAAGCAACAAAAAAAAGGATTTTTTTTTCCTTTCAATGTTAAGCATATGTGTTATTGCCAGCCATTGTCATCCTCAGAGTCAGCAACCCGGTATGTTTTGGGAGAGAGTCTAGGAGCTGACAGCTGAATGCTGTTACTGTTGGGCATGTGACGGTGTTAGCAGGGCATGCGTTATAAAAGTTATAATTCCTTCCTGTTTTGCATTGCTGGTTTGAAAGGAGGATGTTCACAAGGCCATTTATAAAGCTGCAAAAGTGTCATTTTTCAAGTAAGAAAAGTCTAATCTCTAGTTTTTCTTCCAAGGAAATACAGCTTCTCTCCCCTAAACTTTAGGAAGGCAGGATGATGTTAATTTTTCAAAATATTTTCCCTGCTCTCCTAGTTACAGTGCCAATGACCTAGTGGTGTCTGTCTAATCTATTCTCTTTGCTCTGCTGGTGGTGAAAAAGTTGTGCAAGCCACATTTTGCACTTTGAGAGATAAAAATACTGATGCCAAATTTTTAGCAGTTTTCTGTATGTGACCGGGTGGCTGTAAAAGATGTTTAGTAGACCCTGACCTTTGATTTTCATGGTTCCACAGAAATCCCAGTTTAACTGGAGGTCGGTTTAAGGAGCAGAACATAATGATCTTCTCTGTGTAAACCACTAGGGCTGCACTGTAATCTGCAGAAAAATCTGGTTTCAATGTTGCTGTTTTGTTCTTTAATTAGATTTCCTTACTGTGGTTGGTAAGACTTTAAAAGGTAGTTTTTTTAAGGTAGAAAACAGCATGAACATGCTGTCAGGAGTCCTGCCTTTAGGCAGCTTTTGTTAGGTGTATGGAATGGTTAGTTTTTCTGCTGATTGAGGTCAGATCTTTCACTCCTTTTTTAGTATTGGTTTACTTTTTGGTTTTGATGGGCAGAACATTTGCATTTGGAAATGCTTTGAGTCAAGTGTGCCTCTTCTGATATTGAAACGACAGGAAATAATTTTGTGGTTATTGATAGATAAAAGTGAAAGTTGTATGTTAAGTGTTGCCTATTTGAGACAGTTCCTAGAGTCCTGTGGTTAAGGCTATACAGATCTTTTCTGTTTCTGGTAATTTTTATGCTTTCCTGGCAGCTCTGAGCTCTTTCCCTGATCGAGTCATAGCATCTCTAGTCCAGGAGCTGCAGACCTTTTCTTCAGTTTCTGCTCTTTTAATGGATATACACTTGGTCCTTGGGCATGTCACAAATCTTCTCCCCATGTCTCAGTTGTTCATCTGAAACAAGGTGGACCATGGAGAGTGAGGAGAGAAAAATGTGCTGCAATACTTGGATGACTGGAGATGTGTGAATACTCAGACTGTTTCTTCTGAAGAAGTTCTGGAAGTTCTGTTTGTGGTAAAGGAGGCTTTTTAAGAACACATTTTTAGTTGAAAGGTAGGTGGTCGGAAAATTGCAGAGAAAAATAATAGCTGAAGAAAGCTGCAAAACTATTGCTGCATCTAATGACTGTAGCACTTGCACTCTGCCCCTTCTTGCTGCAGCTTTCAGAGGTCTATATAGGTTGCTGTTTCTACTTCTTGCATGGCTCCTTGCATCTTGCAGAAGAGAGGCTTAAGGTGGGGTTGTTCTGTCAGAGTCCTGCCAGAAAAGAACTTTAAACAACATTTGAACATGGCAATAGTTTATTTTGGTAGATAAAACATACTTCCATTTGTTTGGAGCATCTATAGATGACTGAATATTGAAGCCTGTAGAATAGTTGAGAACTACAGGATATGTAGGAAGTAAAAAGTTCCTGGGATGTGAGCCTGAGCTGAGCTTAATTAAAAAGCCATGGAGAAATCTGGAAAAAGCAGCATTAGACACTAAAACAAGCCTGTTCTTGTTTCTTGGAGTTTTCTCTACTCTTGATTTTCTGAGACATTATAATTCAAGTTAACCTCAAAAGGAAGACAGAAAGAAAATGAACAAGTTACAAACATATGCTGTCTGCCTTCCCAGAACTTGTCCTCCTCCTCTGAATAAAATCCAAAACAAATTTGCTCAACAAAATAATCTTTCAAAAAGGGGCTCTTTTTTTCCTGATGTTTAAATAAGCTCTTTGCCTGTCTTCTGCCCAGTCTCGTTTCACGCTAACATAAATAAACAATCTGGGATATATCTCATGTCAAGTTACTCTTTAAATGTGAAATATATTCCAGAAATACATTGTGAAGAAAACAGTCATAGTCTTGAAAGTGCATGAACACATATTTCAGCTTTCATCCTCCTTGAGAGGCAGCCCTTCCCTTGAAGTATTCCCTGAAACATGGAAAATTAGATTTTTAAGGAGATGCTTCTTTGATGAGCTTTCTGGCAGCATGGGCTGTCAGCATAAGTGTAGACTCAACAACCAAGTCATTGGCGAAACTTCAGTGCAAGCGAGGTCCAATTCAAACTCTGGGTTTGCTTTCATGTGAGGCCATGTGCGTTCTCCGTGCTGCTGGGGCTTGCACAAGCCTCCGTGGTGCTGAAACCAGGAAGAGACTTTTATTGACTCTAGCCCTTAATTCTCAGGCTTTTGCAAATAAACTCAAGGGAGCTTTTAATCAGGTTACAAGACAAACAGCAAAAAGCTTTCCATCTGCATTTGTGCTGCATATCCCAGCTAGTCTTTTGATGTGAATAGATAGTGGACAAGGAGAGCGTTTAGGCAAATTATATCTTTATGTACTTCGTTGGAAGTGCTCAGTGGTCATTTCAAGAGCCAGAGCATACAGACCGCTGTCATGTGAAAGTAGTATTAATGAGCTTGTTATCCTAAATTGAGCTTATTATCTAAACCACATCAAGTGAATGGTGCTGGTAAAAAAAAAAAAAAAAAAAAGAAAAAAAAAGAGAAAAACAAATCTGCAATCAGTCATGAACTAGACATCAGAAAGCTCCAAGTTGGAGGAACGCTGTGAAATCCCAACAGTGGAACAGTGAACTGGATAACACAAAGAGTTTGGGACAAGGCCCAAGATAGTGCAGTGTGCATGCTCACTGGCTCTTTGGAGCTGCACTGGGTCAGAATTGGGCAGAGATCATGTTTTTGCTTCGGTTTTGTAGAACCTCTGAACCCTTCTTCTTCCCAATCTTGTGGATGTTCTCCAAGCATTTTACAGTACTCCTGTATCACAGAATCACAATGTCAGGGATTGGAAGGGACCTTAAAACATCATCCAGTCCAATCCCCCTGCTGGAGCAGGAACACCCAGATGAGGTTACACAGGAAGGTGTCCAGGTGGGTTTTGAATGTCTCCAGAGAAGGAGACTCCACAACCCCCCTGGGCAGCCTGTTCCAGTGCTCTGTTACTATAGATCATGCAAAGCTGTTTCTCTTAAACTTTCAAAGGTGAATTGCTCTTTTAATTTATCAAAGAAGCAAGATTTAAGTATCACCACTTAAAAGCAGTTGCTTTTCCAAAGAGGTAAGTATTGCTAATATGTCTTTGTAGGATAATGCATCATTCGTTTAATATGAACATGATGGTTTTAGCATGAAAATGTTACTCTCATTATAGCTGTTCTAACTGTAGTTGTCACCCTGGTTTCATTAAAACACTAAAAGAACAGCCTTAAAAATTAATTTCATAGTTAAAATTTTAATTAGCAATATACCTGCAGGGGAACAGTGAGGATTTAGGTATAAATTTAGAATGGCATGGTTTTTCTCTCAGTCTGGATGGTTTACAGCAGCACTGTGATTCCATATGCCCCATCTTGGGATGGTAAATGATACATCCTTCTGGAAGTAAATGCAGGGGAGCATAAAACCACTTGGACTGGCAGCCTCGTTTAAAGCAGCCCAGAAAGTGGTGTACACAAATTGACTCTGCTTCTCCTGCAGCTTGCCATGACTGTGGAGTGTTCCAATAAGCTCGGTGGTCTGTGTAGAACAGAGATGGGTAGGGTGGCCTGTCGCTCTCAGCAGGGTGTCTGTGAAGACGGCAGCTGTTCTGTGTTTATTTCCAGGCCAGTGTCCAAGAAACTGCACAAATAAGTAAAAAAAAAAAAAAAAAAAAAAAAGACTCAAATTTATAGTACTGCATTGTTGTTTTGTATTTTTAATTTTTTTTCTGGTGTCTGTCTACACAGCATCTACCGGAGATACTCGTTACAGAAAAGGGGGTCTTTAGTGTGGTGGGTTTTGTCATCAGCTGTTTGAGTGGAAAAGTGTGGAACATTTGCATGAGGGGAGGTATGAGTGTGAAGGTAAGGGGATGAGGGGCCAGGGCCATTTAATCTCACGTCAGAACGTGCCTAGGTTTGATACTTGAATTCACTGAGAGCTATGCTTTTCTGGGAGAGCAGAATCTGCCTCTTAAACTGGTAGTGTGAGGAAGAGGCTCTGTGACACTGATTGTTCACCTTGTTGAAACCTGTGGCTTCATCAGGGTTGAAACGGTGGAAAGCAGGCATGTTTGCAATGGAAGGGTGCAGTGCAAGAAACTCCCCTTTCCTCCTTCCCCTGCCCTGCTCACTGCCCAGCCCTGTCCCCCCGTGGGTGATGCAGGACAGTGGCGTGCTGATGAGAGAGGTGGAATGCACAAAATACTGTGATATATACATCTGGCAGTGATCATGGACAGTGACAGCCTGCCAGGACCTTTAGGGATCCACCGCTCAACAGTTTAAATCCCAGACTGCCTCAATAGATCTCTGTTTACAAAATAAGGAAATAAATGAGCCAGTTTCCTAAAATGAATATACGAATCACCGATCAGAAATTTAGCAGCAGGGAAGACCATAAACACAAGGAAGGGAGGTTGTCTGCCATGATCTTAAGGATCCGGGCTATGTTCTGCATTTCTCAATGATTAGTTCATCAGTGATTTGGGAAAGGGAGTTGGGGAGAATAGTGATATAAAGTTTTTCTGACTGTTCCAGTATAAACTTCCATAAGAAAGACCCAGGCCCTTTGTAGGGAAGAGAGGTGCTAAAATTAACATGTATGACAAGGCATCATACGAGACCTGTGAGGCAGTTACTGCCAGCAGTCTGCACAGCCATCATGTCATTGTGGGCAGGTGGAAGGAGCATTAGAGTTGGAAGGTGCTTCGTGTGTGGGATCTGGCTGGTACTGTTTTGCTTTTAGTTGCTTTTAATTAACATTTTTTGAGTTTTCAACATGATTTTAAGTCTCATGTAGGGTAATGCAGATATTTTTGTCCGGGTATGTTTGCTGATCCTCTCTATGGGAAGATGTGCTCTAATTAATAAAAACAATGGAGTAAAGAAGGTAGGAAAGCCATGTGTGCCTGTGGGTCATAGAGGCTGGTGGAGAAGAGCATTTGGCTATTTCTACACCATCTTTCCTTGTCAGAGCCTTATGCGCAACTTTGGGAAATGATTGCAGGCTCTGCTGGTCCTGGGGCAGAACCAAGCTGGGGGGAATCAACTTCACCCCTAACGTCAGGGTAGACTGCCAGAGCAGCAGCGTCCAACAGTGACCCTCTCCAGCCTTGTTTCTGGGGTCAGTAGCCCTGTTTTCCATCCTGTGTACCTTCATTCTCCATCTGGGGGGGGCCTGAGGGGGTGCATTTGTCCCAGTGGGTTCATCTCTTTCTGATCTGTGGAGAGAGTGATGACAGCTATGGAGCTGGCTTAGTGGGGTTTAGGGTGAGGGAGCTGAGTCACCTGCTCGGTGCCTCAAGGGTGTCCTCTGAGTGTGTTGGGGAGCCGACAGCGCTGTTCCATGGAGACCGCGGATGTTGATGACATTCCTCTGCTTCCTTCCGTCTTGCCACAAGCTGAGGGAATGGTCAGACAATAGACTGTAATGTCTCTGTAAAACATTTATATTATACGAATGTGTTTTGGCAAGCATTGGATGAAAGAATTTAAGGCATTACATTATTTATCAAAAGCATTAGCCTTAGGTAACGCACACAAAAACCCCATTTGTTCTTTATCTTCACATCTATACCTTGGTATACATAATTGGAAACATTTTTTCAGTGGAAAGTAAGGTTAATGTTTTCCAGATAGAAAGTACCTTTTATCTCATAAGCTGCCAGATCTCTGTGCCAGATGCATGCAAATACCACCACTGAAATGCTGCCATTTTGGAAACAAAGAGTGGCAGGTGAGAAGTGGATTGAATCATCCCACGAGGTGCAAGAGCGGGGTAGAAAAATGTTTTAAGCCAAAGACTGTAAGGCAAAGCTCTTCTTCATGGCAAAGAGCAGCATGAGATCTTTCAATGCTGCATAAAGGAGTTTTACAAACTAGAAAAAAATAATCTTTCATGGGGGCTGAACAGAACAAATAACTTGATACTCAATTAACCCTTCAGAAATAGAGGTTGAGGTTGATAATTTATCTGTGCTTTCAGACTGCCATTGACAAATTGCTGTGCAAGATCCTATTCAGTGAAGATTGCAGTAAGTGGATGAAAAGCCTAAGAGCTTGGCCAAGAAATAGAATATAAATGGCAGGAGTAGATGATCAGGTTTTTACCACAGCAGAGGTTTAATAGTTGGATTCTCCAAGTTTTATGTGATAGGGCTGCTGTTGAAAAATTATTTTAACAATCTTCAATTACTCATTTGTATTAGAAGGTTCTAAATGAATTCTGCTAGTTTGAAGGATCAGGCAGTAACTGAGCAATCAGTGGAAACATTTATGCAGCATACAGAGGTCATTCAGAAAAGTAAATGTCTCGGCATGTAAAATATTTTAATGCCATTAAATGCATCAGCTGCATTTCCGCATTGTGAGCGTTCTATTCCGTTCTAGTTATCCCTTCCTGGACTAAACAGGCATCCAGGAAGACCGACAGGAGTGAATTTTTGTTGAATGTGTAAGTGAAAAAAGCCAGAATCAGTTAATTTAGAGAAAAGATGCATAAATGGAAATATCATGGAAGTAAGCAAAATTTACCATTTCTCATAAAGTACACCAAAGGAAAAATTGCTATAGTTGAAAAGTGAAAAAAGTTAAAACCAGTGTAAAACATATAGCCCTTTTAAAATGCAAACTGGTGTTCACCCATGGATTGTGCTGCCTTTTGTACATGTCTGAAATGAAGACTTTTATTTGGGTTGGCATTAAATACACCAGCTGATCGAGAGAGCACACTTGGGTAGGGAAAAATTGTTGTGTTAAGGGGAAATCTTTTATGTCAGAGCAGTTTCCTAAGTGAACAAGTTATCCAACAAATATGCGCCGTCCTTTCCTCTTCCCTCGAACCGTGGCTGCAGCCCGAGGTAGGCAAGGACCCTGGATGCCGTGCAGATGGGAAGGGGTACATCGGCACCTGCATTCCCCCGTACCCAAGGGATTTATCAGTGCAATTTGAACCTGACATTCCAGAGAGTGGAGATATTTTGAAGTGGATGCTTGAAGCATGGGTTTATATCCTCTCTGTATTTTCAGTCATCTATTGTCTGTTGTAATTCCCTGGGGCTGTTAATTATATATATAAATCAAACAAAGCCTATGGGAGTGTCTAATATTTAAAGTGAAAGTCTAAGGCTTCCAGTGTCTGGGACAAATTATTATTTTCAGGCCTAACAAAGCTGGCAGAACTTCAGTTAAGGGAAGGGCAGAACAATGATGTGTTTCAACTGTGTTTTATGTAATTTGTGCACTTTGTGAAGTGCTTATATAATAATTGTTTTATCTTTGAAAACCTGATAGATATTTTTCTAATAGGTTTTGAATTAAATTTGCATTTGAATTTCATTATTTTCTTTCAACAAGTGTGTTGTTATCTTTGACTGAAACGTGCACTGAGAAATCACTTGAAACATAATACAGAAGTAGCGCTGCAGACCTCAGCAGCCTGAAAAATAATTGAAGTGAAGTAAGGAATGTTAACAAGCTCAAATGTCATCATCTTCCAAAAACTGACATTTAAGCTGATCCACATTCCCTCCCCTCCTTTATGTGGAATACAAAACCCCATACATTGTGGGGTAACTAAAAGAAATGTTTGGTGGAGTTGGTTAAGAAACAGTGGACATGTTATTTTTGTATTAGCTCTTGTATAGCCACATTAGAGCCTGTTTAAAAAAGTGTACTTTGTGTGGTATAAAGATGTTGGGGGAAGGGATAATGAGTTCCTACTGAATACTAATTGCCTAGGAGTTGTTCAGGGAGACTGTATAAGAATGGAGGATTTGTTGTAAATTAATCACTAGCTGTATTGTGCATTGCTGTGAGGTTAGACCAGAGCTGTAAAGGTGCCAGCTCTACAAAATCCTTATGATTCACTGTCTAACTTGGTGACTGCATGAAGGAGAAAATACTATTCAGGCTAAATATTTTTGGAAAGAGAGGCTCTCTAATGACAATGTAATCTTTCTTTGTAACACTTAAGATTTAAGCTCATTTGAGCTAGAAGGATGGGAGCAACAGACTTTTCACTGGGTTATCACTGGTTTTCCAGCCACGACACCCCAAGGTCTGCCAAAGTTGCAAACGCTGAGAAGGGAGGTATTGCTTGGCAGCCATATAGACAACAGCGGATTGATTAGAGCCCTTAGCTTGCTGTTACTCTTTGGTTTCTTTAACTCCAGCTTTTTGCCTCTCCTTAATTTGAGAGTCTGTATAAATCCCACTTTTAACATGAAAACAAAGCCTTGAAAAAGCTTGCAATAGTTTGTTTACTTTTGAGATGTATTTTCTCATTCCTTACTGGGCTCCTATTGTTTTCATTTACATCAAAATGGAAAGGTGAGTTAATGATTCATTGGCACACAGTGACCTTTCAAATTGCTCTGGACCACGATGCAACAGCTCCACTTGAAGCTCTCGTACTTTAACCTCCTTGCTTCTGCCTTAATATTTGCAGCCTGATCTATCTACATGCCTGGACGCCTGAAGAGAGCAAACATTTACAGCTTCTCCCTCCTCTGTGTTTAGTGGGCAATTTGATCCTTCTTTGTCCATTCCTTTATTTTACATCACTCTTAGACTTGACTTGCTATTGAGAACAACGAAGTGCAACTTTGGGAATCTGTTCTCTGTTTGTACATAATAAAAATGGACTCAGACTCTGACTCACCTTTTAATTACTCTTGGCCTTCCTTACCTAAAATGAGGATTCGAAGAAGGGCATCCAGACCAGGTAGAAAAAGCTATCTTCTCTTAAATCTTGCTTAATAGCTCTGCCTTCTTTTTAATGTCTGGTTGTGTGCAAGTGGCTATAAACAGCTCACATGAGGTAGATTTTCTTCCTTTCTATCAAAAGTCTGCCTCTCTGTTCATAATGTTTCTGTAGATATTGGTGTTGAAATTTAAGTAAGAAGAAAATGTTTTCTCCAAATAATGTGGTTTGATTTTTTTTTTTTTAAATTTCTTTACTCACTCAGAACTCTTAATTTTTTTTTCTTCTGGTTGCATGTGTAGCTCTCACTGAGCAGCTCTGATACACTGGAAGCTTACAGAGCAGCACTGCAGTGATTGTGTAAAGCTCTGCTGGTTATGGTTGTTTCCATTTAGGGGGAATTTGGTAATTCAAATATGCCTCAGTGGCTAACAGAGATTTTTAAAAATTATGTACAAAAATCCTACCAGAATGAAAAGGGAAATCGTTTGCTTTCTGTAAAACAAAGGGTCAGTTGCTCTTTGGTGACAGGGTCAGTTACTGTCCTTGCACAGTTAGACGATGCCATCCTTTTTGGAGAAGTCTTCGGGAGGTAAGGATTATAAATGTTGTCAGTATGATAAAAGGGGGTTTTAAGGAGGTTGAAAGGCACTGACTAGCAAGTTTATGTTAGGAAGAATTATCACTGAAAGCTTTAATGAGGAAGGACGAATTTTTACTATGATTAGAAGCAAAGAAATGAAGAGAGAGAATGGCAAAAAATGTGATTGGTATTCCATGAAATTGCTTTTTTGTGTTTCAGAAAGGGAAAAGAACAAATAAAAGAAGTAAGAGCCATCAGCGTCACTAAAATCAATGAGCTGGGAAAATCATGTTGTTTACACAGGCTGAGACTTTGACCTAATTTTAGAGCAAAAAGTGTCTGCAGAATGCACATTTTAACATGCAGAACAGTTTCTGAACATTTTACTTTTATTAATGAGGAAACCCATTGTTTCTAAAGAGCATAGGAGTTTCTGTAGTGTGTATGGAGACACATGCATACAATGTGCAAAGAAAATGAAAAAAATGAAATGGGGTGCAAGTTGTGTGGTGTGAATTCTTTCCATCTCTCATGAGGAGCTGTTTTATCTGTAAATGCAGCTGTGCACCCATCCTATTATTTAAATTTAAAAAACTTATTATTTAGGTGTGTGCTGTTTTTTTTTTTAATATTTTACCTGTTGTAGAACAGTATATACATATCTGGTGTTAGCGTGTTATAGTACTGCATCTTGTTTCGTGTCACTGTTAACAGTGTACCAGCACGTGTGGGTTGTGTGCACAGCTGACCATATACATGAGTTTGTTGGAACAAGAAGATGCTCTGGGTGCATGCACATGTTTTAGTGGTAAAGTCAAAGGATTTGCTTGTGCTTGGGGAATTGAAATCTTGGCTGCCCGTGGCACGGGAGGAGTATCTCTGCAAGGGGACAGCAGCCCTGTGGTCTGTGGTTTATTTTCTGGTAGTATCTGAACGTGGCCAGCTGTTCCTGGCATGCAGGTGTGGGGCATGATGTACCTCACAGCAGCATTTCCATCGTGCAGGAGTTCAGATCTCAGTGAGCAAGAGACCTGTAGTGCCTGATGGGAAGTGGTGCGGGATCCTTCCACCCCATCTTGAAAGTCATGAAGTCATTGTGTACCTGTGGTGGCTGCTCTAGCTGATCCAGGCAATGAAATGTCAGCCCCCGTGCTCCCCCACTGAACCAGCAGCCTCTTGGTTTCCTGGTCTGGGGTTGCCCCTGCTGGGAGACAGGGGAGCTGTGCGGGTCTCTGATGGGAGTCTCCAGAGTGGAAATTCTCACACCCCGCTTTGCACCATATGCATCAGTGTTTTCAGATTTTAAGTTCCCTGCATACAGCAAGGTCAGCTTTTGTCCCTGCTTGGAGACCTCTCAGACTGGATGCTGGAGCCTCTGCCCTCCCCCTGAGCCCCTGGGGGCAGCAGGAGCCAAGCCAGGCTGTGTACCTTTGGGGCAGTGCATGGCAGCTCCCTCCCTCCCGCTGAGCCTGCCTGTGCGTGGCATAATTAAAGGTCAATTAGGCTCAACAGAGGATGCAAACATGACTGTGTTTTAGTGGTTGGGCTGGGGACTGGGCGGGCAGGTCTAAATTCTGTTGCTTGCTGCAAGACCCCTACTGGTATTTATGTTGTTATCCAATGTTAAATGGCCATAAGTTAGGTCTCTTCTCCTCTCCCTCCAGATGTATTCCTAACCCTTGTGCTGTACTGTCTTACTTGTGTAGTGATGGTGACTCTCAGAGCTGTTTTGGAAGCTTTAACAACCTCAAGGGTGCTGAGAGTGTCTGGCTCTGACAAGTCTGTCCTGCTGTGCTGAGAGGTGGGAATTATGTACTGAGTCCACTCAAGCAGAGGTGGGAACTGAAACCAAGCATCCTCTGTCTTGGGAAAGTACTTTTTCTGTTGTTCTGTTGTATAAAATGAGACACCACCTTATGCTTTGTTCTGTATTCATTTATATAGTGGGCAAGTTGCTGGCTTCAGGGGGAGAGGTCAAGGCTGTGAATCCCATGTTGAATGGGAATGCTTTCTTGCAGTCCAGGTTTAGGTAACATAGACCAAAGGCAATGATTAAGAAGTGCCTCCGTGTTTCTTAGTGGCTATTTTAGGAGCACATTTTGCACATACTTGATATGATTTCCAGCATCCAGACCCCTGATCCTTTCCACGTAGTATGTAGGAAATGCAGTGCTTTCAGTTCCACTCCATAGATTTAGAGCAGTTAAATGTTTGGCTTTATGAGAACAGCACTTGAGAGCCAACCTTGCTTTACATTCCATGTGCTGTTCTTACATACTTGCTAAACTTTGCTGTCATAAGTAGTTGCACTGTCTGAATGAAGTACTAAGACTCCTGAATTATGGATGCAGGTAGCCATTGAAACTGTTTGTATGGTCCACATCTACAGACGTGCATGTCACTTTGGTCAGCCTATTACCAGGAATGTGTGGACTTCTTTCCCCAAATTCAGGTTACCGGTTGTGGATTTAGAGGAGTATTTCTGCAGTCCCGTATGACTAATGTACCTAGTTGTCTGCATTTTTTGCTGACTTCATAGCTCTGTTCCTTCCAGTTGTACATTAACCACTGATCACGCTGCTGGGGGTAAATGTGATGAGCTGTCTGAAAACTATTCATTGTATTTAGAGAAGGGAATTTTATATTTCCTGGCTCTCAGTTTGGTCACGGTGATGTACTTCACTTCTCTTGCTGTGTGCTCTCTCACAGAATTATTTAAGTTTTGATTTTTGTGGAAAAACAGTCAGTCTCATGTTCTTGCCATTTTCCGACACAGTTCATTCAAGGCTGTACATTTTCATATGCCAACATTAAGTATGTTTTGAATTATTGCTATGATGATCATGTGGGGATTTTTTTGAAGTTAAAGTATTTTTATAAGCTTTTTTTCTCATAAAATCTTCAGCCTTTGCTGTATGACTTTGAAGATACAGAGAGTTTGTGCTTAGTTATTAATTGGTCAAGGTCTTTTATTTTATCCATGTTTGGAGATTATCCTTCCCAGCACTGTGGCTTTTGTTCACTTATATCTTAATAATGCATTCATCTTTCTTGTCTGTTTACCAGGCAGATGGCAGAGAGCCACAGGCCCTGTTAAAAGAGATATGCCTTTATTTTTATTTTTCTGTGGCCGTGGCACAATATACAGCCAGGGAGCATTCACTTCTGGCAGGAAGGTCAGGTTGTTGAGCTGTGCTTGCTGGTTTGTTTCAGTACCAGAGCCAATTCTGGTGTGTCATATTCGAGTAATTTTTGCCTTAGTAAGTACCTTGTAGTCCATTAGTGACACCTTTCAGAGCTAAAACTCTTTGAGACACCTTCAGCGTCAGGAGAGGTGCAAGTTTGCCCTGGCAGTCTTAGCTTTCCTTCCCTATGCCACGCTGCAGTTTTACATCTGTAATGAGGATAATAATTTTGAACGGGTAGGGGAGATTTCTGAGATAATTTGAAAATGCATTTTGTTGATACTCCTCATCTTTCAGGCAAGGACAGCCTTGCTGTGTATTATAACTGATACCCAGTGCAGCAGCCAGCAATGGCCTGCTGCCATTGTACCCTGGTGGAAGGTCTGCTGATGGTCATCATAAGACCGATATGACTCGTAGCCAGGGAAGCAGGCTGAAGGCAATTAGTGGGGCTATAGGAATTCAGCGTGGGATGGGGACGTTTGTGATGGTTTTGTCATTTTTTAAACTATACTGGCCTGACCAGTGGAAATAAGTTACTAGCACAGTCAATGTGTAATTAGTCATGCTCTCCCCTGCATTCAACAAAGTCTTGAAATACTTCTGTTGTTACACAGTTAGTTTGGTGTTCATGGATGTTTGAAATTGGGCAGAGGAGGAGTGGGAATAAGGAGGTACAGTACGGTCATAGCACAGAATCACAGAATGTCAGTGGCTGAAAGGGACCTCAAAAGCTCATCCAGTCCAATCCCTCTGCTGGAGCAGGAACACCCAGATGAGGTTACACAGGAATGTGTCCAGGTGGGTTTGAATGTCTCTAGAGAAGGAGACTCCACAACCCCCCTGGGCAGCCTGTTCCAGTGTTTTGCTACCCTCATTGAGAAGACGTTTTATCTCAAATTTACTGATGAAAAGTACTGCAGATAACGTATTCTGATATATCTTGTTGTATTTGCAGCAACTTTCTTCAAAAGTTGTTACTTAAGTTGTTATTCTCTTACAGAATTTTATAATAATGTAAAATGTGGTACTAGAAGTTGCTGTATAAATAAAAATGCAAAGTAATAGGGGGATTTTGTTGTTTCTTGGAAGGCTTTACTTGCCACAAGGAAGTACTGCCTGTTTTGCCAAATCGTGTTTCCACATGCTTTTAGCTGACAAAGTCTGAACTGCTCTAGAAAACAATGCTTTTTTAATATTTATAAACAAAGTCTTCTGGATCTTAGCAGACATAAGGAAATGGTTTGTAGCATTAGCAGTTCCCAAGATGGCAGTCACTAAAATCATATTAAAATTCTTGCAGGAGGGAGAAGCAAAACAAGAAGCCTAAGGATGTTTTTAATGGTATGAGGTCCTACAAGGCCTGCCATGACTAGAAACCAAATAATTCATGGTGTGCCATTTCTAAATGGGAATTTCCAGTTTTCTCTTAAGTATAGAGCTTACTGTTCTTGGGTTTTATGAGATAGCATCTTAAATGAAAGCTGTGGTGTAGCATTGCAGTTTTGGCAGTGGTTCAAGACTTTTTGTTTTTTTTTCCCCAAAGGAACAAATGCCCCAGACCTTGGCAACTGTAGTTTCTAATCCAGTGTCATTTAGTCATTGTAATTTTACTTGCAGTCTTGTGGCCATAAGAATCTTGGATGGGGCTTTGAGCAACCTGATCTAGTGAAAGATGTCCCTGCCCATGGCAGGGTGGGTAGACTAGGTGATCTTTAAAGGTCCCTTCCAACACAAACCATGCTATATGATTCTGTGATCTTCCACAAACAGTTTAATTGTTTTAGGAATATAGCCTGAGGAAGGACTTTAGTGGTGTCTTCTGCTTTCCACCTTGGCAGAAAATAAATTTCTGGTGCACACTAAGAAGGATTTTTTGAATACTTTCCAATAACAAACAAACTGGGACTACGTTTATTGAGAATTTTCATTGCAGATATTTTTCTGGGCATAAGACTTTATCACATCATTCTTACGCTAGTCTATCTCAGTTCACTTCCAATGGCAATGCTTGACTTACAGCATCTTAAAAAAAAAGAAAATTACATTGCAACTGTGGTTTTTTTTTTTTTAATCCCGTTGTCAACAGTCAAGAGGAAGATTGGTTTCTACATTGTCAAATTTTGCTGGTTTTGCAATCAGAATACAATATTAGGCCTTGACTACCAGCTGAAATACTGGACTGGTGCATGTTCTTCATACTGACAGGCAGCTTTAAGAGAAGTGGGCCTGCAGGACAGACAGACAGTGTTTCTGTAGCAGTTGGTTAGATTTTCTGCTGCTCGAAGCCATGAAATAAAGAGTCAGCCCATGCTGCTTTTTATAATATTTGCAGTCATGAACACATCATTGCAAAGCTAAACTCTGAACTTCTGTTAATGGTTTCTGGTGAAACTGATAACTTCTTATTTCAGTTCCAAAAGCAGATCAGATGCAGTCTTCATGCCAGGCATGTTCCTGGGACAGATATTGATTGATTACTGTCAGTCTGTAAAGGCACTGTTTTATTAATATCCCTCTTACTATTTTGTTGCGCCCCCCCCCTCCCCCCCCCTTTTGTTTTGTTTTTGTTTTAAGAACAGTAATCTGCTTTATCAGTTTCCATAGGTTTCCTATAGCAGACTACCAGACTCAGGCATAGATTCCTGAAATTCTTCTAAAATAAGCAACTTATTTTCCGGGTACAGTGTAGATCAGCTCAAGCTGGTGCTTCCAGAAGGGAGACTGTCAGCAGAAAAAAACCTTGGACAATTATACCACCACGATCCCTCACCCCCTGCCTGTCACTCTGGGCCAACTGCAAAATTAGTGTCTGGAGTGTCACGGTTCTTCATTAGATCTCATCATTTTTGTCAGGCAGGCTGTCAATCAAAGTCCTGACCTTCAGTTGCTGTTTTGCACCTGTGGCTGAGGAAAAATAAGTTCTTGGCAAACCAAAACATTCTTATGTTTCCTCTTCTCTTATAATAGATGCTGTTCTGTTCCTTATCTCCAGGGTTGGAACTCCCCGTATCTCCTAGCTTGAAAACTCTGAGGCTTTTTTTCCTCAACGAGGCAGAAAGTTTGAAGGTTCACAGCTTGCAGAAGTTATGCTAAGCAAACTTACTTACGCTAAATGAATTTTGTATAAGCAGTTTCTGAACAAGTTCTATAAGAAGCAGCGCACCCAGTAATTCAATAAGCTAAGGCTTATTCCCTAACATTTCAATTGCTCCCGGTAGGTAGAATGCCTTAGTAGAGTAATTATTTGACTGCAATAGAAAGTATTCCTTTCATATAATGTATTGGATGTTAGATATTTAATGTATAGGCCAGAATCATGCATATTTGATCCCAGCCCATAAATCTTGTCCTGTGTACTTCTGCAATGACAGATCTGTACAGAGTTCTAGCTTGGGTGCAAAATAGAAAGGTTTGCTAGCCAAGATACAGGAGCACTTAATTCTAAGTTATGTTAATGATTCTGTGGTATCTTTTAACGTCTTGTCAGCCATAGGGTTCATGAAACATATAGCAAGTCTTAGGTAATTAGGAAATGGGCAGGTTTTTGAGCAGCCACACAAGTATTACTCCAATTGTATTCCTAAGATCTGGTGTTTAATGTTTAACTTTGGCATTTTTATGACAGTATATATACCTGAAGAGAAAATGGTTTGCAATTTAATAGCATATTTTGCACAATTTCTTTTTTCCAGAGCAGAGACACTCTACCCTTGATCTTCTCAGGAAACTCAAGGCTCCACCTACTTTCTTTGCTGCAACCAGACTTTCTGCCATGCTCAGTGGAAGTGACGAAGTATATGCAAACTGCATGGTAGTAGACCAAGTAAGCTGATGTTTGAATTTCTGGCAAACATTTCATCATCTTCTTTTAAAGTAACTTATTTGTGTGATAGTAGGATCTTCTGGATCTGTCAGCAGTGGTGTGTGGCCAGTTACTCAAGATCTACGATAAAAACAGTAATACCTTACTCTTCTCAGTTGTATTTTGTAAACCATTTATGAGGTCAACATATTTAGCTGATGATAGGCATTATTCTCCCTAGTCTGTAGGGAGAACTCTAAGGCAGCTCTTACTGTCTTTTCTATGTGCTTGTGAGCTGAAAGGTATTTGCTTCTTTTTAAGAACCAATAACACAATGTAACTTGCTTATGTTTACTTCAGATTTTTCTGAATTCTATGTACATTCATAAAAGAGACAAATTTGCTGATGCTGGCTGATTTCAGAAGTTTAATTAAGGGCTCATAGCTGAGCTTATAGGTTCAACAAAAATGAGGCATTGCTGAAAAGGTGAAGTCAGTGTCATACAACTGGCATGGAGCGTTTGCCTTTGTGCATCTCATCTGCACAGTGCATGTACCATATCTTTGAATGCAAATATGGGCTGCTGTAAAAATGCTGGTAGTTCTCTCTGTCTTTTACTGAGAGAAACATCATTAGAGTGGGAATGAAAATACATTTAAAGTGAGCTGGTGAGGAGGAAGTTGGCAGTCTGAAACACCAGGGCTTTGGAAAGGCTTGCAGTCGTTCCTTTCTTCTTGCTTTTGTACAGGTGTTTTTTGGAGACTGAGTGTTTTCTTTGGCTAAGTGACTTTTCAGTACTGCTCAGTGTCTAAATAGACAGCAATAGCATCTGACTAAAAGTCTGACAATAAACTGTGTTAAAATATCTTCTGCAGAGTTGATAGAAGAATTCAACGTATTTGTTACTAACCAGGGTTTAAATCTTATCCCCCTACCTGAGAAAACGTAATTCCCAACTCCATTCCTGTCTTTGTGCAAGAGGAGGCATGCTTCATGCCCATAATTGCTTAATGGCAAAAAAAGAAAGATTCCTTTCTCTTCCTCACCTGGGGAACCTCTGTTCCAGGTCTTATATATTTGTCTCAAAGCTTAGGAAATCGGTTCTGGAAAATTAAAAGTACGTGATGTGTAGGCTGATTTTTCCAAATTAAATTGCACAATGTTTGGATTCTTCTCCATTATGTCTCCCTCACTAGTGTATTATGTATATCTTTTCCTTGACTTGAGGATATTTTAAAATAAAACCTATAGAGATATGAATTGATACTTTTAACAAAAGTTATAAATGTGAGTGAAAAATCCATGGACTTGCAAGTACTAATTCATTACTATGCTAATTACGGAAGAAAGTAATGCAAAGTCTAGGATCTCTTAACAATATAGCTTGCCTTCAATTCATGTGCTGTAAAAAGTAATAGGGCAAAAAAAAGGCAAAACACATAAGCATAAATCAAATGACAAGATATTCACATCCTTGTTCCCTGACAATATGTCTTGTTACTGCCTCTTACCAGCATTCACTTTTTCCTCTACAGGCTGGAGATTTAAAGACTAATTACGTTCATGGAAATGGTGTCAGCAGCGAAAACTGTCTGAATCCCGCCAACTCAGTCCCGATGGCTAAGAGCTCTTCGTCTCCCTCCCTTGAGGAGGATGACCAATATATGTATCTTCCTAATGAAGGAAATCAAAGGCCAGTGAAAACTGGAGAAAATGCTGGTTTAAGACATACTGTTACACCTTCAGATCCCTATGGAGTAGAGTCATATCTTCCATTCAAGACTCCTGGATTCATTAAGGATCGAGGACAACTCTATGCTGAAATGAAAAAGAAAAGGTATTGGATTGACTTGACGATATGACCAGCATAAGGATTATTTATGATAACCTTTTATTTCAAAAGATGAAGCAGAATCTTGATTAATAAATATTATTACCAAAGTAATAATCTGTTTTCCATCAGTGATGTTTTAGTTGGTGTAATGATCTCTTTTCATAAAATAGTTATGAAGACATTTTTTACAAAGAAAAGGTGTCCTACAAGTAAATTATTTTTTAACACAATTTATACTTTTGTTCCTTTTTTTTGGGTATGTAGTCTTTAAAAAAAGAATCAGCTGTTCAGTGTAAGAGTTTCCATTGTGACATATTTGTCAGAAACCACAATTTCACCCTCATTTTCCTGAGTTATATTTTCCATTAAGAAAATAGTCCAAAATCTGTAGAAGTCTCTGGGACCTTTCCACTCTTTGCACTGGCCTGTGGAAGGAGCAACTTATTCCTGATTGCATATATATATGTGTGTGTGTATAGATATATATATACACACATGTACATAATTTTATTTTAACTTCAAAAGACACAGTGCACAGTACAGCTTGTGTTTCTGAGAGGTTTTCTGCTCTTTTTCTGGAACACAAGGTTTGCTGCCAACAGAGCCAGTGGTCTGAGGACCCTCCTCCAGATGGCTTTAGGTTGTGCTGGAAACTGGTTGGCTTCAGGAATGAAGTATGTGCTTTGGAGATGAAACTATGATTTCTGTTTTTAACGACTAATGAATTTCGTTGATAAAAAGGCGTTATAGTTTCTCTGGATAGAAGAGGCATGAAATCAGCTCCTTCTTCTATAGGAGGAAATTTTAATCTGTCCCCCACCTTTTAAGAGTGTTTAGACTAGTTGGAAGTAGGACATCAGATCTGTGTAAACACAGCAAGAAGCAGTAGCATCTGTCCGTTGACAATGAAAGTGGGCAATAACACTTTCTCTGCCTTAATTTTGAGTTTCTTACACAACTGTGAAGTCCCATTAAGAGAAATCTTTTAACAGAGATAGGATGACAAATGTCAG
Source organism: Nesoenas mayeri (assembly GCF_963082525.1). NCBI lineage: Eukaryota > Metazoa > Chordata > Aves > Columbiformes > Columbidae > Nesoenas > Nesoenas mayeri. The sequence continues at coordinate 64,220,794 of NC_137542.1, read as the reverse complement.
ACTAGGAGTTGTTCTTTCACAAATCTTTAATTTTTGCTGGCTATGGGGATAACATATAGATTACTAGAAATAATCATCTGCCTCTCTGTCATAAGCTTTTTTCTACTATACATTTTTAAAGTGTTCACACCTTTTTCAAGACCTAGGTCAGGTACCTATTTATGACCTTTAAGAGTTTATATGAAGGGATGTGATTGAACTTAATATGTCAACTGTAAGTGATGCAAACATTACACATCAAATAAGACTGTCAGTATGTAATTCCAGTAGCATCTTCCTTGAAGGATCTGAGGTCATGTGGCAAGTCACTTAGTAGATCTTTAAACCAGCTTGTTATGTCAGAAAAATTTCTAGGGTAAGTTACCCCCAGTAAGACAGGTATGCTTGTCTATTGACATAGGCATGTATTGCTTTTCCAGTTTTGAAATGTGACAGTAACTGATAATATGGTTAAATAATTATTTCTGAAATATCACATGGGCTCTTACTGGGAAACATTGTGAAAAATGGTCTCCAGAAGTAAAATAAGGAAGTAGTTTTGGACACTATTGATAGGTTTGCCCTTTGATAAAGTGAATTGTAATGATGTGTGAAGAAATTGTTGTGCTATTTTTCCTGGTATCAACTCTGGCTATTTAGAAATACCACACATAATTTAAAGTTTTATGTTGTAAGGCTGGAATGTTATTGCAAGCAGTCAACCATTCCTTCCAGTCACTCTGAAGAGGCCATGAACTTGCCCTTGTAGCTAAAGAGACCCATCTTGGGAAACCTTGATACTGCTGAGAAACCTTATTGCACTCTCCTGCTCAGGAACCCTTGCTAGTCAAACAGTGTCTAGGTGTTTGAAGTATTGATTTAGCTGGAGATTTTTCAGTCTGTTTATAGTCCTGTATGTTTTTAAGTTTAAATGTTTTGAAATTAATATGAGATTAGTAAGCAGACCCTCCTTCATCTCCATGTTAGTTTTCTCTTTCATCCTTGAGATGATCACAGAGAGATGTCTGTGAATAGCCATCGTCAGGCCTTTTAAATACATACACTCAAAAAACCATCCATACGAACCTACATATGTTAATACTGAAATCTGAGGTAGTTGTCTCTGTTCTCGTTATTGTCTATATAGAGAGGCAGGTACAGGCATGTACATGCGTGGAAAAAAACATTTCATTTTAAGGGAGATGCTGAACATGGATCTGAAAGTCATCCTCCGGTGGTGGCTCTGGTGGGAATCTGTGTGATTGTGAGTAACATCTGTACTGCAGATCAACAAGATTAGGTCAGGTACCTTGACTGGGTGACTGCAAGCCTGAGAGGTGACTGACATAAACATGGTGGTTTGGGTTGTCATTGATCAGAGTATACAGCAGTATCTTTGCTTGTTGCATTAAGGTTGAGGTGGATTATTACTAGAATTCATGGGAATTAAAGACTTTGTTGTCTGCTGCAGTTCAAGTCTTGATGACCTTGAAGTAGATGGTGGAAGTGGAGGTGCTTCAGAGAGATCACACGTTCCGTACCCTCCCCTTGGCTCTTCAAAGGCCATGGCTTGTAGCAGAGATGGATTAGACGTATCTACGAGTCTGCAGCCCAAGGTATTTCATGCTATCTCGGTTTACATTGTTTTCCTTTTAAGTAAATCACTAAAAACTTATGAGTAATATTTGAAGGGGAAAAAAAAGAGGTCCCAGTTGGAAGTGCTGGGTGTTAGTTCCTCCAGAGAACAGCATGCTGTTGTTGTGGAGCTGGAGCTCCTCAGTTGTGGCTGGGCTTAACAGCAGCCCTGGGAAGGTTCCATCAGAGATCTGCTTTGAAAAAGGCATCATTTATCAGAAGCATTTCAAAGGAAATATCTTAGATTCAGCGAATCAGCATTTTCTAACCAAAATATATTTAATAAGTAAATGTTTAACCAGCTGTAGTTATGTAAAAGAATAACAGCTTTGTAAAGTATAAAACTTGTCTGCTGCTAGATTTAGGGAGGGTCAGCTGGGTTTGCTACACTGATTAGTGCAAATCTCTCCTCCTAAACATGATTTTTCTAAGGTGTCCTGACTCCATTCATTTTCTTAGACCATGGTGCCATTTCTAGGATCTTCAGACACATACATAGGAGTGGTTTTTTTATTCATAGGGCTTCTTTATTAGATAGACTTCTTGCTGTTGTAGAGCTTTATCATACCTTCACCAAATGATTACATAAAGGGAGAAAAAGAGTCTGGCACAAAGACTGAATTAAGTGTTAGGGCTACTTCTAGAAACAATAAGGTAAACAGTTTAGGAGGAGACTCTTTTGAAATGTAAATGATGTCTAAAAAATCAGGGGATGTCTTTTCAAGCTTTACCATTGACATATTTGGGGATCAGAAAGCCTTTTCAAACACAATTAAGAGAATGAAGAATGGAAAGAGAAAGAGGCTATCTCCTTTGTTTGGAAACTCTGACATCAGTAATTACCAAGGCAGGGTGTTAGTCTACATGAAATGTTCTTGATGTATTAAAGTATTAAGATTCATCACTGTCTTGCTAAAAGAAGATAGCTTCGTCGTTGACACAATGGTCGACAACATTGTTTGAATGGTGCTTAGTACCAAACTGGAGAATAATGTAAACTTAGTCTAACTTTCACCTGCAAATTATTACCTGTAATACAAAAAATTTTATCATGGTGGAAATAAAACAGGTTTCCTAAGAATTCAAATGAAGTTGTTAAAATCTGTGCTTCAACTTAAAGCTTTAATGAAGCCAAGAAAATGTATGCATATGGTCATCTGTCTTTCAGAAAGTCCATCACTGATTTATTTTGTTTCTGTTGCTGATGCACTTGAAAATGGTGCAAATTTTATTTTGCTTCAATTTCTTGTAGGAATGTATAGGGTCTGGCATTCGGTCACGGTCCTATTCCTACTCCTCGCCCAAAAGTTTATTAAGAAGACCTCGCATTCCTCAGGACTTCGCAGCTGGGGATTCAAATGAAGGTCAGTTCTCTGGCTTTGCATCTGCACAGCCTCCTCCCTTGCTTGCCTGCTTCGGTCCCAGCACTAATGACTTTACTCAGGCCTGCCCTGTCCCCTTGGTGCCTGTGTGCAAAAGGTCTGTGCATATACAGACCTCACCAACACGTGCAAAAGCAGGGTTCAGCTGTCCTCAGGTATCCCTGCCATCATCCCTTGCTCTTCCCCCATTCACTGGCACATCATACCCTTCCTGATACAGCAGCTCTTCCTCAGGAGAGCATGTTAACTGGGACAGCAAGAGCGTTAGTCAGAAGTAACGCAGGCAAGTGTAGCAATCTTTTTAGAAGATCCTTACCCCAGCCTCCTGCTGGGTGCTGGGCCGAGACTGTGAGGAGGCTCATGACGACACAGGAGAGGAGACAAAGAAGGTGGATGGCCTCAGATTCCTGTAGATTCCAGGGAATCTCTGACGCATGGATGGGCTGTGGTCTTCTTGACAGGCAGCAGAGCAAAACCAGCTTTTCCATCAAGTGGAGTTGGAGGAATCTCTGTAAGAAGCCTGTAATTTTTTACAAATTGGTTCTAACATGCTTTATTTCTAGACACATGGTTTCATATTTAAAAGACAACCCACACTCTTTTCAATGAAAGTATAGGTTATATTTGAAAACCATGCAAAGTGTGAAATACATACACATTGTTTTTCACATAGATCACATTACTTAAAAACAACTTGCATTTCAAGAAACTTGGCCTCTGTGGCTATAACCCTGTCCGTTGCCATACTTCCAGCTTGTCTCTACTTCCAGTATACATTTAGCTTTCCACTAGTCCTGAGCAAGAGGCAGAACATGTGCTGTGCTGGCTGGTTGTGAGTTACAGTGAACCTAAGGGAATGGACACCCATAGAAGCTGTGGATGCGCCGTCACTGAAATTATTCAAAGTCAGGTTGGTCAGTGCTTTGCACAACCCAACCTAGGGAAAGGTGATCCTGCCTGTGTTAGAGGAGTTGGACTAGGTGATCTTTGAAGGTCACTTCCAACTCAAACCATTTTGTGATTCTGTCACACCGAATGTGCAAACACACAAAAGTTGTGGAAATGTTATAATCAACTTTGAAACCAGTTAACAAATTCAAAAGCTGTTGGGAAGGTGAGGTGGAGGAAGCTGATGGGCATACATCAGTGACTGCAGACCTCTTTTTTACTTAAGAAATCATGTTAAGCAGTGCAGCAAATAATTTGTCTATTATTTCTTGAATTCACTGTAAGATTTCATGTCCCTTTGTAAGGAGGACTATGTGCTGCAGCTTGCCACATGTAGCTGTGCTTTTTTTCCACATCACTTAATGTGTTTGTAGCCATTTGTATCCTACAGATTAGGTGAAAAGTCTTTGACAAAACAAGACAGAAAAAATGTGGAAAATGTGTCACAGGAGAAAATTGCAGATCAGCAAAGCCCTGTGGTGTGTTCTTCAAACAAAAACTGAATTCCTTTAACCTGTCAGCTGAAGGACTGTTGGTGTCACAGCCCATTAAGTCTCATCCAGACACCGTTGCCTGCTCTGACCTGTTCTGGGCTCGAGCCCATGTCCTCTCCATTCTCTCTTCCCCCAGGACAGTCAGTGCTGAACATACACCTGCATTGTGGAGGGGATGGAAGCCCGGTCCTGTCCATGCTTTGGGAACGTGTTGTTCTGCAGCCTGCACCGCAGATGTGATGTGCTGCTGAGAGGGAGGGTGGTGGTCTGCTGAGGTTCCTGCTGGCATTTCCCTGCCACCAGCACATCCTGCCTTGTCCCTCCCTTGCCAGCATTTTGTGGGGATGGGAGCTTTGAACAAAGCATTTGGCAGCTGGCAGTGGTGATTTCTGTATGAGGCAGGCATAGCTGCGCTTGCTTTGAGCAGTCTCATCTGGATACAGTACAAGCCCCAGAGCTTAGTCTGAGAAGCTAGGTCAGATAGTTCATCCTGATCTCTGCAGGGTAGTGTCTGGGTCTGTGCAATGAAAGCCTGCCCCTTCCCCTCGGTCCAGCTGCTTCTGCTTCGGACATCTTGCTCAGGGCTTAGCTATGCAGGAGGGAGGTGCAGCTGACCTTGTACATTGCAGTTAAACATAAGCCAAAGCAGATGACTGCAGGATAGCAACAGGCTGGTCGTTCTTGCAAATATACAAGAAAAAAGTGAGAAATACCATCCATTTCTGATGGAAGCTTTTCAGTATGCTCAGGGTTAAAACAACTTACTGCTTTCATTTGAGAAGATATTACCTGGCTGTAACAATAAAGGCTTTGTCCCTGCTCTGTAGATGGGTGTGCTTATGAGCAGTGGTAGATCCCTCCTTCAGGCTCTTTCACTTTCTGTGACTCTGCTCCACCACTGTAGTAAGTACCACAATGCCAATGCCACGGTGCTGTTTTGCATGAGGCTGTCTTCATATCCCATGGGTACATGGGCTTTGTTTCTTCCAAAAGCATCCTTCCCTACAGGTTGTTCCTGGCAATTAGCTGAAATGCTGTTTTAGTCTCGCTAGCACTCACTAAGCTGAAGTCTACATTTGTCTGAAGACATGTTGATTCAGTGAAGATTAGTTAAGTTTGTATCTAATTTTAAATAAGGCATAGGCTAGTGCTTTGACTTTGGCAGTTGTTTAAGTATCTTTCTGAACCATACCCATGGCAGCTTCGCAAAAAATCTTTGCAAAATGGAATGACTTCTAATTTGAAAATTAGAGGGCTCTCAGTCTTCCTTCCTGCAACCCCAACAACCCAGCTGAATTATTTGTCTTTTATTTTGCTTTTTAAACAATTTGTTGAAAAGTAACTCGTGGAGTCCTGTGCAGCAGGAAGCTGTTGGGGACTGCCCTCTTTCTTTGATGGCCACTGGCCCTGTGCAGTCCCTCTCCCACTTGTGGTTTCCAGTACCTGACTCCTCAGTTTCTTGGTGGCCAGTTCCTCCGTTTCCCAGTGCCTGACTTCATGGTTTCCCAGGGCCCAATTCCATGGTTTCCTGGTACCTGACTCCTCACTTTTCTGTTACTCAGTTCCTCGGTTTCTTGGTGTCCGATACCATGGTTTCCTGGTGCTGACTCCTCGGTTTCCTGGTGTCAGGTTCCTCTGTTTCCAGTTGCCCAATTCCACACTTTCCCAGTGCCCAGTTCCATAGTTTCCTGGTGCCCATTCCTCTGTTTCCCGGTGCCCAGTTTCGTGGTTTCCCAGTAGCTGATTCATCAGTTTCCCAGTGCTCGGTTCCATGGTCTCCCAGTGCCAACTCCTTGGTTTCCCAGTGCCCAAATCCATGCTTTCCTGGTGCTGACTCCTCAGTTTCCCGTTGTTCAGTTCCTTGGTTTCCCAGTGCCCAATTCCATGGTTTCCTGGTACCTGGTTCCTCATTTTCCCGGTGCCGACTCCTCAGTTTCTTGGTGTCCAATTCCATGGTTTCCTGGTGCCAGCTCCTGGCTTTCCTGGTGCCTGGTTCCTCAGTTTCCAAGTGCCCAATTCCATGCTTTATCGGTACCTGACTCCTCAGTTCCCCGGCACCCGGTTCCTCGGTTTCCCAGCTCAGGGTCTCTCGGTTTCCCGTCACCCAGTTCCTCGGTTTCCCGTCACCCAGTTCCTCGGTTTCCTGGCACCCGGTTCTTTGGTTTCCCGGCGCCCAATTCTGTGGTTTCCCAGCATATGGTTCTTTGGTTTCCCGTTGCCTAGTTCCTTGGTTTCCTGGCACCCGGTTCCTCGGTTTCCTGGTAACCAATTCCTCAATTCCCAGCACCCAATTATTTGGTTTCCTGTTGCCCGGTTCCTTGGTTTCCTGGTGCCCAAATCTGTGGTTTCCTGTCACCTGGTTCCTTGGTTTCACAGCGCCCAAATATGTGGTTTCTCAGCACCGGATTCCTTAGTTGCCCGGTGCCCAGTTCTTTGATTGCCAGGTACCCAGTTCCTTGGTTTCCCATTGCCCGGTTCCTCGGTTTCCCGGCACCCAATTCCATGGTTTCCCAGCACATGGTCTCTCGGTTTCCTAGTGCCCAGTTTTGGTTGTCCGGTACCCGGTTCCTTGGTTTCCCATTGCCCGGTTCCCAGGTTTCCCTGCACTCGTTTCCTCGGTTTCCCGACACCTAGTTCCTCGGTTTTCCGGCACCCAATTCTGTGGTTTCCCGTCAACCGGATCGTCGGTTTTCCGGCGCCCAATTCTGTGGTTGCCAGGTGCCAGTTCCTTGGTTTCCCATTGCCCAGTTCCCAGGGTTACTAGCACCTGGTACATCGGTTTCCAGCGCTCAGTTCTTTGGTTGCCCGGGACATGGTTCCTTGGTTTCCTAGCGCCCAGTTTTGGTTGCCCAGTTCTCGGTTCCTTGGTTTCCCATTGCCCGGTTCCCAGGTTTCCCTGCACTCGGTTCCTCGGTTTCCCGACACCTGTTCCTCAGTTTCCCGGCACCCAATTCTGTCATTTCCCGGCACTCGGTTGCTCACTTTCCTGGTGCCCAATTCTGTGGTTGCCGGGTACCCAGTTCCTTTGTTGCTCAACACCCAATTCTTTTGTTTCCCGGGACCTGGTTTCTCAGTTTCCCGTTGCCCAGTTCCCCGGTTTCCCAGCAACCTTTTCCTTGGTTTCCCGGCACCAGATTCCTCGGTTTCCCGTCTCCCGTTTCATTGGTTTCCCGGTGCCCTATTCTGTGGTGTACCGGCACCTGGTTCCTTAGTTTCCCGGCACCCAGTTCTGTGGTTTCCCAGCGTCTGGTTCTTCGGTTTCCTGTTGCCCAGTTCCTTGGTTTCCTGGCACCTGGTTCCTTGGTTTCCCGGTGACCAATTCCTCAATTCTAGCACCCAATTATTTGGTTTCCTGTCGCCCGGTTCCTCGTTTTCCAGGTGCCCAAATCTGAGGTTTCCTGTCACCTAGTTCCTTGGTTGCCAGGTACCTGGTTCCCTGGTTTCCAGTTGCCCAGTTCCCTGGTTTCCCAGCACCATTTTCCTCGGTTTCCCGGCACCCAGTTCCTCGGTTTCCAGGTGCTCAGTTCTGTGTTTGCCAGGTACCCGTTTCCTTGGTGGCTCGGCGCCCGATTCTTTTGTTGCCCAGGACCTGGTTTCTTGGTTTCCGGTTGCCCAGTTCCCTGGTTTCCCAGCACCCTTTTCCTTTGTTTCCTAGCACCCGGTTCCTCGGTTTCCTGGCACCCGGTTCCTCGGTTTCCTAGCGCCCAGTTTGTTCATTGGCCGATAACCCCGTTCCCAAATCTGTAGTTTCCCAGCATCTGGTTCTTTGGTTTCCTGGTGCCCAGTTCCTTGGTTTCCTGGCACCCGGTTCCTCAGTATCTCGGTGACCAATTCCTTGGTATCCCCGCTCACAATTATTTTGTTTCCCATCACCCGGTTCGTTGGTTTCCCGGTGTCCAATTCTTCGGTTTCCCGGTGCCCAAATCTGTGGTTTCCTGTCACCTGGTTCCTTGGTTTCGCAGCACCCAGTTCCCAGGTTTCTCGGCACCTGGTTCCTTGGTTGCCCAATGCCCAATTCTTTGGTTGCCTGGTACCCAGTTGTTTGGTTTCCCGTTGCCCAGTTCCTAGCTTTCCCTGCACCCGGTTTCTCGGTTTCCCGGCACTGAATTCCATGGTTTCCCAGCACCCGGTTCCTCGGTTTCCCGGCACCTGGTTCCTCGGTTTCCTGGCACCCGGTTCTTCGGTTTCCCGGCGCCCAATTCTGTGGTTTCCTAGCATCTGGTTCTTCGGTTTCCTGTTGCCCAGTTCCTTGGTTTTCTGGCACCTCAATTCCAAGCGCCCAATTATTTGGTTTCCTGTTACACGGTTCCTCGGTTTCCTGGTGCCCAAATCTGTGGTTTCTCGGCACCCGGTTCCTTGATTGCCAGGCGCCCAATTCTTTTGTTACCTGGGACCTGGTTTCTTGGTTTCCCGTTGCCCAGTTCCCCTGATTCACAGCACCCTTTTCCTTGGTTTCCTGGCACCAGGTTACTCGGTGTCTCAGGACCTAGTTCCTCGGTTTCCCGGCACCCAATTCTTTGGGTGCCCAATACCCGTTTCCTTGGTTTCCTGTTGCCAAGTTCCCAGATTTCCAGCACCCGGTTCCTCGGTTTCCCGGCACCCAATTCCATGGTTTTCTGGCACCCGGTTCCTCAGTTTCCCGGCCCCAATTCTGTCGTTACCCGGCACCCAGTTCCTCGGTTTCCTGGCGCCCAATTCTGCGGTTGCCAGGTACCCTGTTCCCTGGTTTCCTGTTGCACAGTTCCCAGTTTCCCAGCACCTGGTTCCTTGGTTTCCCGGCACCGAATTCCTCGGTTTGCCGGTGCCCAGTTCCCAGGTTTCCCTTCACTCGGTTCCTCGGTTTCCCAGCACCTAGTTCCTTGCTTTCCCGGCGCCCAATTCTGTGGTTGCCAGGTGCCAGTTCCTTGGTTTCCCATTGCCCAGTTTCCAGGTTTACTAGCACCTGGTACATTGGCTTCCAGCGCCCAATTCTTTTGTTGCCTGGGACATGGTTCCTTGGTTTCCTATCGCCCAATTCTTTGGTTGCCCGGTTCTCAGTTCCTCGGGTTCCTGGCGCCCAAATCTGTGGTTTCCTGTCATGACGTTCCTCAGTTTCCCATCACCAAATTCTATGGTTTCCTGCACCTAGTTCTTTGGTTTCCTGGCGTCCGATTCTGGTTTCCCAGCATATGGTTCTTCGGTTTCCCAGTGCCCAGTTCCTTGGTTTCCTGACACCCCGTTCCTCGGTTTCTCGGTGACCAATTCCTTGGTTTCCCAGTGCCCAGTTCTTCGGTTTCCTGGTGCACAAATCTGTGGTTTCCTGTCACCTGGTTCCTTGGTTTCGCAGTGCCCAGTTCCCAGGTTTCTCAGCATCTGGTACCTTGGTTTCCCAGTGCCCAATTCCATGGTTTCCCAGCTCAGGGTCTCTCAGTTTCCCCTCACCCGGTTCCTCAGTTTCCTGGCACCCGGTTCTTCGGTTTCCCGGCGCCCAATTCTGTGGTTTCCCAGCATCTGGTTCTTTGGTTTCCCGTTGTCCAGTTCCCAGGTTTCCCAGCACCCGGTTCCTCGGTTTCCCGGCACCCAATTCCATGGTTTCCCAGCTCAGGGTTCCTCGGTTTCCCGTCACCCAGTTCCTTGGTTTCCCGGCATCCGGTTCTTCGGTTTCCTGTTGTCCAGTTCCTTGGTTTCCAGGCACCCAGTTCCTTGGTTTCTTGGTGACCAAGTCCTCGGTTTTCCAGTGCACAATTATTTGTTTTCCTGTCGCCCTGTTCTTTGGTTTCCCGGTGCCCAAATCTGTGGTTTCCTGTCACCTGGTTCCTTGGTGACAGTGTCGTCCAGTTCTGTGGTTTGTCGGCACCTGGTTCCTCGGTTGCCTGGCGCCCAATTCTGTTCTTGCTAGTTACCCGGTTCGTTGGTTTCCCATTCCAAGTTTCCAGGTTTTGCTGCACCCGGTTTCTTTGTTTCCCGGCGCCCAAATCTGTGGTTTCCCGGCACCGTTTTCCTTGGTTTCCTGGGACCCGGTTACTCGGTTGCCTGGCGCCTGGTTCCTCGGTTTCCTGGTGGTCAACCCTGCGGTTTCCCGTCACCCAGTTCCTTGGTTTCGTGGCACCCAATTCTGCAGTTGCCAGGTACCCGGTTCCCTGGTTTCCCGTTGCCCAGTTCCCTGGTTTCCCATTGCCTAGTTCCCTTGTTTCCCAGCACCCTTTTCCTTGTTTTCCTGGCACCCGGTTCCTCGGTTTCCTAGCGCCCAGTTCTTTGGTTGCCCGGTACCTGGTTTCTTGGTTTCTTGTTACACAGTTCCCAGGTTTCCCGACCGGTTCCTCGATTTCGCGGTGCCCAATTCTGTGGTTTCCCGGCACCCAATTCTGTGGTTTCCCAGCATCTGGTTTTTGGTTTCCCAGTGCCCGTTTCCATGGTTTCCCGGCACCCGGTTCCTTGGTGTCTCAGTACTCGGTTCCTTGGTTGCCTGGCGCCCAATTCAGTGCTTGCCTGGGACCTGGTTCCTTGGTTTCCTAACGCCCAATTCTTTGGTTGCCTGGGACCTGGTTCCTCAGTTTCCCGTTGCCCATGTCCCAGGTTTTCCAGCAGCCTTTTCCTTGGTTTCCCGGCACCAGGTTTCTCGCTTTCCCGGCACCCGATTTGTTGATTTGCCGGTGCCCAATTTTGTGGTGTCCCGGCACCCGGTTCTTTGTTTTCCCGGCACCCAATTCTGTGGTTTCCCAGCATCTGATTCTTCAGTTTCCCGGTGCCTAGTCCCTTGGCTTTCTGGCACCCCTTTCCTTGGTTTCCCGTTGCCCAGTTCCCAGATTTCCGGGCACCCAGTTCCTCGGTTTCCCAGCGCCCGGTTCTGTGGATTCCCAGCATCTGGTTCTTCAGTTTCCCGGCACCCAGTTCCTTGGTTTCCTGGCACCCAGGTTCTTCGGTATGCCACTGCCCTATTCTTTGGTTTCCCAGCACCCAAATCTGTGGTTTCCCTTCACCTGCTCCTGGGTTTCCTAGCACCCAATTCTGTGGTTTCCTGGCACCCGGTTCCTCGGTTTCCCGGCACTCAATTATATGGTTTCCCGGCACCCATTTCCTTGGTGTCTGAGCGCCCAGTTCTATGGTTGCCCAGTACCCAGTTAATTGGTTTCCCATTGCCCAGTTCCCAGGTTTCCTGGCACCCGTTTCCTCTTTTTCCCGGCACGCAGTTTCTCGGTTTCCCGGCGCCCAGTTCAGTGTTTTCCCAGGTACCGGCTCCTTGGTTCCCATTACCCAGTTCGTAGGATTCCCAGCACCTGGTTCCTCGGTTTCACGGCACCTAATTCCATGGTTGCGCTCCACCCGGTTCCTCGGTTTCCCAGCATCCAATTTCTTGGTTTCCTGGCACCTAGATTCTTCGGTTTACCACTGCCCTATTCCTTGGTTTTCTGGCACCCAAATCTGTGGTTTCCCGGCACCCGGTTCCTCGGTTTCCCGGCAGCCGGTTCCTTGGTTTCCCAGTACCCGGTTCCTCGGTTTCCCAGCATCTGGTTCCTTGGTTTTCCGGCACCCAATTCCATGGTTGTGCACCACCCAGTTCCTCGGTTTCCCAGCTCCCAGTTCCTCAGTTGCTCGGCGCCCAACTCTGTGGTTTCCCGTCACCCGGTTCCTTGTTTCCAGGCGCCCAAGTCTGTGGTTGCCAGGTACCCGGTGCCTTTGTTTCCCATTGCTCAGTTCCCCAGTTTCCCAGCACCCAATTCCTCGGTTTCCTGGCACCCAGGTTCTTTGGTTTACCACTGCCCTATTCCTCGGTTTTCCGGCACCCTAATTTTTGGTTTCTCGGCACCCGGTTCCTCGGTTTCCCGGTGCCGAATATCTCGGTTGCCTGGCGCCCAATTGTTTGGCATTCCGTCGCCTGATTCCTTGGTTTCCCAGCATCCGGTTCCTCATTTTCCCTGTGCCCAATTCCTTGGTTTCCCAGTGCCCAATTCTTCCGTTTCTCAGCACCTGGTTCCTCGGTTGCCCGGCGCCCACTTCCTCGTTGACTGGTACCCGGTTCCCTGGTTTCCCGTTGCCCAGTTCCCCGGTTTCCCAGCACCCTTTTCCTTGGTTTCCTGGCACCAGGTTCCTTGGTTTCCCGGCACCCGGTTCATCAGTTTCCTGGTGCCCTATTCTGTGGTGTCCCGGCACCTGGTTCCTTGGTTTCCCAGTGCCCAGTTCTATGGTTTCCCAGCATCTGGTTCCTCGGTTTCCCGCTGACTAATTCCTCGGTTTCCCAGTGCCCAATTATTTGGTTTCTCGTTGCCCGGTTCCTTGGTTTCCTGGTGCCCAATTCTTCGGTTTCTCGGTGCCCAAATCTCTGGTTTCTCGGCACCTCGTTCCCTGTTTTCCCGTTCCCCAGTTCCCCGGTTTCCCAGCACCCTTTTCCTTGGTTTCCTGGCACCCGTTTCCTAGGTTTCCCGGCACCCAGTTCCTCGGTTTCCTAGTGCCCAATTCTTTGGTAGCCCGGTACCCGGTTGCTTGGTTTCCCGTTGTTCAGTTCCCAGGTTTCCCGGTGCCCAGTTCCTTGGTTTCCCGGCTCCCAAGTCTGTGGTTTCCCAGCACCTGGTTCCTAGGTTTCCCAGTGCCCAGTTCAGTGTTTTCCGGTTCCTTGGTTTCCAATTACCCAGTTCGTAGGATTCCCAGCACCCGGTTCCTCGGTTTCCCGGCACCCAATTCCATGGTTTCCAGGCACCCGTTTGCTCGGTTTCCCGGCGCCCAGTTCAGTGTTTTCTGGTTCCTTGGTTTTCCATTACCCAGTTCGTAGGATTCCCAGCACCCGGTTCCTTGGTTTCCCCGCACCCAATTCCATGGTTTCCAGGAACCCATTTGCTCAGTTTCCCAGCGCCCGTTTCTTTGGTTTCCCAGTACCCGGTTCCTTGTTTTCTGGTTGTCCAGTTCACAGGTTTCCCGGCACACGGTTCCTTGGTTTCCAGAGCCCAGTTCTTTGGTTGCCTGGGACCTGGTTCCTTTGTTTCCTAGCGTCGAGTTCTTTGGTTGCCCAGGATGCGCTTCCTCAGTTTCCCAGTGCCCAAGTCTGTGGTTGCCAGGTACCCGGTTCCTTGGTTTCCCATTGCCCAGTTCCATGGTTTCCCTCACCATTTTCCTTGGTTTCCCGGCACCAGGATCCTCAGTTTCCCAGCACCCGGTTCATCGCTTTCCTGGTTCCCAATTCTGTGGTGTCCCGGCACCTGGTTCCTTGGTTTCCCGGTGCCCAGTTCTGTGGTTTCCCAGCATCTGGTTCTTTGGTTTCCCGTTGCCCAGTTCCTTGGTTTCCTGGTGCCCGGTTCCTCGGCTTCCCGGTGACCAATAACTCGGTTTCCCAGCGCCCAATTATTTGGTTTCTTGTCACCCGGTTTCTTGTTTTCCTGGCGCCCAAGTCTGTGGTTGTCAGGTACCCGGTTCCTTGGTTTCCCATTGCCCAGTTACCCGGTTTCCCCGCACCAGTTTCCTTGGTTTCCTGGCACCAGCCTCCTCGGTTTCCCGACACCCGGTTCATCAGTTTCCTGGTGCCCTATTCTGTGGTGTCCCAGCACCTGGTTCCTTGCTTTCCCGGTGCCCAATTCTGTGGTTTCCCAGCATCTGGTTCCTCAGTTTCCCGGTGACTAATTCCTCGGTTTCCCAGTGCCAAATTGTTTGGTTTCTCATCGCCTGGTTCCTTGGTTTTCTGGTGCCCAATTCTTCAGTTTCCGGTGCCCAAATCTGTGATTTCCTGTCACCTAGTTCTTGGTTTTGCAGCGCCCAGTTCTGAAGTTTCTCGGCACTTGGTTCCTCGGTTGCCCGGCACACATTTCTTTTGTTGCCCAATAGCGGGTTCCTTGGTTTCCTGTTGCCCAGTTCCCCGCTTTCCCACCACCCGGTACCTCGGTTTCCGGACACCCAATTCCATGGTTTCCCGGCACACGGTCTCTTGGTATCCTGACACCCAGTTTCTCAGTTTCCCGGTGCCGAATTCTGTGGTTCCCCGTCACCCGGTTCCTCGGTTTCCTGGTGCCCAATTCTGTTGTTTCCGATCACCCAGTTCCTTAGTTACCCGGTGCCCAACTCTGTGGTTTCCCGGCACGCATTTCCTTGTTTCCCATTGCCCAGTTCCCCGGTTTCCCAGCACCCTTTTCCTCAGTTTCCCTGCACTTCGTTTCCTATTGCCCAGTTCTTTGGTTGCCCGGTACTCGGTTCCTTGGTTTCCCGTTGCCCAGTTCCTCGGATTCCTGCGGTTTCCCAGCACCCAATTCTGTGGTTTCTCAGCACCCGGTTCCCTGTTTTCCCGTTGCCCAGTTCCCCAGTTTCCCAGCACTCTTTTCCTTGGTTTCCTGGCACCCGTTTCGTCAGTTTCCTGGCACCTGGTTCCTCGGTTCCCGGTGCCGAATTTCAGAGTTGCCTGGTGCCTAATTCTCTGGTTTCCCGGCACCCGGTTTCTCGGTTGCCTAGGGCCCAATTCCCTGATTGCCTGGGACCTGGTTCCTTGGTTTCCTGTTGCCCAGTTTCCCGCTTTCCCAGCACCCGGTTCTTCGGTTACCCGGCACCCAATGTCATGGGATCCCGGCACCCGGTTCCTCGGATACCCATTGCCTAATTTCCAGGTTTCCTGGCGCCTGGTTCCTTCAGGTCCTTTTACCCGGTTCCTCAGTTTCCCAGTGCCAGGTTGTTCAGTTTACTGCAGCGGAATTCCTCAGTTTCCTAGCACCCAATGCGTCATTTTCCCAGTGACCAATTAATCGATTTCCCCGTGCCCAAATCCTTGGCTTCCCTGCACCCAGTTCCTCAGTTTCCCCGTGTCCAAATCTGTGGTTTCCCGACACCTGGTTCCTTGGTTTCCCAGCGCCCGGTTCTGTGGTTTCTCGGCACCTGGTTCGCTGTTTTCCCGTTGCCCAGTCCCCCAGTTTCCCAGCATCCGTTTCCTTGGTTTCCCGGCACCCGTTTCCTCAATTTCCTAGTGCCGAATTCTTTGGTTGCACGGTACCCGGTTCCTTGGTTTCCTTTTGTCCAGTTCCCCGGTTTCCCATTACCTGGTTCCTTGGTTTCTCGGCGCCCAATTCTGTGCTTTCTCCGCACCCGGTTCGCTATTTTCCCGTTGCCCAGTCTCTCAGTTTCCCAGTACCCGTTTCCTTGGTTTCCCGGCACCCGTTTCCTCAATTTCCTAGTGCCGAATTCTTTGGTTGCACGGTACCCGGTTCCTTGGTTTCCCGTTGCTGAGTTCCCTGGTTTCCCAGCACCTGGTTCGTCGGTTTTCCGGTGCCCAAGTCGGTGGTTTCCCAGCATCTGGTTCTTCGGTTTTGCAGCACCCAGTTCCTTGGTTTCCTGGCACCCAGGTTCTTTGGTTTGCCACTGCCCTATTCCTCAGTTTTCCGGCACCCAAATCTGTGGTTTCCTGTCACCTGCTCCTCAGTGTCCTAGCGTCCAATTCTGTGGTTTGCTGGCGCTCGGTTCCTCGGTTTCCCGGCACCTAATTATATAGTTTCCTGGCACCTGTTTCCTGGGTTTCTTAGTGCCCAGTTCTTTGGTTGCCCGATACCTGGTTCCTGGGTTTTCCTTTGCCCAGTTCCCAGGTTTCAGGGCACCCAATTCCTCTTTTGCCCGGCACCCAGTTCCTCGGTTTCCCGGCGCCCAATTCTGTGGTTTCCCAGCACCCGATTCCTCGGTTTTCCGGCGCCCAATTCCATGGTTTCCCGCCACCCATTTCCTCAGTTTCCTGGGACCCGATTCTTTGGTTTCCCAGCACCTGGTTCCTCCGTTTGCCTGCACCTGGTTCCTCGGTTGCCTGGTGCCCAACTCTGTGGTTTCGTCACCTGCTTCCTTGTCTTCCCAGCACCCAAGTCTGTGGTTGCCAGGTACCCGGTTCCTTGATTTCCCGTTGCTCAGTTCCCCGGTTTCCCCGCACCATTTTCCTTAGTTTCCCCGCACCAGGATCCTCAGTTTCCCAGCACCCGGTTCATCAGTTTCCTGGTGCCCAAATCTGTAGTGTCCCAGCACCTGGTTCCTTGCTTTCCCAGTGCCCAATTCTGTGGTTTCCCAGCGTCTGGTTCTTCGGTTTACCAGTGCACAGTTCCTTGGTTTACCGGCACCCAGTTCCCCGGTTTCTGGTCACCCAGGTCCTCGGTTTCTCGGCACCCAATTCTGTGGTTTCTTGGCACCCGGTTCGCTATTTTCCTGTTGCCCAGTTCCCCAGTTTCCCAGCATCCGTTTCCTTGGTTTCCTGGCACCCAGTTCCTCAATTTCCTAGCGCCGAATTCTTTGGTTGCATGGTACTCAGTTCCTTGGTTTCCCATTGCCCAGTTCCCAGGTTTCCCAGCACCCATTTCCTCGGTTTCCCGGCAGCCAGTTCCTTGGTTTCCCGGCATCCAAGTCTGTGGTTTTCTGTCAATCGGTACCTCGGTTTCCCAGCACCCTAATCTGTGGTTTCCCGGCACCTGGTTCCTCAGTTGCCCGGCACCCAATTCTTTGGTTGCCCGGGACCTGGTTGCTTGGTTTCACGTTGCCCAGTTTCCTGGTTTCCCAGCACCCAGTTCCTCTGTTACCCGGCACCCAGTTCCTCAGATACCCATTGCCCAATTTCTAGGTTTCCCGGCGCCCGGTTCCTTCAGGTCCTTTTACCCGGTTCCTCGGTTTCCCTGTGCCTGGTAGTTCAGTTTACTGGAACCCAATTCCTCGATTTCCCATGCCTGGTTGTTCGTTTTACTGGAACCTAATTCCTCAGTTTCCTAGCATCCGATTCCTTGGTTTCCTGGTGACCAGTTCCTCAGTTTACCGGCGCCCAATTCTTTGGTTGCCCGATACCCGATTCCTTGGTTTCCTAATGCCCAATTCTTTGCTTTCCTGGCACCCGGTTCCTTGGTTTCCTAGTGCCCAGTTCTTTGGTTGCCCGGTACTCAGGTTCTTGGTTTCCTGTTGCCGAGTTCCCAGTTTTCCCAGCACCTGGTTCCGCGGTTTCCCGGAACCCAATTCTGTGGTTTCTCAGCACCCGGTTCCCTGTTTTCCTGTTGCCCAATTCCCCAGTTTCCCAGCACTCTTTTCCTTGGTTTCCTGGCACCCGTTTCATCGGTTTCCCAGCACCCGGTTCCTCAGTTTCCAGGTGCCGAATTTCTCGGTTGCCTGGCACCCAATTCTCTGGTTTCCCAGCACCTAGTTCCTTGGTTACCCGGCACCCAATTTTGTGGTATCCCGGCACCTGGTTCCTCGGATACCCATTGCCTAATTTCTAGGTTTCCTGGCGCCTGGTTTCTTCAGGTCCTTTTACCCGTTTCCTCAGTTTCCTGGTGCCACGTTGTTCAGTTTACTGCAGCGGAATTCCTCAGTTTCCCAGGACCCAATTCCTCGGTTTCCCGGTACCCAATTCTTCAGTTTCCCAGTGCCCAAATCTGTGGTTTCCTGACACCTGGTTCCTTGGTTTTCCAGCATCCAGTTCTGTGGTTTCTCGGCACCTAGTTCCTCGATTGCCCGGTTCCCAGTTCTTTGATGGACCAGTACTCGGTTCCTTGGTTTCCTGTTGCCCAGTTCCCCGGTTTCCCAGCACTTGGTACCTCAGTTTCCCGACACCCAATTCCGTGGTTTCCCGGCACATGGTCTCTCGGTTTCCCGTCACTCGGTTCCTCGGTTTTTTGTTGCCCAATTCTGTGGTTTCCCGGCACCTGGTTCCCTGGTTTCCCGTTGCTCAGTTCCCCGGTTTCCCATCACCCTTTTCCTTGGTTTCCTGGCACCTGTTTCCTTGGTTTCATGGCACTCAGTTCCTCAGTTTCCTAGCGCTGAATTCTTTGGTTGCACGGTACCCGGTTCCTTGGTTTCCCGTTGCTGAGTTCCCAGGTTTCCCAGCACCCAGTTCCTTGGTTTCCCGGTGCCCAAGTCTGTGATTTCCCAGCATCTGGTTCTTCGGTTTTGCAGCACCCAGTTCCTTGGTTTCCTGGCACCCAGGTTCTTTGGTTTGCCACTGCCCTATTCCTCAGTTTCCCGGCACCCAAATCTGTGGTTTCCTGTCACCTGCTCCTCAGTGTCCTAGCATCCAATTCTGTGGTTTGCTGGCGCTCGGTTCTTCGGTTTCCCGGCGCCCAATTATATGGTTTCCTGGCACCCGTTTCCTGGGTTTCTTAGTGCCCAGTTCTTTGGTTGCCCGGTACCTGGTTCCTGGGTTTTCCGTTGCCCAGTTCCCAGGTTTCAGGGCACCCAATTCCTCTTTTGCCCGGCACCCAGTTCCTCGGTTTCTCAGCACCCAATTCTGTGGTTTCCCAGCACCCAGTTCCCTGTTTTCCAGTTGCCCAGTTTCCCAGCACCCTTTTCCTTGGTTTCCTGGCACCCGTTTCCTTGGATTCCTGGCACCCGTTTCCTTGGTTTCCTAGCACCGAATTCTTTGGTTGCACGGTACCTGTTTCCTTGATATCCCATTGCCCAGTTCCCAGGTTTCCCAGCACTCGGTTCCTTGGTTTCCTGGCACCCAGCTCCTTGGTTTCCCAGCGCCGAATTCTCTGGTTTCCTGGAACCTGGTTCCTTGGTTGCCCGGTGCCCAAATCTTTGCCTGTGACCTGGTTCCTTGGTTTCCAATTGCCCAGTTTCCTGGTTTCCCAGCACCTGGTTCCTCGATTACCCGGCACCCAATTCCATGGTTTCCCGGCACCCGTTTCCTTGGTTTTCTGGCAGCCAGTTCCTCGGTTTCCTGGTGCCTGGTTGGTTTACTGGAACCCAAATCCTCAGTTTCCCAGCACCTGATTCCTCAGTTTCCCGGTGCCCAATTCCTTGGTTTCCCGGCGCCCAAATCTGTGGTTTCCCATCACATGGTTCCTCAGTTTCCCAGCGCCCAATTCTGTGGTTTCCCGGCACCCAGTTCCTCTGTTTCCCATTGCCCAATTCTTTGGTTGCCTGGTACCTGGTTCCTTGGTTTCCCATTGCCCAGTTCACCGGTTTCCCCATACCTGGTTCCTCGGTTTCCCAGCACCCAATTCTGTGGTTTCCCAGCATCCGGTTCTTCAGTTTCCTGGTGCCCAGTTCCTTTTTTCCTGGCACCCGGTTCCTCGGTTTCTCGGTGACCAATTCCTCGGTTTCCCAGTGCCCAATTATTTGATCTCCTGTTGCCCGGTTCCTCCGTTTCCCGGTGCCCAATTCCTTGGTTTCCGGGTGCCCAAATCTGTAGTTTCTTGGTATCCTCTTCCTCGGTTTCCCGACGCCCAATTCTGTGGTTGCCCGCTGCCTGTTTCCTTGGTTTCCCTTTGCTCAGTTCCCCGGTTTCCCAGCACCCTTTTGCTCGGATACCCAGCACCCAATTCCGTGGTTTCTAGGCACCTGGTTCTTCAGTTTCCCGGTGCGCAGTTCTGTGGTTTCCGAGCATCTGGCTCTTCGGTGTCCCGGCGCCCAATTCTTTTGTTCCCCGGTACCCGGTTTCTAGGTTTCCCGTTGCCCATTCCCTGGTTTCCCAGCACCCCGTTCCTCTGTTTCCCGGCACCCAAATTTGTGGTTTCCCATTTCCCGGTTCTTCGGATACCCTGTGCCCAATTTCTGAGTTTCCCAGCGCTCTGTTCCTCATTTTCCCGTTACCCGGTTCCTCAGTTTCCCAGTGCCTGGTTGTTCAGTTTACTGGAACGCAATTCCTCAGTTTTCCGTCACCTGATTCCTCAGTTTTCCTGTGCCCAGTTCCTCATTTTCCCGGGGCCCAATTATTTGGTTTCCTGTAGCCCGCTTCCTCCGTTTCCCGGTGCCCAATTCCTCAGTTTCCTGGCACCCAATTCCTTGGTTTCCCATTACCCAGTTCCTCTGTTTCTCGGTGCCTAATTCCTTGGTTTCCTGGTACACGGGTTCCTCAGTTTTCCAGCACCAGGTTCCTCAATTCCCTGGCGCACGGGGTTCCTTGGTTTCCCGATGCCCAATTCCTCAGATTCTAGGCACCCTCAGTTTCCTCGTACCCAATTTCTCCGTTTCCTGGCAATCAATTCTGTCGTTTCTTGGCACCCGGATCTCTGCTTTTCCCCTGCCCTTTTCTTTGCTTTCCCTGCGCCCAGTTCTTTGGTTTCCCAGCATCCTGTTCCTTGGTTTGCTGGCAACCAAATCTGTGGTTTCCTGTGCACCAGGTTCCTCGGATACCCTGTGCCCAATTTCTCAGTGTCTCGGCACCCGATTCCACAGTTTCCTGTTACCCGGTTCCTCGGTTTCCTGGTGCCTGGTTGTTCAGTATACCGGAACCAAATTCCTCAGTTTTCCAGCACCCGACTCCTCAGTTTCTTGGTGACCAATTCCTCGGTTTCCTGGCGCCCAATTCTTTGTTCTCCCGTCACCTGGTTCCCCAGTTTCCTGGTGCCCAATTCCTCGGTTTCCTGGCCCCCAAATCTGTGGTTTCCCGTCACCTGGTTCCTCAGTTTCCCAGCGCCCAATTCTGTGGTTTCCCTGCACCCAGTTCCTCTGTTTCCCATTGCCCAGTTCTTTGGTTGCCTGGTACCCAGTTCCTTGGTTTCCCATTGCCCAGTTCACCGGTTTCCCTGTACCCGGTTCCTCAGTTTCCCGGCACCCAGTTCTGTGGTTTCCCAGCATCTGGTTCTTCGGTTTCCTGGTGCCCAGTTCCTTTTTACCTGGCACCCAGTTCCTCGGTTTCTCGGTGACCAATTCCTCGGTTTCCCAGTGCCCAATTATTTGGTTTCCCATTACCCAGTTCCTCAGTTTCCTTGTGCCTGGTTATTCAGTTATTGGAGCCCAATTCCTCAGTTTCCCAGCACCCAATTCCTCGGTTTCCTGGTGACCAATTCCTCGGTTTCTCGACTCCCAGTTAGTTTTTTTTCCCATCACCTGGTTCTCCAGTTTCCTGGTGCCCAATTCCTTGGTTTCCCGGTGCCCAAATATGTAGTTTCCTGGCATCCTGTTCCTCGGTTTCCCGGTGCCCAATTCTGTGGTTGCCCGGTACCTGTTTCCTTGGTTTCCCTTTGCCCAGTTCCCCGGTTTCCCAGCACCCTTTTGCTTGGATACCCAGCACCCAATTCCGTGGTTTCTAGGCACCTGGTTCTTCAGTTTCCTGGTGCCCAATTCTGTGGTTTCCGAGCATCTGGCTCTTCGGTGTCCCGGCACCCAATTCTTTTGTTCCCCAGTACCTGGCTTCTTGGTTTCCCGTTGCCCATTCCCTGGTTTCCCAGCACCCCATTCCTCTATTTCCCGGCACCCAAATCTGTGGTTTCCCGGTTCCCAGTTCCTTGGATACCCAGTGCCCAATTCCTCAGTTTCCCAGCGCTCTGTTCTTTGGTTTTGCGTCACCTGGTTCTTGAGTTTCCCAGTGCCCAATTCCTTGGATTCCTGGCACCCGGTTACTTGGTTTTCTGGTGCCCGCTCAGTGTCCTGGCGTATGGTTCCTCTTTTTCCCGGCATCTGTTACCTTGGTTTCCTAGTTCCCAGTTCCTCAGTTTCCCAGCACAAGGTTCCTCGGTTTCCCAGTGCCCAATTCCTTGGTTTCCCAGCACCAAATTCGTGGTGTGCCTGCACCCGGTTCCTTGGTTTCCCTGTGCCGAATTCCTTCATTTCCTATCACCCGGTTCCTTGGTTTTCCAGTACCCAGTTTCTTGGTTTCCCAGCAACCGCTTCCTCCATTTCCCAGTGCCCAATTCCTCCGTTCCCGGCGCCCTATTCTGTGGTTTCCCAGAACCCGGTTCCTTGGCTTCCCGTTGCCCAGTCCCTTGTTTTCCCAGCACCTGGTTCCTTGGTTTCCCAGTGCCCAATTCCTCGGTTTCCTGGCACCTAATTCCGTGGTTTACTGCCACCTGGTTCCTCAGTTTCACATCACCCTTTCTTCAGTTTCCTGGTGCCAATTCCTCAGTTTCCTACCACCCAATTCTTTGGTTTCCCATTGCTTAACTCTTGACTTTCCCGATGCCCAGTTCCTTTGATTCCCAGTACCTGGTTCCTCAGTTTCCTGGCACTCAGTTCCTCGGTTTCCCAGTGCCCAGTTCTTCAGAGTACTGGCGACTGTTTTCTCAGTTTCCCGGCACCTGGTACCTCGGTTTGCCAGCACCCGCTTCCTCGGTTTCCTGGAGCCCCATTCTCCGGTTTCCCGATTTCCAATTCCTCGGTGTCCTAGCGCCCAGCTCTTTGGTTTCCCGGCACCCAGTTCCTCATTTTCCCAGTGTCCAATTTTTTGGTTTCCTAGCACCCATTTCTTTGGTTTCCCGGCACCCAGTTCCTCAGTTTCCTGGTGCCGGTTCCTCGGTTTCCTGGTGCCGGTTCCTCAGTTTCCTGGTGCCTAATTTCTTGTTTTCCTGGTGCCCAGTTCTTTGGTTTCCCAGTGCCCAATTTCTTGCTTTCTCAAGCACCCAGTTCCTCAGTTTTCCAGTGCCCAGTTCCTTGGTTTCCCAGCACCTAATTCTTTGTTTTCCCGTCGCCTGGTTCTTCCGTTTCTTGGTGCCCAGTTCTTTGGTTTCCTGGCACCCGGTTCTTGAGTTTCCCAGCACCGACTGCTTGATTTCCTGCTGCCCAATTCCATGGTTTCTTGGTGCCAACTTCTAGTTTTCCTGGTTTCTGTTTCCTCAGCTTCCTGTTGCCCAATTGCTTGGTTTCCCGGTACCTGACTCTTTGGTTTCCCAGTGCCTGGTTCCTCGTTTTTCTGGTGGCAACTCCTCAGTTTCCTGGTGTCTAATTCCATGGATTGCTGGTGTCAAGTCCTCAATTTCCGGGTTGCCCATTCCTTGGTTTCCCATACCCGCTTCCTCAGTTTCCCGGCGCCCGGTTCCTCGGTTTCCCGTTGCCATAGTGCCCCAGCGCTTCGCAGCAGCCGCTCCGCTTGCCGTGTTTTCCCTCTTTCGCCCCCTGCCGGCAATGTGCGTTCCCGTCACTGAGTGTTGCTTTGCATCTTTTGATTGTTGCATTTGTATTCATACTTCATTATTGTTTTATTAAATTGATTTTTATTTTAATCCACGAGTCCTTCCTCCTTTTTTCCCCCTCCTTTTTCCCTCCTCTTTTGCTTCCTTCTCTTGCAAGGAAGGAAAGGTGAGATAGCAGCTGTTTAGCTGCTGGCCTAGCTCTAAATGGTCACGAAAGACATAAGATTTCTTAGTACTGTAGATAAAGCTGCATGAGACAGGTCATTGAAAAGGTTAGAAGACCTTCACTAAGGTATTTTACAACAAATTATGTGAAAAGCAAAATGAAGTGTGAATCAATCAAGTCTGGGTTGTGAATTAAAACAAATAGTTTTTGTTATTATTGAAAACAGACCGTTTGCAGAGACCGGTGTTCACTGATATCCATCTCAGTTCTGGCAGATTCGATGTACTAAACAAAGCTTAGTTGGCAGTGCTCGTACCCTAGGAAAAACTGCTTCTAATGTATATACATTTTTGCTTTCCTAATTTTCAAATGACATTGCAAGCACTCAGTGACAAGCTAATGGCCTGGTGGAGGTTGTGTGTTTGAAATAAACCTGATGACCTTGCAACTGTTTATGTCTTGCAGAGCGAGCATACAGTCTGCCCGAGCAGTCCCGAGAGACGAGGTATGCTTGACACACCTGTGTTTTCAGGCACTGGGAGTGGGTCTGCTCAAGAATACTATCTAGGGAGCAGAGTGGGGAAGAGGCCTTGGCAGCCCTTACAGTGGGTTTTTTAGCAGTGATTTAGGGAAATGCTCCCAGCCCAGGGGATCTGTAAGCCAACGCTTAAACGTTGTGCTGAACTCAGACTGGCCCCCTCTGTGCTGTCACTACTATGCACATCCTGCAGTGGGGATTAGCTGTGCACCACCACGGGACATGGAGGTAGGGATGTGCTCCTATTTGCTGTAGGAGCTCTTGTCCACTGTAGGAATTCCTGTCCACTATAGGAGCCATCTGAAGAGACATTCAAAACACTGTAATAAAAGCAAGAAGGCTTTTAATACCAGTTGTAATCCAGGCAAGCTTGTAACACATTGCACATTCAGAGCACGCTGTGGGCTGGTGTTACTCCCCTGCAGAGGGACTGCTCTCTTTTTAATAATGCTTGCTTAACCCACAATAATACGTATAATTATAAATGTTAGGTCAAACGATTACCATCTAGATTCTGCTCTGTTTTGAGGGACTGTTCCTGCTGAAATGAGTTTTTTTTCACTGGTCTCTGTTACAGGATTCAGGAGGAGGAATGGAATAAATATAATGTACCCTCAAAAAATGAGTCTGAAAAATGTAAAGTCAGTCGGACTTTCAGCTTTTTGATGAATAGAATGACCAGCACACGGAATAAGTGCAAGGTAATATGGGATTTATGTCTATATTATTATGTATAATTGTGTCACTGTGATTAAATATATTATAGGTGAGAATCTAAATTTTTATGTAAAGATAAGTTGTTGCTTAATCACACAAAACCACATAAGTAAGGGGAAGAAACTTTTATCTTTCTTTTTTAAATTTAAAATCTCTGCAGGGTACCCTGAAATGGACTTTCATTTTAAATAGTAGCCTTAGCTGAACAATGTTAAGTATTTGTCTCACCATTTTTTGATGTTATCAATTATCTCATTTGACGATTTTGCCAAAGTTTAAATACAGGAATTGCCTTGCCTTTGAGAAATAATTTTCTGTTAAATAAAATTAAGAGGTATAGGACTGTTGTAGCAATTACTCTCGTAAGTAATTGAGTCTGTAACTTCTACATTGGCACATAATCAGTTGAATTTGCCTTATTTGAAGTTAATGGCACTACTTGCATGAGTAAGCACTGCTTAGTGTTGAAGAGTTGCAGATTTGAGGCCTGTACAGTCAGACATATATACTATGAAAGGTAGAACACAGAGATAGATTGGGCCTGCAGGATCTTTCCAGCTGGCCTTTCAGCAGTTTTGCAGGCTTTCTGGTACACCCTTCTGTGCCCCAGGATATCCTGACATACATGAATGTGAAGATGATTGGCTGACATGATATCTTCAAGAGTGGCAGAACTGGCTGTGAACATGTATGTCTGGTCCAGCAGCCATAAATTAACCTGTGTCTGTGTGGCATCCTAAAGAAAAACCAGATAAGTTACCTAAATTACATAACTGCAGCTTTAGCTTTAGCTGCAGAGGCACAAGTTTGCAGGTATGCCTCAGGGAGATGTAGGTATTGATATATGCATGTGCAGTGAGTCAATAACACTTCTTAAACTTTATTTTCCAGCCCTTCCTTTTTTGAAGCTTTGTAAATGTATTTCTGCCAGTCTTCCTTGATAATGCTTGTTGACTTAGCTGCCAGTGAAAGCAATCCCTGCATCATTTCAGAACTTCAGCAATGTTGGATGTAATAATATAGTATACTGTTACAGGTCTTCTAGGACAGGTTTAATGTTTTAAAATAATCTGCTCTTAAAAGGGAATGTTTTAGAGTTAAAATTGAATCACTTTATTTTCTTTTCTTTCTTTTTTTCTGCCTTTGTTGTTGGGGATGAAGACAAAAAATAAAGATACCAAAGATAAAGAGAAACTGAACAGGCACAATTTTACAAATGGGACCTTCCCAGGAGTTATCCCATGTATGGCCTGTGAAAAGGCCCTCCTGGGAAAGGAGTCACTGCAGTGCTCTCGTAAGTATTTGCTGGCTTTTGCGTGTTAACTTACAGTGCTCCAAATCCTTCTTTGAGATTCCTGTTCAGTGTTTTGTTTCGAAAAGAAGCTTTGCCTAGATTTGATTGTGCTTCCTTTATGTAAAAAGTGGAGGCTGGCGAGGGAGAGGGAGGAAGGAGGACAGGTGACAGCTTCAGAAACAACCATGGCCCTCTTCTAGCCAGAGCACGTTAGGCAAAGCCTCCTTCCTAGCCAGAGGCTGTAACAGCAAAGCATCCTCAGGGCTACATAAGGAAGTGGACATGGAGGAGGGACAAAGGTGAAGCCTCAAAGTAATATGTTCTGTAGGCTGGGAACCTTGTTTGGTGCCAGGCTTTGAAATGTGCCTTCTCTTTCAGATTGCAATGTGATTGTACACAAAAACTGCAAGGAGTGTGCTCCTGTGTGCACCAAGGTAACCTCCTGTACCACACTGTTCTTCCTGAAGCATATATGCTTTCCAAGGGTTCTGTAAACACAAAGGCAACAAGAAAGTATATGCAGCCTGCCCAGACCCAGTGTCTGTATGCAAAGGGCTGCAAGGGTGTAAAAATGTCCAGTGTGAGCAACAGAGCAAGCACAGTGCTTGAACAATTTTTAGAAGAGGGTCTAAAATGAGATATTTCTGGTTTTGAAGAACTTGCAAGCTCAATTGTGAAATGGTATGCCTGGACAAATGCGCAAAGGAATTAAAAAGAAGGGGTCCTCAAAACCACAACCCTGTTGTGTAGAAGGGAGCATACTGTATGTTTTCAATAATGGAAGGCAGAGACAGAACAGACTTTGGGAGGTGACCTAGTCCACCTCCTCACCTTCAGGCGGGTGCACTTCTAGGTAACAATTTGGGCAGATGGTTGTCTGACCTATTCAGGAAAATCTTTGGAGGAGGAAGCTCTGCAGCCTGCCTGGGCATTTGCTCCCAGTGTTCAGTTGCCACTCAGGCAGGGCAAAATCAGTGTTAGAGCTGATGGATACTGCCTTCTTTTCAGTAGGAATACATGCATGGTGAGGTTATCATGACAAAGACGTTGCTTTCAAAACCAGACCTGTAAGGCTTCTGCCCTCGTGGAATACATGGGACTTGCAGAGAAGTGTGCCACAGTGATACACGTCATTTTTCAAATTAGTGGAGTGTGTCTTTCTGGTGTAGTTGGGTTTTGCATCTTGGTGGCTTGCAGGGAGCATGTATTCCCATACAGACTCTTCAGGGTAAACAAGCCTTAAACTGGATGTAAGTCAGGTGGTTTTATTTATTTTGGTTGTAGCTCTGATGTCATAGCCTTGCACAAATTTCTCGGCAACTTTAGGGAATCAGGACAGCTGAACTAGCAGTTTTAATTACTGGGGCTGGTGAGTCATTTGTCAAGAGCAGACGAGAGCCCATCTTGCCATAGGGTTTGCAAAAGTTCGCTTTGGAAGGAGGATTGATTCTGCCTCTGGTACACAGGCTTTCTCAGGTAGTGTTCTGCCACAGATACTTTGAGCTTATTTGAATATAAAGCCCTGAATGTGAACATCTGTTCACATACTCATATAACTCATATAGAGAAGGTAGAATGCAGTAACTCAGTGACTTGGTTTAGAATAAACAGATTTGGTTTTATATTGTAATACAAATAATATCATTCTACTTTGAATATTGTTTTCTACCAATAACCAATAAACTTGGATTTATTAGGCATTTGTAGGAATTAGGACCATAATACAGAATCACCTGCTTGAAGTCCTTTTGCATGATGATATACAGAAGTGAGTTGACTATTCTGTGTGTTATCAGCTATGATTTCATTGCAATCTTATAAAATTATTTTTTTTCTTTTTCAGAAATCTCAGGAGAGGTACCATAATAAAAACAAACCTCAAGCTGCTGTAACAAGTAAGATAGGAGGTACAAACCTAGCACTTCTAAGTTAAGCCTCAGTTAAAATCAACTTTCCTGCTTCATTTGTGTGTTTCTGGTGTTCATTTCAATGTCTGTAAGAACGTGTGTGTATCTCAGATATGAATAGGACTTTTTTAAGAAATTACTCTTGAATTAACTTGTCTTCTACTAAAATCAGTGGCAATTTTACTACATTTTGTTTTCAATGAGAATGAAAATCAAAATCAGTCAGTTCTGTCTTGTGCTTTTGAGTATGTCATTTACTGTATGCACAAACATTTGGATTTCTTATGTTCAGGTTGCAATTTTAAAACAGGGATGATTTGAGATTGTTTTCCTCTTAATAACATCCATGCCAGAGCTATTCCACTTTGCCTACAGGCTTATCTTTACATTCTGTGGGAAAGCATCATGGTCTCGTACCATAGCAAGTGGTTATTCTTGGTACCCAGTATAGTTTAATATGAACACCAGATAGCAGTATAACTGTGCTGGTGTTGACATACTCTACACTGTTTGTCAAAATCTGTTGTGCTTTGCCTCACAGATTCCCTGCCTGGAGATGTTTCACAGCCAGTGGTCTCCCTAGTGCATCCTTCTTCCCCTGTGCCGATTGAACTCTCTGCTGGAAGGAGGGAAGCCTCACAACAGACCCCTTTCTTGTCCAAAAGTGTCCCCAGTGCCAGTTTTGAAAGGTAGCTGCTGGAGGACCATGCTGAATACACCATTCAGCATTTCTAGAAAAACTGGAACCATTAAATAAACGTGGGATTTTTTTTTTCCTGCTGCAGAAGATCTATGCCATTTTCTGAACAAGACTCTGAAACTGGCACCTGGAGGTCCAAGTCACGGTCTGAAGAGATGCTACAAGCAGTAGGGACCTTTCCTTCAATGGATCCATTTATGATGGAAGGTGAGAAGTATTGTGCAGGTGTTGCATTTCATAACCTGTGTTGGAAAGTGCAAAATAGAATAACTCCTTAGTTGCTATAGGAAATCACTTCATCTGCTAAAAGAAAGAGCACCTATTTTTGATAATCACAATTGTGTCCTTCATTAAAATGATACAATCAGACACATTAGTCTCAAAATACTTAAACTAATTCTTCGGGAACTTTTAGAACATTTTTGTACAGTGCTACCATTTCAAAATAACAGAGATAAATGTATTTGGCATTCCTGTAGGACCAGAAGAGGAATGTACTTCTGCGCTCACCTAATCCATTGACAGTGTACATTGCAAAATGTAAACCTGTATCACTTGTATTTCCTCAATAGCCCCCAAATCTTACCTCCCACTGGTGAACTGCCCTTCTGAAAAAGGCTGCATAGCCTTGTGAGGTGAATAGAAATAGGCTTTTTTTACAAGTGGGTGTGAGACTGAATTTTAAAGCTTAAGGGTGTTCACTCACTGGGCATTGCAAAATGATTGGTGTCCCTCCAACACTAAAGCTACTTTTGAAAATGTTGGATTTGATTGTTAAATTTTGTGAAGTTTATTGAAGCAAAGAAGTATAAAAAGGATTTTATCTGAGAAAAGAAGGGTGGGGGTTTTTTTGTTCTCCTTCCCTGCTGTCATGTCCACATTTCAACACTTTGGTAATGATATTGACATCTGGCAAGCTTCTCTGTTGTAAAGCCAGTGCCAGTGTTTGCAGAAGCCTTGTCTAAAGTTCATCCCTGTGATGTGTTCCTCTTACTTTATGAATAGATCTGCATGTGCAAAGAAACTTTCCTTACTGTTAATATGCTTGGTGTTTATGGGATATACATTTTATCCTAGATGAAGTGGATTTGTCTCAGTGGACTGATCTCCGCACAGACGCACAAGAGTTTGAGGCAGAATCCTGGAGTCTTGCTGTGGATCCAATATTCTGTAGTGAGCAAGAAAAAGATGTTATCAGGAGGCAGGATGTAATTTTCGGTGAGTATTTTAAAGCTTTCTGTAGGTTTAAAAGCAATTTGCCTTAGAATACAGAGAGAGAGCCTACACGTTTTATGTCCAGAAGAATGAGTGTCTCAACTCAGAAAAATAAGAAGGTTCAAAGAATATTTTTGTCACAGATTACATTGTGTCCTAGAGTTAAGGAAACAGGGAGTGTTGACTAGCAAAGACACATCTGTGTTGATCTGTGTTGTTCACAGGATGGTTGAGGTCGGAACTGACCTCATCCAATCCCCAGCTTGAACAGTTACTACCCCAACTTCTTCAGTGGGGTGCAGCTGAGAGAACTGTGCCAGAACCAGACAAAGTCTTCCTGCTGATGTAATCTATTAGATTTGAGGCTCACACAGAAAAAATAATTATGACTGTATATTTGAATGTTGCTAAAAATCTTATCTTTGAAGGTGTGCAAAATGTTCAGGTGATTACTAGACTATGCTGTTTTCTTTTATACTGCAGAACTGATGCAAACAGAAGTGCATCACATCCATACCCTGTTCATTATGTCTGAACTATTCAGGAAAGGGATGAAGGAAGAACTGCAGCTAGACCACAGCACAGTGGACAGAATATTCCCTTGCTTAGATGAGCTACTGGAGATCCACAGGCAATTCTTCTGCAGAATGAAGGAGAGACGGCAGGAATCATGTGAGGCAGGGAGCGAACGTAATTTTGTTATTAGCAGAATCGGAGACATCCTTGTGCAGCAGGTAGAGTCATCAGCTCTATTAATCCTTTATGTGCTCAGGGTTCCCAAATTAAATAATTTATTGACTTGGAAACTTTTGTGTGCAGGAAGAGGTCGATGCTTGCCTCATGAAATTCAAAGGCAGTCCTTTCCAGATTATTGCAGGGTGAAATAGCAATGAGAGAAAATCATTACTAATAGCTAACCGTGATAAACTTGGACTGAATTTCTACCTATGGTACAAGTGATGACGAAAGTGATGAACTTGATCACAGTAGAAGGCCAGTCCCATCACACCATGGACTGCAAAAAATGGAAGCAATGGATTCAGTTTTTTAACAGCTGAGCAGAGGTGTGAAGAATTGACTGGTATTGGAAAACAAACTACCCGTTCATTTCTTGTAGTCATCTGGCATAGTGCATCTTAAGTTGCTGTTCATTAGAGAAGGGGTGGTCACAGGGTGTTTATGGTGGCTAGCTAACTTTGCTTGCTGGTAGCCTTGCAATCAGGAGTGTGCGGCTTTTCACCTTTGGTCAGTCAGTTTTCACTCACTGAAATAAAGCAGCTGAACCGTTACGTTGTCTAGAAGCAGTGTGGAGATCGGATGAATGCAAGTAAGCCTCAAACAGATAGTGTTTGCAAAAAGGTGAAGGAAACACTGTTGTAATAATTTTTCTAGCTGTTATTGGCAAAACTGTAGTGAAGGTCACTTGTGCTCTGTCCAGCATCTGTTCCTCTTCTTGCTCCTAAAAAAGGAGCATTCTGTAGTGACAGGCCCTGTTAGTGAAAATCAGAGAACCTGAGAAAGAAGTAGGATAAAAGTTAAAAATTCTCTATTTGTACAAAATAAATGAGTTAAAGCTGTACAATTTTCTGTTAGGTACAATGTAGAGTGAAATTCACTTATTAATTTCTTCAGTTTTCAGAGGAGAATGCAACTAAAATGAAGAAAATATATGGAGAGTTTTGCAGCCATCATAAGGAAGCTGTTAATCTCTTCAAAGAGTTGCAACAAAACAAGAAGTTCCAGAATTTTATTAAAGTAAGTTTCCATGGAAACATGATCACTATCGACAGAATGATCAGGCAGAAGATATGTAGCTTTTACTCAGATTTAGGATTAAAATTATATTCAGTAACTCACTTTTAGTAGCTAATAAAAATGGCAAAGTTTTTCCTGCTTAACCAGTGAGCTGATAAATTACATTTTTCTTTCAAATTTAAGAAAGCTTTGGCATACAGTGTGTATTACACACATGTTCCTGTTACTGTACACCTCATCCCTCAGGGTAACAACTGTTCCTTGGGGATGGTTCAGATAACCCAGCATTTTGTTTTAGCTTATTCTGACACATTTAGGTCACATTTCTTATTAGTCAATTGGTGGTTTAATATGCATTTACTACTTAAGGTATATATTTATATCCGTGCAGCTGAGAAATAGTAACCTGTTGGCGCGACGCCGAGGAATCCCTGAGTGCATTCTGCTTGTCACCCAGCGAATCACGAAATACCCTGTTCTGGTTGAAAGGATATTGCAATACTCAAAAGGTGAATAAAAGCTAAAGTGTTGCTTTGTGTCTGGAATTCTAGCATGTTTCTAATGTAAGGAATATGTACTGCCACAATATAAAAAAGGATGAAATTCACTGCTCTGTAAGGAACCAGAGCAACGTAAATATCTACTGTTCAAGCAGTATGTGCGTTTGGTGTATATAGTCTTTGTGAAGGCTGGACTGAGAAGATTTGCACTATTCCAACCACACATCGGTAGCTTCTTTGAAATGAATTCTCGTGGAGTCTCTTGTAAGTAGGGTTAGGCAAATGTTCCATAAATTACTCTTCAGTTTTTCAAACAAAGCTTGAATGACCTCTGGAATTTCCTAGAGCATTTTAGAAATACTAGTAACTGTTTCAAGTGGTTTCTTACTTAGCCAGGATAGTAATATGATATATAATTAGTCAGTAATTTTTAAAAAATACTAACAGCTTATAAATATGTCAGAAACTATTCAACGTGTTGTTTTGACTAAGGAATAAATCTAAGGTACGTGGCATCTTTTAGTAGGCAAGGCAAACAAAGGTAGATGCCTGTAGTATTTCTAGTAAATTGCTTGCCAGGTTCAACTTAAAATGTCATCGATTTAAGATTTGCATCATGTTGACTGTTTCCAGAAATTAAGGAACGATACCTTCTCTTCAATATACTGACTACTATCATATTGTTGGATTTTGTTTCATACAGAAGGAACAGAAGAACATAAAGACCTCTGCAAAGCCCTTTGTCTAATTAAGGACATGATTGCAGCAGTAGATTTGAAAGTGAATGAATATGAGAAAAAGCAAAAGCTGTTGGAAGTCCTCAGTAGAACTGAAAACAAAACATATACAAAGCTGAAAAATGGCCATGTTTTTAGGAAACAAGATTTGATGAAGAAAGAGAGGATACTTCTTCATGAAGGTTTAGTATACTGGAAGACAGCAACTGGTCGTTTCAAAGGTATTCCATACAAGCAGTGAAGTCCTTTAACTTTTTATTTGCAAATAACATATGAAGATTATTTGATTTAAGTATGAAAATAGTTTATTACACTGTATTGCAAACACAAATTCTGTGGTGATGGTGTTGAGAATATGCCACTAATTGTTACAAGAGTGGTCCCAGAAGCTGCCATGGTTTGTGTGTAATCCACTGTATATCTGAGCAAGAAAACAAGTCCACATACAAAGCCGTCAGCCTTCTTCCAGTCCCTCCTTTCAGTTCCTACAGTTTGCAGTTTCATCCCATAATGTAGATCCTTGACTTGTACATTCATATTGTTCACAGTACTGGCCATTGAAAATAATGCCTGAAAAATCATGTGCTGTTCTTCAGTGGTACTGGGACATCTGCCATCAAAAAGAAAATCTGAAGTCACATTTGGCCGGAGCCCAATTTTTACATGCAGGCCCAGAATTTGACTTTTGTCGTTAAACACATGTTGTAAAACACATGTAGAAACATGAGGCTTTTTGGACCTTACTAATATTTACTGTACAACTTTATAAAGCTATCTGTTCACTGTTATTCCAGAAATACTTCTATCAGTGTTACATTGTGCTGTGAGTATATGTTACAGCATAGGCAAAACAAAATTTTTGTGGGGTAGTCTTTGCCAGGTTGCCTGTGAGTGGCTTGGAGAAGTTGGGGTGACATTTGAGTGAGGGTTTCTTCTTTCCCTGGTCCAGCGCTCTGTCACAGTGCTGCAGGAGGGCAGGTAGCAGGAAGTGTGGTCTTTCCCGGGAGATACAAAGTGATGGTGTGCAGTTGCTTCATTCAGACCATGGGCTGATCCAGATACTTCCTGTTGAGTTTACTGTAGGATTCCATGGGACGTTTATCCATCAGGGCTTTTCCCTTTTTAACGATAAAAGAAGAACTGTAACTGTAATAATTTCAATTAAAAAACATTATTTTCCTTTTCTCATTTTAAGAGACCTTAGCTCTGCTTTTTACCGATGCACTGCTGTTCTTACAAGAAAAAGATCAAAAATACATATTTGCAGCTGTTGTAAGTATACTGTCAGATATTTGAATATACACATTGCTCTTTTATTTGTATATCTCTCAAAAGTTCCGTCCTTTCCTAGGTTATTCCACCTTTTTTTTTTTTTTTTAATAAATCCTGGTTGTGTATTCAGAATGGTAATATGCCAGTATTTCGAAAATTTAGTTTATTTTGAAAATAAAATTTTTTTTAGGAAGATGGATAAAAATAACAATGGCATTTTAGTGTTCTGCCTCATCTGATTATGAAGGTGCAAAGTAGAACAGGCTCTTTCAGTTATCTAAAATAAATTTTATCTTCTCTTTCTGTAAAACAAAGCAGAGGAATAATTTTAACTGCAAGTGTAGTAGTAAACACACTGGTCATGGGGCAAAGTTCCAAGGTATGTAAATACAAACATTATGTGGATACTGTGTGTCAGTATCATTGAGCCTCTGGGACTGGCTTTTAGCACATACTCAGTTTTTACTTGTTCATAAATACTAAGATGTATTTTTCAAAATATTTTAAAAAGATGTCAGAATACTCAAATCTTTCAGCCTCTTAAAACTGACGAGAACGTTCATAGTCTGACGATACCAGGACTAGAATTAGTCCAGTTATTTAAAAATCATGCACTTCTATAAGTGTGGTGTTTTATAAGAGAGTAATTTATTGTTTGCATGTGCTGTGACTGTTTCCCCTAGGACCAGAAGCCTTCTGTTATCTCCCTTCAGAGACTCATAGTCAGAGAAGTGGCCAATGAAGAAAGGGGGATGTTTCTGATTAGCGCTTCCTCTGCAGGACCTGAAATGTATGAGGTTCATACCAACTCCAAAGAGGAACGTAACAACTGGATGAGGTGTATTCAAGATGCGGCAGAAAGGTAGAAGAAAAGGCTTTTTAGTTTTCATTCTGGTAGTCCGAAGCAGATGGGAGGTGGGTGGGATATTTGTGGCAGCGTGCTCTCTACTGTGTTGCACTGAATCCATCCTGTGAGGTTGGGTTTTAGTCTGAGCTTAGGATTCACAGACCCACAAAACCTCACTGTCACTTCTGCCAAACTCTTGGTGTTACCTCTGGTTTCTTAGTGAATCAGTAGACTCTTCCTGCTCCCCGCTAGATGTAAGGTTACCAGCCATTGTAAGGTTACCTTATTTTTGCCTTTGAGACTGCATGCTTTCCAGAGTCCTGCAGGTGTCCATACACCCATTTTGGGGAAATCACAGAATCATGCCTGTTATCTTGGTGTTAACTCCTTAAGAATGGTAGGGAAAGCATTGCTCCTCATCACTTCCAAGTTTATACTTGGCACAGCAAACCTGTATAAGAGCCAGCCATCCATTCATTGCACTGTGCAGTCTTACCAGGCTTAAAAAGAGTAATTTAGTCTGATTTTGTCCAATTGATACTTTTTAAAGAAGCAGACAAATGGTATGCTTCTGGATTGTAGCAGAAGCTGGTGTTGGTGTTGTGTTCTGTTTATTATGACTGCAACAGTGTTCTCAAGATGAATACACAATGTGCGGATTTTGCTTTAGCCTCCTTTGTTTTCTTGTTTTTCATCTTTGAAGTTGTCCGGAAGAAGAAAAAATGAATGAATCTGATGAGGACAGACGTATTGCTGAGGCCAAAGCATCCAGAATTCAGAAATGTCAAGGTGCAGTACCCTTCCTGCCACTCTGAGAGCTCCTACATCCTGAAAGTTCAGGATGAACTAATAATATGTCCATATGGGTTTGTGGGTTCAGAGTGGCTCAATAGGCAGAGTCACAGCAGAGAAGGCTTGAGAGGTCTGATTATTTAATGTGAGTTTCATGAAGGAGAAACCATTCTATTTTTTTTTAATTACCATGAGTACAAAAGAAAGGCGGGGGAGAAATGGATAATTTTAGAATAAACTGAGTTTCCCAGGTTAGTATCAGCATTGCTCATTGTGAGAGCAAGAGGAGGTAGCTGAGCAGAGCCAAGGCCACCTCATCAGGGTAGGGCACTGCCCTACCCTCTGCCAGGAGCTGTGCCAGCTTTCATCAGGATGGACTATGGGTTGAATTTGCTTCCTGGCCACTTAGAAAAGGTGTTGTCCAACTCAGTTTCCCAGCTCAAGTTAGCATTGTCTGTGTAGCGTAAGGATTAGATGAGTGAATGGGGAATGCACTTTGCCTGCAAGATAAAAAAAATATTAATACAGTGTTCCATTTTGGTTGACAGAATCACTGAGTAACCAGGACCAGCAGATCTGTAGTTGTCTGGAGGATAAGTTGCATATCTATGCAGAACTGGGAGTTATGAGTGGCTTTGAGGATGTTCATGTGGAACCTCACCTCCTTATCAAACCTGATTCTGGAGAAACTCCACAGGCTGCTTCATTGCTGGCAGCAGCACTCAGAGAAGGTGAGTTTGCAGGGAAAGAGTGGACTGGTGTCTCTTCACATGAGCAGACATTTCAAGGTAACAAAATACAGCTGTATTGCTTTGTGCTATGATTCTGCCTAATCTTAAGAACTGACAGTGCCAAAACTTGGCAAAAGGCATCGAAAAGAAGTCTCTCAAATTTACACTTGTCACATGCACAAGATAGTACTCACCGGATTGAAAGATAAGGGCTATGTTTAGTGTAAAACATCAGATATAAGCAAGCAGGGACATGGTGTTAAGTTGTACCTGAGGACTGTTTCCTTAGCTATCCTCCTAGTGGTATGGCCTTGTGAAGTAGATCACAGGATGCAGAACAATATTGCACCTAGTCCCTGACCTTCACCTATCTTGTTTGATCTGATAACAGATCAGAATGACCGAGTGTCATAGACAGACCAGACTGCAGATGATCTTGGCAGATCTGCCAAGAAGCACCTGCCAGAATTGCTGTAGGAACTGTGTTTTTTCTGCATACTATCTAACAGAGAGATGATAGTCTTGTGCTACCTACAGTGCCATCTGCTGAAGGAAGGTAACGGTATTTGTGGATACCTTGCCTAGCTGGAAGTTCAGCTAAACTCCTACGAAACTTAGCAGAAAATAGTTCTGGTATATTTGGCCATATGCAGCTTGGGCTGTATGCTCTTTGACAAGGACTACAAGATTTTAGCACCACCTAGGTTGAAAGCTATGGGCCAATAACCTAATTACAACTGATTAATTGGCACAGGTTGGCTTCCGTCACCATTATGCAGTCAGAGAACATTTCATTGATAAAGTTGATAAAATTTGAGTAGGGAATCCAAGTCAGTGACGCAGTAGTAAATTTATTTTTGCTAAAATGGCAGCCTATACTTACTGATATTATTCTGCCCACTTTTAGTTTTTACTGTCTGTCATGCTAATGTTGCTGTTGAGGATGTCTTGAATTTCAGGACTCTTCAGCACACTGTAAGGAACATACAGTTGCTTACACTGTGAGCAATTTGTGGGAGACATTTTCCAGAACAGAAATACTAAGTCCCTGGGCTAATAACAAACTCAACAGCAAAAAAATCATTGCTCACAGCAGAGAAGGATAGAATTAGGAAGTGCTTAAGCAAAGTGGATATACACAAATCCGTGGGATATGATGGGATAAATCCAAGGCTGCTCAGGGAGCTGGCCAATGTCGTTGTGAGGCTGCTCTCTGTCGTCTTCAAAAGGTCACAGGATAAGGAGATGTTCCTAATCACTTGAAGAGGGCAAGCATGACACCACTATTCAAGCAGGAATATATAGGGAACTACAAAATAGTCAGCATCACCTCCATCTCTGGGACAGTGATAGGGCAAATCTTCCTGGAAACGATTCCTAAGCACATGAAGGACAAGAAGGTGACTGGGAACAACGAGCATGGACTCATCAATGACAAATGTGTCTGGCCAACCTTACCATTTTTATGATGAGAGAAGAGCAATGCATGTTGTTTACTTTGAAATCTGCAATGCCTTCAACACTCTCTGCTGTTGGCTACACTATCCTCACAGCTGAACTGGTGAGATACAGGTGGCATGACTGGGTGGAAAACTGGCTGGACTGCAGGGCTGAAAGGATTGTGATCAGTGGTATCATGTCCAGCTGGCAACCTTTTGTTAGGGGATTCCCTTAGGGATGGATCATGAGACCAATACTGTTCAATATATTTATTAATAAAGTTAACCAAGGGATTGAGTACCCTCTCAGTGAATTCATGGCTGACACCAAATGGCAGGAGGGGGTGATCAACATGCTGGAGAGACATCTACAGACTGGGAAAATGTGCTAAGAGAAACCCCTAAAAGTTTTACAAAGACAAGTGTGAAGTCCTGCACTTGCAATGGAGTAATATCATATGTTGGTACAGGTCGGACACTGACTGGACAGAAAATGGCTTTGCAGAAGTGGATCTGGCAGTTCTGTTCAGCAGCAGATTGACCATGAGCCAGCAGTATGCCCTTGTGGCAAAGGCAGCCAGCTGCCTCCCAGGCTGCTGCACGAGGAGGAGAGTTGCCAGCAGGTGGAGGGAGGTGATCCTTCTTCTCCTCACCCCTGGTGAGACCTATCTGTAGTGCCATGTCCAGTGCTAGGCCCCCCAGGACAACAGAGGCATTGACAAAGTGGAGCAAATCCAGCAAATGGTACCAGGGTGACTAAGGGACTGGAGCACATGATGTCTGAAAAAGGGCTGCAGTAGCTGGTCTTCTGAGCGCTAAGAAGGCTTGGCAGGATCTCATTGCTGTCCTCAGCTGCCTAATAGGACGATACAGAGAAGCCAGTTTTTTCATGGAGGCACATGGTGCTAGGATGAGAGGTAACAGGCACATGTTCAAAGATGGGCAATTCCAATTAAATTAAAGGAAAAAATATATAGCATATGGGTGGTCAAAAACAGAACAAGTTGCCTAAAGAGGTTGTGAAGTCTCTATTCTTGGAGATGTTAAAAGCTCGTCTGTGCAAAGCTCTGAGTGACGCAATTTAGTTGGAACAGCTTTGAGTAGTGCATTGGAATAGATGACTTCCGAAAGTCCCTTCCAACCTAAATTATTCTATGATTCTATGTCATTGACTTACGCATTAAGGAGCTATTTAAGAGACCTCTGTAATTCTGTATGTTTTCCTCTAGTTGAAAGTCTCCATCTTGCTATAACTATATCACAAGTGAATGAAACAGACAGATCACCAGAAGAAACTATTGAGGAATTAAGTGTGAAGCACGGATTTAATGCCAATGAAATCTTGGAATCTGTTCCTAATGGTGAGTAAAATGTAATGCTTTTACGTATTCAGACTGCTAGAGTAATAGTTACCGGATTGTGTTTTGAAAAGCTTTCTCAGTCCATGGCAGAATCAATAGAAAATAATGTAATAAAAATTGTCTTTGGGCAAATATTCAGGTAGTATAAATTGTCATATACCTTCATTGAAGTAAATGGATTGTTTGCATCCACAGGAGCTTTTCCATAGCACACGTTTGTGTTCAGCGTTATTGAGTCAAATTTGCATATCTCCACATGCTTTCTCGTCATTGTTGCTCAGCTGCACATCAAACCTGTATTGCAGTACAGGCCATTTCCCAAGTCAGCTGACTTCTGTCAGAAGGCCTGAAAAACAGGATTGATATTGCAATAATTTCATCTATAAAAGGTATAGCACGGATTTCTTGCAAGAAAAATGCAAATAAAATTCCGTGAAAACCATTGCTGCACAGTATTTTTAGTGGTATGCCTATACTTGTCTCCAAACTTTGACAAGTGAAACACTACTAATTTATTAGTAATTCTGCTATTTATTCAATTTTTTTTGGCAAGCCTAGTATCCAGTAAGTAATTCCAAATTACATAAAATCTCTATTTTCAGCATTCTGTGAGTACCTATAAAAAAGCATGCCCTTTGTTTATTTAGTTTGAATCTGCTCTGATACCTTTCTCTTGCATCTTATTGGGGCTTTATTTGCTAGATGCAGAAATAAAAGAAGTTGAAGAAGCATCTGAAGTCAATCTCAGTGCTGAAAAGGAAGTGGCAGGTGCCAATCTAGAGGATAAGGTATTTTAACCAATTTTTTATTCCTGTGTTGCATGTAGCACTCTGGGCTGTATAACTACTGGGAATATAACTACTGCCCAAATTTTTATGGGGTATCTAAAGGCTGCTGCAAAACAAAAACCATAGGATAGGCACATTTCATCCAACTCCAGATAACTGAGTTTAATAGAGGTCACCACAATTAATAATGAATTTTAAAAAAGAAATCATGAACAATCCAAACACAGAATTATTTTCCTGCCAGGCTTACAGATTGGTGGATTGTAATAGCAGCCACAATGTTTTTGTGCCACTTGTATGGGACACTTAAGAGCCTGGTTCTCTGTTGTCATCATTCTATATACATCCACCTCTATGGAGCTGACAACAGAATTCCCTCTACTCCCTCCTCCTGTCCACAGGATAAGACTGTTTCTTGCAATGGCAGAAACCTCAACTAATGCAAGGAAGATTTAGGCACTGGAAGAACTTCATCCTGAGAACACACACATAAAATAAGGCAGACTGCCTTACATAAGCTTGCTTCAGAATTTGGAATTAAAAAAAAAAAAAA
Source organism: Nesoenas mayeri (assembly GCF_963082525.1). Classification (NCBI taxonomy): domain Eukaryota; kingdom Metazoa; phylum Chordata; class Aves; order Columbiformes; family Columbidae; genus Nesoenas; species Nesoenas mayeri. Next base: position 64,180,292 of record NC_137542.1, on the reverse strand, counting down.
AATGGAGCAATTAGAGAACAGAAGAGTAACTGACCATTTTTCAAAGTACTATAACTCATAAGCAAATCTGCAGAAAAAGCAGAATCAGAAGTCACTTCTGGGCAAAATTAGGAAGGGCAAATTTCAGGTACCAGCAAAGAGTGCTGGAATAAGAGCAGTATGAATTAATGTGTGAAAATAAACTAAACTGTAATTGTGGAGTCCTTAAGTGAGGAAGCAGGAGCACAAAAGTAGTAAAAGGGAGAGACAGAAATAGAAGATATGTGACTTGAAATAGAAAGCAAAGTTTGCTAGAAAAGGAGATACTTAGCATTAGCATAGTGTCTTTGCATCAGATCTGAAAGACAATTTGTGTGCCTGAAACCTCGGGGTTTTTTTCTGGCTGTTTCTGGAAGACTCTTGCTAATACACTAATCTCCCTATAGCCTTGCCTCATGTTCAGTTCTAGGTCATCTTACTTACAGACTGCTGTGTTAGATGGGAGTAGGAAGAAGAGCATGTGTGGATAAAACAGGGTGAAAACAGAAGTCCAGGTGAGGGAGCACGGAAGCTAGGTGAGGGGACATCAAATAACCTACTAGAAGATAGAGATGCTCAGATCTAGCCCATTAAATGTTCCAGTAGGTCCACATGAAAACATTGCCATTGAGGTTATAGAGAAGACAGAACCAGGCTTTTCTCAGAGGTGCACAGCAAAAGGATAAGCATCCAAGATTACAAGTTGCAGCAGGAGAAATTCTGGCTGTACATAAGGAACATAAGTCACTGCAAGAGTGACCAAGCAGGAACAGGCTGTCCAGAGAGGCTAAGGTTGCCTGGGTTTGACTAGAGAAGGCCTGGAGCTTACCCCATCTAACTTTGAAGTTAGCCCTGCTTTGAACCCCGGCTGGACTAGAAGGATCTGCAGCAAATTCTTACACTCTAAGTTATTATTCTGGTCTGGCCTATTTTTTGGGCAAGACTTATTGTCACATATTACCATGTCAGAATCAGACTTACCAGGAGGTGGCAGAACGCACAAACAAAACAGGGAAGACAAGGGCTTTCAAGGGCGGAGGATGTTTTGTCTGCTTTCAGATGCTGGGTGTACAGTCCTGGGGCTGTGGGGTAGCAGCACCGGGGTCAGACCAGCTAGCCTGGGAAACCAGGAGCTGGAAAGCTGGAATGAAAGCACTCACCTTGGGGGTTAGATGCTGACAAAGCATCAGAAGGAAGATTGTGGCCCATGCAAAATGTGAGGTCCGAAGTGCTCTCCAGCTCATCCACCCTGCTTCTGCCTTGTAATTGCATCTCTGCGGAGTTGTCTGAGGTACAGTTTATGCAGCCTGCCCTGGGATCTGACCCTAGTCCCCACTGCTGCTCATTGCTCTGAACCAGGGTGCTAGGAAAGAGTGGCAGGGACGTGGTGGTGGCCTGCAGCACAGGTTAAACCGCTGGACATATTGCTTCGGGCCTAGCTGGACTTCACAGGGCTTGTTCTGCAGCTGCAGTGCTGCTGTCACCCTGGCTAGCTCGATTAACCTACCTTAGGCTCATCCCCCAGCACTCAAGTGGTGCTGCAGTGAGGAGACCACAGGTGCTTGGGCTGGCCACTTGCTACCCTTGGCAATGCCCAAGCCAGCTAAGCCTTCAGTCTCCCCACACTGCCATTATTAAGTGAAACAGGGCTTCAAAAACTGAAGGGAGGGGAACAGCTGATCCCACTGTTGTTTAGCATGTGGGCTTTCCTTTGTACCCTTTCACCCTTCTACACCATGCCAGCATCTCCTTCTCCTTTCTCTTCCTCTTGGCCCCATTCATCCTCCTTGCCTGCTGCTCATCATGCCCGTGCAGCAAAGGGAAAGCAGAGCTCCCTTGAGTCAGTCCTTGTGGGACACACAGGCACCTGTGCAGAGTCCTCTGCTTCCCGTGGCAGTTCCATGTCTTGTGGGTGCAGTGGGAAGTGGAGAAGGTGGAGATGTGGAGGGGTAATGGAGGGAAATACTGAAGAGAGATAATGAGAGAGAGGGGTGGAGGAAATGTCACAGCTGGTGCACCTTTTCCCCCCAACTTGTCTGTCGAGCTGTGTTTTGGGGCCTGGCCTTTTTAATTTGCAGTTATCACAGCTACATGGAGCAGCTGCTTTGCTCTCTGTGGGGGAAAATGAGACTGGGTAGAGAGCTTAGGGGAATCAGAGAGACAGTAACTATTCCCCAAACCCTCCTCCACTCCTCTGGAAGAAAAAAGAAAAAAAATGATACAGGAAGTCTTTTCAGCGTAGCCTCAGAAGGGCTTGTGTTTTATTTCTCCACTGTTTCACCGTATCTTTCTCAGAGGAGCTGTTCTTCATGCTGAGGGGATTATGGGTGGCTTCACCCCATAAATTTAGAAGGCTTTGCAGGAAAAGTGAGCAGGATGGAAAGTGTGAAATGGCTGAGCCTTGCTGCAGTGGACAGTAGTAACTACATGATTTGTTTTGCAGAGTACAGTGGAGACCCAACGTTTGCTTAGCTCCTCACAGCACATCAGAGGCATTCACCATGACCCACTCACATGACTTCTGCTATCTTCTTGCTACATTAATACCTCTATTTTTGAAGTCTTGTGTTATTTCATCCTACTATAAGTAATCTAAACCCACTCTGCTGTATATACAGAAGTCTGGTTACTGTATTTCAAAACTGTCAAGTAAACAAAGAATGAATGGAAATATCTTTTCTGTGTAGCATTAGTCACAAGAGGATTAAAATTGTGGATGAAATATTTTTGTTTTTACAGTTGTGCTTAGAATCTCTAGTGATTTCCACGGAAACTCCAGTGTTGATGAATTATTAGTCTTTGTAGGTTATTGCTTCTGTCTTTTTTCACATACCCTAAAAAGGTTTGACTCACCATTGCATATATGAGCAATATTAATGTCTCCACTAGTTGTTTTTTTTTTTTTTAATTACCTAGATGATACAATTCTAAAGTAAAAAACTACTTTTTTAAAACAACATGTGTTTATTTTAGGGAGGAAGTATGAATTTCCCAGGATCTACAGGGACAGAGGTGAGTTTATTTAAACCCCAGACAGAATGCAATAACTATTTAGTTAATAGTGGTCAAAGTTTTGAAAATCCTTCTCTTTTATTTTCTAGGTTGTACAAGCAATCCAGAACTTAACCCGTCTCTTGTACAGCCTCCAGGTGACTACTCCAATCTTAACTTTATAATTAGTCATAATAATTTACTCCCTAAGATGTGTTTTCATTTTGCCCTACTTTTAGACATTATGTCAGTAGAGACTTATCTCTACTGACTGCTGCATAAGTTGTCATGTAATATACTTTTATTCTACATCAGTGACAGATTTAAGAACTGGATAATGCTTGCTTGAAGATGAATTCCCCCTCAAAATAAGATTTGTGTATAGTCCAATAGTCTAGAGGGGAAGTAAAATTATAGTTCTAACTGAACTGATGTCATTTTGGGTACAGATTTCAGAAATTATAGTTCAAAATATTGAAAAATATTAGTGTTTTATTAGAATATTCTCCTGGCTAATAATAAGGAGTGCATCTGCCACTTAGGTAGCAAATCAACCCATTTTAGATATTTCAATCTCAGTTAATTGTTGTGTATATTTTGTAGGGCCTTAGTCTGAAGCTTTTGCCTCTTTTGTTCTGAGTATTTTAACTTATTTTTTCTTATTTAGGTGCAGTTTTATAGTTTTATTTTAAAATGTTTCATTTCAGTATCGTTAATTTTTAGGCCCTCTTGGCATTAGCATACTTCATAATAATGCTGGAATTAGAAGTTAAATGGATTGAAGCAATGCAGAAGTAAAATTAAAAGCTTGTAATTCAGGCAAAATTTTTGAAAAAAATAAAAACAGCTTATCACCACAGAGGCAGTAAAGTAAGGCTTGAGATCATGCCTTATTGTTCAGACCACGAAAATTTGCATAAACTGATAGTATAGGTGCAGAGAAACAAGCAGAAGATCCTGTCCTTGGCTTGTTTACAAATTATTGGAACTGACACAGTATTGGGGCAAGTTCCAAGAACACTGGAAACTGCACATTGCATAAAGTGAAAAACTCTTTCTGAGGAGGATGGTGTGGGGTAACGGGACTGTGGGAATTCTCTGAGAATGTCTACTGAAGTAGATTCACATGTCAGCTGTTGAAGATAGGCTGCGCAATAAGTGCCTGAGCAGTTCTAGGGCTTTCTCGCTTTTCTTTCTTCTTAATCCCAGCAATTTATTTTTCTGTTGTTGGAGGATGTCATAATCTTTAATGCAAACAATATCACAACACCCTTGTGAAGGATGGAATATAGAGCTCTCTATTGTAAAATACATTACTGAAACATCAAAATCATTACCATACTGCAGATTTCTGCTGGCAGAGATATCTCAGTCAGGTGCACGTAGCAGGATGGTCCTGATGACATGGCTGTGTTGGCAGGTGCCTGTAGGACTGAGGTTAGTAGGACTGCACTGCTGTAGGTTAACAAGGAGAGCCTTAGGGCTGTAGTGAGCTGTACTGGAAACAGTACTGTTTTATCTGTATAAACCACATCTGTATTAGGAATACTTTGTTGAATGTAGCATTCCCAGTGCCTTAATGCCCTCTTTAACTATGAAAAATCATTTTTCCTATGTGTCTTAACATCCTCTGACAGAACAGGACCCCAGCTGTAACTGAAGTGCATATGCACAGCTGTAATATAAACATATTTAATAATACTAAGTGTAAACCAGAAGCCTTGTTGTAAGTGCTTGAAATAGTTGAGTGCTTTTAGAAACATCAAGGCATGAACAGAATTTTCTTTACTTGTTTGAGGAATAACCTCCCAAAATAATTAAATGCTGATATTACAGAAGGTTGGAGCATTTTAACATAATGCTTCTATGTAAAAATACAGAAATAGATTAATGCTAACATTTAAACATTTGTGTCTGATTTTGTTGTTGTGTCTAGGCAGCATTTGCTATCCAGGACAGCCACAGAGAGCTCCATAGGTTACTCCTGCAAGAGAACGAGAAGGCCTGTCGAGGCCACAGCTCTCGGCTAAACCTCCTTCTGGAACAAGAAAAATACCGGAATTTGGAAAAGCAAAGAGTGGAGCTGGCCAACATACACAAACTTAAGCAGCAGTTCCAGCAAGAGCAGCAGCGGTGGCTGCGTGAGTGTGACCAGCGGCAGCGGGAGCAGAAGGCGAGGGAGGACCAACTGGGGCAGCGGGAGAGAGACTGCGGGTGGCAGGAGGAGCTGCTGGAGAGGAGCCGGCAAGAACTGGCGCTGCAGCTGCAGGAGTACCAGCAGAGCCTGGAGAGACTCCAGGAGGGCCAGAAAATGGTGGAGAGAGAAAGAAACAGTGTGAAATTGCAGAAGAAGCTCCTCTGGCACTGGAAGCACGGTCAACAAACTAGTCTGTTATCATCCACAGGGAGCTATGAGGTGTGTGGTTCCCTACCGTAATTATATCCCCAACTGCAGACCTAGAGGGGCTTTCCTCGATGAATAGACTAGTGTGCCTGGGTTTTGTTGGCTGGTAATTTAACAAGTGAACATGTGGGAAGCTGAGATTCAGGCATATCCAAGAGCCTTGTTTGAACTTCATGAAATTTAATTGGTGAAATACAAATGCCTGCCCCTTGGAGGAACAACCCTAATGCATCAATATATGCTGGGGGCTACATAAGTGGAAAGCAGCTTTGCAGAAAAGGACCTGGGGGCTCTGGGGGACACCAAATTGAACAAAAGCCAACCACAAAGAAGGCTAATGGTCTTCTCATCTGTATTAGGCAAAGTATTGCTAGCTGTTTGGGGAAGGTGACCCTTCTGCTCCACTCAGCACTGGTGAGGCCACACTTAGAGTCCAGTTCTGGGCCCACAGTACAACAGAGACATAGAGATGGAGGTGGGGTGTGTGTGTTCACTGGAGGGCCTCAAAAATGTCTGAGGGACTGGGGCATCTCTGCTATGAGAACTGAGCCTGTTCAGGCTGAAGAAGAAAAGGCTCATGTGGAGTTCTTATTAATGTGTATAAATACCTAAACAGATGGTGTAAATAGGGTGGATCCAGGCTCTTTCCAGTGGTGCCCAGTGACAGGACCAGAGGCAATGGGCACAAACTGAAATACAGAAGGTACCTGCAGAACATCAGAACATCACTTTTCCTATGAGGGTGACCGAGCCCTGGCACGGGTGGCCCAGGGAAGTGGAGGATTCTCCCTCCTTGGAGATAACCAAAAGCCATCTGGATGTAGTCCTGGGCAACCTGCTCTAGGTGGCCCTGCTTGAGCAGGAAGGTGGACCAGATGGCCTCCAGAGGTGCCTTCCTATCTCAACCATTCTGTTAAGCTGAGTGCCCTACAGAAGTCAAACAGACCAATGGATATTAAATTGAGATGGAAATTTTAAGTGTGAGACTCTGTGTTTTGTTTTGCTGCTGTGCTTCCTAGATACATTGTGCCTCTCACCTCTTGTAGGAAAGCTAAGTTATTGTAATGCTTGAGGCATATAAAGGTTTTAGTGATGTGTTCAGTGGCTGTCCTTGTTCCTGGACAATGGCCCTGTCTCCAGTGAGGAACAGGGGCTAGTCCAGCAGTGGGAAACACCAGACTCCTGTGAACAATGTGTGCTGTCCTGCTCTCCTGAAAAAAGTGGCCCTTTAGCGGAAATGGTTGGTGTGTAGGTCCATCCCTGACTGTATAATTCCTTGGAGATGGTCATTATTAGGTGATGCAATTTAAAGCAGCTTTGAGGATGTTTAAGCATTTAATACTAAAAAATGTTTTTGTTGATGGTGAAGGGTAGAGGCTGGGTGCATTAGGAAAACTGTGTTGAGGGGCAACCGGCACAGAATGAAGCACATTCCATCTGAATGTGAGGAGAAACTTCTGTACTTTGTGGGTGACAGAGCACTGCAACAGGCTCCCCAGAGAGCTTGCGGAGTCTCCTCCTCTGGAGACATTCAAACCCACATGGACACATTCCTTTGTGATCTGCTCTGGTGAACCTGCTTTAGCAGGTGGGTTGGACTAGATGATCTCCAGAGGTCCCTTCCAACCCCAACCATTCTGTGATTCTGTAACTCTGAACTCAGCTGTTTCGGTGCTCACCTGCTAGGTGTGATCTGGCCTCTAGTCCTTGACTTAGTGGGTAGAGTCTTGATTTCCATTACTGTTCTCTAAAATACCTGAAAACCAAAACATTTTCCCTGGCTTGTGCATAAATGGGACGCTCACTGACCGAAACAGCCTTTTTTTTCCCTCAGGTTTTCATTTTCATAAGAAAATCTGTCGAGCCATTCTTCAGGCCATCTCCTCCCTAGTTTTTCAGCTGGTAACTGACCCATAATGAGTGGTGACCATTCAGCATCTAATTCTGTGCTTGTATGAAGGGGTGAAGGATTGACCTCTGACCTCTCCCTTTTCATCTGGCTTTTGTGAACATGATTTATCCATATATGCTTCCCCAGCCCAAACAACTAAGGCTCTTACTAGTATAGCTTGCAGTACAATTTTGATGTGTTTGGCAGTGCTTAAGAAGTAGATGTTAAAGCCAAAACTGAACCTCTCTGTCAGCTTTATGGATGGAATTTCTGAAGTCTTTTGAGGAGAGGAGGTTGAAGGATGATAGGCTGATGCAGGGATGGCCATCATCATAGAGACAGAGAGGCAAAATGAGGAAATATTGAGTGTCAAAAGTAGTAGTTGGCGATCTAATATTTAATGTGTAAGACTACTTGTTTGTTTTTTTTTTTTCAAGTAAAATACATGGCTTTGGATATACTCCAGGCCTTGGGATTGTCTTTTGTCCTGCATTTGCCACTACCATACTCCTTTCAGCAGCGGAGCTGGCTGAATGGTTGCCAGGCAGGCAGTATTCCCAGCCCAGTATTTTTGCCATTACACTGAGCCAGCTACCTAGCTAGTTTTGTATGGCCAAATATTGTAGTAACTCACACTGCTACTCCTACTTTTTTTGTGAGCTCTGCCCTGATTAAACACCTGTAGGCTTAGCAGGATTTGCATTTTGAGCCCCCAAAAGCCATGGCTGCTTGCTGGAAGCTGTTTGCCACCCCCGGTTTGACTGCTACAGTCCAGTTCTCTATGATTAAATGTCTACGTGAGGTACGATGTTGTTTTTGGATTGCAGTGTATGGGAATTTACATATGTAAAGTGGTACCTCATTGAGCCATCGGGCAATATTAACCCTCTGAAAGGACTCAGCAGAGCTCAGTGCCTCCCAGGCAGAGACCCTTTGTTATTTGCTATTTCACAGTTATTACTTAGTTTTTCTCTGTTTTGAGGGGAGCAAAGACAAAATGTACTAGGTTATTGTTGTTTATTCCTGAATGCACAAACTATTTAAGTTCTGGGAAATGAGATGACTATTTGCTATGAATCCCCATTCTGTCTGGCAGTTAATTTTAGGCATCCTGGTGTAAGGATTCTTCTGGATGATGCTCTTAGTCATATGGTTTAGATTTAGGTAGCCCTGCAAGGAACAGGGAGTTGGCATTGATGATCCCTATGGGTCCCTTCCAACTCAAGATATTCTGTGATTCTATGATTCTGGTGCTGGACGAAATTGAAAATTATGTTCTCTGTTTTTTTTTCCCCTTCTGCAGATAATGGGACATAATCAATCAAACAGCTTACATGGAGAAAATACGTTCTACTTAAATGAAGCTGTAGTATGTGTGTCTCTAAGCAGTCTCAGCAGATCAGATTCTTCTCTTGTTTATGCGGATGGTGTGTATGGGCTGAATGTCTCAAATTCTGATACAGCAAGGACTAATGAAAATCAGGTGGATGTCAAAACGGACACTTCTTGTCAGCCAGCATTAACCAGTACACTGTGGAAGTCCACTGGTCCTTGCCAGCAGATGTCTATCTCCTGCAAAAGCAACAAGGATGCCTTTAATAATGGTAATTAACACTTTATTTAATTAACAAGTTTAATTAACAAGTTTAATTAACAAGCAGTTTGCCAAATCTCAGAATGAATAGTCCTAGGAACTAAGACATCTTGGTAGCAGTGGAAGCAATAGATTTTACTAAAACAATTGCATGCTACTTTGCAAGCTCGTTGAGGGTAGGTGAGAAAATGAGCAGAATAGAAACACAGAAAGCTTTTGAAAAAACCCACAAAACCAAACCTCTATTTGTGTCTGTACAATGGTACTCAGAATGTTGATTTCTGCAAATCCTTTCCTAGTGTTGGGTGTTGTTTTTTTTTGTTTGTTTGTTTGCTTGTTTGCTTTGGTGTTTTTGTTTGGTTTTGGTTTTGTTTTTCAAGCTGAAGTCACTCTTGCTGTTTCCAAGTACATTTATCAGCTGTTTTAGAATGTATGTGTGTTACTCGATGATTTCTAGTTAGAATAGCTTTTAATTTACCATCTTAAAATGATAACTGATGATCAAACACCCTCTTCTTTCTTCATTGAGAATGAAATGAAAAATAACTTGAAAGACTCTATAGTGGTGGGAAGAAAATTACATCACTTCTAAGGGATAATAAGATCTTTGATAAAAAGTTTCCATGTTAGTAAAAATAGCTCTTACTGCATTACCTTTCTTTATTTTTGGTTTTTATTTTTTTTTTTTTTGCCAGAACTCTTTTGTCAAAGATAAGTAGATTGCATGGCAGTTATTGACTGTGGCTACCAAAATGAGAGGAAGAGGCTACTTTTCTGAGCACTGTATTGCTCTGAAAATTCCCTGAAGGACTTAAGAAGATGCTAATGAGAAACTCTAACCTATATGAGATTTATTTCTCATTTTGCAGAATGCTAGTTTTGATCCTTCTTGGTGACTTCATTCATTCAGTATTGTGGGAGTTGTAGAGCAGCGTGTAAAAACGGAACAGCTAAAAGTCTGAGGGAAATGCTGCACTTTTGGGGTAATAGATTAAGTAATCTGGTGGGCTTTTCCAGCACAGTTGTGAAATTCAAGTGAGATGCAGCAGTAGTCAGCACTGCAGCAATGCCTGAGCTCCTGTTTTCCTGCAGCTGGCAGTGCAAGATGACTTCTGCCCTCACACTAGCTGTTTGCTGGTAACGTCACAGCAAAGGACAGCAAGCAGCAGGATCAGAAGTTGAAAGTGTTCCCAAGGATGACGTTTTTTAATTGTCCTACATCAAATCTTGAAGCTGTTTGAATAAAATAGTCTTTGATTAAGGAACTTGCTTGTTAGTACTCCTTGTAATATATTAAGCAGGCATCCACTACAGCCTTACTAGTCCTCAGTACATGGATTGCCAAAATAGCATTTTATAATCAAAGGCAGGGCAGGCTAGTCTCATCACCACAATCAGCAAACCAAGCTGATTAGTGAAAGAGATAAATATTTCTAAAAATGCCTAAATAATTAGCCTGGTGAAACTTGTTCTAGTTTGACTGAAGTTGTCATTTTAGTAATAGGTCAGCTAAGCTAGGGCAAATTTGAAGAGGAACACATATGTAGGTTTAAACCCCTCAAAAGTGGATTAGCTTGCACTGGCAAATGTTCAGATGCAAGCTAACCAGGATACTTTCTATTGAGCCCACATGAGAGCGTCTGGTTTAATTAAACTGGCTTGCACCAGTTTAATTGCACTGATTCTAAGATAAGCTGGCAGAGCTTCTGTGTGTGAAGATACCCTTCACCTACAATAGGCCAGCTTTGTGTTCAGCTGCTGTCTCTGCATCTTGTGCAGACATCCTTATCTTGCCCTGATAACAGGGCACCAATGCAGCCGCAGCAGCTTGGGGACCAGCACTTGGCTACAAAGTCTGCACAAGAGGTAGAGTAACAAGCTAGTGTAAGTCTCCGGGGCTAAGTCATGTCTGGAAAATCTGCAGCTGCTGCTCTGATTGAGTCACAGGGTGCCTTTGCCAAAGCAGCGCAGCAAATCCTTGCAGCAAATCCTTGCAGCAAATCCTTGCAGCAAATCCTTGCAGCAAATCCTTGCAGCAAATCCTTGCAGCAAATCCTTGCAGCAAATCCTTGCAGCATCCCGATGGGTGCAGATGGTTCTGTGAAGCCCACTGGCATGTTGCTAGAGCAGGCAGGGCTGGGAGCACCCCCAGAGTGATGTGCCGTCAGATTCCAGTCCCCTTGTGATTTGGAGGGTGACAAGTATTTTATGCTCTGATCTTGTAGTGCATGAGTCTGTGCAGTTCAGTTTGCCTCTGTCATGCATCAGGAGCTGTTGTATGGGGAGAGGGAAATGAGAAGAGTGCTAGACTTCTCCCTGAAAGACATGACCTCCAAAGCCTCAGCGAAGTTTAAGATCTCTGACCATGTGCCTTTATTTCCTGTCACCTCTGCAGGATAAAGTCAGTCCTGATCATTGTGAATTAAAACCAACAGAGATGCAATGAAAGACTAGAAAGAATTGGAAAGTTAGAAGAAACTTTTCATATTTCATGTGGCTGAATCTTTCACGATGTTTTCCCACATTTTTTCAACCAGCTCTATATAAGAAGTCTCATCATCGTCTTTCAAAAACATTCCTAAATAATAAGTCAAAATTGAACTAAGAAACAAATATTGAGTGTGGTTGACTGGAAATAGCTCTGTACCAGATATATACATGGTCTGATCTTGCATATAGTAAGTCTTCTGTGTCCACAAAAGTTTTATGTGTACAGGAAAGGAATTTCTTGCATTTGATTAACTTTCCTAGAACTATTAGGCATCCTGCAAGAAGTCTGGTCTGTCAAACAATTCTTAAATTATTTAATGAGAAGCACCACCTGAACATGTTGTCAAGGAGCTAATCATGCTGCCTTCTACTGTATGTTACGTACTATGCAATTGCGCTTCATAAATACACTCAAATGGAAGCGGCTACATTCCTTCAGTGCATAATTTTTCATTCATATTTTTTAAGGTAAGGCGCATGTCTCTTCATATAGCTAGCATCATGGTTATATATCATTGTTTTACGTGTATGGGAGGGAACTTTACTAAAGACCTTGGGGCAAGTTCCCACAAAGCTGAAACTGGCACAAGTACACTCACTAGAGAAGGTGTGTCAGTCAACAGGAGGAAAGTATGATTGAAAGAAAAATGTGTTAATGCTTTACACTAATGGTTATGAAATTACCTGCATGAAAGAACACAAGTACTTTGGCTAATTAGGAACCAGGGGAAGTATAGGTTTTGTTTCAGACTAGACTGAGAATTGAATAAATTACTCTTGCATTTAATTGACGTGTCAGGTTAACTATCTGGAGTAATGCCTAAGGATTTACCTATGGATTCACCTCTTTGATTTGAGGAATCAGTGCAATTTTAATTAATTTAAGCTTTGAAGTCAACAGCATTGTTTGCTGATATTGCCTTTCATTTCTTTAATTCAGATGTTGTACTACAGGAATAGAGTTGAAAAGTGATACATGTGGAAAGCTGCACTGGAACTTCATTGTGGGATGCTTTTTCCCCCAACATTTTTGGTGTTAGCATGAAGGATCTGAATGTGTGACATAGTGAAAAATACAGTTTAAAACTTTATGGAGAACATAGAAATACCTATGATCTCCATAAAGAGCCAAATGCAAAACCAGGGAGAAAAAATAGGGCTCTATTTGACTCATGTGATTTTAATATTTTTTTTAAAGGATGGAAATTTGTATTGTATAAAAAGTATACGCATATTTTTTGCATCAGGGAAGTTGAGGATGGTGCTGTGTGGGCCTGGCTCTTTTCTCATATTTGTGTAAGATGAACCTGTTGCAGTCAGAAGGGGTATACAATGTGAAGCTCATGCAAGTGTGATTAAAAACATGGTAAATATGCTCTGCACTACAGTGTTAAAAAGCAGTCTGAAGACGTACAAGCTGTTTCCCTGTGGTTCCAAGTCAGCACAGTGTTTTGGCAACGGCCAAAGCTCAGTAACTCCGGGCCTTATTTAAATAAGCTTACCTACTGTGGCCAGCGCTGGAGGTGATTAATAGGATCCCATATTGAGGACTTTGTTGAGTAAGATCTCTTTCATGGCTTGGAACCTGTTAAATAATTACTAAGTCCTACAAAAAAGGTCATCACAGTTCTGCATGTATGATGATTGTAAGTTAATTTCTCTACTATTGCTGCTGCATGCATTCCTGAGTACATTTTACCCATTTGTCTTCTGAGCTGGACCGTCGCTGTACCCCGTATGGCATATGCTTTACATGTCTCCTATTTAGACAGCATCCGTTGTAGCTAGCGGCAGGACAACCCCTTAGCACTTGTGAACTGGCATGTAAAGATGCTTTTCTGCCTATTTTGAGTTTTTCTGGTGTATTTCACAATATTTTTAATAGTGCCATTTTTCCACTGCCCTTCACAGTGAGCAAATTCTTTCTGTTGTTCTTTGACTTGAGAAGAGGGAAGGAGCAAAATTTTATAAAAGTAAAAACTGATATGACTGTGGAGCTTCTGGTTTGTCAGGAAGCCTTCAGAGCAGATGTGATACTTCAGACTTTCTCTCTTCCTTAATTGAGTAAATGCCAAAGGGAGAATCATGGAATGGCTTGGGTTGGAAGGGGCCTTTCAAGGTCATCTAGTCCAACCCCCCTGCAATGAGCAGGGACATCTTCAGCTAGGTCAGGTTGCTCAGAGCCCCATCCAGCCTGGTCTTGAATGTCTACAGGAATGGAGCATCTACCACCTCTCTGGGCAACCTGGGCCAGTGTTTCACCACCCTCATTGTAACAATTTCTTCCTTTTTAAGAAATACAGCATGCAATTAATTCCAAGTTGCCCTTTCTGTGTACAACATATTTCTTCTACTTTTAGCATGGATGACTGCATAGGTAAGCACAGAGCTCATTCGGTGTTCAAGTTACAATTAAAACAAAATGAAATGGAACTATATAAGAATATGAAGGTAACATCGGCATCCTCAACTCCTAAGTTCAAAATAGCATTCATTTATTAGAACAAGTAAGATCTTACTTTTAACTCTGCAACAGATAATGGCAAATTTACCTCTCCATACCAGAGAACATGGAGTTTCGTGCCCTGCCTTAAGACATTAGTGTCTGTGGGATACATGGTGGAACTGAACCACGGGGGAAGTACTTTTTTTCCTCTTGGAAATAACACTGCCATTTGTTTAAAGCAGATGGCAAAAGGGATTAAATCACATGGCAGTGTGATACCAAAGCAAAAAAATATGTCATTATGTGTCATTTGTAATTAGTATATTTCAAGTAGCACTTGCTTTTCAGCTCTGCAGTGCTAGAGTTTTGTACTTCTGTTACTGTTTTTCTCATCTCAAAATACTTTTTCTCATTTCTGAACATAACCACGGTAAATGTCGTGGTATTACTTAACCTTTTAATTAAGGCAGTTAATGATGTTCTGGTTTAATTTTGTACACTAATGTAGGTACAGAATTGCCTGCGTAATGCCTGATTGATTTTATTCTTTCTAATATCTCCTCATTTAGAGCTTATTCATTATGAGGGAAATTTAGAATCGTGCACATCTTTGAGGTAATGAACTGAGCAGAGAGATTGTCCATCCCTGTCTATTGAGGTTCCACTGGGGTTGGTGTAAATCAGCACACCATACTCCAGGTTACATTGCCTGCAAACTTCTTAAGCAACAGGATGATGGCCAGATCTTTTTCATTTTTCTTATATTAATGGTGCCAGCATCTTCAGTGAGGTGCTTTTTGCACTCACTGGAATTACTGGTATCAGTGAGACTACAATGGTTTGGACCATCATCTCTTACACACAGATTTACTCTTCACTTAGGTAATGTTGTACCAATAGATCTGAGTTTCAGGGAAGTAGAATGAGGGAAAGGAGCAAATTTTGTAGCAGAAGACCCTTGGCAAGGGGGTCTTTTGCCAGACAGCTGCTTCTCCTGGTCTGCAGTGAAGCAGCTCCAGCTCAGGGTTGTGCAGGGTTGTGAAGTTGTTAGCAAGTCTGCAGGGAAAGGGGTGTACTGTCAGGAAAAGCAGTGACAATACAACAGAGTCTTGCTAATTGTTGTTTGATGTCAGGAAGATAACCTTGGGATGTCCTTGTTTTCCTCGGGTAATGTGATCTGTGGGTGGAGGCCTGGTTAGGTGCCCTGCTTTAGTACATTAAAAATGTTTTGTGTACGTTTTTGTAATGCAGTTAAGAGTCTGAAATTGGTGCACAAGTATGAATAAATAATGCATACTAATGGCTGGGAGAAGTTTTTTATGAATGATCGAATTTTGTAAGATCCTGAGTATGAAAACACACCCAGTAAAATCATGTAGCTGAATCACCAAGTGTATCTGTCTGGCTTATTTTGAAAAGTACCATCTCATTTTAATTATTTAGTATAACACTTTACATATTCCAGGAAATAGCCTGTAGCATGTTGTGTTAAAGTAATGAAGTCTTAGTAATATGAAACCTCCTCAGCAGCATCTGCTGTTAAATATGTATTGAGAAACTGGAGAAGATTGTCTGTCTGTCTTTTACTGGCATTTGTCACAGGAGCACTTGATTGCTTTCCACATATATTATATTGGCTGTAGCCAAGCTGCTAGGGAAGGTGTTATGGAGTATCTTGTTCTGCCTCCCCAGATACTATAGAAAATATTCCTTTGTTTATAAATTTTTGCTGGAGTGGTAGAGGGGAGAAGCCTTGGTGCTGGTATGAAGGTTGTTTTTAGTTTAATCAAATAGGAAGATTTCCAATAGTCACCTGCCAAGATTCTGTGAGTATCCCTTGAGAGACTGTTCTAGAGGTGGAACATAAATAATACAAAAATGGATATGATTTGGCTGTATTCATTTAGAGTCTGACATATAAAAATCAAGGAAGCCCATGTGCCTTTAAGAGTCATTGAATATATTCTGTGTTAAAGCATACATGACAGACAGGGAAGCTAGTATATTTGGCAAGGATGAAAAGGGATTTTTGTTTTTCTTTTTTTAATTGAGGTTGAGAATTGCAGAATAGTTGTTGCTGACAGTAAGAACTGCAGAGAAGCTGGCTGCTATGCAAAGGAACCTGCCATTGCAGAGCAGCGGCAACTGGAAGTGGGATGAAGGTCCTAAGAAAGGCAGTTTTGGACCAGAGGAGAGGACTGTCTTTTAAAACATTGCATCACCTTTTTTTGTTTGCTGTGAGGAAGCGGCCCATGCTCTGGAGCAGCGGGATGGCACCAGGGCAGAGCTTCAGCACATGGAACGAGGGGATGGTGAAGGCACCAGAGGGACTTGGGCCAAAGCAGAGACAGGGTCTACCGAGGCACAGTTGCGGGCCTAGAGATGGAGAAAACCTGTAGCAAAGGCAAGGTAGAAGGAGGTGGTGATGAACTCCGGCTTAAGGGTCAGACCAGTATTGCCCATAGTGGAGAGAAATGGGAGCAGAAGAAAGGAAAGTGGATCCAAGTACGTTCTGTGTACTCAAGGAAAGCACTTTGCTGAAGGGGTGAAGGCACATGCCTCTTTGATAATTGTGCTTTTTTCTGGCTTTGATGTACAGTTTTCCCTTTAGCTTTTATGCAAACTGTTTTCACAGCAGTTATACATTCACAGAACATTTAGCAAACAATTAAAAAGGGCACCCATTTCAGAATATTTGATCACACCCTGTGATCCTGTGCTTATGATGCAAACTTGGGGAATGTGCAACTGTTCCATTTTTTCTGTTTTTAATGAGTGCAAGAAGCAAATGTCAGTGCATATACTTCCTGCCAATCTGACTGCAACCAGACGAAAATGGCTGTGCTAATACTCAAACTGCAGTCGAAAATTAGTCACAATTTCCCTGACTTTTGAGCTTGGTGTAGAACAAGTATCTCTGTGACTGTCAGATAATAGGATTCTTTCAGCTGCTTACTCTTCTAGCAATGCCCATATTTTTTCCTGCATTAATCATTAAGAGACAGCTTCTATTAAAGGGTAAGATTAGCATGTAATTGATTTGAAACAGGTGCTTTGCCTCATGTTTTGCTTCTGTGGCAATTCTATATATTGGCTTAGTGTTGCTCTGCCAGTTACTTTGAGTTTTGATCTCATCAGCTTTTATGAGTAAGAAGTGATGGATCTGGTCTGTTGTTGGGAAATCATCACATAAAACTGAGGTGTTTAGGAGGAGACGTGAGAGTGTTTTATAAATGACCTCCCTCTTTTGGCTTTTGTAAGAGGATTGTGCCCAGTGCTACTCAAGAAAATGTTTGCTGAAGTCCAGAGCATGCTCCTTTGTGTTGCACCTGAAAGACCAGCCAAAAGCTGGGGACAAAACCTATTGTTTGCCAAGGTCTTTGATTTAATGTTTATTTCAAAGCAAACTTGTAGTTAAAAAAGAAAAAAAAAAAAGAAGGCACATTAAAAACAACCATAAAATATGAAGCAAGATTAATCAGCACAGTAATGTCTGTCTGCGGTAACAGGGTGCTCAAAAGAACAGTTTTGATGTGTAAATGTCCCCTTTTATTTCAAAGGCAGTGAATTCATGTGCCAGAGACAGTCTTTTTTCAGGGTTAATGCTAACTGTTCGTCTGTTCAAGAGGGAAGGAGAGGAAGCTTCACTGCAGTATTTTACCTTCAGGGTGCAAATTGGGACAGGGCAAAGGAGGTGTGGGGATGTGCAGGCTAGTGGCAGAATGGGGGGCTGATTTCATCATCTGTGGAGATTTTGGGAACACTACTTGGGTCTGTAACTTTTATGAGACTTCCATTTCTCCAGCAAACACTCAAGCAGGAGCGCTACCCGCTGGCCACAGTTTGTTGTGACTTCAGCCTGCTGGCCAAATGTCTTCTGCAGGTTATGGGCTGGGGGAAGCCGTTGCAGCCCACTTGAGATGCACCCACATCAGATGCCCCAAGGACCAGGCTGCAGGAGATTTCCCGTGCTTCCCCACTGCTGCTGTCAGCAGACAGATGGGTTGCCTCTGCCCCCAGTGAGGTGCCCTGCGTGGGCATGCAGTGGCCCCGCACCGGCGGCTGGTCGCCTTCCTTGTGATCCTTTGTAGGAAGGGTGTTCTTGGGGTTTTATGGTTATTTTCTCTTGATCATTTGAGTGCAGCTGTGTTTAATGAGCTGGAAAAGAAGTAGGTCAATAAAACATGTGTTCGCTGTTAGCAGAATACCTGTTGGACCATGTGTGTGTCTGTAATTGACCATCTAAAGCTTCAAAGCTTAGCACAAAGACAATTTAATAGGGAATTCATACCTAAATAAATTAATATTAAGCAGAAACAGACAGCTGGCAGGCAGTATGCCCTGCCAAGGTGAGACTGTGGGTATTTAATGCACAGACAATTTATGATTTCAAGTCAGACCTATTTTTAGGTCTCTGTTATTGATATGCATTAAAAACCAGCATGCCAAAAATAGTTTAGAAGCTGTGTGCTTTAAAGCCAACATAACCGATAACATAGACATGAAACAAGTTAAAATTTTAAATTATTGCAACCTAGGGGCATGCTATAAACTTGATTTTGAAGTGACATCACTGGCAGTGTCTGAGCTTGAGATGCTTTCAAAATATTTTCTTTGGTAACACCAGTGTTAGAAATAGTGTGCTTGCTGGGCTTCAGTGGAAGAAAAGATAGCTGCATCATCATGTGACTCCAAAACCTGAAGCTTTAAGACAAATATCAAATAAGCGAGCTGGAACCATTATGAAGCTTTATGATAAAAGCAGTTTCAGTGGAATAAATGCAAATTTTGTCTTAGCCAAGAATTTGGTCCAAATTCTCTAGACCAAACCTCTTTAAACAATTACGAGGCAAAACCTGAAAACTGAATTGCATTTTACTACCTAGGCCAACAACTAAACAAAGAACAGAAACATGCTGAATAATGGCATTTCCAGTAATTTTGCTGTGATCAAAATTCCAAAGTACAGTCATGAAGAGAGGTATGTTGCAGACCTTATTCATCATTGACTTTGAATTCTTTCTGTTTTCTGTCTTGCTCATGAGACTAATTAATGTAGGATCTATTGTGATCTAATTGCTTTTCTGCTTTTTGTGAAAAGACTTCGTATTCGTGAAGGTGCTTGTTTGCCTAAGAAATGCAGCTGCTGCTTTTTCATGGGCTTGGGCTGGTTAAAAGTAAATAGCAGCATTAAAATTCTCAAATTGATTTCCTGCCATATACAGTCAGCTGGGAAATGGATTAAGCTTCACCTTCCTTGGTAGCTTCAGGATCAAAATATTTTCCCCAGTGTTTTTTGAGACCAGGTACCAAATTTGGTTCCCACTGTGAAATCAGATTTACTGAGGTGCAAAGTCCTGTTTTTTCTATGGTACTTGAGATTAAGACTCTCAGTGAATAACTGCTGGGAATTGTGCTCAGATCCTCAAAGCTTGTAGATGCCATTTCAATACCAAGTGGCGGCAGCAGTGGCTGCATCCTGGCTGTTCCAGGGTGACAGGATATGCTGCCCGTCAGGTCCAGTGCTGCCAAGTGGTGTTGCCTTTCTGCCACCAGCCATCAGCTCCATAAACAATTGAACCTGCTGTGTGGAAAAACCCATCACCAGCTGAGAAAGTCATAGTAGGCACTGAAAGAAGCAATCAAAACTAATCGTAGTGCGTTTCACCAAAAGAAAAGGGAGAGAGGCTAATGAATCTGCCTGGAAACCACTGGGAGCATCATTAGAGACAAAGAGGTGCGGTGGGATTTGCCAGTGGGAACTTTCAGTGGAGCCCATGGGAGTTAGGTTGCCCTTTGCTACTGAATTGTAATGGCAAATGGGAGCCTGTTACCCTTGAATTCCTTTGAATATCCCAGGCCCAGTAGACTTAGCACTGGTTTTTAGGTGCCTGCTTGTGCTTTGCATTATGCATGAATGCTAGTGGGGGGATTAAATACAGCAGCTCTGCCATTTCAAATAGCTTTGACCTGAAGTTGATGTGTCAGCTGTCAGTCCAGATGAACTTGGTATAAAAACTGGTACCAGTTATTATAAAAAAATGGTAGAAGCAAAGCCTTACTTTACATATTAAGAGGAGTAATTGTTTTGAGAATCTTTAACGTATTTGTTGCTAAAAGTGGCATAGCTCCTCATTTAATGAAATTTTATTTTGTAAAGAGGGCCAACATACGACACAGATCTCTGAAAGTCACAGCAAATTAACTCAGTGCAAAATCTGCATGCTGAATTCCCCCCAAACCTCCTGTGTGTGTGTGTGTGTGTGTGTGTGTATGTGTGTATCTGTGTGTGTGTGTGTAAACAGCTGGGAGGAAAAAACCTGGAGTATCCAACCTGCCAGCCTGACCTCAGAGGTGACCCAGCTTTGAGCAGGAGTTTGAACCAGAATTCTCTTAAGATCCCTTCCAACTTGAATTATCCTGTGATGCTGTGAAATTAGGGCCAGAGTTGGAGGAGAAAAACAGGGCTTTCCCTTAAAAACAGGCTTGAGAGAGGTTTTTTTTTTTGCCTAGCGTGTTTCCTAGTGCCTTCCTGTCCTTCCCATAATCATTGTGGGTACTCCAGGCTCACCTGGAGAGCTCTGATGCGTGGGGGAGAGAGGAGGGCTGAAGGGGAGAATCTCTGGCATTTATGTGATGTGGAAGTGCTTACATCCTGTGACAACAGAGAGAAGGTGAGAATCGCTGTGACTAATGAGTTGTTTACTTGGCTTTTGTATCGCTCACCTCAGGAGCAGACGCTGTGTTTGTGTTGGTATGTATTGATCTCAGACTCCTGCAAATTCCATAGCTTTGTATGTCACCTTCCAAGCAGTTCATGTGATGCCGCTAATCCTGTCTCTTAGTGCTACAGGAAGGTTATAGTAGTTAGGGTGCAGAATGCCACATTTATTTTTTTTTTTTTTCCCGTTTCCCATACAACATTAGCACATTTTTAGCCAGGAGCTGTTGTTTCTCTGAGTTTGGATCCCGATCCGGTTTGGAGAACTGAAGTGCCCTTAGAAAGTCCAGTGCAAGCTGTGCCCACCACGTGCTGCGGGCCCGGCATCTGCTGTTGTTGTATTTAAGTTGCCTAGAAAAGCATTTTTACTTCGGGAGAGTGGAGTGTTTCTCTGCAGTCTCCCGATGCCTATCCTCATGGTAGTGGAGCTAAACTCATGGAAAACAGAGGGAAAAATTGGATTAGTTTTTAATGCTGGATTTGGCAGTATGTGTCTGTGTGCATGGGGCAATTAGTGATTTTTTTTTAAATCCAGAATTTGGTAGAAACAGCCTCTAACTCCTTTTGGGAAAATTGGTGGGGAAGACAACAAGGAATGCCTGGGTTTTCTTTATTTAATGAAACAGTCTTAGCTGAGATTAAAAGGCAAAAAAGTTGGACTTAGGTAGTATTTTTTGCTGCAGTGTGACGCTGCTCGGCTGAACAGGTTACATTGCCCCAAAATGCTGAAGTGCTATCACAGATCACCTAATACCATGCATCCAGCCTCAAGCCTTTTTGCTGGGGAGCCTGACCAGCCCAACATTGAATGTGTGGATTTTTCTGATCTGCTGTTTTGTCTAGGGTACACGTGGTGCAGCTGAGGATCTGGCTCTGGCTCTTTAGGAAAGAGTTACATGGGGTGGTGTAGGAGAAATAAATTCTGCATGACTGAGAAGCAGTCAAAGGTGTTTCAGTTTTCACATAAGCTCCAGGGCTGGAGTGTGTTGAGATGCCAACAGCCTTTGGCTGCATCAGAAGTGGGACCGTGGACCTGGGATTCTCACAGAAGACCCTGTGGAACGGTCTGAGCTACAGCTCATTAAAGCTTTGGAAATCTGGGAATATATTCAGCACTTAAGTAAATAGGAAAGAAAAACTGTATTCCTTAAGTGTAAATGAGCAAGAGGAAGGCTGAGGCCAGGTACAGTCACCTTTGCTTGTCCTTTCGGTGCAGGGGGTGTAGGATGGAGGCAGCGGGCAGACCCCAGTGCAGGCAGGGGCAGTGGGGGCACTTTGGTGATGTGGGTGCTGGTCTGGTGGGCGCGCTGTTGAGCTGAACACAGCCTGCCCGAGCATCACTCGGCAGGTTGGGAGGGAGCAGAAGAAGGGATAAGCAAATGCTGAATTTAAAGAAAGGGAATAATACAAAGCTCATTTCGTGGCTGATCTTGGCAGGTGAGTTACAGTCACAATGAAGAAGGCTCGTAAAAAGCTGATGGTCCTTATTTACCTGGCTCCTGATCCATACCATTCTGGCTGTCAGCTGTAGCGCAGCAGAGAACAGGCCTGCAGAGGGGCTGGGGACATTCTTGTGGGTGCCCCAGCTGCCCGGGGAGCACGGCAGAGCTTCCCAGCTGCCGCTTTCTGGTAGCAGCCACCTTTGCCAGCCCTCCTCTGCGTTGCTGCTTACACGGATAATGTGGTTTCTTTGTTAGTTTTTTTTCTTTTGAGCATGCTCAGCTCTCAGAGTTTTGTAGCAGGCAAAAGCTGGTGATTTCAAGGCTGGTCCTGGAGGTTTCTTCCCTATTTTGGTGGAGCACTTAAAAAGGAGGATTTGTCCCATCATTTTCCTGCTTGGGGCTGAGCAGCCCATATCCCTGTGCTGCACCAGGGACCTTGGGGAGGTGTCTTGTCAGCTGTCACTGCTCTGCATAACAAGAACCAGTGCTGGCTGGTGGATCAGTCCACTTTCCTCACTCTGTTCACCTGAGGCTGTTATTACCAATTCTGGCAATTCTTGCACCCCTCCTGAGCAGCTGCTCTCGGGGTGCATTGCGATACCGGCTGGTCTCCTGGCTTGGCTGCTTCCAGCCTGGCACTGGGTAAGGAGATAGCAGGCACCCTCCTCACCGGCAGGCTGAGTTTGTCAGCCCCGGGACACATCGCGCTTTTATTAGGCAGAGCCTGTGTTGTGTGCCACCCGAAGCGCAGCCAAAAACAGGCACTCCCCTTCTCAGTTGGGTTCAGCACAACCTTTCCAGCCTGAGAAGCCACTCATTACACTGGTGGCAGCTGCTAGGCTCGGTGTTCCCCTGCTGTCCAGGTTCTCTGGGTGCAACAGAATTAAAAAAAAACAAAAACGAAAACCAAGACACAACTAAACTAGTGATAAATCATTTATTTCAATAGTGACAGAATCTGATTTTGTTTTTCCGTAATACAGTTTCCACTACTCAGCTCTGCTGCTTAGAGTTGTAACAGTTAATGAGAAATGTTTTGGAGACAGCTACGGTTTTAATTGGTGAAGCAATTACTGTTTAGTTTTGACGGTGGAAAATGACTGCATGTAAGGTGTTTTTCTTTCTTTTCTAGGTTTTTTCAAATTTGTAATTAGGCTTCTCCAATTATGTACTTCATAAACTTTGGAAACAGATCTTTCAAATAAGTGCTTACTGCCTGGTATTCTTATGCACAATACTTTGTAAAGGTGAATAGAGTCACAGGACTTAAAAGGAATATTAATGTGGGGAAAATTACCCAAAAATTTAAATGTTCAGAGGTTGATGACCTTCCACTGGTAGGGCTCTTTTTAATAAATAAAACTGAAGTATCCAGTTTCCATAAAGAAAAGCAGATGTAGGGTATTTCTAGTTTCTTGAATCTGTCTCTGCAAATTGTAATCTTTTTCTAATATGGCGATCAAAAAGAAATAAATGCAATTGTCCACTTTAATAAAGAAGGGCTGTTCAATTAAGTCAGGGAGTCAAATCCTGCTGTGTTACGTATTGCAGGTATTAAAAACTCACCTGCAATAAAGATTTACTCCAGATTTTCATCAAGACCAAAACTTGATCCTCTAAAAATAGTAAAAGAAAGGGAATTCAGGATTAATTTTCTTAACATTCTGTTTCACCTCATTATGATCAAGCAGCGCTTGTTTATAAATGCTTTGCCCCTGCCACGGAACCTGCAGCCTCAGCAGCAGGTATAACATAATATGTGGCTTGCAGTGGAAGCAAAAGCCCCAAACCTGTTTGAGGCTAGTTGTGTGAATATCAAAGAGGAAATTATGCTGAAGGCAGAGGCAGTGATAGGACATGTTCCCACATGCCCATTGCATAATCTTCTCACCCCACTCCACATGCCCTGCGGCAGGGAGCAGCCGGAGAGCTTGGGCTTTGCAGGGTGCCAGCCAGCTTGTTTTGCTTTAGACTCCTGCCTCAATGAACAAGGCTGGTGAAAGCCACATGCATCAGGGGAATGCCCAATGTGGGCAGGTGTCACTGTAAACTGTCACCGGTTAGAGCAGCACAGTGTGTAAAACAAACAAACAAACAAAGAACCCCCCAAAAGACACAAAAACCCCCCCAAAACAACAACAACATCAACAACAAAACAAACAAGTATCTCCTTTGTCATAAGTTTTCATTTCACATAAATATGAGAAGGGATAGGGACCAGAGCAGGCATGAAATATCTTCTTAAATCTCTGCATGGATGACTAAGGCTCAAAGGATGCCAGTGCTGGGTCTGCTTGTTTCTGGGGTTACCCATGCTGGTGCTGGAAGGGATGCCAAGCTCTGCTTCTTCTTGCAGAGTCATTTTTGCAGAGAGAAGAATGAAAAGTTAACCCTCCTCATGTAATAGCGGAGGTCAGGCCAGGATTATACTGAAAAGACTGGAACAAGTATTGCAGCCTGTCCATTGCAGACTTTCTTTTCTCATCCCTAGGTGCTATGATAGATGCTCTCTTGTTATGCAGCTTGTTTTTATGGTAAAAATTGCTTTGTAGAAATAAAGATGTAGAGGGCCTAAAGTGTTGTAGAAGGCTGAGTGGAGAAAAAACGCAACCATGATTATGTTTTTTTGAGTAGACCATAGATCATCACAAAAGCCTTCAAAGCTCAATGTTGGGATTAAAAGTACTAGATTCTCTCCATTTACAGGAGAAAATTGGAAAGATAACAAATTAAAATCCACGTGAAATAATTTCTTAGTGTTTGTGTGCAAGTATTCTCTCTGTACCATACCTAAAGGATCGAGAAAAGAATAGGGTAAGTTGTTTGCTCAAAGAAACACAGATAAACTTGGCAGAAAAAGCTGAAAGGTTATACATCTATTACAGACTGCAAGTGCCAGTCAACTAGACTTTTAACTGGGTTTACTCAGTTGATGATTTTTCATTTGTAAAATGAAGGCTTGCAAATAAAATTCTTTGTAATGATGGAAACGATATTAATTTTACAATCAGATTATCTTACTAATAAAGGTAGTAATCATGAGCTGTATGTTTCCCTCCAGCCCAATTCTGACAACATTATGTCTTTACTGAGTCTGGTTAGTAGAGCATGGGTGTAAATTTCTTTTATTGTAAAAGTAGTAGCAGTGATCCAGAACCTTGGATGGTAGTTGAAAGACGTGAACAGATTTCAGTAAATTTGGGTAAGGTACCTCTTACTGGTCTGTAGTATAAATTGTAATATAGCAGTGTTTTCCTTTCTAGACAGATGCCACAAGCTAGAAAATGGTGCTAATGAAAAAAAATCAGAATTTGTGCTTTATGGTGGAACAGGCATGGCAGAAGATGCACTGTCACATGTCCTTCTCTTGTGCATTACAGATCTGAATGCATCACAGACCCAGGGTCCCCAAGCAAGCATTCCAAACCATGGATCCATCCAGTCGCCACGGGTCGACACGCTGCTGCTGAACCACCAGCCTGAGAGCCTGCAGGACACTGAAAGTGGAGACAGAGTAGAGGAGAAGATTGTTTACCTCTGATGGCTTATTTTCTAATTTCAGTAGCACTTTGGAAATATAATTGTGTTTCATTTTCTAAATGTCTGTAGTTGCTCTCTGTATGACCAAATAGTTTTAAGGATAGTATTAAATATTCAATGCAAAATTCTTCCCATGATAAATATAACAATTAAGTTATTTTGAAGTCTTTGGTTTATAATTTTTAATTTATGACATGATTTCAAATGCTTTGCAAGAAGCAATGAGTATCTGGGGATATGTAACATTTTAAAATCATTAAGATGGCACCAAGAGCTGTGAATACTAGTGCTGATTTTTCTCTTCAGTCCTCTTTTTAAAAGGGCAAGTTAAGAGAGGTGGGCCTGCTGTTTGAGATTTCAAAGTATGTATCAGTAACCTTCTAACAATTGTGATATAACATGAGAAGACAGCAGTGTAAGAGTGATGGCTATAGTCCTTGCTATGGTATGTACCC
Organism: Nesoenas mayeri; assembly: GCF_963082525.1. Taxonomy (NCBI): domain Eukaryota; kingdom Metazoa; phylum Chordata; class Aves; order Columbiformes; family Columbidae; genus Nesoenas; species Nesoenas mayeri. Next base: position 64,154,300 of record NC_137542.1, on the reverse strand, counting down.
TTTCTATGGTATGTACTCTGAACTATCAGGTCGTTTTCAGTATCTCCTGGCTCAGGAACCAGTCAGAAGAAGATGTATTTTATGGTATCAGCAGAATTGCAGAATTGTGTTTGTTCATGTCCCAAGAGTTATAATCATTTTGGTACTATTGCCAGTTTCTGTGCAGAGATGCTGTAAATCAGTTTGTTATTGTATTATAAGTGTATCTCATTTCAGCAAGTGCCCTTATGCATTACTATTTACCAGATGAAATCTGGTAAAAAAATGGTTCAAAAGAAAAAATTGGTCAAAAGAAAGGAGAAGAATAGTAGGCTGTTAGTGAACTGAACTCATCTGTAACGCTGTTGCTTTCCCATGTAGGAGCCAGTTATTTTCCTGCTTTTAGGTTCACAGAGTCATCTCTGTGTTAGGCAATAAGAAACCAGGACCTGTTTTGTGCCTTTCTATCTTTCAGAAATATTTGTACACTTCTGTCGAACTGAATAAATGTTCTGTATATCACTACAAAACCATAACTTTGATTTATTGTCAGGTCCTCCAAAGAAGTTCATAAATATGAGGGGCAAAAAAAAATCTCCTTGCCTGATTGGCACTCTGCTCTGCTGCAGAAGCTCCTGCCTTGTTCTAGCACGGCCAAAGCTGTGCCACAGGCACCGCAACTGGCAAAACCCAGGATGTGCTTATTTGGGTGGGCATGGGCAGCCCTCTGGGCTGGCCAGGTGCTGCTTAGGGTGGCTGATGGGATCTGCAGCGTCGCAGCAGGGATGCAGCTGCACAGCTCCTGGACCAGAGCTGCCTTTCCTCAGCCCAGCTCACAGGATAGAGGAATGCAGGGTTGCCCCTGCCTGTTCAAATAAGCCTCTTCCAGGGACTGGTGTTGCTACTGGGAATATTCAAAAGCAGTGCTTTCTGAGTTGCACTTGACAGGGCTACCTGACAAGCTGTTCGGTTGACACCTTGGGCTAACAGCTGAGGCACTGACTTTCTCAGCGAGCAGGTCCTGATTCCCAGCTGGTATTAGTCAGTGTGCCAGTGTCACCAGGGAAAGACTGGGCCTGCAGATGTGTTCTCCAATTTCTATTTCTTGCCTTCAAGACTCCTGCTCACCTGACAACATTTCTTTAACATGTTTCCATATAAGAGAAGAAGCCTTTTTAGAATTTCAGGAAACATCTTACCTTCTTTACATTCCATAGTTAGACTAAAATTAAAATGGGAATCCAACCTCTCATTAGAGGTCCTACAGTAAGGACAGTCCACAACCTCTCTATTTTACAAGTCAACAATGAAAGCAGTATTGCAATCTGGACAGATTTTTTGGCAAATTTCTGAATAACCAGATGAGTTTCTTGGGATACAGTATGTCCTGGCATACGTGCATTGCCTAGGGACTGGCGGGAAACTGGGAAAAACTGTGTAGTTTTCTCCACAATTGCTCTCTCTGCATTTTATTATGTCTTCGCTGAAACATCTGGTACGGGTTACTGTCAAATCAGAGCTGCTGGATGGATAGGTGCTGTCACAGCCTGGTGTGGGAATTCCCGTGTAAGCATCTTGCCACTGGGAGAGGAAGAGAGGATACTGCTTCTCTCATCAGTTTTTAATTGAGGGCCTGTAGGTCAAAAAGTGTTTGGCCAGGACTTCAGCTGTTGTGCAAATTCCTCGAGTCCCCTAACATCAGGCAGCATCTTATTTTGCTCACCTATGTTTACAGTAAAACTTCTGGCACTTGAGGAAGGCAAAGGCAGGAAACAGGTGGCCTCTAGATTTAGGTATTTTAATTGTAGAAAATGTTTAAACTATAGGCCAGTATGGTCTTGGCAGGTGCTTTTTATAACAAGATGTATTATGCACCCATGAACTCTGTCCATTATTTAGGCATTTGTTAATACTTAGCAGAATTTAAATGCAGCCTTAATGAGACTCAGCCATACTAACAGGCTGCATTTTCAGTCACTGACAGGCATATTTTGAAGCTTCATCTTCCTTTTTAATTAGAAAAATACATTCAGAAGTTCTCCTTGTCACTTTTATTACATTATTTTGTAGTGGACATATTCACAAGGCCTGTTGTTCTTTTTTTTAACTCAACCCCTGTATTGTGTTTTCTTCTCAAGGTGTCTTGCCTCTGAAAGCTCAAAGTCAAATTTAGTCATTCATTTCAGTGTTGAAATTATAGGAGCAGTTGCTGTACTGCCAGCTTGGGCTTTGTCTCTGGTGTTTTGTTTTTTGTGGTGTTTTGTTTTGTTTTGGTTGGTTGGTTTAGGTTTTTTGGGGGTTTTTGTTTGTTTTGTTTGTTTGTTTGTCTTTCCAATAAATTTATACAATGGTAAAGAAGTAATTTATAAAGGACTCAAGTTTACAGTGGGCTGGATCCAAAACCTTGGATTTGTCATTCAGTCTATTACAGAATGAAGCCAGAATAGAGCAAATGCTTCACTTGGCTGTTATTTGAGTAACAGGGTAAACAACACATTTAGCTGAATTTTCAAAAAGCTAATCCACTTAATTTTCAAATGACTAAATTAAATACAGATTAGGTTCTCAGCAGCAAAACTCACCAAACATTGTTTACTGAAGTGATTAAAAAAACCCAAAGCATTAATGTTTCCGTGTAAGAAAGATGAATCATTTTACTTAGAATGCCCTGTGGGCTGCATTAATTTAATGCCACCCATTTGGGTTAAAAAAGTGAGTAACGTTTTTCACTGCATCTCAGTCAAGTTGGTGCAAATTTTGTAGCAATGTACCATAATGCTGGTAAAGTCGTGTTTGTAGTGGGGCTCATTCAGAGGAAAGCAAAGAGGCTTTGTTGTGGTGAGTAACGGGTACAACTTGCTCTGACTGCCTTTTGAAGCAAAGGAGAGCTGTGGCTGAAGCAGTTTGCCTTGTGCATTTGATGACAAATGGGGAAATAGTGTGACTGCACCGGTATCTCCCAATCACTATTCTCTCTGAAAAGAATTCCAGGCCAAATATCTTCTTGTCTAAAGCCTTCACTGCATCCAGTTCATATTATAGAGGTAGAAACAGCACACGTTGTGGGACATTATCACTCTGTAAGAGGTTGGACATCTGCTTTTTGAATTGCAGTCGCATTGTGACTTTTTTTTTGCCAAGGTACATGGATGTATTTATTTTTTTCTTATCCCCAGTAAACATCTGTATGTAGAAGCACTGCAGAAATAGCTGTAAATCTTGGTGATCTTACTCATAAGGACAACCACCTGTTAGCCTCAAAAAGTTTTTCCCATCTCGCTGCCAGGTTCTGAGAAGAGGCTCTGAAGATGGCCTGAATTCAATGGCTTGAATTTTGCATAAAGGCTCCCTTTGGCAGGCTGATGTGAAACCAGAGTGTTTGATTTCTTCAGTATAAAGGAAAAACCTCAAAGGATAACCTTGCTGGCATTAATCTAAAGTGTTCTCATTAATACAGCCCTTTGCTTTGCAAAAGTGCAATGGACAATAGACTACTGGGCTGCTTCTATCAGGACATCACCCAAGACTAAGAGGATTGTGGAGGATCTTGCTGGTGTTTGTGGGCCATGGTGGTGAATTGGTCCAGATACTTCATCTGGGAATGTCAACATTTTTCACTGACATGCAGAGCGGTGTTGGCAACAGCTCTATTGAGGTCAGTAGCTGGCTCCCAAATTCCCAGGCAGCTATGTTTCCTATCCTAGTGATTAGCTATGCAGAAGTTTCTTCCTCTTCTCCTCAGTCTCAGTTTCAGTCTCAGATAAGGATGTTCCCACACCTTATTTAGAAGGGTTCAGCCCCAGGGAGGTCTGCAGCATCTGCTGAGGTCTGAGGTTGGGTCTTGAAATATCCTGAGTGGAGACCAGAAGAAGGGAAAAGAAACATGAAAAAGGCATTCTTGATATAAAGAAGGCAGGAAGAGTGTCCCCTACCATGGGATGTTTTCTAAGCTCTTTTATGGAACAAGCTTTTCCATTCAGAGAAGAAAACAAAATCAGCAATTATCACACTGCTTTTTTTTGTTAGACTGATAATCTGAGAACTGGTTAGATGTCATATTTTTGAACTCCAGTGCCAGATGGAGTGAGACTCAAACATTTATGAAAGTGACTGTGAAGCATGCACGTTGAAACAAATAATTTCTTCTATGGAGACTGTTTAACAGACCCAGGGGAACTTTCTTACCAGCTTTCTATAGAACTGTCAAATCGTGCCTACAGGAGCTATGCAGAAGTGTGAACCTTTGACTAACCTGGTTTACCACTGCTAACAACAAAGCTCTGCATGGATGAACAATCTTAAGAGTTGAAGTTGGTTTGTCAAGAGCAGCCTAAGTCCCTTGCTCTCTTCTGCAAGTGAACATGCAGGATGCTTGCATTCCTCATGGTTATCCCATTGAAGATGCTCAGGTCAAGTTGTAGAGCTACTTGTTTTCCTCCTCAGTAGTACAAGAAACATGAGATATTGATGTCACTCCTGGGTGAAGTTAGTAATGCCTGGAAGGTAAAGTTTTCCTCTTTTCCTACATGCACAGAGTTGTCCTAGAATTGCTGAGTGAATGCTATAAGAAGCCATTGTAGGACAATTATAAACTCATCAAACCAAGCCCAATCCAGATAGAAAGGCAACTAAGAGGACAAAAATAGCTTTAATAGGACTGACTGAGGATGTCCTGCTTTCAGTCAGTGGAGGGTAACCATTCTCATCCTTTGGGGCCTCTCTCCAGCTTTTGATGCTGTTGTCTATGTGCTACTGATGTCCTGTAGGTGTAAGGAGCAAGGCTTCAGAATGATGTACTGGAATTGTCAGTGAAAAGGAAAACATCAGAGTGAGTGAAATTGCTTCTCTGCTAATGTTGCTCTCTTTTTCAAAGTCCAACATGATCAGCTATGGCCTGATTTTAAACCTGTGTGCAGCCACCATGTGAACTGACAAGGTGGCACAGACTTTATAAAATTATCTCCAAGTGCCTGATGCTTGAGTAATTTCAAAACATCTTGTACTTCAATGAAGGCCAGACAGTGGCAATGCTACAGGTGAAGGAAGGACTTGAAGGATGATGGTGCACAGCGAGTGAAGAACCTGTCCGGCTGTCATCCTCTACAGTACTTGTCTTCAGGTCGAATGGTTATGTGCAGTTTGTGAAAGGTGGCTTACAGCACTGGGAAACCCCTCTTGGCATGTGAAATGAATGCTAAGCATTGAAGGGTGTTTCACAATATGAATTACTGACAAAGGTTAGGGTGCATCAGCTGTTTTACTGGAAATCTTGGTTTGCACAGTAGAAATAGTTAAATTTCTAATTCTGATTCCAGCTGCTCTAATTTGATTTACAGCATAATTCGCCAAAGAGATCAGGAAATTACTTTCAAGGACAATACATCAGCATTGTGTGAGACAGCTGAAAGAAGAGAAGCAGTTTTATTTATTTGAAAGGGGCCAGTCACTTCTGCTGTTCCGCAGGCAGGACTGCATTGGAGTCTCATGAACCAAAAACCCCATGTCATGGCTAGGGCTTCAACATTCTTCTCGAATATTCTGAACATGAGTAGCAGAGCATGATTTACAGACACCAAACTCGAAACATTTTTCCTTCTGGGAAATCTGGAGCTCTGAACATCTGGGCAACTGAAATTCCCCAGAATGCAGTCCTTCCATCTATAATTTTAATTATGTGTAACTCAATTAGTGCTCACCTGATTGCCTTCTGATAAGCAGAAACATTTCCCTAAATTTTGCTCAGATGTTTACAATCTATTATTTCTGCAACTTCTGTTAGTGACTCTGGGGTAATTACAGAGATGGGCCTGAACATAAAAGAGATCTGAAGTGCATCAGATATTTGGAACATCAAGACTTGAATCCAAGTTTGAAAGACTGAGACAAAATATTTCACTTCAATGCAATGTTTTTCAAACTCAGTTTATGAACTGTCAGACAAAAAGATACAGACTCAAGAATAATTGGGGAAATAAATAGCACAAGAGATAGTGGAAACTGCTTCCTTTGTACAGTGTTCAGGGAGTTACTGATGAAAAAATCCCTATAGGCAGTCTATGAAATTACATTATTATAACAATTACATGTTATTTTTGATTTGGCATTTTGTTAATTGGGATTTAGCATAGAATTAAATTACTGGGTAGCTCTAGTGTTGAAAGTAAAGCTGAATATGATGGACTGGGTTTAACAAGGTATAGCAATTCACAGTCAGGTAGCAGGACCTTCATCCATGGAAAGCTTTTTGATAGACTGAGGATCTACAACTGGCAGAGAATGCCTGTGAGATGGCACTGTCTGGTCCTGCTGGAGATGCTATACTCTCCTGGAGGTGCCAGGTTTTGGCTTCAGGTCTATTACTATGCCATTACCGCACTCCTGCAACACAAAGCCAGAATTCTTTGGGCCCTTTCCACTGGGTATCTAACCTGGGCACATGTGCCCAGGGGCAGCTGTGAGTGTGTGGAGAGTTGGCCTTCAGGCCTGGCCCATGGCCATGGTGGTGAGGTCAGTTTCCCCATGCTGCTGGTGTCCCTTGTGTGCTAAAAGGGGGGTTTCTCCTGGATTTCAGAGTAGCTGTGCATTACACGTATCACACAAGCAGGTTCTCATATATTTGATGCTGTTAACTTGCCATTTTAGCTACTGTTTAAAGACATTTGACAAGGATATGAAGTAGTGCTTTCTGAAATGCAACGTCTCTGTGAAAACTCAATATTCATTTAAATTTTTACAAAGCAACAAGGGTCAAGTATGGTTGTAATAACTAACAACATGTGTGTTGTTTAATCTTCAAAGCAAGTTTTACCTTTAGAGGTCCATAATTTAGACAGTAAATATTGTTTCTCTTACTTCAAAAGGAAGCAATAATTAGATTATCCCTGGACTCAGATTAACATTTAATTTGTACATTCCTTCATAGCTGTCTGCATACAATAGCAAAATAATTCTTTTCATCTCTGTGTGTGCATGCTGTCAGTGTTTAAAGTTGTAATTCAATACCCAGAGGAAAGATATGGCAGTGTATGAGATGCAAACATGCAGAGGTTTTTTCCAAGACAGTGTGCCCTCCATCCACCTGCCACTGGTGCACAGTCATATCCTGAAGCCACCTGCTCCTGCCTCCTCCTGACCTGTCATTGTACCCAAGTCTCTTTTCAAGTCACTTGTCATGTTGTTATGGGGTTTTTTTGTTAGTTTGTTTTGGTTGATTTTTTTTTTTTTCCTGTTTGTTTCTTTCTACAGGGATAATTTGTGGGTTTACAGGATGATAAATGGTACATGTGGTTCTGGCCCTATGTAACACCCTGCTCCAGCCCCACCAAGGGAGCCTGGCCTGGGGGCACAGTGGTCCTCTGCCAGCCCCTTCCCACAGCTGTCCCCAGGGAAGGGGCTTGCTGGGCACATGTGAGATGGAAAACAGCAGGGACAGCTTGTGTTTCCCCTCTTTGAGGCTGGCCTAAGGTGTTTTGTTCAAACAACATCCCAATGCCATTCTGGCTATGGGAGAGACTGGATTGGCTCTTGGACTTCAGCCATCAGGACTGCCTTCATTGAAGGGCTGAGACAAGCATTTCATTCCTGGGAAGCAAGGTGTCCTGCCACTCGGTTGGCAGCATCCTGTCACCATCATGGTGAAGACTTCCAGTCTAGTGCCTTGTTCAACATAGCTGGAGAGGGTGCAGCCAAAAACCAAGAATGGGTGTCCATTGCCCACCTAACAAAAGAAATAAGCTTCCACTAGCTGTAACAGTCATTGTTACTTTAGCCTTCGCTAAGATTTCAATAATGGGGATTGCACATTGCCAAAACTCATGCTTGGACACTAACCTGATAAGATATCAGGACTAGAGAGATAGATAATACACCAAGGAAACACCTTTCTGCTACTGATTTTTTCGTAATTGCCTATATGTATGAGCTGCAGATGCGGCACTGCAAAATATTTCTATTCATTTTCTGAAGCCCAAGAGTTTCTTTGAAACATAAAAAATGTGGTAATGGCCTTCTTTCTAGGCATTGAAAAAGAGCGTGTCTGCTTTAATGCGACTTAGTTGGAGCACCATTATACATTTTAATGAGGTAATGCATGAGGAGGGGTCAAGTGGAGCAAGGACTTGTTCCGTTCCCATCAACACTGACACTACGTTGCTAACACAGAATTAATTCTGTGGCCATAATTTGAATAAAATATGTAGCGCAAGATTCACTATTGAATATTCCAAGTTAGGGGAGTCTGTTAAGCATCGTTGCCATGGGGACTGCTTGAAGGTTGGATTAATTAAGGCCTGAACAGATGCTGTGTAGCATGTAGTGTCATTTGTGCTTTCTGCTTGTAATTAATGTGTGCATGTGTGGGGTGAGAAGCAAGGCAAGAGGGAGATACCCACCTTAATTTATGTGTGACAGCTTTTCAGGTAAAATGAATTATTGGTATATGAAAAGTGATGCCTCTACACATGCTAAAAATACAGATTAAAAAAGGAAGAAAAAAGAGACTATCGAATTCAACTCCTAGCTGGGTCATCATGTTTCAAATGAAAATGCCAGAATCAAAGACACAACCTTCCCCACTTGTTCCTACAAAATTTAGGAATTTAGAAGAGCCAGTTCACCTGTTAAATTGCTTAAGATTAAAGAGTAGCATTTATTGCCAGCCTAGAAGGCTCAAAACATATCATAGCTTTTGGGGACATTTATATGCAAACATAAATTTATGCATGCAAAGAGAAAGGCGATGACTTATACACATGCATGTGTATGTAAAATTTAGGCCTCCTTGCTGCTTTATTCAAGTCTGTTGAGTACTGCTGAGATCAAAAGAAGCACCGAAACATCATTTCAAACACCTTTTCTCTCACTATGCTCTATTGCTACCGCAGGGCTTGAGATCTTTGAGATGACATTAAATAGTGCCTAGGTCTTCAGTGTGTGCTCTGAGCTTCATGGTGAAGGTTTTGGGGGCATAAGGGACCACAAATAGGAGTGGCATCCTCCAAAGAAGGAGACTGGTGTGATGGTGGGCATCTACGCTTCTGCCACCGCTCTCATTCTTCCTTCACCTTCACGTGTGGAGATGGACAGCCCTGAATTTTCAAAGCCTCATTCAAAAGCAAGAAGGATGAAAAATGTCATCAGCTGTCCAATGGAATAAAGCGTTACCCAAACTTGGTTTTTTGAGCCTTTAAGATGCGGGAATACAGTACTCCAGAACAGACGTGGTTGATTTGTGAATAACTGGTTGCACTGACACAGTAGATGCTTGAAAAAGAAATGCAAAAACTGATCATAGTGTTTTCTAGCAGCATTTAATTGAAAAAAAATCAGCTTCTCAGAACGGCACACATTTTCTACAGTGGAAGAATAGTCTTCACAATGTTTCCCAGAGAAATTTTGCAAAATCCCAGCAGCTCCATGTTTTAAAAGGACAGGAGTCCAGTATTTCTTCATTAGAAAATGTGTTCCTACCACTCCTAGTAGTAAGACAAAATTAAGAATTTTCATCTAAAGTCATAGAGGGCAAGATAAAGAATGTTAACTTGCTGAGAGCTATTAAATAAAATATTTCTGTGCTACAATTCTCATCCTAGATCCTATTTAAAATTATTTTATAAGCATTTTTGGCAAAATTTCATACCCAAGTCTGCTGCTCATATAACAATCAAGTACTTGAAATATTTTTAAAAATAGTATTATTTGTAGTGTAAAACTCTCTGAATCATCTGTGTGACTGAGGAATGAAATGTGATGGATGTTTTTTTCCAGATTGTGAGAAATAACAGCCGGTCTAATGAGTACTGAAGCATGTCTCTTTCCCAGGTGCTCAATTCTCTCTTTCTCTCTCCAATTTGCCTGCTAAATCTGCTGCATTTTCCACTAGTTTCTTAATATTCAAGGATTATCTCAGATGCTCTCTTGGGAAATGTGGCTTCCTTAAGGTTATGGAAATAATTAGGAAAGATTACAGCCTTCTTTTTGAATGAGTCTAGATTTATTTCTGTTTTTCTTGTTGCTAATGAGAGGCTTGCTTGTTCTGACTTTGATTTAGAAAACATTTTTTGCAGAAAGAAAAGTAGAATCTAATCCACAATGTGAAAAAATAAATCTTTGAGTAAAAGTTGAAAAATCAGCATAAATGCCTGAATGGTTTTGATTAAATGAATATACTCAAATTAAAGATAGATAACCTTTTAAATAGGAAGGACTGAAATAGACTGGAAATATTGATTTAGCTACCATGTCACTAGGAGAAGTCAGAAATCAAATGAACCATCTAGCAGGAGTGTCTCCAGATTTGTGATGACATTCAAGTGAATTTACTTCAAGCAAATATGCTCGTCTCTGCCCCAGTCCTGATCCTTTAAGTAAATGAAACCTGTACCATTCCTCTAAGTACACATAGATATGTCTCTCTAGAGACATAGAATAGTTTAATCCAGAGCATACTTTCCTAATATCTTATTCCTTATATAAATAATTTCTGAATACACGTATTTAATTACGAGCTACTTGATTTCAATGGCAATTTAGATGCTTTCTCACTTTTAGGTAGATGCTCAAATCCTTTTTCCCCCTGATCCCTGCTCCTTGGCTCTGGTGTTTTTTATGTTATTGGCTGATCTTACAGTTATTTGCCATCTTTTTCTGTCACGAACTATTTTCCCCTTTCATTAATAATACATAGAAAAATGTTGCTATGTTTTTACAATATTTACATGAAAGTCTTCCTACAATTCCTTATTAGATCATCACATACCATTCTCCCTTTCTGACCTTCAAATTCATCTTTATTTTCCCTGTGATCCTTAATTGTCTGTCTTCCTTAATGAAACAATAACTGAATGATTACTCTTGAAATGATCTTTTTGTATCTGGAAGTTACTGGAAGTTACACCAACCAACACCATTAAGGGCCTTCTGCTACATATAGATCAACCAGCTTGGATGCTACACAAAATGTAGCTGTGGCAACCTCAAGCCCCACGTGTGCTAAACTCCTTGGCAGGGAGAATGACCTGTAGTGAGTGCCATACAGCTGCATCTGAAGTGTTTGTGGTATCCAAACTAACTTGTTGAAAGAGAGCTCCGATGCTGTTATGGTGTTTTGCATCTTCCAGGTCAAAAAAGCCTAGGGCTTTCTCAGGAATAGGGCAGGAATGGGTATTCATGTTCTGTATTCATGCCTTAATTGCTTCTCCTAGACTTATTACTGAATTTATGACTTGCCTTCTTCATCAAGGCTTTTGATATGTGTTTTCCTCTCATTCTTGAAACCAGATTGAGCAGGGCATTTGTCAATAAAGATAAATACAAAGTCTTGCATCTGTGCTGGAGTAACACGAGATGGCTGCAGCGGCTGGGGAACTAGAACAGGAGTGGTGAGCCCTACTGGACCAGTCGAGCTGAGCCAGCAACGTACCCGTGCAGTGACAAAGGCAGAGCTGCAAATTCGACCATATTATTACAGCAAAAACATCACCAGCAGGTCAAGGGAAGAAATTATTTCCCTCTATTGGGTACTTGTGAGGCTATGTTAAGGTCCAGCTTGGGCACCCAGTGCAAGACAGTTATTGTGAAACTGGAATTTTGGTGGATGGAGCAGAGGCCATCCAAGGGGAGTCAGAGCAAACCAGGATGGCTTAGTTCATGGAAGAGAGAGCTGAGCTGGGGGACCTTACTGCTGCCTTCACCTACCTAGTGTGGTTGGAGAGAAAATGGAGCCAGACTTCTCTTTGAGTAGCACAGTGAAAGGACAGGAGGCAGCAGATACAAATAGCTACAAAGGGGGATTCCTACTGTATTTAAAGGAAAAAGCCTTCACCATGACAGGACAGGTTGTGCAGAGAGGTTTTGGCATCTCCACCCTTGGTGATATCCTGCCTAGTAGCATATAAAAGCTTTATTATCTGGATTGCTCCACTACAGCCTCAGTGTTTCATTTGTGTTTTTGTCACGGAGGCACTTCAAGGTTAGTTTAAGGGACAACAGGGTCCAAAAGAACTTTTATTAAACCAGTGAGAAACAGGGTTTTAGCACTCCAAAAGTGACTTAAAATACAGGTTCGGATACCAGTTGAGGAAAATTATTAAGGGGCAGCAACTAATACAACAGGCGGTCCACAGAGTGCATGCACACGGCTTCACCAAAACAATGCCGGAGCCGTCCCTGAGTCCGGGAGGAGTACACACTTGCCTAAACACGGTGTGGGATTATTTTAAAGAGATACACGTACTCGTAGTGAGTACAGAAAGTGTACACTCGCGATTTTGCGAGGGTAAATTTATAATACACTCGCAATCCTGTGAGGATTAATACACATGCAGATGTGCACAGAATATTACACGTGCTTATGTGGAAGCACGGGAGGAAAACACACTCGCGATTGTGAGAGGAAATAATTTATACACGTCCTCATATTGAGCACGGAAAGTTACACGTGCACATGTGCACGGGAAGTAAATCCACTCGCAATCCTGCGAGGAGAAGTTTCACTCAGCCCCGTGGCGGCGCGGCGGGCGGAGCCTCCATCCCGGGGGGCGGGGCTCTCGGGGGCAGCATCTCGCTCATGCTCCGAGAGACCCGCGACAATGGGCAGAGTCTCGACGAGAGTCCCGTTTTCTATTGGCTGATCAGATCTGACTGTGGGCATTCCAGAAGCTTCTCTGCACCCCCACCCTGGCTGTGGGTGCCCCTGAAGCCTCCAAACATCCCCCACATTGAACTTGGCGCTCCCTTCTCCTGATGGCCCTGGCCAGGGGCTCTGGGGCCAAACAAAAGAAGCTGTCAGCCTCAAACTGCAGAGAGAGGGGGAGATGTGTCTACTCCTTCCATGATGACAGAGGAAGGGGGAGAGAGCGGGGTTTACATCCTGCCACAGTTTTACCACCTTCTTCAATCTTATTCTGCCCTAGGAGGCATATAACAGATATTTATTGCTGGGAACAGCCAGGTCTCTACTCTTATTTCAAATTCCATAGTCTGCAATTACACATTTTTTTTCTATGAATACAGTTCTAGCAGTCACTGTTCTTTACTCTGGATTGTGTTACACACTGGCGGTTCTCTGCAGCGGATGATACTTGTGTTACCTTAATTATAACACCAAAAAGGAGTTTTGTTTCTCTGGAGTATTTGTTTTGTTTCACCTTCAATTTAGCTCATCTTCTGCAGGTGGTAGGTTCAGGAGATGGGCTCGAGTATTTTTTCTTAAAATATTCTTCTTGGACTGAAGAACAAAAGTCTTGGCTTCATATGCTGTCTAGAAATAATACCTAAGGCAACAGAGGATCTGAAACATGATAAACATAAGTACACATTGTTTCAGTTGTTTATCAAAGCTGCAGAATAAAATCTTAGCTAACACAGAACTGGCTGCTGAAGATGTGTGATCTCAGTAGTTACTTTTGCACACAAGCTATGATAAATATTCAAAGCAATTTGTGTCTCTTTTTTATCATTTAAATCCTACTAATTATTTTTAAAATGCATAGGATTGAATTTCAAGTTCTTTCAGTTGCACTGTTAGAGTTTACGTAGGGTTTTCTTTAAGGTTTTTAAGAAGCGCTTTGAAATTAAGGGGACGACTCACATTGGCTTTAGTAGGCCCAGGACAAATGCCCTTGTGACGACTTGGGAAAGGTGCCAGCCAGACACACAGGTGTCCCTTTATTTACCAGTGACACATCGCTAGCGGTGCAAAAGCCATTGCCAGACCACACAGTGTGTCACACATGGGGTGACAAAGAGGGTAGGGGCGTTTGGTTCTTCTTTTGTTGACTCGGTGGGGCTGCCCGAGACTGCTGCCCGCAGCCATGGCTCAGGGGAGGCAAGTGCCTGCCTCCCAGAAGCAGCATGGAGGTCGTCAGCTCCCATCTGGAGCTGGCAGAAGGGAATGAAATCCTATTATTTAATGAACAGCTGTCCAGCGTGCAAGGCGCTTCTTTCTCAAGGAGGTTAAAGTGTTTGGCCAGTGCTGCTGGGGCCAGTTGAAAAAGACAGAGCCTGAGAGCTGCCTCTAGCACTACGAAGAGAAACAAATGTCAGATACTGTACTGAGTCTTGGCATGGCTTCTAGGGAGAAATTTTGCAGGCTTCTCCTTCCACAATGTGCAATTTCTAACCTTGGGGTCAGCACATGGGCACTGGAAGATACTGCTAAGGGTCAAGGGCATGCCAGCAAGACTCTATCACTTGGGTACTGAATTATTCTTGGCTGATGTTTCAAGTATGAACTGTAGGAATGGATGTAGCTGATTAGCAAATAATAGCAGAGAGTGGATAATGAGCTTTCTAACAAACTGAGAGCAACTAGTAAAATTTCTTGGAAAATCAAAACACCTCTGGTATTCCTTGGTATAAAGAGAAGGATGTTATGGCTACAGTGACTTCAGATGATGTAGTGTTTAATATTTTCAGTATGCTTTTTTCTCGCTGATCCTGAAAGTTAGGGTTTTTTCAGCCTTGCTCAAGGAAAGAACAAAGACTGAGGGAGGCAGGTCTCACGTCTGTCACATCTGAGGATGATGCACCCATTTGTTCAGCTTCTTAAATGTCACTGCTTATTTTGACAACTCAGTACCAGGATCTGAGTGACTTTTCCTGTTGACAGCCAGGAAAAATTATTTGGAACACAAAAGCAAATAACAAACTTTGAAGATTCATGGGAGTCTGGCCAATATAGCTGCATGCCTCTCTCCTACAGGCCCAAGTGGACTAAAGATGAGAAAGGGACAAAGACGGGAAAGTGGTTTAGTGTTGAGGTCTCATTCAACCATCCATGAGCCAGAGAAAAACCTGGGGCCTCGTGTTTTCAGTCCTTCTGCAACTGCACAAGGACAGAGAAAGGAGGTGTCTGCCTCACTCCTGATTGTCCTGCCCATTCCTCATGTGGCCCACCAGTGCTCCTTGCCTTCAGGAAATAAAGGGGCATCATCAGTTCCCCTTCAGGGTTATCTGGAGGTCTTGCTGCAGAGCCAAACTGGATGGAACTTCTGGAGCAAGGTAGGCTCATTTCCATTTTCTAGGTGGTAGCTGAGGAAGCAGTGATTTACTAAACCATTCAGTGACAAAGTTTTCAGCAGCACCCCGACTGATCTCAGGAACAGGCTGCCCAGGGAGGTTGTGGAGTCTCCTTCTCTGGAGACACTCAAAACCTGCCTGGACATGTTCCTGTGCGACCTCACTTAGGCGTTCCTGCTCCAGCAGGGGAATTGGACTAGATGATCTTTTGAGGTCCCTTCCAATCCCAAACATACTGTGATACTTTGATACTGTGACACTCATCACATGGCCATGCAGCCAACCCTTCCCAAGCACAGAGCCATTGGGAGGCCACAAATGCTGTATGCCAGAAAAGCAATGGCCCAGGAAAGTTGTAATGGAGTTACTGAGGCCATGGAAGGGCTAACAGCCAGGAATTCTTCTATATGGATTTCCCATGGCTCTCCTATCTGCCTGATCACAGCCTAGCTCTTTGGCTTGTCAGACTGCAGCAATTTTTCAGGAAGCATAGAGATAAGGTACAGTCTGGGAAACAAGGAATTCAAAGACGAGACTGAGGAAGTGCAGCTGTGTCTTTTCACAAAAACAGGTGCATTTCACTTATATGGGGGGAATACATATAAACAAATTAAAAAAAAAAAAAAGAAAGAAAAAAAGACAGGCTTGCAGCCAACATCAAGCCTCTAAGTTGATGTTTACAGAAGACAGCTGATGCTTCTGACTCTGTTCACTGCCCTGCTAATTCAGATCAATATTGCACTGGGTCGACTGGTCCTGCTGGCAGAGAGGGGACGTGAAATGCAGATGCATTGCTCTATCTATCTATCTATCTGTCTGTCTGTCTGTCTATCTATCTATCTATCTGCTTATCTATCTATCTATCTATCCATCTGTTGGCTAAACACATCCATGTTTGTTTATCTGGTCATACTTCACTGAGCAGCTGTGAGGCCAGAGTCTTGATTTTGTTGGTACAAGCCTGTAACTGTATCTTTGACCTCTATGAGCTCATGCCCATCTATATTTCTGGAGTTGAGAGTGAGATTTTTGTCCCACTAATTTGCCATTTCTCAAGCTGCCTCCTGTCAGCTCATGTGGAAGGCATGAAATTGTAAACTAGTATCTCAATAGCTATGCTGCTCTCCTTCAGTAGGATATCACTTGGGGAATTTATCTCAGGCTGTGGAAAAAAAATTAGCGATAATTGTTTATGTTTCAGCAGTTCTTAGTTTTGTTGCCTTTGAACTGTGTCTGGAAACAAATACCTTTCTTCTTTATTTTCCTCCTGGGACTGTCAGTAGATCTGCTTTCAGGTGATTTAATGAGAAACAAGCCTCTGTTGACAGTGTTTAAGGAACATGATTAATTGCTTGAGTCGAGGCAGCATACCTCCATTAATACCTTGAAAAGCAGGAATCAGGGGCAGAACTGTGCCCTTTCAATGGTGGGGCTGTTCCTGAGCACAAAAAACCCAGCCCAAACATCTCCCCCCACATCACCCCAAGCTGAAAATTGTGACACTGCAAGCAGGCAACCACTGGCTGCTTGGGTCCCATACCACAATCTTCTTTTGCCAGTTTGGCACCTGGATGTTTCTTTGCCTTGCACACTTCGCGCTGTGGCTGCATACTGAATGTCCAGGGTGAACCAGGTGCTGTACAGTGTCCTAGCCACAAGAAGACAAAAGCAGCTTAAAAATCCTGACTCCACAAAGAGGAGACATGATCCTCAGCTCTTCCAAACCAGCTGAAAGGCATTAGGGGAGGCTCAGAGCAAGAGCTCTAAGTCTACAATCAGTTCAGGGATGAGCTGACTAAGTTCATAGTCAGTCATCTCCAGGACAGGCAACTGTGCTTCTACTTGGTATAGGCTTTGGGATAATTTTTGTTTGCGAAAGCAGGGCTTGGCATGGCCCTACGAACAAGTACTGTGGCAGCAAAGAAGCCTAGCGCCAGTTTGCCCTCCTCACCAGGATAACTTGTGACTAAAAAATCCTGGAAAATACTGCTGTAATTTGATGATCATAAGGCCTTGAGGGCATCTCTTCTGCTACTCTTGGTTTGTTGATACATGATAAACTGAAAGAGGGTAGATTTAGATTAGATATAAGGAAGAAATTCTTCACCACGAGGGTGTGAGGCACTGGAACAGGCTGCTCAGAGAAGCTGTGCATACCACATCCCTGGAAGTGTTCAAGGCCAGGTTGGATGAAGCTTTGAGCAACCTGGTCTGGTGGAAGGTGTCCCTGCCCATGGCAGGTGGGTTAGAACCAGGTTACATTTGTGGTCCATTCCAACCCAAACCATTCTATGATTCTGTAATTTTACTGATATCTCTGAGGACGAGGAGATCCTTTGAGAGCCTCAGGAAGAGTCCTTGATAGTTCAGAGGCCTGTTTCTTCCAGGAATGAATTCAACTCAATCCATAACAAAGATTTTCCACATATCAGGAGCCGAGTCAAAAGTGCTGGGTTGTATTGGCAGAACATTTTTCTAACCCATGTGCAGGCAGCATGGATGCGTGCCTGCCCAGCACCTCTACATCTTATTTCCATATGGGTGGGTGCTCTTTAAATGCATTTATCAGTTTACCTCCCTCCCCCCTGCCCCCGATTTGTGACAACATGGCAAAGTGGCTCAGTCTTTGTATTTGATTGCTGGCTTAGGAAATGAATGGTCTGGTATGGTCCTGGTTGGGTTAAACCTGTAGCCTGCAGATTGTCAGCAGGAATGTTGCCACTCGTTACCACGGGGACCCAAGTCCGTGACACAGCCTGAAACGGAGTGATAAAGACTTGAGCTGGGTCCAGTCAACTCCTGGTTTTACAAACCATTTTCCAGCCCCTCATGCCATGCCAGGCTGGGTTTGTTCCAGCTCGAGTAAGCAATTATCCCTTTCTGTGCTACTCTGGAACCTGGGACTGAATCAAAGCAACACTTTCCAAACAAGAACTCCCAAATGAGGCAGATGTATGGAGAAAATGGTTCCCCCCTCTGGAAAAACTGAAGAGGGACATGTCTAGGGTAAAAATCTCTGCTTAATGCACTGCACGTGGTTAAGTCATCATAAAGACCCAGGACACAAGTCTTCACTTTTACCATAGTTCTGTTTAGTTTTCGTAGGGCTTGTCTGAAGTAATTTGAGTTGTTGCCACTACACATATTCCACTTCAGGCAGAAAAAAAAAAAAGAAAGTAGTAAGTCTGTAAAGATTCACTGTTATTCACATTTGATTACTGGATGGCCAGCATAATATAGTTCTTAAAATGAATCATCTTGGCCAGCCTGAATTGAGGAATTGTGCTGAAAAAGAGGCTACAGAAATGGCAATATTGTCTCTTTTTCCAGTACCGGCACTCACAGCCATGGAAAAGCAGGGATTGTTATGGGGGAAATGCAAAGGCTGAGAGCTGACATGAAGTAAGCAGGGGAAAAAATACCCAAGCATTGGATCTGAGGGAAAGGTGTGACCAACATACTATGTGTCTCAGTTGTGCTGGAGTCACTGACTGTAGTGTCTTATTACATGATATTTTAAAATTAGAAGTTATATTGCAAATGCTGCTGAAGTGGGCAGAAAGTTGCTTGGAGACAGGTATAGAGTTTGCTTTATCCATGGGGCATACATTAAGACTTAGGCCTTCGGTAGTTATTCTTAGATATTTATATGTGATTCCTTCACCTGGTTGTATCATACACAGTTATTTACACTTTTGGGAAGAGCGAGCTCTGTCTGTGAAACATGTCACATCAGATCAGTGAGATTTACATTAATTCTCTTATTTAATTTCTTATGGACTGCAGAAAGCTCAGAAATCAAATCCATGATTGTATGTATTGTTTCTGTATGAATTATATCCCCTGTAAATGGTATGGCACACTTACAAAGCTTTGATTACTCATCCCAGCCCGAGGTGAGAAACTGCTGATCCTCACAGAAAAAAGGGGAGACTTTGAAGTCTACCAACATTGGCATGTCACGGGGTGAATGAACCTGAAAGAGAAGTGCAAGCCCTTACTTTTGATATAGCAGAAAACTGGCATGTTCGTGCAGATTTTTACTCCTGGATGACGTCAGTTTCTTGCTGGCAGCTTGCAGCTTGTCTAGCACTGCAAGGTAAATACAGCCGTGCCATGCAGTGCTAGGGCTGCACCCGTCACCTCTGAGAGGGTCTTCCCGTTCTTAATCAGCAAACCGCAGAGCAAGTGATGTACGAACCTGCAAAGGTAGATTTGCAACCAGTGTGAATTGGCGTATCTCCCATATAGCGGAGACAAAAGTTATGCAGATTTATACGCTTTGAGACTCTAGCCCAAGGTAATGGCCTGTTCCCTTCTTACTTCAATAGGAGCAGGCGCTGGTGTTGGGAGTGAGGCTTCCTTTCACTAGAGGGAAAACGCAGCTGGAACATGAAGGCCAAGAAAGAGAAACATCAAAAGCTGCCTCAGCAGCAGCAGTTAGATTTAAACACTGTGCACACCTTTAATGTTCCTAAGAGCCAGGTTTCAGATGTGTAAGTGCATTTTTTGTCTGATGCCAAGAAAACAGATGTGAGAGTTATTTTCTAATAGCCATGGGCAGCGTCACATGACTAATTCCGCATCTCCAAAACTGGGTGCCTGCCTAGACGTGTGATGGAAAGGTGGGAGGAAATCGTCTGGGTATGTACATTCCTTGTGGTAAAGCAAATTTAGCTCGGTGAAGCCTGTGACTAACAAATACCAAGCACTCAAGATCTTAAATTATAAAATTACAACACTGTGAAACCTGTTGATAAGCTTTTACAAAGGTTGTAAAGTTTGGATGAAAAGGGAGCATTGTGGGGCTCAGAAAGAAAATTTTGTGGTGGCCAATAGGTGTGTACTTTACATGTTCTGTTTGAGATTAAATCATAGGAAAACCCCTCTTAGAAAATAAGTGCATTCTGCCATTCTAACCAGTTAAAGTAGCAATGCTAAAAATAAGTAACCAGCCTCTCTCTGGAGATTATTTTCTGTTTTGTAATCACCCTGAAACTGGTGTAGAGAGTATCTGATGATACAGCCTACCGGCACAAATCTGCAGGAGGAAATCATCCTCAGAACAAACTACCTCATAGCCCATTAAACAACATTTTTTATTTAAAGAATATGTCTTAACACTAATGATGCAACTAGAACATCCTCCTCTGATTGCCTTGTAATTTGTCATCCCCTAATTACCCAGCAAGGTACATACTTCAAGGGATGCTCATGATGCCTTGTCAACTTTCTGTGGTAACCCTGTACAGCTCTGCTGTTGGCTGCCATCTTGTTTCTCCCTGACTCTTATCTCTGAGTAGTCCTAGCCAGGAATATAAATTTAACCCTGTGAGCTCTGCAGTGTTTCCTGAGCTTACAGCTGTGCTGCAGAACCGCCTCCTTCAGTTCAAGCTAAAATTTTGGCTATACCTCTTTAAAACTCCCCCTTTCCATGGTGTCCTGCAAAGACATGACAGATGCTAGGTTGCCAGTGAGATGCAACCAGCGCACATGATGTTGTCCAACACTGTCGTCTTTTTTCTAGCACCTATTTCAATGTCACTTGTTTTTATACTTGGCTTGCCAGGTCTTTGGGATAAAGCTTGTCTGTGCTAGCTCCTGTTTTGGGACTGCAGCTTACAAGAGCTACAATATCACATACAGCAAATAACCATAGAGCGGTATTAAAAATGCAGTTAAAGTGTATCTACCTTCCTTGTATGTTAAACTCACGGTGAGAAAGCTTATTGATCTTTATTTGTATAAAAGACAAGGTATTTTTCACTGAAACTCGTTCCTGAAAAGGCTAGTCTGTACAATTACATTATGCTTGTGGGCATACAGGTAAAAATATCTCAGCCTAATGCAAGAATAGAGTTAAATGCTTTCCCTTTGTCATTTTTGTAGTGCAATAAAAATAAGATATACATTAACAAATCAAAACTATATCTGATATGATCTGGCAGATCATGTCTTACACATATTTTCAGTGTAATAAAAAAAACAAACCACAAAATGCAAATAGCTCATAAAAACTTTGCAGTGGCTTCAGTATTTTTCTCTGATAATAGAGTGCAATTTCAGGTTCCTGTAACAGTGTCTTTTGGTCAGCTAGCTGTTGAACTGCCTGTAGTGTAGAGCTGTGCTATCTTTGTAAAAAAAATATATATATTTACCTTTTTGAATATATCAGTTAAACTATGTACATCCCACCCAAGAGGCAAATGACAAAGCCGGGCTATAGAAACCCCACTGATGTCTGCAATCTAGGCAAAGATGCAGTTAATATGCTAAAACTGCTGTGGCAGTCTGGGAAGCCCCCTTGAACAGCTGGTGGATCCTGACAAGTACAATGAGATTTTTACCCCAGGAACTGCTGAGCCAGCAAGCTGAGCCAGGTCTGCACCAAGCCAGAGGTGATGGCATGAGCTCTATCGTCACCTATAGGTGGTGAAAGGCTTGAGGACAGTGCTTTTGCCAAAGCTGATGGGAGGTGGCCCTTCCTCTTGTCTGAAGGACTCATGAAAAGTTTCCAACCTGAAGACAAAGAGAGGCAAACTGTAAAATATCACTGTAAGTGACACTGGAGAATCTAAAACCAGAGGCAGGTATCGACTTGGTGATCATGAAAACTTAGCTTAGGGTCTCATTCTATGTTGGAGAAATTAGACTGATCGAGTCCCAAGGGTCAGTGAGGAGAGGGTAGCTGGACTGGGGGATTTTACACTGAAGGACTATGTTATTTTTCCTAATGACATCTGGTCTCTTGTGTTTTATTTCATAAAGAAACATAGCAGTGTCTTTACACAATCTCTGCAAAGGCTATTTATATCAGCGTATCTGCTTGTCCTTTCTGTTCAAGGCTTCACAAAGAAATTTCATAGGACAGAAGATTCAGCCTTTTGGATGAGGATGTACTTACACTCAAAAGCCAGGACTGGAACTGAGGAACAGAGGAGAAGGGCTTTTGGGCAGATGTTGCACTGTGGTCGTATGCCAGAGTCCTCAGGGTTAAGAGGTTGGTCCTTAGGCACGGTCGAGATCCCAGATGCCTGCAGAACCCGTGGGAAACAGAAACTAGATCTTCTAGTAGCTAGATGAAGAACATTAAGGATATTTGGACAACTGCCATTACAGCTGCATCATTCCTTGGAAAGCTGAGTCATTACAAGTCTCATGTTATAAAAGTCGCCACTTCAGAAGCATGCATAGCTTTACCACATTTAAATGAGCAAACTGGCATTTGAAAGCAATTGTAGCTGCTTCTGTTCTTGCCCTGCCTCACCATTGCATACCTAGAGGTAGATTAATGTGCACAAGCCAAGTCATCACTTGTGAAGAAACAGACTGTGCTCTTGTTCAGCAGTTGTCATCAGCTAGTGGTATCTTGCAATAGAACGGAGACCCAAAAGCTAAGCTCATCCAAGGAGAGAGGTGAATGCAGTGTTATCATCCTCCATGATTCCCTTTCCTGCCCTGCCACTGGGGCCATCTCCTCAGAGCTGCCACATCAGTGTGGACGCTCTGCAAAGGACTGTAATATGGTCTTCCATGTCCTTCCCAGCTTGTACCCTTCTCATACCCTTCATACCCTTCTCAGAGTCCTGACGAGGGTTGCAGCTCTTCTGCACAAGAGCCAAATGGGCTGGTTGATTTACTTCTATTTCTCTTAAGTCCCCTTTAAAATATCTTCATGTGTGATAGCACAGTAACTGACATGTTTGTTGTAACCCTAATGGTCTAAAGGCATAAGCAAGGCTTAGGAGATATAACACAGTGAGGCTGCCTTGTAGGAGACTTTCAAGTGAATAAGTTTTGATTAAACCCAGAGATCACATCTCACTGGATTCTACTGGGGAGTCTGCTTTAATCCTGAAAAGTAATAAATCCACAGAGAAGCCTCTAAGTGTAACCAGTGCCATTTGTTGTATCTTAGTCCAGAAGCATATCATTCTTTTTGAAGGAGATGCCTTTATTTTGAATTAAAACTAGGAGGCTTCTTTTAAAGGTACTGCAGTGCCTTTGCTTAGGTAGCAGACTTTTTTCTTGCAGTGTGTTTCATCGTTTCTGCTCTCATGCATCATTTTTCAAACCTTCCCTCATTAAATTACCACAGCTCTAGGGGTCCCAAAAAAATTAGAATAATCACTCACCGTAATTAAATGTTTCATATTTTATTAGGCACTGCAAGCAATATGCAGCATGGAGATCTCAAACACAGCCTGCTGTATCTTTATACATCTCTTTAATATACCTGGTGGAATCAATCAGGGCAAAGATTTATTTCCCTCGCAACTTCTGTGTTGCAGAGGTGATGTGTTGTATTGTGTCAGGGAGGCTTCGTCATCTGAATTGGCAGCTGCCAAGAATGGCCTCACCTGCATCTGAGGCTGAGAGAAAGAGAGGTAACACAAAGTCACATTGTATTGCCAATGGCTAGGGCTTCTTACCAAGATGGAGATAATAAAAAAGGACTTAGGAGAGGCCCACAAAAGCACAGACCTATGCAGTGCATCTTGGTATGGATGATCCTCCGTCAAAGCTTTAAACAGCTCTAAAAGGGGGCTTTGTTTCCTTGTCCAGGGCTCAGTCAGCGAGGCTAAACAATTAAAATTGTCCAGGGAAGTCTCAGAAAGATCTCAAGAAGTTATGAGTTTGGCATTAAATTGTGTCACTGGAAGGATTTTGTGGTCTCAGTTTTCAAAAGCTGAGATGTCATTAGTGAATTTATGGCGGTACTTTGGATGTCAGTTTTCACCGTTGAAACATAAATTATTGAGAAGCTTGAAAGAACTTGCTCAGAAATAAACTGAATAAATGCCCACAACCAGCAACTCATAAATAAAGGAGAGAGAGTGATGCTAGATATAAACTGTTATAAACGCCTCATCTCTTGTGTTGTTCCTGAAGGACCTGCTCAGGAGTTACTGGGAAATGATGCTGTTGTTCCAGAGGGAATGTGGCTCTTTCCCACATTTACTTATCTCTTTGGATGTGTTCTTTGATTTCCAGATCTATTTTTCTTTACCTCCTGGGTAGAAAATAAAAAAAAAGAGAAACACTGTAAGAGCCACGTGAAATGTTATTTATTGAAACTCTGATCTCCAGAGAGAGATAGAGGAAACCATGCAAGCCACTCTGTAAAAACAGGAATGGTTTAATAACTTGCAACAGAGCAGGAAGTTAAACAATAATAATAATTTTAAAAAGCCACAATTATAAAATTCAGAATGAAAACAAAGAAACCACATGAAATACGTATTCCAGCACAGAAGAACAAATAAAAAGAGAAAAAAAAAAACAACTGTAAAGGAGATATATTAAAAATAACCTTAAACACAATGTTGAATCTATACTACTGCACTAGGCTGCTCGGGACCTATATTTTGAGACATCAGCATGTTAAGCTCCGGATATTGCCTTGGAAACCTGAGCTAGCATTGTGTACTCGGACAACTGTGTCCATATCATTGCTCCTGAGGTCCTGTGTGCGCTAGCGAGAGGGTGAGCATTTTCCTCTTTGTGCATTGCTGAAGTTCTCTGTCCTTGTTTGCAACAGAGGAGACAGTCATCATTTAATTACAGTGGGCTGCTTGAGTTGCAGGTTGCCAGTATCATTTACAAGCTGTTTTCCCATGATACTGAATAACATAGTCCTGAGGACAGGGCTGAACTGGGAAGCAGGAAACCTGCCTGCTCCATCCAGGCATGTCCTTGGCCTCTTGCATAACCATGTACACCTTCTTAATAGGCTATGTGCTGTTATTGTCCTATGCATAAAACACATAGAGACATGTATAAATATGTCTGTGTGTGTATATGTGTATGTATATGTGTATGTATATGTATATGTATGTGCATGAAGAGTTATATATTTAGCCTTCTTGATGCTTAATGCATGTAGTTTGTATTAATGGAAAACTAAATTGCATACTCCATTTTAATTTTTATTTTAAACTTAGCAGCTCTCTTGGGATGAGCAATACTCAGGAGACACCATACAGCTACAGGACATGCTCTAGATATTGCAAATCTCAGTAGCCATCAGATCATGCTCTCCTGCAGCCCTGATACGTATTCCTGCCTGTGCTTGTGCCAGCTGGAGGGGATGCCACACTCCAGTGAGATAAAACTGGGCCCCATCTGTTGCCACCACATCTGGGCACAGCAGGGAGCACAGATCAATAACCTATGTTGCTCACTCCTTCACAGGTTTTTCACTCAGAATGAGCAGTTGAAAATGTCAATTCTATAATTGGACAGGGGAAGAAATATTCAGATGTTTCACAGCTGAGGCATTCACTTGCCATTGTCAGTGCCAGCGAAGCCACCATGGTCAGAGATGGCAGCCAGTACCATGAAAGTTGCTGGCAGAATGGCTAGTGACAAAATGCTAATTTTAACAGTTCATTCTTTTTTCTGAAGCGTTTGAGAAATACATTGTGGGCAGATGTCTCATTTCTGTGAAAGGGCTTTAACAAAGTCTACAGGTTTGCAGCTCTCCCTCTCTGCTTTGCAGAGCAAGCTGAGACCCAGTCTGGAACATGTTTCTGTGGGACAAGCACCTAAACCCAGGATATTGTATTGGAAACCTGAGCTACCTTATGCAGCAACCCTGTATAATGCTTTCCAGATGAATAAAAGGGCAGTAATGGTGAGGCTCTACAAATAGCATGATGAATGTGGAGGTATCTTTTTTCCTCTATGTTTGTATCACAACACACACACAGACAAGTAGCTGTGCTAAAGCACATAATCAAGGTTAATCAAAGTGTAGGAAATGCCAGAATGAGGATTGCCTGTATGCTTTTACCTCTGTTGCTCTCACACCTTACACAGGATGCACAGTTTTAAGAAGGTCACATATTAATTTTTCCCTATACCTGTGCCTCATTAAGTATACAGGGCAGATGCATCCCCTTAGTGAGCAATTATATAGTGTTTCATTCCACCCTTGCTATTTAATATGAGGCTTTATACCTTATTTATTACTCATCCCAATAAATCTTGCCTCGAAGATGAAGTTATTAACTGCTTCATAGTTTTTTCTGTGGTATCTTCCATTATGAAGCCTCAGTATTTCACAAACAATAATGAATATATCCTCCCACTAGCTCTGTAGGATGATGGTGAGGGTTATCTCCATCTTAGAACTGGCAAGTTGAAGCACAGAATGATTAGGATCAGAACTATTTCCTAAGCTTAGACATTTACTTTGGAGTACATGAGATACTAGACTATTTATAGCCAGGGTTTTTGTGTTGCGATTGGAATAACATTTGTTTCACCCTTGAGGCTGGTCTACCCTGCACACTGAATGCTGTTGAAAAAAATTGTTTGTGACTATGTAGCTGAAGTTTGTACCGTGCTGTATTTGCTTATTTGCTGCCCAGTTGACAACAGAGTCTTCCATACAGACCACTGCTTTTGGGTTAGGGTTGTATTTTATTTTATTTTATTTTATTTTATTTTATTTTATTTTATTTTATTTTATTTATTTTATTTTATTATTTTATTTTATTTTTTTGTCCCCTTGGGCAGAAGATGAAATTTTTAGTAGCCAGTAGAGGACAATCAGTAAGGACTTCCAGTTTAGGGATTAGACCCTATGCCACTCATCCCATCTCTGCTTTGGAGGCTTTTTCCCCGTGCTGAAACTCCCTCTGAGCTCCTCATCCCAGCTCTGTCTTTGCTCAGTCTACCAGGATTGCAGCAGCCTACAAATGTAGCCAAGAAAAAACACCTAAGCAAGACACTCATTGTTTAAAGACAGCATTGGCATGAGAACAAATAGTTACAAACTTCCCACAAAGATGTTTAGACTGTAATTTAGAGGAAGGTGCTTAAACATCAGAGAAATATGCAGTGGCCTTCTACCCGTGGTTTGTGGAGAGAAAGGTACTTTTAAGATGCAGCTGAGTGAGATCCCAGATGAGCAAGCACATCTGTGGTGCCTGCAAGAGCTGGGGCCCTTCTTTCCTGTGGACATGTGTCCCTCAGCCGAAGCAGGTCCCTTGGTCTGATCAGGTCCCTTCTGTCCCCAGAAGGGTCAGAGGAGGTGCTGGGGTGTGTGTGGCACAGCTGGGCAGAGATTGGCTTTTTTTGCTTGTGTCCAGTGCTCAGGGCTCCGAGTTTCTGGTCATGGCAGGCAAAAAGGAAAGCTGACTTTGTCCTCCTCACCAGACTTTGTCACTTAAACACTGAATGTGGGTGGACAGAAGACCCAAGAACTCTACAGGTGTGTACATACCACAATGTATGCAGGCCAGATGTTGATTGAATAGTCTTCAGGATTTCAGTTGATGAAATCAAGGTTTCCACTCAGTAGTGGTGATTTTTTAATCTTACAATCTGGACAAATTTGGAAATGTTTTCACAGCATGGGAGAAAACAGGTGCGTAGGGTGAGTGCAGTCTTACTCAGCTTACCAAAACTTTCCCAAAGATGAGAGGAAACCCTGAGATGCTCAGAGCAAAGGCCTTAAGAAAATTTTTTAAACAAAGGCAAAGCAACGTATCTTCCCTAGTTCTGTATTTTTAAATGCCAGAACTGTTTTTTTCTACAACTGCAGAAACCAGTACTGCAGAAACATGATGCAAACATCTTGTACATGTAAATATCAGTCCAAATGATCAAAATTTTGTATATATGGAACTAAGAACAGGGTCTTGCAATGGGATGTATGTGATAACTTTAAGACTGGGTAGAGCTACCAGCCCTACCTGTAATATTTGATTTCACCACTCTGAAGCAATTTGCAAGTGCTCTGTGTCTTTGCTGCACGTCCAGTCACGTTGTTACACATCAGGAAGCTTCCTCATTATCTGTATGATCAAGTCACTGAAATGCGGATACACATCCATATTTCATTTTTGGGGTGTACTCTAGCTACTGTGGTTCACCAGCTGTGCACAAGTTTGTACTTGTATGAGTAAAGCATAAAAAGTGTGTGTATGCAGGGACACGTGAGCATGCATGTATACACACATGTGTGTGCAAGGATGCTGGAGATACTTACCACATGATTGATTTCACTTTGGAGCTATGACTGTGTCCTGACATTAGACAGTGAGCTTAAGAGCAGAGGGTTTGTCCCCTCTGCCCGGCTCCCTGGAGACGACATGTCTCTTGCTGGTCCCAGTAGCTCCTTCATGGTGCCTCCCACACCAAAGGTGAGGGCGCAGCCTTGGGGCCTAGATATTCCCTTTGAGCGAGGAGGCACAGCCAAAGCAGCAACCCACTGTGTACATTCAGACAGTGTGGGAAGGATCGCCAAGGGAGCAGGGCGGCTGGACCATATTTTGGCATAGCAACTGCTGCATCAGAGGTAGAGAGATGTGGAAATCCCTCCTATGGGCTGCAGCAAAGAGAGGCAGGAGAGCAGTGTCATTCAAAGTGATGCAGGATCACTGCCACGCTGAGGACATTTGCTATGTACATCAGTGGGTGCTTGTTTTTCTGGTTACTGGGTGAAGGATGAGCCGAAACACCTGCCTGCACAGCCCCAACTCTCATTTGGGTCTGGGGTGCAGGAGCAGCTGCCCTGTGCAGGTCTGGTGCAGGAGCTGTGGGGTCCAGCAGCCGCAGCCCAGGAGGCTGAGGGGCAGCTGCGCCGGCAGAACATCACCACGTGAGTGAGTTCCTGCAAGGCAGCAGTGCCCCAGGCTTTCAGGCACAGTGAAGAAACCATCCACAAGTGTGATCCCACCTTTAAATGACAGTCTTACTGAGAGTCAAGTGGGAAAGACATTCACACAGGAAGGAGGTGCTTAATACTTTCTTCATAAAGGTATGAACCCTTGTTTCCCACATCTAAAGAGATTGTCCCAGCTGATGTACCTGCTCTAGGCTATAGGAAAACTGGTGGGACTCCTGTTCCCCTGTGCCTGTTGCTGCTGAAAGGCAAAGAAACTGAGCTTCACCTGTGATCAGGAGAAGTGCCCTGTGGTGAGGACTTGGGGAATGGAAAATCCCAGCCTCTGTTGCCAACCCTGCTTCTATGTTTCATCAATGACTGCTCAATATAAAATGCAGGAATAATGCAAAATTTGCTTAATTTGCACTTAATTAAACTGCACTTAATTGAACTGCATGCCTAAATGCTTTTACTGGATCTAAATCTGAGTTACACTACAGATTCTGACCGGGTAGTAACTGGGAGAAGAGTCTTTGACAATATCCTCCAAATGTCTTTTTAAGATAAATATATATATTTACATTATTTATTTTATTTTATTTTATTTTATTTTATTTTATTTTATTTATTTATATTTTTTTTTCCAAGCAGAGTAAGTAATTGGGCTTTTTTCCTGGCGCAGTGAATGCAAAAATAGCCTGGACATAGTCTCAGCCTATAAAGCTATAGAAAATGAGAAAAAGAATTGCTTTAAAGAAGATTTTTTAATAGAAAACCTATTTGAGATGTCCTGAAATGAAAAGGAATTGCTTGGTCATGTCAGAGCTCACTTGTTGCTGATGACAGCTTTGCTGTTGGGGACACCACTTTCCAGCAGCCCATGAACCGGGCCGGTGCCGGGCCGGTGGCGTGCGCCTGTTGTCCCAGCTGTGTCAGGGAGGCAGAGTCTGTCGGATCGCTTGAGCCCAGGGTTCGAGTCCCGCAGAGCGGCGCTGAGACTGTCGGAGCTGTGTTCGGTATTGAAACCCCGGAGGGGTGGGGCCGGGAGCACCAGTGTAGTAACTGAACCAACTCCACTGGTGCCCAGTGCCCTGAGCTCTGCAAATGGGACCCCTCTGTGCACCGGGACCCCCTGTTCCTGGGGCGGCCATGCCAGCACCCCCAGCCACCTCCAGCCCCAGGAACCCAGAGTGAGTGGAAACCACAACTCTGCAAATACCAGAAAAAGTCAGAGAGCATAGGTCTGAAAAAACATGAATAAATATATTTACAGAAAAAAACACAATAGTAAACCTCTTTGCAGAAAAAAGACCCGAACTACAACAAACTATATACAGAAAAAAACCTGAACTACAACAAAATATTTACAGAAGAAACCCCAAAATACAACAAACTATTTACAGAAAAAACTCCAAATACTACAAACTAAATACTACAAATGTGCTAAATAGAACAAACTGCAAAACTCCCTCTTCAATAGTCTACCTCACCCCACCAAGCCCATCTTCAACAGATGTACTACACATCCACCTCCATAGCTTCTCCTGCATCTTCAACAACTTCCATTACTTCATCCACCCCTCCATCTACTTCCATGTATTCTTCTGCCTCCACCTGCTCGTCCACTTCCATGTATTCTTGGTCTTTCAAATCTGGGTCCATCTTCTGTCTCTTCCCTTTAAGAAGCCAGTGCTGCGCACAGCATGGTGTAACCTAAGGCAAAAGCCAAGCAGAAATTGCATTGGTCCTGCCCTGGGCAGCCCAGAAGAGCTGTAGGATGGGGGTCTCAGCACCCATGACCCCTTTCACTGCCCATGGATAGCTGTGGGGTGATGGGTCCCCTGGGCACGTCCCCAGCAGGAGCTGCCTGGAGTTTGGGCAGCTCCTGGGCCACCAGCACCCATGGGCCAGCACCTGTAGCCAGATGATCCTTTCCTTGGTGCGCTTTGGCATCTTGTGCGGCAATGAGTTCTTGCAGGACTGTGCGAACAGAGAGGGCAGGTGTGAGCAGCCATGTCCCTGCCCTGTGGGGGTCCCAGGCACAGACCCCAGCCCCACACCTCCCTCAGAGCCTAGTAGCTCCTTAACCTGTGCTGGTGTTTTTTTTGGCTCCGCGCTGCTCCCCGGGCAGGGCTGGGCTGCCCTGGCTCCAGCCTGGAAAGGGGCAGAGGAGGCAGGGGCTCAGGCTCTGGGCAGCACCAGCTGCTCCTGCCGAGCATCCCTCCGGCACAAGCCCAGAGTGCCCTGAGCTCCCCTGGGGACGTGTCCCCCAGGCAGGGATGCTCGATTTCAGCAGACAAGCAGACCAGAAGGGCTTCTCCCGGCCTGTGGCCTTGCAGGGGTGGGTGGAGAGGACGAGCTGAGCTCCTGGTCCCCAAGCTCCCCAGAGTGGGTTCCCCACCCTACACCATCCCCGCATTGCCTGCTCCAGCCTGGCCGGGCAGTGGAGGTGCCCAAAGCCATGGAGCGGGACGGTACCTTGAGTAGTAGCGGTCTCCTTGTAGAAGACACAGCAAGGGAAGAAAGAAGGGACGGAGGTGCAGGATGTAGGTGAGAAGGGTTGGGTTGAGTGGCTGAGGCAACAGGAACAGGAGAGAAGGGCTGGACTGGGAGCAGGGCAAGCAGGAAGGAATAGAGAAGGGGAGAGCAGACAGGCTGTGGTGGGTTCTGGAGAGGGTCGCTGTGTTGTAGTCGTTGCCGGGCACCAGCGCTGCAGATGGAACACGGGCCGTGACATCACACCTCGGTTGCATGGGCACTCTGGTGTGGGCTGTGCAGCAGGGATGGGGGTGACCCCCTCAATGGTGGTTATGGATGTGCTAACCTGCCTTTTTACCAGTTTCAGAATGCCAACCACTTATAGTTCCATGCTGCCTTGAACGGTTCCTCCCAGTCATCTCGTCATGCCCGGCAGCCATCCTCACCCCTTGGACAGGTTTTTCTCCACTTGATTCCTGCGGTAGCTGAAGTTGAGCTCCATGTTGATGGCCATCCCTTTGCAGGCTCTGATCTCGCTCTGCCCCTGTACAGCACAGCCACTCTTCCATGTGGGCACGAATGGCAGCGCAAGGAGGAACCTGAGTAGAATCAAGGAAGACTCTAAAGCCTTGGGGGTGCCAGTGAATTGAAGTGGTGCCCAAGTCGTCATCTCCTCCCTTCTAGCATTGGGAGGAAAGGGGGCAGCCAGAAATGTATAATGCATCTTAACTCCTGGCTTAGTGGCTGGTGCCGTCCTGAAGGATGTTGGCTTTTCTGACAATGGGACATTTGTGATGACTAGAAGCATCTAGCGAGTAATGGGATCCACATGTCTAGAAGAGGTGAGGGAGTGTTTGGCAGCAGGCTGGCCAACTTGGTGAGGTGGGCTTTCAACTGAAGGGCTTAGGGACAGTGTCCAAAGCGGCAACGGTCGCACCACCACATCCAGCTGGGGAAAATAAGCCAGTGACAAAAGTTCCTGAGCTGCCTCCCAGGATGAGACCCAGCAGGCCAACTGTGGGACAGGATTTGGCTGGCCTCAGCAAAGCCCCCAGAACTTATCAGTTGTTAAAAGGAGATGTGCTGGAACTTGTTGGTCACAGGCCATGGGAAGGATAGAGGCGAGAACCTTAATTAGAAGAAGTGGAGAGTGCTGATTCTACGTTTAGACAAGGTTCACAAGTTACTAAGGTTGTCCTGTAAAAAGGGGACTCTTGTTTCTGCACAGGGAAGATTGCTTGGGTTGGGGTAGTAACTGTTTAAGAAAATGTCTTAGACCAATCAGTCTGTAACACGGTAACAGAAACACCAATCAGCTCGAAGCATGTTGCTGAGGAAAAGTATAAATGTATGTGAAGTACACTAATAAAGTGGACATTTTGTTTGCATCAAACTGTGTCCCGCCTCTCAGTCGCGGCAGCCAACCACCTCCAGGGTGTGTATGGAAAGTATCTGAGGTAGAATTAACTCCTAGTTTTTTCTCTTCCATAGCGTTTTGGGGCCATCCCCCTCTTGGAAAAAGCTGAAAAGCTGAATTTCAAAATGAGAGAAATTGGGCTTTTTCTTTCTGAGCTCTGCAGAAACTCAGCAAGTTGAAGGCTGCAATAGGAACTTGCAGCACAGAGACACTGGCTGTGTCCCTTCGTGCTTTAGAAAGAACAGAGTGCTTCACCAGCCTTGCATGAAGAATTTTTTCCTAATATCCCATGAACCAACGCCATGGTGCCATGGGGTGGGAAGGGGGTCCCTAGCCCTGTGCTTTTTTCCGGGGTTATGGGGAATGCTTGTGGGAACAGGTGGGGCTTAGCTGCGGAAAGCCCGATGAAGCAGAGCTGGAGCTCAGTTTCTCCTGCCCAGATTAGATTGGCTTTGCTGCCATCCTCTTCCTCTGGCAGAAAAATGAGATTCATTCCAAGCGTGGATGAGGACTCATCAACAGTTTGTCTCTGCTCGCCTGGGCGGCGGGGGTGTGGGCAGTGGCTATGTGCCCTTTGCCCACCCCAGCACAAGCCCCGGGCCACGCTGGGGAGATGAGCATTGTCTACACTCACCTTCCCCTCCTGCCAGCTGCACCCATGCTAGCAGCCTTGCATGGATACAGCTCTGGGAATGGGTTGAGGGCTCAGCTGTGGTGCAGAGAGACCAGAAAAACGTGTGGGTCTCAAGATCGTCCCCATTTCATCCCCTTCTCAACTGATTTTCTTATACCAGGGTCAGAAGGGTTATGTCCACATAGTTTTGTGCAGAGCTTCTGGAACTTGAGATCCTCAGTTCTCCTGCATGTTGGAGAGAAATGCAGTAGGAATTGGAAATTTTTGACCTGAGTAATGTGGTAGCATTGGTGGACTCTATTTTGGACACATACGAGGGAAGTTTGTGGTGCTCAGGAGGGTGAAGGCAGCCAGGATCCCGCTCTGTGCTGCATCAGTGAGGTGTGTGAGGACACTGTGGGGAAGGTGCAGGTGACTGGTCAAGTCCAGCTCCCTTGTCTCATTAAGGAAAGGGGTTAACTGTGGGACAGGATTTGGCTGGCCTCAGCAAAACTCCCAGCACTTATCATTTGGTAAAAGGAGATGTGCTGGAACTTGTTGGTCACAGGCCATGGGAAGGATAGAGGCGAGAACCTTAATTAGAAGAAGTGGAGAGTGCTGATTCTATGTTTAGACAAGGTTCACAAGTTACTAAGGTTGTCCTGTAAAAAGGGGACTCTTGTTTCTGCACAGGGAAGATTGCTTGGGTTGGGGTAGTAACTGTTTAAGAAAATGTCTTAGCACCAGCCAGTCTGTACAGTGTAGACCAATCAGTCTGTAACACGGTAACAGAAACACCAATCAGCTCGAAGCACGTTGCTGAGGAAAAGTATAAATATATGTGAAGTACACTAATAAAGTGGACATTTTGTTTGCATCAAACTGCGCCCCGTCTCTCAATCGCCGCAGTTGACCTCTCCTGGTGGATGCTGCTGTGGAGCAGCTGACGGTGATGTCCTGTGGTTTCTTGGTCCCTCGGGGAGCTGGGCATGGGAGGCCATGGGGAAAAGTCTGCTGTGACAGCCAGGCAGTGCTTTCCCACTGCTTCCCCTATCCCACCTCTTCTCATTATTTGCTAAGCCATATCAGTTCACTGAAGCAGCAGCAAGGGCAGGTGAGCTCGTTTCTGCCTGCTCCATGAGCTGAATCAGCTCCCTGAAGCACTAAATGACCCTTATACCAGAAATGCAAAGAGCAAAGTCAGTTCCCTGGTTTTCACCAGCTCATACTCTGTACCCACTGCTGAGCTGCTTCAGTGCCAAGAACAGAAATCACCTCCTGCAGTAAAGTTGCTGTGGTATGGGCACCTTGTCCTCCCAGCTCCTTCCTCCCAGCCCTGTGGTTCCCTCCCTGCTGCTGGAAGGAGCGTTTGCTGGGGCAAGACCCCTTCCCCGTGCCGGCAGCTGCCAGCAGCACGTTCAGAGGACAGCGTTCCCGCAATGCTCTGGATGTGGATGGCCTTGGCGCTTGGCTGTATAGAGGCTGTGCCCAGATGGTTCACAGCACCAGCCATGGTTGCTTTGCTGGCCTGGTTGGACACGTGCTTCCTAGAGTGATGAATGCAGAAATAACCCGGAGTGTAAATGAAAAACTGTTCACTTCTTTTGGAGCATTTGAATTGACTTCATGCTTCTGCAGCAGCGCAGGAGCTGGCTCTCAGTCTCTGCTGCTGCTGCAGCTCTGCCTGGGGCCAGGTCATGTCTGGGAGATGCTCCTGCTGCAGCAGGAGCTGTTCCCCACCGCTGGGATGCTCTGAGCGTGTGGTTGCCGTCTGCCTACTGGAATATCTTGTGCACGTATGTGGCACTGTGCTCCTGGTACTCGCTCTTTGCCATTCGTGTGTGCTGGAAGGACGTGAGCGATGCAGCCATTGAGTCCTCTAGCCAGGCTGCGGTGCCTCTCTCCGGCATTGCCAGGACCCGAATCTGGCAGCCCGTGCTGTGGAACAGAGCATTCAGCTCTAAGCACATCCTCTTGGGAAAACCAGGGAACATGGAGGAGCCCCTGGCCAGCACGATGTTATCCACCGTGTCCTTCCTGGCATGGTCAGGTACCTTCTGGAGACTCTGAAAGGCCAAGTGGTGGAGCCCTGGGGAGCTTTTCCAGGAAAAGCATTTCAGCACAGAGGAGTACGAAAGTGAATACTTGACCTTCCTTGGAGGCCTGTTTCCATATGGGGTCACGCAGAAAGACAGCACCTGATGATGGCTGAAGATAAATCCAGGATAAAACATGGAGGCTAACTAAGAGTTCAGGCTTCGTGGTTTATACTTGAGCCTTATCGCCACTGAAAGAAAATTGAAGTGATTATATGATACTTTGAACTTAATGGAAAGAAGAAATATAGTGAATGGCTGATTACATCTCTTCTTGAAGTCATTCAAGCACAGGCCATTACTCATTAAACTTCATGTTGCCAAGGCAGCATTAGCTGGCAGCTAGATAGCCCAGGATCCTCTCTCTAGCCTTCTCTGGTGAAGAGTTATCATATTGTCCCACTGTCCCTCATCCTCAGAGCAGGACAGAGGAAAAAGTGCTGTGGGAGGTTTCAGTGCTTCTCCATTGCCTTTAGTCTGGGTTCAGACCAGGATGCAATGAAAACAGCAGGATGCTTGAGCTTGTATGGGGATGGGGCAACCTGACTCACAGGAACATAAGAAAAACACTCCTACATTTCTGTACAAGAGGTTGCAAGCTGTAAGTCCCCACAAGTTCCTTAAGAGTAAAATTACCAAGAACTACTGTTTTTTCTAGGAGACTTTCACACAGTGTTGGGGCCTGACTCATGATTTTGGGAGGATGCAGCACATAAAAGAACAGACAGACATGTGTGTACTAGGGAGAATTCCTGGGACCTGATGTGAGGGCACGTCTATGAACAAAAGTGAATTTCAGCCACTACTAAGAATAAAATAAGCTGTCACACATTTTACGTAGCCATCACTAACTCAGACCAAACAGGCTACAAACTTCCCTATATTGTGCCTTCAAAAGTCATAATGAAACTGTGGCAGAGTGGAGAGATAGCAGAAAAAAGGACTGGGATTATACTGATGTTGTGGCTATGATAAAATCACGGCACTTTCCTTTCACAGGTTCCCCCTGTAGAGTTAGATCAATCGCTAATAATGGGACCTACTGTCAGCATTAATTATATCACTGTGGAAAATGCTGCAGCTGGCCATGACAGGTCTCCTCCATGGCTCTGTGGAAGCACTGTTATGTGTCCACAGAAAAATGCTGTCCTGCTGGGAGGAAACAAAACTAATGTTTGTGCTGGGCTCCAGGTCACTAAGAGCAAAAGAGCTCAGGGTCCGAATGATGTGGAATACAGCAATTCTGTCCTGAAGAGCACTAGTGCTGTAGCTGATGCCTAGACTTGTATCAGAGCTTATTATGGGCAGCAATAGAAAATATTTGAGCCCATCAATCAGAAGGAACAAGTGTGAACACATCCACTTTCACACAAAGAACTAAAAAGTAGTTTTGATCTCTTTAACATTGCGTTGTACAGTTTGTAAGAGACTGACATGAAACAGATCTACCAGTCAGCAATGTCCTCTTGCCATCCATTACAAAAGAAGAGCACAAGAGACCCTTGCACTTCATTTCGTTTTAAAAATAGCTAAAATCAGGCAACCAATGAGAAGTCTTTTATTTTTTATCCACAGAAATATATAAAAAAGAGAGAGATTGATGGCTTGGTTATTGGTTAATTAGCAGTTTAGCCACAGGAACCAGGCACTTTTATGTGAATCTAACCAGACAGGAAGACGCAGAAGTGGCAAAATTCAGAAACAGAAAAATCACTTCAAAGTGGTATACCATTGGTCTTCACTTACTACTACCAAAATAAATGGGAGTTTGTTTGGCTGAATGGAAGCGCTGTCTGGGAAATGTTCAGGTGCACTAACACGTCCTTGAAAGGAGTGCAATACCATTTTCTTTGCATGTTTATAATGTGGCTGTGTTATTGCGTGTTTCTTATTGAATTAAATGAACGGTGTATCCTAAAACTGAGCTTCAGCATATAAGAACAGCCTACCCTTACCTCAGAGCAACACCACTAGCACTTCATGGTCATGGTCCCCAGAAAGGCTACAGGTCCTTCCTTTACCCTCCACTTACCACCCCCCAGGTCCTCCCTTCTCAAGTCCTTGCCACTCCCCAGCAGAAGACAGCTGGGGGGGTTAGCATTCAGGTGAGATGTACTGGCTGGTGGAGAAATTGGTGCCCTGAATTCTTATCTTCACTGGAGAAATTAATCTTCTTCTCAAGGAGTTACTGATTTTAACTAAACCAGGAACTAAGACTTTCTGTCCCTGTCAAATGTGATTGTAACTGTCAGAGAGCTCAGAAGTGAAGAGGACAGATGGTCCAAGGGAAAGGTAGTAAAATCTCTCTCTCTTAGGGGATTAGTGAAATAGAAATAAAAATAACTAGTCTGTCTGCTCGTCAGTTGTGAGCTATCAAATTCAGACATACATCCTGATCTTTAGTTATGAAAAGATGGCAGTTCTTAAAAAAAGGCGTAAAAGAAATATATATGTGCATGTGTATGCATAAGCACATAGGAAAAAAAACTGAATAACTACAAAAATGAATTTAGATGGTGAAGACAAAGAACAGGCTTTCTGGAGGCAAGCTCAAATCGACGTTCTAGTTAGGATCTTTTCTGGAATTTATGGAAAAGATGATGCAGATCTAGCTCCCCATTCAAATGCCCTAATTAATAATGATCTCAATGTGGCTTGCAGAGCCTGACATCTCTGACACGCAGAAAACCTCATGTCTCACCCCAGACAGAAGCTAAAATTCACAGCACTAAATCTGTGTCTCCTTTCTCATGAGGACATCCTTGGTCCTACAGTCACACTTGCAGTTCAAGAAAACATTCACAGATCTTGACTCCTAGAAGCCTACTATCCCTTCTGAAAAAAATTGGGTGCTTATGAAATGGCCGTGGCCTTGGGCTCCATTCAGTTAAGCAGTGTGTCATAAATACCGGGGATGTTTCAGGGTGTGCAAGGGCTGCACCTCAGCACAAGAGGTAGAGAAGGCACAAGAGTTTTGCTGCTTAAAACAACCTCGCAAGTATTGCAGGGTGAAAATTTGAAGAAGCATAAGTGAAAGATGCTTCTTCCTTCTTTGATGACAGCTTTGCAATGCTGGGTATTCCTATGCCCACACAAAAAGGTTTGTGGCTAATATCTTTCTATCCTGGGCATTGGCTCAGACTCTCCGTGCAGTGTGACACCTCTGAAGCTGGTACCAGAGGTACCTTAAACCCTGCTGAGCCTTTGCTATTGCTTTTCCCTGTGAAGTGTTTTGTAAGATGGGCCTTTACCAATCAAACTCTGTACTCAAAAGCTCTCTACCAGCTCGGAAAATGCTCTCCAGAGCAGCCATGCCTCCCACCCCATCCCACCTCAGGGGCAGCCTGCACAGACTGCCTGTGGCTACCAGGGGTGTGCGTAGGCAGCGGGCTCACTTGCTGGGGGTGTTTGAGTGCAGGGGTCCCGTGTGCCCAGGAGATTGGTTTTAGCTGCATCTTCTCCCAGGACCGCGGTATCTGTGTTATGTCTGAAACATCCTGGGGCCACCACGGCTGCCCTCTGGATGCAGAGTAAGCATAACTCCCTGTAATGCTCCTTCATAGCATTTTCTTTGTTAATGCACTTCAGCTCCTTCTAAACATTTGATGTGTCCAAGAAGCTCAGAATTACTTGGCAATAAGGAGTTAGCTTGGCTTATCTGCTTCTTTCATTGTATTTGACTTATTCGTGGGCCTACTGGACTCTTCTTTGCTTAACTACATGTGCAGAGCCATGTTACACAAATGCAAACAGGAAAATGAGTAGGTGTGTGGTAAGTGAACTCCTACGGCAATCTGGCATTCCTAATTACTGTGTCAAATAATTTCCCAATGGGAGGATAATGAAAAGTGAAGCATTAGAGTTAATGAAAAAAATCAGGTTGAGAAATCAAGCCCTGAAACAGGAAAGGTATTCCTGAAATGAATGTTGCCAACTGTAGAACAATGATTATCTCTGTGGTCTTGCAGCATGTTGATGATAAACATTTCTTAGGGAAACTGGAAAGATAAGTGGGATAGAATTATTTCTGCTGTGGGATCTCTGATTTAGGAGATTTCCTGGGATTTGAATGCTCTGTTTTTGAATCTTAATGGTAGTTTTTTACTTTTATTTTTTCTGCTGATTTAAAGGAATAAAGAAAGAAAGGAACATCTGAACTACTTGGCACTCGTAACACATATGTTCCATTGGCTTCATTTGATCACAAACGTTGCAAGCTCCCCCAAGTGTGCCAGGAAAGCTTGTAAATTTTCTAAGTTAAATGAAGAGATTAGATTTGCTAAACATGCAAAAATCTATCATCTTTGTCGATGGAGCTATTAAACTCTTTGATCCACAGCTGTTTGGCCTGAAGCGTCTCACAGGCAAGCTGATCCTCTTTCTCCATCCTGTCTTTTACCAGGTACAATTCCCAAAAGCATCTGAGCCCCAGAGGAGCCCAAGTCCCCA
This sequence comes from Nesoenas mayeri, assembly GCF_963082525.1. NCBI lineage: Eukaryota > Metazoa > Chordata > Aves > Columbiformes > Columbidae > Nesoenas > Nesoenas mayeri. The sequence continues at coordinate 64,114,632 of NC_137542.1, read as the reverse complement.
AGACTTGGATCTTTGTGTGCTAAGCCCTGCATGGTAGGATTTGTCCCACCCGATGTTAGCTCTGAGGCACAACATGTCATCTAGGCTGGCTATCCAGGTCTGTCTGTAACCAGCAGAAATACTTGTGAAGGCAGCAGTCCGGTCTGCCTTGGTGTGGGATGAATACACTGGGTAGGAGTGTTGAACCACTTGTTTCCTTTCACGGACTGTGGGGACACCTAGAGAACTAGCTTCCGCTTGATGCCCCATGTTGACCAAGTGGGATTAGTTCCACTTGAAGGGCTAACCCAGATGACTGACAGATAAGCTGGCCAGATGGGCACCCATTTACACACCCATGTGTGTCTGGGATTTATCAGCTGTGCATCCTTACATGTAAGTCCTTTGAGGGATGTGATCCAGACCTCATTTCACCATGTGATCTTATGGACAGGAACACAAGTATTTCTCCTCCACGTCTTTTAAGGAATTAACACCCATTTATAACAAAGGTCACACAACTGGCTGCAATCCTCTCTCCAGGAAAGGGCACACTGTTTACTTAAATTACTATTTATTCCAGTTTCTTAAGGGAACATGGGTCATGATGTTTGCTCTGCCTGTCTATCTTCCTCTCAGTCAAGCTCTCTTAATAAGCTGCATTCCTTCTTGCTTGCTCCTTCCATAGCCTCACAAATATTTAGTTTTCAGATGCTTAGTGGCATAGCTTTAACACAAGGTGGACTACCTCCATGCCCAAGATTCACCTGCAGCTTATATAATAGGTTAGGACCCTCTCTTATGTGATGTAGTAAAAAGTGGGTTTGAGCTTTCTAGGCTGAAGAGTGTACTCAGCCTACCTCACTCATCATCTGGACAAGTACTTTAGCCATTGAGCTATTATGTGAAAAACTCCTTCAAAGTCTCCCCACCTCAGTTTCTTAGAATAAGAAAGCACACCTTTGGATATTGCCCTTAATGTAGCATTCCTGTCTCCTACTTTTAGCCTCCTATAAGACAGGCCTTTGGTTGCACATACCCAGAAGGATGTTTTAGGTACCAGGTATGATGACAGACTTAAAAGCAAAGGTGTCTGTTCATTATTTCCCAGGTGTGATAGGTAAGTCTAAACTTGATAGAAAATAGGATAAGCCTTACCAGAGATGGAGATAGACACCATCAGGCATACCCCTTCCTTCACATTGGTACCACTTCTGAGGTTTTCTGAGGAAATTAAAACTAGACAATGAGGGTTGATCCCTAGGAAAACTTATGTGCAAGGATACTTGGTTTTAACCCAAAATGCACATTGGGCTATATCCTGTGCTTAACTAATGCATTGTTATTTCAAGCACACTAGAGGCCTGATTTTCTAAGCATGTTAAACTCTCCCAGTCTCTTGACATGAGGTAGGGTGTTCTGCGTTACCTCCTCCATATAAATTTCTCTCTCTTGAATGTCCATTATTAGTCTTGTTCTTGATATTCCAAGTAACACTGATCAATGTGGTGTGCAAGTCTGTGGACACTTCCCTACATCTGCTGGAAGTACTTTCCCTAACAAATTCTGGGATCTCATTTGCATTTTGTACAGCCATATCACCCTGGTGATTCATAGTAACTCCTGTAAGCAAATAAAATTCACAGTTCTTTCTCCGTCTCTGTCACTTCCCCAGACTACTGCAGGAATGTAGTGCTGAATCCCCTGGGTGAATTCCCAGACTACAGCAGAAATCCTCCTGTTAGATACTAAAGGCATGATCTGGAAATGGGTGCTAAATTTCACACTGCTACTATTACTCCATGTATCTGTACCATGTTCAGATGGTACAGATGGTCTTTTTGTTCCAAGTTGTCTCCTGCAAGGACCTAATCAGCAAATTTCTTTAACATGCACTTACCTTTTTGACCATAGTTCTTGATGGGAACAGCTGAAAACTTCCCTCTTCCCCAGTTCCTGGAAAATGCTTGGAGTTCTCCTTCAGCACTACCCCTTATCATCTCCCTTTATAACCATTTCTTACTGTCTTGCTACAGTTAATGTGTTTTTCCTTATTTTTCCCCTCCATTTTAACTAATGATTTCCCATAGCACAAAGACTCAGCTGCGATTGCCTTCCTTAAAGCAATCAATCAGCTCTCTTGCCAGGAAAGGCGTTAGTTAGGCTGGCCTGGTACCCTCTAGCTGCCAGGCCCAGGCTGTTATTCTTTCTTTCCCTTTTCATTAATCATCACATCATTCATTCGTCCTTTCCTTTAGATTTTGCCCTGTGCTCTTGCATACTATTGCAATCAAGGTAATGCTCCTTTAGATGCAAGTTCACTTTCTTAATTATGGTTACTATATTTGCTATTCTCGAGTCTTGTGCATCCCTCTCCTTAATGGCTTGACAAAATTATTTGGAGTGGCTGCCAGGTCTCCAAGTGTCCTGTGGTGAGGAACCTGCTCCCCACTGGCAGAGTGCATCCAGCTCTCAGAGTTTTGCTTCTCCTCTGGGGAGATACTTTCAATTTCCTGACACTCATCCCATATCTGTCCTGCTTTTCTCCAGATTTTAATGTTCTTACAGAAAACCAAGGCTGAGTTTCATTTAGCACTTTCACAGACCTACTCTGCCTCTAATCCTCTCAGTATTAAAACATCACTGCTTTTCTCCTTTAAAAATCTTTGTGTTTCAATAACTGAATAACATTTTATGATTTCCTTTTATTATTACTATTTAATTTCCTTTGCAAACTTCTAACTGGGTTTGACTTTTGGCAATGTTTACTCCACCCCTGTGCTTCCTGGCCTCCAAAATGAAATTTTCTTTGCTGATTAGCTCTTTCCTCCTTTCCAAGTAGACGCTGTGCTGGACTTTCTAAGGTGGTTCTCCATGTATTTTGGTCTACAGCCCCTTCCTGCAATTTTTCTTCCTTTGTTGTGAAATGAATTCCAGAGAGATCCTTGCAGTTTTTATTGAAAATAAGTTGTAGATCTCCTTCAGCTGAAGTACCTCACAACTCTTTGGCCTGACTGGCCTCACTAATCAGTTCGCTTTCTGAAACCTGTGCTTTCGATACTGAAAATCTGACTTGTATGTGCCTCCATTTCATCTAAAACAAATCAACTCTGTTTGGCTAATGGCTCAGTTTAGCTCTGACATTAATGTTAGTGTTTCCACTGGCTGCAGAAACTTGGATCTATCCTGTTTAAATGTTCTCCAGGGCTGAGGGTGTAAACACAGTATTATAGGCCATGGTTTCAGCTGGTTTAAATTGCTCAAGCTCTGCTGGACTCTGGCCAGTCAAGTGGAGTCTCCCTTGTCTAAGAAGCTGAAGTTTTCATCAAAGTATTTTGGAAGCAACTACAGTCTCTTAAGTTACTAAGAAAAGAGATATTTTTGCCATCTTTCCACAGATGAAACTGCAATAAAATGTGTTCTCACACTGTTTATAGTAGTCTTCAAATTAATTTACTATACCTGTCATAATATATTATCAATGCCTTCCATGTGCATTACCTCATTTGAGAGCCTCTTCTTGTTGTATATAGCAAATGGCAGGAAAAATTTAATGTGATACAAATAACCTTAGGATTGATTTAGCTCTGCGTGCCCGGACTCTCCCAGTCCTCCTACTTATGGTGATTGCAAGTTAGCATTCAGACAGCAGCAGCGGTAATGAGAGAGGGAGAGACCAGCATCAAGCTTCAAAATCTCCAGTGAGTTAAGCAGAGCAGAACAGGCTACAAATGGGCCAGCAGCTAATTATAATATCAAAGTTTGAGTGAGTGGTAGCACACTGAATTGGACAGTGAGATTACACAGTCTAAGACTGTTAAATCCTCATCCTTTCTTCCCCTCCATTACATTCTACCACATCCCTATCACCAGGCACGTCTAAAGACACACCAGAGGAGAGAGGAGGAGGACAGAGAAGTCAAGTGGACCATAGCACAAATAAAACACACCAGTGCCTCTGAGGGCATTTTGTATCTTAAGGCAAAATAATGTATTCTGCAAGGCTGGGGATAAAGTCATTCAATGCAAACTAATAACAAGAAAGCCCATAATGGCTTTCTGCCACCCACCACCCAACATTAATATTGCCTGATAACATGCTGTTACTTATTCAATAATAATACAGTGTTAGCTGGTCCTGAATAGCTGCTCACACTTGACATGCTTTGAAGTATTTGCGTGAGTAGCCCCCCTGTACCGGGATTTAAACAAAGAGAGGTGTGAATTCTGACATTCAGCTTGTCCTTTCCTTCCCTGTGTCCTAAATTATACCTGCTCTAAAATACGTAACAACCTTATCATGGGTTGCTTGGTTCATTGTAATAGGTAGGCTAGAAGACCAAACCTGGGTTTCAGCAATTACCTGCCCTGCACAGGAACACAGGTGCACAAACATTAGCCTAAGAACAAGCCACTTCATTTTTGACAGGTTTTATAGACTACTGAGGAAAACAAACCAGCCCTCTTTCTATTTTTAACTCTCTGATTGACACAGTGCCCACTTCAGACTGACTGCAAGCCCAACTTTTGGAGGCTGCGCCGATGGAGACGGGGCTGTTCACAGCTCTGGCTTCTGTGGGGCAGGAGGAGGGAGCTGGAGGCAGCAGGGAGGAGAACGAGGCAAAGATGAGTCCATGAAGGCAGAGGCAGCCATTTCAGCAGTGAATACCTGCTCATGGTCTCCACGTGCTTCATTGCAATGTTGCTGTCTGTGCTGTGGATGAACTGAGGCTTAGCTGAAAAGAAATGCTCTATTCCAAAAATATATCCATTTTGCTTTTTTTTTTTTTGCTTCCCTCCAAATCTCTCCTCTCTTAAGGTATTGAATCCAGTTCAACGTTAGGCTAGCTCAACTCAAACCACTTGGATCACTCCAACAGCAAGCTAAACTCTCAGCAGCCAAATAACTGGTCCATCCCCCCCTAGCATATGCTGTTTGCCTGAGGCACGAGTCACACGTAGTTTCCTAGTCATTGAAACCCCTCAAAATAAGCAGGTGTCAACAAAACTCAAACAATTGATCTGCTATAGTTTATACTGCACTAATTTCTGACATGAACCATAGATTATTATTAGCCTTAAAGAGCAAACAAACAGATGCATGCACACTAAGGCAAAAAAGTCACTGTAGTTTATATTTGTGCTCTACCAGTGGTTTTCACTTTTTGTCATTGTTGTTGTGGGGTTGGTTTGTTTGTTTGTTTGTTTTCAGTGAAGGCACAGATGCCTATATAGCAAACTTTAGCCTGTTGACACAGTCTTGCTTTTCTCAATTGCCTTCTTCAGATTCTGTAGAGATACCCCAGAGATTCCATGGGGTTTCTGAGACCCTTAACATAAAAAAAATACCCACCACACTATGCCACAGCACAGAGCTGAGTCTTCAGTGTACTGTGGTTCTGGACACTGCTTTTGCAGCAATGTTAGAAAGCTGAATTCTAACCTCTTTGAGTGGGGGAAATCTTATTTAAAAGCTGACAAGGCTATTGTAGTTGGAAGTTAAGGTTTTCCTTTCCTCACTGGCAAACACTGTGGAAAAACAGAGAAAGTGATATCATTAGGGTTTATTGAAACTAGATACTTTAGAATAGTGGGAAAGTTTGACAAAATTTGTTGCTTAATGTGTTTGGTTTATGAGTTGGGCTATATGAGGTAATTAGGGTACTGTTAGTGTGTAAAAGATGAAAGTAAGAATTCAAAATCCTAATATCTGTTTCCATGCTTGTGTTAATCCTGTGCTTATTCCCTGTTATGCTTGTTATGGAGTCTGCGTATCCTTTAATGCAGGTAACATTTATGCATATTTTATAGTATGCATAGAGTTTGATCTGATGATTTGCTGCCATTTAAAACTTAATCCAGTTTGGAAAGGCCAGCAGAGAACACTGGAGGTAGTATTGTGCTTGTTATCCCCCACCAACTATCATGCATTTTCCCCACTGTTTTCCAGCCAGAACAAATACATCGATCCTTCATTTTCCCACACCGGTGCCAGCTGCAGTGTCAGAGAAACACCCATCTCTCAAGGAGAAAAAGTGCATCTTGCAGGCTAGGGGTTCACCAAGCAACAACATCGGGACGGTGCTACCCTGAGTGCTTTGGGGGAAGATCTCCCCTCCTACCAGTTTGGGATGCAGCAAGCCAGCACTCTTGGCAGAGGCTGGGTGGAGGAAGCAGCGAGTCCTGGCTAGCCCACTCCTGTCATCTCCTGCCTGCGAACAGCTCTTCAGCTGTCCTTTCCCCTCAGAAGATTTCTCGTGGTTTGCAAAGATGTGAAAATGCTGGTATGCTGCTCATGCAGGCACCAGACAACCTTTCTTGTTTTACAGTTCACACTCAGAGCAGCTCTTGGAGCAGGAACAAGTCACTACAGCATAAGGTAGGGTATGAGCTGGCAGAGCATCAGCTGTGCCAGGGAAACTCTGCACGCTCTTGCTTGGTGGCTCCCTGCAAAAAATGGGAGGCAGCTTGTCGCCCCAGGGAATGGAGTGCTTTTCTGTCTTTGTGTGTCATGATGTGGGGTCTGGAAAGCTGCCTGGAAGCTCATCTGGCCATGATCACAGTATGAAGCCTCACAATCAGTCTCTGATGTTCCTTACTGTCCTTTTCCTATAGCTTGCTGTGTTGCCGTCATGCTGATTTTACAAAAATGGTGTTGGTGTAAATTTCATTGTGGAAATTTCCAGCTATCAGGCTCAATCTAGATTGTTGTCTCAAACTGATACTCCAGTGCTTCAATTTAATCAGCATCTATTGCTAAAGGTTTTTTCTTTTTTAAAAAGAAAACCAAATATTTGGATGCAGGTACTCAGTCACTTGCAGAATAATTTATCTGATAAAGATTTGGCTTTATATTGTATGTCCTGCTTCCTCACAAGGAAGAGTATTATGACTCACTAAAATGTGCCGTGTGCCTACTCCCAGTGTAGGAAACAGCTTCGGAAAGCAATAATAAACCAACTTTTCTTATCCATCTCGTTAATGGCCCTGTCTTTATTCATACGTCTGAGATAACGGGATAAAAGATTTCCCTTGACTCTTTCAACATTGTAAACAATGTACTTGGAAAGAAAATTGTGCACCCTTTTATCCTACTGGTACCTGGAGGAGCTTCTACTTTTTCCTGCCATTACTAATTCATGGGTGATTCTTTTTTTTTTGACAAGCATATAATAATGCTTAACCATATCCATAGTTCCTGAGATGGAAACTGCAATTAATGTCAGTGATAATAAGCCATTTTAAGACTGCTTTCATGTTTTTGTCCCTGTAGCTCACCACTAGAAATGAGCACTGATCTCACAGCATTGAGGCCAGGTTTAAAATCTGACATCCTAGTACTTTTTGCTCTGATTTGGCCTGCTGGTTAATGCTACTGGTGCTGATTCAGTGTTATACACTGGAAAATGAAGGATTCACATATACTTACTGCTGTTAATAAGCTTTCAGTGGGATGTCAGCTATGGAAGGAGTGGAAGACTTGGTCTGGGAGCAATTATTACCCTGCTGGACCAGGAGAGCATATGTGTGACTGCTGGAGAGAAGTTTACACTCGCAGGGCCATATGAGGATCTTACTCCAGCGTAAATCATGTCTGCTTTGAAGTCAAGGAAATTCCATTAGCAGGGAAGAAGTGTGAGATCAGGATCAAACACCAAAGAGTTGTGATCTTCCTAATGCTAAGAGGCAAGTGTAGGAATTTCATTTTTCAGAGATTGCTGCTGTGTGAGTTGACACGTTTTATTTGCATAATTATGCTTGACTACAGCCATACCCAGGGAAGGGAGTGGTGGTGCTCAATGTAGGCACACACATACAAAAGCTGAGAGCAGCTGCCTGCAGAATATTGATAACAGAATAATGCTGGTTGGTAGAAGAAGAAACGAGTAGCAGCAAATCTCTGAATCTCGTTCCCATGCACTTTGAAAGCCACTGACATTGGAGGGTTATGGAAATGCAAAGTATTATTACTCCGTGGCTCTTGTTTTCTTCCTTCTGGGTTGTTCATTCAGACCAAATGCTGGCCTTGCACCAAAGTATCTACATCCAGCGAAGAAATGCAGCGTGAAGACAAGAGTCATCTTTTCACATTTTATTCATACATGGATTGTGAGAGAAAACATGTTGCATGGGACCACATGAGGGAGGATCAAAGTCACAGCAGCAAAGCCTGAGATTCAGCGTGGAAAGGCCAGCCACAGCACTGTTTGAACAGCTCATTTGAAAACCAGCAGTTCTAGGATGGTCAGAAACCTCCTTACCCATCTCTGAGTAGCTAATCTTGAATCCTCCATCACCTTGTTCCAGCACAGACAGCTCCTGGCAGGCTTCCCTCCTTTATACCTGGTGTGGGAGGTAGGAGCACTTCAGGCCAAGACAGCATATTTTCCAGACATTTTATAAGTCTGCTCCAGGGATTCCCAGTTCCTGGTTGCTCTTCTCCCTTTCCTTAGCTCTCCTGTCAAATCTGCCAGCTGGGAGATTTGGGAGAGAGCTTTGTTCTGCTCACCCATATTTTTTTCTCATTTCTTCTCCCCAGGTACTCAAGAAAATGAAAAGTCAAGCTCCTCTCCCTTTTCAGATGACCATAGCCAGTGCAAACACCAGGTAATGACCTCCTCAGCTGGAGCTCTTCCATGTTGGCAGAGCTGCGGCTGCTCTCTGATGTTCCTCTTTAGGGAGGGACCTCTGAGTTGGTGGGTTGCTGGTAAAGCCGCTAAGAGCATCATGGGTGCCTCTCTTTAACTCACCATGAACAGTCTTTCTGTCACCTTGGGCAGTGGATATAGATTAGGTAATCTGCGTTGTTCTATGGCCTTCTGGTGCTCAGGCTAAAATAGCTTTTTTCAAGAATCTCTTGACTGTAAAGAGTTTTAAAAGATACTTCTTTTTCTTTGGGCTTTGCTGGAGGGGACAGAGACCGTCCTTTAAGCTGAAGCATCTGTTTCTGCAGTCCTTTCTTTGGGAATTAAGAATGGAGATATTAATTTTATCCCAATAATGTGATGCAGGATTGAGGTTATCGTGCTAAAATAATGTCTTTTTTTTTTTTTTTTTTTCCTCGATTATGCTCCAGAGCTCCTCATGTTTTGTCACTGCTGAACAATATAGTTGTTCTGACCCCCACACCTGGGGAGGCTGAGGAATCTCAGCATTGCCCTGGGACCGTGAACAAAGGGCAGCCAACAGTCCTGGCACCGCAGCTGGTCATGAGGCTTCTGCTTTCTCCATTACTGCAGCTTTTATAGGTGGTGAGAGGCAGTGGGTTGCCTTGCTAAGAGTCAGTATAAATACTGAAGGGGCCATAGGATGCTAACAGCAGTGTAAGATGTGAAAAATGAGACCATTGAACATGCTTTCAAAGGCTGTGGTGCATCAGTGTCACATTGGCTTCAAAACAGGTGATGTTGCAGAGTGAGTCATATGCCCTGAGAGCTATGGTGAGCATCCCAGGGCAGGCACCAAGAGCTGTGCCACTGTCCTGCCACCCACTAGAAGCGAAGACAGGCAGACATGCAGTGGGATTTTGGTCTCATCCATTTGGACTGGCTGTGTTTCTCTCCTGGCTGCATACAGCATCTTTTATTGGAGAAAGAACTGCTGGTACAGTGCTAAGGATCTCCCTTTATTTACTGGCCACATGCTTCATTTTGTGAAAGCCACGGTATGAAAGCAACAGCTTATATCAAGAGAGAAATTGAACAAAAATGATGGCTTGTGTTGAATGTGGCAGTGGCTTGCAGGGTTTGTCAGAAGAAGGGATCACAAGGGCTGGCTATTACTTTGTCTCATTTTCTGGAAGCATGGCACTGTGCAAATGATTGAAGAGGGAAGTATGGATTTACTCCTGCTGTCTCCATCCTAAAATATTTGGTCAGTGAGATGGTTCTCACTGCAATTTACAGTCCCCCAAAAGAAGATAAAAATGCGACTAAAAACACCCTAACAAGAAATAAGATAAAAGGGAAGAAGACTAATTGGCTGAGAGGCAGGCAGTCACTTTGTACTCATCCCTCTCCCTACAGTCATACAAATACCACAATCTGACTGTGGCTTCTCAACGAGCAGATACACTTCCATTATGCAGGATTTTTGTACTTTTTTCAATTCTGAAGGTTTGCTTGCTATGGGCCTAGTGACCTGACACACTAATGAGAGAGGTCTTGCCTAGCAAGAGAGTTTCTTTTGTCCAAATGTAAGAGTCCCTGAGTCAGCCCATTCCCACTCAGTATTTTCACCATCCAACACACAGCCGGGATGGCAAGAGGAGAATTTTAGAATGTCCTGCTTCTCCCAGTCGGTCCATTTACATGGAACTTCCCAGGTTATCTCACAACTACTTGTTTTTTCTACTGTGAGGAGTCATTCTAACTAGTACAAGTGATAGTGACAACAACAAATATTCACAAGGGGCATTATGTTGAAAAAGTAAAATCCACCATCCAAACTATTTGCAGTGAACTTGATTTCTGCCTAGAACTGAAACACAAGATGCTCTGATGTAATGCAGGTAAAGATGCGATTTTAATGATATCCACTATGGTTTACTGTAGAGATAATAATGAACTCCTGTTCCTAATGACTCAGATACAATTTTCATTTGGAGAAATACCTATCATTTTGTACTTGTGTTATGAGGTGATGAATAGGGAATGCTGTTAGGCAGATCTGCTTCCTCTTCTGAAGAGATACCAGGAGAGATCCTCACACATCTGTGACAGAGCAGGGAGAATAAACCCTATTGTTTGTGGCACTGGCTAAAGCAGTTTTACATAGGTTGTTTTCTCTTTGAACTCCTTCTAAATACAGAGATCCTTCTCACAAACATGACAGTCAACTGTCTTCAATACAAGACAATATGAAATTCAGGAGAGCATCAAATGACATTATCGTGTGATTTTATACAGATCAGTGGTTCCCAAAATTTCTGGATGAAGAACTGGGATTCCTCCAAGGTAACCAGCCATTTTTATCATTAAACTGTGAGAGCCATGGTTCTGTGGACCTGTTGGAGACCACTTGTGTTAGCTTTACAACATGTAGAAATCTTTGTCTCCACTACCTTAACTGAAGAAGGGACAAAATTTCTGCACTATACATATCTTGTGAGTATTGTAAAGATTCATTCATCCTCCCATCATGCAGCATTTTGGAAACTGAGGTGCTAGATCCACATATGATATACTTGAGAGCTACCATTATTTCTTACACAAGGCAGACTTGGACAATATTTTTAATAGTAGAGCTTCATGTGTCGTACAATGCAGAAGGTGAGTTGAGGTTCATGGGAAACTGTGCTGCTTGCTCTGAGGTTTCAGGACCCGAGAGTGGGAGCTGTAGCAAAACAGAGTCAAGGAGTACAAATAGAGTAAGTACAGAGCAAATGTAATCTTTCATTACAGGCACTTTCTGTTTAGGAATATAATAGTTATTGATTTCCCACCATAACTTCGAGCACCACATTTTATGCTATTTTTTGAAACATGACTTAGATTATAGAACACCTGGAGCAGCAAAGACCTGTGTACTGTACCCAAGAGCACTGCATGGCCCAGCGGGGTGCCTTCTCCTTTTTTGACTCCTTAAGGACCACTGCAAGTCAAACACATCAAATTATGATAATCGTAATAGGATATGACAGAAGTAGCAAATTCTTTCTATCAGGCTGTTTAAGTGGAACTCATTTTCTAAATCTGCTATTTAGAGCTGAAGGGCATAAAATATCAATTCTTTCCTTTCATTTGAAGATTTCAAAGGAAAAGTTATTGCAGTGACACCAAGGTTGCAAATATCCTAGCATGAACTTTGCTAGAAAGGTTAAAACATGTAGGGAAGGCTTCATTCCAGAAATTAACATGGCATTTCTCTCTCCCTCATGGGACACGGGAAGGATGGATAATGCTTTCCTAAAGGTTGTGATCACAGTGAGACTGAGACCTAAAGATTTACCTTGTGCTTGTCTTTTTCCAACAATCAGCTGATCCCATGCAGTCAGGGCTGATTAACTTTCACATGTGTGCAGGAGAAAGAGAACATGGGAAGAATTTTGTCCTTGCACTAACATCCATAGGGTTGGCCACAGCTGAAGCTTTGGTATCCTGAGCACTGTTGGCCCTTGCTATCCTTTAAAAACAAACCCCAATGCTATACCCCCAGAATTTTTTGCGTTGGCTGTAGGCTGTGGTTAGTGGAAAGAGCACCTTCTGAAAGAATCTCATGTCATTTCTCAATCATGTGGGTGTGCTACAGATCCCGTGCAAGTTCTTACTTCTATGTAGGGACATGCCTTTAAGAGACAACACCAGTTTTTCATTAAAGGTTTCCATACTTGGATACAGCTATTCTGCTGAAGCAAGTATAAATAAGGTTCCAACCATTTAGTAGTACTACTAATGTACCTGGAAATTTTCACTTTGAATTGCCGTCCTAAATTCTTATATGTGTGTCTAAGTGGCCAGCCTGGGAAACTGCTGAGCAGCCAGCAGCTCACATGGGATAAATGGTGTGATCTGTTCTGCGCTGTGAAATTGATTGCAACCTTGCAGCTGCAGTACCATCTGGAAAAGGTGAACTACTAGCAGCTCTTCCATTTCATGTCAGTATTTGGAGAAGTTCAGAAAGTTCCATCTTCCTTGTAGTGCTGGAAGTGACAATATTTCCCTTTCAGGCTGGGGGATAGGGTCCTGAGGAGTAACAGCTCCTAACTTGCAGTGGCATTTCCCTGTCCTCAATGTCAGGTGACTGATGCTATTTAAAAGCCAATTCACAGGTCAGCAATGCCATGGTAATGTTTTAGGTACAGGGAGAAGTGAGACATGGGTGTGTTTTCCTTTGTTCTATTAATAAACACCAAATAGCTTTGAATTAAACATTTCCTCATACTGTGAACAATGCCATGAAGAAGCTACGCTGCTGGCCAACCTTAAACATCAAAGTGAATGTGTCTTATTTTAATTGGCAGGTAAAACAGACAGCAGGTGACGAGATGCTGCCTGCTTTGAAGATAACAATTGAAAATCATAGCTCTTTGTGTCAAGTCAGCGCCCTTCACTTTAACTCCTGATGACTCTGGTTGAGATGACAAAAGGGAAGGATAAGAGTCTTATGCTCTGACAGCTGTATCTGAACAACTCCATCCTGGAAGATGAGGAAGATGCTGTGTGGTTAGTATTGAAACTACACAGAAGGAAGTTCATGTCTCGGGCCTCGGGCTTTGGGTTGCTCTAAAAGCATAAGCTGTTTGTTTCTCCAGGTAGGAGAAACACCGGATACTTTTATGTTTTATGACAGGAGGCTATTCTGTACTTTCTTGTCAACACAGAACTTGACTGAGAGGCAAATTTGATCAGTTAATGCAGAGGGAGATTTTTTAAAAATAGCTGAACAAAGCTGACCCTCTACATCCAATTTTCAGAAGAATAAATTATTGATATTGTATTGCCACTGGCAGGATTAGCCATTGATTACAAGAGACAAAGCTATTGATATAAGGTTAGTTAACCACAGAAAGCCCACGCCCCATTATGACTTTGCATTTAATTTATCTCATCTCCAAAAAAATGCAATCAAAATTCTTCCTACTCTTTGCGTGTTTGATTTCAGCTTTCTTCAAGACTTTTATGACTAGCAGGTAAATACTGCAGCTTCCAAGCAGCCTCACACACATCTGAACTACCATAATCCCCAAGGTGAACACTTTTCAAAGATTAGTGGAAGTTATCTTCAAAGGGTAAAAAAGGAAAAGCACTGTCTTGAGGCGCTGAACAGCACTTTTGCTGGAGTAGGATTTTACTACTCCAGATTGCTTTGAAAAACAACCATTTTTTTTTTTTTTTAAATTCTAGCTAGACTTTACAAAATAACTCAAAATGAAGGTCTTACAGTTTTATTTTCAGTCATAGTTCATTCCACATAAAGCACTTTTGCTGGAGACTTACTAGTGTCAATTATTGCACAGAAATTTTGGCTGGACATTGTAACAGTTTCCAGTTGCCCTGGAACAGATCTGATTCAGTTGAGAGAACAGGGTAAACACTTTCAGTAACACCAGTTCAAGTGGGCTGTCTTATACTTTGTTCTTACACAATGTTTGTCACCATAAGAACTAGGTAAAAATGTGAGAAGATATTCTGGTACCTTGTTACACAGAGTTTAACAGGCGAGAGGTACCTGTGTCTATTTTCAAAACAGATCCTGCAGACAACATATTGGATATTTCTGAAAATGTTCTCTGATTTTCACTTGCGCAGACCCTCAGATCCCACACACAGGCTTCTCACACTAATGTCTTCCACAAGCTCTGACGTAGAGGTGAGGTTATAAATGCATGTTGTTAATTTAGTTGCCGTCTCTGCAGTGCAGCTAAATCTTCGTCAGAGCCTGAAATAGGTGATGTAAGTGATCACACTGTATCAAACTGGTTGGGAAATCCAAACGAAAGATTTCTAAAATTAAAAAAAAAAAATTAAAAATTTTTTTTTAAAAATTTGCTTTTTACTTTCCATTACAAATTTGTAATGATTTGTTAATGCTGTTTATTTTAACTGCTGGCTGAGTCCTTCGGGTGGAAATATTCTCTGCAAGCCTGGAACAGTGAGAAAAGCAGCACAAACCTAAATCCTGACAAACTCCAGTAGTTTACTTGATTTATACAGGCTCTGTGGCATTTACAGCACGTGCAAGGAAAAGAAGCTTACTCTGTGGTTACCTAAAGCTGCCTTTGACTTACAGTGGATCTGTATGATCAGACCAAAGGTTGTGTATAAAAAGTTACAGTGTAACTGATATTGAAACAAGCCAAAGATTAATGTTTCAAAAAGAGGAGGAAATGACATAGCTGATTAAGAAATTTAATGTCCATGTAATTATGGTTCTTGCCACACTGTGTCCTAAAAATGTATCTCCAGCTATGCTGCTTCTCTGCAAACTTACTCGAGTAATATAACTAAAAACTAAAGGGAAGGAAATACTAATAGACAAGACTTAGTTGTTCTTTTTATAAATTAGGACTGTGCAAGAGTTTGCTTTGTCTGGTAATACAAATATACTCGAAAGTGACAATGTGTGGCTGTCACACTCATAGGGCAGGTTTGGTTTTCAGTTTCAGTGAAATGCATCTCATGGTTTCTCCTACAAAGTCAAGCCCAGGAGAATAACATATGATTGCTGTACCTGATGGCAGTCCTCCAGGGACTCTTAAAATTAGATACATTTTCAAATGAAGTCAAACAAAGAAATAAGGCAATTTGCTGATATTCTGCAATACCTTTCTTGGAATAAGTGGAACAGATGCCACCTTAAGGTCTGAATTCTATTAATTGCTTTATAAAGCATGCTTTTCTTTTAAAAATGCAATCTCTGCACTGGCCTGCTGACCCTGGAAATTCAAACCTTATTATTCCAGTTTAAACACTTGCCAGTGCTTAAATAGTTAACAAAGCTAAAGCCTCTCCCAGCTGAATGCTAGATTCCCCCGGGAATCCAATCAGGCTACTTTATTCTGGTCTTTTTAAAAGTCAGGTCAAATAGCTGTTTGAATTGTAATGATCTCCATGTGAATTCTGGTTTTGATAGCAATTACTGATATCCTCTTAGCTTCCAGACAGACAAACTAATTGCATATCTTCTGTCCTATACAGTGCAATGCTGCTGCTTCTGCTGCTTCTGCTGATTTTTTACCTGCATCTGAACATTTAATTGGGTAAACAAAATAAATATGGTAACCATGAGCCTTGCTACTTTGGTGAAACTGATACCTAGTCTCCTGCTACTCTTATTAGAAATGTTAAAACTTATGACTGGAGAGGTGGTTAAAAGGAGCTGTCTATATCCAGAAAGCTGCAGTTTGGAAAGACCCAGAAGGATTTCTTGAGTCGTTTCAGCTGCAGTTTCCCTAAGCATGGTGTGAAGAGCAATGTCACAGAAAGATCCCAATATGTCTATAGCAATCCTCAAGAGCTCCAACAGTCTGCAAGGGTGAGAAAGCTTTTAGTTTGTTTTTTTTCTCAGTATTTAGTAGTTAGAAATTTTTGCATCACTGTATCTTACCATTTCAGCCAGCCAGCAAGTAATGGAGGATGAGTGACAAGGAGGCATTCAGTGTCTGACAGTTTTCACTCACCAGCTCGGCCTTACAGGAGTAATTTATTTAAGTCATTGTGGTTAAGCCTGCTCCCCACAAGGTTAAATCTTGTTCACTTAAAAAAAAAAATATCTAACTGTCTCTTACAATATTTCCTTGAGCAGCTGTCACCATAGTAACATTCTGCTAGATGAGAGTCTAATCTTCAGCAAACAATGAGAATAGCTGCCTTTCTTGACTCAGAAAATTCTGCAAATTAACTATAACTCCAGAAATATAACAGTCTAATTCCTTTTTTAAAGGGTAAAAATAGATATACTTTCATCTTTTTGCCTTTTCATTGTACTTTGTCTTTTTTTTTTAATAACTACTCTGTAACCTCTTCAAATGAATATTTTTACTAGGTCTGTTCAGCTGACTTTTACCTCAGATCTTTAAAAACAATGACAATACATGTCTGCTTTGAAATAACTAGTTTCTTATACACTTTACCCAACCAGGTCCTAAATAAGACTGATCATGGTTAAAGGTGTATGGAAGAAAAAGGCAGGTGTGAAATTCTTCTCAGCTAGATTTTGTAGGAGTATAGCACAATAAGCTGGAGGACAGCTGCACATCCCAAAGAGACCATCCCTCACCAGAAACTGGCATGTAAAGAGTAATGTGTTGGTCCTTACTGTACTGGGAACATTTACCGCTACTGGGATGTTTGCTATATTCACCTGCTCAGAAGGAAGGATCCAGAGCATTCAACAGTTACTTTAAACAGCTATGCCTAGCTGCATACCAAGATCTGAAAGGCACTAACTTTACCAGTAGTGAAATGCCTCATTCGAGGAACAGTGTTACCACTTTTCTTGCTGCTCCAGAGAAAACCTCTAGCCAATGACATCGAGTCTTATACTGAGATCATTGAGAGTGTTGATAATAAATTTATCTAGGAATGCATATGCCAACTGTCCTCCTAACTCACAGTGCTGCTATACCTTACTTGGAGTGAACTCAGTGTAATTCAAGAAATGTGGAGACAGAGGGCAAAATATATTGTAACGATCCTTTGTTTCATTTACAGTGACCTCATAGATGTTTAATGTGCTGAAGGACCATAAAAGCCGAAGTCCCATGCAGAAGCATATTTTGAAGGGCTTTCTAAGACTGAGTCAATGCCTGTTAAACGTCATTTCTGCTGCTAGTGTACATCAGTGCCGGCACTGGAAAGCCCCGGGTGCTGCAGACTCACCTCCCAGTGCAGTGCAGACACACGCTACATCTCCTGTGATGGTCAGTAGGCGCTGTCTGAGGTCTGACCATGCCTGCAGACAGAACACACACATGCCGCACCTCCCCTTTCAGCCCTGGTGCTGGCCAACCATGCTTTTCAGAAAACTCAGAGGTGCCTGATTCACTTATATACGTGGCCTAAATATAGACAGGGTTATAATCTCAGCTTTTCAGGGAGGCCATTGCATACTGTTTGCCCCTGTTTCCAGCTCCCAAAAGGCCCGTAGTTCAGGATTCAGGGGTGGGAGGAGTGCAATGTGTCCTGCCAGCCATCTGTGGCACAAGCTGTGCCTTGTCTCTTCTAGGGTTTCACACAAGTGTCTTACTTATGCCACTGTTAAAAACCAAAAGCAAAACCTAACAAAAAACAACAACAAACTCCCCCAAAGCCCTGGAGAAAATAAAGCAGTTGCCTGTCTTATTACCAGTATACAAATGAATTCTGGCTTCCAAGTTAGTCATTTTGGGAGCAGCAGAATAATCTGGACGTTCATTTTAGTAGTCATGGAT
Source organism: Nesoenas mayeri (assembly GCF_963082525.1). Taxonomy (NCBI): domain Eukaryota; kingdom Metazoa; phylum Chordata; class Aves; order Columbiformes; family Columbidae; genus Nesoenas; species Nesoenas mayeri. The sequence continues at coordinate 64,096,781 of NC_137542.1, read as the reverse complement.
TTCTGCGCTGAAGATTTTGTTCAAATTAGAGCAACTTGCTTCTTACTCAGCCGTCTGTGCTGAATAACAGTGGCAGATGGAGAGAGGAAAATCTGGATTTTTCTGCTTTCAAGGAACCACAAAAGCTAATGAGGTACGGATAATTGTTCAGTGGCTGTAACCGAAAGAGGTCCCTGCACAGCAAGTACATTGCTTCCTCTTTCTCTTGAGGGTGAAAAGAATAATGCACAAAAGAAATGCAGCTGAGTCATTATGTTAGAGTGTAATAAATCAGAGACTCTTATGCAAAATTACAATACTAGAGTAGAAGGTAAGGAGCAATTTTATTTGTTCCTATTAGAAGAACAAGGAGCACTCTAAGTGCTGTGTGAGTTATGAAAATGGTGTACATTCCAATAATTTTTTTTTTTCTTTTTCAGATGACATAAGTACATTTTAGGTCTTTTAAAAAGTAATTATGATATTTTATCAGGATATCCTTGACATGCAATCCAATTCTCTGCCTGCATTTCACTCAGAACAATTTATCTGTGCAGTGCAGTATTCTAGCCAAGCACAGCAGCAAATGTGATTTCAGTGACAAAATCACTGATTTCAAAACCATTTTGCTGTCCTTGCTTATAGAAAAAGCAGGACCTGTGAGATCCTCAGACCTTCTCTGAGGATCCGACAAAACTTGTGATATGGCAAATAGTTAATACTGATGGGTATGAGTAAAGTAACATTTCCTGTTACATTCCACCATTTTCTGATCTCTTTGGAGGCATGGTCCTTTATAATGGATGAAGCTTTCGCCATTAATAAGCATTTTCTCTGTTGTTTCCTAAAGAGCCATTCACTAGATTAACAAAACAACAGTTACAAGCTAATAAACGTCCTCTCAGCTAGATTCGAGAGAAGGACACGTTAATGCCCCCAGGCAAAAGCCATTGAAACCATAATGTCAGGATTGGTCACAAAGACTTTGACCTGTAATTGTCTCTAGGGAGTTCAAAAGCATGAGAGTTTCCAGGGGAGGAGAAGGGAGCAGATTTGCCAGAGCATTCACCGCCTGCAATTAAGGATGCCTTCCCAACGGAGTGAACAGGCACCCACCAGCTCCTGATTGCTCTCAGTGGGAGCTTCTGAAAAGCCTCCCTCCGAATGCTTGGTGAGCAGGAGCTACAGGTGAATTTTGGACACCCCAGGTGTGCCTGTGGTGGTTCCCCATGACTCCACAGGGGATCCTGGGAAACCAAACTAAGGATGAGAAAACAGTAGCTCCTCCTTCTCTGTGTGCAACCGCAAAGAATAATGGCCCCGTGTGTTTCAGTTTCCTCAGTGCTAAAGTTTATATGGCATTTCTTATCACCTTGGGATTTAAACCCTGAGGGTTAAGGCCAATGGTTCCCATGGAATAAGCACTGACTGGAATTTGCATCCAAAATTCAAAACAAATTAAACAATAGTAATATTTCAGCATACATTAGGCTAAGGACCCTACAGTCCTCTACTTTATACAATAATTTCATTGTGAAAATGCAGCCAGTTCCAGCCTAAAATACAGCAGTACAGCAACATTACATCAGATTTTAGATCAACAAAAAACACCCAAACAAATGGGCTTAAGCAGAAGGAAGTTTGAGAGAAACGGGTGCTCAGTTGTAATTTAGCCTAAATGCTTCCACTTGCACTGCAGGTGCCACACAAAATGACTACAAGTAAATAGAACTTTTGCGCTACTTTTTGTGAAAGCTGGCACATCCAAAAGCTGTCTTCACTAGCCCCATGCAGAGATAATGGTCCAATATGAACTGCAAGAAGAGACACCTATTAAACTACTTCCCACAGTAAGAAACCTAATCCAACTGGGTCTTTATTTTGCCACCATTCCTTGTAAGTGCTTCTTATTTTTCTAAGGTTCTGCCCTGTTGTCTATCTCTTAAAAGCTGAGTTGGTACAGATACATGAAACTTCACTTCTCCTATTTGTATTTCCTTTTACCTTTCTAGTTGGACTACGCTGCTTTTTTAAAGGAGAAGTGAGCTGTTAAAACTCCAGATTTCCCTCTTGCTCGATTTGCAACACTGAAGACAGACCTGTTGAGTAGTTTCTTTCATTGTGCTGTTTGCTGTCCCTGAGTTTGCCATGGATAGTTCTGGCCTTCTAGCAGCCAGCTCTGGTTGGCATGCACTTCGATCTTAGTGCCATGTATTTTTTGTGGCATGCAGGGCTGAAGCAATTGCAATTAATCTCAACAGCAGACTATTAGAGAAAGAGGCATTATGAATACAATTCATAGTTTGTGGTGGTCCTCATCTGCAATGTTTATAAGACATGCTTTGGAAAATGTCATTATTTTCTCTTAGGTGCTGCAGGCAACCTTGGGCAACAGCCTTCTGATAGAGTTTCAAAATTTTGTCCTGTTCATCATTCACCATTTTGTTAATTAGAGTTGTGTCTCAGTAGCTACAACTGGGTATGTAGAATTATGATTTACACCTTGGCAATCCACAAGGAAGAGAGAGAGAAAGGAAAGATGCATGTATTAATATGAAAAAATTACAGACATTTCTGTGTACAGTATATTATGAAATTGCAGCAGAGTCAGTTCAAGGATTTGTATTTAATCAGACTCACTCTAACTTGTAACAAAATCCTTCGTGTTGCTGTGAATTTTGAGGAAACAAAATGTTGAATCTTGGTGATGATGCACACTGAAAAGCAAAGCCCTAAATAAGAAGCCTCATATTTTCCAGATCTGGCTTGGGAAGTGGTAAATGTGGTCATGCTCCAGCATGCTGCAGCACAGTCCGTATCGCAGAGTCCTGAAAATGAAAACGTTTGCAAAACTTAATATTCATAAATATTCTAAGTGCAAACCCAAGGTTGGATGCAGGTTTCCTTTTACCTTTAGATTCTTTTCACTCTTCAATGCTCTGGAAGTTTTTACACCTATCCTCTGCCCCTCCAGTCCCTGCCTCTAACGCACACAAATGGCTTTCCTAGGATTTACCGGTAATGAAAACAGAACATATTTTCTGTATCATGCCAGATGGTGCTTGTGAAGACTGGATGTGCAGGAGGTTCCTAATTAAAGCTTTAAACCTGGGGATGAGAAACGGCAGGCACAGTCTGTTGGGTGCCCAGATAGTGGACACACAGGCAGGCTGCCTAAAAACCTTTTTGAGCACACCCTCACACCCATCCTCAGGGAGCTCATGATGACAAGAGGCAGTTAATTTAAAGCTAATTGAGAAATCTCTTACCAATCTTCACACAATAAAACAAGGTGCCAGACCTCAGCTGGCATTTGCACCCTGACAGGAAGAAAATGGCCAGAACGGGGCTGCAAAAGCTGCCACTTCATTCTCACCCCAGGCAAACGAAGTGACCGAATCCTTGAACATTTACCTTTTCAGCAGCACTTCAGCCTATAAATAAGAAGTGTCGAAGGGGTATGCCTCCGGCTAGGGATGGAAATGAAATCTGTAGCTCTGTAAAGGCTGTTTCTTCAGCAGTAAGACCTTGCAGAGCCGAGGGGGCAAGTAAATGCAGTGCTGTCCATTGGAACAGGCTGATGCCAGACTCCCTGTAGGCAGGAGGGACCCCTGGAGCCACTGTCTAGGGCACTACAGATCTCTCATCTGCTGAAAGCTTTGGATTTTATCCCAGCCTTGCTGCACTCTGACACCTTTCCTGGCTTTCTGTGGCAGACAGTGCTACAGCAAGGACTTTTTCACCCACTGCAAGCAAACGCTTGATGTTTCAAAGCAGCCGAGAAGGAGAGATACTTGCACTAGCACAGCTACCATTAAGTCCTGCAAAACCACTGTCAACCACTTCACTATAAAGGCAGTCCCTGCACCTAGTGCTACCACAAGTGGCCGGAGGGGATGAGGCGCCAGCAGAAAGCACAGGGTCTGTACAGCTGCGAGCACTCGGCTGGTTTCGGCTGCCCAGATGCTGCTCACAACTACTGCTTTGCCTTCCTGCAGAGCAGGTGGACGGCTGCTGACTGCAGGTCTTGACCAACATTGCTGACCTCTGAGGCAGCTCTTAGGACACTGAATAAGTTGGTCTCACTCTTCTGCAACACTGCACTCCCAAGCACCAGGAGGGTCTTTAGCCTCCCACGAGGGACCTGTTTACCTCTTCAGTTTGTATCAGCTGAGCCTCTGGAAATCCAGGTTCTCCATGAAATCCCAGCTGGGAGAGGCAGCAGGAATCAAACCGACAACAGCTCACAGATTGCTGAATCCTTACCCTCATAAACTGAGATTATGAGCTCCAGGGGAACTCTTGAGGACAAGATTGTTTAGAGGCATGTAAGCATTTGCTCACGTAGCACATACAGCTTGTGTAGTTTAGGATTCCGTGTAGACACACTGTGTCCTTCCTGGGTCTCTGGTCTGCCAGTGAATTTCTTTGCTTGTTGGCCTTTCCTCAGTTCTGCCCAAAGTCACCAGCCCTCACCTCTATTTTGAACAAAATCTCACATTTTAAAAAATATTAGTAACAGATAGTAAATGCACTTTTGTGACAATTTTTGGAAGGAATGGCACAACCTGAGCTTGTGCCATCTCTGCGTTGTGCTATGCAGCAGCCACAACTGCTGGACCCTCAGTGTGTTTGAGCTAAATCACCAGTTCTTACTACAGGAGAAAAATTGCTCTTCTCCTGGCCTGACTGAGGGTGTAGCTCCTTATTACATTAGATTTTAAGACATCCCCACCTTTCCCTGCCTCTGGCTGCTCATTCCAATCCCTAAATAACTTGGTTGCACTCCCTGATGGGCCAGTGACAACCGTGGGACTATGCTCGATGCCAGGTCAGCGATTCAGGCTGAACCTCAGCCCCTTCTGTGTTTGTTTGTTTCAGAAAACACAACATGGAGCATCACTTTGAGAGCAGGACTTTGTCTCTTTCTGAGGAAGCCAAATGTTTCTGACTTGTGAGTGAGTCCCAGCTACTGCACACAGATGAAAGGACTGGAATTGCTCGAGCTCCATCTGCTTTCATTGGCTGCAGCGCTGACCCTCTGCTCCTGCCGAAGTTACAGTCTGGACACCAAGTGTTTTATAAACTGTGAGGAGTAATCAGAGAAGTACGTGATTGTATTCTCATCCTCATTTTCCCCAGACCCGTTCTTTGGGTAATGCTACAATGCTATAGAATTATGGGTGTCCTATAAATATGTATTGCCACAGATACTCTTGCATAAGTGCACTGTAAAATATGCTGTAGAAAATTGTAAAATTTATTAAATTGAGTGAGAGAGGGAAACAGTTTCATTTATTGGAAGTTTGGAAATCCTTAAGAACACAGTGAAGAGGATTTGCAATGTGAGTAGATTCATAAAATTCCTATTCTAACAGAGGAAAGTAAATTAGCCATGAAAGCAATATCACAGACCTGAAAAAGAGCCTGTCTCGGCAGAGAGCTGTGGAAATGAACAGCAAATTAATCTGCAGGGTGCAGAAAGTGTGAGATTAGCTCGGCAGAACAGGAAGATTTAATTAAAGACATATACAAACCAAATTGCAAAGCATGTATTATTCTGCTGTTGAAGAGCTTGGGAAAGACAGTGATTAGCAGAAGGTGGGAAGGAAGGCATGAGAGCTGGGGAACAGCAGGGTCTGCCAGCCAGTGGCAGCGCTGAGGGCTGATTGCTCCTCCAGGGAAGGCTGAGACAGGCTGGAGGCAATTCAAGGTGGAAAACGGCAATTCAGGTAAAGGAACCTGTTCTTACCTGAATTTTACATTTATCACTGTCCCTATAAGGACAATTTGACTCTTTCAAGGCTGAAGAAAAGCATCAAGTAGCAGAAAGTAGCAGAATAGGATCTGACTCAGAGAAAAAAGTCAAGGATCTTATGTCTTATGTTACAGAAATGCAAGCTCATTGGTTTCAGCCCAGTCAAGAGCAGTACTTGCTCCCTACAATACAAGCAATAGATTTATGCATTTGGAGAACACAAAAATTATCTGGTCACCTTTCCTGGTCTGCTAAGATCTGGTTGTTCAAGGATTTGGAACCATGTTTTTCTGGACGCTGACATTATGGCTGCTGTGACAGCATTTCAATAGTGTCCATACATGGAATATGCAGAGGGATCAACGCCTCATTTTGGGCAGTTCTACTAACAATATTTTAAAATGCTAATTCAGCAGACCTTCTCCATTACTAGAAGCTCAGCTTTTTCCTAAAAGGAATGGCACCTCCTTAAACCCCTCCATCTACAAGGCCCAGAGCAAGCACCCTGCCATTGGGTGCCCTCCAAATTTCCTATGAGTAAAGGGGCAACATGTGCCAGCTGAGTTACCTGTCAGGGTGCAGCCCTTCTTGCACCCTGCCAGCTTTACTTGTTTAGCAGCAGGAATGGCCCACAGATCATGGCAGTTGTGTCCCTTCCAGAAAGCGGATGGGAGCTCTGTGAAGGACACTGCTGCCAGTTCTTGCGAATGAAGCAGCGTGAAGGGAGCCTGCCTGTGCAAAGCCCTTCTCACTTTGCTGTGAGCCACTAGCTAAGCTTGCTAATTCAGCTCAAACAGTCCTTCAGCTGTCCATCTCTTTCAGGAAGAAAAGAACCATGTAGTTGCTTTATTAGTGAGGAAAGAAAGTGCTTAGTCGTAGCCAAGACAGAAATCTTTTTGGAGTGTAGAGCATGTAAATGCAATATCAAGAACACAATGGCTATAGAAAATGAAATGTTTTATACCTGAGGCAAGTTATTGAATGTGAGTAAAGGACTGAATAGCTTCCTGATGGTGAAATTAACATTTATTTTCTTTTCCCCTCTCAGGAAAGCAAATTGGATTTCTGCACATTTTCGTTTTCCAAGTGGGTTGGTCCCAAATAATCTCAGCTTAACCAATATTGAAGATATTTTGTTCCCAATCTGTTATGTTATCTTCATGTCACTGCTTTCAGTTCAATCAATTCTGCTCATTTAAGCCTGGCAGATCAAAATGGGCTGTGTTTTGTCTGGCTGCCAGAGTTCACCTTAAGCTGATGCTAATAGTGGTTGTAAAATTGATGTGTGTTTGTGTATGTGCATGAATGCAAATGAGATTAGGAAGAATAAATATGCAGCTAGATCAAAAAATACAGGATCTTTTTGAAAACAACTCAGAGAAAGCCAGAGGGAATTTGTACTGATGATTAACAATTTGAAGAGGTGGTACACCATGTGTCAAGCAGAGGAAACATGGAAAGGGAGTAGAATTACAGTGTCAGTCTCTGCAAGCAGCTGGCAGATATTGGAAAGAAGGAGAATTTATGCCAGTCGTGTGGGCATGTTCTGCCCAAAGGGCATCAGGAAATGCTGATTTCCTGCTGGGCAAGTCCCAGCTACTCTGCTCAGGGCTGGCATCATGCCCAAAGACAAACGACTTGTGCAGAGATGCAGGAGGTGCAGGAAGGCAGCAGGCTGGGCATGGAAATGCTCACCAAACACTCACACAAAAAGCATGTTTTGGTGCTCTATTCATCCTCACCCTCCTCCTCCTGCTCCTTCTCTTTCGTTCTGTTTGACACAGTCACCTCCAGCCTCAGGCTCGTCTCACACACATCAAAACAAAGTCCTGTGCCGAATGAGTTCTGTATCAGCAGCTTCATTGGCTTCTGTGCTTGAAGACATTTGAATTTCCTGTCACTGTGGGTGCTGCCAGAAATTTTCTTTGGCTTTTTTTCTAAACTTGTAATGAAGATAGCACAATGGTTCTTTGTCAAATGCTTGCTTTCAAGATTCCCAGCTGACAAACAATAGAAATTGTACAAATAGTGCCCTGTAGATTTTGGTTGTTGAATTCTAGGAATTAAAAACTATGCATTGTCTCTATATGGCCCATTTCTATTTCCAGAAAAGTTATGCGCAATCAACAAATTACAATCATAATAAATACTAATAAATACATAACTAATAATTTTTGGTAAAATGTTTTCTAGCAAGGCAAAGCATTTTTTCACTTCTACTGATGTTTCCATTTATTTATTTGTGTGTTGCAGGTTGGAACTTAGTCCTTTCTGACCAGAAGACCTCAAATGAAGTATCATACTTTGAGCTACTTTTTGTCCACCATCAGATAAAAAGGTTATTTAGAAAGCCAGCACAACATAAAACCATCATTAATAATAACTGCTACTTCCCATCATCGAGAAGATAAAAAGAAATCCATTATGCCATCATTATGATGAGGAAACTTGCCTGAGGTTTCATAGCAAAGCAGGTTCGGGAGCTATTCTGAAATGGCTTATATAAATAGTTAGAGAGAGAAGTTAGAGCATTAATGAATATCACAGCAAAAGTCTGTGAGATAGGATGGAATAATGTCCTAAACTAGGACTGGAAAACATTTCTGTTCCTCTTTGACATTAGGCAGCATTTGAATGTGACTTTGTATGAAGTTTGTGTAGCTTAAGGCTCAGATCTGAATTGAGACAAGGGCCTAATCCTGTCAAAATTTCAAAATCTGTGTTGTCAGATTTCATCCCAAAATAAAAATGCTAGAGAATTTGTTGAATTTGTGAGAACTCTGTCATCTTGAGAAACAGAAAGCCTCTTACGTTTTGTTCCATTTTGGTCTGTGATCAAGTTAGACACATACAAAAAGCTTAAACTGAAGCTATAAATTCAGAGATTTCTGACCCTGATTCAGGCATATTGTTGTGTGAGGAAACTGTACAGAAAGACCATTGAAAACCTGGCATTTTGGATTCTCTTGCTGAAACAAACTGTGACAGCTGTGAACTGCATCTGGATTTTTCCCAAATTAAACTTTTTTTGGCTAGTGTGGTTCAGAACATTCTTTGAGGCTGAAAGAGTTGCTTCTTTTCACAAGATACTAAATGAATACAAATGTGCATATGTTTATGCATATTTATGCATATAAAGAAATAATAATATCAGACATACAGACATTAATGTCATTTCATATAGGTTATAATTTTCAGCCTTGTAGCTGCTAGATAAATGAAGCTTCGTTCTTGCACTTTTAAAGTACCACCTTTTTTTATACAACAATTAAAAAAAAAACCTCCTAGCTCACGATAGTGCTTGTAACAGTGATCCACACAAGAGTGTTGCTGGGTGCTGTGGAGAAGTGATTAGAGAGGAAGGTCTCAAAAAATTAACACCAAGCTTCATGTGGCTACAGAAATATAAACATCGAGCTGTGGCACACACAGCCTATATTGCTGCTTATAACAATAACGTTCATGCAGCTAAATAATTGCTTTCACTGAAACCTCTGAGGATAGTGTCATCTCTTTATGACACTCAACTATTAGTTCATGTATGTTATAATAAAACTAATTATGTTTCCTATGAGATGTCTTGAACATTAATTTTAATGGCTGTCTGATTGATTTGCTGTAGAACTCCTCATTGTGCAGGTTTGCAGACGTCTATCCAGAGTGCTTTTGCCCTGGGGTAGTTGCCGGTCTCCAAGACAGGGCACCTTGAAAAGGTCAGGACAACCAAAGGTGGGCTGAGGGTGTACTGCCATTAGCTCAACCAAAATGGGACTTCATTAGGACAGAAATAGTGCACTTGCTGAATTTCTTTTCATGAGGCAGTTATCGAGCTGATGATGAGTGAATTAAGGAGGTAGGCTGTTTGTTCTTACTCCTTGTAGGGATTAACATTGAAATTTAGTGGCTTGACAAAACAAAACAAAACAAACAAACAAAAAACCCCAAACCAAACAAATAAAAAGCTCAAACCACAACAACCCAGCAGGCAAGGGGGCGAGGAATGCTGGCAAGAGGCAGTGAAGTCAGAAAGCGTGTTCCCAGTCATTTGGCCCCATAACCAGAATTCTCCAAAGTGCAAAGTGCTTACAGCTCTATTTTCCTTCAGTAGCAGCAGCTCAGAAATGGAAAGGAGAGCACATGAACATGGTTTTCAGTGTGTCAGGCACAGAATACAGCTGCACTGTGAATGGCAGGATGGCAGGACTGGCACTGGGAGGGCAGGGAAAGCTCTGGGCATGCACAGTATGGGACGGTGCAGGCTTGGCTGTGAAGGGCTGTCACTCACTAGCTGTGTCAGACTGGAGTCCATGTCAAAATAGTAAGCCCTAACTTTTGGAAGGTTTGATCATCTTGGGCCATTGCTGGGCTAACAGTCTCCTCACCTGAGCTGGTGTTGAAGCAAGAGCTCTGGCATCTCCGCTTCTGGCGCAGGTATCTGCTTGTGCTCCAGGACACAGTCTGGTCCTGGTCTCTGAGCACCTGGCCTCTGCCTTCATGCTGGAAAGCACTGGCTTTTGGTGCCCTGACAAACAGCACCTTGGTATCACCTCTGCAAGGGGGTAGTTTTACCTCTTCTACACTGAACACCAATACTCAATGGCAAATAACAGGGCATTATGTCCAAATTTTTTGTTCTCTAGGACTACACATTAACAAGGTTAAGATTTCAGTTAAAAGCTATCCTATGGTTTACATCTCAGCTTTCTATGGCATCTGGGATGTATTCCACGTTATAATTTCAAGCAGCTTCTTCACACAATATTCCCATTCCAGCCACAGGATATCTTATCACCAAGTTGCTTTGCAGAAAACTCCTTGTGACCCTCTGACCGTTAAAAGCAGGGAAATGCTTGTTTCTGTATACATACTCCCTCTGCCCTCTGATTTTCATTACCACCATGGGCTGGCTTTCACAGCCCACTGGAAGTTCCTGAACAAGAAGACCACAGCCAACTTGAAAGCCAAGCAGTAGCAGGTGCCTACTTGATTATACACACTGACAGCTGTCAGTAGCCATTTGTCCATAGATTTAGCTATGAAGTTGAGGCACCTTGCGTGGTCATTTGGGCCTGAAGAGTGGGTGCAGAGGGCACCTGAATGAGAGGCTACAAGTAGAGAGAGCATGGGGGAGTGTGCCAGGGGCTGCTGCAACAGGGGAAGCTGCATTGCTCCAGGTAGAGGGGATGTGGCAGAAGACAATTTGCTCAATGGCATGAAGGAAACAAGGCCTATGTGGGTGGGTGCAGGGGTGGAGTGGAACACGTCACACATATCTTGTGCCAGGAAGTAATTTCATCCTTTTCCTGGAGCAGCAGAATTTTTTTATTATTTTTTCTTTTTCTGTTGTTCAGAAACGCTTGAGCACACCCTGCCAGTGTAATATAATTCAGTGACAGCAGGCTGAGAGTGAGGTCTAGCTATGACAGCAGGACAGCCAAGTGTCATCTTTCCTTTGTTGGTGTTACCTGTGTGTTGAAGAAGTTTATGACAGCTGTTTGTCTCATTTGCAGGAAGGTGAGATGAGAAAGAGTTGGGAAGTTATTTTTGTAGCAATCCAAGTGAAAGGGACAGCTCTTGCTTGGTTGCCCTTCCCTAGCATGCAGTGGTCATAATGAACCACATGGGTTTTCTATTCATCCCTGCATTTCTGAACTTTGACCTTCACTTAATTCTGTATGGAGATTCCCCACAGCTCATTTTTCTCTTTCGTATTGTGGCATTTTTTTTCCTGAAATTAGAATATTAATTGAAATCTGAATCAGAATCTGATTGCAATCTAAATTGAACAGTGGAACTGTGACTTTCCAGTTTTCTGCAATCATAAAATGACATGTCTTGGAGAGTTAATCTAATTGTCTGGGGAATTATTTTTTTTAAATCTCTTCCTGCTTCTGCACATGGTATTGTATTCTAAGCCCAAACTTGGGAAGCATTTCTAATGAAATAACAATAATTCAGTGTCTGATTATGGATGCATATTTATAAGGAGAAATAATCTGGGAAACAACTGGGGTTAGAGGAGCATTTCTAAATGATATGTATCTAATTTCTCCCAGCTGATAGCATTTTCAGCATTTCTTGGCTCTATTAGTTTTTTGTTCAGTGCATAGCTTCAAACTCCAGTGGCCCAAGAGAATGCATTCCTGTTCCTACAGCAGAACAGTAAAAATATCACCAGTGGGTTTGATATTCAGTACTATGAACGGTGGTGCATGAGGAAGCCCCAGTGATCCTGGGCTTGCTCCAGGTACCAGTTGGGTGAATTCTGCCTGATTTTAAGCACTGATGTAGTCCTATTAAGTGTACAGAGTAAAATGTGCTGGAGAAAATCCATAGGAAGACCCTCAGCAGTGTGGGCATAAGGACTCATTTTTAAGCAGCTGCTGCATGTTGTGAGGTGGGAAAAAACATCACTTTACCAAGACTCCCTTACATGTGGTTTCAGTTTTGTAGGCTGATCTGAACAGTGTAATACTGGTGACAAAGCTCCTCTGGGTTTCACTGGTAGCAGATGACACTTTAGGTCCTCGTCTTGAAGGTCTTGGAAAAATCTTTTGTTGGCTTCAGCAGGTAGAGCAAGAATGATCCTCCTTTGCTTTGTTCATTTAGCTAAGGTGCCTGCTTGGGAAGTTTGGTCACTCTTGGTTCTCACTTTGAGCAATGGCAAATGTGAGTGTGGAGGCTGGCTGAGCCTGCAGCTGAGGTAAATAACCCTCCCTGTTTCTCTTGCCCAGGATGGCTTGGGCCAGACGTGCCTTGCTCAGGCACCTTGGTTTGTGGTTATGGCTCAAGGCTGAGTGTGGATGTCACATGGGAATCACCAGCTTCACTTGCCATTGAGTCGGTGAGAGCTCAAAGAGTTTGGCACTTTAAAATGGATTTAGAGTCCTCTTGGAAGAAGCTATTCTTGATTTCTGGAGAGGATACAGTGAGGATTACCCAGACAGGTTCTTCATTACTTTTTGAGCTATCAGCTTGGGAAAAAAATTGCCATTGCCTAGTGGCACATTAATACAATATGCTAGTATCATGGAGAGTTGTGAGTGCCTTGTCATTTGTATATGAATTTGCTGTAGCCTTATTTTGCCACATTAACAAAAATAGTTGTTAAAAATACATCTGTGTAAAAATATTCTGGGGGTACTCTCTGTATCAGGTGAGAGTGTCATTTCATGCAGGTTACAAAACCACAGAGCTACCTGCCAGCAGAAGCAGAGAGCGGTGTCAGAGTAATTTCTTTGCTGAGCCAGCCTGCTGGTGGTCACAGACTCTGTCCTGCCCCAGTTGCTGTTTTATATGGCTCTAAATTGGCTGCTTTAGGCAAAGGTCACATTGTGGTATCAATTACTGGCTACTGCCTGGAAAATTTAATTTCATGCCCTGCAGTGGGTCTGCTTTCTTCTCTGCTGTGATTGGCAACTATTTCCCTGTTAGTAACTAGAAGAGCTCATTTACTTGAAGTGATTAAAACTCAGAAGCTCACTGATTTGGAAGGGCAGGTTCAGGTTGCTAGTATAACCCAAAGAGCTCTTGCATGAATGCATTGGGATGAATAGAATAAAAGCTACTTCTTGCCCTTTGCAAGGCCTCTCAAGAAATTGTATTGTTTGTGATTTGTGTCACATCAATCCATTCCTTGTCCAGTTGGTGTTTAGCTAATGCAAGGAGTATGTTTCCTGCAGGTTAATTGTACAAGATGAAAACCAGAGGAAATTAGTGAGCTAGGGAAGTGCCTAATTTTAGATAATAAGACATCAAAGTCTTGTTAATTTTACATATTTTTTAAGCTAAACACTTTTGCTTGAAGATCAATTATCAAATCTTTTTTTTCAGAAGCCTCTGAGGAGCTTCTTGAACAGCTGGTTTGCATTTTAACAGATACTAGTGCTATTTCCAAGTTCCAGAAAGCTGAGCCTTCATTTATTCTCAGAAATTGTTTCTTTCCCAGAGGATATATTATGCCTCTGGTTTTAAAGAGGAACCACTAATCAAAGTAAAGGGGGATTTCTGCTTGAAATTTTTTTATGTAATATAGGTAGTGATGGGGATTAAAAATAGGTACACGTGAGTGAGTTTGGTCCTTCTCCATTTGTCTACATGTTTGCTTGACATACGAGGAGCTGCTCCAGCTTCATGAGGAGCAAGGATTTGAAAGAAAATATCTGTGAAGAGAATAAGGAATTATCAACTGTTATTCAGTTGAAGAGAGGCTTATTTTAAAATAATTCATGGTTACTATGACAGTGGAGTATTGCTAGTCCAAGTTCTCCAGGACTCTCTCACAGTTCACACTGAAGACAGTTCAAACAACCATAGCATGCCAACTAAAGTGGCAGTCAGCAGTCTGCGGGTGCACTGCAGGGGCCTTCCTGGGAGGACACGTATTTTGATATAGCACAACCCCCTTAAACTTTAGTTGTGAAGTATTTATACCAGGTACAAACACTGCTATGGTGGTGGCAGGATCAGAAGCTTTTGATAAGGCAGCAGGTTGGTGCCTGGCTGACTGCAGGGTATGGTACATTGAGTTAAGGGACCTGATATTTCTTTATCAGCAGCCAAGAGGTTCTGCTTATCTTTGAACTCAGACCAAATTGCCCAGTCACTTCCCATGCATGTTTTAGTCCTACCTGCATGCAATACTGGAGTGGTTAGTGTTGCACTAGGGGTAAAGTTTACCAAGTAGGGGCTATATCCCTACCCTAGGAAGTTTACAATACAGAGATCTGGACATCACTAGAACTCTTTAAGAAGACCTGGGACATCCAAACTAAAATGTATGTTAAAAACTCTTTCAGTACAAAGCACCGCAGAGAAAGGAATGAACAAAGAATCCAGCTCTTCACATTGTCTATTTCCTTGGAAATGTAGTGCTCCAAAGGGTACCCTAGTTGCTTACACCAGGTGCTGAAGCTTTCCAGTGGGATGTTGGAGGATACTAATGATCAGCTTCCATTTCAGAAGCCTGCATCCTTGTCCGCAGTAAGTCTCCAGAGGAAGCAGTGATGCCGAGGCCTGCACAGTCCTTTGGATACTTGTTTTGGTGCCCAGCAAATGGGGCTTAACTTTGGTCTTTTAGTTTTGTAACTCTGGCTCAGAACTGTCACCCCTGGTAGCAGCCATGAAGCTGCTCCAAGACGAGGAATGACCAGGGTAGGTGAAGCTTTACATTTTCTCCTCTGACCACAGGTCACACTGTAGATGCCTCGCTGGCCACATCCTCGGAAGGCTGTGCTCTGCCCATGGCCCTCTGCAGCCCTGCTTCCAGAGGCAGGGTGTGCGGGCATGTGTGCTGTCAGCCTTCACACAATAAAGTTACAAAGCTTACTGTCTGCTCTGGATCTCTCCAGGACAGAAGATTTTAGGGCAGATGATCTAGCATTTTTACAACACTCAAGATTAAAAAAACCACAAACAACACAACTGTAAGTCAAGTGGTAATCTGCTAATATGAAGGGTATACATCTGTCCTTTAAAATAAATGAGATTTTCCATATTTGAAAATAAATGTGCATGTGTGTACTTTGCTATATGGCAGCCAAAATCCACCTTTTGCATTATGTGGTGTTTTTTTAAGGTCTTAATGAGATCAGAAATGTGTCTGGCACACACCTGTTGTGTGTATTTTACTTAGGATTATACATTAATATTGGCTACTAAAGCACTGAATTGCCAGACCCAGGTATTCCAGGTAAAAATGTAATGAGTTCCTAATGGTTTGGCATTGTGACATCATAGACAGCCCAGAAGAAATTTGCAGGTCTCAGAGAAGTCCCATAGCTCTGGCCTCAAGAAGGTGAGGCAGTTCCCCCTCCTCATTCCTTTCAGGAATTCCTTCTGCCACTTCCAGGAGTTATTCTCATCCAATAATACTTGCCATTTCTTGTTACTTTGCAATCACCGTACAGCAGGAAGGTGTCTGCTCTGAGAAAGCCTGAACACTACTGCTCACAAAGCAATTTGGCAATTTCACCACTGATACTCACCCACTTCCAAACTGAGGCAACCCTAGAGCTACCTAGAGTGCACACTGCCAGTGTGCAGTGACTGAGAAGCATTGCTTAAAAAAATAACAAGCTGAATAATGATATCATTTAAATACAATGCATTGAACTACATTTGGTTACTGTAGATAGTCAAAGAGCAGAGATCTAAAGCAGGTCCCAAAGTGTATTTGGCCTTTAAATCCTTGGTGCAGCCTTTGCCACATCTCATTAAAGATTTAAAGAAACAGATGCTTTTCATTTTCTCTGTAGGATGAAATAACTTAGGCTTCCTGCAAAGTGTGAGCTGGTATTTTGGGAATGCTCAACTTCCCTAACATTTCATAAATGTCACCAAAGCAAATACCTTCAAACCTGTGGGCACCTGCCAATCACTCCTTGGTATTTCTTCTCACTTTAACTTTTATATTGATTAATAGGGAAATATCCAACAAAATTCTAACAAGTGAGCCTTTTTGAAAGAATCCAAACATGATCTATAAATTCAGTACTATACTGCTGCTGAGAATTTCTAGTATCATAAATCCAGCTTCACATCTGGAAATAGGTTCTTCAGAGTTCATTGGTTATTTGTCAGAGAGGTCTCTAATGGCACAGAGGGGATTTAGGCACTGGATAGGAAGTAAGTGCCCAATTCTCTTGTGTCTCTGAAAAGTTTTCCTGCTGATGCCTCTGAAGAAAAGACTTGGAATCACAGGCTTTACTGCATGCACTCTGTGAGGATACCCTAGGCACCCCCCACGTTTTTAACACATTGAAAAGAATTTCAGGTGGAAAAGTAATTCTTGAATTATGCATCCTAAATACTTAGAGAAGAACAAGGATTGTGCTAATTTCCAGGGGTAGGCAGTACAATATTTTAATAATTTCTTTCAATTCTAGTCCCATTCAGAGCCTCCTAACTCAACAGCAGGTATTGACAGGCATCCTGTGGTTTTATTTTTTCCAGTCCTTCTTGTGCCCTGTCTTTCTGCCCCCTTCGTCTAGCTGAAAGTCAAGACTCACAGCTGGAGGAAATAAAATGGCTATATTGCAGTGCTTTAAAATTAACATGGTTCAATTTCAGCTCAGAACTAATAGAGCACTCTGCAGAAGGCATTGAAGCTTTTGCTTCATGTATCTCTCTCTCATGATGGAAAGAACATAAGCAGCTGCCCTACTGAAAAAACAAATCAGAAAAATCCACCACCTACCTGTTCCCTGCACTCATCAACTAGTGGTTGTCCTAGTTCAGTAATGAAAGGCTATTCCATGCCCTCAGTATCACTTTATCAAGTAGCTTCAGATTGTCCTTAATCACCTTATTATTTTTCTCCTTCAAAGTTTAGATTAAATGATTTAACAATGCCCCTGTGATTTCCCGTGTAAAGAATGTGGCGTTGGTCCACACATGCTGTAAGTTAGGACACACCAGAACAGGAAAGTTGAACATACTCATTCCACTGCAGCAGTAACAACAATCCTCCCTGCTTTCCCCTGCCCCTCGCCAAACCCTCCTCTCCAAAACCACATAACCATATGGCCAGGGTTATAAAACATCAAGGCCTTGGTCACAATAGCAGTCCCCATAAAAAAGCCAAGGTAGAAGGCTTCACAAGGCTTAACCTTCTTTTACAGCTGATCCCTGGAGTGTCTAGCTCTGCAGCTTTTAAACACTGCTCATATCCCCATAAAAAATGTTTCCTATTTAAATAATAAAAGATTTACTACATGAACATCCTTCCCTCACACCCATGGATTACACCTCTGCAGGGACAATACACCAGTTGGGCTGGGTAAAACACCTGCCTTATTAATAACATTCATCAAGAAAAAATGCTGAAGAGCCTAACAGCATGGAAAAACACAGCCTCTCTTTGTAGCTGAAAGAGTTCCTGCTGGGCCAAGCAGCCCTGGGCTAGAAGGAACAGGTGCCTCTCAGAAAATGATGCTTTTCTGCGTTAGGATAGCAGAAGAAGCCAGAAGAGCTGCACTGCTCAGGGAGCTGGAATCCCCCCTCACATCAGCAGTGCCCGCTGAAAGCATCTCCATCTAGGATGTCCCAGGATCTCTGTCTGATGGGGCATTATGGGTGTTCCGGATTAAGGAGGCTTCTTAACATCCCTCAACCACACTGCCCTCTCCTCCAGACGGGACAGCAGCCTTCGTAGGGCAGGCCAGAGCGGCACTGCTGACTTACTCCTAAGGCCAGACCATATGTCTGGTCTGCGCTAAGCCTGGCTAAGCATGTGCTGCGTCTGCCTTAGAAAGTGTTTTTGGCCAGCCGGCATTTTCCTATTTCACAGGGTCCCTCTGTTACTGGTGTGCTGATAGAGTTAAATATTAGGGTCCTTAAGATGCCCAGATGGTTTGTATGACACAAATCCTTGTTCCAGGCTGCCTGCAGAGAAAGGCAGACAATTATGTTTTCAAGGTGTGCTTTGTATCAGAGTAGACTAGAGACGGATATTGTATCCTGAACAGTAATGACGGTGAAAAGTAGACCCTTGTGCATCTGAAGGAGCTGAGGTCCTGTGAAGAGCATTTACAGCACCTTTACTTTAATCCAGGTCTAAGCACAAAGAGGGACCTCCAAAAGTATCAGGAGGACTGTACAAAATTGTGGGTTTAGGTGTCGGCATGAAACTGTATCTCTACTGAGGCTTACTCCTACTTCTTTAAAAGACTAGTTGTCCATTAAAAATACATTTTAATGGTCCAGAGCTTTTTTTTCTTTTTCATTGTATCTCAGATTATATTGTTCAGTCTACAAAATCTTCAAGAAATCTGTGACGTTGCAGTAAAAATCTAGCCATAGTCGCAAACCTATTTTGAAATCTTCCAGCAATGAAGCTCACCAGTACAGCTATAATCTTCCCCCTCATTCCCTTTGCTGTAGGCAGCTTCTGCTATTTCTGCTCTGCAGTAGCATTTGCTGACATTTCCATGGGGATGTCATATATTAGGTAGCACTCCAGGCTTTGGTTAGCAATACATGATACATCTTGAAGCAGTTAAATTCCTTATGCCATTTTGGAGTTAAAATGCTGTTTCATTTAAAAGCTGGACTCCTGGCTGGTAACTTGTCTGGAATAGTGGGTGGCAGGTCAGTGCAATTTGAAATGGCCAGGACAGAGTAGGAAACCATGAAAAATGGAGCAATTACACTGCAGGTCAAGGTCTGTTATAGAGTGGCATGGTTTCAATTTGGCACTGAAGCATGGCAACAAACATACTAGGCATGTTCATGTATTTTAGTTATCATCTGCCATTTGCAAGCAATATTCGAGGACAGAGAAGGGGAAAATGTAGGAGGCCAATACAGCTACCTTGAAGGGCTACTTTACAAGTTTGTTTGTTTGTTTGTTAGTTTTAAAGGAAACTATTGTTAACCTAAGGGCTGGAATAAAAACAACCATATGAATCTTTGAGAATTGTGTGCTGTTTGCCAAGCTCTAGATCAAAAGTGCTTGAATGGATTTATACAATTTTTTTGAAAATAAAAAATGCACATCTGGCCTGAGAATCAGTCTGCCAAGTTTTAGCTTAATGAACTTTGAAATCAGCCTCCTACCAGCAATACTCCAGACCCAGGTTTCTAGTAGAGTTGCTGGGCAGTTGCTTATAGCCAATAGGCACACATATATTAACACTGTTCTGTGCTAACACCTAACTGACAAACTCCTGACATAGTGTTGTTTTGTGCTAATGAGACTGTTTTTAATTTGTCGCCTGTCATTTATCAGCTGGCATATGTAGTCTGGATGTTAAAATTTTATCACACCAGAACAAGTTAATGTGGTCATAAGTCCAGCTGTGAAACACACATCAGCAAAAATCTATTTACACAACACAGCTCTTCACATGTTGTCCCATTCCTTTCGCTCTGTGATGCAGATCCAAAATTGGTTGAAAACTTAGAAAAAGCTTTTGCTGAAGCTGGTGTTTGTTGGAAACACTCTTTTGTTCTGCACTTTTCTGGTTGCCAGATCAGAGAAACTCTGATAGTCTGAAAGAAATAAAAAGATTCTTGCTATTTTTGACTCTGAAGAGTTGAACCCCACAGAACGAGGTACTCATGAAGAAATAAGTGTTTCTTGCTGTGGCAAAGTTGCAAAATTTATTAAATATTAAAATTATCCTTCACCTTCTTTAAACTGGATTTCACGATGACATGTAATGGCAATCATTACAACAGGAATTTGGAAAAAACTGTTGACACTAGCTGACATTTGAAAACTGCAACCAGCAAAACAAGCTTTTATGTGCACAAAGTTTCTTTGCCACCAAGCAGGTGAACGTGTATATGTTCAATAATCTTTTTGGCAAAGGCTTCTTGTGTGTACCAGCAAAACTTCTTTGGAAAGTATTTATAGCAAAACTACTTACCTGAACTCTGGCAGACTTCAAATGAGAAGGTAATTAAGCCTCAAGGCCATTTGTTTTGGACCCAAAGGGGTGATAGCACACACAGAATTGCTCTTATTAAATGATTTATCTTATTTCTTCTCCACTATTATTAAGACGGGAAGTGTATTCCTCCTGGCTCATTTGATACTAAAACCCTATATGCTCCTAGCTAATAATATTCCTGAATTTAGAGAAGTTAAAATTATCTTGATTCCATTTAGCACCTAGTTTAAGACAAGATGACAAGCACTTCAGACTCCATTGACTGTTCCTTCCTGATTAACACTGACTCTAAAGACCAGATCCACTCAGTCAGATTCCCTAATGGATCCCAGCTCAGGTGCAGATCTCTGCATCTGGAGACATCATTGTGAATGAATTGGGTTCAGGAGATTACCACCCACTGGCACTGGTACAGGATCCCCACCGTGCATGATCCTTGTGCTGACAGGCAGGATGCACCTTTCACAAACAGACTCCTTAAGCACAGCCACCCTTTTCAGAGCTCCAGCAGTGAAGTAACTCCCTCAGATATTCCTACTTTACCCTCTCTTGATAGAACCTATGAACTCACAGACAGAAGGCTTGGGGAATGAGATGATAATGTGTTCTCCCAGAAGCACTCTGTACTGAAATCATTGCACTTCGTTTCTGCAAACTATTTAGAGCTTGTTGATGCCATAACATGATGAGTCTGTGCAAGAGAGAAGCTGGGATATAAGTACTATAAAGGAAGCCAGAGTACTGCATCTTGGTATGGGAAATGCAGGCACACCATTAGGTTTTACAACTACAACATTTGCAAAGTGCTGGGTATCTAAATGGCTCACAGACCTTTACACGGGCATCACAGTATTTTCTGGCTAGTGGACTGCTGGCCAGTTTCTGTTCAGGTGGTTCTTTCATCCAATGTGCTACCTTCTTACCAGAGAAAACAGAAAACAAATATCCAGAAAGTGAATTCATGTGGATGGAAAAGGTAAGGGAAGGCATCCATCTTTCTCAGTGTGGAGAATGCAGCGAGAATGGCTTAGAGCAGGGGTTTTTTTTTTGTACTTTTTGAACCCAAAAAGAAGAGAAAACGAGTGTTAGGAAAGGGGTCCAAAACCTGTTATGGTTGTACTGTTCTGACTGTAGTAAAGAATTTATGATAGTGATTTTCAGATTTTAAAAGATTTAAGCAGAACTGATTCAATAGAACAGATACTGTAATTTAAGCAAATGGCATCTTGTACAAACTCATTTTGCTAATCGATTTTGTTATTTTCAGGAATGCTGTTGCCCTGATTCATGGTTTGCACACCCCAATACTAATATCCATATTTAAAAATTTACACTCTTGCCTTTAAAACAGTTTTCAAGCAGCAACACAACAGAGGTCTTCAGGCAAATGCCTATGGGAATACATTTGCATTTCTATAAATACCTTAACAACAAAAGGAAGGGTAAAGACAACCCCCATCCTTTATTGGATGCAGAGAGGAACATAGTGACAAAGGATGAGGTACTTAGTGCCTTCTTTGCCCCAGTCTTTAGTAGTAAGACCAGTCATTCTTCGGGTACCCAGCTCCCTGAACTGAAAGACAGAGGCAAGGAGCAGAATGAAGGCCAAATAATCCAAAGGGAAATGGTTAACAACCTGCTACACCACTTAAACATGCACAAGTCTATGGAGCCAGATGAGACAGCTGGTGGAGGTGCTCACCAAACCACTTTCAACCAGCAACAGTTCTGGTCTCTGTGGTTTGCTATTGCTTTGAGTATTGCTAACTGCAAGATACTCCTGGACAAGACAGTGGTTGCAAATGGAAAATATCCTGCTTGCATCAGGTATTGAATCTTCTTTGTTCCATATGAATCTACAAAAACAGGCTCCTGTCACAATCATTCACTCAACAGATTTTACATTTAGATTACAGAGATACACCTATAAATATTGTAATATATATCAGCAATCTGAAAGGCTGTAACTTGCTATTTATTGCAGAGTGCAATCTACAGTGTCAGTTGAATCTGCACCCCACCATGCTCTTAGATACACCAAAAACCTGTGGAACTTCCCTGGACAACTTATTGTTGCCCAACACATAAGAGAGGCAGGTGCACACTAGGGGGAAACAGAGCCATGGTAATCTGAAAATGTGCCTACACAATTTGTCTTAGCATTATAAAAGAGAATGATAGCACGATGAGGGCTGGCAAGAGTGGTTATCATTTTTGGAAACACTCATGAACAGCTGTAGTAAGCAGCAATAACATATTCTTCAAAGGAAAACTGCTCCTATCTTTCAACAAATATTATATCTGAATGCACTGAAATCAAGCAACTGCAACAACTGTGACCATAATTTTCCAGCCAATGCTGAACTAGTTCATGTCCACAGAGCGCTGACCTGCTTAAAATCATTTCCATTTGAAGTTCTAGTCAAAACGTCTCCTGAGAATGGAGACAGCCAGTGAATCCAAGAAGAGTCTTGAGTGATCTCTTACTGTTCCAATCCTCACCTTCTCCAGCCCTCACTCACAACTATGCCATTACCATCTCTTGCTGCATTGACTGGAAACCATCTATGGTCCAGACCTGCCCTTTCTTAATCATCTGTAAAGCAAGATGCACACCTCCGGCTTTTTATCAAGAACAATTAGACAGTTGCATAAACCATCTGGCATTTTAAAGAGTAGCAAGAACTTTAGAGTTGAAAATATGCCACGTGCTTTTAGGCAGTTTCCTGCCTGCACTGCTGCTGTTGTCAACCCTAACGTTTACAGTGACACTGTTTCACAGCAGAAGGCAGTTATCAGTGCTTTCCAGAGCTCTAGGAGGAGTTGTGTCAGCCATGCCTTGGAGACTTGCCTTAATGAGCATGTTGAAGCTCAGGGCTCCTCTGTCTCAGGGTTGACTCTACAGAGGTGTTACCCATCCCTTGCTAGCAAGGACCCCCACAGTTTTCTGGTGTGGAGAGGAAGGAACTACTCTTCCACCTCCTTCTTTCATAATTTTGCTCATCTGTCTGATAGAAGTTGCATGCATGAATGGTGGCTGGGGATGCAGCATGGATGAGGCCAAAAGGCATGTCTCAGCTTTCTCCTCTCTCACTGACAGAGCACAGAGCCATTCCTTCATGTTTCAAGTGTCTTTGAAAAAGACAGTGAGATGGAAGTCTTTGCTACTCTGTAAGGATGCACATGGTACTGGAAATACCCGCTTCAGGAAATTCTAACCCCTTGTCTATAAAATGAGCATCTCCCAAGATGACCTCCCCATAAATATCTGGAAAATGTCACCATCAACTTACAGTTAAGTCAAGACATGAACCTTGGCTGACCCGTTTGTGTAGTTCCCTGTAATCCCTCACTTCCTCACAAAGCTGGGTGAATGGTCTGAGAAACCCATGGACCTCTCAGTAAATCATAAATCCACTGGGTTGTTAGTTTGGGGGATTTGAGGAACAGGTTTCAGGAAGTAGTGAACAATAATGATGCTCTGGAAGGGTTCATCATTTTCTGTCCACAAAAGCATTTACACATGTCTGTGACTTCCCTAGTGGATTTGAACTTCCTCCTTGGAAGGAACTGGACTATCTTGATGTTTAATTTTTGAGTGATATCACTCAAAATCGTGTTTTAAATTATAATGTTCTGTAATGTGAGAATTTCCGTAGCTCTAATAAAGAAATAGGCTGTACATGCAAATAAAAATCAGATCAGCTTAAGCAATAGTCCAGTAGATGTATTAGTATTTCATTATCTGCAGCATTATTATACCTTTTCATTTTGTCTTCTGACACATCTTTTCCTATACTTCCATGCTGCAAATGGTTGGCCTGATTTAAAGGATATGGTAAATTCAGAAAGATATGCAAGGGTGAACAGGCTGCAACATCTTTTTCAGAAATGTTTGCACATTTAGCCCAGAGTTATTTGCTGTTTGCAGCCATGACAGAGATTCAGGTACTCTGGTTGTTATACAACACAGCTAAAGAGCTTTTAACGTTTGTTAAAATGCTGTGGCACTCTCAGGCATGTGTCTGATGAAAACACAGACAGGGAGAGTGTGATGGTGTGTCTTCTCAAAAGGTATTTAGACAGAAAGGGAAGGACAGTGCAGAGAGCCTGAACTAGCTTTAAATTAACCACTTTGAAGCTGATAATAACCTTGTCATAGCAGCTCAGAGCTCATCACAAGCTAATTTACCCTTCTAAAGAGCAATAAAGATGCATAATAATGATCTGAAATCTTCCAAAAGGCTTTCTGAACTAGTCGCATCAGATTCAGTGTAATTTTGGTAAATGGATGCTTTCTCACCACCTTTTACACAGCGGGGTCTGGTAGTGCAATGGCTACACTGGGGAAGGAATTCTCTGTTCAGCATTCACAGCTAATTAGAAAGGATCTGCTGCAGCACTTCATCCGTACACTGAAGCAGGGTTATTTCAGAGGGACAGCAACTGAGCGGTCCTGCCAAAATCACACATCTGCAGTGCTAGAATTGTCTGGGGCCTCCTCTAGAGCTCGGAACAGGGTAACACATACAATAAATGATGTGGAGAATAAAAGATAGATGAAAACTGAATACAGAAACACAAAGGGATGTGCTAAAGGAATATCTATCATGCTTCTCACTTAATGAGGTTATAACAAGAAGCAACGGATTTAAGATACAGCTGGGAAAATCTGTCATTATTATTGGCCAGCATTTACAAAGCTTGATGGCTAGTGATAAACTCTTAAGTCTACTTTCACATAGAAGAATTGTTCAGGCTTTCAGAGGTGGTGAAAAGTTGCCTTTCCAGCCCTTGTTTTCTACTGCACCAAGCACAAAACAGCTGAATAAGAAAATTTTCAAAACCATCAAAACCTCCATCTCCTAAAGACATTACTCTCCTTTACACTGGCAATGTACCTCTTGTTCTGTCAACATTGTGTCATTAAAGTAACTCCAGTCCTTCTTAGACACCTGGGCCAAATATTTTCTTGGACAGTTCCTCATTGCTTCCTCAGTGCTCTCCAAAGCAGAAGCATCAGCACGTGGTGACATGACTGGCTTTGCTCTACCATTAAATTAGACTATGAGACACACTAAACCAGAGGCTGTAAGACTCCCTCCTTTAAAAGGCTGAATCCTATAACCATGTGTGTATAATTAGTATGTGCTGCCAGGTTGTTAGGAACACTACGCAAACACAGAGGAAAGCAGGATTTTGGACCCAGCTGGGAGGTGAGTACAAGCCATGGGTATATAAATAAAAAAAACCCACAAACATTCTCAGCTAAAAAAAACCCCACTCAAACATAGATCCGGTGTTTTCTTCTCATGTAAACGTTGCTGAGTGGCCTTGGGTGCAGGTCATACTAAGCAAGAAAGGCATGCAGATAGACAAGTGGAGTTTTTTTGCAAAAGGTGAATGAATCTTCTCCTCAGGCTGCATACTGTGGCGGTGATGTGATGAAAAACACTTCTTGACTGAAAGGTCCCTCTTGACCCATTGATATGGGGACTGAATCTGAATAAGTCTAGACAGTGTGCTGCCTCCCTGGGGCTCTTGTTAAGGACATCACTAGCACACGTCCTAGCCTTGTACAGTCCTCAGACTACAACCTGGTCTTCCCTCTGGGTGGTGACTATTGTCCAAGGGTGATCAAAAGAGACGTGAAGGCCTTGGGGCAGTTGGTAAGGGAATCTGGAGCACAGATAACCTTTTCCTCTCTCCTTTCAGTTGTGGACAGTGACATTAGAAGAAAAAGATGGGCTCAGTCTATTAATAAATGGGTCCGTGGCTGGTGTCACTGTTGCAATTTTGGATTTTTTGGTAATGGGATGGCCTACACAACACTGCTGGCATCAGGTGGGATTCACCTTTCTTACAGGTTAAAGAGAGTCTTTGCTCACAAGCCAGTGGCATGCATTGACAGAACTTTAAACTAGGCTTGAAGGGACAGGGGGACAGTATCAGCCTTGCCTGTGATAAGCTGTGGGATGAGATGCCAAGGTTAGAGAGATGGGTTGCTAGTGAGGGCCCTCAGCCAGCGCCTCTGAGACATGCTCACTACAATGGAACACACTTGAAGTCTTATGGAAATGAGCCAGGGGCACCTGAAATGAGCCAAGAGGGAAACACCAGTGAAAAACCTCAACTGAACTAATGCACGTTCCTCTAAGTAGGTGACATGGCCGACAGGTCGTCTGAACTGCCTTTACACCAATGCATGCAACATGGGCAACAAACAGGAGGAGGTGGAAGCCACTGTGCTGCTAGAAAGCTATGACTTACTTGCCATTATTGAAAATCCATGGGATGAATCCTACTACTGGACTGTGGCTGTCGATGGCTACACTGTTCAAAATGGACAGGTGAGGAACGAGGGGCAGAAGGGTTGCTCTCTGTGTCAAGAAATGGATAGAGTGTTAAGAACTGTCTCTGAAGAATAGCCACAAGCAGTTTGAAAGATTACCGGTAAGAATTAGAGACTGAGGCAAGAAAGGGAACTTTGTGGTTTGAGTCTAGTACAGGCCGCCTGATCAGGAGGAGACTATTGGTGAAGACTCCTTACTCCAGCTACAGCAGGCATTGCGCTCACAGGCTCTTGTCCTGCTGTGGGACTTCAACCACCTCAACACCTGCTGGAAAAGTATCACGGCAGGCTGTAGCCAATCCAAAAGACTCCTGGAGTGCTTTGAGGATAACTTCTTAAGCCAGGTAATAGACAGTCCTATCACGGCAGTGCAACACTGCACCTGACGGTCACCGACACAAGTGAACTAGTCAGTGATGTCAAGATTTGAGGCAGCCTGGGCTGCAGGGATCACACACTGGTAGAGTTCCCAGTTCTGAGGTATGTAAGTCAGGTGAAGAGTAAAGTCAGGACCCTGAATTTTAGGAAAGTATAATTCCAGCTGTTCAAGGAGTTAGTCAATAGGACACCCTGGGAAACTGCCCTAAGGGACAAGAAAGCTGGCAGATCTTTAGGATGCCTTCCATAGAGTGCAAGAGCTTGTGATCCCCAGCTGTAAGAAATCAGGCAGGGAATTCAAGAGACTGACATACATGTGTGAAGGCTTGTTGGTCAAACTAAAGAGTAAGAAGGAAATGCATAAGCAGTGGAAGTAGGGACAGATATCCTGGGAAGAGTGTAGGGACACTGCCCAGTTGTGTAGGAATGGGTCAGGAAGACCAATGTGCAGCTAGAGCAGAATTTGGCAAGAGGTGCAAAGAATAACAACAACGGTTTCTACAGCTGTGTCAACCAGAGAAGGGAAGTCAACGAAAGTGTGCCCTCATGATGAGCAAAACTGGAAAACAGGTAAAAAAGGACAAGGAGAAGGCTGAGGTACTCAGCAACTTTTTAACCTCCATCTTCACTGGCAAGATCTCTTTCCACACCTCTCAAGTGGATGAACTGCAAGACAGGCACTGGGGGAGTCTCTCCCACTGTAAGAGAAAATCAGGTTCATGACCACTTGAGTACCATGAACATAAATAAATCTATGGGACCTGATGAGATGCAACCCAGAGTCCTGAGGGAACTGCCTGATGTAGTTGCCAAGCCACTCCCCATATTTGAAAAGCAATGTCAATCAGATGAAGTCCCTGGTGAAAAAGGGAAACATCACACCCATTTTTATAAAGGGTAGAAAGGAGGATCCTGGGAACTACTGACCTGTCAGCCTCACCTCTGTGCCTGGGAAGATCATGGGACAGATCCTCCTAAGAGCTGTGCTGAGGCACATGGAGGACAGGGAGGTGATTTGAAACAGCCAGTGTGGCTTCACCAAGGGCAAGTCCTGCCTGGCCAACCTAGTGGCCTTCTGCAATGGAATAACTACATCAGTGGACAAAGGAAGGGCTATGGATATCATCTATCTGGATTTCTGTAAGGCCTTTGACATGGTCCTCCACAACATCCTGCACTCTAAATTGGAGAGCTATGGATTAGGTGGATGGACTATTCAGTGAATGAGAAATTGGTTGGGTCATCACATCCAGAGGGTAGTGGTCAATGCCTCAGTGTCCAGATGGAGATTGGTGATGAGTGGTTTCCTCTGGGGGTCCTTATTGGGACCAGTACTGTTTAATATCTTCATCAGTTACAGAGACAGTGGGATCAAGTGCACCCTCAGCAAGCTTGCGGAAGACACCGAGCTGAGTGGTGCAGTTGACATGCCTGAGGGACAGGATGGCATCCAGAGGGACCTGGACAAGCTCAAGAAGTGAGCCCATGTGAACATCATGAGATTCAACAAGGTCGAATGCACGGTCCTGCACATGGGTCAGGGCAAGCACTGGTATCAATACAGGCTGGGGGATGAAGTGATTGAGCCATTTGAAGAAGGGCTTGGGGGTACTGGTGGGTGAGAAGCTTGACATGAGATGGCAATGTGTGCTCGTAGCCCGGAAAACTAACCATGTTCTGGGCTACATCAAAAGGAGTGAGGCCAGAAGGTCAAGGGAGATGATTCTGCCCCTGTACTCTTCTCTGCTGAGACTCCACCTGGAGTCCATCTCTGGAGCCCTCAGTACCCGAAAGACATAGACCTGTTGGAGTGGGTCCAGAGGAGGCCACAAAAATGGTCAGAGGGAGGGAACACCCCTTCTGTGAGGACAGGCTGAGAGAGTTGGGCTGGGTTTTGGCCTGGAGAGGAAAAGGCTCCAGGAAGACCATGTTGTGGCCTTTCAGTACTTAAAATGCGCCTATAAGAAAGATGGGGACAGATTTTTTAGCAGGGCTTGTTGCAATAGGACAACGGGTAATGGGTTTAAACTAAAAGCAGGGAGATTTGGACTAGATATAAGGAACAGTTTGTTTTGTTTTGTTTTACATTGAGGGTGGTGGAACACTGGCACGGGTGGCTCAGAGAGGTGGTAGATGCCCCACCCCTGAAACATTCAAGGTCAAGTTGGGCAGGCCTCTGAGCAACCTGACCTAATGAAAGGAAGCCCTGCTTATTGCAGGGGGCTTAGACTAACTGACCTTTAAATGTCCCATCCAACCCAAACTATTCTGTGATTCTATGATTATAACGTGTGAAGAAGCTGATATCACCATCCAGTTGAAATGGTGAGATTTTATTCCTCACATAAGCTACTAGGGGTAGTTTTTTCCAGAACTGATAAACAAGAGGGCACAAATTTGATCCAGAGTCTCTCCCCACATATTGCAAATAGCTCTGCTGCCCTTATGGCCTCTGCTAACCCCAGGAAAGGGGGCCACCCTGCTTTATGGACTTTGAGTGAAGAGGCTGAGGACCCGAGCACATGTGCAGCTCTTTGGCTGACTTGCATTTGTCTGCCTCTACCTGAGAGGCTGTAACCCTCATTCAAGGCTTAGGTAATGCTTAGGAAATGGTGAAGGCTGTTTTCTTCTCCTGCCCCAAGACTGAAATCCAAACCCGATGGCCTGCTGCTGCCTGGGATGAAAGTTGTGCTGGGGTGGGAGAGGAGAAGCCCTTGGGAAGGTGTGCAGCATGGAGAATGGCCAGGGGCTGGGTGCTTTTGCCATAACCCATGGTGGGAGCTGGCTTGCATAGCCCTGGTGTTCGCTGGGAAGCCAGGCTAAAAAAGCCCAACCAACAACTCTCTCATTTCCATTCCAGTGCAAATTCAATTGCTTTTAATTTTTTCAAATGTCTGGTCCCAGTGCATGTATTTCCTTCCCACTCTTTTAAATGGGGCCTGTTGCCCTCCACAGCCACCAGGCTCCTGGGTTTGGAGGGGAAACAGAGTCATCCAGATGCAGCAGGAATTGGAGGTCCTGGGAAGGTGATGTCCTCTCCTCCCTTGATCCCCCTGCAAAGACAGTCCCACTGGTATCACTCGCGCTTCCTCCCAGCCAGATGTGCATCCTCCTCCACTGCCACTGCTTCTCTCCCTTTTGGAGACAAACTGCGAGGGAGCAAACTCTGTGCCCTGAATTATACTTTACTGGCAGAGTATTGTGTATGCGGAGGAAACACTGGATGTTGAGAGTGCATAAGATTAGGGTTAAATTCCTCATTCTGCTTCTTACCGTGCTCTGGGCCAGATAGCAATAGTCTGAAAGCTTTTATGAGCTTCAAGGTACACATCTATGCTGAGGAAACGGCCTGGCTAGAGACTTCTGGATAATCTCAGCAGAAAACGATCAGCCACTCTAGGGGCTGAAATGCCTTTTTAAGTGCCAGTCTTTAAATCTCTGTTCTTCAACTCCTTTTATGAGGACAATTGCAGCAATGGCTGTAAAACCCTCAGACCCACTGTAATGAGAGCCACATAAATGGAGCAGCCTAGCTTTGTTCCCTTAGGTTGTCCAGCATAACAAAAATAGGAAGCTTTTGTTGTTTAAGTATTGGACAAGCCAAATTTCCTTTCTGTAAAAGGGCTGATTTCTATGAAGAACTGTGGGGTTATACCAAACAGAGCAGGGGTGAGTGCCTAGATCCCAAACCTGAGGGTCTGCAGCACTTCTGCAAGACCCCATACCCAAACAAGTGAAGCAAATATGCAAAGTGTGTTGTCTCCACCCATCAGACCATCCATCACCTCTTCCAGAGGCAGGAGCACACAAGATACAGGTGCTCCCATGACAGGAGTTTTCCACCTCTTCTGTTGGGAAATACTCCATAAGGTACCAAGAAGACGTGTCTTGTGTCTCTCTTGTGTCCATGCTGCGTGTAACGGCCTCATCTCCTTGTGTCCATGCTGAATGTAAAGGCCTGCCTCTGCTGGCAGCTGGTGTCAGAAGCCAAGGATAATGACCAAGTCAAGCAGCGTGAGTGCAAACACTACATACCTATCTTTGAGAAATCTGCATTTCCTGGCTGGGTGCCTTGAGTGATTCCTGACTTTGCAGTCCTGGTGTTTAGTGCCTACTACATAGGTACAAGGAAAACCTTTGCAATAGTTATGAAGCATTGCAATGACTTCGTAAAACAAAACAAATGTAAAAGCAAGTTTTATCATAGAATTAAACCATTTTACTTTTTTATAATCACATTTTTATTAAAGGAATGAGTACCTGGTTTTGTTATCCTATTTAGTCTAGCCTTTCATTTTACTAGTTACTCCTTAATTGATTTTAATAAGGGTGCCATAAAAAAGGAAAATTCTATTTATAGAGATGAATATAGACATAAAAAAATTAGGAAAACAAGTACCTACTCTGGTCGTGAAGAATGAAAATATACTATATTAAGCAACTTATTTACTACAAGCACATGTTTATTGCTTCTATCACAGTCCCTTTGGTTATTTTTTTAATCCAAACAGCTTCCTGGTAGATCCGAGATATGAGGCCTTTCTGTAATGACTTGGCAAACGAAAGGGTCCAGAACTTCTCTGCAAACACAATTAAGTTGTCAAAGACAAGTCCCGTATTTGAATTATAACTATAAATCTTTCATCTGCACCTACTCTACATCAAATAGCAGGAAAAGAGGCCCTCCCATCTAACAGTCTTAATTATCAGAGCACTGCAGCCTTTGAGCATGACAAAGCCAATGATAGCTGACCTTGTGCTTCAGCCCCAGAGTGGGATCAATGTGATGAATGGGAATCTCTGCCTGAAATATCACAGCAAAAGAAACGGCCTCATATGGCAAATTAAGTGCCTAACACACTCTTGGGGCTACACAAATATATAATAATACCCTTTGCTTTGATCCGTTTACACTGGAATGAGCAGTATGTTGAAGGCTTCAGTGTAAACATGTCAAACTTTGCCTAGTAATGACCAGCCCTTGCCACCTCCTTTCCCACACAAATGTACACCAGGCTGGTAGCTTTTCCCCTCCCTGATGCCAATGCTAGCTCAGTTGCACTTGGAGTAGGACAGATGAGTGCTGCAGGTTTGATAGGCTTTTCCCTAATACTCCCACATAATTCCCCATGGCTCAGAGTATGTAAGATAGTTGTGGGTCTCCAGGGGTGACAGGAGTTATGAGCCTTCCTTTTTTGGGTAGCCGGTAAGTCAAATGTTGCAGCAGGTGGGTAGCAGTTCCCATGCTGTGTAGTACTGGTGATATGCGGTCCTTGAAGTCTGCAGTGGGGTTTCATCTTTAATTCTGAATGTTTTCGGCTCAAGGTGTGTGAAGAAGAGCCGTGGAGGTCCACAAGAAATGCTTACAGTAGTTTGTTGGCCCCAAATTTGGCAAATGAATACCTCAGGAAGGCAGGGACATGTTGCTGGAGGTCATCTCTGAAATAACTACATTTTAGGATGGTTTGTCATGTCTGGTGTACTGACGTGACCTCTTTGTCCTTCTGAGACAGTTCTGAAACTCTTTGTCTCTAATCATTATATTGACTGCTACTGAACATTTCCTTCCTGACCTTACTTTTATTTCATACATTAAGGCTCCACAGCATATTCCTCTATTGGGTGTTGCTGTCTTGTTTATTAGCTTTGGCATACAGAAGATACCTTTCTGTTTGACTAGTAGTATCAGCTATGAAGGAGGAGATGTATATGTCCTGTAGAAGAGCCCATCTTGGGGACAGCATATCAAACACAGAGCATGAATGTTTTAACTGAAAATACACAGAAATGCATTTTCCTTTTTTTTTTCCTGCAAAAAAACTTCACGGAAAAAGTATTGTGGATTTGCAAATTTGATACCATGTGACTACAGAAATCTGCTTGCAAAAAGTTCTCTAGCAAATGTTTTACCCTGGTAGAGAATTCTTCAAACAATATTTTCCAGAGTAAAGTCCAGAATGTGAACACAAAAATTTCTCAGCACAGAATAGATTTTTTTTGCAGGTAAATCAGCTACACATAAATACTACAATCTTATTGTATTAGGTTTCTATGATAAAGAGAATACTTGATCTTGTATTGTATAAAGGTGTGTGTCTATGCATCTATATGTGTGCATATATGTGTTTGTCTTTCTATATTTATCTTTGTTTCATTTCACAAAACAATAAGTCTGCATACAGTCTTATGCATGGTTGTGGCTATGCTTGCCACGTAAGCAAAGTGGGATTCCCAACAAAAGCACATTAGTGTAATAAAGAAAATAAGGAATATTAACCCCGGAGAAAAATTATTTAAGGTGTACTTTGAAAATGCAAGACTGCCAGGTTACACCCACAGGCATTACCCTCAGGTAAAAAGGGAACTACTCAGCATAAGAGCAGAGGTGAACAACAACAACAACCAACAACAACAACAAAGTGATTGTGAAGCCTATGATGTCAGATCTGTGTCCTTCACATACTCCTCAGGAGGTGCTCTGTTCACCTTCTGTGTGCTTAGGCAGTGGTAGGTAGGGGGTTATTGGTTGCTCTAGAGCTGTCCTGGAGGGAGGAATCTCCTCATGGATGTCACATGTCTGCAGCCAAAAGTTAAAAGTGCAGGAGAGACTGTGAGAGTCAAAGGATATAGCCAGACCTACTTGCTTTGAGGAAAAAATAATGTGATTGTGTTTGAGAATTATATACAGAACAGCCTTTCCCCTCCAGTGCAATTAGTAGAGATGCTTCATTAGCTTGACAAGCGGAAGGGTGTGGTGGGAACGCAAAAACCCTGATGAGAACATAGGCTTTCCAAATGCCTGGGAGGCCTGCCACTGACTTTATCACAGGCTGAATTTCAACCCATGAGCTTGTATTCTCTTGATACAGAATGTGAATAATAAGGAAGGGAATAGAGTCTGCATAACCACATATTGCCAAAAAGGGACACAATCTTATTAAAAGCAATCCACTTCTGGCAGGAGAATAGCTACTATGGAATTTAAAACAGGAAGTTGCATAATTAACTGCACATTTCAGAACAATACTACTCTAAGTACAATAAAAATACAGTATGAAATAAGTGCCCCAGATCCTCAGGATACAAATGATTAGAAACCAAATTTACTCTAATCCCCCAATGGAACAATGTAAGTTTATATTAAGTCAATTGCTTTGTAGCCTACCCATGCAGCATTTGCAGGAAATAAGACTTGCCCTGCTATGCACAGCTTCACTCTCATCTGTGTTGTGAAGGATAGTATATATTTTGTCTTTCTATAGGCTTCTTCTAATGTTTAAAATTTGAGGGCTGAAACAGGTGAATAAGAGTAACTCTACTTTGAAAGCATCTGGCAAACAAATCCTTAGGGTGAGTGTGACTCTGAAACTGTTGAGCTTGAACAGTCCTCTAGCATCCCTCAAACTCTGTGCACAGTTGTGTTCTTGTCTACACTGCCTCTCTAAATAGGTTAGCAGGGTCTACTTGTTGTGCATGGACATGATCAACATTCAATTTGTATATGTAAATAATATTGCATGTGTGCACAAACACTTACTAAATGGAAAATGAACTGTCTGGGGAGATGATCCCCAAATCTGCATGCTCTCAATTATGAAGAGGGTTGAGATATCACAATCAGATCCAGTGGATCTTTTGTGCAAAGTATTTACCCAGGACTACTTTGATGACAGGTATAATAAGGATATTTCTAGGGCTATGAATATGCTTATGTCTGTGTTTGCAACTATTTGGAGCTGCCATGTATATAAATTGTCTTGCATTGTGTGCATTGTGTAAGGATGAAATTGTTCTCCAACATAAAAGAAATTTCTCTCCCAACTGTAGTTCTCAGCTATCTAATGTGTTTGCACAGGATGCAGAAACTTTCACACAAGCTGCTGGTGAGCTGACATCCTTGATTTCTGTTTGCCTTAAGGAAAAATACTCAAATAGCTGTAATTATTATAGTTGCTTTATAGGATATGAAAATGGTAGTGGTAGGGCTGGGCACTGGAAAGTTACAGAGGATGTGAGATAAGGAAATCTGAGAGGACTGCACAAAGAGGGAGTGACACTCATAGAAGGGCAGGCTTCGCTGCTGCTCAACTGCAGTCTACACCCGTCTTTAGTTTCCATATGGAAGAATATTAAGAAAGAAACTGGAGAAGGGCTAATTTGTTTGTTATTTAAACCCTCCCCTCCCCTCCACAAGCCCACACATGTTAAGTGTTTGAACAGAGGCCAAGACTCCAATCCAGGCACCTCTCCCTGGGCAGCGGAGGATGAGCAGGATGCTGTGCTCACAGGGCAGTGGACCTTGGGTCCCCCTTTCTACTACCCTCCATGGAGCAGCCGGCCAGGCTGCAGGCACCAGATCTGCCTCCAGTCACACCAACGTGCATGAGGCGAGTAACAGGCTTGTGCTAATCCATCTCGCACGGGCTGAGATGTCGAGGGACGACTGGCCGCTACCAGCCTGTTGGACAGGCGTGAGAGGACAGTCACTCCCAGCTGCTGCGGGGAGCAGCAGCCAGCGGGCACAAGTGGGAGCCGACGTCAGGTTGTAGAAAGAGGATGTGTGATCATAGATGGGATGAACAGCCCCAAGGAATTTAAAGCCCTTTACCAGAGCAATGAAAGAATGGTTGCTAAAATAATGTGTCAGAAAGCCAAGATGTAGCAAGGCTACAGTTCAGGCTGTCTAAAAAGGCTTCTGAAGGCAGGTAGAGTGTATGCTGGCTTGTGTAAACAGCCAACACAAAACACGGAGACCCATTTGTCAGCAGTCATGGCAGGCAGAGCATGAACTCCAGCAAGAGTGGGATCTCATCTATGCTAAAGCATCCTATTTCCTAGGACAGAAGTGAATGGAATAAAGGTAAAAGCAATGATGACTTTCACAAAGCTCCAAGCAAACCCTCCAGAGGTAGGAAGCAGAAGGGAGAAGGGTTAAAAAACAAGCTGATCTTAGTTATCTTTTTCTTCAGACTAGCTATGACTGAAATTGGAAACCCAGACATACCATCACTATGATGTTTCCATTTGCTGCAGAAGATAGACACTTTCTAGAAGCAGGATTGTGTGCACACAATTTCCAGCTTATTTTGTATGCTCAAGAGATACTTAGAATTTGGCTGCACATCGGAAAAGCAGTAAAGCTGTGCTAGAAAACCTTTAAAGTTTCACTCACCACTGTATGCTGTTGCGCTCAGTGCTCTGGGTAGAGGTCTTATGAGAGATAAATACTTCGTAAGTTTGTCTCGCATCTTGTCTTTCACTGTGATCGTAGTGGAAAAGGCACGGGGCAGCCAGCAGAAGCCCACCCCTCCTGTGCTCCTGGGACACGCTATTCTCCTGGTTCCCCAAAGTCACAGCTGGTAAGGACTGAGTCTGAGCAAGAAATTGTGGGAAAGCCCTTGACTGCAAGCATTTCTTGGGCTTCTGTTTGACTTGTGATGGAGTTTATGTGTTTAGAAGGATATTGCTTCTAAATTAGAAAATGCCAAAGACAGCGCTGGGTAAGGCTCAATCAATTACTTAGTCATTCCAACTTCTACAGCCATATCAAGGAACCACAGAAACCCTACCGGCCAACAGAAAATGCAGTAAGTGAAGGGAAAATGAAAAGTTACCTGGCTCTGTATTGAAAAAGGTGTTATACCAGCAGCCTGCTTTGGCTCCGTTCTTAGTGAGACCCATCTGTTCTGAGGAAGCTGAGAACATTTCAAATAAAAGCATCTGTAATCTCAAAAACTCCTTTACACTTTTAGGGCAAAATGTCAGACCTTACTTCAACAGACCTCTGTCCCCAGAGTCAGAACTTGAGTCTACCTAAAGGACATTTAGTCATCTCACACTAAATGCCCATAACTCAGCAATTTCCACCCAGACCAACTGATTAGATATGATTGGATCCAGGTGGAATGGGCAGATCACCTGTGATTTCTCTTTTCTATTACTTTTTTGCTTATTGAATCTCTTTTAGAAAATAAAATATTTTTTGCTACATAAACAAAACTTAGATACAGCTGGTAGTTAGATTTGGGGATAGATAAACACATGATATGATCCCTATTTCAGTGGCCAGTGCTTGAAAACTATTGAAAGAGATATGGATTGTATTGTGATGTTATGTTAATATTATTTACAGTGTTACATTTCTAACAGTAATTGGATCTTGGGTGCCATTTAAGCAATTAGATGTTACTTAATCAGAACATGGTAGTCTCACCACTCATGACAGTATGCCAAGAAGAAGTCCTGTCTGGTCTTCAAGAGAAAGTTGAATAGATGGTTGCTCCAATGTTTTCCAGCAGAACATAAAGAGTAAGGATTCTTAGTTTTCTTCCTTAGGCAAAGAAGGAATAAATCAATAAGGGAATATTGTAAAAGAGGAAAAGGAAACACTTTATAAAAAGTGAAATATCAGAAAATTGGAAATTGCTAAACCTGTCTACTAGCCATGCCCACCAAGGTCTTAGAATTATATCTACTGGTCTTGCTGGATCTGGCTCCCAGCTGATGCTGCTGAAGGCTACAGTAGTAGAGCCCTATAGCAGCTGAGCCTTTAACATTGGAGACAGGCTTTAACACTAGCAGGAATTGACACAGAAGAGCTAAAGCGAGCTGAAGGGCTTTGGTAAAAACACAGGATGTAGGCACATGAATGAGTCATTGCAGGGCAAGTTAGAAGGTGAACTTACAGTGTATCTGCTGACCCACTATAATTGCTTGTGTACCAGCTCTTGCTCCTCAAATATGAGGGAACCATGCTTCTCTTTGACTGAAAGATAAGAAACCTGCAATTATCTGTCTTTCACTGTTGGATAAAAGCCCCCACACTGGCTGTTAGTAGAGGATATTCTGATGCTCTATTCATACAGTCTCTTTTTAACCTAAAACCTATGTGTCTGTATCCACAAATTAGCCATAACGACCTATATGGATTAGATTGATGAAGCAGCTTGCTAAAATACATCATTCTTGCCCAAGAAGTGTGTTCCTCTACGCACCATGAGACAAATCATGTGATCATCACCATGTCACAAATTCCTTCTAAAGTTTCATTTCAGCGTTAATTTAATAACTTAGGCAATTATCACAGAATTCTAGAATCAAAGAATGGTTTGGGTTGTAAAGGGACCTTAAAGGTCATCTAGTTCCAGCCTGCCCTCTGTGGTCAAGGGCACCTTCCACTACACCAAGTTGCTCAAAGCCCCGTCCAACCTGACCTTGAACACTTACAGGGATGAGGCATCCACAGCTTCTCTGGGCAGCCTGTTCCTGTGCCTCACCACCCTTGTGATGAATATTTTCTTCTTTATATCTAATCTAAATCTATCCCCTTTCAGTTGAAAACTGTTACCCCTTGTCCTATCTCTACATGCCTTGTAAAAATACCCTCTACAGCTTTCTTGTAGGTCCCCTTTAGATGCTGGAAGACTGCTATAAGGTCTCCCTGGAGCCTTCCCTTCTCCAGGCTGAACAACCTCAACTCAGCCTTTCTTCACAGGAAAAGTGTTCCATCCCTTTGATTATTTTTGTGACCTCCTCTGGACCCTCTCCAACAGGCCCATGTCTGTCTTGTACTGAGGACTCCAGGTGGGGTCTCGGGGGAGTGGAGTAGAGGGGCAGAATCACCTCCCTCAACCTGCTGGCCAGGCTGCTTTTGATGCAGCCCAGGATGCAGTTGGCAAGTGCACATCGCTGGGTCATGTTGAGTTTCTCAATCAAGCATGAAGTCCTTCTCCTCAGGGCTACTCTCAATTCATTCTCCACTCAGCCTGTATATGTGCTTGGGGTTGCCCCAACCCATGTACAGGAATTTGCACTTGGCTTTGTTGAACGTCATCAGGTTTGCACAAGGTCACCTCTCCAGCCTGTCAAGGTCCCTCTAGATGACATCCCTTCCCTCCAGCGTGTCAGTCCCACCACACAGCTTGTTGTTGTCAGCAAGCTTACTGAAGGTGCACACAATCCCACTGTCCACTGTCCTACTGTTTTGTAGTACTGTAAAATCCCAAAGAAAATTAACACAAACTTTCCAATGTACAGCCACTCTGCTTTTCAGAGAGTGATGGGATCTGATTTCCCACAAAAGACTTGCTTTTCTCAGTGCCTGTGTAAGAAGTCCAGGTTTGGCAGTTTTGGAGTTTATGAGGGATGAACTGCTCACTGTTGTTCTGGACTTAAATACTGTAGCAGGTGCATAAATCTGTCCAAAGCATCACAATAGTCTGAATGTCTTCACACCCTGACCTCTTTGTCAGTCAGCTACCTCAACAAAGATAGATAACAGACTACCTAAACTGACTCTTAGTCTGTTTAGAAAAGTTTTCTTTTTCCTTCTGAGCTAAAGCTTGTTATTATTTGACAGTGTTGCATTGCTGACAGTGTACTTTCTGGGAAATATTTTCTATTATGAGCAAAGATGTAAGACTCATTTCCAATAGATTTAGTTTCTGTTCTCTGCTTCTGACTCTTCTAATTATGTGAATCTTTCTGTTTTAGTCTTACTTCTTGGTGGGAAGAGGTCTCAGGAGTTGAGCCTCTGGCTTAGGAGTTCCTGCCAGCCCCCAGCTTGTTATCACACCAAAACTCTGTGAAGATTTTGCTGTAACCTGCTGATCCTCGCACAGGAACAGAACTTGATGCTTAATGGCTGCTTCCAGGAAAAAAAGTCTCTCAGCACTGTCCAATTACAATAGTGTTTCTGTGACAGAGCTCCTACAATCATAGAATATGCAACATAAACAAAAGGATAATAAAAAATAAGTGTTATTTTCACACCCAAAATGCAAAGTGACTTCAGCATCATACTGAGATTTATGTATACCACACAAAGCTGCAAAATGAAGACCATAGTCTTTGGCCATCCTGCTGTGTTGTTGTCTCAGGACTGTCTGACAGAATAAAATAAAGAACTAAAAATTCAGGTTTCATATTAAACTGTGCAATTACTTATCATTTTGCATTTCAACATATTGTTTTGCCAGAGTGTGAAATAACAGATATATAGTGCAGGAAAGGGTTATATACATGTGTATACTCACAGGGCTATGTAAAGACAGGATTATCCAGATGTACAGGCATGGATAAATGATTTGCTTAGAAACGAAGTCATTTAAAAGTCATGTACACAGTAGGATTCAAAATAGGCACACAGGCATATTAGAGTGCTAGATTTTTTCCACATGTACAGTAAGGAAATATTGTTAATTCTTAATCTTTTAAGAGACAAGGACTTTCACTGGAGACAG
The DNA here is from genome assembly GCF_963082525.1 of Nesoenas mayeri. Classification (NCBI taxonomy): domain Eukaryota; kingdom Metazoa; phylum Chordata; class Aves; order Columbiformes; family Columbidae; genus Nesoenas; species Nesoenas mayeri. The sequence goes on along the minus strand of NC_137542.1, from coordinate 64,056,677 downwards.
AAGCTGAGATTTGGGAACTCATGATCGTTATGGTGATCTATCATATGCAGAGCCTGACTGAGCCAAAATTCTGTATTAGCTTGAGTAATTCACTTCGGACTAAGTGAAATTCCCACTTCAAATGGAAGTCTTGAATATCCTTCTCTCACATTAGTATGAATGCTCATCATATTAGGCAAGAATGAAGAGAAATATATATATATATTAAATTCTATGTGTGAATCTCTATATGAGGTGAAGACCCCTGATTTTTTTTTTTTGTTTTATCGGACCTCAAAACAGGGAAATTTTAGATCTGAATTTCACTATGGACAGGGAATCAAAGTTCCAAGTGACCTTAAGAGACAAGGTTTTAGCTTTAAAACATTGTGAGCAAGCCACTGTGGTAGTTTTGAAAAGATTACTGGCTTAACTAATTGTAATGGGAAATAATTTGGATCTCAATCCTTTTCAGCCTCAATCATCAAAGTGTGGGTCACCTTACAAATGGGAGATGTTAAAGAACAATAAGGACTTCGAACATGGTAAACCTGTAAATGATATGATTAAAGACAGCGAGATCAGAGTGCAACAAAGGGAAGCAAAAGTTACCCAAAATTCAGGAAATGTTTCTTCAGATTCAGATGCAGTACCACAGACCTTAAACTATACTTGCTTCTCATGTCCAGTAAATTGAGAAATAATGATAGCCCATTTCATACCACATACTTCATCCCAGCATAGTGGCCTCACTTAAAGAGCACTCTACTGTGAAATGGCTGCTCACCATGATTTATTGTTCGAGATCAAACAGAAAACCTGAAACAATGAAATAACAACAAGGACTTAAGAGTCTAAAAAAGCCAGAGATCACAAAGTGACAGTCTTTATGGTGAAAACCAAAAGATGCAGTATTTCTGCAGCTCTTTCTAGATGCCCATCATCTTCATGGCAAGCTCACGTACTGTCGACAGTGGTCTGTTTCCAAACAAGTCATAATCAGCACCTTTGAAGGACAGCCTGTACCTGAAAAAGAAATGGACATCGATTTGCCATGCATAAATATGAAGTTCAAAATAATTAGTAATCTGAAGTTATTGTGGTCATTGGAGTGACTGCTTTCTGCTTTTTAAGAGCAGGTAGGGGATTCAACAGAAATGAGTCCGTTTTTCCATGAGTGAATACCTCTTTGTAAAGAGCAGAATAACTGTGAAAGAGAAGGTGATGGGTTCACCCCCTCCTGTCACCAGTGGCATAAGGAACAGCCTCTTGACTGACAAGAGACCTGGACCCTGATCCTGAGAGAGTTCCTTGATTCACAGGTCTCTTATACTCCAGCTGGAGAGCAGAAGCTGGAGCTTGAAGCTGGCATGTAAAAAAAAAAAACAAAAAAGGATCAATTCTAATAAAAGAGATCCTTCATCTATCTTAGAGTTTTCTCAGTTATACAGTGTCTAACTGCTTATGACAGTTATGCTAATTTACTACTCCCATCCTTTTTCTAACCAATTCGTATAAAAAACTAATTCAACACAGGTTTCATATACAGGAAAGCCCTTAAATGTCTATAGGATTACCCAGAATATAAGGCAACCTAAGGTGTGGCCCAGTGTCTTTTGTAGCACTTCTTATGAGTCAACTTATATTTTTGTTAAATTCTAGTGGGTGATGCATTTGCTTATGTAGCTGGCATGGAGGCTATCAAAAGCAGGTCTTAGTCACACTGAACTCCAACCTAAACAGGAATGAAAATTCAGGATAAAACCAGAAAAGCAGCCAGTGGGACACAGAATTGATGGCTAACTTGGCCAATGTCCTGATCTTTCCAAACTCACTTTCCTTTTATCTTTCAGTCTCTGACATCTCACCAGTAGAAGTTTTTTTAAGCATTATTTCTAATCTTGTACAATTAAAGGTTTGCAAGAGATCAGATACCAATTAAGTTTATGTACAGATGTAGCACCTTTGCTCGCCGATTCCACTTGAATTCTTCAGTTCACAGAACCTCAAAATGCACGTACCTAGTTTATTTGCATATTATTTTAATCACAGTAATATTAGGACCTGAACCCAGTTTTCACAGAAACTGCTTATATGCTCTTGTCAAGCAACTTCCTCTCCAAACCACCCACAGTATGAAAATGCAATGCAGCATATTTTTTATATTACGGCCTTTTTTTTTTTCTTTTTTCTTCTGTGAACTCTTCATATGAAGTTTGCATAGACAAACTGATTTGCCAGAAGTAGTGTGAACAATTAAAACAAAAAAGGCTGAATTTGATACGGCTTACAAATAGTTTGTGAAGAGAAAGGAAGGTGAAATACAGTTTTGTGGAGTAATTTTTGTGTTCAGCGCCTCTTCATGCAGACTCGCATAGCTGCTGTCAGTGATTCAGCACCAGATGTTAATTTCTACCTAGTGTAAATTACTTTGAAGATGTTTTTCTAAAAGATTGTGTGCTACAACACGTATTGTATTTCCTGTTTCCTAGTCTGACCTAATTTTACTTGCAGTGAGCTTCAAGCTATGATTTATGTTACTGTCAGACTTAGGAAATCAATTGCCTCCAACTGAATTATCTAAAACCAGTGTGTTGTAAACTCCAAGTGAACATTTGCAATTGTTTTCTTTTCATTAGCTGCTCAAACCTATTATTCCCCTGGTATGCAAATAATTTGTAATGGGCTGCTAAATGTATTTGCTAATTCATTCACTCTCAGCTTAAGCAATGTTCTTCAGCAAATCCAATAGATGAAGCATTAAAAATAAACAGAAAAGTTCTTCAATAGCATTGACTTGGGCCTCATATAAGAACAATTTGGATACTTCAGGCTGGAAACACGCATTTTGTTACAGAAGCTGATCGTTCCCTGCTGTAACTCATGCTAGCAATTTCTTTCAGATGTGTCCTCATGTGAACATTCTCCTCAATCATACTGCAGCTCTGTGGAGCCCATATTTCCTCCCGAAAGGCGTCTGTCTTTGACACACTGTCACGCATTAGCTATCAGGAAAGTAGTCAAAATCATGTGGTTTACACATGCTTATAATGACATGCCCCAAGTGTGTCAGCTGGTACCATCTGCAGTGCCTGGAGCAGTGTCTGGGAGACTGTGACAACTCAATTGCAGGCTGGGATTTTGAAAAACAGTGGATAATTACTATTCCCTCTTAGGCGAGAGGACCTCTATGTACAGCGTTAGGGAGGCCACATCTGTTACAACTATTACTAAGTCTCTGCTGATTATCAATATTGCAATAAAAATAGTCATCAATCTGGATAAAAACCACAATTCCTTTTCAGCTCCAGCCCACTGATCTGATCAAGTTGTAGCTAGTAAATTGATGCTATGTCACTCTTGCCTTTTATGTGCTTCTCTTCATACTCTGATTGTTTTTGGAAGCCACCGCAGTACCCTGGCCCAAACAAATACCTGTCAGTAAAATTTTGTAAGAAGGCAAGAAAGAGATCTGTAGTTGCTCTTGCAGAGAGGAGTTGGGTATTTGAGAAGAAAACTGAATTCTGAAATCCTGGTTCAATAATTTTCTATAAAGCCACTGCTTTCAGCTAAGTCTGGCTTTTCCTTACCTTGGATAAGATCTTATCTCTTAATTATCAGGCTGATAATGGCTAGTTTGAGTTGCCTGTGTTTTGACTGTGCAAATTCAAGGCTGATTTCAATTGGTTTCATTTTATCTTAACCTAAGACCTTACTGGCCATTCACATCTCTATCTGGGGTCTAAGTGCTAAGCATGAGATTTGACAAACAATGCCATTCTTCACTCTTTTTGTTCAGCACTGATATGTGGAGACAATGCTGTGAGTACTAAAAGAGATAGATACCCCAAATATTGTTACTGTTAGAATTTAAATGTTGGATGTGATATGGATTTCTTCATAGCTGGTTCAGCTAGTCCTGCATCTTATCTTAAACCTACCAGAAATAACATGACAAAGGTAAGTTCCAACTAACAGAAATGAAATCTGAGCTCTTGGGACCATGATAGAAAGTGCATCTTGAAAAGGCCAGTGATTAAAAACATGCAACAGAACTTCTTACATGATATGATTCTGCACTACCTCAAAACTGCTAATTCCTGAAGAAAGGTCTTCAATGCCATATCAGATATATTAAAACAATGCTTGCTGCAGTGTTCCAAGTTTTGTTTTCTTTATACAGTCTAACAACAGACATAACAACAGATAAATATCAAGAGAAATTTGTTAATATTGCATTATTGGCAGACAAAAAAAGATCATTTTACATTGGAATGCTGAGCTCCTGCCAACCACTACCAAATGGATAGCTCTGGTTTAGAACTTACTGCTAATGAGAAAAAATATATATGCTGCACAAAAATAGAAATAATCTGAAGGTATTTGAAAAGGTTTAGGTTCTGATCTGAGACTGCCTCAAAAATCAGCCCTGCCGACAGAATTTGAAAAATACAGCTTGTGTAAAGGCAGCAGCATTTAATTTTTCCATAGTTCTTTACCTCTCTGCAGTGCTTGGTGAAAAAGAACCACAACCAAGCTGGTAAATACTACTAGTCTAACTTAGAGATACAGAAGCAAATTCATACAAAGAAGGAGCAGCTTAACCCAGGCCACCCAGAAGATGGTCAGATACCAAAAATGATGGGTTGGGAAGAGGCAACATAAAGCAATAGGGATGTTTTGAGAAGCATGACGGTCTGAGATGGAAAATTAGTTTCAATGTGTATAATTAAAGGCTCAAAACTATTTAAACATGCCTTTGCGGATGAAAAATGTTATAACACCATGATTTTTATGTTGCTGCAAATATGTTGGGGTAGTGAATAGGAGGTCTTATATGCAGAGAAACTTTTAGTAGTGTGTGGACCAAGTAATTGCTGAGATACATGCTCATGATGCTCCTAAGAAGCCTGACCTTGCCTGGATGCTGACGGTCCTTCAGACAACAGACTTGGTCTTCGTGGCCCTCTGTTTCAGTGAGGATCTAGGAGACCTGCTGAGTTCATGTAAGACTGATGTCTGGAAAGGGAAGAAGTACTCTGGGAAGTCTGTGTTACTACCCCCTCCCTGTGGGGCCTGTTCGTCTGTTTAGGGAGGGAAACTGTCCACCTTGCAGTTCACAACAGGTTTTTTACAGCACATCCACCGAATTTCAGCCCTTTTTGGTGGTGGCCTTCAGGGAAGGGGTGCCACAACTAAAACACAGGACTCGATGTGCTTCTTGCTTCTGGGATTCTCTTGATTTCCCAAAGTTGCTTTTCTGTATCAAGTTATAGACAGGACTGTGGATTAGGCACACATACCATGAAGGCTAATGCAGGTATGTCCATGTACAAACAGGAATAAGTTAATTTCCCTGCCTCTGTGAGGTCATGGGTAAGACTGTGACATTGGTACTGTGTAAACACTTTCCTCTATGTGCCATTTCCATGGCATGCATACACACACACAAAAAACTGGTGAAGTAGATGCATTTTACAGCAACAAATGTATGGACTGAATAATGAAGGGCCTGAGCTCACCTCTTGCCTGGGATCTTCAGCCAGGGGACTGGAACAGCTCGCTCAGAGTGATCTCATTGTGTGGAGTAAGAATACATGTTACAAATTATTAGACTTTTGCTGCTTTTTTGTTTTGTTTTCTTCAAGCCTCTGAGGGTGGAAAATGGAAACAAAAGGCAGATTTTGATTGATCTGGTAAATATGGATGTGGCTGGAGCCAGGAAGAATACATTAGAGAAGTGATTGATGGCCTTGATTATGGTCAGTGTAGTGAGAACACTGTCTTTCACTGCAGCTGCAGACTGCAGCTTACCATTCCCTCTCTTTCTGCTTGGCACAACCAGCGTTTTTTTTCTAAACTGGACTGCAGAGACAAGTGAAGATAGAATTGTAATCATCCTGGTTTTGCTAATGGTCAGTTGGCATTTACACTGTTAAATTCTTGTGTCAAAGACACATCTTCACTGAAGTTCAACATACTCACATGGTGGATCCAGATGGCAATACTTATTTGACCATATTTGTGTTTTGTTTTGTTTTATATTACCCCAGAAAAAAAAAAAAATCAAGATTAATTTCTATGGATTCAAAGGATGATATTTTCTGATCCACTGTTATAACAAAATTTGATTTGTGTTAAATGAGCTGCTTTACTATTTAGCTGAGGTTTTCAGCTAACATGACCCTAATATAACAGTTTAAAAGAACCTTCGGCATATATCTGCTCATGTGTCTCCAAAATGTCTAATGCTGGAGCTCTGTACTGTATGAGAATATTGCTGCATGATGGGAATTCTCCTATGGGAGTCTGGCTAGTGAATGTGACAGACTGGAGAATATTGCCTATCTCCTCAGACTAATGCATGTGTCTAGCATATAGTCAGCCAGTGAAGGTCACAGGCAGGCAGACTAGATGGGGGAGAGAAAGAATAAGATGACAATACCAAGAACAGCAATAGCAAGGCACATGCATGGCTCTTTGCCAGCTTGAATGCCAATAGCACCAGAAGGAGGGGGCTGTAAGAGCAGCTTTGGTGAGGACAGGGAAAGAGGGGATGAAGGCTTTTGTGGAAAAAGGGAGGTAGCCAGCATGTCTGAGCGGAAATAACAGGGTAGAGAAACTAGGTTAGGTTTAGCAAGAGGAGCTGCACAGCACAATGTCTTCAAGACTAGGACATTAGACCTCTTTAGAGCCTACTGAGGAAAGAGGCCAATATTTAGAGAGGGAGATGACACAGCCAGAATAAGAAAGATGGCTTTGGCAGCAACATCCTGACAGTCCAGCAATGGGAGAAAGAGGTCCTGTGAGAAGGATTGCAGTAGCTGAATAGGAAAGTGATGAGGTGTGTGTGAGTGGTTTGGCTGCAGAGATGGAAAGGAAAGGCTAGATGGCTAAAATACTCTAGCAGGTGTGGCTTATTTACGCCATCCTCTCACAGGAGGTGAGTTGGGAATCCACAGAAAAGGATTGAAGCTCAGTGGGGTAGGGACAAACACACTGCAGGAAGTTTATGCCAGATATTGTGTTGTTCTTCTTGCTTTTTCTGTCTGTGAAGGCCATCCACAGGGAAGGAGTCATTTGGGACATTTATCAAACTGGGGGCAAGCCGTCAAAGACTTTATAGCAGTTCAGGTCATTCACTAGGCATGTCCACCTCCTTCATCGTGTTGATGCAATGTCACATTCATTACATTGTGGTGCAAAAGAAGCTCCCCATTATTTGTATAAAACACATACAAGCTAACCTTGCAGTGTCATAGTATGTATCTGACATTTGCACGTTATTGCTGTGACCTGATACTTGTGTAACTAGAGGATGAAAATGCTTTGCTTTATCTGAAGTGGATTTTCCATGTAATGACTATATAACTAAATTAGGGATGGATAAAGCTGCTGAGATTTAATATGAGCTCATAGCAAAAAATGTGTTTAAATAAACTTCATGTTCAGATAGGTCTTGACAACTGGCAAAAGTGCTATTTCTCATTCTTTGCTAAGATATGAACTCATTACACATAAACAATCCCTGCAACACATGCAGAAAATGGCATAAAAACCCCTTTCTGATATCTCTGGTTGTCAAGAGTTAGACGCAAGGCTAATGAGCTTTGATCCAAGCACCAACCAACTTAATTCTCTCAATTATGTTGGCTGAATAGGGGTATTTATTAGGTTTCCCCACACATGCTTGCTGTGGCACAAAGGCAATGAATCATTCCTATGCCACAGTAACAAAGCTAGGCTTGATTCTGCCCCTCATGAACCAAAGCTCTGATTCTTGCTCTGCAGGAAAATCTCAGGACACAGCATTGCTCCCAAAAGCAGGTGGCCGGGGAGGGCCACACCTGAGGAGATCTTGTGCAGGTAATGGTCTGGTTTGCAGAGACTTATTCAGGCTACCAGCATTGCTGCCACAAGCCTGATTTTGTTCTGGTACAGAGGGAGATGCAATGAAACCTGGCCTTATATTTGAATCATGATGATTTTTTTTCTAGGTATGGATTTGACACCTTAGGCAAGACTGCTCTGTGATCCATGCTGCATGTTTGTTAACTGTAGCAGCAGTTTCTACTCTACTGTACTGGTGATGTGCACAGACCTGTCACTGATTGGAAGTCAAAGCAGATGCTGCAATCCAAGTCCACAGAGAGGGGAAAAGTGGAGAGGAGGCTGTTAGCCAGGGCCACCAAGAAAGAAGAGGCAGAAATGGCTTGTGTGCCCCATGACTACCTTCTGAGGTGCTGGAGAGGACCTCAGATCAGGAGGCTATGAACCATCCTAATTAATACAGAGTATCAAGCTCAGATGATTTGCCAGTACCTGCAACCCATGCCTTCATGGGTTTGCATGAGCAGGTTCATTGTTGACGTAAGAATCTCAAAAAACAATGCTTAGTAACTGGTGCAGTTTCTAACTTTCACTCAGCTGGCTTGTAATTTTGGTTTTATAGAAGCAAGTGTGCTTTTGGAGTCCAGGACACACAAAATAAAGAAACTGACCTTTCGTTACTTGAATCTCTGCATATTTGTAACTCTTCACAGAGCAATGTCATGTCTTGGGGGTGGAATGCCTAATCCAGCCTTGAGTCTCTGTTTTTTTTTTCTCAGCTTCTGTCAACTGTGTTTCCTTAACATTATTTCAAGATCATTTAGCTACATAATTCACTAGACTGCAAAATCCTGCTAGTCTAGCAGGGCATTTCCCAAGCCATTAGACACGTCCGTGTGTAAGTTTGCACCCACTTGATGTGCCAGCTACAATTCACAATGATAAAGGTTTATTGGAAGCTTTTCAACTATATTCCATTAATCAGATTCAAGGCAAAATCTTTCTCAGCCTGTCTCAAACAGACTTCACAAACAGCATGTACCATGCAGCATGATTCTCCACCAGGTAGGAAACCTCTGATATAAAAAAAGCTCATCAGCAAACCATGCTGTTACAAATGTTTCTCCTCAACACTGAGGAGATAACAAGCAGACTCTAAGGATTTTCAGGACCAGTCCATCCCAGGTTACAGTCTCTAGCCTCCACATTTTCACAGTATTTCATGGAGTTTTATCAGTACAGTATGACATAATAAATCTGACCTCTAGTAAGAGACATAAAGCTAAAAGTCTGTGTAATTTTTCAACAATTAGCCAGGGAGAACCAAAGGAAACTTCACAAAAAAAAAAAAAAAAAGAAACAGCATAACAGGCCAAGTATAGAAGAATCAGACAATATTTCACCTGGGTAATTCCCCTGGAGGAGGCAGGTTAAAGAATTATGCAGCCATTGAGAGAAAGACGCCGTATCTGTCCACATACTTAAGATCTTTCTAAGACCACAGACTAGACACTTTTACAATATCCTAAGCTTGACAGCAGGCCTAATGTCTTTAATACTAAAATATTGTTTAAAAAAACAACAGAAAATGCAAAAAACAAAAGCAGAGGATTCTACAGCTTACTCATTAATTTCATGAGACTCGTCAATTTCCAATTGCTTAGGGTTTTGTATGGAGACAGGGAGGAGTCTCAATCGTCTCTCATCTATCCTTATCAAACTGTAGGCAAACAGCCAAGTTTTGGTCTCTGAAAGGAGTCAGATTTGAAAAATAAACTCTCTGAGTGATGGTTCAAATTTTCCATTCAAATGTACTGTGAATCTTCAGAGTTTTATGTAAGACTGCTTCAGAATGCAGGAAATTCAAGCCAAAAACAGGGAGACACACTGAAACACAGTGAGACTTGGCAGTGCATTGGCTCTGCTGGGGCAGGAACAAAGGCTCGGCTAACAGCATATGCTATCTATTAAACTTTGTTCTTTGTGTGTGTAGACAGAGAGAGGCGGAGAGTGACAGAGGTAAGAACTCCAGCTCCCTCTTCTTGGTTTCAGACAAAGCTTTTGCCTATATTATCTGATAGCTGAAAGAGTCTGGAGACAGCTAGACATTTTGGAGACTCATTTCAAAAAAGCAAACTTTTAATTAGTACCCTCTTTGCTTTGCAGGAATCTTATTCATTGACCACAGTCTAAACAGATTCATTAAAGCATATGTGAAAGCAGACACTATTCCAGCAATTGTCTGCTTCGTTATTGAAGAAGAAACCCTTTTTTTCAAGCCAGGAGAATTTTTGTTGTTAGGATACAGATGATGTTTCCAATTAAGCAGTTCACCTGCATCCTGGAAACTCATGGGTAACCTAAATGAGAATGACAAAGATTCCTCAGATCATCCATGGAAAAGATAATGGGTAGGCAAAACCTTGGAAGAAAGCCAATGAGCTCAACAGTGCTATAGCCAAGGATGACCAACAACGGAGATCTGATTCAGTGTTATGTTCTCAGGGAATAAAATCGTCTCTCCAACTGTAAAGCAACAAGAGTTTAAGATACATGTGACAAAAGCAAAACAGCAGATATTGTTTTGAAAATAAAACCTAAAATCCGGGTCTAGTAGGAGGCAACGGTAAAACTACCTCTGATTTCAGCATTGCCAAGATTTCACCCTTAGCTTCAGAAGGTTAAGGCTTAGACAGTGGGTAGTGGGGTCTGCCTGATCGAACCCTGAAAAGTTGCCTCATTTTCTCACCTTTGTCCCCTGAACTTCTGAGGAGAGCCATGGATACCAGAAAAATCTGAAGAAAAATCTGTAGAAAAATCTACGGACACATAAGAAAATCTGAAGAAGTGGCTGATACACCAGAGGGTCATGCTGCCATCCAGATGGACCTTGACAGACTGGAGAAATGAGCTGACAGAAACCACATGAAGTTCCACGAGGAGAAGTGCAAGGTCCAGCTGGGGGCTGACCAGCTGGAAAGCAGCTTTGCAGAAAAGGCCTGGGGGATTCTGCTGGACAATAAGTTGCCCACTAGGCATTGATGCCCCCTTGCAGCAAAGAATATCAACACCATCCTGGGCTGCATTACGAGGATTGCTACCAGGTCAAGGGAGTTGATCCTTCCCTTCTACTCAGCACTGGTGAAACGTATCTGGAATGCTGTGTTTGGTGCTGGGCTCCCCAGGCTGAGTGAGACATGGAGCTACTGGAGCAAGTTCAGCAAAGGGCCACTAAGATGGTTCAGGGACTGGAGTATCTGATGTACAAAGGGAGGTTGAGAGAGATAGGAACGTTCAACCTTGAGAAGAAAAGGCTTAGGGGCTACCTTATTAATATAAATAAATGTATTATGAAAGAAATAAAGAGGATGGAGCCAGAGTCTCCCCAGTGGTGCCCAGTGACAAGAGGCAGGAAATTCTATTTTAACAGAAGAAAAAAAAAATACCTGACAGAGGTCAAACACTGAAACGGGTTTCCCAGAGAAGCTGTGAGTTTCCATCTTTGGAAGTGTTCAAAACTTGACAGGGTCCTTGGCAACCTGCTCTCAGTGGCCCTGCTTTAGCAGGGGGGTTAAACTCGGTAATCTTCAAAGGTCCTTTCCAACCTCAACTCTTTTATGAATCCTTGTAAATTCAGTAGCTGCACCACCACTACCATATGCAGGCATCTCTGGGCTTGTTTGTCCAAGGTGCTGAGCAACTGACTAATGAGTTTCTCTTGTAAAAGGCTGATTTTTGGGAAAAGAGTTCTGCCAGGTGGCAAACTGAGTAGGCCAGAAAAGAAGAAGCTCGATATACCTATTGAGCCACGTGGTAAATTATGACAGATCATCCAGAGTACCCAGAGAACTGTTTTTCCATTTCTTTGGCAACATTTGTGATTTTTGAAATATGATTTCCATACTGAAGTGAAAATGAAACTGCCCACTGTGGGCACAGGCATTCTGCGGCACCACAGACTACGGGGGACACAGGAGATACTCCTTAATTTGGGCTGGAATTAAAGTGAAATGCTACACCTCAGGCAGATCAAGGACTTGGATTTCTTCTCCTGTAGGCCATAGTGATACTCTGGAGAAAACCAAGGAGAAAACATTAATTTGGCGCTTTATGAATGTTCCAGACAGAAGTTTCACAGAGACACTTCCCAAAACATCATTTTGTTTGGGGGGGAAAAAATTCTAAGCAGTTCCAGTTAACATAGAACTGCCTCTCAGAAAAGGAGATAGTCAGATTGACAAGCAACTGTTAACTTGCTGTCTGAAGTAAGACAAAAGATAGACATCATCTCCAGCTATTGAACAAAATTACACCAGCATGTCATAAAAAAAATGCTTTGAAGTTTTTAATATAAACAAGTGCGTGTAGTTTATACACGAATGTCAGACATGGTAAAGTGATCTTGAACAAATACTTACTGCACTACATCTGCTAGAAATTGTTGTAATTACTCACTTAGAAAACTCTGAGTATGCATCTCCACAAATGTCTGTTCTTAGTGGATTACTTCAGTCCACACAGCTCTCCATGGTCTATGCAGCCAAGTCTAGATGAGGCTACTATGCATCCAGCTTTTCCAGACATGGCTCTCTTTTCCATTCAGAAATTATGTATTTCTTTTTGGTTTTAGATGCCTGGTTGGATCACGGGCCACCATATTGCTGAAAATCTTGGAGAAACTGAACATACTGCTTATGCTACATGGATAAGTCTATCAATTCTTGCCTCAAATGGAACAGGCACACTAAGGCCCATGCTTCTAGATAGCACTGGACTCACCACACACATCCACAGGTATTTCTGTCATGGGAATCCCAGATGTGGTGCCTTGGTACCTCAGTTACTTCCAGTGCCTTATCTTGCTTGTGTATGGTGCAGGTCTCGCTGCTCCCCGCCACAGCACACAGTGGGGTCACGGCTGCCTTCAGTGGGAGAACTGATGTCTCCTATTAATTATGCTACTCTGCTTCAAAGGGTGCCTAAATTCTTCTCAGGAAATTGCTCATAAAGGATATTAAAGACTATAACTTGCCCACAGGGGTAAATTGATCCTTAACATTGTCATTTTGTTTATGCTTCAAATCACGCATGTGATTCTTTATTTCTCTTCCTGTCCAAAAGAATTTTGATGTTCCCATTGTTCATGTAGATGTCTAATTTGCCCGTTATACATTATATAAACAGGGTTGTTTTATTGGTTGTAAATGTCTCGTTATTCAGTTTTATGTCCCTGTGCTTTTGTTTTGTGGGAAAGGCCACTTTCCTTACAGCACTAATTATTTTGTACACTTCTGTCATGCTATCACTTATTTTTCCTCTCTGTTCTAAGCATCTCTAAACTTTCCACATTTTCCTTGCACAGAAGCTATTTCTGTTCCTCTAATCTAATTTATTTCATATATTTCCCCAGACCCTTAATATTTCTGCAGTATTATTTTCAAGCTGGCCAGGAAGGAACAGAGAGGACATGTCACTGGTTTATATAATTATATTATATTCTATTATTTTCAGTATTGTTTTCTGTCCTTTTCCTGCTACATTCTAACAGTTTCCCATCACTTTTGCTGCACACAGAACAGATGGTTTGGCTAAGACATCTGCTGTGACACTTTTTTCTCTGTATGGTTGTGATTAATTTAGAGCCAAGAAATATTCTGTTTTTTCCTTCCAACTTGCATTAATTTGCCTTTGTCTGTGAAGACTTTAGTCTACCATCAAGCTACTTAGCTTTCTGTACTCCAGCAGAAGCTCCTCACAGACTTCTCTCAATTGGACTATCTTATATATGTCAATGTCATTTCCAAATCTTATCTCCTTACTGTGTCGCTTGTTTTCTAAAATTGTCTTTCTTGAAAAGCAGAAATTTCATCCCCTTCTCAGTTTCTTTGAAATTATCTGAACTAGCAGAAGCACCCCATGCAGTGCCACAGACACAGTAACTTAGTGTGACAACCTTTTTCCTGAAGGTGGAGTGAAAGAGAAACAACAGTCAGCAGAAATTAGGCAATTGTGATACACTGACAAATCTTATCTCAGTTGAGCCTGTGGAGTTTTAGACTCTGGTTCTGGTTTTCTCATGGGGATGAGAATTTTCCCACCCTATTCCACAAAACAGAGGAGAAGATCTTTGTTTCCCAGTAGGAGAGAGACTGTGGGAACTGGAAACAACCTCACACAGGATTGCCAGGAAGGATGTCACTCTCAGAGCTACAAAGTCCACAAGCAGTATTAAATCTGAAGAGATTTGTGTTTTACATTAAGAGGAATTGTGGGTACACGGAAACTTAGAGATTATGATGGAGATACAGAAATAAGAGACAATATGTGGTGATAAGTGAGGGGCAGAGTGGTGAAAGAGGAAGGGAAACTGCCCATCACTTGCATTTTACATGTCCAATTGGACTTGTTCCCTTCTGAGATAAGCAACTAGAGTTTCTCTTTATTTCCTTGCTTTTGATTTGCCTAAATGAGAAATGATAAAATGACTTTGTCCCTCCCAGTGCAAGCAGTTCATTCTACAGCTCCCTCACTTATTCTACTAGAAGGTGAGACGGGAGGCAATCCCAAAGCAAGCTCCAGCTCCTGGCACTGCTCCACTACCCTGAGCTCCTCTCCAGGCTCTCTGACCATGCACCCCAGCCATTGTCTCTATCTCTCAAGAGTTCAGATACTGCTCCAGGTGAGTATTCCCAAGTAGGACCGGCCAGGTGACAATAGGGGTGGGTAAGAAGCAAGACTTTGCATGGGTGTGGTAAGGAGCAAGACAGACCTGACTTTTTTATTCCATGTTAAGAACAAAATATACATTGCCATTCAGGTCTCCAGGATAATCACTGATTTCAGCCAAGTCTTGGTTAGGATTTTTCATATTACATGACATAACCTGTTTCTGTCATTGGAGTAAATCATGAAAGGTTTTTAGACTTTAGCACAGCAAAGTTGCTTATCTTTGAATATTATGACAATTTACCCATTGCAAACATTATTGCTGGGAGTTCAATCACATCATTTCTTAATTCCTTTAAATCTCTGAATGCCTTCAGTCCCACTCTGGAGACTTTATTGCTATTTCACATTTCTTCCATTTTACATTTTGACCTCAGACTCTGACATATATTGTAACTTGGTTACTTGGATCATACTAGATATTTCCCTGGTACATCAGTGATTGACTTCAGCAAATGTTTTATCAGAGTTAGGATGAGAACAGAAAAATTACAGTATCCAAATACTGAGATCAGTTGTCTCTGCTCAAACCTCTTTAGCATCTGGGAGTAAAATATGTCTCTGCGTAATCTGTTTCCCATTGTGGTTTTAAAGGTCTGCAACATTTTTATAGGCTCAAGGACCAAAGTAACTCAAGACTAAACTGTGTTGGCTCACCCTAGGGTAACCCCTATAAATGACAAACAAATCAGCATTTCACAGTTAAAAAACAACACCAAGTGTTCTACAAAATCCCCCAGAAGTTTACTGCTGTGATGCTAACAATGCTAGACATTAAGGCAAGGAATTTCCTTTTTGCATTTCAAGAGAAAAAACACCACAGCTGTTTCTCAGTGGATTACCAGCCAAGTTGAAAAGGTCACTGACCCAGCCATGATGTAACACCAAGTACTGTGAATGGTGACTCCCCAAGCAGTGTTTCTCCAGAGCACTATCCAATAATAATTTTCACCCCACAAAGTACTTATCTACTGCACTCCTTGCACTAAAACCTAGCCTAAAAAGGGTGTCAAGGCTCTTTGGTCTTCTACTGGTTGAAATATCTTCAGCAAGTATTTATTAACAGACTGGCAGGAATAGGGAAAAATTTGTCCTGAAAATGATGTGCCTTAACTTAACGTACTAGGAAGCATGAATGATGAAGAAAAAAATAATATCTTAGCCTCATCACTCATTGTATAACCTATGGTGTGCTTGATTGGTAACTATAAGGTCAGTAATTTCATATTCCCAGTAAAACATCAACGTTACCACATAGCCTAAATGGGGCCAGGGGCCAGAGAAGCTTTGATGCTGTGACTCACGTCGGGGGGCAGTAATGGAGGCCCTGCAAGTGAACGTGTCTGCAAAAACCTGCATGCAAGTCACACTCTCCCCGCTGGTTGGGCAGGAGCTGCACCAGGTAAACCAGGTAACCTTCTCATTTCCAAGATGTTGGGGAAAACTGGAGGCCAGGGAGGGCCTGTGCAGCAGAGGAAAGTTTACCTGGACAGCCAACAGCATTCACAGAAGTTTCCCCCACCTGCACCAAACTGGCACCAGTGGGAGCCCATGGACAAGTTGCTTTCTGGGAGGGGAAGCATCTGAAAGCAGTGATGGGAGCTGATGAGAGAGGATGACCAGGCCTCCCTTGACTGGACAGTAAATAAGCCATCTGTAGTTATTTCTCCTTGTTTCCTAGGCAGTGAGAAAAATCTGACTGTTTTTACAGAATAAATATTTCCCAATAGGTGCTCTCCTTTTAACATGTAGTTGTTTAGGCAGCCTGCATATTGAAGGGTTAAATTATTGCATTCGTGAGTGGGCATCTACAGCCATGCATAAGATAACTTGGGACCTGGTCTTAGATGTACGGTTAGATTCAAGATGTTTAAGCCGTTTAGCCTTACCTCATACTTAACCTTAACTATTGCATGTGATAGCTTCTACTTCTGCAGCACTGGTCCTTCATATACCCCAGCACAGTGATTTTTGGGGTGCAGTGGCAGGTGGGCAAGCAGGTGTGTTTCAGAACTCACTGTAATTCACCAGTCTGCATAGAAAAGTGAGAAAACAGATGCTTTAATAAAGGAATGGCTGGTCTGGAAACGATAATGCCCAACTGATCATGTTGTCATTGACAATAATTAAGGAAAACAGCCATTATGGTAACCACATTTGCAAACAGGGAGGGAGGCAAAATGTAAACCAAACTATATTTGCTGTCCTCATGGGTTATTTCCAAATGTTCCCTCTCTCCTGCAAGCTGAACAAACATTGTGTACCTTTGCACTCGCTTCAGGTGCTTAATGAGAAGCTTTTATTTCAAGCACATTCACACTGACTCTCCTTCTTTATTCAAATTACAAAAGATTTTGAGAAGGAAGTGTGTGTTCGTAAACAAAATATCAAAAGAAAAGAAAACAAGTACTTCTGTCTCATTACATCTGCCCTTCCTCTGCATCCAAAGCTTCTACCTGGCCTAAAACACAGTTCTAAGGGGAAGATGGCAACTTTAATCATCGTTCTCATTTCTGATGAATGAAGCAATGCAGAAAGGAGTTTGTTCACAAAATTTTCACATTAGAAACTCACGCTTTCTTTGTCTGTTTGAACACTTCTGAGGTGGAAAGTCAATGAGGGTATACAATAGACACAAGATTGAAAAAATGATCTGGAGAGATATTTGAAGGAAAAAAAAAAGTGTTTAAAATTTATCTGGCCATGAACATAAATCTAATTTTTGACAGGTCTTGGGAATTCAGCACCTGTTTATGCTGCCCACTGCAGTGCTGAGCAGAGATGCCAAAATAGGTGTCAGCAGCCTGTCTGGGTATCAGCTGTGATAAAGCTCTGCTGACATGATGCACACACACCTATGTGGATCTTCTCAGACCATTGCAGAGTAGAGGCAGAAGACCGCATGCCTGTGTGTGGCTGCCTGTGTAAAGACAATCCAAGTCACTCAAGTGCTTCAGACATGATATCCTTCATTTCTGAAAAGCGCTATATATAGATATATGCATATACACAGGAAATGTCCTGTAACTTACAAAGCTCTGAAGAGCATCATTGTTAAATATTTAGGTCACTCACTTGATAATTCAAGTAGAAAACTATGGAATAACAACTAACCACATGAAAAAAAGGGTTCAAACCAAAATACACTTTCAGGCCCTCATTATGTATGTCAGAAAAAAAGACACATGATTCTAGTGGGAAAAAAAAATCAATTTCATGTCATTCAAGTGACTAACTTCTCACTTCATTGTGGAACTGGATTTCTTTTTTTTTTTTTTTTTTTTTTTTTTCTGTTTGCTGGCTGCTTTCCTTTCCTAGGTACTTAACCTTCCTGAAGTTTACCTTTCCCACAGTTTGTCTATTAATAAACCTTGCTTAGTGACTGATTAGGAGCCACTTTGTCATCTTGATGTTTCTGGATGTGAAGCTTGGAATGTAAAGGGAATCTACAGAGATAATCCCTATCACATTTTACTCCATTCTATTAATCAATTAAAGTAGGAAAGATAAAAAGACCAGTAAACTACTCTTTTTTTTTTCTTTTTTTTCTTTTTTTTAATTTTGTGTGCTGTAGAGAGTAACAGTGGAATAGAAATATGTCACACACTGAGAAATACCATGGTCAACAGTTTCTTCCTTCAGATGTGGTTTTGGAATCAAATTTTGGAATAAACACCACCACTTTTCAAAATTACCCCTGCTTCACAAGGAAAATAAGTTTTGTGATTAGCAGTCTCATTTCAAACACTGATTTTTCCAATCAATGCATTTTTGTAAGCTGTAGGAATGCAGTTGTCCTTTTCAGCTTCCCAGGCTTAAAACACTTGAAAAGACTTCGAAAGAGCCCACTTTTGTTCTGATGTTTCTGGTGCAAGAAAGGAGGCGAGACCAGAGACTTCAGTGGAGTTACCTAGGGTTTTAGGAGTATGCGACTGACCCCACTCTGACACTGTATGCTATTCCTGAGCACTGTGAAAACAGAAAGTAGAAGAAAACTGGTCAGAATTTCTGACAAAGTAGGTTTTGTGGGAAAAGGCAGCTCCAACAGCTTTCTGGCAAGACTATCACATCATGATGCTTATGTGTGTGTGGTTTGCGTGTCGCAGACCAGCTCCACCACTCTGGGCATGTAAAACGCAGTGATACCCAAAATGTCTGCAAAGATAGTGGCTCTGATACTGGAAGCAGCCTGCCTGCAGCAGCACCTGATTTATTAACTGTCCAGCTTGGAGATCCGTACTATACACATGCCATATATATGACCACTGCCCTAAAGAAGCTAGTGATCCCCAACCTCTGTACAGGAGGCAAAGGACCTTGCAGGTCTTCCAGGTTCTGCAGCTCTGAAATAACCTTGCTATGGTAGTTATTGGAGGCTGGGATCAGTAGGACTCCTAAAACTTCCATGTTTCTTGTTTGGGCCATCAGGTCAAAAACCTTAACATCCCTGGGAATCATGGTTGATCTGGAGGATTTGAGCCTAAGGAATTTCAGATTAAGTCTCCTTTTGGAAAGAGACCTTTGGGTGATTTTAAAAATATCTTTCGTGGCAAATGTTCCTTCCCACATTCACTTTTTAAGCTATATTTTCCCCCAAGAATTTCCATAAAATTGAAACTATCAACTGAAATTAGTGAAATTCTGCCAAATCCGTTTTTTATATTATTTACTGTACACAAACTAAAGTCACTGTCAAAGGTTAAGGCTGGGGAATATCCAGTCTTTCTTGCAAAAGGTTTTTCTATGTTTCCAATACTTTGTATCTCAAAACCATTATTGGGAAAGAGCATTTGATCCATTTTAGATGGACAGTGCCTGTCCAGTGAGTACTGAGTGCCAAGAGGCTCCAGACCAGCCCCTCAGAAGCCAGGAACCTGAACAAGTGGCGTGAGGAAGACTTGAGGCCTTTTATGCTTTTATTTGATCATTTGCTTTTCAAGTGTCAATCTTTTCAACAACAGCTACAAACCCCATTTATATTCAGATGTCAACTTTTGCCCTGCATGAACCTGGAAAAACCCTTCTTGTAATTCTGTGTGTCATCCCACTTTCACCCCACTCTTGCTGGAGGATGCCTGACGGAAAAACCCACAGTGGACAAGCTTGTCCACGACCTGGTGCAGGTCCGTGGGATGTTTCTGCCAATGTGCCAAGCAAACGAGGCTCCAATCATCCTGCTCCAGAGGCAGTGCAGCCAGAGGCACCTGGCACTGTCTGTATATCAGTACTTCTTGCTGCCTATCAACATGGTCACTGTTTCTAAATATCTCTGAAAATGAAATTTCCAGCTCAGACTGTAGCTGGCCATACCATCACATCTTCTAAATTTTGCAGCCTCAGAACCCCAGTGCAAAGATTCGTCGATGACATCCTTTACAGCTTCAAGGATTCCAGCAGGCTGGATCCTCCTGTGAGCTGTCACAGGTTCAGGTACTCTTTGCAAGCAGAGAGAAAGGCATCTCTGGATTGAAACATGGCAGACCTTTAAGGATACACAGCAGTAGCACAGAATAATTTGGCAAAGGAAGGTGGAAGAAATGCTGCATGCAATTGAAATGGCAGGAACATTCACAGGTAGGAAGAATGCAATTATCCAAACTGGAAGCAGGCCAGGATGCCATTCATACTGCACACTTGGCACTTCTCAAAATGAAATAACACATGTTTTTGTGAACTTCTGTCAGGCATATGTTTTATTAATTTTATCTGTAAGAACTATTCTGCCTTTGTCTCTTTTGTGTGTGTGTGGGGTGTGAATAAATGCAAGAAGCCTGAAATGTCATTCTATATAGATACATATATATGTGTGTATATACACTTATTTATAGACACCCATCTTTTGGTTTCAGAACAAATTAATTTTCTGAAAGGGGAAAAGTTGCTCTCTGGGGCCTCATGATCATCTCTAGCCTTCAATTGTAAGAGAGATCCCAGACAGACAAAACATGAGAAAATATGCTGAAGGCAGCAATTTTGACTGACAGGGTGATAGACTAGGTGATCATATGGACTTTTGCTACTTTTAACCTCTCAGAGGTAGTGAACTAGCTACAAGGAGGAACACGTTGTAGCAAAGACAGACAGGAGGAGAAATGTAAGTAATACACTCAGAAGAAGCAGGTGTAGAGTCCTGCAAAGAAGCAAAGCTCGTTTCCCCACTCTACAGCTGACTTCTGCAAGGTGTACTTATGACTAGAGGCACACACCACTGTTGTGGCTGGTGATTTTGTAATAGGTAACACATACCTAAGAACTCCTTGTGCAAAATGTCTCTACCACCCTAACAATGAAAAATAGAGGGAAACAGATTTGCTGCACTGCCAGAAAACAAAGCGAAACAAACAAAAAAACAACCAAAAATCATAGGAAGGTGTTGGTTTTTGGTTGTTGGTGTTTTTGTTTGTTTGTTTTTGTTTTGTTTTGTTTTTTTTTTTTCTTTTTGGCAAGTACTGAATATAAACCAACTACATTGTAAAATATCAGCTTTCTTAGATACTAAGCAACAGAACTGACCCATTCCCTGTCCCCAGGAGTGGTATGTTTGTGTGAGATTGAAGTACTGTGATATACTATAGCAACAGAATACTGAAGTCAGATGTCTCAGTGTAAGTCTACCTCCAGGTCTCAGTGACTCCAATAACTATATCATTTGGTCTTCCTCCAGCAACACGGAAAGTTCAGGTGAATCTCTCGTCCCCAACAGTTCAGTCCCATCTGCTGATCACAACAGACCATGCACTTTCTCCTTGGATGCCATGGTGCTCGGGATGAAAGGAAGCTCTGAGGGCAGTAATTCTTTCCACTTGAAAGGAGAATTCTTCAAGCAGCACTGAAAGGGAAAGTCACTATGGAAGATCCTATGTCCATGACCTCACCTCTCCAATTAAGATTTCTGGACTTGCAGAGCAAACTAAACACTAATTTACACTTTTTTCCTCAATGGAGAATGAATGAGAACAAAGAAGCCAGAGCATTCATCTTTTTCTCAAGTCTTATTTATACAGGTGTCTAGAAGTTGGACAAGTTCTTTGGTAAATAAAAATAAGTAAATTAAATAGCATTACTAGTCAGGGTCATTAGTTTGATTAGGCTGAACACAAACACAGGGAAAAAGCAGATATTTTATCTCTAAGCCACTCAAGCTAGCCTGGTTATTGTTGTAACTTGACATGAACAAATGCAGTAGTATGTCCAAATCCAGTGTTCTCACTTAAAATTGATGTTGAAAAATGGGGAGTAGTTCAAAAGAGCTACATGACTCAGTGAATGAATGATCCATAAAGTATGCCTGGTGATGAGAAACTCATATATTCAATCTATCTGTTTTATCTGAAAGGAAATCAAAAGGGAAAAGTCTGCTGATAGCAGATGAGTATTTAGTGACGTAGAAGGTGGCAGAACTGATTTCAGGGTGGGAAACTCATCATGGTTGCAAAAGACAAAAAATAAACATTTTTGACAGTAAGGGTGATTAGCACTGAATCACCCTTCCAAGGACAGTTTTACCAGGTTCAATGTAGAGCCTGTCAGACATTCCCAGGAGAGCTCCATGCAATTCATATGTTCTGGTGACAAGCCAGGATGCCCTCTCAGCTGCTGCAGTGCATTGACATGACACTGGAGTGACACTCAGCAA